>NC_092188.1:17325453-18650036 GCF_043641665.1 Enoplosus armatus | reverse complement strand
GTCAGAGTCCAGAGCTTCCTCTAGTTATTGTTCACTGGACATGATGATTACATACATGATCAGCTCTCTTCATTAACATACGGTACAGCATCTTCAAAATGAAACCTTGTAACTGTCGTTTTAAACAATGTGTTATCACTGTACCTCAATACAACAGTCCATTTGAATAATTGTGTTTAAATTGACACAGTGGTGGTGTAAATAGTCATTCTCTTGATGCTAATGTAATTCTTGTTAGCAGCTGGTCATTGTCTCTAACTCATTATTCAATGGGCTGGTAATGATGGGCTACTGTAATGTGTGTGAAAGCCCTCTCCACCTCAGAAAAAAATGAAAGGGGGACTTTTTTATTTTATTTAAAACACCCTTGTGCTCAGTTACTGCACAGAGATGAATATCTAGCCTTTTTTGGATACTCATTTGCACATTTTTCTGACTTTTATGATCACAATCCTGCCTATGATATTTGCTGCAATAATAACTACCTAACATTCATAGAAAATATGATGTAACGTATATAAATATTATATATACAAAATTTTGTCTCCAGGAAAGACTCCAGTGTCATGATCTGATTATTTGCACACTCACACCGTAAAATAAAACATGCCCTTAAACAGCTTGATTATCCTGCAACAAATCGGCCCCTGTTGATTATTCACTGATTCATTATTACACATTTTAACTGTACTGTCCTTCACATACTTTCAACACTCAGTTGTGTCTCATAAATCAGTTTGAATACAACTAAATGTGAAAGCCACATTTTGAAAAATTACCCCTTACAATGACTCCTTACTCTCAACTTTTTAGATTAAGTATACAATTACTGAATCTGTATTGTGAAAAACAACAAAATATATATACTCCTTTAAAGAAGCAGTCCCCTTTACAAAAAAAAAAACAGAAACAGAACTGCTGTAACAGAAAAACTGGAGACACACAGTTTTGAATTCTTACCTGCAGTTGTTGGCGTGGACCACAAGAGGACAAGTCTGAAGATGTTGAGCTTTGCTCCTGCAGTGTTCAGGCTGTGAGTGAATGTGAGACGGAGAGGAGACCATGTCTTATACTGACACACAGGAAGGGGGAGGGGCCTGGACAGATGGGAGGGGCCTGTTGCTGGCGAAGAAACTGACAGCATTGACGCAACTGAGGACGCAAAAGTGCACACATACTGTGGATGCTCAAGTGCATTCACGCTCACACATACTAAGTTCAATGAAAACAGTGTCGGGACAAAGGTGACAACTTTAATTGTGTCACCTCATCGCTCAACCTGAGTGAGAAACAAAAAGAGGAACACATACACACCCTCACACACTGGCGGTTTGAATCAGTGGTTTCCAGTGAAGAGAAGCTGAAAGGCTCTTCAAAATGAAGTAGACTGCACTGCTGCGTGTCTGAGCATTTAAGTGACACACACACACGCACGCACACACACACAAACACACAGACAGGTGGGATATGAACATACTGAGACAGGGAGGTGGAGAGACTTTAAAGAAAGATGGACCAAAGAGGAAAAAGTCAAGAGAGAGAAGGAACATCTGTCGTGAATGTGTATTCATATATGTAGATGAGATAGAGAATGTAGAATGTAGAATATGAAAAGCAAAATAAAATATGTCTGCAGCTCAAGGATGGAAAATATTTCCACTCTATCACTGTGATTAAGTCTTTCTTTCTAAGAGACCAGAAGCAACATGCTGTTCAGTGCCCTTCCAATTTCAGCGAGGGCGAAATGACTCCGGCTTTGTTTAGGTATGACAGGCCATTGCAGTCTCTCAAAGGAAATACATTTCTGCCTGGTGCTTAGTTTTCTTCATACCACCGATGATTACTGCTGTAGTTCTGACAAAATGAGTCCGAAGTGGGTCACAGTGTAATTCTGAAACTTTTAGTAAAGCTTTATTGTGTCTGATGCATGTGCAGCCACTGGCATGTTGGAAGAGAGATACTGCTGAAAGAATCATTTTTCAGCCCTGAAAGATGCGTCCAAAGCTCAGGACAGAATAATCAGTCAAATACATGATGATGTGATTATAACTATTCTGGATATTAATCATAACAAACATTCATGATCTTTTATGTATGGCGACACTTTTTATATCTTTCATGTATCTTTCTGTAACTTCTAACATACACAAAATACAGATCCACTGAATATAATGGTATAATAGTGTAGGTGAAGGTTTTCATTTTCTAATAGAACAAGATGGAAATTGTCTTAAAATGTTTAAGAAATGTTGTTAAAAGCATGTTTTCAACAGGTTAAAGGTTTCTTTGAACAACCAACAATAAAATGTTGCAAAGTACCACATGTCAAAGTTAGCTAAAAGACATTTTTAAAACGGACATTCAGTTCTTTTATGTCAGAAAGTGGCTTGGAAAGAAAAAGTAACAGCATGAGTGTGCTTTGTGGAAAAAGACTGACTGGTATTCATTCATTAAATGGTATGAGCCGCAGACTGGAGTAATAACATGAAGTGGTAGTGCAACTGGTTTTTAAAAGGTTCATTAAAACTGTAAGGGCTGGCTTTAGCTTTTAACTCACTGTTCAAAAGCATCAATTGATCAGTGATTGACTTCTTTGTTCACATGGTTTATCATTACCTCTGTAGTGTCTAACTGCAACATTAAAACATAAAGCTGTTTGAGAAAAAATATATTATATTATCTTCATCCATCAAAAAGAGCTTTAGCCACGCAGCAGGTCATGAAGAGCGAAGACACACAGCTGTGCTGCCTTCACTTGCCAGGGTTCAGTCATTGTTCCTGTTGTGTTTATTTAAATGCTGATTTGCTTGCAGGACTTGTCCGAATCATTTAAAATTCTTCAGTTGTTCTGCTGCTGGCGAGGTCACAGGAAGGCTCTAAAGCATTTTTGAAAAACATTTTCACTCTTTTCATGCTTTGTGTTGTTCAGGACCTGAAACTCTTTGCTGGCAGTCGGGTTTAATTGAATAAAGTTATATTATGTGGGTCTATTTTATCCTTGTTTAGAGATGTCCTTGAATACCTTCAGTTTGAAGTAGAAGAGAAAAGTATAAAACTGAAACTGCGTCATCAGCCAGTATTGAACAATACTGCTGTCACAAAACATGACTGTGATGTGATATTTTCAAAATTGAGAAGGATATTTCAGTGTGCATTTCATCAGCCACACGTTATAAAAGATGTAGTTACTAGCCACAGTTAGTGTTTTATCTGTGAATATGTGAAAGACAGAGAAAGAGAGAGAGTGTGGGTGTGTGTGTTTGTGAGAATGAGTGACTGTATTGGTGGACTATCTGGGTCTGTGCCTTGTGTGTTTTTAGCTCTACTCCAGTATGTTAATGAGGCTAACAATAGCCTATTTCCTAACACTGTCATTAGCAGCTGTTTAACTTTTGACGGGGCATTCACCTAAACACTGTCACCGGCACCTGTCTAACTTGTAACAGACACGTGCTCAACCACAGCATTTTGAAATTGTTCACCATTTTCAAACCTCCTGATTGGCTGATGCTGTGCACCACATCATTTAACTGTGTTTACTTCACGAATAATATCTGCTGAGTGACACCTGCTCCTCCCTGCTGCGCACTGTTGAGAAAATAAAGTAAACCATTTCCTTTTTCTTGCTCCACTACATGTCTCCTATTTTAACTCTTCCACCATTTTTCAAAATCTAATCTGTGCTGTCTGAGATATATCGAGTGTGCTTTTGGGCAAACGGACTCCTGAACAAATGACACTCTCCTCCCAGCGGAGTTCATTACAGAAGTGCAGCTGTAAGCCTCACCAGACAGCTTCTGCCTGTCGTTTGGGGAGAAGAGTCTAGAGTATAAAATTAATAACAGATGTGATGAAGCTACAGTCTCTGTTTACTTATCTATCTCACACTTCTCTATTAGCTGCTTTCTCACATCCCTCCTCTCATGTTCACATTAAACCACTAGGGGGCCACAGGGCCAAATACCAGTGTCCTCTCCATCCCTGTCCAACCCCCACCTGCAATCAACATCATTATATTTATACACTGAATAGATATTTACACGCTTCTGTCCAAAGCTACTTACATTTTTTCCCATGTCCCAACCCTTCCATTGATCTGACCCACTCTACCGACGAGCTACATATGATACAAAGCTAGTATCTCGCACCTATTGTGGTTGACGCTGTGATGAAATATCATACAAATTCCCCTTCAAAATGGCGTTTATTCAAATTCACACAAACCACACACAGTGAGTCTGTCTCCTGTACGGCCTCTTGGGGTTATTGGCCTTTTTCACAGAGGACATTTTTACAGTAACAGTAGGAAAAGCACAGGTGTAAATAATAATAATAATATATATATATATATATATATATATATATATATATATGAATAATAATAATACGGCTAAATTCCATTTAGCTGCCTCAGTTTCAGGGTCCTGGTATTGTGTAACGCTGTCATGGCTCACTGGGACACTTGAATAGAGCAGAGCCATGATTAATGTTATTAGTGACACCTGTGCTTTTCCACCTGTGCTATGTCAAGTCAAAATGTCTGCTGTGAAAACTATAATTCAAGATATTTGCAGTTGTATTCTGGCTAGTACTCAGTATGTAATTGGAGATTGAAGATATCTCAAATTTAGAATCTTTTGCCATAGCTGCAGACTGTTAGCTGTTTGTCAGATCATCTGCTGCACATCAATCACACCTCAAGTCTGTCTGAAGGATTCACCCTCCCCTGTGATGCCGAGGAGGACTACTGCTTCACTTCAACAAGCTAAGTATTTGCTGCTTGTCTTACCATTAACATGGTTAATGGCTCTTTTCAGTGTATTTATGTGATTTATCTTTATGCCAAGTTGATTATGTAGGACTCATGTTGACATACAACATAAAGTTGGCCCTCTGGAATGAGCAATCTGTCTCTGTCAATCTGAAAATGTCCACATGAAGCATTAAACACAGGCCTGTGAGTCATAATGGCATCGCTGCTGTCATGAAGGAAAACATGCATAGACACACACAGTTTTTTAAGGAATGTGCTCATGTTTATTCTCTCTGTCTCTCTCCCTCCCAGTAGTGAGTCATGGTACTTGAGTTAATTGTGGCGTTGTTGTTGTGTGGGACAGAAACCTCTTCAGTAGATGGACCCTCTTTTCTGCTCTAATCAACTGGCTCGCCCTGTATTGTCAGACACGAGGGGAAGGGGAAAGTGGGCGGGACAGAAATGATGATAAAAACATTAATCAAATCATCTTAAAAAACATGTTTGTCACTTGTGAAAACGGTTACCAAGTGCTTTAGCACACTGAATAATCTGTGGCAGACTGCCTCAGGCAACACCAAAAGCTTATTTAGCTGTAATTTAATAATAGAATTATCATGATTTTCTAATCGTCTTTCATCATATGGATTGTTTTGAGTGCAGATATTACCTCTGAAGTCTCTCAGCTGAATGAGAATCTGATGGACAAAAGCCTCGAGGTGGACCTGTTTCTGGGTTTGGTGGCCTCACAGAAAGGTTTGCAAGTTTTTTCTAAAAAGGAACATCACAGACTTTGGTCCAAGCCTAAAGTTTAAAAAGACATTATTCATCCAAATTAATTTCTGGTTTTGGACTTTCCACTCATATCTTAATAACTTCATGGAGCAGATGATTAATTAGTTTGATATTAGAATCATATTGATGTGTTAATATACAACATTTTCTCTCAGGTGTCTTTCTGTGAGGCAGCTCAGCAGCCTGAAGGAAAGCTGAGAAAGTGAGTAAATATCTGGTCAATTTTAGTCTGAAGGTAAATGGCAGGTAGAAGCCTCAAAGAGATTAGACCACACATGACAGTTTTGTGTTTGATGTCTTCTTAAACATTCATGACTCCAATGAACAGACTTTGTCCACACGTGTTGCTGTGTGATATTGCTTGTTGAACTCAGAGGAAATAATGTTACTGAACTTTGCTGCTCTCTCTGACTTTCTACAGTTTGCAATGAAACTTTCTAACTAACCAGTAAACCTAATTTGTCATAGGATGCAGGATTATCAAAGTCTGGAAAAAAGCTTACAGTAACGAGATATGTTTACATTTTATCACTATTTTGAGAAGTAATAATAATTATAATCTGGAAGTTCAGGCCTGCTGTGCAGAACTGCGCGGCCTTATTGATGCATGAGTGTCTCAGGGGAAATAACGTGAGACTACGTTCAACTGCTTTTTCTAATAGATCCTTTCATCAGTACTAATGCTTCTCTCCGGGCCATGAAAACAGTGTGTGTTTTGTGTGTGAAACCTTCGCAATATCAGTTGCATGTGTGTCTTTATCTGTGTCTCTGTGTGTGAGAGACAGCAGTAATGATAGAGAGTTCTGTGGCTCTTGGTCGTTATTAGGAGAAATATTCATTCTGAAATGTTATTAAATGTTCCTGGATGTCTGCGGAAACATCCTGAACTGTTCTGAATTATTAGCTACAAAATGCTGTCCTGGGGTCCAACTGATTTTGTCTTGCATAACTTATAATAAACCTGAAAAAAAGCAGAAAGAACAAGATGATTATGTGCTCCAAAGCATCACATAGAGTGCATGAATACATTTAAACTAAAATCTCTTTACACCTAAAATTAAAAAGTGTAGTGTTACTGCTGTATGTGTTTCCATGTACTGTTGGTCAGAAAGGGTATAAGTGTGTGTCATGTGCTCCTAATGCATATTCATATTCTGCTTGGTTTGCAATCACATATATCATACATTATAATGTGTGGCTTACACTGAGTTATCAGTTTATTAGGTACATTCATACAATCTAATCAAAGTCTTTTCTTTGTTGATCCCGTAATCACCTCATTTAAAAAAAAATCTATAATCTACAACAGAAACTAGTCGTTGATTTGTTGTTGAAGACATTTCCGCTAGATTTCATTACAATCTGTAAAAAAAAAAAAAAGCTATTCAAACATGCTGCAATCTAACACACTGACAAACAAATGAACTGAAAATAGAACATAATTTATAGAGTAAAGGGAAAATACACTTTAAAAAAACAGATTTTGTGATTACTGACTGATGACTTTCATTGCATTCAAAGAAAACTCACATTATACATTTTTTTATAAAACATCCTGAAGGAATGTTAAGAATTGAGAGATCTGACCAGAATATTCTCCAAAATCAATCATTACTTGATAAAGCGGCAGGAATGGAGAAGGAGCGCAACATGGCTACCTTGTCTTTGCCTGGGGTCAAAGGCCAAAATGATCCTTGCTTGTTTGATATCGGAGTGCAGTGTTTGGTACTTCAATCGAAGGGGCTCAAACTGACTTTGATCAGATGTATTATGGATTTAAGAGTGATTCCCCAACCCTTTACCTGTACATGATGCAGGCGATGTTCTGAAGTGGATCCAAATGTAGGGGTTTGAGCCAACAAACCCTCTCCAGGTGCATCATCCGGGTGCAGTGAGTCTTGCCAGCCTGTTGAATTAAGGCACTTTTGGGAAGTCAGCCTCAAATGTTTCTGAGCGTAATGGCAATCAATGCCAGAGTTCAGATCAATGTCACCTTTTCTGGGCTACTTTTATCTGTGACAGATTTTGAATTACTTCAGAGGCCCCACCCTGTTTACAGTGTACATCCTCAATCCTTCATTCTCATTTCTGTGTCTCACAAAGATAGAGATACTAGAGATGGAGGCAGAGAAAAGAGAGAGAGATCTTTCCTCTCCTCTCTTCTATTTTCTCCTTTTATTTTGACAGCTAGTTTAGACAGTTATATTGCCAGCCTGAGGCAGTCTGTCACTGGCAGGAAATAGAGCAGTTTTGTTGCTTGATTGAAGAATATGTGTTGGAAGCTGTGTGTGTGTGTGTGTGTGTGTGTGTGTGTGTGTGTGTGAGAGAGAGAGAGAGAGAGAGAGAGAGAGATGAGAGGCTGCACACACACACACACACACACACACACACACACTGACGCAACTACTTACACATATACTGAGAAACACAAGACAGAAACCAAGAGAAACAGAGCTAAGTGAGGCAACGTTACACTGAACACACATGTGAATTAATTTAGAGACAGTTTGCCTGGAAAACACTTGTTGTTTTGTATGCAATGCAGTGGGGGAAAATCAGGGAAATAGCTTTGATAGATGAGCCGTGTAATGAAAAGACTGGTGACCTGCCCTGAATAAAGTACCAGTGTGACAAGAACTTCAAGTCTCTGGTTTGAATGGAAAACAGTGAAACCTGGTTATCTAAATAAATAATTTTATGGTGAGGTGATTAGGGAGGTGCTTATTATGTTGTTCCCCATCATTTCCATCATTTATTATTTGGCACAGCACAACTTCACTGGTAGCCTTGGCTATGAGAGAAGTATCACTCTGCTGCAGCTTCTCTCTGGTCTTAAACAGGCTAATGAGGCAGTTGTTTATTCTCTCAAACAGCATTAAAAATCATGTTTTCTAAAAAAACAGCCCACAGTCAGACAAATCTCTTGTGTATAGATAAAAGGTCTGACATGGATACATTTTTCACATCTGCTTGCAGTTTAAAGGTACTTTGAAACTAACTATTCCTTTACAATTTCAATAGACATTGAAGGTAACTTGTGATGTGGAATAGAAGTAGATTTTCTTGCATTTACAAAAAAAGGAGCTTCAATTTACCTTTGATTAACCTACATCCTTGCAACACATTTTAATGTTGTGGATATCCTCCTCAACGCCATGTTTTCAAGTGGATGGCTAAAATACTCTTGATCATACAGACAGAAAAATTTAGGTTTATGAGAACCAGTTCCCTAAAAATGTCTTTGGGGCCAATTCCTTGCAGATTTTTGAGGTTTATTGGGTCACTTTAAAGTTTAATTTAAAAGTAAAATATTGGCAAAAATAGAATTTTAATTCTGATTGACGCCCTTTTTTTCCTCATTTTTACCTTAACAACGATACGAAACTGAACAATGTATCAAATGAAAAACATGAATGTAAGTGAGCCTGTTTTAGCTTCAGTGAAGGTGGAAAAGCTCTAAACAAGGTTGTTTATCCTGAAAATGTGACATTTGATGTTTCACCTATAGCAACAATATGAGAATTGCCCTTCCTGACCTTTTGTCATCATTTACCCATAACTGTCTCCCACCTGCTGTAATGCTTCACTGATGATGATGATGATGCTTTAATGTTGTTCGTCCTATGCACTTATCATTTTTCCAGTGTATGTACAAATATGATTATATTTTTTGCCATTTTGAGAGTGAGAATGTTCGTTCTCCAGTGGTGCCTTGATGAACCCAATCTTATTTTCCATCAAAATGTTTGCATGTACTGTTGAATAAGTGACTCATATTAAAGCATTGCATTTTTTGCTGTATTGTCTGCCTATACTGTTAGCAAACAGTAAAAAATGCTACTTGATATGATAAAATGATTGCTTCATGGAGTCTGGTAGCAACACTGCAGGATAGATTGGTTTCTGTAGGCTGGTTGGTATGTGATCCATCATCACATGGATAATGAAATAAGAGCGAGGACAGATCACTGACTCACACACACACACACACACACACACACATACTTTGTTACTCACAGCTTTCTATCTGTCCTTATGGCTGAAATCAATACGAGCCCTAACGCCCACCAAAAGGTGCAGGGGAGAGCGACTCCCTCTCCATCCTGTGATTAACCGGCAGGGACTGGCTATATTGTTCACCTCCCACAAGGTGTGTGAAGTGTCACTGTGTGTGGGTCCGTCTGTATCTGCACCTGAACACTGTGTGTGTTCCTCCAGGCAGCATGGCACCAATAAAGAGGTGACAAGAGACGCACCATTCAAAAGATGGACTGAAAAGGGGAAATGAAGACATGACACCTTAGAGACCAGCCACAGGGAGTGAGAGAGAAAGAGATGCATGTAATATCACAAAGGGCTTGGAGAGAAAGAGGTATGACGTTATTGCTGCACTTTGTTACAAATGCAAGGTGATGCCCTCTTTTTCTTTCTTTTTTTTAAGGTGCCTCCAGTGGCAGTCGGGGGCTGAGACCTTGTTCAGTTGAGGAACACGTTCCAATTAGAATCATGTTCATCTCATCGTTTAACTGTTGTTGATTCACAGCTGAGTCAGGATGTTCACGTCAAGTTTTTAACCATTTATTGCAACAATAATATACATGAGTTTGGCTTTTGACAGGCTCTTTTCATGGGAAGCTCCAGAAAAAAAAGCTCACAGACCCCCAAATTCATATAATTTGATGAACATGTACACATGTTGAAAGAAATACTCAAACTAAATAAAAATCTAAATGCTAATACAGGAGGTGGCTGGGGAGCTGGAGGGAGTTAAATTAGCAGTAAGACATTGCTCAGTGTTGGTGTATGCAGTAAGAATGAGCGTGAAATTGTTCATATGGACATATGAGATTGAGCGGTTGAGGTCATGGTTGGAGCAGTTTCATACAGCATGTAGCATCAGAGCGACTGTGGTGAAAAGTTGAGGTGATATACATCATGTGTGGCTACGTTAAGAAGCTGAACTGAAATGAACATTCATTTACACTAAGAAATCCCTATATCCTTGTTGTTTGTTTTGACTCATTTGGTCAACATTGTACTTATGCAAAAGACAAAAAAAACAATAACAACCCAACATGGCACAATATTACATGGAGGAATAAATAAGAACTCTGAGATCTTAGTTTGATTTCATGCTTACTTTTTTCTATTGAACCGAATCGTGAGTTGACTGCATCGTCACAGCCCTGGTGTATGCCATGTTTATGTGTCTCCAGCCAGTGATTGAAAAGCTCTGGTGGGTTCCTTAGTGATGAATATAATATAATGTATAATGTTTATAATATAAAGATGTGCCTGTGAATCACTGTTACAGAGAAGAGACGTTGAGGTCATGAATAACACACTTTTCATGTTTTCACAGTAGCTTTGCTGTTTAAACATGTGCACACACATGCTTACACAGGGGTATTTGTGTTGCAAGTAGGATGAGGAAAGCACAATAACTTCCACAGATGTTGAGTTTACATTCAACAGAGCCTGTAGTCTGATGATGTCTGCACATACACTCTCTCATGAGCTATCCGTCTTATATATGGCCTTAGTTTTACTTTTAGAATGGTGAACACACACACACACACACTCAATGACCTTTGTATAACCACTAGGATGAGATATGCTCATGCACGTAAGTACTGTAGACACAGTGCACTTAGTCATACATTCATTGTATATATAAACACACTCTCACACACACACACACACATCTCAGATGGAGTTGTCATTAGTGTGGGTTTGGTGATCAGTCATCATAATGCTGACGACCGTTGTATGTGAATGACTGGATCAACAAGCTATTGTTACTCTGCTCTCTATGTAATTTGATAGAGAGCAGCTGGATGAGCAGCACGAATATTCCTCAATGATCCCGCTCTCTCACGATGGATTGGTTTTCTTAACGGTTTTCTTAAAGTGTTATTTATCATAGCATTATATTCAGTCAAATATTCAGATAGACGGGGGCTTCAAGTTTGCTTACCTCGTAGCTGTGTTGTACTCATATAATCCAGCTCGCTGTTCACTGACCGACAGCAGCTCTGCAAGCCAGACAGTGTTACAGCATTAGGACATGCACATTTATAGGAACAGTTCAACATTTTGGGAAATACACTTATTCGCTGTGTTGCTTAGAATTATATGGGAAGATTGATACCCCTCTCATATTTGTTTGGTGAACATGAGGCTACAGCTAGTTAGCTTAGCATATCACAGCACAAAGTCTTGAAGCAAGGGGAAACCGCTAGCTAGGATCTGTACAAAGAACCTGTAAAGCGCACTAATCAATGTGTTGTATGTTGTTTATTTAATCAGTACAAGTTGTGGTGTGGGGGTTATGTGCCAGACTACTTCTTAGCCAGGCACTGTTGTGCTGAGCTTGTCACCATCATTACAAACCAAACGTTTTATTGAGAAAATAATCTAATAATGTAAATGATCATTAGTTTCAACTGAACTGACATCACGGTTTTGTCCATACATCGGACGGCAGTTTGATCACTTGACACTGACAGAAGAAAAGAGGATTACCATTGCTTTACTTACAGAACTCCTCACAATCTTCTGAAATACAATCTCTCATCATCAGAGACAACTGATTTGGTCAATATCCTGTTCTTCTCAGCAGAATAGAGAATTGAAGTATTTAATTCTTTAATTAATTTTATAATGGTTCAGTTTCCTTCAATTTAAAGGCTAAATTCAATTTGAGATTGCAAAAGTGTAAAGTGTTTAGTCATAATATAATGGATCCTTTTCATGGTAGATTGAAATAAAGTAGACACTGGACGAACACAGCAGTTCTGCAGGCTGAATTGCGTGAAGCAGGTTTTAATGTCCGTTCCCCCAGGAAAGGTCTGAGAAGGATGAAATTCCTGTCATAATGCGAATAGCTGTTTTAGCTAAAGTTAGTTAATTGCCCACCAGTGATCTCATAACGTCACATATGTGATGATCACACATCTCAGTTGTACTTGAGAGTGGCTGTTGTGAACAGTCTCCTAATAACTTTATACACCCTCGAGATAATTTGTTAATTAGAGAGAAAACAAACTGAGGACACAGAAATGTGGACCGTTCTGGACTCAAATTGACAGCATCTGGCTTTCAGTCACTGGAACAAAACAGATTTACATATTTCTGTCACGACTGAGTGGGTTTGATCTTCAGACATGCGTGGGCATCAAACATTTGGCTGGTGTGTTTCCTAAACTTCATGTGACCCTTGTTCTCACTGTTGACCAAAGGCTAACTTAATCACACCTTTAATGTAACCTTGTTATAGACTGAGATGGTCTTTTATTTTCAAGGTCTGTTATTTTCCACACACATTTGCTAATGAGGGTCAAAGAGAGGGAGGATTGCTGGTCCAAGTGCAGAGGATTTGAAGCACACGGCATCAGGTTGTGGTGGATGAGACGGATGATTGGGGAGGCTCGAGGAAGAAAGGCACAGTGAGAAGGAGAGAGGTTTAATTGGGTCTGAGTCACTCTGCAGAGTCACTTGTCATTCATTAAGAACAACAAACACTCATCTGACACTGACAGTGATAGTCATTTAAAAGACACACACACACACACACACACACACACACACACACACACACACTGTGGTATAATCACTGTGCTGCCACATTAGGCTGAAGTGTTGTATGTTGACCTTGTCTGTCTTTCAGTTTGACTAACAATCTCTCTGTGTGTTAATACAATTTGACTGAGAATTACCCTTGGGGAACAGAAAGCCCAAAAATGGTGCTTCCAGTATTTTGGGTCAGATTGTTATTTCATTCATATAATCCGCGACCAATTAGCTGATAACTGATGTAGAGGAGACAGACGGAGCAGCGAGGGAGAAACAGAGGAAGAGAGGGAACTCGGTACAGTCAAGGTTATTGGAAGATAGAATACAATATGGAAGGCAAAATGTCTTGGAAAAAAACCATCGTGTGTATGTTGTGCAGCAAATCAATAAGGCGAGGGTAGTACCACAGTTCTTTACAGACAATACATGGACATGAATTACAATCGTTCCTGGGGGTAAAGTGACAAAGTGTATGTACAGTATAGCAAATCAATCAACATATCAAACATGCCCCAATGTGTTTTTTATGCCAAAAAAAGTCACGTTTTTAGTGTGTTTTGAGCACATGCTCATTACAAAATAATTTACAGAGAGACAGAGGACATAAAAAAGATAACAAGAGAGAATACCACAAGAGACTGCTAGAAAACAAGACAATGTGTCCCAAACCCACATGACATTCTCAGCAGGTTTTTAGTTATAGTGTTCATAGTCTTTTTAATTCTGTGCACCAGCTGTTTCAGTGAAGCATTAGGGTTTTACCTTGTCAGGAGACAAACAGAGCAGCTAGGGGGGAAACAGAGGAAGAGAAAGTACACAGCTTGTCAGCAAAGAACTGCAGGTCTGAGGTACAGGTCCTGTACAAAAATGGATAGATGAAATGGCCTGACCTGAAATGAATGTTGTGCCACCAACATCCTGGTCCAGCTGTCAACAGCAACATTCATTGCAAGGAATTTATTTTATTTATTTCATCAATAGGTTTTTGAAACACATGAAAATTATATTCATTATATTTACACTGATGTTCGACAAAGTATATCCAGTATAAGTAATATACAGCATATCCTCAGAAAGTGTAAATCATACTGAATCTAAAAATATGTGTATCATGTCTTTGTTTTCTTATTTGCCTCAGTTATGATTCCGAGAAGGAGTACGATTTTTGACATAAATTGCAGTGATTGAGCGCGAAGGGTTGTAAAGTAGACTTACCTTAATTCTTGCGTGTGATGATGAGCGGGCTCCTGTACCTTTCACCTCATGCAGTGTCTTTCCCTCACGTCTCCCCCTCCACAACTCTCTTAACCTCTGAACAGAAGCCCTTAAACAGGAAAACAGGAATGATTTCAGACCACCAGAGAAAATTTAAGGACGTTTTGTTTTAACTGAACCAGAAGTGAGTGTGTTGCTGGCTAAACAGAGGCCATCAAAACAAGGACATTAGTAGTCACTTCTCACTGTGCGTGGTTTTCAGTTTTGCAGTTTCTGTTTTACTTCTACTTGATGTTCAGCAGAAAATTGCAAATAATTGTTGCTCCACCATTCTGCTCTTACCACCTGCCATCTTCCATGACATATTGTGATTCACCATTAGCAACTAACAGGCTGTTATCCGACTATGTAGTTGTCTTTGCACAGAAATCATTAAGAGTCCTACCCACTAAGTAGTGATTAGTCACAATGCTGTTGGCGCCTGACAGGACAAAACACTTCCAGTTAAAGTGTGACTTGCAATTTTTTCACATGATATACATAAAAAAGAGTACAGTAATGACACTTAACCTCTGTGGCTAAAACTCCATAATATATGATGTTTTTGTATTTTAAATACGTTTTTGATTAATTGTTTTCTTCCACTCAGCTGTTGTAAATTTTAAGCTGAAAATTCATTACCCTAGAGTAAAGAATCAAGGCAGTGTTCCTTATCAAATTGTAAATTTACTCTTCTAGGCCATCTGTGTGGAACTAATCTTCATCATCCGTGCACCCAAATGTTTCTATCTCTTATTCTAATCATCATCCATTGGTCACTTCAAGCGGATCCGTCCATCCATCTTATAGCTGCTAGTTTTAGGCTGTCACGATATGATCACATCTGAGAAAACAAAGTGCTTCATGTCAGTTTGTTTTGTTTTTGTAAAATCCTTTACATGATACTAAAGACAAGTTATAATGAGTTTAACATAACTGAGGCTTTAACATTTGTGACTGCCTTAAACATTTTAGTGTGCAGAACCTCACTGACAGAAGAAATAATAATAGTATAATGTTCCAAATAGATTTACTGCATACATTTTAAGCAAATGAGAGATGATGAGAAACTGACCGAAGCACCGTTCAAAACTATGATGTTTGATGTGCTGAATGCTATCAGTTCAGAATTCAATTCTTCAGCCCAACACAGGTGGAGTTTATTTCACTTGCAGTACAAGCACCTTTTGACCTGAGAGTGGAGAACTAATTCATCACCAGGACACCATAAAAAAAACTGATTTCATAATGTTTTAATTCCTGATCTCTGCAGGCGGGTTTAGACACACAGGCTGATTGGGGGTACAGTTTCTCTCTGTAAAGTCTCTGTGGGGATTAACCATTTAATCTTATTAAACCAGGACTATAATCCATGTCAGTAAAAATAGCCTTAATTGTGCCAAATCTATTCTTTCAAATCTATACCATGAGACTGAAGAAAAAAACACAGGAAAGCAAGGCTTTACATAATCATAATCACCAGTCAGATCGCCATAGCAACAAATCTGCTGAAACTGAAACTTTCACAGCTGTGAAAACTATTATAGAAACATTTAATTAATATTTACAAGACGGATCAGATTAAACTGTGAGGCAATGGAGAGGTCATCTTTTCTTGGTCCAGTGCAAACCAGTGAACCTCATGGTGTGTTGGCCATGTTATGTCCTTTTAGGATGAGGAAAATAACATCAGGAATATGTATAAACTTTCATGAAATAAAACATTACCTTCAAGAAAAGGAGGCGAAATGTCATGTCTCACACCAAATGCAATGTATTGATGAGTGGTGTATTATTAGTATTTTAGGATTGTTAAGGCCTTATCTACTTAAATTGATGACAAGATGAGATGTGTCAGGATCTGGATGGCTTAAGAAATTGCAGAGGAGAAACCCTGCAGTGACGTTAGTCACCAGAATGAGAGAAATGTATAGTTCAAGAGGGACAGAAGAGCATTTCTAGTTCAATGTCATTTCCCAGACTCAAGTATCAGGACTTTATTTAACAGAGCAACACTCTCTGTGTCCCAGACAAAATGTTTCGGGGTGTTTCATTACCATATGTTGCTGCTTCTCAAACTGCAAATTAGTGCTGTATTTACCACCTGGTTCAATTTCCAACCCACAATCTAACAACTGATCAAGCCAGCCAGAGTATAACTTGATATCACCAGCAGCTGTGTATCACTTTGACTCTAAATGCTGAAGAACTGTTTTTAAGAGGACAGCAAAAGCCAAGACTGGGAATCATCAAATAATAATCAATAGCTCTTCTGTTGGTCGGTAAATACAGCCAGGAGCCTCTTATCAAGCTGCCTCCAACAGAGAGCACACCGTACACACACATACACACACACAAGTATACATAGATAACTAATCAATCACTATTAATCACTAATATTCACAAAACAGGGACAAAATTGTATCTTTGCCCTTTATTTGTACATATGAATAATGAGCTCCATCTATAATCCCAATGACTGCTCTGCTGACAAAGACGGACCTACACATCAATGGGAACACACACTCGTGTCTAGCACACACACAAGTTTACACACACTTCCTGCTGTTTCCTATGATTATTACCATAATGGTTTCCTGTGAGAATGCTGAGCAGCATGATGGGTAGGGGTCATTAGTGGCACAGGTGGGATCATAAATCACATTTAACACTGTTGAACTTTTCATTAATGACAACCGCACACACAAAAGATCAATACCAGACTGCATGCGTCTACTTATGCAACATGCTGTAAATCCAACAAAGATGTCAGCTGAATGTGAGCTAAAGAGGAGATGACAGGTTTGTTTTCTGATCTTTAATCGCACGTCTCCGCAAGACAAAAGGGGAAAAAAACTGACGTAATAAAATCTTGGGGGGCTGACACTCAACCTGCACATGTACGATACAGACAATGTTAAAGGAAGGAAGAGCAAAATTATTTTCCCCCCAAAACGTGCTCCAAAATCAAACATCAACAACTGTTTTGATTATTTTTGCAGCTTATGTAACCCTGCTGTGTTTTGACTACATCTAGTGTAAAAGATATCTTAATCATATCCACATGGGGCTCTTTGCCTCTACCTGCTGTAAGGTTATGAAACTGTTGTGCATCTATCGCATGTCTCCACCATAGCATCGAGCACGAGAATAAGGACACACATTTGTTCAACAATGATTTTTTTCATTGCTATGTAAATGTTGAATTATATGCTGATAATGCCATTTACAGAATTCACAGAACATTTCAAATCAGCTACATAAATATTAGCACAGGACAGTTTGAAGCACAGGGCTCAGATTAATGTCAAATCAATAATTTCAGAATATAAATAGTTTTATTCATTATGAGCCCTCCACCACAGCTGTTTCTCAACTTGGGTAACATTTTTGAAGGTTCTTAAAACAAATTACAATTTTGACAAAAAGGGTGGATATGAATTCACTCCCTCCCTGATTCAGTTGGATACTGTGTGCAAACACATCCACTGTTCATCTTTGCTAATTCACCTCTGTATCTGTGGTGTATCTTTTTAAAGATTCATTTTTGAATTATCATATCATGATTTAACCAACCTCTCAAAATTCAAATACTCTTTTATTCATGGGATGTATCGGGGCAGTTAAAGTGGAAGCCACTTCTGATTTAATAGCAGCGGCCATGAAAATGCAGATGCCCCGAACATTACACTGAGGACCCTGTTTGATTAATCCTCTCGACTGAAAGTCATGAAGCTTCGTACTGCTGGCCCATGGTGGCTTTTGGACAAAACTGCAGTGGAAGTTTGAGAATTTTAGCTCCAGCACCCAGTATGTTAAAGCTCTTGTGTAAAAACATGAGTGTAAAACAGCAATGAAGGCTACGAAGGCAGCCGTAAGCATCGTCTCTCATCTTTCTGACATTTTGCTACAAAGCAAAAGAGACATACTGTAATGAGAGAGACAGGTGTAGGCTGTGGTTGTGACCCAGCCTGTTTTTACAAAGACAGATGGAGAGGAAGAGAGTGTACTCATGATGTGAGCAGTCCTGATTAGCAAAGCAGTGTGCCTGTGCATGCTAACAACTGCCATGAACTCCAAGTCAAGTGGCCGCACAAAACAAGCAGCCGAATGCATGTGTGTTTTTATGTGTGTGTGTCGGTCAGTTTCTTTTATATGTTTCTATCCGTCTATAACGGTGTGAACTGAAGTGTTTGTGTGTTGCAGTGCTGTTGTATGTATCTGTCTATGTAAGGCCGGGGGGTGAGTGTGTTGGCGTCAGAGCGGTGCTCATGAACTTACGTAGCAGATTATGTCATACTTTTTTCACTATGAGGGTTAGGACACACACACACACACACACACACACACACACACACACACACACACACATTCAGATAAGTACATCTATTTTATTTTGTCATTTTGTCTCTATGAAACATTCAAAATCTTTCCTATGTTCATACCTTGAAATGTGTGTGTTCTTAATGTTTAATATGGTGCAGTCTAAACAGTAAGATAAATACATTTCCTCAGTGGTTTGACATCATTTTGAAACACAGCCAGTATTATTTTTTATATCTCTCTCAGACAAAGTGGTATTTCTTTCAGTTGGAGGCTTTAAATTGATGGTGGGGTATTGGTTTTAACGTTGCTCAATAGTTACAGGGTGGACATTTCTTATTAGAATGCCACATTAGGTTGGTGTCGCACATCCTGAAAATGGTAATCATGACGCCAAAAGTCATCATGCAAACAGTCCAATAACGTCTCCAGCTCTCAACAATTAGAATCATCGTGCAAGGCCTCAGAGCTATTGTCTGGGACACACACACACACACACACACACACACACACACACAGATTCAGACCGACATCTCAACCTGGTATTATAAAACAGAGGATAATGGTTCAGTGTCTGTGTATATAACTGTTTGCATAAAAGATGGATAAAAGAAGACAGCATGTTCTCATTGACAAAAAGAACAGAAGGTTGTATTTCAATGTATTTTAAGCCCTCAGCAGATCATGCATTAATATCACTGTTTTTTCTTATATTTCAACTTATATTATTATTGTTATTAGCTCAGTAAAAGCAATGTTTAAAGCTGCACTAATCAAGATTATTATCAACAATGTATATATCGACTATGAAAGTAGTGTATCCCTCGTAGGGTTGAACCCTGTGCAGTTCCCCTCAGCTCTGCAGAGCAGTTTAGCAACTTCCAGCTTTGGTTTTACAGCTCGCAGCTTTCAACTTTCACCGCTCTCATCAGCATCATTTCCAGATGTAGCAGACAGCTGTTTTCAGTAAAAAGAAAACAAAAAAAACTCTAAGCTAACTCCAGCTGTAGACTACATGCTCAGCACCAAATGGCAGACAAAATGAGCAACCTGAACATAATGGAGCATTTAGCTGCGAAACAGCCAGTTATTTCCCAAAATAACACAAGATGACAGTAAATATTGAACTTACATTCATCAGGTGGCCAAATGAATGCTAATGTGGCTCTACTGGCTTCTACGGGATGTGTAAAGAAGCCACTGTTTGCTAACACCTTTGTCATAGCAACCTTTATAAGGTGATAATATGCCAGTATTTTTCTTTTACAGCTTCTTTTCTGTTCCCATTTTGCCAAAAAAAGAAATTACACAATGTAACATTGGTAACATTTCTATAAAATGGTTTCTGAGGGGTTTAGTGGTTATGGCAGCACAACTGCAACAGAAAATAAATAAATAAATAAATAAATAGATAAATAAAGTTGTTTGTTTGTAGAGCGTTTTCTGACATTGTTTACTTCAGGTTGTCACTCCTGTCAGGCTGCCTGACAGCTCTCTGTAGGTTACATGCATCTCCTGCTATAGATACAGTAAGCGTGAGCTGCTCCTGCAGTCAGTTGTTGTCAGCATTTGCTCATCAGACTGGGATGGTCTGATTTGTTACTGTATACGCAGGTTCTGCACGGGCAAATGCTGAAATTTTAACCCCACAAATGTTACGTAAACTGTTACACACTCCAGACACCAGAGCGAAGTTACTGTGAACACATAAAGCACTCTCTCTTCTTCTGTCTTCTCCTGTCCATCTTTCTTTGCTTCCCTTTCCTCTGTTGTTGACCATTGCAAACAGCCATTAAGACATTAGGACACAACCACAGGAGATAGGCGCCATAAAACATGCACACATACAGAGTAAAATGTGACTCTAATGTGTATAAAGTACACAGATCAGCAGGAGCCACCTGGCCAGAGAGGAGGGCAGATAAGAAAGCCAACAAGCTTCAGTTATTACCACATGAAATGTAGATGGCAGACATGAAAATCTGTGTGTGTTTAATACACAATAAAAATATCACATTGTCATTATTAATTGGCAAAATTAGGATTTATTGAATGCGATCATGGCGTCGCAGTGTTACCACCAGAAAACTTCACTTGTTTACTCCCAACGTACAAAAGCTGTAGTCATTAACAGTTTGATTATATTGACTTATTAAACAGGACAAAAATTAATTTTCCATGATGACAAATAAAGTTTGTTGTGGATACTGTAATAAACATAGTATATAATGTGCAGATTTCATTGGGCATTGCAGATTTTTTATAGGATTTTATATGGGCCCTTTTACTGCCCATTTTAACCTCTTTCCTTGTTAAAATTGTGATTTGTTTTTATGTTACCATGATATTTGAGGAGTAAAGGCTAATTTGTAGTGATAGTGGTTGGGATGTCTCTCCCACTATTTCTGGTGGGTTGTTCTGATTGGTCAGTCTGGGCTCATTCACTCTCTTTGCCAGCTGGCATCCACCCTGCATCTTAATTTTGCACCTCCACAAATCCTTGCATGTTTTCATCCCTAACGATACTTATTTCCACAGCCTGTTGTTTATTTAGGTTCAAATCATTGATGTGCAGGTTTATCTCTTGCGTAGAATCTCAAACACGAAGCCAGTTTTTGACACAGTGGTGATGATGATAAACACAATATGAAGCTTTTGTGGTTCTTGAGTCCATTTACATTTGCATCTGATGCTGTGAGTGGTCTCAGCAGCTAAATGGACGACACCAATTTACATAACTGTGAAACATTATGCACTGTGGGATAATCACAGCGTCTTTAGGCCCAACAAGTAGTGACATTGGCCATTTAGAAGATGAAAGGTTTGTCTGTTTCAGGTGAAGACAAAGACCTTTAAGATATTAAACTATACAACAACCTACAGCCACCCCGAGGGCTCATTTGGCTTGGTAACTATAACATATTTATAAGGACTTTTATTATATGTCCATCCCTCTCTTTCTTTATTTGATGATAAGCAAGCAACATTTCAGGAACTACAGCAACTAGAGAAAGTATTGCACATAGTCTTCAGTGCTATAGACGGATGTGCAGCATCTATACCTGATTCTAGTGTTTAGTCTCCTGTTGTCGAAACAGACTTGTGTACCTGCTGCCTTAATGACATCAACGCGACCTGGCAGCCCTGTCGTCATAACAGCACAGTGACTATGTCTCCCATCCCCACTCCCCACAATAACCTCACCAGTGTTCACATAGGGGTTGTTACTTAATACAGGAAATGAAATATCTCCTAAAGACTCTGATTTACAAAGAAATACTTACGTTTCTTCTTTGGCCACATAAGCAAATGCAAAAACTGGAGTTGAACACACAAAAATAAAATGTTGTAGTATAACAGCATAACAAATCTGCCATGGCAAGGTAGACACACTATTTCCCTACTGAAAGTAGACAACCTTGTTTATGTTTATGTTGATTTTTCAGATAACCATTCCGTATTGACATTTCTGAGTAGTTGTTCTGTCAGCTTCACTCAGTCTTACACAGGATATAAAAAAGTTTAAAAATGAAATTGACATGTCAGTCTAAACCTTTTTTCGTGTGTTTCCTTCACTGTTGAGAGTATCAACTGCATACATGGCTGTTTGTTTGAGAATAAACAAAAACGGGTGAATTCATAGAACCATGTTAAATGTTACCTGAAGCGTCGGTTACAACGTTTCTCTCACTTTTTGCTCTAACTCGATCAAGTCTTAAATCATTTAATGTGTATTTAGCACTGTATGTAATACATGTCTAAATACTTGATTCTGACAAACATAACCCCCCCTCACACACACACAAACAAATAACAGCCACATCTCCATGTCATGTCATCTTGTTCTACATCCTTCTGATGACGCAGGTGATGCGAGCAGAGACCGCTAAATATAACCTTGCACTGGAAATGTCATCACTGTCACATTCTTAATAAAAACAGGAGCTTCACATATAAGCTGGTTACATCATGGCGGCCCAAAGTCAACTTTTGGATTTGAATCCAACTGTCATCATCATCATCCCCACCATCACCATTATCACCTGTCTCGCAGTCTCCACCTTCTGCTCTCTGTCTCTGCCTACATCAAATCACATCATTTGATTCTTCTCTGAACAATTAACAGAAAATTTGAGGTTATGACTATGAGTACCATTTATTTAACACATTCAGTAGTGAGCAATCCAAAACATTTCAAAGATAGAAAAACAAAGACAAGACAGGTTCTTTGTCACATCTCTTGTACGATATGATAATAAAAAATATACTTTATAAGTGAGATTTTATACTTTCTGGCATGGATGAGCACAGAAACCAAGGCATACCTTGATAAAAGTGATGTTTTCATATCTAGGGCCAGGGTTGGCGGTTGTAATGTGACCCCAGATCAGAGAAGGACACACACAGGGAAAGAAGGACGACTGTGTGGGCAAAACATCTTGACTCAGGCAATTAATTAATCCTCTTTCTTTGCTGGGTTCCAGCAATGCTTGGGTTTGGATTTAAATATAACTCTCCACTATACAAATGTGCCATGTATACTCTGTATACACATGACAGGACTGTTACAGACATTGTTTGGCAGCACATTGGTATGCAGCCAGTGAAGACCTGCTCCGACTTTCTTTTCCAGAAAATGGGGGGAAAAAAGGTCTGACTGCAGCAAGGAGATTAGCATGCCATATCAGGGGGAGTCTTCTCTGTCTTGTTCTCATTCTGTGCTGTTCACTTTCAGGTTAATTTACCAGGATTTCATGTATAATCATGTTTAATCAGATTCAATTATTCCTCTCTGTAGTGGCAGAGAAAAGCTGCAACATGGCACAAATGGTGGGATTTTATTATGTTTTAGGTGTTATGTTGTCATTCAGATTAGTATCAGGTTTTTTTCCACACAAGCTGTCAGGATTTATCACAAGGAAAACAAAATGGCTTTACCCTGAGAAAGCTGACAGCATCTGATGTCGGCTAATGCTTGTTTCCCAGGCAGACTGAGAGAAATGCAATTCTACTTCATTTGACTTGATTCAATTTGCTGTCTGGCAAATTCTAATAATCTAATGTAAATATTGTTACAAATGTCACAATGAAACTGTAATGAGTGGCGCCGCCTCACACATTTCACACTCAGAGGCCACAGCAGCGGAAGACATTAACTCTCATTATGTTGTTCCTTCAGGACCTGCTGCTGATGGATAAATTGGAGATAGTTATCTTGTGCTCATATTGTCTCGAACACTCGATCACAATATTACAGTGATTACATAAAAGTGTGAGAAATGATCCCTAAAGATCCAACAGTATTTTGGAAAATGGCTTATGTTTTGCTTTTCACAATCAGCAACTGATGCACATGATCATATTGAAGTCACACTTTTCCTTGTAAAACATGAGTAAACTGGTGGATTCAAGGTATCTTATGTATGACACTTGATATGTGTAATAAATGAATAAGAATGAACTCAGATCTGTATAATGGCTTAAAATGCAGAGAGGGGAATATACAATACCTACCTAATACACAATAATCACTTGACAGAGTTACAGTAACCCGTTTTAGACTGAATGAAAAGCACATCAGACTTTGGACTGAAAATGAAAATAAAGGAGGTGGAGGTTGCCATGTAGCCATTATGTTGTTTGCTTTGCAACACAGTTAAAAACCCCAAAACACATCCATACAGGCAGTAGCTTAGCTCACGTACGTATACAGCAGGGGGGTGATACAGTGGAATGTAACTGAGAATTAAAACCCGCTCTAATGGCAGAATGCAGCTCTGTAATATTGTTGGTTGTATTATGTCCACATTATTTAAATCATTGCATTCACAATTGTTGCAAAGCAGCAGTCTTGCCTGGTCTGGTATGACCAGTAGCTTATGGTGGCTAGCTGATGTTAGCAAACCTTAGATACATTTTGTTGTGTATCTGTCATTTTACTGAATTCATGACTCTTCTCTACTTGTGCTACTGCTGTATTGTTTTAGCATTTACCAATTTCCTGTAATCATCAATTCTGGCCACAGTGGCTGCTGTTCAGCTGAAGTTACATAGAGTCACTATAAGACTATAAAATGTGTAACTGTCTCTTGCATTAATCTGTTCAATAGGTGCTCTAAATATTAGCTCATGTAAGCACAAACCAATCATATGATTATATTCCAATTAAACATCTCAGTAACCTTCAATGTGATGACAGCACCTGTAAATAACTGATGGTCTGTGTCTCCTTAGTGTGCAGTATAAAGACAACTGGTAGCAGCACCAGCCAATTAGCAGCCTGGAAGAGTCTTCATAAACAGACAGAGATGAAGCAGCAGAAGTGTCACACACAGCTGATGACTTGACAAGTGCCTGGAGGGCCCTCATCTTTCAGACAGGGTTTAGGCAATTTTAAGGTGAAAAAGTTGGCAGTAAATGTTTATTTTGCTTCCAGAATTACTGTTTCTGTGTGTAAACCCACAGTGTAGCATAGCAGTGCGCACTTGCATGTGTGTTAGAGCTTTTTGAAGACTCGATGATAATTCATAATTCTTTTTACAGTTAAATCTTTCTTGCACAAGTGTTTTGAAGTCTTGCTTCAAACGCATAGAATGAAAACTATAAAAGATTCATGTCCATATTGTGACAATATAAATATGAATGAGATAGAGGCTCTGACTGTGGTTAATTAGCATGAGATTTGATTACTATTACATCCGGATATGCATGGTGAGCAGTAAAAGTAAATGCATGTTGTGTTTTTAAAATTGACTTATTTAAAAAAAAAATCCTGAACTACAGTATCTCAAACTTTTAATATCTGCTCTGACATCACAGAGTCAGGTGGTGCATTTAGTGAGTCAGGCTGAAAGCACCCAAAGTCACTGATCAACATTTAGTCAGGCTGTGTGGAGATTACCAGGTTTCTGTGTTTTCCTTACTTAAGTAGCAGCGAGGGGAGAAAAGTTTGATGACATAACACTCAAGCATTCAGTTCATGAGCTCCATAGCAGACTATGCATTTGTGTGCCATCTTCAAAATGTTAAAATTTGGAAGTGTATAATGGAATCTGACTGACTGATCTATAGAGACTCTGCAAAAAGACACGCAGATAAAGAGATAATAAATGAGCAGTAAAAACGTGTGATCAGGATTAATGCAAGCTTCAATAAAAATACTTGAATGAAGCAAACAGTTTTCTTAAAGAGAATAGAAATAAAATAAAATACAATGTTACAGTGTCTTAATTCAACCTAAATATCTAGTTACTTGTTTAACCATAAGTTAGCTCACATTTTTCTAAATAGTTATACAATACAACCATTTGATCATATTTTCATACATGCATAAATGCCTAGTGACAAATTGTCAACTATGGTGTTAAGTATGATATACATACATTCACTCTCAGTAACACACTTACAGGTATGAATAAACTATGCACTTGAAGGGAATCATTAGGATCACTGTTTATCTTAAACATTCACTCTCATGGATTTATTACTTCCAGCTGTCCAGAGAACATATGTTTCATATGTTTACACTGGACTAGAAAACCTCTAATGGCTGCACTTTAAACCCTACAGCTGGTCTGTGTGTGCACGTGTGTGTGTGTGTGTGTGTGTGTGGTGTGTGAGTATATGTGGGTGCCTGTGTGGGTTTCAAAGAGAAAGAAAGTGACCAAGATAATCGATCAAGTGAATCTTCAGAGGCAGAACTTGTTCTGAACCATCGTCAGAGGACTGACGTCAGTCAGGAAGAAAAAAGCAAAAAACAAACCCAGTGGAATTAATTCTCCAGAAATGTGTGAATTGGGCAAATTGAAAGCTTGTTCCAGGTCTGTAGAGACTAAAATGAACCTAGTGCTTTGAGCTAAGATGCTAACATGCTGATGTTTAGCAGGTGTACTGTTCCCTATCTTAGTTTAGTGTAATAGCATTCTAACATTTCCTAATTAGCACTAAACACAAAGTACACATGAGGCTGATGGGAATGTCATTCGTTTTTCAGATAATTAACCAGTATTGGATAAATTAAAATTTAACTAGGATGGAAAGCTCAGGAATCACTGAAGTTATTACAATTTATCCTGTGGAGAACATCCATGTCTGAAACAAATATCATGGCCATCCATCCAATAGTTGTTGAGACATCTCACTTAAAACCACAAATGGTCAGCCTCTTGGTTGCGCAGTTTTGTAGATATTGAGATATTTCACAGGATAAGTGAAAACCTGCAGGTGGTGCCAGATGAAAAGTAATCATGAGTGCAGTCATAGAGCCTTTGGATTCATTACATTTCTCCTACATCATGGCCTCATTGGTCCTGTTGGATTTATTTTCTCCAAATCTTCATTTGGCAGAGGCACAGAGTGTTTCACCTATGGACTCAACAGTTTGATATCCCAAAATATAGGCATTGTCAAAAAATGCAACGCATATTCAGTCTCCAAAGGCTATGTTGGAGGTTTCCGGCAGCATTTGGTCCGATTACACCAGCTGAAAAACCCTCCTTTTGGTCACCGTGTGAAGGATCATTGCTGAAAGACACTGGCTCGGCAGCCCGTCATGCTTCACCTCTTGAGGAAATGATCACACACGCCGTCAAGTGGACCTTCTTTCCGAGCTGATGTTTTTCACTCCGTGCCCAAGAGTCTCTTGAGTAATCTTGGCTGTGAAGCATGCACAGCAACTGAAGTAGAAGAGGCCAGTTGAGATCCAGACTCACTTTACCTCAGGTCTGTAAGAGGGAGAGTGAGAGGGAGAGTTTTCTGAGTCAGTTTTAAGGGCAGGTCATGGAGCACATTCTCTTATCTCAACTTGAAGGAGACAATTATGTTTTCTCTATGATGCCCACTCAGTTTACAATAACAATGATCTTCCAAACTGCAGCTTTAATCTTAAAGTCTGCTGCATTCTTGTTGCTCCATCTGATCACCTCCCTCCACAGACGACAAGACACAACAGACTGACCAATATCAATCTGCACAGAGAGTAGCATCACTAGACAAGCTGGCCAAGACATGCAAGGGGAAAAAATGTTTTCCTCCTCTATCATCTCATTCTTCATGCTTGTGTGTGCGTACTTTTCCGTCTCCATCTGGTTTGGCAAAACAGTAAGATAAACAAAGATAACAACAAATTATGAGCAAGTTTCTAATATGGTCTTCACTGAGACACCATATAGGAAAGACAGGATGGAGAAGAAGCCCAAGAGAGAGATCTGCTTCTTTCTAAGGCCAGCAGGAGCACATATGGGTTTGCTACACCAACACTGGGTGCATTTCTTAATCGGTGCCGGTTTGCTTTCTTTTCCAGGCTTAGAGTTGGCTGTGGTTTGTGTTTACACCAGCTGTCAGTTCTGTTCTCTGACACACACTGCCTCCCTGTGGAATGAAGCTGTAACTAGAATTCCTAAAGCTGCACTGTTACTCATTACACGCACGCACGCACGTCTTCCATGCTATTCACCACATCAATTTACAGTATTATGTTTATGAGTTGAGACATTTCATTAACTGCAGCTGCAAGATTTAGAATGGACATTAGGAAAATGGAATTTAGGAAATTAAGATGAGACAGGGGGGATTTCCTGTAAAACACCTAAGTTTGGTCATGTAGATCGTATTTTAAGAGCGGATGATAGGAGAAAACATACATGGTACTTGTTGCTGGTGAAACCTCTACATGCCATGATCTAGGTTAAATGTTATGATGCAGCTTATGCATGCATTAACATCAATGGTGAGATAAAGGCATGAAGAATCTGTGTACAAATGATGTTACAAGGGGACAGAAAATAAATATCAACTAAAACTAACAGCTTAACTTAAAGTGAAAAACCACCAGCAAGGTCTTCCAGCTGTTGTGCTCAAGTCAGCAACACACAACAAACAACACATCATTTGAACATTTGATCATTTGTAGGTGAGGACACACACATATGACAGCGAAAGGGCTCCATGGTGTGATGCAATTCTATTATTATATAGATTATATTATATTAACAATGGCTTTGAGGTAGGAAGGAGCAGTTCCCTTTGCTACACTGTGGACTAGAATGCAAGCTCTGACAGGGAGCCAGTGTTGCGAATGGATAAGTAGAGTGGTGTGGGAAATCTTAGAGATTTAATATTAGAGATCAATATTATTTATAATCATTCAATATTATGCCATATTATTATTATTATGGCACATATCGTTAAATTGTTCTTATAAATGTGATACTGATTTCCGCCATATCACCCAGCCCTAGTAGTAGGAGTGATTTATCAGGGTTGTTCCCAGACCTCTGCAGAAAAGGACGTATGATCAACATCTTTGAACCAGAGGTATAAAATCAGCAAATTTTTCCCCTTCTGTCAGAGTTAAGTTGCACGGCAAATGACTGCATTATTCTATGCTGAATAAGGCAAAGAAGTCAGTTTTTATGTATTTACTTTTATTGAGTACAGTCTGTTCTGTAGAATAGAACACTTCAGTCCCTGAACAGAAAAGTTTCTTTCCCTCTTTACTAAAAATAAACAACTTAATTCCCTGTATTTTTGTTCTACTGTTACAGTTTATCTTTAAAAAAAAAAAGTTAGCATGACTAGATGTGTTGCATACATTTACAATGTAATAATAGTTCCCCTTCAGAGGTCCACACAAACTGATGAAGATAAATCAACACATACTGTACACAAATATGTGGCCCTACAGCAGGATTACTGTTTGTAATAACTTACATTCGGATGATTCAGTTGACACACAGAAAAACAAGCACACACACAAACACACACCAACTCCTTGTCGCTTCAGAATTAGCACTTGATATTGTTCTTAAATACTGGAAAATATTTCTGTATTGATTGTTTTCTTTTCTCTCCCAAATGTGCAACTGTTATGAAGTAATTGGCAGCAGAGTGCCAGAGAAATGTTTATCATCTAATCATAATAATCATAACAGGAAAAATGTCAGTGACAGCTCAAAATATAAATACAATCTGCAAAAGTCCTTCACTTAAACATGTTCAGTGGACATTCAGTTATATGCGCGCTTCTAATAATCCAAGTATTTCAATATATTATTTAATGATTATTAATCTCCCACTCAATAACATTGCTAGTTTAACCCCTTAATCATTAAGGATTTCAACAGATCACTGCCAGCATCAGAGCCAGCCATTTTGCCCATTCACTCACTCTGACAGTCAGTGGCCCAGTCCCAATGTCCAACTCCAGACTTATAGCAACACACTACATGATTCAGCATAAGAGCCCGAGTAGAGGATCCTGAACAGGAGTACAGGATCTAAATGCTGTGTGAGGAATTGGACTAGTGTGATCACTTCACCTGGGCAGAGGTGTTTCTGTGGCCAGTAAAGAGTGTGTGAGGCTCACATTTCTTATATAGGTTAAAAAAAACTCCTCTCTTTTCAAATATAGCCGAGTAAGATTTACAGAAAATGTACAAACTGTCTGACGGCCGCTCCCGAGGGTGGACACTGGAACTGGGTCAGTGACACAGAAAACTTCCCTTCAGCAACAAACTGTGATAAAAGATCAGTCTCTTGCTCTTAAAACCAACATTTGGATATTTCAAGTCACTCCTTTTACAGTTACATTCAGAAACATACAAGTTTTATGATGCTAATATTGCTATTTTTCACCCACACGCGTGTCTGATTTTGACAAAATAAATTACATGTGTCGGTATGTATGCATGTGATCTAGTTTTACACCAGCAATGTGGAAAAAAATCTGTGATAACGGTCTGTTTTGCAAACAAACACGCCTCACTTCTGTGTTGTTGTGGTCCCACCCACTCTTTATTTGGGTGCAACTTTGGTTTTGCGGCAGACTTTCTACTCTCTGATGTTAAAGCTCCCATCTGCATTTTGTTAGATTAGGAGGTTTGTGGCCGTGTTATGCCTCAGTCATGACTGTTTTTACATTTGTCATCCTCCTCAAACTATACTGACTAGATGAGTATGGAAAGAATGGGAGTGCTCCAAAATAAAAAACAAACAAAAAAGTTTTGTGTTTTCTGTAGGTCTGCCTCTTGTTTTCTGGTGTCACAGTGTTTTAACAGGTGTCTGTATAGCTGGACCTGCTCTGTATTACTGTTTATGTGCAACATGTCCCTGTGGATCATAAATGAGGGGGGTGTTCAAAACAAAGAGCCAGAAATAGACACAGACCCTCAGCAGGATCAGATGCAAATACATTAATTTGCACAATTATTCTCATTTACTCTCTACTGCATTGAAATAATGAAGTAATCAAATAAAACAAACCCATACAATGAGATACAGTATGTTAGCTGTTTTAGGCACATAAGAACAGTAAGTCACAGCAAGATGACACATTAAAGCCACAATCTGGATTAATTTTTGAAAATACTGATACATACAGAGGGAGGAGGGGGGGTGGGGGTTGCTGGTAGAAAATAATCTCTAGTGCCAACATTATAACTTCCATTTAATTCCAGTGCAATGCAGATACAAACCATTAAAGGCTTGAAAATACCACAGTGGCCCAAATATAAGAGGACAATGTTTTGCACTTTAAATGACACAAGGAAGGTAATTTAACAAAACAGTTAAAAAATAAATGTTTGAAGTGGTTCAGCATTTTAGCTGAAGGCTCTGGTAATACGTTGGCCCTATTCAGGACTAGTAGCCAGCCAGTCTCATGTCCTTGGCCCTGCCAGCTTGTACCATAGACTGAACACTTACTGACAAAGTTTTGATATATAAATATCAAATATTTAATTCAAAAGCCAACTTCTTTTATTTATGATGATTAATGGGGAAAATGCTTTCTACAGATCCTACAGAACTGCATTAAGGCTACAAACAACTCATGACACAGCACTTTCTTGAAGGAACAGTAACATCTGCTGTAGTGAATGAGTAATTGTGTAGTCCTGGAATATACTACCCACATTTCTTCATAAACAATCAGAGGAAGAAAAAACAATCTTATATTCGGGCCAATATAGTACCTCCAAAATCCATGTGTTGCCTTTTCGATAGTGCACTCATTCAGGTCGAGAAGGAAATGAGAGGTTGTGGATAAGCTCTGCAGTACCAGATTGGGCCTTTAATAGTATACCACATATGACACAGTATATTGCATATACAACTTATACAATATACAGTTACAATGGACACAGAGGAAGGCAACATACTCCATCATCATTAGGTGTGACAGTATGTAAGTATAACACAGTGTAACAGTCAGCCACTACTGGGTTACTCCACTGTCATCTCATTCAGGTTACGCTGATCAGAATGATGATTGTTTAAAGAAATCAGCTGGAGTCTGGGCTGGTTAGGAAAGATGACTTACAGTTTAGTTGAGTCTGTAGGTGGGCTGTGTTGTTCATCAGTGGAGCTGTTAGGTCTGGGGATACTCCATAGCTGAAGGGTGTATATATAGTTCTGCAGTGTATTTGGTGTTTGTAAATAAATTGGTATGTGTATGTTCCTTGACAATATGTTAGTTGCAGTGTGTTGTAATGTGGGCCAATGCGCTGTCTCCCATTATGTCCCAGTTTCATCATCACTGTGTTGGTCATTGCTTGTTGAATCCCACGGTCTGTCTTTTGGCCTGGTGTGTCTCTGTATTATCGTCTGCGGTGTGACTGTTTCCAGTGCATGTAGTGTCTGTGGTATGTGTATGACCTTTGGGACCAGTGTGTGATTTATTTGCATTTTGCCCATTTCCTGTGTCTGCGCTGTGTCTTGGGTATGAGGGGTTTGCATTGTATGTGGTATGAGTATCTCTGTGCTGGGGGGGCCTCCAGGGTCTTTCATAGCCATACTGGCCCCTACCATGGCAGGATAGCTTCGATTCCTCCTCAGCCCTGCATTCAAACCTGGAAGCCCCCCACCCAGTGCACTGTTCCCCAGTCCAGTGGAGCCAAATGGGGCTAACAGAGTATTCCCAGATGAAACGGAAGCAGCAAGAGGGGGGACGGTGCGGAAACATTTCAGTTTATCCACAAGTCGCAGCTTCAGCATCTCTGTTTGGCTCTCATCATCCAGTGGCCTCCCTCGCTCCCTCTCTGCCTCCGACAGCACTTCCCTCAGAATGGTACGAGCTGGTTTAGAGGCGAGGAAGGTGTCGTAAAATGGGGGGTCATCATCGGAAGGGCTGAACTGAAAAACTGGACAGGTGGTGGTAGAAGAGGCAGGTTTGAAACGAGGGGAGTTGGGCGGCGTGGAGGGCTGGAGGAGGAGGGTGTCTGGACGTTTGGCCAGTCGTCTGACTTCAGTCTCCTCTGGTGTGTTGCTGCTCCTCTGCGCTTTAGCTCCTCCCACGGGTGTCGAAGCGCCACTGGCATCCAACCCTCGGTCCCAGCTGCGGGGGTCGTACACTGAGGCAGAAATCCCATTCTCCAGCAAGAGGCGCACCAGGCCTAGAGAAGTGCTGGTGGTCTTGGTGGAGTCCCTAAGGTTGGTGGAGGACTCGGCTAGGGAGAGAGAGAGGGAGAGGCGGCGTGGGGTGCAGCAGGGGGTGTAGGAGGGTGTGTGTGGGGCAGAGAAGGGTATAGGAGAGGGAATGGGGGTGGAGGTGCCAATGTAAGCACTGCTCTGACAAGAGGCTAGAGCTGGGCTGGAGATGGAGGAGTAAGGGGAGAGTAGGGGGTGGAGAGAGAGGAAAGACGGGAGGAACAGGGAACATGAGAAACAGTGAGACATGAGTTATCAGCTCTTAATACTTTGCTTTTAATGACAAGAATCATTAAGAATGATATGGACAGGACCTAAAATATAACCATGCCGGCATTAAACATTTTCCTATGAAAGGAAAGTGAGCACAAAAGTCCACTTAACTAGTCTTCATTCAGCAAATGGTGCTGACTCAGGGGTCATCACATGACCTCTCTCTGGTCTTTGGGTCACATCGTTACCCCTCGCTTGACGATCACTTCTTATCAACTGACCGGAGGACCAGATTAAGATTACATAATGACACCTGAGCCAGTTCCTTTCGCCAAATGAAAATGCAGGATGTGGTTAAAAGCTCCGAAAGCTAGGAAGTGGACCTTTGGAGTATTTCCCCCATATAATGTTCTCAAAAGGGCAAGAATGAACATCCATGCTCAAATCCTGACAAAGTTAGATTTGATATCAGTGACTGGAGTCACAGCATTGTGTCAGAGGCTGGACTGTTAGTTAGGGACATGTTGATTAGATGCAAACTACATGTAGGTCCACAACAATGTGACGATCAGGGGAGTTAGGACAAATTGCTCATGTTATTCTGGTTTACACACACCCAGTCTTTGGGAATGCACTCCCATGCATTGCCTCACCCATGTGCACCCCAGCGGGTGCACTCAGTGGGTCTGCTCTAATCCAGGCATGACAACCATATGATACAACTCCACTTCATCTTCCTCATCACTTGACCTGCCAAGGCCAATTAGACAGCAGGGACTTAGAGAGTATGAAGTCAGCCAGGTAGCCCTGCCTCAAAATCTATTGGAGGGGAACAAGAGGGGGATTTGCTCCTAGGCTGAGAAGCAGCTATTTGATTTACAGTACACAGTACTTTTCTTCTACTATAGTAGGTCTTAATTCATTTTCTATGTAAGGCTTCCTGTTTACAGTAGATTCAGCAGCAGCAGCTCTCTCCTTAACAAGCCATTTAAAGCTTTAATGCAGAAATGTTATCCAGGTAGAAGGTCTAGACTCCATCTGCCATCATGTATTCATGATAATACACTACACTCAATTGTACACACCAAGGACTAAACAATCTCGCTACAGACAGACATTTTAAAACTGAATACACCACAACAGTAATAAAACGTACTCAGGTATTTAAGATGTTTACCTTGGGGACACAGAGGTCAGCTGATCAGAGGGGTGGAGAATCCTGCAGGTGGTGAAAGTGTATGTAGAGCTTGTATGGGACATACACTTCCCTGGGAAATGAACTTGAGGAGAGGAGAAAAGAGGGAAGGAGAAGAGAACAGAGGAGTTAATACTGAGACAGAGGGTACCAAACCACACTGCAAAAATATCAAAGTGGAGAAAAAATAGGTCCTGATCATAGTATAAGCCCCAAGCAAAAGCACCAGCATACATTAGCTCCCTGAGATATTGAAGTGATGAGGACAGCAGGTTTTATGAGAATGATGCTTACAATGATCATTCAAAAGATTAGTAACATCTGCTGATTCCATGAAACAGAGATGTGGAGGTAAATCCAGGGGAAAGATCGTTTCAGTCATGAAAGGGATTTTATGAATATCCACAAAAGACATTTCACTTCATCATTTGGAGGTATACATACATATTCAAGTCTGTCTTAAAACAATAGTCAGGGGTCCTTACGAATGTGCTATAATCATTGGTCCTGTTCACACTGGCCATTAACAGATCCCTTCCTAACATGTTTCCAATGTAAGTGACGGGGGACAAAATCCACAGTCCTTCTGAAGGTTACGGTCAGCACTAATCTTTTTCAGAAGGCTGTTCCACAACATGGCACCAGACAGACTTACAGAAGTCAGGTCAGGATTATTTTTTATGGAATAGGATCACAGATTTATAAAGACATTTTTACGTCAGCCATCAAATTGTCCTTGTTGTAAAAGGTGTTTTGATGTGGGAGTTTCTCATTTAACTTGTGGTGATGTGAATTGAGATCGTTTCATTTTATGTCGTGTCTTTTGTCTTTTCACATCTTCTCCCTTATCCCTTGGCCACTAGTCAACGCTGATATTAACCAGCCGTGGTGTCATGTGACTTGGACAGCTGCACTATCCACGTACGTGCCCACATACTGGACCCTAGCCATGACATTTCCGTGCGCATGTGTTTGGTGGTACACTGTGTTTTAGTGTGAGTGTAGACTACAAGAAGAAATTACATAAAACCTAAATCTAAAATATTTTCTGTATTAAATTTCTATAAATCCCACCAAAACATGAACAAACTATATGCAGCAGGGCACTACTGAGAGAGACTGAGATTATAAGAATTGTAAAAGACAACCTAAAGTTATAGACATCAGAAGATTTGTTGAAGAGGATAGGCATCGCTGAAGATTGAAAAATAAGTGTGACTGGGTGAAATAAAGCAAAGTGTGGCCGTGAGAGAAAGTGGGAACTGAGAAGGAAGACGGTGAAGATGTAAACTGAAGTAAATTAATGAACAAAAAAAAAAGATGTACTCTGTTTTGATGGGGTTCGATGGCTGCACGCACAAGGACTGCCGGTGGGATGGGTGGGTGTGCAGGTGTGTGCACATGAGCGTGATCGTGCAGGAAGGGACGTCACATTGGGTGTTGTGAGATGTCCAGTGAATGCCTTCCCCAACCCCTCACCCTCCCACCCTTCCTCTTCACCCCCCTCCCCTTTATCCCCATGCTCCAGGGTTACAGGGGAGGGTAGATGCAGTGCAGTGACCTCAGCTAAGTGCTCCCTCACCAGGCATACGGTCCACAGCGGCGGCCTGTAAGGCCTGGAGCTCCTTGAGGTCCACGTGCCCGTTCATCTCAGAGGAGGGGAGCGGAGAAGAAGAAGGGGAGGGCCTGGAGAAGGAAACATGTCCGTCTTTCACTTGAACCACTTCCCTATCCCTGCACATTTCTCCTTGCAATGTCTCTGACTGGCTATTGTCGTCGATGTCTCCATTTTTGTTGCAGCAGACAGAGAGAGAAGAGGTAGAGCAAGGCAGATCCATGGGAGCAGAGCTCTCTCCCGACAAGCCAGTAAATGAGTCGCATGAAAGTTCGTCCTCCTCTGGCTGGTCCAGTTGCCAGCCGTCTTCCTGTTCTTGCTCGTGTGCTAAAGTGCGGAAGCCCTTTGTGACCACACCAGGCCGATGATCCAGCAGAGCGCCCATGTGGGGTTGAGCCAACTGCTGCCATGCATGGAGAGTCGCAGAGCCTGGAAAAAAAGTCAGAAACTCTCACGTTATCGAAATCGGTCTTAAGCTGCTCTATGACACAAATGCATCTCATCAAATTCAGATATGTTGTGGTGGTGAAAATGTACTTTTATGATGTCATCATATGTATCAGTTTGTCAATAAATGAGGCAAACTAGATGCTCTTAAAATACCTTTAAGTGCACTTCGACAGCATCGGTGATAATGAATGAGATCAATGAAACTTCAAAAGATGTTGAAATACTGTTCATACCACCAGTCTCTAAATGACTAGCTATAAGCTTTGGCACTTTCACACCGCTATCTTTGCTTAAATGATATCTAAAATTTGGTAGGTAGTACCTCAGGTACAAATTAAATGCTAATCTTTAATTTATTCAGTTTAACATGCCAACTCACAATAGGTCAGTCCACTAATTCAGTTCTGTAGTCTTCAACAGCTGGTTACTAAGCAACTATAAGCAATACTCAGTGACAGGCCTGCTTCACTGAACTTAATACTGCTATCCAACCCAAAGCTTCACAGGATGAAGTCTCAGATAATTGCTATAAGCTTTACATTTTATTACAGTATCATATGCTACATCCAAAATGGAGCACTATACTGTATGTAGAGATATTGACGTTACATCTGTCATTTCTATGTTTATTTGTGTGAAAATATGCCTCAGCTGTTTACTGGCTGACATTTTAATGTATATAAACAGATGCACACACAGGCAAGCAGACAGTAGAGACACATGCACACACACACGAGGGGACACAGTCATGAATATACACGGTCACACAACCACATATACATGTACTCACACAGACAGGACATACAGGTAAAGGCTTATTTTTGTTTTCTCGTGATACATGAAGGTCCTTTGAGAGATGTCAGTACACAAACTCATAAGGCTAACACAAAAAGAATGAGAGAAAAGGGAAGAAAATTAGTAAGATTTTATTCATCACCAAAAGAAAACAGACAAGTTGAACAGAAAAAGAAGTAAAGTGCGAAGACAAGACAAAACCAAAATGCAGAAAAGAAAAAAGGAGAACAAAAGAGGAGTGAAAGGGGTGGACAGCACAGAGAGTAGTATGGCACTAATCTGTGGACTGATGTCTCTACACTAAAGGCTCATACAGTAAGAATACTGTCAAAACCCAGAATATTCATCTCTGTTGACTTTTAAGGGGTATAGGATAGCGATTTGTCAGCAGCCAGAACTATTATGCATGATATAATTATGAAGGCAGAACACTGTCATGCAATAAATCTGAGGTTACCAAGAAATAAGAAATAACACAAATCTGAGACAGATTCTAGATTATTTCTCACATCTCAACCAACCATCATTAAACTTGAAATTAAAGATAGCCAAATATATATTTTGCTTTTCATGCCCAAAAGGATATGTTAACAGTTCATATGTTCATGTTGTTGTCCTTTTCTGCCCTTTACTTTTATCTGGTGTTTGGAGATCAGCTTTCACAGTGTTACCATGCGAGTGGTGTAACTGAGTTTGAACACTAGGTGGTGCCACAAAACAGGAAATACCCTCAGACAGGCAATTTCACATTTTTTGTGCTTCTCAAGTGGATCATTTTTAAAGTGATGATTGCTTTAAAGGCTACATATTGCACATGTACAATTTAAGAAAATATCTTCAGGTTTAAGGCTGCACCCAACAATGTTAGGATGTGGGGAGAAAATTGTATCTTAACTGTTATCATTTGCTCTGTTTCTATAAAAGCATCATTGTGTAGATAAAGCATATTAACATATTAACATTTCAACTCTACAAATGCCACAACCAATACAGTATGAAAATAAATAATCACAAGATAATAAAGATCCTCTATTAAAAAACAATGTATTTCTCCAACACAATAACTTTTCTTATGCCTTAAGTGCCATTTAACATACCACATACTGACTCACTCACTGCAGAAAACAGTGTAAAGTGCTCAGCTTTTGTGATGTATTTGGGATACATGTAACACTGGGAACCTGCTATTTTCTCATAAAAAAGATATATATCCCTTTGTGGTGTGCTCATAACTGTTGAATTTCTCAAATGTAAGAAAAACACTCAAATCTGCTTTTTAAAAAGATACAGCACACATCTATACGTAAGGGGTGTTAATGGCTTCTTGACAAACTATATGCTTCAAACCAGCAGCACACAGCAGTCTGTCTAGTATTCTATACTTCAAACCAGCAGCGTGGCCGTGTATGTCTGAAGTAAAAGGAGTGCTGGAGATTTAAGCTGCCCTCCTGTTGTTCCAACACCTCCAGCAGGCCTGTGACTAAAGCTAGCGGGGCTCTGAGGTGAGGCTGTGAGCTTGGCCGGCTGCTCAGCTCCAACAAACTGGAGCTCCTCTGCAGGGTCTTAGGACCCTGTGAGGCACTCAGAAAGATTTTGGACCGACTGTGGTTATGAAACATTAGAAACTGATTCTTCTGAAGGACTTTGTTTTGGTTCTGGGGTTGGGTCTGACTCATCTGAGTGTAACTTTGGGGAGTATGTAGAAATATACAATTCGAATTTCGGCTCTGGTTTTGATTCTGTTGAGGTTTCTGAAAAGAATCATTTTCATTGTGTGGAGGATTAGAGGACTTGTGTCTCTGAGAGGAATAATCACCTTCTAGCGGCTTTACTATTTGCAGCTTCTCCGGCAGGTAGGACCTCGCTGTGAATGAGTATCCCGACCAGATGCTTCCCAAGGAGGGGTGCGAGCACAGCGACAACAGGCTCTCTGTCGGTGTCCCTGGGCCTCCACTACTCCCCTCACCTCCTTTTTCTTCATCTTTCGCCAGGTAAGCCAGCTTTCTCTCCCGCTCCTCCTCAAAGAAGCGTTTTTCTGAGAGGTAGTTGTCGCGGCGGAGGGACAGACGCCGCAGGGCTGCCTCCAGGTCCCTGCTGCCCGGGGTCCCTGGGGTGCCAGGGGGCCGCTTGTTAGAGTCCTCTGACCTGGAGAGGGGGGACATGGTTGGCATTGTTGGGTTTGAATGAAGCAGTATGTCTCTCTCTCTCTCTCTCTCTCTCTCTCTCTCGGTTTTGTTATTTTGTAAAACTCAGTTGGTCCCTGTTGTGTTAGACAATGATAAAAAGGCAGGAGCAAATGTCTGAAACCTAAAACTTGGATGGAGTTTCTAGGCACCAGGCAGATAAACAGAAATGCAAACATACACAACAAACACCAAGGTTACCAATAAACACAAAAATAAATCAAGGAGAATTGATGGAGTTAGTGGCATCCACTTAGTAAGGAAATGAATGGCAAAGAACAAACTAAACAACTGAAAATCACATGGAGTGACAGCCAAACACTAGTGTGAACATCTGTCCGTACCCATCATCTGGACACTCCAGGATACTGCTAGTCCTGTTGTCCAGGATGATCCCACTTCCCATCTCGCTACCATATATGGAGTTGGAGCACGGCGTGCCCACCCTGCTGGAGCGCCCTGAGGTGAGGCATGATGTCTGATTGGAGCCTGGGATGTTGAGGGGGGAGGGGGCTAGCGACGAACGCTGCTGACGCATCAGGTTCAGGTTTTTCACTGTCTGGAACACTCGCTTTGGTTGCAGTCTGGAGAAACATGGTCACATAAATATCGAATATAGAATCTGAATGTACCATCCCTGAACATTTCGCTATGAAGTTAGACCAAATCATTAACTTATTATTATTACTTAACAACTTTATCTATGTTTTCTTTTTAGGGTGAGCCTCTTGATACCTCTGCTCCTCTACGTCTGGATCATCCATCTGAAGTTCCTTCCTCATGGTGCCCTCTATTTCTGCGGCCAAAGAGTCCTGGAGAAGACAGCAAAAAATGATTTGTAGCTACTGGGACCGTGGAGATGCTGTGATATTGACAGACATGTTAATGAATATAAGCTCACCATCGGGAACAGACCCAGAGAATGGAAACGCCTCGGCGTGCTGAGTGGGAGATTTTTGTTTCTCAGGTTCTTCAGCTCCTCCTGAGCCTCATGAAGCATCTCCATGCACTCTGCATACTTATCTTGTAGCTCTCGCAACTGGAGGAAGAGAAAAGAAAGATAAAGAGAGACGATATGGGAGGAAATTGAGAATAAATAAACTGTTATGCAAACAAACTGTGCTGCAACATGTATGGATTTAACTAAACGCACCATGTAATATAGTTTTTACCTCTGGTGTGGAGGTTATTTTTTGCTTGTTAGTGGAATACATATACAATAAATAAATAGATTCTCATTACATTTGGTTCTCAGGCAGGCCTTGAGTTTGGGAATAAGTAATAAGGTACTGGTTGTGATCCAGATCTAGAAAGTCTGATATTTAACCATTACTGATTTTTATCCATAACTATCTATAAGTATCTAATGACTATTAAGTCGTGATTCCAAATTCAAATGTTTGCAGGGTGACAAAAACAATTGGAGCTGACATTGGACAAGGTACTGGACTTGTTATATGAAGGTCTGAAATATGCTTTTGGTGATCATGCTATGCTATATTTCACATGTAGTTCTATAATACATAAAAGATATTGTAGGTAGTACCACAAGTCTCAAATCATGAAAAATGCCCTACATGAGACTACGCCTCCAAAGCAGTACACGCATAATACTAAGAAACAGGATTTGGTCCAAGGCAGCAGTGCGTCCCGGACCATTAATATTTGTTGGTGGAAGCTACCACTGCAGTAAATACGATGATGAAGCCACAGTCAGCGTGCTGTGGATTGCTTTACCTCAGCAGTGAGTTGTCGCTGGGCATCTTTGGCTGCACCTAAGTGCTGAGTCAGCTCCTCGTTCTCCACAGCATACTACAAGCACGCCAGACACAATAGGACAGCCGATATGAAAAACACTCTCAGTTAAAAACAGTCTCTGCTACATTTCGTTGAACACAGGCATTAGAAAGACAAATATAAATAATGTAACATTTCATTAACAAGATGAGAGATGTCGGGGGGATTCATACCATCTTGGCCTTCTTCTGGAGGTCTACTATCTGGGAGAGGAGGTGTGTGATCTCCTCCTGCTGTCTGGAGGCGTCATCACTCTTCCTGGCCAGCTCTTCAGCCAGAGAGGAAATCTGCAGGTTGGAATTACCTGGAAGCATCAACAGATAAGAAAAAAGTGAGAATCTGCCAAACAAAAACTGCCTCTCTGCTGCCTCGCTGCCTTTAGAGAACGTAGTTGACAAATTGAGCATAATATGACTCCAGCCAGTTAAATACTCACGTAGTTCTTTGACACAGTCATTGACAAGTTGCTGCTCTTTCTCCTCATAGGAGATCGTTTCTGTCTCCAAATGGCTGGCCTGAAAATAAAAACAAAAACAGACATTAATAATGTCCACAGTGTGTGGTATTGATTAGTAATCACCACAAAGAAAACCAGAAGGTCATGCTCAGACTGTAAGACCTCCTAACGAAAACAGTTCTGCTGCCAACAAACTCGATTAAACAGACATCAGGATGTTTTTTGTAGTGTCGGGACTACGGGTGCAAATGAGCTTGTCAAGCTAACCCCGGCACACTGACGTTGATGTTTGATTAATGGGCACTGTCCCATATGAATAAATAAACAAAGTGACAAATTGTGATGATCATTATTCTTGGTTTGAACTTTGACATTACGTGGGTTTTTATCATTTTTGGAAAGGCTATTTACATGCAATTGTACGAAGTAATGCATACATTGGTTACATTTACGTAACGTATGCTGAAATGTATTAACCATTTATAAAAAATACTGTGTGCGTTTGCAGGAGCTTATATGTGTTTGTGTACCTCAGAGCGCAATGATTTGTTTTCTTCCTCCAGATCTTTGAGTTTCTTCTGCAAGGAATCCAGGGGGAAAAAAGTTGGAGTTGACACATTGGTTTCACTGGGACGCACACTGTAAACACACACATGTAAGTGAGAAACCTGTGAATCAGGAGGTCAATCAATCATCCATTACTATGCTATAAATCGGTGTGAAATGCCCATTATATGCAGTCGTGGTAATGGCTCTCATACATTTGTACATGCCCTCATGTCTCACACAGCTTGTGAAAGCTTAAGAGGGGAGTTTTTTTTAATGATGTGTGTTTGTTCGCATTAGACTGGAATTCCAATGCGTAACTGCACCACATAATATTTTATTGAGGAGGAAAGAAGATGAGAGATGAGGAGAGGAGGTAAATGATGGGAGACTTACGGTGTGGAGGTGGTAGAGTCCCCCTCACTTTCCTCGGCAGCACTGGTATAGAACTGTAACAGCTCATCTTTCATGGACAAGTCATGTCGCAACTGAGATACCTGCATGTGGAAAAGATGAAGGAAACATGTAGATAGAGGACAGTTAAAGTAAAAGAAGAGACGGCAACAACTCTAATGTTGCACTGCCGCAGACTCACAGAGACCATGACAATTATTTTACATCTATAAAGACGTTTCAATACCGTCACATTTGATCACCACCAAATATAGAAGCACACACACACACACAGACACAGACACACACACACGCTGTACCTCCTCTCGTATGTGCTCTACTTGCTCCTCCAGCAGTTCGTTCCTCTCACTGAGCGCTTTGTTTTTCTTCAGCAGTGACTGTCCGATGCGAGCTGCTAACTCCAAGTCGCGTTCTTTCTGCACCGAGACAAAGTTTTGTTTAGTGTTTCAACATTAAAACTGTTGATAAATTACAGACATTCGAGGAACAATAGGACAGTTTGGGAAAGTGCTTATTTGCTTTCTTGCCGTGAGTTAGATGAGAAGATTGTTTTATACCTTTGTGCAGAGCCGGGCATTTACAGTCTTTATGCTAAGCTAATTTGGCTGCTGGCTCCTGCTTCATATTTAAAAAAGGATAGGAGAGTAGTATAGATCTAAATCTCTGCAAGAAAGCAAATAAGCATGGTTCCCAAAATGTCAAACAATTCCTTTAAAATGATGGCAGTGGAAATCTGTCCTCTAGGAAGAATATATGTGAAGGACATGTAGCAGAGGCTAGTTTAAAATGTGAGGGTTGACTTAAATACCTCAACAAGGAGGGGGGAAAGGTGGAATGAAGAATTAAACAACAGAGGGTAATAGAAACACAACATAATATTCACACATTACACAAAAAGGACAATCATGGTGTCTTTAAAAGTAGGACGCTTAATACCACAACGTCTTATTACCCACAATAGCACAATTATCTTGTAAGTGCAAACCTACTGGAGCACCAGAAAGCTCACAACACTGAACTATAATTAAAAGCTTATTATGAACCTGTGTACAGTAAAATGACTGCCAGGTACTCCTGTGTTTCAGTAAGTCTGGCTGCACAATAAAACAATAATATTACCAGCCTTACTGTGCGACTGAGAAACAAAAGCAAGTCCACACCTATTTAGATCCGGAGGCTCAGCTTAGTGCTATAAAACTCTGAATAGTGAGTATTAATGCATTGTCAACCAAAGGAAGTAAACTTTTCACAACAATGGAGGTCAGTACAATGATCTCACATGGTGAAAACAGTTGTCCAGCCTGTTTGTTGATGCTATGACACCTTTGAATATGTTTAGTCAATAGTTGGAGGATGGCTGGCTATCTGTTGTACTTCATGGTTCATTTAACAATGACACCTTTCTATTTTCACACGTTTTATTCATGAAGAGAAAGCCGGCTGAGCTCTTCACTAGCGACGTCCTGCCTGACATTCTGTTGGGTCACTGAGCTGCTGATGAGGATCACTTAGCTTTGAATATCAGCCGCCTGAACTAGTTTTATGATGTGTGGGTCTATCAAACCTCCTTTGTCATAAACCTCATAAAGCAACCCGTGTTCAGACATTTAACCAAAGCACCTCACAGTTTGCATGTGCGGTAGTTCTTTGTGTTGTTTCTACTTTAACCGATCCTACCTCTTCCAGTAGTCTAGTGACAGCATCAATGTCACTGTAGGTCTTCGTCATCTGGCCCACTCTGTCAGCACACAGTACTGCACAGACACAAAGAGAAAGCAAAGGAGTCTTTAGGGTCAATACAAAGAAAGAAGATTGCTGAACAGTCAATGCACTCAATAATAAATCACAATAGTAACATATAACATTCACCCCAGGTATCACAGTTACGCAACAGCAACTTCAGCTCTCCTTTATGATTGCACGCATGTTATTGAAACAGTCAACTTTCTGCACTCTAAACTTTGGTGAGTGTAAATGATTGACAAATAAACAGTGTCTCCCTGTTGCCCCTGCTATCTACTTCCCTCTCCACCCTTTACTTATTCTCAGTTCATGAATCACATTATTTCCAAAGAAGTACACCCACATACTGCCCACTATTAATCAACCTACGTACATAGTGATTCAGAAAAGATAAAGTTGTGAATGCAGACACAGTGGCTACATGAGCACAAGTTCATTATCAACTCCTTCAGTCCCCATGCAAAGCTGTGACTTGAATTAATCAGTTTTCAGTCCACACTGGAAGAATTACACATGCACATGCGTCTCTGTCTGGGACAAAACACCAATAAGAAGCATTCGGACAAAAACAACAAAACTATTTTCTCTGCTCCTTGGTTCAACATTGATCCTTGGTTTGTTGCCCAATTTGTTTGTGTTTTTCTGAAGTTATATTCCAAAGTAAATGCAGATCAAATGACTTGGAATATGTCAGATTATGAGGATGTTTATTTTTGAACAATCTTGTCAGTCACTTTCAACACCTCAAGCCATGACGTTACATTATTTGGAGGTGTAATGTCCAACATCTCATAATGTGTTACAACACAGAACAATTTCCCTTTTTAAGTTTCCACAGAAATGATATGATAGGACACATGCCATATCAGGCACGTTCACAAAAGAGCTAATTCAGAGGCCTCCCAATGCAAAACAGAGTTGGCCAATGCAAACAACACATTTTCATATGCTCACACATCAGAGGCAGTGACACAAGGCCTCAGCTGGCTATGCTTTAGTTAAGGATATTTCCCATCATTATCATCCATTATTAAATAAGCTGCCCTTGTCTTGCCAGACAAGGTTGAATGAACATGCATGACACTGAGCAGCTTCACACCTCAATATGCTCGTCATCCATCATTTTTATTCTTGGGTTTCCAAGGTGGTCCAGGATTTGAACCCTCTATGAGCTACTACTCTAAACGTCTACAGCCACACTGGTGGGTCTGTGAGGCTGTACTTAGGCACAGCAGTACTTTTAGCTAAATGCTAATGTCAACACGCTGACATGCTCACAATGAGAATGCTAACATGCTGCTTTTTAGCAAGTATAATGATTACAATGTTCACTATCTTACTTTAGCATGCCGACACTAAATGGCAACAAAACTCTGTAGTTTTGCAAATATTTGAGTATTGGACAAATTAAAAATTTGACCTGATGATGGCGCTGTGTAGATGAACATTCAGTGTATTACCAAAGTTATTACAATTCATCCTGTAGGGAACTTGAATATCTGTACAAAATATTGTACGTACTGTGGGGACCATGAATGGCAATCAGTCCAGTAGTTGTTGACGTATTTCAGTCTGGACCAAAGTGACAACCATAAAGTTGGGCTGCTAGCATGTCTAAAAACAAATTATACAATATTCATAGTCCAGAGAGTTTGATAAAATAAGGCTTATGGGTTATTTCCCACTTCAAACAATTAGGTAATAAAAATCTGTCTGATATGTGTGTGATACAGACACACAAACCATGCAAAAAACATCTACACACATCACCTCCTCTCCTGGGTGAGTTGTTAAGGAGTGTTACAAAGGGAACAAACCCGCATGATCATAACCAGGGAACACACATACATTTGTTATTGCGCACAAACACACAGAAAAATGCACTTGTATCTGTTTGCCATCTGGACTACGAGATTGTACGCTTGAACAAGGTGCAGCCTGTTTACCTCTCATACTTTCTGTGCATGTGTGTGTGTGTGTGTGTGTGTGTGTGTGTGTGTGTGTGTGTGTGTGTGCGCGCTTTTATCGAAGAACATGCTGGTTTATTTCCATGGCAACACTCGGACATAGGTTTTTTCAAAAAAAAACATCAGGATGTCCTGTATTAATCCACTTTGGTCATAAATGAAGGAAAAGGTAAAGACCCAGGTCAGAGAAGGCAACTATAACCTGTACTGAGTAAAAGTAGGTGTAAGGTAATACTGGAAGGTGATCGGGATGTTTTCTTGGTGTTTTATACAGAGAGCAGGTAACTTAAGACAGACACACTCGCTTGCCCTCTCTCCCTCTCTTTCTTTCTCATACCAGGAGGATGATGAAGGAGAGGAGAAGTCAAATGTTTAGTCTTATTCACCAGAATCCACAGGTATAATGTTAAAAAACTACATGGGTTCTATCTTAATAGACAAGTTTGGTGACTCAGAGTTGAAATGTAATTAAAGCTCAGTAATAACATATTTATAAGACTTCTGTCTGTCTGCTTTGAGACTGGGCAACAGACAACACTGTTACTACCAGGCAACAGACAACACACAGGTTCAAGGACAACAAACACACACTAAGACAACGGACATGAGGGAGCCCTTGTTATTTCAATCAATATTCCAAACATAGCATGTGTTGAACTGTTAAAATGTAATATAATGTAGTGCGTATCATTGAGTACCATTTCCTTATTGGACCCACGTTGATCCACCCATCCATCCATCCATCCATCCATCCATCATCTATAACCGCTTATCCTTAGAGGTTTTTTTTTTAGTGTCGTCATTTAACCTAACCTGCATGTCTTTGGATTGTGGCCAGAAGCCAGAGTACCTGTAGAGAACCCTCGCAGGCACTGCAAACTGTTGGCCCATCCAGCTGGTGGGTTCGAACCTAAAACCCTCTTGCTCTGAGGCGAGGTGCCAACGACTGCACCACTGTGTACATAAAATATAAAACAACACTATAAAAACATGTTTTTGCCACGGTAACGTCCGTGTCCTATGCACTGTCCCAAATACTTCATACATGATATACTACAAACTGACAAGTCATGGTCAGAATGTCTTCTATTCAAGCATATTTTGTAATAAAACCCCACGTTTACTTTCAGTTGATCAGATGACAGAAGAGTCCTCTGTTTTACCGTACCTTTAATTTATGTACACATCTCTCAAAATGCACGTCCTTCTGTGTCATCATCAGGCCCTGTCTCTTTGTCTTTCTAACCATGCCAGAACAATTCAGGATGGTTACTCAACTCTGAAACAAATCCCAAAGTGATTAAACACAAGCTAAAAACCTAAATATCAATGACAAATCTTTGTGCATTTTTAAGTACACAAAATGCTGCATGCCGGCATTTAAGACAACACCAATGTGACAGCTAGAATAAACAGCCAAGCCCATATTTGAACATGTCAAATCAGCAGGCAGGTGAGCCATGCTGTGCTGAGACCAGATACAACACCAACATGAGGGACTACACCAGCAAGAGAAAGCCACTCAGAATCAATCCACAAAGCTTCAGCAGAAATAAATTAAGACGGAGGAATCATGCTACAAAGGTCGGATACACTTAGCAAGCTAGCACACAGACTAGCCAGAAGAGCACAATGGAGATGATGCTCTTGATTACAGAGAAGACCACAGACTACCTTCACACAGAACTTGTTGCTCTTCATCCATCTCTTCCTCCTCCTCCTCCTCCTCCTCCTGTTCTGTGCTTCCATGACTGGGAAGACAAACATACTCCTCTTCCTCCTCCTCTTCTCCTTCTTCTTCTTCTTCATCCTCCTGCTTCGTGCTTCCATGACCGGGCAGGCAAACATATTCCCCGTCCTCCTCTGTCTGGTTGGAACACTCCAGCTTGTCCTCAGCGCTAGCTTTGAGCAGTGCCATCCTCCACTCTGGCACTAAGGCTAACCACTACACCACAGAGTCTGCAGGTGCAACGCCATGGCTCCTACCTGTGCTGTGTGCACTTGTGGGTGTGTGTATGTGTTTTAATCTATGAATCAATACCTAATCTGTGTGTGCCTAGATGTGAAAGCACATATCTAACAAATCTAACAGCAGGTCCATGTATAGTGTATACACTATCTCTAAACACTCCATTGTACATGCAAAGTATGTGTGGGTATATCTGTCATGTACCATGTAATGTCAACTGAGTGAGTTTCTAAAAGTGTGTGTATCATTTGTCCCCTGTGGTAGCTCTGTGAGACAACCAAATAACCTGACTCCTCCCCGTCTCCTCTGTGACTGGTGTGTGGTCTGCTCCACTTTACCACAGACAGGGGGGGGTTAGACACACACATGTATGGAGGAGGGTGTCCACCAGCTAAGTTCTAAGTTCATAAAACTAGGTTGAAATAGATTTAGATGATAGAACTTAAAACAATCTACAATAAGTATCTTTATCCCTGAAATGGTTCAGCCTGGCACCAACAGGAGCAAATGAACAGAGCAGAGAGAGACACCTGTTTCTCAGGTAGGTTTCAAATCCAATGAAAGCAAGTCCCTTTACAACCCCCCTTCCCCCCTTGTAACTTGGTCCATCCCGTTCAGCCTCTATGGTGACAATAGGGCAGAGCAAACAATAACAGACCTGCACCTGTTTCCAGGGTGGGGCCAGTCACAGTGAAAGCTTTATAGGTGAATGTTTTCACATATATTTAACCTCCGTACCACCAGGCGAGATTCACGTGTGGCTAACGATCACGTGAATAAAGGGATGCTCAAAGCTAGTTTTAATATGCACCATACTGAGAGGTCATAATAATGGACCAACATCTATAAAATGGACAGTTCTCTACACTCGCATCATTCCTAAAGTGGAGACACACAGCACCCAGATGTAAACATGCACAGTCCACAAAGACAGGGCCAGACTGTGGAATCAAATCCCAGGCCAGCTCACTAAGAATGCACTGTGTTAACCACTGAGCTAACCACTTGGCTGAACCGTGTGGCTTTAAAAACAACTGAAATCAGTGCAGTGACGTCCAGTGATTTACAATCATGTGAACTGAAGTGAAGAGAAAATTGACTTTTCTTTCTCAAGAAACTAAGAATAGATCTTTAAGCTCTAAATCCAATTCAAAAATATTCTAAATACAGAAAAGGTATTTCAAACTACCGCGCTGGAAAAACTGGCACAAAAAGACTGTCGAGAAAAGGCAGAACTGGGTCAAGTCGATCAGACTGTGCAGCACGTTCAACGGGGGTCTCTGGAAAATGGACCCAAAAGGACAAGTCCAATGCCAAACTTCAAAGCCTGTCTCCCTACTGGCATACCTTAAAAGCATGGGACTATTAGTAAAGTCTTCATGTAGTTTCATGAATAAGTATTTCCACCCTGCAGAATGTTTTGTTTGTTATTCCACTTTAGTTAACCATTCAATATGAGAGACTTCCTTGTGGCTTGATGACCTAAACTCACCACATTATGACCTTTAACACATCATTCAAATGGTTCAGTTGAGAAAGAGAGTCTACAGTCAAAGTATCACCATAATATACCTTCATGCCTTGCAACTGTATATACTGTACTGTATACCAATGTCACATGTCCATCTGAGCTGAGCTAGCGCGACCTGTAAGACCCGGTCCTTCAAAAATGAATATGGGCCACATCAAAGCTGCCAAATTTTCTGCTCATTAGTCACTGCTCAAGTGTTATAATTACTGTAATTGTGATGCCAGCTCAGTCCCGTCCATGCTTGAGTAACTCCACTCAATGGCCCTATGGATGCAATGCTGCAGGCAACAAAAGGAGTCCTGGACAAATACCTCTCAGTACTTCTGAGCAGTGTTTTCCCTCCCTCATTGCTTTTCTGGTCACATTCACTCTTTACACCCCACTTATTTTTCCGTTTTCCCTTTCATTCACCCTCCCCCTTTTCACCTGATTTGTGTGTTAGGTCTCTGCTGAAATGCTTTGTACAGTAGTAATTTTAGTAGAAAATTACTAAATTGGACAAGGAATTACATATAGTTACATATATAACCCTGTTGAAATCAAGAAATCCGCCTGGCTAAAACGGCAATTGTCTGCTCCACATCTTTCTACTTGTGTCCTTCAGGCCTCTTAGATTTACTACTCTTGGTTTTCTTTGACACAGAAACCATAGCAACATTACCATCAGAGCAGCAACAACCAGGGAAGTACTATCTGTCCCACTTGCTGACTGAGTAGCATACAGAGTTCTTTCAGAGTAAGGTTAACAAAACTTCGAAGATGCTGATGAAACGCTGATATAAAAATCCATGTTTTGTCTCCCAGCTCCCAGAACTATTCCTCCACCCAGTCACATCCCCCACTGGAAGAATAGTTTGCCCTCTTTCTCAGCCCCAGTGCTCTGTCTTGGTTGCCCTCCATCCACTCAGCCATTTGTTTTGAAGCCTTCTAAAAAGTGCCAAAGACCATTTGGCAGGCTGCTATCAACACGGATGGCTTGGAGAAGCATGGAAATTCATTGGGCTAAATATAAGCCAACCTACTTCCACATCCCTCCCTTGCATATCTCAGAATAACACCAAACCAGCTGCTTTCTATTTCTGCCTCTACACTCCACCAGAAGATTTATCAAAGAAACTGCATGTCCCCATTTGGGTTACTTGATCATTTCAGCATCAAACACAGTTGTAAAATCTATTGTCACTGTCTAGCAGGAAACAATCTCCATAAAGTGACATTAGCAAAGACTGGATATCAAACCTTAGCTGTGTCGGCTAAATAAAACTGCAGATGTTTAAGCTGCACAGCTCACGCTGGGGAGGCGCTGAGCTGTCTCAAACTGTTTCTACAGAATTTCTACAGAGCATCCCTGACACACGTGCACACAATACAGCACACATAACTAATAGATTATATTCTATCATACTTTTTACATTGAATTCACGGTTCAATTCTACTAAAATATACTACTATCAAATTCACAAAAATGCACCTATGTTCAGCCCAATGGAACGCAATTATTGGTTAAGTTATAGCTGTATTAAGTGAAATGAATAAGACAACACATCAAGACATGGACCATAATCAAGCTGCTTTATCAGGCAAGAGAGGAGAGACACACACCACGACAGAAAGATGTACAGAGAGAGGAGGCTGGTAATAAACCAACCACTGCTATAACATGCTGTCAGGCACACAACCAGGCACCATCAGTCCTCCACATGTCTGGGCTGTGTGTGTGTGTGTGTGTGTGGATCAATCTGTAGAATCATTGTCCACATTACATTAAATAAATGCACATCACTGCACCAAATTCTAAGATTAATGGACAATTTTACAGCTTTGTAGCCATCTTTTGATCATTACACTGATTTGTTCCTTATTGGTTACTATGTTTTTTTCCCTAATAAAATGGCATTTACATGTTACGGTTGCTTCAAAATTTTTGACAAAAGTAGCTTCCTTTCACACTCCTACTTTATCACTTAGACAATCTACAAGCAGCCTATATCTCCATTACATATCTCTTCTAACAATCAACTGCTTCTGCCACCTGTGACTTCTGCGGTCTCTTCGGGTCATCTGGTATCTTTTTCAGCAGCTGTGACTAGGTAGCTGACCAGTACCAGTACTAGTGTTACTACTTTACATTTTGCACAGAGGTGGCAACACTTATTTTTCACTCTCAACACTGTATAATGTAATAAGTTAATATAAATGACCAAGAGAAGTTCAAGTTCAAGCCCAACATTCAAATGTAAATATAAACTTCTGGAAAAGAAGAGAAGAAGAGAAAACAACCTGCAGGGTCATGCAGCTAGTAGCCAGCAGAACAAGTTCAAGTTCAAATGTAAGAATAGGCCACTGTCACATGGTGAGACCGAGCAATAAACACACCAACATGTGCAGAGGACAGTCAGGAAGGCAGAAAGACTGTAACTACACAAGTACACTGATAATAACGGACAACTGCACAGATCCCAAAACACGTAGAAATCTGTCAAACAAATGCAAAGCAACACAGTAAATGATTAAGATCAAGCAGAAGTGCAAGTGTTAAAACAGAACTTGCTTACTGCCTAACTACCAGTTACCAGTTGACCCACGCAAGTACCAACACTGCAGGTATAGTATAACCAAGTGTAGTATCATTGGACTGAGACCCGAAATTAGGTCACCAATGAGAAGAAAGTTGGGCTGGATTCAAAGCCACCACACATAGTGTTGGTGTCAAGACTGTAGTATCATGTGGATAAGATTTCAGAAATGAGGCTAAACAGAATAGGACAAGTTTAAATCCAAGAGCAACGCCTCATAAGTCCAACATGGCTGCCTCCTGTAAACAGTGCAGGAGTGCTACTTGGGGCCAAGTGGTAGCTAAAGAGCCAAGTTGACCTTTCTACAATACATTCATGGTAAACTTTTATCCTTTAAAAACAGTTCCTTTAAAAGTTCAACAGACACAGGCTATACAAATAGTTAACTTGTAAAGGAAAATCCCTGAAGTTTCCTGAACTGTACAAGTCCAAATCTGATTCACAGATAGACAGGAAGACAGACCGAAAGACAAACAAACAAAGGGAGGATAGAGAGATAGAGACAGTGAGAGAAACGCTATCCAGATGTTGGCCAGACTCATCATAAACTTGACTAGAGACCAGCCGAAACCGGCAGGAAACCATGCCGTGCACAGTGTACTCACTCATGGTGCCTGAAGCCCGACAACCACCAACTCTCCTGCCCTCCAATCACATTTTCCACTGGACCAAGAGAGCGCAAGGTCGCAAGAAATAACAGAGAGAGAGAGAGAGAGAAAGAGCGTTGGGAGGGTGAGAGACAGGAAGAACCAGAGAGAGGGTGCTAAAAAGTTTTAGAGGACGGCGCTTGGGTGGAAGAGACCGACAGAGAAAGAGAGGAAAGGGGGAGGGAGGAGTGAGGAGGAGAAGAGACCCGAGCCAAACTGGTTCGTCATGCCTGACATGCCAATGACGGTATCCACATGGACCGCCCTGGACTCACTCTCCCCCTCTCTCTCGCTCTTCCTCACTCTCACAGCCAACAAACCCAGCTGAACTCTTCCTACAATCTCTCTCTGTCTGTCTGTCTGTCTGTCTGTCTGTCTGTCTGTCTGTCTGTCTGTCTCTCTCTCTCTTCATTAAACACACAAACAAAGATACTATCTGATTAAGGAGCGTATGTGCAAGTGTAAAACACTTAACTGCCAGAGCAACAGGTCATGAAACAGATTTAGCCCTGTTAGAGTAGTAATCAGTACAGTACATTAATCATGTCCTGTACAACACCAGCAAAGCTGCAGCAGAAAAACTGCCAAAAACCCACTCAGTGTGTTTCTCATGTAATCCTACAGATCCCCACGTGTTTGGCACTGAATGGCACCTGATACGAGTACATTTGTTCCTAAGCTTGTGTGTAAAGGTCTTACAAGCAGACTAATAGCTACACTAACCAGTTCATAATATCTAGTTGCTACATTTCTTGCTCATTTGAGTGGTTAGGGTGTTAAGGGATCAATAATCAAAAGATGTTCATATCAGTTTTTAGTAAACAATTCTGAGTGGAGCTTGTGATTGGATTTATGCACCACCACTGGTGACCTGACGCCTGGTAAAACAGATCCAGAGAAACAATCTCTGGAAATGAGCAATACTTTCCGGATTTTGCGTCACTCTCTCCTCTGAATTATTCAGGCACAGGCAATGTGAAAAATCACATTTTGGATAGTTTGAATTCAGCACTGTATGTCTATTTTTGGGGAAGAGTAGGTGCATGCTGCTCCCTACACACACAATGTGCCTTTCATGACAAAAGTCAATGGCCTGACTGGTGCAAACTATGATCTGCTAACACACTGTTGTCACGGAGCTGCAGCATAACACCATTCCAGAATTAGACAGGGCTACAGTTGAAAGCTGCCGCTGGTCGCAGAGGGTGAGCACATGAAATACGTGAGAGTACGTCAACATGGTCAAATATCAGTGGCAGCCTAAAACATCTATGTGCTGTAACAACTAACCCTGTAAATCTCTGAGTCCAGTATGTGTGTGTCGTCCTTCACTACCGTGTTAACTTGTACAAAAAGAATTACCACTAATCCTAGAGGTCAGAGTGGAAGTCCGGTTTGATTGCAGATGTAAATTTCAACCATAATAAATCACACCACAATTTCAAAGAGAACTCTATGATTACTTCCTAACATTTGCGGGGCTTTCTGTTTCCCAATATATCAACTCCACCACTTACATAGAACATTGTCTACCCTGTTATCAAAATGACCGATCCAAAATCAGTTACACTGGAATTTCTGGATACAACTGTAAGCTGCAGTTTCTGAGTAGTTGTTGGATATTTTGCAGGACTGTAAAACAATATGCGGGCTGAACATCATGTGGGCAGGGACCATTTTAATATATACACTTATGGAATATCAGGGAGAGAGGCCGTTTTCCATTGAGTTAAGCTTACCAGTAAGTAAAAGTTAAAGAAGACTGTAAAATGTTTAACTGGAATATAATATGACAACTGGCTGACAAGTTGTATACATGTTTTTTTTTTTATTGTTGTAGCAATTGTTTTAGAGCTCCTGCTGTGTAGTATAAGACAGATGCAAGGGCTAGAAACAATCAAGTAAGGAGGTGTGGACATGACAGGACATGTGGCTGTATCAGATATGTAAACATGCAACGTCACACATGCCAGCAACTCCCCTTTCATGAGCCTGAAAAATGAGCCAGAATTACAAAGAGGGAAAACAAGCAACGGCTGTGCACTTCTTAATCAATGCAAAAGATTAAATGATCTAATAACAATTATTATGATGCAGTGTTACATAAAGGTTTATGCAATGACCAAACTATTCCAGTTCCGCCTGTTCTGTCAACTATGCAGCCAGTGTACACAAACACTGTATCCATGGCAACACTGTAAGTTAATGTGCATGGCATACATCTGACAGACCCAAAGTTTATCTTACAAAATGACTTCACTCCTCCAATGAAGTGGACAACACTGACAGACGGGCTGCATTGGGTCACCACAGTTTCAGTCTCATGTTTCTTGGCTCTGTCTCTACTGTGTGTGTGTGTGTGTGTGTGAGATAATGCAAACAGTGAACAAGAACCAAGCTGTGCTCCAAACGTTACACACGCACAATGGATGTTTTCGCATGCCGTGATTGGATGTCAGGAAGCAGACTCAGCAATTTGGATTCTACTCTGTTTGTCCACTTACATAACTTTGCCTTCATCTCACTCAAGCTCTCTGTCCTACGTCTCCTCTCTGTCTGCCCGTTTGTTCCTGGTCTCTCTCTCTCTCCTCACCAAGAATCCCATAATTTCACCGTTACTCAACTCTTTACATCACTGCTGGCTGGTAACCACGGAGAATTAACCTCACGCCCAGGAACTGCCCCATGGCAATGAGCTGCTCTATTCAGCTCTTTGTGTTCATTCATCCTCTAGCCTTAGTGAAATCACACACACACACACACATACACACACTCACTCTTGTGGTGAGGAAGTATTTAACTCGTGAGTTCGGTAGGGAGACACGACAGACAGAGAAGGATGAGAGAGAGAGACAAGAAAGAACTTACTACACATCTAACTGGAATAATAATAATAAATGGAAAGTTACATTTGTTATAGTAATCCTCTCATACCAGCAGATGGCAGCACTGACCTAATGTCCTCAACTGTCCTGCCCTTGAATGACTTCAATACACATGACTACAGTAGATATTAGCACAGCATGACTTTTCATCATTTGTTTAAGTGTTTACACTGCTGGTTGTTGCACTAACAATCTGTTTCTGTTCACTTTGTCCGACTGATAAAACAAGGCCCAAATCAAGAATTGAGTGCCGTGGTTCTTTTTTTGACACTACCAAATAAAAATCTTTAGGGAACGCTGTCGTAGAATACTAGATTAAAGAAAAACGACGTTAGGACTTGAAATCGCAGCTGAACCCGAGTTGTAAATACAGTTTCAGCACCAGAGAAAGAGCACAGAGAAAATATTAAAGTTTAATATTCTCCAACACTGACAAATAACAGTTTACACTATAATACAAGCTCATATAATTCCTGCAAAATTGGAACTAATAAGCTTTGCAGACCTAGTGTAATTGACTACACTATACGGTGTTCCTATTACTTTGTCCATCAACTGCTTACCTAAGCATGGTTGAGCCGCATGCTCACCCCCCCAGGGTGTAACCTGTCTCTTGCCCAATGCATGCAGTAGTAGACTCCAGGACGCTATGAAAGGATAAGCTGGTTTGGAAACTGAATAGATGGATGGCTGAACAATAGAGGCAATGTTCAAGGTGAAAAACTCCCCTAACCCCCTAACCCTAACTCCAGATTTGTGGACTTTAATGTACATAATAATACAAGGAACTGAGGTCATGGTCAAGGGTGGGAGGGTGAGAGCAACCACCAACTGCTGGAAGGGCCTTTTCCTGTTGTTTGTGTGTGTAAGAAACTGTTATAAAACTATGATTCTAAACGATTTGTCTGTCATCAGTTTTTGTCTCCAGGTTGGGGCGATCTAGACTGCTACATGATTAGCACTGCAAGAAAAAAAAATGTAATCAATCTCCATTAATATTTTATGTGTTATCACTTCAGTTGTTAAAAGCGTCTGGCAAATTCTCAGTCCAGACGCGGCTCATCCAGACTGTAACAGAGAAAGGAGACGGGCCACAGCACAGCTACAGTCTGACCACTGGAGACAAGACATTAGCGTCCCTCTGCTCCCCCTTGGAGGGGAGGATGAGTGGTGAGAGAGAAAACGAGAAGGGGAGATGAGTGAAAGAGTCGACAGGGACAGTCCACTGGGAGCCCTTTTCACATGCTGGCTTCTACACAGAGCTGAGGTCCCCTGGAGCTGCTTTACTGACAGGATGTGACATTAGAAAAGGGTCACGGAGAGGGACAGTTTCTCACAGCTCCACATGCCTCACTCTCTCACACCATCTCTCTCAGCCTACAATATTCCTCTCAGCTTATTCCAAAGCCATTAGAGATTGCAGGCTGTTATTACTGTAAACTTTTAATTGGGTTAAATTCTGATGTACAACTTCTTTGATATATAACTATTTTGTTGACACAGACAATGCAACCAGATGGACATTCAAAAGCATTTATGACAGTTTAACCATTTATGCTTCTAGTGCATAGTACACCAACACTGCTAATGGATTCAAGTGAGTTTTGTCTACCTATGGTTACAACGTATGCATTGCAACATTACCTGTAATGGTCTCTGCATCTCTGTAGGTGGCTGTGAACTCCTGCAGTGCAGCTGGCAGACTTGCTTCACAGACATACTCCTCCTCTTCCTCCTCTTTGCTGACCAATCGGAGCCCTGGGTTGTGGAGCCGAGCTGTGTGTTTGGAAGACTGTTTAGGGGGTGGGGCAGTGGAGCAGGTGACGGGAGGCGAAGTCTTCGGGTCCAGCTTGGCGCCGAGTGGTTACCGATTTAAAACACGACCAGCCATGGACAAAACCTGGACTTGCCAAAGCGGGAATGGTACAAAACCCAATTAGATTAGTCTTGAGTGCATTATGGGACTGCAGTGGGCAAAACTGGTCAGGATGTAAAACTGGACAGGCGGGAGTAGCAGAACCAGAACCTCACACTTTGATGTACAGAGGTTATTCACTGCATACCTGAAAGAGGAGACAGCAAAAGACAGGAGAAGACGTCATTTGCATGAACTTTTTAAATCACAACTTACATGCAGAACGATGCATAAAGAAACAAAATACAACATATGTAGAGCATTAAAATATAACAATGTATCATAAGCTTAGGGTTACACTCTTTCATTAGTTTAATATCTGCAAACATGTTCCTATGTATATATAATAACAGAACAGAAAATATGATTTCATTGAAACCACCCTCTCTCTTTTCCTCACTCGCAGTAGTATTTACAGACAGAGTCACACTCATCTGCGTGATGGCTGACTGGTTCATAAACAGAATACATACTAAAGTGTAGAACCTTTTTGACATGATATCAGTTTTTTAGGTGTGTAATCTAACACAATCCAGCACAACAGCCCTGTAATAGATCACGTCTTTGAGAAGCTTATAATGTTCTGTGTTTGTTGACAAAGTGTCAAATGTCAAATGGCAAGATGTCAAATCTACTCTATGTTATTGTTTGGGGCATGATGGTAGTTATATGTGGTATTAGATTGAATTGCATTAGACTGAGCGTGGTCTCTGGTGTTTTTATTGATTAGTCTGCTGGTCATTTTGTTGATTAATAGTAAAACAACTTCCTCGAGCCCAAGGTGTCGTTTGAGCAACAGTCTAAAACCCAAAGATATTCAGTTTGTGATGATATATAGCAATAAAAGCAGCACATCCTCTTATTTGGGAGCCTGGAACCAGAGAATGTTTGGCATTTTTCATTATTTTTGCAGATCAGCTTCACAAAGATGATTTATTGCACAGCGGTTGTATCGTACAGGTGTCAGGTGCCCCCAATAAACTCAGTGTATTTTGGAATCTGATTGAATAGCACAGAGAGGAAGCAAGTGAACATAGTCACCTGCAGCACACGAGCATCAAATGGATGCAGTAGATCTAATGAAGCATATGATTCAAAAGCAGTTCAAGACAAAGATGTAATAAATCCTATTAGAATACTGGTATAATTGAGAGTTGTGGTGCCATGTTTAGTGAGTAGCTGGTTCTCTAGATGATTATTCAGCAGGTCACTCTATATAAGTGAGACTCAGCCATCAATGAAAACAACAACCAATAAGCACATTGGGTGAGCCACAGTGACAATGATACAAAAACTGTTTGACAAGCTAAAAGGTGGACAAAAGTACAACACGATCATATCAGTCAGCAGGCTGCCAGCCCAGCAATGAAGAGGAACTCGGCTACGTTTCTATTAATAGTCAACTCTTCAAAACACACGCACGCACACACACACACACACACACACACACACACAACCCTCAAGACAAGCTGCTTGATATGTACACCTCGACTCACTCTCTCATCATTACAAACACAGCTGTGGTTTTGTTGCACCACACCTCCCGTTTCTCCACTTTGTGTATTCTCTCTTATACTCTCTATATGCCATCCTTCTCTCTCTGCTGTATTTATCTACACTCATCGTCTTTCTTTTTCCATCCCAGCCTCCTCTCAGACATATTGAGTCAGATCCCAGTGCCTGGTGGGAAGTAGTATTTAGGTCACGCAGTTTCCATTATTTAGGATATCCAAATGCCCAAACACTGTTGCTAATGACAACAAACCATACAGTCACTGCAGAACATATGACAGTTTCTTCTACCAGTCTTTTGGATGACTGCAACAAGAGTCCTGAGGTGGGTACCAGGCGGGAAAAGTTTGATTTTAACGGATTTAATCTGACTGCAAATGAAATCACAGGAGGTGACCAACAATTTGCACAAACATAAAAAAAGAAAAGTCTTTGCTCTTTAAAAGCAAGACCACTTCATAGCCAGTGCTGAACGAATTACGTCATTATAATAATATAACAATAATGCTGACCAAACAGTACTGTATTTCCAAGTTCAACAGTACCAGGATCTAACATGTTATGGCCACAACGTTCCCACCCTGTACTGTCCTTCAGCAGGGCTCACAATGACAGGGTTGAGTTGAGTTTTGAGGAAGTGGAAGATTTCAATGGGCTGATGAACATAATACTGGTGGACAAGGTGTGGTTTTCCCACTTTCTTTCAATTTATTTTCTTGACATTCCAATCTAAAAACTTGTTTTCGCAATGTTGGTCTTAGCAAGCATCCTCTCTCTGCTGATACAGAATCTGAGATGAGTGTACAGAAAAAGACAGTATTCACAACTGATTCTAATGGAACTTTAAAATGAATGCCCTGTGGTGAGTCCTAAAGGTCCTTAAGGTAAGCTTTTATCTGTTCTTTTAAACATTTTTAGACAAAATGATTCATCAAGTTAGGTAATCACTAGTTACAGTCTCAATTGTTCTTAATGTACAGGCAGTGAGTATTCATTCTTAGTCCAGTGTCGTGGAGAAAACTGTCAAACAATGGTGTATGCCTCCCACAGATTATTTCTCAATACATTCTGTTAATCAGTCACTCCTGACTGTGCTTGAAACTGCAACACTATGGACAATACAACACAGACCACAAATATTCATTCTCAGCCCCTAAAGGAAAACAGAGCTGCACCACCCGAACCTCTGTCAATAACAACACTAAGAACTTTTTCCATCCACAGCTAACATCCACCCTAAGAAGACTGCGTCAAGTCCAGCTCAGTCTTTTGGTGTTGCAACATGACCTCCTTAAGACCTTAAGATCATAGTGTCATGTGTCATTTCTCTTAAACTGTAGATACACAAAAACAACACACACCAGGTCCCTAAGACAGGCCAATGTCCATTTCCAAATGTCTTTTCAAACTGTGCAGTGTATGTTGACAATACAAACTCTAATAATCTCTCTCTAATAATACGGATTCTCATAATCACATTATGCTTGATGCACTGAGGCAGATATGACAGCACCTAAACTCAAAATAGCACTGAGGTGTGTGTGTGTGTTTGTGTGTGTTCTCCTCTTTTCTGCAGTTGCATTCTTGCAATGAAAAAAGAAGAAAAAACAGACCGAAATAGCAGTCTAGCTGCAAGTTCAGTAACTAGAGCATGTTTGATATTACACCCACAATCTACCATCTGTTGATCAAAACACAACTGCAAGTCAACTGCAAGAAACTAGACTGGTTTGCACGGCAGCCTACACAGAAATATGTGTTGGAGTCATTTAGATTATGCATATAATGTATATTTTATATCTAACAAAGCAATTATGTGAGTAGGAATCACTCCCTACTGCACTGTTCCAATTAGTCCACTGCTGAATGTCTATTAATCCACAGAAATGTTACACTTTGTAGCAGTTAAGAGTCAGCAACTGAGAGTCAGTACGGGACAGCAAAATTATGGGCATGCATATTATTATTGGTCAGCCTATGAGCTAACTGTTTGTAGCCTGTTTGCCCAAAAGTTTTAAAACATTAGCCTTCCTGACACTGGGTACAATGACAGTCAATACATCAATTCACAAAACATGCCTCTGCAGCACTTACTAGCATGTGTGATGAGGTTTGTCCTTGCTAGAGGGGATTTCCTTACTTTCAATAGCTGATCATTTAGAGCATGTTGGAGTAGTGCTGGTTCCCAGCACGTTAATGTGTGTGTCTGTGTGTGTCCTGGCTAATGAAATGTAGAGAGACGTGCTGATGGATAACCGTTTCCACTGGTCATCTGTCCGTGAGCAGGGGAGTGTTCCCACATGCTGTGACTGACTGGCTGTAAGCTGGAGCTCTAACACAGGAAGCACCGTATCTACATCATAAACAACTGCCTCTGAATGTTCTTTGCCATGAAACACTCGGGGGGGGGGGGGGGGTTGTTGAATCTCAAATCAGCTTCAAGATATCAAGACATATTGTAGAAACTCTGTCTCTGTCTGCCTTAGTGACAGATGGTTAACAGGGGTCCAAAATTCCAGCTCAGTCATTAGAAATGAACATATGTCGGCTGTTAACTGCCTCTATGACATCACCATGGTGAGAGGACCAACATGTAAAAATCTCCTGCCATAAAATCTCCAGTTATTAGAAGCTGACAGAAATCAGGAGAGCAGAGTAAACACGGTTGCTACTGGAACTGCAATGTCAACATTATCCTGTGTACAGAAGCTGCTTAATTACACAGTAGCCATGTATAAAACAGTGTAAAAGAGGTTCAGGTACTGTTGGATTAAATGTTCCAAGTGGAAACGTTTTTATTCTCAGTCTGAGGCTCAAATTCCTCTTTAATTCCCTCTAGCTTGATTGGGTCAAGTTTCATCTTATCGCTCATTCTTTTCTCTCTAACCGGATTATGTGAAAGTCCCTCAGTCTTGCTAGCACTTTAGTATTTAGTGTTATAGTTTATCGTATTGTTGTTTCACAACCTAACTTGCAGTAAAGCGTACCTGTTAAGTAAGATCGGACTTCAGAATGCAATTGTTCGATCTTGATATAGAAAGAACTTTGATATAGAAAGAATAGAAAAATTCAAACTTGCTATAAAATGTTTGAGAGCTATAAATGAAGGTCATTGGGAGCTGCAGCCCATTCTGTCAGCCACTTTATGATCAATGGATCCAATCAATACTCCAATATCCTCTATTTGACCGGAGATACAATCAATAACAGAGCAAAAGATCTGGGGTTAGGGTTAACTTGCAAAAGAAATTGATAAAACACAGCAAATGAAAGTGCTGAATTGATGAGCCTTGATTTTATTAAAACAAAAGCATGTGTTGCACTGAAAAGTTTAGAGCAAGTATTTACTGATAAACTTCTTCATCACAACTCTGTTCCCCATGGCATATTTATCACCGTTTTTCTTATTTAGCTTTGCACTGAGACTTAGCTGCTTGGTGGTTCGTCGGTAATGTTATGCCTCACTATAACTTTGCCCAGTTTCATACATTCACGAGAGCCTCACTCACTCATTAACATTCAGCTTACATTAACTGTCTCCAACAGTACACAACTATTTTCCCTAACTGATGATCTACAATTGAAATAGTCTTCTGTGCATGAAGCACCAGAGGGGCCCCTTAACACAGGGGGGCCAGGATGTAAAAAGCTAAATATTAAAAAAGGTCCTTCACACAGGAGGTAAGGCACCACCTGCATAGAAAAACTGATGCCCAAAGAACCATTTTTTAGAAATAATTGTTAAGAAAATGCAAATATCATCGTAAACATGCATTACTGGTGTACCTGACACAAAGTAAACTACAACAAAGTCTGCCTGCTCATTTCAACTTTCAAAATGTGGTTAGAGTAAAGTTACAGAACGGACCTGCTCTGTCCTATTGAGCTAATTGCAAATACTTGTGGTCTCAGTGACGTGACTGGCTGATGATGAGTGTCGGGTTGAGACAAAAAGGGACAGGCATAAAGGAGAAAATCTCTTTCCCTAATGTCCCTATTCCCTGCATCTGTCTCTGACATACTTCCTGCATCTCAACTCTCATCTTTCATTTCTTAGTCTCCCAATCTGAGCTCAAATGCACACGGCAACAAGTTCTTTGTTTTCCTACAGACTCGAATCTAGCAAGCTAGTTGTCAGACAAAAGAGATCTGATACCATTACTAACAGAGACACACACAGTCTCACTTCAACTGCCTTCACAGGAAGGAGGAAGACAAAGAGAGAAGTTAAGGTGAGTCACAAGATCAGTCGAAGGAAGTTGAGACATCCTTTCCGAAATCCTTTAAATGCCTTCATGTAATGTCAGAGTTGAACACCTCCTGGCTGAGGAGTGTTGTGCTGGTAAAAAAAAAGAGAAAAGAATATACTTTGTTCTTCAAGAGCAAAGTAGAGTGGGAATAGAGCTGATGGATGTTCATGACGGTACACTACTCTACTGCCTGTTTGGAAGCGTTGTTGAAGAGACTGACCCTGCTTTCATATCACACCGAGCAGAAAGAACGGGATCACATCCAGGAAGAAGACAGATGAAATGGAGAGACAGAATGATGAGAGAGGTGGAGGGAAGAAAGACATGAAAGAGAGGGATGGAAGAATAGAGGGAGCAATAGAAGAAAGAGAGGCAGACATCTGGTGCCAAAACAAGGTCTGTCCTTTACAGTTTTTAGTCTACAAGACAACAAGGAGACAGAGAAAAGCCAAAAAAACAAAGCAGAGAGCATCGACGCTAACTATGGCTGAGAAAGCCATACAAGGCGTTAGGTTGTATAATCCTGCTGGGATTGAAAAAAGTTGGCGCAGCAGAGGAGTCTTGCGAAATCTTTTAGCCTGCTGATTTTATCAAACATACAGACTGGTAAGGAGACACTGGTACAGTGTGTACACAGACACACTTCAGCATGATTCACTATAACCTCCTGTCCATATGCTTCACACACAGACAGCTGCATCACTTGGGCTCAGTTCAGTGAACTGTAGCGCAGACACTAAAAATAATCATTTACAGGCTTTTTTTGGTCTGTTTTCAGTATCATGTCACCACTAACACTAAAATGTGCAGTACCACACCAAAGACCACCATTCTGAGCAAAGTACATCACTTTTTTTTTTACGACTGTATCAAATAGTTAAAAAAAGGTTTATAGGCTGTATCGTAAGTGCTTTATTCGTCTTCCCCCCCACTTTGTATGCTATGAAATATCCCACCATGAGGGCCTCATGCATACATAAAGGCAACCTTTGACTTGTTCTGTCCTTTCTGTCTACCAAGATACGAAGTTATCAGTCCCTAGCACACATGAACGTGTGAGTGCTGGCAGAGTCGAATATACCGCTCACTGTCCTTGCTTGATCAATTTTTCTTTTTCGTAAAATGGCAAACCAAAATAAATGAATACGTACTGCTCAGTCCTTGACAAGGAGACTCATTTTGGCTTATTGAGAGCAGATGCTGGGGTTACAAAATACAGATTTTTGTACTGATAACTGATTTATCATATCACACAAGCCTTTGAATGTGTGAATGTGTGAGTGTGTGTGTGTGTGTAGGGAGACAGAGCGGTCAGATAAGAACAAACACCCCCCCACAGCCCATCTGTCAGTCCCTCTTATCTTTCAGACATGTGATCTATCTGTTCAGGTCCACCTTCTGGTTGTGTGAACATTCTCGCTCTCTGTGTTAACAGTGAGGCCTGCTGTGTGTCCGAGCGGTGGCAGGCCTTCCACAGATCATGTGCTGTTAGTTGGCAAAACCAACTGGGACCTTATTTAGCTTCATAGGACTGGCTGAGAAGCCCTCCTCCTTAGCCGAGTCGCCAGAGTAAAGTTAAAAATCACTGACCCCTCAATAGCTTTCACATTCACACTGGAGGTGTGATAGTGTGTCGCAGCCTCTTCAACACAATCAGTGAAGCTTCACAAGCCTTCTTTGGCTGGCCCCAGGCTCATTATCTCAATTTCCTTTTTTTGTGGTTGGTTTGTAAGGGGGAATATGAATATGCAAAATCTATTCCAAGATTAGTTTTAATGAAGGAAATCAATAAGGGATAATGGGTTTAACTTGACTTCACATCACAATTGCATTTGATGGAAACAAAACAATGCCTTTAACAGATATACAGTACATGAAGAGATGTAAAAAAAAAAACCCCAAAAAAACATAAATGCATCACACTGCACAGATCTTAGAAAGCCAACTGCTTTCTCTGAATGTAATATTCATATAGTGCAACTTATATGTTTAATATAGTAACTTTCACTATGATGATGAAGGGTGCAATTAAAAAAGTAATTGGCTTGCAACAAGACTCAAGTCAGATTCATACAGGTAATGACCACACACGGGCTGACCAGAGGAGTAATAACAAACATGTCACTCGACATTAAAGGCAAAAGTTTGTTCCCAGTCTCTGAGAGGTAGCTGTGATAATCAGTCAGAGTGCTTGTGGAGACTGAGGGGGGCTTCAGTCACTTTTAATGAGTGGAGGCAGATTTACTGCTGATAGGATTAGGCCTACCTAAATCTGAAATCAATCTTATTAAAATGTGCCCACAAGCCGCTGTGACAAACTCTCCAGGCTGAACATTTCCACTTCTGAGTCAAAGTGTGGGCAGAAAACAGAGCTTAGATCAGACAAACGGCTTCTTCTCATGCAAAACCACATGGGCCATCTACCACACCGCTGAGCTATACCCAGCGGATGAATGCAACAAGGAAAACATACGAGTTTAAAAACATATCATGCAGCCTATAAAGTCATGTTAGTGCAAACCGTTGCTATTGTGACCGTTACAAGTTAGCAGACCGTGTTGCACAGTGCACCTGCTCCTTTTATCACCATATGATCATCAAACTTTAAATCTGAGACCTTCAGAAACTCACGAAAGACTTCTTACCGCTTTGGTAGGTGGATCAGACTTCCCTGAAGAGGCAAAATAATTCCGTTTAGTGTGTTTGGCTGAGTAGGCTACTATTCATCTGTTCACTCAGCGCGGCTCTGCTACTATCGGACGATGAGGTCGAGCCAAAATGCGACAATACGACCGGTGTCGAAGTCTGCTTCCCCTTACCGTCACCTGAATGCAAACCTTATCCTAACCCCAACCAGCCGTCTCCTGGGATGCTTAACCTGAGCCCAGCCGCACCCTAACTAACCCCTGACCAGTTGTCCCTGCTACGCCTAACCATAACCTAACCTAACCCCAACTGCGGAGGGCACCGCTACGGGAAACACTGACTGGGGGGGGGCAGACTTCGGCACAAGACTGTCACACTATAAAGCCGCAATCAGGCGAAAAACAAGCCAAGTGAACGGACGAATACAGAAGATGTAATTCAGAGTCAGCCCTGTGCCTGTTCACAAAACTTCAGCAGCTTTTTTTGGCTGCCTTTGCAGAGGTGACTGACTCGCTTGATGGAAACAAAGCTGCCGAGCGGAACTGAGTCAAGGCAGAAACATTATGGTGCTACATCCGGTGTCAGGGATTCCAAAATAAACTGCATTCATATTACATCTCGTTTCAAAATACTAAAATAGAAAAACTTTAGCGGTCTGTTGTGCATTAAGGTGTATAGACAAACGCATGACACTTCATTAAATAAATACCCTAAAAGATAGTTTGTGAACGTCCTGCTTGCCTGGATAGTACACCGAAAGTGTCAGTTTACATGTAAAACCTAAATAGATTACAAAACCTATTCACCGGACATAAACCACACCACAGTGTCATGCTGAGTCAGCCTAAACGAGGCTTTTTTGTTAGATCTTGTTTTTTTAATTCATTTATGAATTGTAAACATTATATTGTAATGTGATGGTGGCAAGAAACCCTTTAACTCATTATAGATACTGTATGTGTTTCATTCAATCATTTGCACGCGCACATACACACGTACATTGACATGTACATAACTCATATTAAATGTAAAAGAAACAGGGTAGTTTGTCATTGTGGAAATGTGATTATTTACATTGAATATTTTCAAACAAAAAAAAAACATTGACACAAATAACACTAAGCACATTACCTGTATTTATGTGTTTATTTAAAGATGATTTCTGTGGCATTTTTTGCCTTTATTGAACAGCCTGAGTGAAGTGGCAGACGGGAAGCGGGGGGGGGGGGGGGGGGGGCGGGGGCTATGACATGCAACAAAGGTCACCGGATGGACTCGAACCAGCGTCATGTGGCATGCGCAGTAACCATTCGGCTACCAAGGCGCTCCAGTATTTAAACAATGTTGTAAGAAACAAATGTGTGTGGAAAACATATTTTGAATTGAATTTGTTTCTTGCTTTTATTTTGTAGAATAAAACGGGCTCACGGGAAATGGTAGTCTGAGCAATTTTATGTAACCTTACAGGCTAGGAACTTTATCAGTTCAACTTCTGTGCACTGGGAGGATTTCCAGTGTCCCCTGTCGTTCATTCTTTCTCCATCTATATGCAGTAACCCAGCATTTAGACTGCCTGAAAGTATTATTAACCCTATTTCACCGTGCTTGGTTTTGGTTTAAACTTAATTAGTTTGACATTTTCTGTTGGGGTTTTACTGCATGATTGTGTTAAAACAAACAAAAAAAAGTACCCCCATGTTAACAGCGTTGTGGATTCCTAACGGATCGTAAAAGGGAACGGCGTTTTATAGTTGCATTCACACGGTAATAATAGTAAAAATCCACCAGTTCACCACTTTTAGGTCGGCGAATCCCCATTTCCGACAGTTGCAGACATGGCATAAAAGCCATTCAGGAGTGTCACGGATGTCCTGCTGCCGGCCTCTCACTCGCAGGCAAACGACCTACCCTGGCGAAAAACACTGTTTAGATGCCACTTAGGTCAGATATGTGTAAGAAGCAGACATACTACCCTTATAAATAGGATTAAAAGTAGGGTAGATCATTCTGTCAGGTAGGAAATATCTCTCAGAATGGACGTGACCTAGCTGTGGGTTGGAGAATTTGTATATTTTGTAAATAGCCAGACTCGCGAATTGGGCAATGTCCTTTCTAAAATGTAATACAGTCATTTTGGTGGTTCTTACTGCTGTATTCCATGCGCTCGACCGTGCACTGTCTGTTGTGTGCCCTCTTGTATCCTAGCAACGCAGGACTGTGCCATTTTGAGGTGTCAAGGTAAAACCATTAAAACTTTTACAATAAACCAACGTTTTTCTTGAAGCGTGTGCATGTGAAAATATTTTATAAAGACATATGCACTTCTTTATGCACATGTAATGACTGTGGTGAGTATATTTAGCTTTCATTTTATCTGAAGAGTTCCAAACGTCCCTCTTCCAGTTGGAATTACGTGGCCCATCACTCTTCCGCCAACTAACAGCGGGGTCGTTGAAGAGGTAAGTTCTAAGGATATTTGATAGTGAGTGTGATGTATAGCGAACATATTATTAGCTAAGTTTTTCTGTGGCCTTGTGTATAGTTGCATGCAGTTTTCATGTTATTACGTTACTTTTTTCGGTGTTGCGGTTAACTTCCGTCTCGTTACAAGCGAACAAACTGCCTGTGCTAATTAATAGACGATAACGTTAGCGGTTGCCAGACCACATAACATACAAGACACACATAACGTTACAAGCCAACCATTAGCATCTAACTTGACGCTAAATATGTGAACTATCTACTTCAAATATGTCAATTTAATATAACTATAATAGCTACATTCAAGAGTCCTATCTAGCTGGCTGAAAGTTAAAACTCTTTAATGACACAGGTGTCAGCCTTTCTGCAGTTAATTAGACGTAATTGCAATCAGCTGGTAGATTTTACAGGTAGCCGTTTTAATTTTGTAAGCCTATGCTTAATATAAGTTACTCATATAGCAAACTTAACAGGACGAATGTACCTTAAATAGTATACAACACATTTTATTTATTTACATGTATTTATTTATTTATTTATTGGAGACTTGATGAAATGTAGTCCTGTGTTAGAGTGATGTTGACCAATGTCACACCATAGAAACAACAATTTTAATAGGTTTCAGTTTATGATAATTACATTTTATGGTCTATAATTAGTGTGGATAACATTACAGCAAATGCACAACATTTATAATAAAGCTAAGGTCATAAAATACTGTATGTTTGGTTTTATGTCTAATATTTCTCAGTTTCTTTTCATTAATGACAACCTCTACTTTTTTTTTTTTTTTTAGTTCATCTTCCTAAAATGTCTAACAATTATAACTTAAAGCCTCTCATTTCTTTTCCACAGTGGATGGAGAACTTCATCCTGTACGAGGAACTTGGGGCAGGCAGCAGCTCTGTTGTCTATAAAGGAAGAAGGAAGGGCAGTCTCAACTATGTAGCCATCATCTGCGCTGACAAAGCCAAGAGACCTAAGATCACTAACCATGTAGGATGACTAAAAATTCTACTAACTGTGCTGTTATCAGAAACAAACATCAACTATACAGACATTAGAGTTTCGGGCCCCCATCTATTTCCGAGTTTCCTAAATTTGTATCAACATTGTCTACCAAACAGTCCCGAGATCATAGGGATACTGCATGTGAATTCTTTTTAGGGTGAATTTTGCGTTTGAGCCTTGGAATAAAGAATTCCTACTGTACACATTTAATGATGTCTTGCTTCTCCCCCCCGTTAGGTACGTCTCAGCCATGATCTGGATCATCCAAACATAGTATGCTTCTATGAGTGGTATGAGACAAGTAACCACCTCTGGTTGGTAGTGGAGCTCTGCACAGGTCAGTAATTTTTTCTGCCAGTCCTGATAAGCAGTCATGTACCATTAATAGTAATACTTTACTGCTTGTTTTCAGCCATCAAAGTAGAGTAAATGATGCATCTTGTAGCAGCTGAAAACTGATAAGATTTCACAAATTGTAAATACCCCTATATCCTGGTTTATTTGATTAATGGCAGATATTCAATTTTAAGTATAGATTGTAAACTGGCATGTTGTTTGCGCAGAATTGTTGTTTTTTTTAAAACAATTCAACAGGTGTCAGGAATCTAAGTTTCTTTGTCTCTCTCATGCTCAATGTCTTTTTCCCTCTCTGTCCATCTATCTATCAGGTGGTTCCCTGGAGTCTGTAATTGGTCATGATGGATGTCTGTCAGAAGATGTGGTGAGGCGGTTCGGATGGGACTTGGTCAAAGGACTGAAACACATCCATGAATTAGGAATCACTTTCTCTGACTTGACCCCTTCTAAGGTTTACCTCTGCATTATTGTGTATGTAGGTCTAACAGTATAACAGCAAAATGATCATTGTCATATTTACAGTAACTCTCCTTTTGTTGCCCATAGATTCTACTGGATGGTAGTGGCGTTCTGAAGTTCAGTAATTTCTGTCTGTCCAAGGCAGAGGGAGAGACACTGGATGATTTCTTTACCTTGCTCTCTACACCTGAGGAGGCATGTGAAGGAGAACGCAAGAATAACTTTGACAACATGAGGAAAATATTACAAGGTCAGATGACTATTTTGTAATCATGTTGCTTCTATAAACATTGCATTGCTGATTGATGGAGAGGCTTGCCAATAGATTAGCCAAGTGGAGTCCAAAGATTTTTTGATGGATCCAGTTGATTTGGATCATATCATATCAGAAACTAAAAGCTGAGAACATGTTATACATTGTGGACAAAGTGTACTGTATGATAACTAAGTGATTTAAAGAACTCCACTTTCCATCAGTAATTTAAATAATTGGTTTAACATTATTCTTCACAATTTACCACATGATGACCTAGAATACGCAATCTGGCTAAAATTTAACATCAATATATATTTTGTTCATGATGCGGATGTCTGTCGTCTTCTACTATTTTTGTCTTTCCTAATTACTATATGTGTATGTATGCATATTTTTAGGTTCTCCAACTTACAGCGCTCCAGAGGTTTTACAGGGATCAGAAACTAGTATGAGCTCTGATCTCTGGGCTATGGGTTGTATACTCTACTACATGTACACTGGTAACCACATCCACACACACACACACACACACACACACACACACACACACACACACACACACACACACACACACACACACACCATTTCCAATGTTTTTCACCATTGTACTATTGTACCTGTATTTCATGATTATAAACAGTGTTTAAACAGTGATTAAACAGTACAGCAGTTAGTAGGCACTAAGTTACTAATACTTACTTACTGTAATGTATTGTAAACCTAAACCCAAACTGCTTTTGTCTCCCAGGCAAACCTCCATTCTATTCTGATAGCTACACTGAACTGACAGACATGATTTTACATCAGGAACCACCACCTCCCAAACAGACAGGTAAAACACACTCTCACATACACACATAACATGCTTGCACACAGACACACACTCACACACAGATTTGATATTTGACGTAAACACATTTTTGTTGCTGTTTAGTAGAAGAAGTGATAGCAGCTGTATGATGCCTTGTTGAGGGCCACTTTTTCTTACATGTTGCTGTTATGAGTGCTTGTTTTTGTTTGTTTGTTTAATTAAGTTATATTCTGTGTTGTTTGTTACAGTGTTTTCAGCCAGTCCTCCCAGTGAGGACTTCCAGAATCTTCTGAAAGGCTTGATCAACAAAAACCCAGATAAGAGGTCAGGTACATAGACACACACACACAGGTTCAGCACACATTCTATTCTAATACGGTTACTACTACTATCATCATCATAACACTTATCAGGGCTAAAATCATGTGGTAGCTTGCAGTTACAATACGTCCATACCATCAATTTTAAATTATAAGGAGCAGGTTGGACTTTGCTCACTGTTGCTCAATTGTCCTCGAGGTAGCTTACATATATTGTCTTAACATCAAAATGCTGCATTAGTTATTGTTGTGTATTATTTATGTTGCCCATTGCAGTTGGTTAAATAATCATGAACCCAACAGAATTAAACACATTTCTCCTAATGTTATTTCGTCTCTTATCTCTTAATGTTGTAGCTATTATCTTATTGTAATCTGTGCATGAAAAATAAGTTTAATTAATAAAGTAAGTCTTGTTCTGGACTCAAATAAAAATGGACAGCTCGATAGTTTCAAGACAGTGAAATTTCAACTTAAATGTTGAATTATTTCAGACTGCTATCGTTGATTGCATGTTGTTCTCAGAGTCATGTTTCTGTGTCCCAATGTTTACTTTTCCTGTTTTTTGTTCTTTAGGATGGACTGGCCAGAGTTGCTGGACCACCCTTTCTGGACACAAGTACTAAAGGAGGAAGCAGATGTGGAAGAGGGAGAAGAGGAAACGGAGAATGAGGAAGGGGATCAGGAGATAAAAAATGGCTGTGAGGGGGTTGGTTCAGCTAACTTGAGGTGTGTTGATATATTATTATTTCTCTTGATTTTACAGCTCTTACAGCATTCTACAGACATTTTGTTGCAGCCATTTTACTGCATACAGATTTGCTTTGTGAAAGAGTAGTAATGCACACAGTAACGGTAGATGTAGATGGCAAAATACTGTTCAAGCCCAGTCTAGTCTTTTTTATTCCCCTGGGAGAGGCCAAAATTTTGAAACACCTTTCAATATGATGCAAAACAATTCAACAGCATGAAACGGTTCATATGCTGCATTTCAATTTTTTCCCTCAGTTGAATAGTTTGGGTTAGTTTGTGTTTCTTCAATTCCTCAACAGACACATAAGGATCCCTGACCCTTTCCCTCCAGGACAGACAGACAAGCTTTCCAACAGCAGCTCTGCAATCACCCAGCCAGCCCATAGGATTTCTGAGAAACTAATCTCATCACAGACAACAACTGCAACAACTGTCCGACCATCTGACAGAGGGACTGATTGCCAGCAATCTGTCAGACATACAACCTGTGGAGCCTTAAAGAACAACCAGGGCTTGGAGAGGGAGGTGGGAAAGGAGAGAGGAGGAGAGGGGGAGGCAAAGACAGAAGATGACCCTAAGATAACTAGGGCCCAGCAGATGGGCCACACACTGCAGAAGTCATTCACACTAGGTAACACATTCACTGATGTCTGTGCTTGCTTATTTTTATGTGTTTTAAGTTAGACACGGGAGTTTAATACTTGGCCACGACAGGCTGTGAAGTTTTGAACTATGATACACAAATTTATACTTATGGTTTTTGTAAATGTCCTCTATATATGTTCACCGTGTGTGTGTGTGTGTGTGTGTGTGTGTGTGTGTGTGTGTGTGTGTGTGTGTGTGTGTGTGTGTGTGTGTGTGTGTGAGAGAGACGGTTCATATGAAAGGTCATTGACTGGACATTGTATACTATATTTACTGTATTTATGAGAAGCTACCACTATCATCATACCCCTAAACTAGGCTGTTTCTCAGCAGCAGCACTGAGAATTTGTAACTTGATATTTTTGGAAGGACAAGAACAACATGCATGATCATCAAACTTTTCCTGCATAAACAAGTAATATTTTTTATATTATATTTTTTTTGTAAGGCTTTTAATAGCTTATTTTTGTTGTTGTTTTGTTTCACCATAATGTTTGTATCAACAGGACTGTAGTAATCTATCTTTTCTAGATAAGCCAATTTTGTTCTGTCCTATTGTTTTCCCCTAAACTGCAAACATTTGGATTTTTCACTGTTTGCTGTAGTTGCTAATGTGCAAATCTCATACTTGATTAAAATGAGTGCTCCATATTTCACCTGTGTGGCCTTTACTAGGCATGTGTCTCAGACATATGTGTCATAATGTACCCTCGAAAATCTGATTTAATATATTGTGTGCTTCCTCCTCCAGATAATGTATCAGAGTTCAGGCCAAAGAGTGGTGTGGATGAGGACAACACTGAGGCCATTTTCCTGCTCAGGTATTCAGTACAGGGTCAGGGGCCAGGGTCGTAGGGTTATATCTGTTTTGCCAGGATTGTCTACCTGTTTTACCCACTAAGCTTTTTTCTTTCTGAAAAATAATGTGAATTTGAAAATATTTTAAGTTATACTCCATCTAACCTCTTATCTTGGGCACACACGTCTACAAACACAGCAATACTGTGCTCCCAATTAACCTACAGGGCATCAGCCTCATGTACATATATCCAGCTGCTAGCCATAAGCAGCTAACAGTATGTTTTAATATTCTGTTTCTGTTGGTCTTCTAGCTCCTGTGCCAACTCAAGGAGAAGCTGCAGTATCTCAGACTCTCTTAACCAGACCCCTGCACCTGAGGTTACTGCCACCATACACTCTGTATCTGTAAGTACATGTAAACAGCAGAGAGGAGTGGTTCATGCCAATACAATAACATGAGTAACTGGTAAATTGGCAACTTATCGTGCCAAAACCCAGTCACACTACTGCTGTTTCTTAAAGACTTATATATTCACTTATACTTATACTAACATTAAAGGCATCCTCTGTAAATACTTCACTCCTCTTCTGCTCTTCTTTCTTTCCCGTCTATCCTCCTAGGCCAGTGCTGGTACTGACATCACATCCTGTGTGAAAGCCCTTCTCCATACTGACTCTGATCTAACTGTCACCCCAATCATGGACAACCCCAAGGTACAGACATGCAATATTATCAGGCTTTTTCATATTTCACGGTGTTTTCAGATACTTAAAGTGCATCAATTTGACTTCAGTAGTAAGTATCCTTGTGAGGAGCCTTTCCTGCTGTTCATGTTTGATTATGACCTCACAAAAATTGTATAAGCTAAACAATGTTAAACAGCAATGTTACTGAAAATGGGGTTTCAAAGTTTTATTTTAATTTTTCACTGCAATGAAATTGCATGAATACTGAATTTAATGGTGAAGATGTGAATTATTACTACATGGGAATTGTGATATGAAGGTCAGGCGGCTCATACTGAGGCTCACGTACTGAGGTGTTCTCCTTCTCTCTTTCTTAACAGATTCTTAAGAGTCCTCCTGTGCGATTTGATCCCAAAACCCTTTGTGTACCAGTGTATTCAGGTACTGTGTTGTATTTGTTTTTCAAGTCAGCATCAAGTGAGATTTTATCAGTGTCCTGCAGAAAGTACAGAGGATCTACTGTATGGAGTGTATGGTCATTGGCCCCAATGTGTCTTGATGATGCCTTTTTCCTCCTCTTCTCTCCTCTCTGCCAGTTGAGAAGCTGCAGTCCCTAAGTGATGAAGAGTGGACTGTCTTCTTCTTACAGCTCTGTTCATCCCTTGAAGAACAGAACCCCTCCGCTCCTCCTCCTCCTCCCTCCACTCGCTCCAGACTCAACCTGCTGTGCTACCTCTGCTGTGTGGTTGGACATAAAGTTATTGCTAACAGGCTGATAAACTCAGCACTGGTAGGAAAATGTGCATTTACTTAGGATCCCTGTTGAAATATTGTTGCATAACTATTTGCTGGGTTTAGCAAGATCATTTTTCAGTTTGATGGAATAGCGTAGACTTCAACACTGCATGGCAGTGTGGGAGTCCTTGCTCTTAGCTGAGTGAAATTGAAAGTGTATCAATTTCTGTTTCCTCTGTCCTTGTGCTCCCTCCGTGACTCTTTGGCAGCAATGTGTTTTCACCTGTCAGCAGAGCTTCACCAGGAAGATGTAACAGGCATGAGATTCTAGCTATTGCTCCCAGCTACTCATTAGTCAAGTGGGAGTCATTAGTGCAGTGACAAGGACATGGTCCCATAGAATTAACCAGGGCTTAAAAAAGGGACTTATCATTTGCCTGACTTTGAACATGAAATACCTGAGAGCATGTATATTTCTTCAAAAGTAAGAACAAAAAAATAATAAAACACGAGAAAATGATGACTACTTTCAAGACATATCAGTGCTGACATAACATGGTCTGATAATAGTTTTGTCCATACTGTTCATCTGTTTTATTCACCTATCAGACCTTAAAAACTGCAATTGCTTTACTCAAGTGTTTACAAACATAGCAAATTTGAAAAAGCTTATTAAAAGTCATAATGCATTGCTGTCACATATCATAATTTCTTCCAGATTAGGTGCTTAATCTTGTTTTTCTTCCTTCTCTCTGTATCTATCTCTCTAATCTCCTCCCTCCTTCATTCAGCTTCCAGCATTGACCCAGCATTTACGACAAGCTCCTAACTGGGATGTGTAAGTACATTATGTACGTATTCTCTCTAAAAATGCAAACTAGATAGAATAATCATTGGTGGAGCTGAACTGCAAGCTATTGAGACTTGGATACCCAAAATGCAACTAAACTAAACTGCTTAATTATGATAGAAAGGCACTTGGATGTTTTTTTGGCTGCACTAAAGTAACAAACAGGGGCAAGCAAGTACGTAGAATATAGCACACCTCTCTCTCCCTTTCTTTTGCTGTTCTCTAAGAACTGCGCTTTCAAGTTACTGCCAATAACACCAACATGTAAATGGAAACAGAAAATCAACATTTTATACATTCATTTATTAAATGGAAATAAAAATGTTTTCCAGGCGGAGCAAGGTTCTTAGAGTGATGGGTCTGCTGGCTTTGCACTGTTCAGAACTCCAAGAGGACAGTCCTGTTTCTGAGGTCTGGAACACACACACGCACACGCACACACACACACACACACACACACACACACACACACACACACACACACACACACACACGTTGTTATGTAAATTAAAATTCTATATTGCTTCCACTGCAAGCTGTTGTCACAGCTAGTGTTGAATTTCAGTAAGACTGCAGTTACAGTATGTCTCATTCAGCCTTTAGTGGCTAGTACAGGAGCAACACTCACACTGTGGAAAAAACATAAAACACATAATTCTGTTGTTATTTGAACTCCAAAATAAAGTAAGTGTTCAATAACAAACAATTGAACAGGATAATTAACCAAATCTTTGTAGAACATTCTTCAGGACCTAAAACATGCAGTACCAGTTTGCACCATGAGGAGGCAGTACATACCGGCAGGAGCCCACCATGTGCATATTACAGCAAGTGTACATATGGACATACATAAAACATAAATTAACAACAACAATAAATTAATAATAATAATGATGAACAATGTGCGCAGTACTGCATATAATATATATATAGTTGTTTGTTTATTTACAGTACGTCACATCTATGATTCTTTTTGTAATTTTATAGATGTGCAATTTTTGTTTGGATGTTATCCCTACTTTTGTTCTGTTTAGGGGCATATCACCAAGAGTTCAAACTTCTAGCCCAACATGAAGGGGAACATCTGCCTTAACACAAGAAATGGGAATGCCTGTTCTGTCCACTCTAACTTTATAGTACTAGTGTGTACCAGCAGGTGGCATTAAAAACCCACCCAGTCTTTCATTAGCCTCAGAGATACTGAAAACATCACTCTCTCAATTCAATTCAGCTCAACTCAAAGGCTTTATTGGCATGAAAGTTTCAAAAACATTGTTGCCAAAGCATCAAAATACAATTTGTCCAAATATTTGGACAGTACACAATAACAGTAATATGAAAATTAATACACACACTATCTCTCTCTCTCTCTCTCTCTCTCTCTCTCTCTCTCTCTCTCTCTCTCTCTCTCTCTCTCTCTCTCTCTCTCTCTCTCTCTCTCAATGGTCATTTTGGCGGATGTAGTTTGTGGTGCTGTTGAATTGTATTGCATTAAACGGTACGGCGTTTCTACCCTTGATGATATAAATAGGGTGCACAAAATTATAAAAACACCTGTCAGTATAACACAGTACGATTCAACAGCACCAAAACCTTCAGCCTCCAAAATGACCTTACAGTTGTTTCAACAGTTCGCTAGAACAGTTTCAACAAAAACTGAACATTGTAAGCTTCATCAAGGTAGCATTTGTTGCAGGACAGTTGTGTGAAACTGCATTAGTTTAAGCTGGGTGTACCTAATAAACTGGTACCTGAGTGTATGTAGCTACATCACTGTAATAACCATAATCATATTAAAATGCTGTAAAGTAATAGGACACACTTGTCTACACACATATTTTCCTCAACAGAAACACAGGCAATTCAGATACTTCACTGAGACCCCCTAACACACACACACACACATGTTCAAACAGCGTGGTGCTGAGCTAATTCAACGTAAAAGCAGTTTTGTATGGAGGTGAGATCTGGAGCCTCTCTCCCTTATTTGATCCTTTCATCCTTAACAGAACTAAACAGCCTTTTCTTGCTTCTCTTCTTTCTACTCTTCTTTGTCTCTTCGTCTGCTCGATCACATCTCTTTATTCAGAATGAAATCCATTCCGGCTACAGTAGTTCTGATCACACATCCGCTCCCTTTCCTGGTTTGTCTTTTTTTTCTCTCTTTCGCCACTTGTTCTGACACTTCACTGCTACTGAGTCGTCACGGCGATTTACAAAATGGCCGACTGTGGCATAGCAGTTTTTTTTCGGTGCGCTTGTTGTCAAAGACAAATGGCGGAACATTTTTTCCGCTACCCTCCTTACCTCTCCACAGCTACCGTAGAATGACAAATTGTTAAGAAAAGGACAAAGCTGTACGTTTGTGCCTGTGTGTCTGTTTGTGTCTATGACCATGTGTGTGTCCATTTATAGACTCAGCAGGGGTTCTCTCTCTGTGTGTGTGTGTGTGTGTGTTCGTAAGTCAGCATGGGCTTTTTTGAGACATGGTTGTGTGTGCACTCAGCAGGGGTCCTGTGTATATAGATTTGTATTTTGTTCTTTCTCCCTATTTGTTTGTGTGCATGCAAATGTTCTGTGTTTGTGTGTATTCTCATGTTATAGTGATGCTAACAGCTGACCACTAAAATGGCACATACTTCCATTTTTTTGGGTGTGTGGTGTGTTGTCACAGCAGGGGTTCTCCTGCTGCAGTCCTGCTGATTGGAGTGTCAGGGCTGGGCTTAGTTACCATGGTAACCGCTATATGCTTCGATCACCCCCCCCCAAACACACGCAAACACAGGCACACGCACACACACCTGTCTGTCTTTTTCTGTCTCACTCTTTCCTTTCTGTGTGTCCACCTGCTTTCTCTTTTCTCTCGCTCTTGTCCGTCTGTCTTTGTCCCTCGCTCTCTCTGTCTCTCTCCTCGAATAGAATTTAATGAGAACAACATTTTCTGGGTTAATGTTACTAACACAAGCTTGCTGCTCTCTTTATGTGACATATGGAAGCTGTGCTTTCAAAACCAACTACGTATCATTTTCCCCTTCACTTATCATCACTTATAAAGTTATTCTGGGGCTCTACAGCAGTTTATCCAGTAAAGCTTCCACTGTTCAGGGTGTTTCATGGGGATATGGAGTCTTAACGCATTCTAAAAGCTCTCAGCAATCTTTAGGAACACACATTCAGAGGGCATTGGCTCCAGGAAGACACTAATCGAAGCATTTGTGAATACCTCTTGCAAGGAAAAGATGACAGTTTGAACCCCTTGTGTTGTGTAAATATTAGACAACAAATGAATTTTGATTAAAAGAAAAACATTCAAAACCTACAGCACAGTATAGATTCATATGCTTATGGTCAAACAGTCAAAAATGTAGCCATAATGTTACCTGGAGATATCTGGTAAAGATATTCTCTGAGCCTGCGCTAATCTACATCCAACTTCCCTTGAATTAGGTGTTTAACAAAAAACTGTTTAGATACAATACATATATTTGTTGTCTTGTTTTACCATTTGACATACAGTATGTCATATCTGCCATGGGACACTTCAGAACATATGTGAATACATATATATATATATATATATATATATAGCAAGGGTTGACCTTAGGACATCTCAGTCAAAAGCTAGCATCTAAATTTCGAAAGTTAAGCAAATTTAGGTGCAAAGCTGGGCGCTTGAAGATAAGAGGGTTACCTCTGACTGCAATGCTGCAATACTGCTTTCTCTTCTCTCGAGTCAATTGAGACGAGCCTTGTATTTAGTAGTTCCGTCTTCATGGGACTGATAATCCACCAACCTTTTCTCTGTATTCTTTCTTTACACATCTGGCTGTCCCAAGTGTAGACATACAGTAAGGCTCATGTGCACTATTTGTATGTGTCAGATTTGTGTATGTGTGTGTGTGTGTGTGTGTGTGCTGTGTTGGGACACGTCTTTTTATTCGCTGCGCCGCCACGAGCGTTGTTTATGCATGTTAATTAAGTGCATATGTTTATGTTTCCTTGTGTGCATTCATGTGCATTGTTTGATCTGAGGGAGTGTTGATGCTGAGATAATGATAATGTGTTCTGGGAGGAAAAATTGTTTTGTGTGTGTGTTTATGTTTGCTTTTTAACTCTGGCTCGTTGCACAGGGGTGCCTTTCAGCACCCTCTGCCTGAGAGCAGCTGCGTGACCAGTTTCAAACACACCCCAGAATCTCAACTCCCCACTCAGCCATTTATGTTATTAGTGGGTTCAGCTTAGGAGGGGAGTGAGAGAGAAGAAAGGAGAGCAATAATGTGGGAAAAACCAAGAGCAGTTATTTTTTTACAGCATGTATGTACCATTCACATTCTGGGTTAATAGTGACATAACATGGTATGAGTTTACGTAAGGTCAACTAAAACATTATGTGTATGTCCTAGTCTCAAAATTTATTGGAAATAATGTTCAGACCTACTCGGAATTCCAGTGGCAAGCTAATACCGTGCCATGCTCATCGATGGCTCAGCATGAGGACACACCACGGTTCTTGGGCAAAAATAAAAGGAAAGAACTCTTCTGGGAAAGGGAAAGATATTTTGAGAGAGAACATGACTAACAGACTGTTACCACTTGTCACCCTACAATGAGAAAGAGAGACAGAAGGTGAGAGACAGTAAAAATAAGCAAGTGTGAGAGAAAGATATTGGTGAGGGGGGGTGGGAGATATTATGTGATACATACATGGAGGGCAATTCAAAGTACAGCAGGACGAGAAAAGACAGAAATAAAGAGAAAAACAAGAGATACTGAAATATTGTGGAGAAGAGAGAGGGAGAGATAGAGGAGTGAGGCAGAACTTGCATCAGATCACAGAGGGGGGAAGTTGGCAGTAATGCTAATGCCAGGAAGCAGCCAGCCAGTAAGGCTGTCTCTGCATATACTTAACTCTGTGTGTGTGTGTGTGCACGTTTGAGTGTGGTGTGCATTTCTTACATGTGCATAACATTGCATGAATTTGTGTACCTAGTTATATGTATGCATATACTTAATGCTCTGAATATGTGTGTGTTGTTTGTGTATACATGCATACAGTATGTGTGTGTCCCTTACCATGTAATTTGGTGTGTGTATGAATTTGAGAGGTTTTCAGTGAGATTGTTGTTGCTGCTGCTCAGCTCATATCTTTTTCTTCCATGCTTTGTCCCCCCCCCCCCATTTCTGTATTCTTCACATCTTTCTTTTCTTCAGTCATCCTTTTGTCTCTGTATTATGTATTTCCTTCCCCTCTTTCTTTTCACTGCTGTTCTATCTTTGTATCACGATCCTCTCCTCCTCATTCTTTACCCTTCTGCTTTTACCCTTACCTCTCTTTAGTGTCTTATCACTAAATAGATACAAAGTTAAAAGTTTAAAATCGGCTGGTGAGATGAGACATTCAAGTTTTAAAATCCTCTGTAATTCATTCCATTTACAATGTGCAAAGTAGTGGAAGGCAGTTTTCACAAGTTCAGTTTTTACCCGAGGGGTAACTAGAGTTAAACAGTCCTGAGATGTGGTTTGGTGAACAGTGGTTTTAAAGTGATTTACTGAGGCAGCTTTTGCAGGAGACCTTTATAAATAAAAAAGATAGAACGTAGTTCTCCTCTTGTTGCTAGTGAGGACCAGCTTACTTTTTCATATAGTACGCAGTAATGAAAACGCTATTTGTTTCCTGTAATGAACCCCAAAGCACAATGATAAACTGCATTAAGTTGTTTTAAGGTAGAGGGAGCAGCATGAGAATGTCGCCATAATCACGCACAGACATGATGGTAGACTGTACAGTCATTTTCCTGGCCTTTCCTGACAGAAACATGCTTTATTCCTATATAAGAAACCCATTGTTATATTTAGCTTCTGTGCCAGTTGCTCCATATGCTGTTTAAAGGTCCCAGGTATTTGAACAATTTCAATTTCAGTACCATTAAGTGTATGGATTGCAGGGAGATGCCGACTGGAATTGTGGGTTCTTGAGAATAAAACACATTTTGTCTTGTCAGCATTCAGTTTGAGATTAAGCAGAGATGTCTGAAGAACCTTAAAGACAGATTGTAATCATATATTTGTAACCACATTTTAAATATGATGACTTTATAGTCAGTTTGTCTCAATTATATTCTGAAACTACATGTGAAGGAATACTACCTTTGTGAAATTATAACTGATACTTGAAATAGTTAAATGTTGATTGAACTGTCTTAAATGTTTATTTTTGTTTCTATGGAGCATGAAGTCTAGTTTATCATTACTATGTTTTTCAATTGATTTTTTTCAATTAAATGTGTAAATAAAGTGCTGATGAAACTATATCTCCCTCTGTTCTCTCTTTCCAGGTGGTGTCCACACTAACAGACCTGTTGAGAGATAACCTGAGAAATAGTAAAATAAAGCAGTTCCTGCTGCCACCACTCGGGGAGTTCCTCCACCTCATCGCCTCTCAGGTAGACTCTGCATGACAGAAGATAAGATACAGATGAAGAGACAGATATAAAGAGACACAGATACTGTAGTTGATTGATCTAAAGGAATGGATCCAAACACCCACTATATAAGTGAGAAATGGGTGCACATGTGCACTGGCTTGCATGCACACAAAAGGCAGTAGTTCCATAGCTGACAAGAATATTTTGTTCTTTCCTTCCTTTTTAAAGGTCATTTTCTGGTATTTTCTTTAATTAGAAAGGTTGAAACACAGGGTAGGATGTGATATGTGATAAAGGTTTCCGGTCAGAATTCAGATTTTTCTTTATTTAGTATAAGTCTTTGACCACTGGCTTATGTGAGAATCCACCTGACTGTATTTGGGAAGTCAAATAAAAGATTCAGGGAAATGCAAATGAACCACTAATTCTATTAATCTTACATATGAATCTGCAACCATTTTCGATTTAAACAAAAAGAGGTACAGATACATCACCCCTCCACAGTATAGTATGACTGAACTTTATGACCACAATTACGTTTAAATAAGTAGTGTAATATACAGTATTGACAACATACTAAAGGGTAAATGTTGGCTGTGGCAGGTAAAAATTTCAAGTCACCTGCCAAAATGGCTGATTATTATTATTTTTTGAATGTACATTGTGAAAATCATCTTTCAGAGAAAAGTTTCTCTTTTCCCAACTTTAGTAATTAATGTGAATGTTAATGAGTCAAAGTGAATCGAGCACAACACTGAGGCCAGATGCAAGAAAGATCAAAAGACATTTTCTTATTACTTCAGTGAAAAAGACCAATCTTGAGTTAAATGAATGAAACTGAGTGCTCTGTCATTAGGTAATGGAGTTTAAATTTACATGCTGACTAAATTGAATTGAAAGCAAATTGACCCCCAGCCCTGAAAATTACAAGAGAAAGAGTGGAGGGCCTCGTTTGACTTCATTAGAAAAGGTGATCCCAATTTATTTCTGGTTAACCTCAATCTAGCCAGGCAAGTCGATTAAGTGTAAGATTTTTATTTACACGACTGATGGATAACCTTCAAAAATCAATCACCCCGCCTGATTGAACTTATTACTCTCCTGAAACCATGGAAAATCTCATCAGTGTCCTGCAGAAGCTCTTAATAAATTGGCTTTTCAGCCCCTGCAAGAGCTAGTGTTTTTCCATTGACGCCAGTGTGTTCTTAACAAATAATAACACGATAATTAACTGATGCCTGTACCTCCCTCAGACATCAGGGTCAGTTATTGAACAGCACCTTAAAAGTATTAATTTTTGTCAGTTTTAGGGTAACAAAGTATACTTGATTTGAGTAATTCCACGATTTAGTGAATGAGGCATTAGGTGTAATCGAGTAAATGGGGATTTAATTGAGAAGTAACGGAAGATTTACCTCCATGTATTGGTAACTGCTGTGAAGCATTAAATATATTTGTACCTCAGGAGTAAAGTCCAAAAGTGCTGGTCTCTCCTTTCTCTACCTGCTACAGAGTGACAACTGCCTAGTCTTGTAACAGGAAGGCAAAACAACTATAATGATTTGCTCTTAGGTGTGTCCAAAAAGTCTATAATACAATTCTAACTCCAGGAAGCTGCAACTGAAGCACAGAAGAGGTCACGTTACTTGTCTTGTACAGTCCCTGTGCTGGCTGTTATTCTTAGAATAGATAGTAAAAGATGCTTTTATAAATATTTTCATGGACTTGCCCCTGACTGTGTTGTTGATATGCTGCCAAGAGCTCTAAGAACCACAGACGGCTATGTACAGCATATATACACACACACACACACACACACACACACACACACACACACACACACACACACACACACACACATATATATACACACTGCATATATACTGTACATATATTTGCTGTAGTGCCTTCCAGGTTTTCTGTTTTTTAATTTAGGATTGGCACACCCAGAAAAGCTCAGTGACATATTTTATCTTTGGCTCTAGCTTTTTTGTCAAGATGAGTTAGCACTTAGAGCAGGTTTCTTATGTTAAGCAATGGTAGTGATTAGTCAGAGGGTGGTGCTACCTGCTTGTTGACTTTGGATTGAGGATTGGATTTTAAAAATGATTAGCACAACTTTTTGTACTGTGTGGGCTTCTGTCTCAGACCTCTCCCTTATTTCAGTTTTGGCTTGAGAACTTGATGTTTCTCCAGTAGTGCCAGTAAAGGAATTGATAGCTCTAAAAACCCAGTAGTTATCTGATTCTTAGTCTTTTAATATTCCCCTGGTGGACTGACAGGCCGGCTGTCTGGTGGGCTTTCTGGTCAGTGTCAATGATGAGCTGCATTGCTGCCTCTATTCTCAAGGTTAGATATAATTTACAACCTTGACAAACACCACAGAAACATGAACTTTTATTGGACTTTGGAGCAATAGTTTCAAGGTTGAAAATAAAAACTTATCAGACTATTCCCATGTGATGAGTACTGTTGAGCATGGTGAAAATGTTTCCTAAAATAGTACATGACCACAGAAAACACCATTGGGGATTATATGAATTAAACGACTTACATAATTTACAGCACATGATGTTGAAACCCTTCGCTGAATACAATGTTACACAATAATATTTAAGTTCTCTGAACAGCAGTTCTAATGAAAATACTAAACACAGGATGTGAACTCATTCTGACAAATGGAATCACTTTGCTGTTTAATGGCAGGAATTTATTGGAGAAATGTGGAATGGCCCTTTAAGTGTCCCCAGGTAAAATCCTCTGCTCTGCTCCTCTCTTCTTCTGCAGCACCAGTCAATGACAATGATTAGCTATAGCCTCCAGTACCTAGTCTTTATCCTCAAGGTTAGATATAGCCTAGGGCCTAGCACAGTAGCAATGGAATGGGGCATTGTTTCATGAAAAGGTAAAACTATTGGTTGAAGTAATCAGAACTGTGTGAAATGTAAGACAGTGCTGGTATATATAGTGTATTTGTCAGGAAAAGAAGTACACTTATTAATCATGATCAGATAAATAATTGAAGAGTCAATCAACAAAACAAAATTGACACCAATTTTGTTTACTTAACTTTAGTCATTTAAGTAATCAAGCAAAAATACCAAACTTTTCTGGGTTCAGCTTCTCAAATGGGAAGTTTTGTTGATTTTCTCAGTTTCATGTAATTGTAAATTATAAATAAACAATTAATGGATTATTTGAATAATAAGTAGTTGAGAGATGAATTGATAATGAAAAAAATCTATTACTATTATTTGTGATTGTCTTTTTTCTACCTCTTAAGGAAAAATGAGAGCGAGATGATTGAGTACACAAACAAGTAAAATTAATGAAAACATTGTGTGCAAGCTCACACATACTATGTTCCTGAGTAAAATCAATAAGAAAAAAAAATCTGTTGAATTTAAGTAGTTATGAAAGCATGTTCACGCACAGACACGGTAACCCAGTAATCAAGATGTCATGGCTCCTCTTGTTCTCTTCTCCCCTCCCCGACTTGGCCCTTTCTTGCCCTTTTCCTCACTCCTCTCTACTTGCATCTCCTCCACATTATCTCTCTGTCTTTCTCTCACTCCCACTCTACTCCTCCACTGCCCCCGCCCCCCCTTCCTCACCCCTTCTCCCTGTCTTTTCTATGTCTCTCTATCAGGAGGAGAAGAGAGGATCCCCAGAGGGACTGTGGTTCGTTCCCGCTGCCGCCTACACTGGCTTAATGAGGAGCCTGCGGGAAGGGGTGAGTGTCTCTGTGTATGTCTGCGTGTGTCTGTTTTTGTGTCTGTGCCTGTGTAGCTGTGACTAAGTCTCTCTCACTGTGTGTGCCTGCGAGTGTGTGTGTACGAGTGTGTGGCAGGGGATCCCTGTGAACAGTAATGATGAGGCAGCTGTGGGGGCCTAAAGCCTTGTTTGCCAGCTGCAAGTGAAGGGCATGCAGAGCAGTCACACACACATGCACGCACACACACTCTTACCTGCATCAAACACAACCCTTTACTGCTCAGCAGCCTGACCTCAGCAGCAATTAGGACCCTCCAGACACACATATACAGTAGATGGAGCAGAAACACAAGCAGAAATATAGACAGCTCTTTCCTTTTTGCTGGCTTTCCGGCTTTCTTCTTTGTCCCTCCTCTCTATCGCCTCTCTTTTTGTATTTAATTATGTTTATTGTCTTATTTTAGTCAGTCACGAAAAATGTAAGTAATGAATTATGACTTTTGTTGGTATAATAGTATAACAAGTCATAGTTGTGTCCTAAACTGTATACAGGTAATGTGTCAATGTTGGTATCATGCTAATGTTGATTAGGTATTTACCTGGTCTTATTTTAGTTTGGACCCTGTGTTTCCCTCTTAATTAATTGTAGACATGGTAACTGTACAGCTGAGTGCTTCCATATCACATCACAAGATATTATAGTGTCTTATTTGTAGTGTTCTTAGATGATGGGCCATTGCTGCTGAATGAGGAAAGTTTTGGTGGGTGGTGAGACTGATAGATAGCGAACAGGTAGAGCGAGAGAAGGAGATGGGTGGATGTTGTTTTGTCTCTCAGAGGTAGAAGGGGTCTTACTGTGGTGCCCCACTATAGCAGAATGAATATAGATGAAACTCTGGGAGGAGAGGAGGGGTGTGTGTGACAGTAGCAGGGAGAGGGGTTGAGGGGAGGAGAGAGAGAGGAGGTTGACTTATTTATCATTATTGAGCTGTGAGAGTAGGCTGACGGAAACACACACACACACACACACACACACTCACACACAGCCTTAGGGACCAGACACTCATCCCCAGACCCAACCTGCCTCCCTCTCTTTCCATCTCTCCCTCTCACCCTCCTTCCCCCTTCCTCTCTCCACCCTGTCTCTGTTTCCCCCTCTTTCTGACTGGCTGTTTTTCCCGTGGATGCACAAGTAGATTTGCTATTATATTACAGAGCTGTCTAAATAGTCTAACCTTGTCTCATGGGCATTACATTTCCTGGAGCTAACAAGGTGGTCACACTATACCATCGCTTACTAAACTTCCACAGACAGTCATATAGTTGTACTGTTGAGATATAACTATATCATTCCTAAAGCAGAAATGTCATTTATTTGTGGGACCTTTTAGGAATACAGAAAAACTCCACGTCCAAGTTTCAGGGCACGGTCACATCAACATTTATCTCAATCATTTAAATTCATTGCTTTGCAGTGGAATCATTGGACAGAGTCCGTGCTGTATGAAAAACAATTTTTAAAATGTCCGATAATGACCAGACCAGTGAAAAATAAAAGTATATAAAAATCTAACAACATTTATCAAAGGCTGGCCAGTCTAAATTATTGTTCGTGTAAGCAAAATCATTTTGGAAATCTATTTCATAAACGCTTAAAATATAATATTTGTATTATACACACTTGCACGATGGGCCTGGACAGATGCTGTGCAGTTCTTAGTTAAAAGCGTGCTTGTGTAATTTTTGGAGGTTCAGTTCTGAGTTAGTGACCCAAATTAATTTCATATTTTGACTAGGGGTGTCCTGATCAAGTTATTTTTAGCCCCAATCCTGATCCAAGTCCTTTCATATTGGATGTCTGCCGGATCAGCCCCAATACCAATCCTTAGGATCGGCTCGAGACATTTTTAATTTTGACCTCAGAATTTTACATTTTTACTTTAAGTTTATGCCAGGTGTTTGATTGTTTCCCTTGTCAAATGTAAACAATGTAAATCTCTAGAAACTCAAACATTTTAGGATAACATAGCTGTGATAACTTGTCAAACATGAGATACAAACAAAAACATGATGACAAAGTTCAGTTTCCACTGAGATATTTCAGGATTTTGACAGACAATAATAGCATATCAGAGTCATCTGTAAAATCTCTCCGGAGATGAGGTGTAACAGTCACTCTAAGTAACTGTAAACTCTGTCAGCAAACTCCTCCCTTGCCCTCTTCCTGCATCCCCCAGGCACTGGGCTAGAGGAGGGCACTGACACTGGGTCTTCTTCCTCAGTGCCACTGTCAGCGTCACTGCTGGACAATTCATTGCTCCTCTCATCACCTTCATCAGCTTCCTCTCTTGACCTCCTCCTGGATCCTGCAGGCAGGTGATCCTCTGCTTCCACAGGCTGGTTGACTTCTATGTTAACTTGAGGCTCAGCAGCATCTTCAACTTCATCATCATTGCCACCATTTTCATCAACAATGGCAATGTTGTCATCATCGCTGGGCTCTTGTTGATCCATAATTTACCTCAACAAAGCAATACCTTCGTCCTCCAGTTCATCAATGATGATGAATTGCAGCCAGACAATCATTTCAGCATCAAGTCGCTCATCTTGTGCAATAGCCTCCATTACATCAAGCCACAGGTCAAGTGCAAGATCATTTAGACAATTATGTTACCATTCATATCACCACTCATATGATAGGAAAAGCATCCGCTCATGTGCAATATGCATTTATTGAAAAATAAATCAATAACGGAATATTTGTTAGTTTGCAGTGTGAGGATGCTTTTCATATATTTACACATTGAGTCTTATATCTCCAGCACCTCCAACAAGCCTTTATTTAGTGAGCAGTGGTCTGTAGATATTGACTGATCGTTAAATTCAACATGAAATCAGTATTTGACTGTTTTCCTTAAATAGTTTTATGTCATGACATGTCTTGTGTTGTGACAACTTGTTCGATTTACACATCAGAAATTGAGATTGTACTGCACAATATCCTATGATATTTAGGAGTAACTTCTGAGACTGCACTGGAATATGTTCATGGTGAAACATCAGTGTCATAAAGAGATAACATCACAATACACGTGAGAACCAACACCCCAATGTGTGCCTCTATGCAACTTTCAAATGTTTTTATTTGCTGGTCCAAAAAAAGAAAACAATGACAGTCCCTTTAAACTGACAGTTAAGCTGATTTTACACAGTACAAAAAGGAAGACTGCTGATGTAAAGGCTGGAGAAGAAACGTTAACATCTAGCAAAGCAGAGAGCTACATATTTTTCATCTGCATTTTTATCACTAACTTACTTTTGTGCATGGATGAAAGGAGGCCAGTACACTGGTGCTGTGTACTACCAAGACATTTAGTCATTTAGTGCATGAATGGCACTGACATTTCCAACAGAATGTTGACCTACTGAGTTGTTACACTGGAGTTCAGGTTTTCATAGCTTCAGCAGACACAAACCCATGTTGCACTGTTTGGTGTGTTTGAAGAGATATACAGTACATTTCTTTGGTGAGATATAATCTTGAGATATGAGGACAGATTAATCTTTCTCTTTATTTTTCAATATCAAGAGGGAAAATTAGCCATAGATACAGGCGCATCGCAATGAATTAGAATATTGAGGAAAAGTTAATTTATTCCAGTAATTCAATTCAAAAAGTGAAACTCATATATTATATAGATTCATTACACACAGAGAGAAATATTTAAAGCCTTTATTTCTTTTAATTTTGATGATTATGGCTTACAGCTAATGAAAACCCAAAATTCAGTATCTTAGAAAATTAGAATATTGTGAAAAAGTTCAATATTGTAGACTCACAGTGTCACACTCTAATCAGCTAATTAACTCAAAATGCCTGCAAAGGTTTCCTGAGCCTTCAAATGGTCTCTGAGTCTGGTTCAGTAGGCTACACAATCATGGGGAAGACTGCTAACTTGACAGTTGACACCCTCCACAAGGAGGGTAAGCCACAAAAGGTCATTGCTAAAGAAGCTGGCTGTTCACAGAGTGCTATATCCAAGCATATTCATAGAAAGTTGAGTGGAAGGAAAAAGTGTGGTAGAAAAAGGTGCACAAGCAACAGGGATAACTGCAGCCTTGAGAGGATTGTGAAGCAAAGGCCATTCAAGAATTTGGGGGAGATTCACAAGGAGTGGACTGAGGCTAGACATGGGCAACTGTCGCACTCCTCGTGTCAAGCCACTCCTGAACCAGAGATAACGTCAGAAGTGTCTTACCTGGGCTAAGGAGAAAAAGAACTGGACTGTTGCTCAGTGGTATTCTCAGATGAAAGTAGATTTTGCATTTCATTTGGAAATCAAGGTCCCAGAGTCTGGAGGAAGAGTGGAGAGGCACAGAATCCAAGTTGCTCAAAGTCCAGTGTGAAGTTTCCACAGTCAGTGATGATTTGGGGAGCCATGTCATCTGCTGGTGTTGGTCTACTGTGTTTTATCAAGTCCAAAGTCAACGCAGCCATCTACCAGGAAATTTTAGAGAACTTCATGCTTCCTTCTGCTGACAAGCTTTATGGAGATGCTGATTTCATTTTCCAGCAGGACTTGGCACCTGCCCACACTGCCAAAAGTACCAATACCTGGTTTAATGACCATGGTATTATTGTGCTTGATTGGCCAGCAAACTCGCCTGACCTGAACCCCATAGAGAATCTAAAGCTTCCATAACACCTCAGCAGTGCCACAGGCTGATCGCCTCCATGCCAGTAATGCAGTAATTCATGCAAAAGAAGCCCCAACCAAGTATTGAGTGCATATACATGAACATACTTGTCAGTAGGCCGACATTTCTGTGTTAAAAATATGTTTTTTTATTGGTCGTATGTAATTTGTGTCTAATATTCTGAGATTCTGAATTTTGGGTTTTCATTAGCTGTAAGCCATAATCATCAGAATTAAAAGAAATAAAGGCTTGAAATATTTCACTCTGTGTGTAATGAATCTATATAGTATATGAGTTTCACTTTTTGAATTGAATTACTGAAATAAATTAACTTTTCCCTCAATATTCTAATTCATTGAGATGCGCCTGTTTATACCTGTGAATCAGCTCTTTGTGTCCAAATGTTTGAGAGGGAGCAGGAAAGCAAAGCAGTACTTCACGGAATGTTGTAGTGCTAAATAATAATGTTTTTCTAAAAAGGTATTTAAAGGCGTAGTAATGTCTCATTTTGATTCCCTTTGTGTGCATTTAGACTGGAGTCACATGTTTCCAGGTTAAGAGTTGCTGTATTATTTTGATTTAATTCTTTGAATGTGGTCTTTTGGATCACAGGAATGCATTGACGAAAGCAAACAAACAGTGGGAACACGACTCATCAAGAAAAGCTATAACATGGCAGCAAGGAAAGTGTGAAAAGAGGGTTGTGGGGGGGGGGTTAGGGTTAGGATACTGTTCTGTCATATATAGGGAAATAACACAGTAAGTATACTGTCTTTCCAAAAGAGGAAAAGGTGAAAGGCACAGGAGGATGAAGATAGACATAGTATAGCAACATGTTCCATTTTGAAAACAACTAATTTCATTTAGATATTAAAGCTGCATTATTTGATTTTTTAGCTAGTTGTGTACAGTAGAACAAACTGCAAACACATTAACTTTATCACCCTATAAAGTTGTTGTGGCAAACGTGTAAGTAAACAGTTGCCTATTTACACAACCAGCAGACACAGAGCAACATTAGCATTCATTCTGAGTCATGTGGTCACCTTGTGAAAGTAAGTCTAATATTCACTTTCCTTGTTGCTCTGTTTTTGTTCTCCACCAATTCCTGAGGGAAATTTCTGACTCTGTAGCTGCTAAATGCTCCAGTATGTTCACCAGCTAGTCTTCAACTTTGTCTGCAGCTAGGTGCTGGGCAGGAACTGCAGCATTGAGATGGTTTTTAGATGGTTTATTTTTGCCTAAAACAGCAGCTTATTGCTGCAGGAAACAAGTTTGATAAGCTAAAAGCAAACAGGAAACACCTTCCACATCACACATATTAATTTGATGCATTATGAAAAATATTGATTAGTATTGATTAGTGCAGCGTTAAATAAAATATTTTAGCTAGGTAACTGCCAAACATAAATCAAATGTTGGATGGACATTGATTGTAGACATGGTATTGGTTTCACTTGACCTTGAGTTGAAAACGAAATATTTATTTACTGCTACACAGTGTAGGAGATGTAAAGTTGATAGCAGTTTGCCTTACTGTATTCCAATGCAATGCAAGAGTAAAAATCACTTCAAATAGATTTTCTCTCAAATGCACATGAGGATATATAACACATTTTAACTACTCTTGGCTGATCACCAAAGACCTTTTAGAACCTATATTGTCTGATTTGATAAGTGACCACCTGTATCCTTGTTGTTATTATTGGTTTATTGCTCTAACATTTAGTGATGCATTTCTTGTGTAGTGATGTCTGGAGAAGGAGATTGTCTACCAATGTGCTAAATGTAAATCCAGTGCCATACACTGTTTATTGCATGACAGCACTGAGATACAGCGCCAAGACCCTCTCTAATGCGCTCCAGGCAGTGTGGTTTTGATGCGTTTCCTGACCCCCTGGATCACCCCAACCCCCTCCGCTGCTGTTTAGAGTTTTCCTGATTTACAAGTAAAGCACTGGAGAAAGGGATAGAGATCGTTGTACTAGAAGAAGGGGTCTACTGGGGGGGGCACAGAGCCAAAGCGAGCATGGTGGTTTTACTACCGGAGAGGGGGATAGTGGGGGATGGCAGGGAGTGACAGAGAGGAAGAGAGAGAAAGATCAGTGCAGTGGGAGGGGGGAGTGGATGGCATGGAGTGAAAGGCAGGTTTCCAGGCCAGACTTGAGCTGCAGGAAATTATTTATGAGCCTGAACAAGATGATGCTTCTGCTGCCTATGATGGAAAATGTGTGTGAGTGTGTGCGCGTGCAGCAGAAATGATGTGTGAACAGTATTACAGTGATAGAAGCCAGGGGGCAGAAGGCAGAAATCCCCCTTACACACACACACACACACACACACACACACACACACACACACACACACACACACACACACACACACACACACACAGAGCAGTGGTGAGCCTATTAATGATTTATCACTATCTTCCACAAAGGAGAGGAGAACAGAGAGGGACTCTCTAAGACAGTCATGGGTCCTGCCCTTGTGTCTCTAACATAGGATGACCACTCCACATACATGCACACACATACAGACACACACAAACACACATACATGCAGGCATGATCTGAGTGCAAGCCATTGTGCAATGTCATAATGTGCTGTGTTGTATTGATTAGCACGTTTTTTAAAAAACGAGAGTGCCTCTGTCATTTACGCACAGAAAAAGTAGGGAAGGATGATCTGTGTGCCTGTCTGCCTGTTTCTCCTCTTTTTCCTTGTATTTTAGCCTGTCCTTTTTTCTTTGTCAGATTGTCTTTCAGTATTGGCTTTTGTTTCTGATATCTCTCTTTACCTACCTGTATTTCTGTTTGTCTTCTTGTTTGTTTTCCTGTTTGTTAACATGTGTTTATGTGTTTGTCTGTTTGTCTGTCTTCTTTCCTGTTTGTCTATTTGCATCTCCACTTGTTGCTCTTTTCTGCTGTTTTGTCCACATGTCTCTTCCTCTTCCTTCACGCCTCATTGTCTGTCCGTTAGCCTTGTTAATCAGACAGTCTGTCTCTCTCTTTGAGTGTGGCTATTAGTGGTGTTAGATGTGATGTGTGAGGCTGATAGATGGTGTCTGTGTCTGTGCCATAGGGGCTCATTCAAAACCAGGTGCACTGGCTTCTAAAGGACTTTAATTACAGAGGGAAACCACATCAGACATGTGAACACGCGCACTTGTGCACGCATAGGCGTACACACAAATCCTGCACCAAGTCATGTGATGTAGTTTTTGTGATGTGTATCTCTTTCTACTTGAGACTCAGAGGCCAGGTGCAAACATGTTTGGATATAAAACTAATCTACTCATCGACACTTGAAAACAGGATTTTATTGTTCCATATCTGACTAGCCTTTTAACTCTTTTCATCTAAAAACAGAGGTTTTTCCAACTTTTTTGTAGCCCGGGGTTCAAAGTGCGTAAATCTTCTCTGTAAGCCCTGAGCAACAGAATAAGGGAGATTTTTAATTTAATCCAGTTGCCAGGAGGCCAGTTAGTCCTGTTGAAACCTGCCGAAAAAAGGTGGAGATCCTACTGGATACACCAGTAAGATGAAATAAACTGAAATTGAAGAATGCATGTTTTGCCAGAGTATTATATTTATCATTAATGGTCTTAAATTAGGATGAGTACCTACTCTGAATCACGGCTGGATTTTTGAAGTGAGGATGTATGAGGGTGGGTATGTCATTTAATTAGATCTGCCCATAACACCTCTGGAAGGCTGAACTAAATGCTGTGAAGTACCAAACGTTTTGGTAGATTTACATTTTTTTGGTAGATTTACATTTTCTATCTAAACCAATCATCGAGCAGGAGATACAGAGTAGAAGCAGTCGAGTCAGAGAAACATTGCTAATCTTTGAGATAACTAAGATATGGATTTTACATTTACTCTACACGACATTTTTAGATAATGAATCTGTTTTGTTTTGCAGTAACAACACAAATATGTGTATATTATACTTTCTTTTTTTTCTCCTTAACTATAACCTAATAATTTTTTCAATTAATAATTCTTTGTTATTCAACCCCCCTGAATCTAATTTACTCTAAAAGACTTGACAAGATGCTACCAAACATATTCATGCTATCAACAAACTAGAAGAGCAGAACAAGAGCACAGTGAGAGCTTCAGAGACTCTTGTCAAGTGAAGGCAAGAGGAGACATGGTGAAGTGCAGTCACTCCAGTTAGCTGTAAAATAATTCAGGCAGGTCTGGACTTGATTTGGAATATTAATATCCAGTCATTCTTGGTAAAATAAGGCCTACCATATTTTTCCAACCCAACAACTTTGTTGATCCTCTGACTTTTCCTCGAGTACAAACATGAAGTTGACATTCATGGTTTTGAGTGAAATTCATATTCACTCTTAATAATTTGGGGATCCCTTGACTTTTCATCTAGTGCTGACAGCGAGCCAAAATGTTGAATACTTTGTCTATACCTGCAAACTAATTACATTCCCATCAACCTCCGCTGTACTTGGTGTTCAGTGTGAATTACCTAATAGACATTTTGACTTGTCATAGTAGGAAACACAAAGGTGAAACCAAGATGGCTTAGTTCCATTAAGTGTCTCAGTAAGCCAGCATGCACAATACCAGGACCCTGGAACTAAAAGGAATGCGGTTGTTATTAATGTTATCTGTGTCTTTTCTGCTATGACATGCCAGTATGTCTTAGCACGTTTAGCATGATTGCATGCGAGCATGGTAAACATTACACATTCTAAACACCAGCATGTTAGCACTGTCATTGTGAGAATGCTAGCATGCTGATGTTAGCATTTAGCCCAATGCACCGCTGTGCCTCAGTACTGCCTCACAGAGCACCTAGCATAGCTATAGACTCTGATTTGAATACAGACAGGCTCTCAGCTTTGAAGAAGTTGTGATATCGTGAGAAGAAAATGTACTGTGATTTTATAATTTCAGTTATATCATGTAAAATTACAGATGTCTCATCATTTATGTTCAAACTTGTTCAAAGTCTTGTGTGTAAAGAAAAAAAGAATCTTGTAGACCTTGTAAGACCTTGTAGCCAAGTTATCGGGAAAGCCATTTCAGAAATTTGACTTTAATTTCTTTAAAGTTGACTTTCTGGAGATGTGAGGTTTAAGTAGGACACTGAGTATAATATAATGAGTGTGTTTCTTGGATGAACTTGTTTCTCTTACTGGGAGAAATTATAATGAGAATAACTTACTCTTTCCTCTGTCTCCTGCATTTCTCACTCTGCATCATAATGATGGAGTTTCTTGCATGAGCTACTTGTTTCTCACCACATGTACGGATATCTCTCTCACTCCATCTCTCTCTCTCTCTCTTTCTCTTTCCTTTAGTCCCCCCCCCCCCACCCCCCTTTCTCTTTTTCTGTGTAGTTCCTGGCAGGGCTACCGTTTATTAAACACACAGACAGTGGGTGCTCCCCCGTGGGCTCATTAGTGAGCTGGCCCGCACAGCCTGGGGAATGCTGGAACAGACCATTCTTCTGGTTCCCGTAGGGGTGCCAGAGGATTCATTATGTTGTCATGCTACGTAGTCCCTTGGTGTTGCATACACGATGTGATGCTCTATATTGGATTAATAGATACGTTATTTAAGCTATCAGTTATGATTAGAGTTCCCTTGTGGTTTAAGAGGATGTGTCTAATTTTTATGAAATGTTAAATAAGCGTGGATCACAGCCTGACTACTGATGCATTGTTAAATGTCAGAGGTACATCCATGCCTCCATGAGAGAATCATGATTATTCTCAATTATAAAAGGTTCACTTTGTTTTGGACATAAGGTCTCTGCAGTATAGTAGGGACATTCTTTTGCTGTTATTGGGGATTGCCATAAATCTTTTTGTGGAATTGAAAATGTGGTGTAAATTATAAAAACAAAGGGCTTTAACTGAATTGAACACCAGCAATAGTCAGTTTGAATTAATGGTTATCATAATGGATTCCTATAGTGACACATTTTCATGGTGGAAGTGGATCTAAATGTCTATAACACGAAACATAAGTAGTTTATTTAGCATATTTTGACAAAACTATGACTGTTTAAAACATAGAGCACACAGATGGACAGCAGAAAAGTGGATTATTTGAAAATTTGTCAGCATTTGGGTCCATAGAGACATAGATGACATGAATTCAAGCTGACCACAGCTGCAGTTGTGTGTTAAGAAACAGACAAAAAACTTAAAACAGCCAGTTTTCAAGCTTGTTGGGAGTTAGTGAGTGAGTTAAAAAAAAGTAGATTTTCAATGGAGTATCACTAATTGTTGAATTTTGTGTCTCATTTCTTATGTTGTGCATTACATATGTACACAAATGCCTAACAGCTATGTGTGAAATATGCAACAATTAAGTAGTGTAATAATGTCATTATTTGTCATGCTTAAATCAATGTTTCAGCTGTTATCATGAACCTTTACCACAAAATACAGTTAACTGTGTTTTATGAATAGGCCCTATTGTATCTCATATCTGGGCAGAGTAGTGTCTAAGTGATGTAACACAGTGAAACACAATAATAACCTGACAGAGGCAATCACTCCTGTTCAACTTCCTGTCTTTCTCCACAATGACTTTCCTGGAGAAACTAATTTCCTCAGCCACAGAAATTTCATTAGCCTGGCCCCATTGTCTGAACAAACAACTATTCTCTTCTCAGGCAAAGGTGTGTGGGCACATACAGTATACACACAAGCATACACGCACAAACACTTGCACACTAACTCATACACACTAACACATGCGCACACACATACACACACACAACCTCTCTCTCATTTTAGTATTGAGGTGATGTTGAGAGCTAATCTAATTGTAATTTGTGATTGCGTTAGTTCTTTGTTCATTTCTGCCTTTTGGTGTGTGACATTTTTCATTAATCACTTGAGTTTGTAACTTGACAATGAAGCACAAAATGTGTCTCTCACAATGGCATTATATTTTATACAAGAAATATTTGGACACAAAGCACTATGATATGCTCTGCTTTTTGGATGCATGTGCAAATGCACACACCAGTATGAAAACTAATCTTTACATGTATTTGTACAAATAGAAGACATCCACCTCTTGGTTGTTCTAATTTCAGCACATACTTTAGAACAACATTATGATCTTTCGGTCTGTATTGTCTCTGTGCGACCTCTCTATGCTAAAGAGGTTCATTGGGAGAAGTGTCATAGTGTTGGTGTTGAAGACTTTTGCATCCTCTTGCAGGACAGTTCTTAAATTGACTTAACATGTGTCTTGGATTTGACCAGGAAACCTAGTTAATCAATTTTCAAAATATATTTGAATATTTTTTAGGTATGGTTCATTACTGTGGTAAGAGATCTCTTCATTCTCTGGCTATTGAGAAATGTTGATCAATACCAACTTAAACTCATCATGTCAGTTAATAATGTCCACTTGTTAAAATTATCTAATTGGTCATTGTTCCAAAGTTGATCTAAATAATTCAAAAGTGTTTGTGTGGCTTTCTTACAGGATGATTCCATAGTTCATCACATGGCTGCAAAAGCCATAGAGAACATCTCCACCACTGTCTCCAGCCCCTCCCATCACCTGGTTACCACAGAGATAGGCTCCGCCCTGTGGTACCTGTTCACTCACTCCACTGTGGAGGCTGTCAGAGTCACTGCCATCTCCGTAAGTTTACATGCATGAAAGCACACACTCATACAAAGAGTCATATATGTGACTGTGTACAGACACATACGCACTAACATCTCTGTGGGACCTACAAACACAAGGAGACATCAAACTCACCACAATGACACATGAGCCAAAACATTAACTCAAGTATTGTTTGTACAAATTGAAAAAAAAAATGTTATACATATTTATTGGAAACTCAAAGTAAAAGCAGGCAAAGATGCTTGAACTGCTTGTACTTTGTGATTGCTGATGAAAAATGAATTAATTACTATAAATTGTGCCTCTCCTGACCGACCTCAAATAATTAAAATAAAAGACCTTCTAATGCTAAATAACAACAAATGAATTTTGCATCTTAGCTTAACCCACTTAATATTTAGATGGGCACTTTCTTCTTTTTTTAAGTCACTAACAGCTTAACATCAGGGACTTCAAGTGCAACATGACATTACAAGGGAATGGGAACGCAATCCACAAATGACTTACATTGCCTCAGTATATGATTGTATGTTGTCTGTCCCTATGTCTCCAGTCTCTTTCTAGGCTAACCCGGGTGGTCCCCGCTGTCTTCTCGGCTGTGATTGACACCTGTGGCCCTGCGGCCATCTTGGAGGGCGTGGGTGGAGCAGGGGCCAGGGTCCAGCAGCACCTGTTCACTGCTATGGCCACTGCTCTATTCACCTCACGCATCCAAACACACCGCGTCACACAGAGCAGGGTATGTGTATACTCTGTGTATAATAGAGTATATTTCAGAATGTCAAAGGCAAATACATACAGATTACATATCAACTGAACCAAGAAACCCAGACACAAACAACCATATTGTTTAAATGTTTTATTTTTATAAAATTATTCTATTGATATTGCTACAGAGAAATTCTACAGGAGACATAGGTGGTAACATCACTATTGGGTAGTGTTTGATTTTTAGAGAAGTTTACGAGGGAAAGTCACTAATTGGGAGGTTTTTACACAAGGACTGAGGGATGAAAACACAACATGAGGAACAAATGAAACTAGCTTCAAATTCTCTAAATATTTACTTTGTGCTCTCTCTCTGCCTCTCTCTGTCTCGCTTTCTCTTTCTTCCATACAGTTCATGAACCAATGCTGAACTGTGCACGAACTCATTTGTCAGGAATTGCTTATTTAATTTTTCATTAGACAGTCCATCTAGTGTGTATGCGAAGTGCTAATCTTTGTAAGGCAGAGGGGCTAAAATTGATTTGAAGGTTTTTAACTTGGAGTCTAGCATTGGTAATTGACTCTGAACTGAATTTATTTGCATTGAGCATTTCCAATTTAACACCAGAATACAAACTTAGTACTTCAACTCTGCTCTAATTATACACTGATATGCATTCACCCCCTCCTCTCTCCCCCTTTCTCTCCCCTGGCACAAAGACAGACAGTCCAAGAGTTTGTTTACACAGAACTCTGTCTGTTAGTGTGTGTGTGTGTGTGTGTGTGTGTGTGTGTGTGTGTGTGTGTGTGCGCACGCACGCACGCATGCACATACGCTAATTTGTAGAGTGTGTCAGTATCTGGGCTAATTGGCTGAATGAACACGCTGCAGCATTCTACTCAGCAAAGCATTATGGGTAGTGGGGAGGGACTTATCAGCTAGGCACACACTACTGGGCTTTGAAATTAATTAACTTGGTGTGTCGTCCCATAAACACACATGCGTGCACAATCTTTCACATTAGCTCGCACACACAAACACACACACAGTCAGAAGTGTATGGTGTTGGTGATAATGATAATGGTAATGAATGTTGGCCAGTCAAAAATGTTTCCATCCAGTTACTGCAGCTGAGTTTATGCTGAGTGAATGGATGTCTAAAGTAGCTTTAGGCTAAGTTTGTTTGTGTGTGTGTGTGTGTGTGTGTGTGTGTTGTAATAATGTGGAGTCTGAGCTGATTAAGTTTTAGACTGTTAGTAGACGCATTTTCAGAAAATATATATTTTTTGGACACCTTAGGGAAAATGTTAAATTGAATAATTTCTTATTTATTTGCATACATTATTTGGACTCATTGCAGTAATATCTTTTGATGAATTAAGTCAGCATTGTGTACAGTGTGCAAGTGTTTTTTTCTTAGTTAGGATGCTACCATGTATACATTTAAGTGAAAAGTCTGTTCCATATAGCTGACTTGTATTTGAATTGCAAAGCATAGTATCTTGTGTGACTGTACACCAGCAGAAACATTCACAACCAGTCAGGGAGACTTTCTCTTTATTCATTTGTGTTTCTGTGTCTTGTAGGATTTGGTGTTGAAGGTGCTGCGCTGTCTAGAGAGTCCATCTACAGTAACAAGAGCCAAAGCATTACTACTACTACTGCTACTAATACAGGACAACACACACACACTGCTGTACTGCTGTCAACACAGGTAAATGCACCCACACACATGCACACAGGCGTGCGCATGCAACACCTTATACACAAGGTCTTTCCCTCAATAATATCTCATTAAAGCATCCTCCTTGCCAAATTATTACATGTACATTTGATTTATCTCACTAAGTGAGCAACAACCAGCAAGTAGCTCACATTTTTTTCACTTACTGTGACTAAGTATGGTTGTATGAAAATTGACCCATCTCATATGTAATATTCAAAGCAGAGTTATATGACCTGAATGTCTTTTTAAAGCATTGTGAAAGCAAAGGTTGAGCTGTAACACTCTATGTGACCCAGCACAGAAGCAGCTCTGGAGTGGATAATAAACCAGATGTGATAAAATAAACAAGAGATCAGTGGTTCATCTATCCTGTTCAGAATGGGAGGCTGCAAGTTTCAACTATAATTTCATTTAGTTGAGTCACACCCTTTTAAACTGTACTGTCCTGTAACATGGTTATAACATGTGGATCCTGCATGAGAGTGATATGTCTGTGTAACTGTAATTTTACCACATAGTATACCCCCTGCACTCTCCTACTGACTAACTATACTGAGATTTGGACCAGTGAAGCTTACTCATAACTCCACACAGTCTGTCAGACCACCAGCTAATTAGTTTCTCTGGAATGTAGTTGCCCATGTTCACACATAGACTGAACTGTCAGAGAACAAACAAATAGCATTTGTGAATTCCATTTCAGGGTGGGATTCCCCTTTAATTATTTAGCTGTAGCTTTCAGAGAGTGTTCTCTTACCTGGCTACACTATAACTAAAGCTAAATTCCCTCTATACAGTATACAGTATACAGTGTGATGGGGTAAATCCAAAATTGGGCCCCAGGTTTTTGTTTTTGTGATATTATTCATTTGAAAGAAATTTGCATTTGTACTAGCTACCACAAGAATTACTTTACATAGTTCATGTGGTTTATATAATACAATGTCTACTTCCAGCAAAGCAGCCGTGTTAGCATAGTCCATGTGGCTAGTGTGATTTATTGATTGCTCTGGAGGGAAGATGGCCCACTCCTGTCAGTTTAAGAGCTTTTCATTTTGGCTAGGTGGTGTGCAGTAGCCCACTCTAAGACTACGTCCATAGTAACTGACTGAATCTGGAAACCCTGTTTACTTGTGAAAGTGACTGTTGTTTGAGAGTTATAGGCAATAGACAGTTGACCTCTTAACTGTTCTGCAAACAGCAGCTGATCAGATCTGGGCATGCTTACTTCATTGTTTTCTAAAAGCTCTGTTTTCTCCTGTCCACACTAAAATGAAAGACTGGCATTTTCAGACTTATTTACTCTGGAGAGCATCTAAGAAAAGCTTTCATTTTGGGTTTGGAAAAACAGCAGCTTAATGTGACCAGAGAGAGAGAAAAGGCTTAATTTTCACATTTAATCGACGTAGTGTGGAGATGCTATATAATAAACTGAGTTAAAGATTTATTAGACCAATAGATTTGGCCATGCATGCTATTGTGGAGTGATTTATCTTGAAGCAGAGGTTTCAAATTCTGATTCAAGCACTCAGAGATTGCTTTTAAACCCAGTTATCTGTTATTTAAAGCAGACTGCTTTTAGAAGGGAGACTTCCTTCATAAAAGTGCTGCCTGGGGTTGTTGGCAAGGCAGTCGTACTCTGTGTAACCTTTGCGTTAACTAGCACAGCAGCCGTGGGAATGATAATATAAATGTATGTACCCTGGACATTCAGCTTGGGCTGCTTTATGTTGTAACTTTATTGGAACTTCAAATGGTTCATTAGCTGGTTGTCCTGTGTTTCACCCCGCACAAACTTGCAATGCAGCTATGAATGTGCATAACCCATCATCGCATATGCATCTGATCATGCGGGTGTATATATATATATATATATATATATATATATTTACACAGCCAGTTCCCCTGGTAATTTACGACCAGTTGGTATTTCGGTTTGAAAAAGATGCCAGAGATTACTGACATATGGATCCTTATAACTGTCTCTCGCCTTGCTGTTTCTTCTTCTTCTCTCTCTCTCTCTCTCTGTCTCTCTGTCTCTCTGGCTAGGCTTTCTTATATTATATTAAGATATGAGAATAAATAAATTCCTGAAAGTCTGAACACAACCTCCTTTTACACATGACTCCAAAACAGAATTAAGGTGTAATATTTCTGACTTTCCCTTCAGCTCTTTTTCTCTGCCTGTCTCTCTCTCTCACACACACACACACACACACACACTTTCTCTCTATCTCTCTCCTCTTACTCGCTCTCCCTCTGTTCACTGTGTTAGAGCTGTCAGAGATGACCTGCCTGTCTCTCTCCCACCGAGCACTCTGCATGATTCAACCACACACACAGACACGCGTCTTTTCCTCAGTCCTGCTCTCACCCAGGCACGTTGTGTTTAATTAGCTCCTTGGTGGCGTGAAAATGTGTGTTCATGTGTGTGTGTTTTTGTCTGTATGAGATAAACTTGTGCAGGCCTCACTGAGGAAGTGTCAAGATTGCCATTGGGAGTGGAGTGTGATGGCTTTCAACAGACGCAGTCACACACACACACACAGAGCGGGCCACTTGTAGGTCAGTTGTGTGTGAGTACTTTGTGAGTCTCCCACAGTGACTGATAGAGAGGTGGCAAGTTTGTCTCTCTTTATTTAGCAATCTGGAAAAATGTCTGCAAGACTGACAGAGGAACACACAGGCAGACGTCTAGCCAGGAGACAAACAGGCAGAGAGACAGGAAGCTGGATAGAGATACAGACAGAAGAATTACTACCCACACAGACATGCATGTATTGTATTAGAAAAAAATGTTGCATGATATTAGAAGCTATTGAGATCATCGAATAATGCTGATTGCTGGTCATCCACAGCGCCTAAGTACAGCCTCACAGTGCTGCTAGCGTGGCTGTAGACTCTTAGTCTTATTTATCATTAAAGCAAACATCATTTTTTCTTAGAATTAACAATGACAATGCAAAATGAAAGCAAATAAAACTATCATTGTATTTAATAGCTATAAAATGCTACGGTATTTTTTGGAGTAATTGTTTTCATACCTGAGGGTCAAATGTTGGTGGGACCAACGAGGCTTTGCTTTGCACTAAACTCATAAACAATAATGGAAAAAACAGCAATTACTCTTACAGCCTCCCTGAAATGTACTGGACTCCTAGTATAGTAACAGTGGCTGTGTCAGATTCCATATAACTGTGAACCCTGGCTGCGAAATCTTTTATGCGGCATTATGAGGAAAAATACTGAATTTGTAATCCCCCACTCCCCCTGCACCATCGCCACTCTAAAGCTTAGGATCAATATTTGTTAACTAATATGACCTCTCTGAATCTCTCTATGTGTCGGCATTCATGCTTTTTGTGCTTGTACACACGTGTGGGTGTGTTTGTGTGTCAGTAATGAATATCAGTTAGCAGTGGTAACCTTTCCTCTCAGCTCTGAATGTCTGAATAGAATATTATTGATTACTGTTCAATACAAGCGGCCTGACAAGAATAAAAATGTTGTAAATCTCAGGGCATTTCTCTCTCTTTTTTGCCCAATCTCCCAGCCCCTTCTTTTTGTACATCCTGTCAAAATGTTATAGCTTATTCACTAGAATCATGATGTTAATGTGTGCATAATTTCATAATTTTCATGTTACTCATTGAGTTGGATATTCACAGTAGAGGAGCAGTAGAAAAAAAATCCTGCGTCCTTGAAATATTAATGCATCAATAATACTACATACATTTTGTCTCTTTCTGTCTAGACTTGTGATGTACCTGGAGAGAGACCTGCGCAAAGCCACTCCACTTAGAGAGAACCTCAGCCAATCAGGATACCTGTCTCAGTGTCTGGATTTACTGATTGTATATCTGAGTAGCACTGTACCTCTGATACTGGGTACAAACAGATACACACGCACATAAGCACACACAATATCCCTCAGCATGAGTGTGCTTGCTCTGTGTATTTTTGCCTACGTGTTTATATGAATTTGCAAATAAATTTAGCAACTCAACATCCTCCTTTTCTCATCCCATTCATCCATAACTACTTTTGAGAATTTGCTTACTTTGATTCTGTAAAAACGTTCAGGTTAATAGGAATGTTTTTGCTAGCTGTGGTAAAAAAAAATCAATAGAAAAAATATTCAATTGTAAATATTTTCACAACTAAATGAAATACTAGTGTTTTTTGTGCTCTTTATGAAAATGTACTTCTGTAAGTGACCCCATTAGCCCTGTATTCATCCCTTCTCAGCTCCTCTTGTGCCCTCCTCTTGTCTCCTCTCTCTAGAGGAAGTCTCATGTGCATTGCGAGGTGTGATCGGGAGGAGACACCCTTCTACAGCTCAGAGCAGACAGCTTAAACACACTTTGCCTACAATGTCTATAGTGCTGGAACTTCTTTCATCACAGGTAACTTGGACCAAAATTAGTTTTCTTCATTGTTAGATTTTAATGTTGTAGCATTACTGTCTTAAAGTTATCCACATAGATTTTCTATTGCCCATTTTGCATCAAAATCGAGTAAATTGTTTAATTATCCATATATTTTCATAGCTGCCATTGTGGCCTGGCTCTGTGGGCCTGTGAACAAATACAGGATATGTTATGTACTGTATATGTAGATACACCTGGCTACCGTAGGTGATGTGACACTGTACATCATTTAGATTTGTGTATGAAAACCCTGCAAGAAATAATATGTAAGGTGTATTTCTTAGCTCTCCCATCACCCCTTCCTTGTTTGTCTGTGTGACTGACTCTCTGTCTTCTTTCAGGTCTTTAGATCTCAAATTGTAACTGAAGAGTTTGTAGCTCAAATTGGATTGCTGCTGGTAAGTGTTTGGTAATAAAGTATTGCCAAAGCTCATGTTTAGATAAGGACTCTATCTGGAGTGATTGTTTTACAAACTGAAGGCAAAAAATAACACAGTTAAAACTAGGATACTCTGACATTTTGAAGTTCATTTTCAGTTCATTTGAGAAGTTAAGATATATAGTCACATCATACAGTCCTAATATTTACATAGGGAGAGATCACATAGTGGTCAGTACATGTCTGGAAAAAAAAGTAAAACAACCTTCACTGATTACAGTACATTAAAACTATGTTGACCAGGTATTGCTGTAGTATTTAGTTATATATGTAATTTCTAGCCTCTCTCTTTCTCTCAGAACTATATCACCTCAATAGAGTCCAATGAAACAAATCTAGCCAGTGCTTTGGGTGAGTTACTTTCTCAATTACTAAAATGTTAAAACATGTTCAATATCTATCTAAAATCTGCAATATTTTATATATATATATATATATATATATATATAAAACTTTACTCTGCATTCACTTGTCATGTGCTTCGGATTGTTTTCTTCTGTACATTGTTGTATCTTTATTTTCATCAATAATCATTTTATCTGCCACTTTTATACAAGTCTTAATTCTGCTCTATCTACTTTTTTTAACAGAAATTTTACAGTCAGCATGCTTACCTGTTTAAATGAAGACTAAAAGTTATGAATGAAGCATTCTGTAGTTGAATAACAATGTCACTTGAATCATAAGAAAACATATCGATATGTGTAAGATAAGGAGAGAGATAGATAAGTACAGCGTTGAAGAGACAGATGTTTTATTAGATGTCAAATGCTTGTGCACAAGGCAAGGTGCAGCATGCAGGGTCAGCCACCAGGATCTGCATCTGCAGAAGCTGAGGGGCTTCAGTACCTTAGGCAATAATATCAACCACATTCCAGTTGCTAGTATACAAATGGAATACAACTAGTCGGTAGGGAATGTGCAGGATATTCAGGTACTGGTCAGCCTTTAGGTCATCCTCCACTTTTATTGAGGAGTTGATTCAGTAGAGCTGAATGATATTTGATTCCTCATTAGGTGCAGCAGCATGTGAGGAGTTGATTAGGACATCTCTGTCTATTGTGGAAGTCCTGAGTCAGCACCATTCTCTCACCTCTCCACATCATAATGCCGTAAGTATGCATGCAAGCAAATATGCAACTGGCTACCTGTCTGTCTGACTGACTGACTGTCTGTCTGCTGAGAGTTTAGTGAAGAAATATAGGACAGGTATCTTGTGATATTCAACAAATGCCAGTACATTACCTCTGATGGGACTTTGGAGACAACCTGTCATCAAGTTCCTTTGCTGTGATAGAAAGCATGCAGAGAACAAGTGAGGGCTATAAAAATGGTCTGGTGTATGTTAGTTTGTTTCCATGAATATCTCCAGTTTTTGCCCATTTCATATAGTGGCCCCTGGTTTTACATTCAGTGATTGTCTTCCAGTCTACTAAACCTGTCTATTAGTGGTCAGAGGACAGAGGGTCAACTTGTGCACTATTAGGCAAGACACTAATCAACTATTGAACCAACAGGGCCTCATCTGATCTGTGTGTGTGTGTGTGTACGTATATGCATGGAATGGGACGGTGAGATTGTGTTTAATGGCTATTGACGTAAGGAAGTGGAGAGCAGCAGGAAGCAGACAGGATGGAGGGAGTGAAAAGAAAAGAGATGAGGAATAGAGGAAAGGAGTAAATAGGAGGCTCGCTGCTACTGATAGTCAATAACACAGGAAGACACTTTAATTACCAGCAGCCAGCTCAGATTAACTATTATTGCCCGCTGGACAAGGACACAGAGTCATGTTTGAGTTAGTTTATGTCTCTGAATCCTTATCACAAAGTAAAGTTTGCAGTAAGGTTTTCGTCCATTTTTTTTCTTTCTTTTTTTTTTTACACAAACCGCCCACACACTGTGGGAAAACATTACATTTGTTCTCTAGTCACCTTAAAGTAAGTATTACCTGTTTAAACCAAGTAGTGATGGGGAAGAAATAATTCCAAACACTTTATAGGCTACACAGATGTTTAAACTTGCAGCTGTAAACAAATACAATTTATAATTGACTTCAGTCACTGAGCTTGATGTTATTGCACTCAGTGTGCATTCAGCCTAAGGTTGATTTACTACTGTTTTAGGTCATGTTAGCTAGTGAAAACAAAACAACACATAGGAATATTTTTTTGTTTTGAGGCAATACTGTTCATAGAGTAAAACAACAGACACTAAGTCAACAAATTCTCTATTAACAATGTTGATTAACAACATTTTAATTTCTCGCTTTGCGAATAGAGAAAACCACCATCCTCTTTTCAACTGGGTCTGCTGCAGTGACTATTCAGTCTTCTAGTAAGGCCAACATATATTGAGCATCTTTATAGACTACTGTCTGTATCCAGGAGCTGCATGCTAACAATAGCTTATTTGTTGTTGAATTAATGATATACAGCAGCTTCAGCACAGCGGGTAGTTTCGTGCACTGCCTAATCAACAATGTACACATGAGGTTTGTTAGTTTGTTTACTAGAAGAAACAGAAGTAGAATTTCAGAAGACCAGCTGTTGCCTGTGATTTGCAAATACTAGAAAGGTAAAATAAAAAGTATATACAGCATTCATCTTTTCTAGCCCTGTGAGAATACAGGAGAATTGGCATATTGCTATTTTTACTATTAGTAACAGGAAAAACTGTCTTTTTTTGTACAACTTGTACCATAGGTGGAGGGGTAACTGGGTAAGAGAGCAAAAACAGAAAATGCAGACAAGAAAGGATTTCAGATAGTAAGGAGACATGCCACCCATAGTTCCCAGTTCAGAGAAATTGCACCAAGCCTTTCTCTCCAAACACACGCACTATCCAGTCTTTTGATGGTTGTGATATTAATACACACGCCATTAAGTGGTGGACAACATCCTTTGTAGTTTCCTTTCTCTGGCTTTCAATGTAATGACCTCACACACACTCACTCAGCATTAGTGTTGTTTCTATGGTAATATTAGCAATCATGCAAATAGATGCAATACAGATTCATGCCTAAATAAGGGCTTTGACCATTGTGGAAGTACATTTATGTGTTTGTGTGTGTGTTTGATCAAAGAGATCATTCAGCAGTGCATTTCCATAGTAATTTGATCCTCTGTGACAGTGGTCTGTGTGGTTGATGCCCACTGAATTAATATAGTGCAGTGTCTTCTATTCAGTTTAATGTAAAATATATCCTGTTTTCAGATTTGCTGTATATTAAGTAGTAGTAGAGCAAAGGCTGAAATTGCTTTTATTGATATGCTTTTTTCCCTCAAATGAGGACCAAATGTATACTTTTTATGTTCGGCAGTGAAACTGAATATGAATTTTTACATATAAAAGCCTTCAGCACATTGGCAGTAGTTTTGCTGGTACGTTTTCTTGATAAGATAATTTTCTACTGCTACAGAATTTCAACCTGTTTTGATCTGAGTTGTTTCATGTCAGTGGCACTGAGACATTATCTGCAGATGAACTAAATAATACCATTGTAATTCACTGGATTTTAGCATTGCTTTACTTGAGTATGCCATCAGCCTTTTTACAGAGTATCCTATATAATACAGTGTGATATATGCAACACTTTTCTTTGTTGAAGGTTGTGGTTGCCATCCTGCCTCCTCTGACAACACTGGCTTTCAGCAGAAATGGTAAGAGAGATGGTGGGTCATTTTTGAGAGAGAGAAGAGAGAATGAGACAGAGGACATTTGGAAATAGACACAAATGTCAGAGTGCGAGAGGAGGGAGTGAGGAAGAAAAAGGAACAGAGGAAATAGGAAAGAGTTGAAGCGAAGGTTCAGGGAGATAGGGGCGTCCTGATAGTCGAATGGTTAAGACGCATACCACACAACCGCAATGTCCCTGGTTCATCTCCAGCCGAGGACCTTCACTCACCTGGTTTCCTTTCCAAAAAATTATCTTAATCTTCAAAAGATAGATACTGTGCATACATCCGTGGAAGTGTAAAGACTGATAGATACATATTAGGAAGATAAATGATGACTGATGAGATGGGTTTGTAAGAAAAAAGATGGCAAAGAAGAGGGAAGATAGTGAGAAAGAGAGGCAAACCTTGAATGTTTAAGGTCATAAAATCTCTGCATTAATGAATTGGAGTATCCAGTGAAAAGTGTCATTGTAATTATCCACTGCAGTGTTTTGGTTTTGGACCCTCAGTGAATCATTACAGTGTAGTCCTAGTCCACCTCTGTTTTTGTAAGTACTGTAGGCAGATATTCTACTATCTATGTATTTGTACTACAAACTGTATAATATAATGATATGTAGTGTAATATTATTCTCTCTTAGTTATATTACTTGTGTGGCATGGCATTTATTAAGTTCAGTTTATGTTTTAATTTTAATAGTTGTAGAAGGAAATTATTGGATTAAAATACATTATTGTTCACACACCAAACTGGTCAAAACATGCCACTGAACATCTGGTTCCCTCAGTCTTGAGCTGCGGTGACGTCCTAAAATCGAATCTCACATTTCAGCGTTATTCTCTAAGCCAATATGTGTAGGATTGAAAGCTACTCATACAGTATTCTAAACACTTCTTGTATACCATATTAATACCCTCTTTCTTTCTGTGTGCGTTCTAGTGGAGTGGTCTGTGTTTGTCTTGAGGGTGCTGTCCGAACTCAGTCTTGTCCTGCTGGTCCAGGAGACTGATGGAACTGAGGAAGACGAGGACACAGAGGAAAAGAAAGAGAGAAGAGAGGAAAGACGAAGGTCAGCAGGAGGAAGCGATGGTGGAAGTTCCTGTAGTCAAATCTTAGCTCTCATCACTAAATCTCTGCTTCCAAGGTGGGTCTGACTCTTTCTAGTCCTTTAACCCCCCTTTGACAACCAAGGCAATGTTCCAATCCTGTCCTTGGCTTATGCAAATGCCCCACTCTTTTTGGTAAATACTAGCTGTAAATAGACGCCATATTCAAGCCAAAACATCTGGGGGTCCACGTCACATCCCAGTGCTTGTCAGATACAGCTAACTGACAAGCATCTGTCGTTATGAGTGTTGGCATCAAATGGCCGTACAATCTGTAGTGAGAGGGAGACAAATGCAGTTTGCAGAAGTTCACATCATGACAGAGTAACAAAAATACAAAATAGACATTGACATTTGTGGTGTGTTTTTCTCACTTCCCTTCACATCCTCTATGTGGATCTATACAGTCTCCTCCTATACCATATTATTTTTTATCTCCCTTTTTAAAATGTTCTTCTTTCTCACGGTTGCCTCACCTTTATTTCCACCCCCATTTCTTCTCCTCACTCTCACATCTCTCCTCTTCCTCTCCCCTTTGCCTCTCAAATTCTCTCCCCTGCTCCTCTTCCCACATTTCTCTTTCTCTCCTTCTCCTATTATAACTCTAGTTCTCCCCCTCCCCCTCTTCTCCACCCCTCTCTCCAGATCTGTTCCAGTTTACACTCTGTTACTAATGATCAGAACAGTACATGAATTATGAAACACTATGAAAGCCAAATGTTGTACTTGTGCATGTTTGTGTCTAGGTATGAGTCTCTTCTTCAAGCAGCAGAGCCTATCCCACTCTACGCACTCAAACTGCTGGTATCAATGACTGAACACAGCATGCAGATCTGCAGGTATTGTACACACAGGCACTCAATCAGTCACACAAAACTATACCAAAATGTGACCTTACTGTATCTTACAGTACCATCCCAAGTATTATCATCATGATAAAGTACACTGTGTATTACATCCATTGAAGTACTCCTATGTTCAGCAGCACACATTTACAAGCAAACCTGCTCTTCAGCTGCTGGTCAGCCTGTTCTTCTCGACACGGATCCACTTCTTTACATACATGATTCCTTCTTATAGTAACTGAAGTTTCATGTGGACAATATGTTTGTTAAGTGGAGATACTTTTAACTCCAATATTAAGGTTCTGCCTCCAAGACCAAGCGTTGGTAGTATTGAAGTATTTTGTAGTCCTAGCAGGCACACACACACAAATACACACAAATACACATTTTAGGCACTCTATGTGTAATGTTTTAATGCCAAGGCCAGTCATTCCCAATTCAGCACTGTGAATCACTACTAACTGTTTCTAATTCACAACCATGTACACACACACATACACACACACATGGACAACTGCACACACACACTTACTATTAGCAGTGATTTATTTATCCACTACAGTACATACATATACACACAAATGATCATTTATTTATTGATGTAGATGATGCACTTTCAGAGCTAATAGCAACATCAGCACAGCTGCATCACTGCTGGTAATCTATATTCAAGACCTTTTTCACCCCTCTTAAAGCAAGTGTTTTCTACATTAGTAATCAGCTTAGTGGCAGGCATGAGGTGCTGTATCAGCTAAGATGTGTAAAGACTTGACATAGTGTGCTGATATATCTTGGCACACTAGCTCCTCCTGAAGAGCTTTGTTAAAAAGTGTACTGCACACTCTTCAAATATACGACACTGAGACAAAATTATTGCTGGCGTTAAAGTAAAATTCACTGCTGCATAATGTCGAAGTAATTCGCTATTCAGGAACTTAAAAACATGTCTTGAGGAAGCAGTCATCTGACACCAAAATAAAAAGCGGTAATAATGTGTTTCCTGGTTTGGTTGCACAGAGAATTCAGCTGATCCCTAGGCTAACCATGAGATGACTCACCTGTGTGTGTGTGTGTGTGTGTGTGTGTGTGTGTGTGTGTGTGTGTGTGTGTGTGTGTGTGTGTGTGTGTGCGTATGCGTATGCGTGTGCTTGTGCGAATGCGTTTGATAGATGTGTTCTGACAGCAGCTGTCAGTAAGTCTTGATTCTCTGGTCATCTGTCTTCTCTTTGCAACTGTTGACAGAGACAGAAAGTGAGTGAAGAGAGAATGGGGGAGGCAAGAGGTGGATGGAGGGGTGGAAGGAAGGATAGGAGGAGGAGGTAGAAAGAGATGGGCAGGGAGATTGAATAAATGGATGGGAAAAAAGGTATCATTGGGGACAAGGAAAGAAGGGATGAAGTGTTAATGGGTGAGCATGGATGGACATTCATCACCTCCTTGTTCTGAAGAGAAGGCGAGTACAAGTAGGAGATAAAAGGATGCATTTTCCCTCATGAGCAGTTGTTTCAACTGCAGATCAGCCAAATTATGGAATCAGGAGCCTTATGCAGCAAAAAGTAGTTGCTACCTTAACATATTGTTCTAATATATAATATGCTGGCTGTATTTAAGGCAAGCAATCTTTTGTCTTTCACTTAGTCTTACATATATTATCAATATTTGTGGATTACAAAGTGGTCATGGAAATGTCCATGGCCAAATATCGTAGCTCTTCCATAGTTCTGTTTCATCTTTCAATACTAAGTATTCATTTACTACAACTACTAACCTTCTGTTTTGTCCTTCCCTCATTTCTTTCCCCACTTCCATGCACTCATTTTATCTACTTCAGCAATAATAACTCAACAAACCTCTTATCACTAATATCCCACTCTCCAACTCCATCCATCCATCCATCCCTCCCATCCTCCAAGAGTTCACCCTCATAGCTGAATACGCCCCCACTTCTCTTATCAGTAATATTACCCCCTCTCGTCTACATCCTTCTCTTCCTCCACCTCTCCTCATCCCCTTCTTTCCTTGACACAAGTAGAGTGACGTGAACTTTTCAAATTGGTGTCAGCACTCTTCTCTCTACATCTCCGTTTTTCTCTCACTCTTTTTCCTCTGACATTATTAACAATATTTCACAATTTCTCCGTCTCCCTCGTTCTCTTTCTCTCACCATCTCTAATTTATTAACATTAGTCCACATTTCTCTCTTTCTCTGTGCCCTCTCTCCACAACTGTCCCTCCATCACTGTGGTTATACAATCAGAAATTAAATTGCCTGGGTCTTGGTTAGATAAGTGTGGCTATGAAGCCGGCTGAGCGGTAATTAGATGGTAAATTGGGACATTAACGTTGGGAAGGCAGCCTGCTGTTTCTCTCTGCATTATCACAGCCCAGACACACCTTCAAACAACTACATTTACTATGACCTTTAGTCAAAGAACCTTATGCTGTGTGGTTACATGTGTGTGTGCCCAACTATGTTTCAATGTCCTTATATGTATGTCTGTCTGCCAAATGAGCGTGGATGTGGCCTAGCCCTGCTTATCAACCAAGTATCAGGTAGTATTTTCTCTTAGTTTAACTGGATTGGCTATTGTATTGTGATTGTAGAGTGTAGTGTCTTAAACCACTCATAGCTCTTATTTTCTTTTACCATTAGTTAATAGCTTGACATAGACTGAACCTTGCAAACCATTACATCATCAAATTGCTATAGTCATTTGGACTCCTGAGTCCCTCTAAGCCAGAGAAAAGTCGAATCATTAGGTGTTAACAACACCAAGGTGGTCGTTTTCACACACTAAAAGTCTGTAATTGCATGCAACAGCCTGTTTTACTGGGCTGCTCTCTGGTGTGAATAAATGCATGAAGAAATATTATAAAATATTCTTTAGATGATACAAAAACTCATTAAGGTGTGTCATTTATGAATAATTGGACCATCCTCAAGGGAAGAACTTTCCAGTGCCTTGTGATATACACTAGATATTTGGCTAAACTAAAACAAAATGCTAAGATATAACCTCCTGACTTTATCTTTGGTGTTTATCATCTTTTCACTCAAAATGAAGGTCCACGATGCCCTTTCAAAATCATCCAAGATTAAGCTTTAGAGCTCCAAGTGTAGCTGACGGCCTAGTCGAGCAGAGGTTAATCTAGTTTAGTGGTTGTCCATAATGTGATTGATTTTTATTGTGTTTATTTTGATGTTATATTCTCTATTAAAGAGCTAATACTGATGATAATACAGTAAGAGTGGTCTCATCTGTGTTTTGTTTTGTTATAGGCAGTCTGTTGTGCTCTGGTTGGTTCAGTGTCTGGTGTTGTGCACTGTGTCTATTGATGTATGGCTGGTAGTTTAAAGGTGGTCCAGTTTGTCATGTCGTGCTGGCCTGGCCCGTCCTCTCATCTCTCAGACTGTCACCTACCTAATGGGAGGCCATCCATCACATCTACAAATACAGACACACACACACACACACACACTAACACGTATTTACCCCTCCATAAAAGGCCTAACAGGGTAGAGAGTAGATAGAGTGCATCATTGATCTGGATTAATTAACCATGGCAAGTAAAAAAAAGCTACTACAGAGATATAGTCAGTGTCCACAACTCCATGTTTCTACAAGCAACCTGCTCCTACAGACAGTGAGTGTTCAGCTAAAAAGAAACATCTTTTCAATGTATTTGAGTGCTGTTAGATCAGTAGATCAGTGGTGCGCCGATGGCAGCAACTCAGTTATGGCAAACCTCAAGAATTAAACAAGAAACATCCATGACATGACAGCATTGTAGGTCAAAATATCTTCATTAATCTGATGTCAGACAAGAATATAAATACTCATTCAATTTATCATACATGGCAGAGTATGCAAAAAATGGTTAAATGTAACAATTCTAGTTGAAGAAATATTAGGTACATGACCCAGTGGAGCCTGGAACTACTGCGCGGTCCAATTAATTGCAGTTTCTTTTTTACATGCTGATGGCTTTGCCCAGAAGTTGGTGTAATGGTGTGAGGAATACTTTCTCAGAACACATTAAGTTAAAATACAACTGGTATTCATTTCTGTGTAAAAAGTAGGTTGCAGGACTGCAGCAAAAGTCATCAGATACAACAAGGAAAAGACTAAATGTATGACCGGTAAAAGAAAAACATATAAGCAGTAAAAATGGAATGTAAAAAGTAATGAGGACTTGTTAACACCCTTTGATGGCAATTAGTTACTCCTTTTGGCTGACCAGATGCATTTCTACCAGAACATCTAACTTTTATTAAATGAAGACAGCCTCCCAGTTGACACACCAGTCTAGGATGTGATGTGAACATCACTTTAACTAAAGTTCAGTAGAAAACACAAACAATATTTGCTGCTGAAAAGTCCATAGAAAATGATAGATACTGTTGAATCAGCTTGTTTAAGGTTTCCATACGTGGTCTGATGCCTGCCAGACAAGCTATAAATCATAGTTAAAATGAAGACAGATTTTTAAATCAGTGGACAGGCTTTGTTACCTTCAGCATATTAACACCAGTCTGACTTCAGCTGGCTTTGTTCCCAATACAGCTTGAATGCTTTTTTGATTTCTAATGCATACAAACACACACATACACAAGGTGTGTGCGCATATGTGTTGATACTCCAACCACAAAGTAATTGGTTGCAAATCAAAGAACCTTAATCAGTAAGTAGACGGAATGTCATTGCTAGTATAGAAATCCATCTCTCTCTCTCTCTCTTCTACTCTCTGACGGCTTTTCTTCTAGTTTTTCCAATGTGGATTCATCCACATCGCTTTTTTGTTTTTACATCTTCTCTGCCCAAATCTTCTCCCCTCTCGTCTAATCTTCCCCTTTTTTTCTCCTCTTCATCTCATGTAGTCTTCTCTTACCTCATCTTCTCCTTAACTCTCAACTCCTCTTCCTGTATCCTTCCCTCTCCTTTCTCACCTCCTCTCACTTCACTTCGCATCTCCTCTTTTCGTCTCTCCTCAATTCCACTGGTACCAGACAGGAGTCGTTGTAGCGGAACTTCAACCTTAATGAAGATGAAACAGCCCAGTGTGTGTGTGCATGTGCGTGTGTGTGTGCATGTGTGAACAGTGCGGTGAATTGCCTCTAAATTAAATTAATTTCTCATCCTCGTCTTTTTTACCTCTGCTCCAATATGTATTTTTCCCTTTCCTTTTCAGGTTGATCAAACACAGTAGGATCCTACCATCGGTCTTTCAACTCATTATGGTAAGAAACCAATCTCACTTAATCAATGAATCAATTATTATTCATCCAATCAGCAAATCACTCGGTCATTCAGTCAATGAATCAATCAGTCTGTAAATAGCCTTACAATCAAGTAATCCAACACAGTTATCACAATCTGTATTATTTTGTTGTACTTCTGCTGTATTTTATTACAGATCAGTTGTATTCTGCCTCCTTCCTTCTCTTTCCTCTCACACTCGCCCCATCTTACCCTTATAGATGTATTTATGTAAATTAGTATGAGTGGTGTTGACCTACTAGAGGGCTGGTGTAATTGACTGGCAGGTCAGCCATAGAGAGGAGGAAGGGTTAATAGAGTGAAAATATGGACTCCTCTCTTGCTACAGCACTTGTCTGTTATCAGCGAAGCATAACAATGTTTCCAGTAAACAATTTATTTCACCTGACCCCTTTTGCATACACACAATCTAATGAACACACAAACACATACAGTACAATCTGTTTTCAGCCAACAAAAACACTTGCTACAGGAAACAATTTATGGTTTACACACACACACACACTCACTAAATAATCAGTGTTCTGCTCGGCTGCCTGTCCAGCCCCGACTAGCTGATGCAGAATGTTAAACGCTGTTAGCCAACAGCCTGATGAACTCCCCTCCTGATTGTTTACTCCTGTCTCAACCAGTCACGTCAGGATCCATTAGTGCCGTCTGTATTGCTCACGTTCGGATTGATTTATGCTGCCTGAAACACTGTGATCTGGATTGATTACATGTGTCACTGGTGATCACACTTGTCACAGAGAAACTCACCTAATTGTATTTGTCTAGATGATGAAGTAGTTCTGCTTCAGACATGAAAGGACTTCAGGAAGCTGGCTCGACCATGGTTCTTTAACTGGTTGGTTGCTGTGCCTGAGGAGGCAGAGGGCTGATCAGAGTGGGTTGCAGTCAGATACTTTTATAAATCCTGTCTCACTTACACTGTACATTCTGTAGAAACACCACTAATACATGTTGAATGCTCTACGAGTTAAGGTGCAGGACTGTGAGTCACTGAGTTAAAATTAATTTTGGTTCCTCGTTGCTCTTTGTCAGGTTTATGCTTTCAGTGATGTACTCGATAGTCCTTTCACAGCTTATTAGTCTCTAAAGATCAAAATAAATTAGCATTATCATTTGTTGTTACTGACAGGCAGGTTGTCCTGGGTGTGAATTGGTGTCATTGTCTTCAGCCTCAGGCTACTGCACATGACGAGCACCAGTCAGGCTTATCAGCCTGTACTCAGATCACACTGATGCGCACAGACCCCGCAGGCAGAGCTGGTGTATCTCAGAGAGGATCAAATAATGAAATGAGGGCAGGAGAGAGAAGGAGAAGTGAATTACTGTCGGAGGACAGAAGGTTTTATGAGAAGAAGAAAGAGAAGAAGAAGAGAGTAAGGGGAGGAAAAGCAAAGGAGGAGAAGGGAGAGGTTGAGGAAATAGCAGTAAGAGGAATGTGGAGACTATAGTCTTGCTCCTTGTTGCTTTCCAAAACCTATCCATCATCACAGGTCACAACTACACCGTACTCTAATAGACATCATTTATTCAGACCTTTGCGCAAACATTGTGCCCCAATAACAATTTCCTCAGTAGGTAAAACATATGAGTCTTCTCAGATAGAACATCTAATTCTTCTCTGTGTTTCCCATGTGAAGAAATGTTGGCGATATGGCTGTGCTTCTGATCAAAATAGAAATGTCATGTACACCTGTCAAATATGTTACAAAGTACAAAATTGACCTATACTAACAATAAAAAGACCATTTGAAAATAGCTTATTTTAGGTGACAACATTGACAGTTCAGTCCATAAAACATGGGAAAGGCAGCGGCTCACTCTTATACAGTAGCTTCACTGAGTAGTAACTGGAAGACTTACGTCCAATAAACTGGAGAGCTACTAAACTGGTTAACCAGTGATTTTCTGGACAAAATATAAATTTTCTATGTCAAAATGGTGATAAAATATGAAATAATAAATCCAATCAGTGCACATACAATTTTTTTTCACTTGCTGGTTGGCTTCTGTGTTGTGTGGCCCACATTAGTTATTGACCTTTCACAGATGTGGGCAGGCTTTGGGAAAAACTGATGCCTTGGTTGCAGTTGGCCCCTGGGACAAATTCACAGCAAGGCTGACTTTGCCACACTGTCTCATAATACAAAGGTTGTATTGTAAGTTTAAGGCGTGATGAACGTCTGTGACAGAATTGTTGCTACATCGATAAACTGTGCTGAGTTCACTTCTTTTCCTCTATTTACATCATCTATCTGAAGTCATCACATTTAGTTTGATGTTAGTAGATGTTTGGCTGTGGACTAATTATAATAATAATAATTAATTTATATAATAAACATAATAATTATGGAATACAAAATGTTGTTAGCTGGCCTGTAACCTAGTTATCCTATCTCTTCCTCTTCCTTTGTTTAGGCTAACAGCAGTAATGTTACCAGTGGGGTGGTCCAGAATGCAGTCGCCTTGCTGTGTAATCTTAGTGGAGACACAGTCTTGGACCTGGAGCCACTATACCAACAAGGTACAGTATGTCTGCATACTGTATGTATGGATTTAACTGTTCTCTGCTTCCATTCTTCTCTACTTGTCTTGTTTTGACTGACTCTTACACTAGTACTATTATTAGTGTGTGAGTTAAGTGAGTCCTTGAGGCCTGACTGTCATTGACCCTACTGCACAGTGTGTCTGTATCATGTATCTACTCTGCTAGCATTAGTTATTGTCATGTTACTTGTTGACATCTTGTTTTCCCCAGCCTGCTGTCCTGCTGCAGCATGATGCTTGTTCAGGTCAACAACCTTGGCTGTGTGTGTGTGTGTGTGTGTGTGTGTGTGTGTGTGTGTGTGTGTGTGTGTGTGTGTGTGTGTGTGTGTGTGTGTGTGTGTGTGTGTGTGTGTGTGTGTGTGTGTGTGTGTGTGTGTGTGTGTGTGTGTGTGCGTGCGTGCGTGCGTGCGTGCGTGCGTGCGTGCGTGCATGATGAGGCAGAGGCAGTCTTTTTTGTCCTTCAGCTGTGGCGCAATATTAGAATTTCCTGTCAATTGCAAGTGATTCCAGTGGATCCAAAGTGGGGAGTCAAATTTATGGTGTGTGTCCTCTTGCAGTGAGGACATTTTTCAGATGTTAGGTAATTTTAGGCCCATTTTAGCACCCAAGAGTTAGTTTGGGATTAGAACTTTAATTACAAGGAAGGAATAGTAAGTATAGGCACAAAGCTTAGGCATGTATGGATGCAGCCTAAATCTAGTGTTTTCAGGAAAACATTTACAAACACTGCTGCCTCTGTGTGTGTGTGTGTGTGTGTGTGTGTGTGTGTGTGTGTGTGTGTGTGTGTGTGTGTGTGTGTGTGTGTGTGTGTGTGTGTGTGTGTCTGTCTGTCTGTCTGTCTGTCTGTATGCAAATGTTTCAGGACCCACAGTTCAACGCTGTAATTGCAACTCTCAGCGGCAATGAAAATGCAACACAATAATATTTGCTTTCTCAAATTTCTATTTAGGACTGTGTTCATTTCTCTCTCTTTCTGTCTCTCTCTTTCACTCATCATTTTGTGTCATTCTGTCTATCCATCTTTTCCTCTGCACCCCCTGCTTCCCCAAAACCACCACCACTATCACCCCTTCCTCTCTCTGTATTTCCATTGGGTCAGCAGTGCAGCAGTTCAGTAGTCAGCATCATTATCGTCCAATCAGCTCTGCTCTCAACAAGAAACTGTCAACCCAGCACTAATACTGGCCGGGCAATTAACGCTATCTCTCTCTCCTCTCCTCTCCTCTCCTTTTTTCTTACTCTGTTGCCCTTTGCTGTATTAACTTGTTCTACTCCTCTTGTTCCTCATTTTACTCTTTTCCTACCATCCACTTTTCCAATCTACTCAGCTCACATCTTGCCCCAACATATCCTCTCCTTCCTTTCCTCTGTTCCCATTTTTACCTTCTCCCCTATCCTCTATTTTGGGCTCCTCTCTCTCTTCTTTTAGTTGTGGTGCACTCCAGATCAGTGTGGCAATGGCAAGAAAGAAGGGAGAGGAGGAGGGAAGAGGAGAAGGGAGGAAGCGTGTATAATTGGCTTTTTAAGGTGTGACAGAGAGAAGAGGGGAAGGGTGGTGTGTGAGCATGTATGTGTGTGTGTTTGTCTGCGTGAGTGTGTGTGTTGGGAGGCAATGAAATAGAGAGTGAAGAGGAGCAAAATAGGGAGGTGTTTTTTTGTGCTTGTGTGAATGTATTTGTGCTTATGCTTGTATGTATGTGTGGGACGGAGAGGAGATGTGTGTGTGTGTGTGTGTGTGTGTGTGTGTGTGTGTGTGTGTGTGTGTGTGTGTGTGTGTGTGTGAGGGCTGGTGGATGCAGGAGCAGTATGTGTGTGAGTGTGTAAGAGAGAGAGAGAGAGGAGATGAGGTTTATAATTGGGCAGATTTGCCTCCAACTGAGATAATATCCCCTGGGGAATAAAGACAGAGGGAGCAAAGAGAGAGAAAGGCAGAGATAGGGAGGGAGAACAGAACAACAGAAAGAAAAAGAAGCATGAGAGAGAGGAGAGAGGGAAAAGCAAAATGGGAGGTAAAAAGGGTGGCAGAGAGGTGACAGAGAGGAAGAATGGGATACATAGAGAGAGAATGTGGTTCATTTGGGTGAGGAGGCATGAGATGATAGAGGAGGAAATTTGAGGTTGAAGTGAGTGACAATTTGATAGAGAGATAGCGAGAGGCAGGAGGGGAAGAATAACTTGATGGGGGAGTAAGAGTCACTTCCTAAACAAAGTTCTTATTATTTTACATGATTGTGGCTCAGTTTTAATTTGTGAACATGTAGCAGACTCATGTAGAAAGCCTCTGTTGTAATCTGATTGTATAAGGATATGAAGCCTAGAGCTTCTCTACTGAGAGTGAATTTAAGACTCATTTATAGGCACATAGATTTGATAAGGAAATGGACACATTTAGTGCATGTAGAGCAGCAGAAATTCACCCCAACAATTCAGAAGTGTTCACATCCTGAGCATCCCCTGAGTTTGGTCTTAGGCTGAGGTGCTGACAAGGTGTCAGTTAATTAAAGCATGCTTGTAATTAATTAAAGAAGTCTTCAGGGGCTCCATATGTCTTCAGAATCCTTGAAGGTCTTTGAGGTTCCTCTCTGGGTTTGATCCGCCACCAATCCTTGTTATTTCTCTTGACCTTCTGTGAGAGGCTCAGAGGAATTTTTAAGGTAATTGCCACTGTGCCGGTGTTATCCAGTTTCTGTGGAACTTGCATCTTCAAATTGCCATTTGAAATTGATTCATGTCTGGGTCATTTCCCCAAACGGTGTCTAAAAAATTCTATAATAGTTCTTCCACACCGTGTCCATATGTGTCCAATCAATAAGATTGCCCCCTGGCATAATTTATACTACAAAGATCTGTCTTGCATATTAATATTTTCATATGCACCCAAGAGGTCATTAGATTGACAATTCTACATAATGGTAATCAATAAGGCACTTTTGACAGTAAATGTAAGCTCTTTTGTAGTGTGTCTTGAGTTTATGCTGTGCATAGATTGCATTGATACCTATGCAGTCTGCATTGAAGTCTCTGGAAACTAGTGAGAAGTTATTGATTATAAAGATTTGTATTATTACTGTATTTTGTTTTACAAAGAACAATATCCCTGTGTGAATAAGCAATCATAACATGTCAGATATTTATATATTTAAATATGTAGCAATGTGGTGATCTTTTCCGAACCTTAAACCCGACCCCATTCTTTACCTAATTTTAGTTTATTAGCCTCAGTTGCATAAACTTATCTAGAACTTAACTTAAGGGGTGGTAGATCACAAAAGTTATCTTTGGAACAGTCATATGAGACATTTTGGAAGGCACCAACAAGCAATCTGTTTTATAGTTTGGGTATGAGGTCTATTTTTGGTATATTTTAAGTAGATTACAAAATTTTAGTGACAGTTGTGCTGCCAGCTGGGTGGTTTCGTTCCTGCAGCTTCAGTCAGGTTGTTTCCTTGACCAGTGCATGAATGCTTAATACTTATATACTTCTATAAGCCATAGGGTGGGACCAGAAGAATTGGGTGCAAACATTCTAGACAACATATAATTAATAGAATATGGTTTCTTTGAATTTGATGATCGAAATTATTAAAAGGGGTAACACTCAGTCACAGGCTGTATCCAGTCCAGGATCTACCAGTTAAAGGCCTGGGCCTGTATGATCACATCAATATGGAGATTGAAATAATTTGCATTTAGGTATTCGGTAAGCACATCGAGCACACACATGATTTGACCATGCTATTCTTCACTCTATCCTTCAAGAAGACTAAACCAGATGCATATATGTTATTGGGGAAAATCACCATATTATTGAAACCATTAAAGGGTGTACATCTAATTGAATTTTATTTAAATCAACTGAAGCGTTAGCCATTAATCATGTGTTATCAGTTTACTAGAGGTTTTTCTGTCTCCAGAAAACTTTCCTTATTTGCTTAGACAGTAATGCTCTGAGCCATCCATCCTGTTGATTCCCAATAGAACTAATTTTACAGTGGTTTATAAATAGATGATGCAAAGCATTGTATAATGTCTATTTTTAACCTAGTTTAAGTCCAAACTGCAAAATAGGACAGAGTACAATGATTTTCACTCATAAATTACTCATCCAGTTTTAAGATGAGTAAGTACATATGTGACATTTTAAAAATTGACTTGTTAGCATTGACTGAATGAAGCTGCTACCCATATGATCACCACAGTTATGTGGAAGAGATGCATACACGCCCTGTCAGTCACAGCAATACTCATCGTTACATTATGCACAAACACACAGAGCTTATACTGGGTGCTCTGCCATGACACCATGCAGTCAACATTTTATTTGTACCTGCAAAAGACATCCACAGTAAAATCCTGTGTGTGAGTGTGTACAACCTTTCAACTAGCAGTTTCTGATGTATAGCTGACTGAATAAGGACTAAGGGTACCCACAGAGGGTCAAGCATGCAGAAATGTCTTGTGCATTGGAAATGCGCAACATCTTGAATTGGAGGCTGCAGTAGGAAAATGTGTACCTGTCCAATGACTTTCAGACGACAAGAGCTATCAATCTACAATGCAACACAGACTCTGCTTTGCTGGCAATGTTGCCATAGTCCTTCCTTTTGTAGTGTTGATGTGGATCTAAATGTCTCTTCTAGTCGAAGTAATATATTTATTCATATCATTGAGCTTTAATCTGTAAATACATTTTCCCATTGCTGGTGAAATTCAGTCAAATTAGTGGAATTGTACGAAGTACAAGCATGATCCTCAAATCTATGAGCAACATCAACGACCCAATTTTATCTGTATCACTGTAATCTCACATAGTCCTAGTGTGTTTACAGTAACTCACCAAATATGTAGCCATTTTATCCCCTAAAAAAATACATGCTTAGTGATTTGTGTCTTTGGTCTGTGATCAGACGTTTTTAGTTTGGATGGAACAGCTGGTTTAATCAAAATGCAGTGATGCCATGAGAAAATCAATTTCGACAGGTGCTTTGACAAGTCACAGTGTGTGACAAAAAAATGAAAGCACTGGAAGCATTTGATATGAAATAATGTTAGGTGTGCTTCAAGTTCTCTTTCCAATTTTCAACTACTGACTACTTCCTTAGCCGTGTTGTAACCCTCCCCTTCCAACACATTTTTTCTTTGTCTTTGTAGCCCATGTAAAATCAGTGTGTAGTGTGACTTTTGCAGACTAATTGTAGATATCTTTAAGGATTCTACTGTGCTGCAACTTTTTTGAAATGCATGTCATGTCAACCTAGTCATGGTAGAAAGTGTATAGAGTGGAATCATAAAAACCTACATATTGGCCTGTTTAGATAGAACTCGATAGATAAAACTGTAGCAGATTATTATAGCATTGACGCCAGTTAGAAAGACAAGGAGACAAGACTATTTTTATAGCCTAATAGTCTGTATGATCACCAATTACAACCACAGTCTGTGCTATCTATGTATATTTGCAATGTGAGCATATGCTTAAAAGTTTCAGTTTTAATTTTTCAAGATTTTTTGGTAAAGATGGCTGTGTATGGTGATGGCAGCTATTTCAACATATAATAACAGAATAACATTATTAACATATACATGAGCAACTATCTAGAACAGAGTGTTCTTCTGAACAGGACTGCATTGTCAGATCACATTAACAGCAGAAGAGGTCTTTGTTTGACTGAACAGTCCAAAGTAGAGCAGTCTGTTTATTTAATTATGAGGCATGACAAAGCAACAGTACATTTCACTGACAGCAGGCTAGCTTAATAGCTTTCTAGTGTCTGCAGTGCTGAATTTTCACTCACCAAAATAAACACACACACAATGTCTACATTCTAAATAAACATCTTTTGGAATTGAAAATAACACTGGGTGTATTTTCCCCAGTGAAGAAAGTGATTTAATTCATTTGTTATTTAACTTTTTTGTGCACAGAAATATAAATCAAGTAAAACTTTGGTAAAATAGGCACAGTGTATATGTACTGGAACGTGTCATGTCAACATAGTCAGGGCAGAATCTATCTGGTCTTCACTTACACACAGAGATGTGGTGTGTGGTGAGAACACCTCAGGGACAGAAGCCTACAATATCTAACTACACAGATCGAGCTGCAAAATGCAGAGTATCGTATGTGTCATGTTAAATTTAATGAGCAAAGGAACATGGTTTTGCACTTTAGTAAGAGCTATTTATTCATGGCTTCAAGGGTTAGCAGCTATACAACATGTTCTACATTGGACAGTTTTCTAGGGAGGGATAGAGCGAGGTGAGAGGGAAGAAAAAGAGATATGAAGAGAAGAACAATGTATTTTTAGATGAGCATCTAAATTGAGTTGTCTTTTGTTGTTGCTATTTGTGTTACCATTCTGTGGACTTGGGGGTGTTGATACTATCAGCTGTTCACAGACAAATTCAACCTGCACATCTTCGAGTTCTGTTTAAATAGTTAAATGTCACATTCAGCTGTTTTTCTCTGCTGAGCAAATAGGTGACAATGTAATGCTAATCGACTTAAGAGGGAGAGTGTCCCTCATGTTGTGCAGGAGCTATCGATCCACGGTGGAGTTGAACCAGAGCCTGCAGCTACAGATATTTACTCAAGTCAGGCTCAGGTATATATATCTGTTATGTTATATCTGTTATGATATGTCAGGAACGCCTTGAGAAAATTTCTTCAAATTTGAACGTCCACTTGGAGTCCAGGATGAACTGAGACATGTTACCTGTGCAATGTTTACATCAGGGTGTAAAATGTCATGTTTTGGTACCAACAAGAATCCAAATATCCAGTATCCAATTACTTTTCTTCTACTGAGCAGGCCTAATAGAGGTGGTGGTGAGCACCCTCGCAGAAGCTGCACTAGTCCACCTGGATGGAGAGGGGCATGCTGGGAGGAAGGTCAGCCATCTTGTGTTACAAGCCCTTCTGGAGCTGCTTCACAACATCCTAAAACAAACATCTGTTGTTGTCCGCTCCGCACTGCAGGTATGAACACTCAAACACAGCTAATGACAATGTCACCAAGCTGACATAGAACATATCAAATGCGCTGAAAAACATTTGAACCTCCAGCGCAATCATTCATTTCTTAAATGTATTAGACCTGTATTTCAAAGTATGCCCTATCACAGTAACATAGATTATGGTCGGTCAGTGCAGTTGCTACTACAGTGATTGTTGTATTGGGTACTGTAAGAAAAAAATCTCAAAAGGAAACTAATGGAGACTCTTTGAATAACTCAACAAACTAAATGCTAGCTTCCTCACCTCACATTGCAAGTTACAAAGCATTATCCTTACAAACGTATAACTTTAGTTTTATATACTTCTACAAATCTCTGCATTGCTACACAACTTGTAAAGAAATTGTCAAACAGCTTGTTTTGTATTTTTAATGTTTTCTAAATGGTTGTTAGCCATGTGTCAGTTGTTCTGCTGTATCATTTTACATTGGTCTTACATTGGGCTGGTGCATTTCCCACATTGATTCACTATTTACCAGTTTCATCTCTGTTGAGCACAGAATCAGCAACAGAATCACAAAGTCAACTCCCTCAAAATGTTGCCCTTGTATCATGTCCCTAAAGGCGTGTGTGTGTGTGTGTGTGTGTGTGTGTGTGTGTGTGTGTGTGTGTGCGCGTGTGCGTGTGCATGCGCGCGCATGCATGTGTGTGCGTGTGTGTGTTAGTGCGTGTCCATTGATGTGTGCAGTGGAAGCTAGCAGGTTTAAGGAACTGCAATATTGAAGTTGTGGACTCAGAAGAGAGCGGATGAGGTCCCGAGTCTGTGGGACACACACACACACACACACACACACACACACACACACACACACACACACACACACACTCATACTCACAGGCTTACACAGAGGGGCCTGTCTGGCTATGTCCCTGCGGCCTCATTATCACCACTGGCTTTGTCCTCAGCTTGCCTCCCTATACACACACGGACACACACTCACATACGCTCACACCAGCCCCCATCTCCCCATACGTGCACCCCAGCCCAACGCATACATATTAATGCATGGACAGGGGGGTGGGGGGACTAAAGGGGAGGCAGGGTAAAAGCCCGGTGGAAGAGAGAAGGACAGAAGAGGAAGAGGGAAGGATGGAGAGATAGAAGGAGAGACAGAGATGGAAAAAGCAGCAAGCAGAATGTGCAGCGGAAATCAATTCTGCGAGAAATGCAAAGCTCATTAAAAAGAAAACTTCTGCCCAAACCAAATTCATTTGGGTAATAAGGTCTGATAAGGAGAGGACGTGACTAGACCGCTCTCCCCAAACTATTACTCCGTTGGTCAAGAGAGAGAGCGAGTCAGAGATTATATATACTACAGAGGAGAAAGAGGAGAGAGCGAGCATAACAGAGAAGAAGTGACTTTGGGAAAGAGAGAGAGAAAATGTGTGCCAGTATTAATCACATTATCCCACCGCTAATTGGCCTGAAGTTCCACTGTAGGCATGAACTGAACTAAAATAAGTCAAAGTGAGGGACAGAGGTGCTAATGAGGGGGGGCAGAAAAAAAAGAGGCGGTGAGAAGACTGAAGTCTTAATGAGATGAAAAAATGACTTGATGTGACAAATAAAGAAAGTTGTTCAACTTGTGTTGTTGTGAACACATCTTATGTTAAAGACGGATTAAATTAACACAACATGCAGAAAAACTATTTCCTCTTTTAGTCTATTTATCAGTGTGTCTGTCTCAGTCTGTCAGAATCTGTCTTGGCAGGTCTCTGGATCCATCATTATTGACTGTCAAATCTCTATAAATGATTTAACGTGTGTGTGTGTGTGTGTGTGTGTGTGTGCGTGCGCATGCTTGCGCGTGTGTGTATAGAGCCAGAGGCTCTCTTGTCCAGCAGTAGTGGAGGCAGCAGAGAAGCTACTCCTGGAAAACCGACCCCTGAGCCAACTCAGCACACACCTCATTCACATGGTGAGACACTCACAGAGCCTGTGTGTGTGTGTGTGTGTGTGTGTGTGTGTGTGTGTGTGTGTGTGTGTGTAAATGCCTTGCATGCATACATAAATATTTTCTTTTTGTACTGTATGTCTAAATGTATGCCTAATACAGTGAGACAAACTGTATGTATGCTTATTTATGTGAGGAAGTGTTGATACAATACAAAAATTTGTATCATTAAGTACTGGTACAAGAAAGTTCTAAATCAACTCCTTACATTGAAAGTGACAACTTATGCAGCACTCGTGATGCCCAGCACAGCCACTTCCGCTATGCACCTGTGAGTGTGTGTCGGTGGGATTTTATAAGCTTTATCATTTCATGGTTGGACTGCTTATTAAAAGCTAGTTTGATCTCCACTTAAGTGCTGATTAGTAGGTAAATTGCAATAACCTTTCCATCTAAAGGTAAAACAGTGATTTCATAATGGAACGATACCAATACGACATCGGATGAAACTATTAAGACCAGTAAAACCATCTGCCACTGTTACAGTAACTAGATCTACAGCTTCCTCCCAGACCAAATATGTCAATTCTCAAACCTACTCCCATGTCTGACTGCAACACTACTGATCAAGCTTGTTTAAAAGTTCTTCCTTAATTAGCTGTCTTCCAAAGCAGTGTGCATATCTCTGTTATGGTAATGAAGTTAATCAAGCAGCATGCTCCTTGCACAATGTCTGTCTGTTTGATACAAATGATTATTCTAGTTTAATACTACAGTTATTATTACAAATATTAATTCCAGAAATCTATAGAAAAGGCTCTTACATCTGCAAGTACCAGCACAGAACGTGATGCAATCTGAAAAACAGGACGATAAGAGTGGGTACAGTCTTGGCCTTTCTGCTGAGAGAAATGTGGAAATGTTATTGCAGTAGGTGTTTTATCGGGGTAGGAAAGTGCGAGGAGGAGAAGAGGAGGTCTCAAGGGACACAATAGAGGTTTTTACTTATACTTGACACATTGAGTGTTGGGTGGGCGTCAGTGTGAGTGGTTGTGTATGAGAGGGTTGAGTGGGGGCAGCTGACACCCCCAGCCTCTGCGCAGCCCCTTTGCCCCATGGGAGATTAGTGGGATAGAGAGCAGCAGCGTCAATATGATCCCTGAATCTAATATCATTAAAGCTGCAAAGCTTGCTTGTGTTAAAAGAATACAGTTCTGTAGTAGTAGTAGAGTAGTGGGTTAATTATTGCTGCATGGTAAAGTATTATGATTTATTTAAGTTAATGAATTTGGCAAGGGGTCAGTTACCAGTAGTAATCTTGCTAAGATGCTCACGGTTTAGAGTGAAAATTGATCCTGGATGCTTGCATGTAGCATTTTTCGATATTTACTTCATGTTGCCTCCAAATAATATTAATATATCCAGATACAGTAAATACCGTCTTGCAGTGTTTGTGTGAAATTCAACTGATTTTCTCCTCTTGTAGCTGTCCACTGAAAACCAGGAGGTTTGGGAGGAGTCTATTCAGTGTCTGTCCCTACTGGTCCAGCTGTATGGAGGAGAGGGTTATGACTGCCTGTCACCTTCCTGTTTGCAAAGCTTTTCACACGTGCTGCGCACACACATGCACACCGGGACCCCCCGAATCCAACGCACAACACTTAGGATCATCAAACGACTGGTGAGTTTAGGCATGCAGTCACACACAGACACAAACAGACCAACATCTATGCACGTGCATAAATGTCGCACACATGTCCCACTGCAGCACTGAAACATGTCTTAATATCTCCGTATACTTTAATAATGCTGGCCCTGTTTGTTTATATTTTGGGGGCTGAAATATTAACTGCAGAATGAAAATATTGGAATAATAAAAACAGACTCAGTGCAGGCACACACACAGACAGCCCTGCTGTGCTGCTGAAAATAGTGTAGTTTCACCAGAACTAGAGTGACAGAGGGAGCAAGACAGAGAGGGAGAAAAAGTGTTGGTTTGTATCTGCCTGTCACTCTCAGTTTGAGTGTCTGTCCAATTTTGTCTAATAGTCAAAGAGATTTGTAGTACAGGCCACGGACTCGTCTGACTCGTAAGAGAGCACACCGCAGTAAAGCAGGTGGAGCTTTTACTCCCCAAATGTACTAAATAACATTAGCTCCTGTGGTTACATGGAGAAAACGGAAGCAGCTAACATTAACCAGGATTAGGCAAGTTTTAACAAGGTGGCAGTTTCTTGTCCTGATAGACTCACACAACAATAAAACAACGCTGTAACAGTTCACTAATTCAGGTAGGAATGAAATGAAAGCGTGCTGTAATTTGACTGAGAATTTGAATTGTCAGGCCACGCATTCACTTGACTTAAAAAGCCAACGAGAAAGTTAACGAAACTGCTGGTTAAATATTGGTCAAAGACTCATACCACATTAGACAAAGCCTGTTGTGAAGCAGTCAAACAACATATTTGGTACACATTCTGCAGCCTAGCTTTCCTAGGAAATGAATTCATATTGGATGGTTCTGTGGTAAAAAAAATTACGCCCAGTTCCCACACTCAGTGGCAATGTAGGAAGCTGTATGCTGTTTATGTATCACTGGGGCCAAGTAAGGGCGTGGAAGTAAAGCATTTTACTTTGACACCAAAGACCAGGGTTGGCATCCTTTCTCGGGCCATCAATTAGTGCTCACTTTTTTAACCAGGCAGCATTTCTCCTACCTTAAACTAGGTGTTTTGTTTACCATGCTTAAGTTGTCATGGTACAGATACTTTAGGAATACGTTATTTTAAAAAATGTTGTTAGTGGATATTTGTGAACGAATCATGAAAAAAAATGAATCCAGGGCTTTGCAGAATTGTCCACTATTCATTTGAACAGCAAGGTAAAAGAGAGGCAGGGCTAGTGAGGGCAGTCCAATGAAAACACATCATAAAAAGTCAACACGACCAGTTTGAAAAATTGGCAGATTTTTCTGTAGACCCCTTTGAATTATGTAAAATGCATTCCTAATGTTTTGGCTTGGCCGCAGGGTCATGAAATAGTTTCTGCACGTGGGACACAAGGTCAGCTGTCACCCTGAGATCATATGATCTGACTGAAGGCTGTGCCTGGAAGCTACCTTACATTTATAGTGTGTGTGGGAAAGAGAGAGTTTGTGTGTGTGCAAGAGTGCTTGCGTGTGTGTGTATTTTTGATTCTTCTCACTAATTAGTTCCAGCCACCTGAACCACCCACACACAAACTCTGTCACACACAAGTGCACAGACTTACCTCTTCTTCTTTTTTGACTGTTGTAGCAAATTTGTCCTCTTGTGCAAACTCCCTCATTACAGTAACATCGAGGTGTGTATTCTCGATCCCGCTCACCACCTTGAGCAACAAACACACAAAACTGTGTGTGTGTGTGTTTCAGCCATTTCCTCGTAGCTAATAGATGAGTCACGAAGCAGCTCAGTGCCAGGAGCAGATCTACCATTCTGCACATTTACTTATTTGACTCATTGCACATTAGTTAATTTAAAAGATTTAAATGTTAAAGTCCCCTCAGAGTATTGTTGCAATACTGTGCTCCCCCATCTTGTGCTTTTTTCCATTGGAGTCCAATAGCTAAAGTTTTAAAGAAACTGTTTTAAAGTTTCAAAGAAAAAAAACAGAAATCAACATCTAAGTGTTTACGAAGTTGACTTTTCTTTAATGTCATTATCATTTGGCAGAGAACAATGTGCACCTTTGAAAGATTGTAACAGACATTCATTATCCACAAATCACACAGATATACCGTCACAGAAACACAGTGACTAACACATTCTCTCTCAAACACACCCCTACACACTCAGACAAGTGCCTGCCCTTTAACAAAGGCGTTTTAATTATCTTTCATTGATTTCAGGGCTCCGTTAATCTCAGTCAAAGATCCTGCTAATAGCTTGGAAACAGCAAAGGAGGAGAGAGGGAGAGTCTGAATTAGTGAAATTTTCAACTTGTCTTTTTTTTCAACACACACAACTTGGAAAGACTTAAAGGGGAATGCTAATTAAATGAAAAGAGATTCAAAAGAAGCTGTCAGAGAAATAAGCATTTATTATTTATTTTAAAGCATTTGTCAGTTACAACATTTTCAAACTCAGTAGTCTGCGTCTGGCAACAGAATTTATTGTGTTCAGTGATTTATCCCTTCATATGAATCCACAATTAATGTATTTCTCAAGCCTCTTTCACATATAAAACCCCATAATACTATAATGTCAACTTGTCCTGTAGAATTATTGTGTATTAATATGTAGTATTAAATTGAGTTCACATACTACAGGACAAACCTGGATCTATGAGGCAAGGCAGGATGTTGTTGTTCATGCTGTCTTGTGTTTTGTCCGTACACTGCTTGTTAATCCCACTCTTCTGTGCTTCCTCCTCTCTCATCTCCGGAGGCCAAAATATCTCAGCGCAGAGTCTCCAAAATGTCAAAGCATATTATGTCCAATTATTGTAACCTTTCACATGCTGGAGCTGGAAACACGGAAATGTATTTATCCATCATCCATCCATCAATCCCGCAGTTGCAGTGCTTCCAGCTTGGCGAGGTGCTCAATCAACCTCAGTTGACATGGAGGTGGAGTCATTTATGACAAAAAAGGCTTTTATGGCCGGGTGTGGCCAAAAGTGGGCATGTGTGTCTGAAGGAGTGACCATATATAAAATTATATTTCCATTCAAAATCTCTATACGTGTCATAGATTGAACTAAAGAAACACATTCAAATTCAACAAGTTTTCAATTCCATCAAGACATTTCCACATGCCTGATCAAGTATTGTGTGTATCTTTGGTATTTGTGACCAGCAACATCTGCACAGATAGTTTATAAACACACACACACACATATGTATAGTCTAATTTATGCATGACCTATGGTATTCTTGTAAATGCACTACTCTCTCTGTCTCTGCTGTCAAGTACATTAAGTACATTGTCCCTGTGCTGTCTTTCTGAGAGGCAACATGTCTGTTCTCTACTGTCTGCCTGCCTGTGTGCCTCTCATCTGACTTTGAGTTCAGTATTATAGAGTCATGGTGTTGGTCAGGGAGAGAGGAGGATGAAGGGGGAGGAGAGGGCGAAGATGTGGTGGAGAGCAGGGATGGAGAAGGGATGATAAGTAGGTGTGTGTGTGTGTGTGTGTGTGTGTGTGTGTGTGTGTGTGTGTGTGTGTGTGTGTGTGTGTGTGTGTGTGTGTGTGTGTGTGTGTGTGTGTGTGTGTTTTTAGTGGTTGGTTGGCAGGCACACATAAATGTCCCCTCACCCTGTTGGGGAAGGCAAAGTGTGTGTGTTTGTGAGAAAAGTAAGTGAGTGAGGGGAGCGTCTTTGTCTCCTCCTAACCCCGTTGCCTAGCAACAACCATGCTGTGTCGCCGCAGAGACAGAGGTGATGATGTCACCGAAGATCATAGGGAACACGTTCACCAAACACACAGACACACGTCCACTCAATCACACACACATAATTATTCACTAACACACACACACACACACACACCTTGAACAACGCTTAAAGAGACATAGGCAAACACAGTTTTACTATTAAATCAGATCTTAACTCATCCTTAACACACACACAGCACTATGTGGACCAGGTGTTCCTGGGTGGGTGTGGAGCCCAGACATCATGGTGTAGGGAGACATGTCAGGACAGGAATAAAAACAGAGGGATGACAAAGAGAAGAAACAAATGTTGTAGTAAGGAAATTCAGTGAAGGAAGAGGGGGAATATTCTTTAGCTGATTTATTCATTCATTCATTTAGTGTCTAATCCAGAGTGGTGAACAAGTTCAGCTGTAGAATCATAGACTAAATTCATGGAGCCACAAAATAATGACCACTACTGAGGAGCACTAAGGAGTGCAAGAATCAAAATGACAATCCGTAGAAAGACGGACAAGTGAAAGGACAAGTGTGAAAAAGCACCAATTTAACACAATGGTGTGGACAAGCACAATGTGTGTGTGTGTGTGTGTGTGTGTGTGTGTATTCAACTGGATTTTTGGCAAATTAGCACTTTGATGAATTTACTTTGAAATGACAAACGAGTGTGATGCCACTCAGCAGTTGGTCGTGGTAACTTGCAAAATGATTCTGTGATGATAACACAAACCAGTGATTCTTATAATGTAGTGGTCCATGGGATGATTTTGAGTGACACTGTGAAAAGATAACAAAGTAACAAAGATAACTAATGTACAAATGTATCATCATTGGTCTCTTATATTGGTGAAACAGTAGCTGCTTGTCTTCCTCCTCTGATGAATCGGTCCAATAGCCTGAAACAGAAGAAAAACAAATTCATCTTGCATGTCTGCTGGGCAGCATGACTAGTATTGCTTTGTTGAGACGACGCATAGAGACAAAGACCACTGACAGTTATGTCATCATATGTCGGTCCTGAGGGCTTGGGAACATGACATCATACACAGCCATGCTTAACTATTCTGCCTCACTGAGGTGTACTGGTGCCATTTATTGGCCTTTAGCAGGATGACTAATGGTAGCTTGTAGGGGATTGGTAAGCTATATTGACTTTTTGGCTCTTAGATTGGACCAATATCACTTTACAAGGTGGTTAGTTTTGTGTTGGCAAAACTGGATAAACAACTTGTTTTAAATAAAAAAATACTCCTTTGTTGAGTGTGGACCACTGCCATTTAACTGAAGACTAATGTGACCGAACCTTTAGTCTTTCTCACTCACTTTGTTCTTCCTCTCTCTGTCTTTCTTCAGGTGCAGACTACAGAGCGATCTGATTGGTTAGAATGTCCTGAGGGGGTGGAGCTAATGAGTCTGCTACAGGATATAACTACGTCCAACAGGTGTGTTTCTGCCGTTTGTGTGTCATACAAAATATCAATGTATTAGGGGATATTCCTTCAGTTATTCCATTTTGATATAACAGACACTTTGTATAGATCTCAGATTGACAAAATAAGCACATTTTTTGAATAATGGCAGAATAAGACTTTTTAGATGTCAAGATATGAAGCTGTCTGTGTGTGTGTATATTATTTGTCAGTCCATATAATGGGCTCATTTCTGTCAGTAGTGTGTGTATGTCAGTGTTGAAACCATACTTCAAAGGACACCAGTAACAAATCATTGTGGATTTAGATATGTCTCCTCCAGGCCTTTCCCCTCATCTTATTATTTTTATGCATGTCAGAACATGTCTGTGCATTACACGTGTCAAAACGGATCTTTTTCTAGTTGTTAATTGAAAGGATGCGAGCTTCTGAAAGGACAGAGTGTCAGCTTAATGTCTCAAAGAGCTGAGAGATCAAATATATACAGGTATTAAAAACTTTGTTTGGGAGTCTTGGCAGGAAATGTGACCTGCACCACCCTCACACACCTGACACAGTAGCAGCTGCCCTCTAAGATGTATTTTATAAGATAGCTGTGATAACTCTGTACTGTACTTATTAAAAGATCGGTCACTTTCACTGTGTTTTTGAGTTAGGACGCTGCAATAAAGGCTGTGACATCTCAGACACACGTCCATTATATGTCACTCTCTGTAAAACAGTGAATCTGAGTGAGCTTTGTTACGGCACAAATTAAGAAGCACATTCTTAAACGTCTTCCAGAAACAGGCCACTAATAGTTACGACTGCCTTTATCTATCATAGATAAACACAATGAAACATGTCACATAGTTATGAAAACAAATACAACTTTCTAATTTCTTTCTCTAATAGCTAATATCTAAGTCTGAAATGCACTGTGTGTGCATGTGTGTGTGTGCGTGAGTGTGTGTGTGTGTGCATGTGTGTGTGTGCGTGCGTGAGTGTGTGTGTGTGTGTGTGTGCATGTGTGTGTGTGCGTGCGTGAGTGTGTGTGTGTGTGCCTGAGTGTGCGCACCTGCATCTTTGCATATGGCTGCCTTTTATGAGTATGAGGGCCGAATGTGTCTTCCCTCTTTGAGCCAAGGGTTTTGTCGCCGTAGCGACCATGCTTCCTTTGATCTCTTGATGTATGAGACCAGCGACCTGTCACACACAAACACTGATACGCACACACACACACACTCACACAATGAATACACACAAATAGTCGCTTTCACCCCCTTCTATATACAAGCCCTCTGTCTTTCAATCTCGCACACACACCCTGTCAGATCAATAATAAAGGTGTATTGTTGTCCTGCTATAGTGGCCTCTCCCACTCTCCCCTCCCTCTCCCCCTCTTTTCTCCTCGATCACCCCTTTTCTTGCCTTTTTGTCACCCTCTGTACCCATTTCTCCTCCTCTCTCCCCCCTCCATTTTCTTTCCTTTTCCCTCATTTTCTTTCCTTTTCACCTCTCTCTCTCTCTCTCTGTCTCTCTCTCTCTCTCTTGTGCTTTCCCTCTCCCACTTCTCCTCTCCTCTCTCTCCTCTCTCTCTCTGGCAGATGAAAGCAGAGATCAGCTCTAGCCTTTGAAGTGGCTGAGACTGGCACACTCCCACTGGTTTAGCGGTAGGAGGAGGGGAGCAGAGGTTTTAGGAGAAAGGGCAGGAGATGAAAGGAGTTATGAGGAGAGAGAAGAGGAGAGGAAGGGAGGGGGGTTAATTGAGAGGATGAGAGAAGTTGGGGCAGAGAGAGGAGAAGAAGAGTGGGAAGGAGAGGGGAGGTCTGGGCTGAGATCCTAACCCAAATGATGTCATTCAGCCTTTACCATGGCAACCTGAGGAATGCATTTTCAAAACCTCAAGCCTGACCGGGTGTAGAGGGAGGGGAGGGGCATCACTCATAGTTCTCCATCCGGAAGAAAAGCCTGGAGGCCCAAAACCTGATCCTTAGTTTATTGCTGCGTTCAGTCAAACTTCAGCCCACTAATATCTGCTCAGACAACAGAGGCAGCTCAGAAGACTACAAAACTCCTTTGCAAACACTCAACTTTCTACGCTACAATTTAGGAAGGACTTTACCAAAACGCCAACATTAACACCCTAAAACTGTACTGTCCATTTTAAAGCCTGCACTCTGGTGGATTGTTACACTAATGTTTTTCCCATTGTTAAGGGCAGTGACTCCCAACCAGGGGTCACAATTCCAGGATCACTATGTCTCGTGTGAAGAAAATGTAACATTATCCACTTTTATATAATTGAAATAAAATCCATTCAAAAGAACACATTTGGAACATGACAAGTAGTCGATGAAGGGGTAGATTAGCTCAGCTCTGGGGGTACACCAGACAGAAAAGGTTGGGAGCCATTGGTTTAGGGAATAGCTCACCTCTGCTACATTTTCTAACTGCTTTACATTTTGATCACTCCACCAAAAACACTATGATGTCCCATGGTCAGGCACTTCTCTTCATTTTAGTGCAGACAACTAAAGACAAGCATGTTAGGGGTATGTTTATGTCTTCAGTCGGTCACAACTGAGAGCAGATTTCAAACCTGTCTTGTGTGAACTGACCAGGTATTGAGGAGCTAAGAGATGGAGATAAACCCACTGGAGCAATCTGACAGTGGAATCAACTAGTCGACTGTATCCCTGTGAGGAATCCATTGACATGAAGAATTTTAATGACGAAAACAGAGTGGGGAACCTGCTTGTCCAAGTTCTGCAGTTAGTTCTTAAATGGTGGAAAACACATGAATTGTCAAGTGTTGGTGTGAGCAAAGCTAATGTGGTAGTGTAATAGCCATTCACTGTAATCTGAAACCAATTATTTCATTTTCCGCTATCCTCCACGCAGCTGCTGAGTGGCAATTTGGGACTGTGAAAGTTTGTCCTAAAACTTTTATGGATCCAATTTATGTTCTCCAAAATCGCAAACTTTCAAGGATTTCTTAGGCCTCTGGGAGCTGTGTTAATTAGGTTAATTATGTGGGTTTTAATCAACTAAGGGGGTGGGCTTCTGCTGGCCTGGCTGTCAGGCTGCCCTCAAAGACACCTGGGAGAAGAGAAGAGGGGAGGAGGGCGAGGGAGGGAGATAAGAGAGGGAGGGAGGGGAGAGTCAGATTACAGACAGCCTGTAGGGTCTGAGCAGATTGGATGTTTTCACCTAGCCATGATATTATAAATGTATGTATGTTTGTATAGAATATCGTATTTTAGTGTTACGTTTTCTACGAGTATTTTTCTCCTAACATCAACTATGCCATATAAATAAAAAAGCCACCTATGCAAGGTCCAATATGAAAAGATATTTACAGATTTATGTGCAAAGGAATACATTACTATAGTAATTATACTGCACATTGTAATAGTATATTGAATGTGCAGAAGTACTTACTTAGGAAATCATAAAAAAAAGAAAAGAAAATGTTTCGAGAACATGGATGAATATCAGCCAGGCAAAAGGCAACTCAACAAGGCCACTGACAAAAGGAACACCAGTAGAGGACAGTTGAGCAGCAGTGACTGCAGGGCCTCAGTACCATGCTGTAATGAACACACCTGCTCCAGTGCTCTCGTCTGCCACACTTAGACATGAACTCGATTCCTTTTATTGGTATTTTCAACAGCAAGCTTCCCCTAACAATACACCTTCAGCAGTTTGCACTCCTCATAGCTCGTCTTGGAAATTTTATGACACCAGCTACATCTTGGCTGATACGACAAGAGGCGTAAACCCTTTCCGCCACCTCATTTGGTTAAACAGAGCTCCATTTCATTTTAAAATTGGTCCCACAGACATGGATCAAGTGCATCAATTCTGCATCCACAAGAAGGCTAGTGCTTAAAGTATCGATCGAGCCTCTGGTTTGGTAAACAATCACCCAAATAGTACACATTGGAGTCAACAGTGCACTTTGCATGCGCTCTGGGTCACTGAGACCTTTGAACTGTGGGTTTTTGTAACATTTGTACCTGCTTGTGGAGGTCAGGCAGGATGTTGAGCATATTTGTGTCATCAAATAATGACAATAAAACATTTCTTTTCTTTTTTTCTTTTCTCTCTGTCCCAGGTGTCATATCGATGTGGTTCCACTGGCTGCTGAAATCCTCCAGGAGATCTCTGGATCCTAACAGCTTTTGTTCTTCAAACCTTAAGCAAACCAGAACCATTTCAGAACTTGAAAGATACTTATGATTGGTAGATTTCTTCAGGTAACCTTTTACTGAATAAACAGCTAGAAGATTGTTCTTTCAAAAACAAAAAATTGTCAGTTTTGGAATAAAATGTCTTTAGACGGTTATTTATTTAAGTCTCTTGATCTGAGTTCATAATTAGAAATTGGACTGGATGTAAACATAATTATGTAATATATAGTTGGTGACTGTTTGAATTCATAAATAGATTTTTTTTTTTTGTATGAACCGGCTTTGAACACTGCTGAGAGTGAATCTGACCGTGTGGCATCAGAGCACTCACATGGTGTATCCCTCTACACAACTCTCATCAAATTTGCAAATTGGATCAATGACAGTAATAAATATAGCTGTGTCGCTAAAACTAATTTGACAGCTCAATCAAAACATCCATCCAGTGTCCATCAGACTGCACAGGATTAAAGCATGAAAGTTAATTCAGACTGTCACAGGCAGCACTGGCCTCTGGGTTTATCTAGACTCTTCCAGTCCGCATTAATGGTGGAATATTAGTCTGCCATCATATGTGTCTGTAATGTGACATAATCACATATTTGTAGTTCGCCTGATGGTGAATGTAGCTATGAGCAACACACTGCTCAACTACTGCCAGCATTTCTATTTTACTTGATGGCATCACAACCCGAAATGTGTCTCTCTATCAGGAATTATGATGCCAGACGAATGAAGATGTCCTGGGCCACAGCATAGTTTAAGACTGAGGTAAATCTCTACTAAAACAGGTCTGACAGAAACTCAACTTTGTGTCTCTATATATGTTAGGTCAAAGCACTTGTATTTGTCATTTTGCTGATCCCAGATATATCTGGTATCTACCATTAGATTCCCAGTTGGTTTAACTGTATAAATTGGACATTACCATTAGAATAATCTAATGTACCAGTATAGAGGGTGTCTGCATGAATATAGGTGGGCCTACTATGCTGATAACAAGCTAGAGGAGGTCAGGGAGAGTTGAGAGTGATGCAAGGCATGTGTCTTGTTGGAAAGGTTGAGTTCAGTGTAGGGAAATGCCCCCAAACCACCCCAGCCATGCTCTACGCAACATTATGTCCTCTGAAAAACAAAATCCTGGACACCCACACGGTCACCACTTGCAGGCTTTTAGTTCTTTGCTCCAGGTTCTCATTTTATATGCAAATCTTACTAATCTCACTAAAGCTGCAGCAAACACAGCTGTCACTGTTCAGTTGTGCAATATCATTCACCAAGTTAAACCAACTGCAGTTTGACACAGTCTCATAAGAGGAAGATAGTGAACTGAACTGGCATCCTGCCAAACGGCTTGGCCCCCACAGGTGGACGTGGACACTGGTTTTCACAGTTGGTGGATCAGTTTTTCTCAACTAGCTACCTGTCACTTCATGTGTGAAACTGAGGGTCACACCTGTGTTGTTGTTTAGCCACCTAATGCTTCTTATAGCAGAGAATTGGAAGTTTAGTTTCACTGAGAAACTTAGTGTTAAGTGTAAGTTTTTTTCCTTGTGAGAGCTACGTACTGGGTAAATTTGTGGAAACATGTTACACATGAGACTGCTCAACTCACTTGACTTGGTCTCATTGTGCATGCAACCAAGCTGACCCAGTTATAATCATGATTGTACTTCTGCAGTATCCCATGGTCTTCGCTGTAGAGGGGATACAGTCAAAATGTTGTCTTTCTGTGTAACTCGTGTCCTCCGGGATTGAAGGTGTTGGTAAAATGAGACTGGAGCCATCCAGGTGAAATGACAGTCCATTTTATTGTTTCAGAACACAGCAGGCTACAGCAACCAGCTCCTCCCACTACCCCACCCCTTAGTAACAGCAGACCAATAAGAGCCCTCCTCCACCCCTGTCCTTCCACAGCCACACCCATCCAGCTAGGTCAGCTACACCCCCTTTGGAACAGCAGAGACACATCAGTGTCCACCTTTAAAGCAAGAAAATAGCTTGATATTTGGACCATGATTCCAATTCATGTTTTTTTTTTATACAAAAGCTACACAATGTTACACTTGATCATCAGAATACAATTCAACTGATTAACTTTAGTGTTTGGACACCATTTAAAATGTGATCAGATTCTTTACTTGGATGGAGCATTACCACTAAAAAAAAAAAACTCAACACTACCAGAGACTTAAAATACAAGGGACTGCAAAACAAGAGATGAGTATCATAATTCAGAATAATGAAAAAAAGCAAGCTAGAATCAGTTTGTACCATTACAGGAAAACAGAATAAAAAAAAAGGAAAACAACCAAAAGAAGTAAAAGTGAAAAACAATACATAAAAAGGGTTTTTCAAAAAAAAAAAAAAAATTCAACTGTTGAGATTAAAATCCATGTGTCATGTCAGGATTTAAAGTCAGCCCCCCCGTCAGGCTGAGAGACCAGAACAGAACCGCACTTCAATCTAGTTTGTCCCAATGGAGTTCCCATAGACAGGAAACTCTGCTTGCTGTTGTTGAGTCGTCTTCAGGCACTTTCTGAAACCCCGCCTCCTCCATATGGGCGAATCACGATGCAGGTTCATCCAGATCACATGATACAGCTGCAAAGGAAGAAGAGAGTGAAAAAAAAAGAAAGGAGGAATGAGGGGAAAACAGGAGGTGACAGGAAGGAGACAGGGCACAGGCGTGTGTAAAGACCACACACACAGATCAAACGTCACACACACACCACATCACACATCTCTGCAATTAGGAGCAGTCTGAACATGCAGCAGCCACAGTGAGTAAATCCACACGCCTCTCCCCCCTCAGACATTTCAGCCAGACACAAATCCTCCCCACTGTGCTTCTACTTTTACATCTTGCCCCCAAAACAGCTCTTTCTTTAGCCAACACCAGGCTACTGAGTGCGAGTATACTCTTACCTAGTAGAAAGTGTAGTGAAATGTTGGTCTTGGTATTTACAGGTCGGTATCAAACCAGGCCAGTTGGTTGGAGTCACCAGGTGGCAGGCCCTCTATCAGTTCCTGGGCGTGTCCCAGGTCAGGCAGCCCCTCTACAGGGGGGTAGTCCTGGCCAGGGTGGTGGCCCCCGCCCAGATCGTGGTCCAGCATGGGCTCCATACCCATAGAGTCCCCTCCGTAACCCCCCGAATGGAAAGAACGGTAGCTTGGGTCTGGGGGAGGGAGGAGTGGATGGAGGAGAGGCAGGGGAAGCAGAGCAGTTGTTAGAAGCATGTTAACAAACCAAGCCGTCACACAGTAGTATGATCATTCAAACAACACTACACAGCAACACTGCACACGTCCCTCCTCCAACTACAGCTGTTAAGGACATTGCTAAACTTGTGGTTCAGTTCACTACGTTTAGTTAAATCTACCAACTTCAAGTCTTCATTCTGTTTTCATTTGGCTGGCCAACAGCCAGTTAAAGCCGTTAGTGCTGGAGGAATGGAGAGCAGTGCAAATTAAGACACCAGCCAACCCTCACTCCTTAGCCTATTGATCAGTACACAGTCCAAGGTCCTGGTACACCCATAACATTTAGATGGCCCACAGTTAAAATAACTAAAGCAGCTGTGTTGTCCTGACTGACAGCAGGGAAACAGTCAATCTCCATCCTTCACTTGAAAGCATTATAGCCTGAAGTTGCCTGTGTATCACAACCTTCAACAGCCAATCCTGTCGTCAGCAGTAACAACGATGGACAAATGGAGTTATTGGACTGACAATATTTAGTTGTGTATCAACTGTCAGCTAAAACTGTTTTTGTTGCAGCCTAACTGCTCTGGTATTTGTTGCTACATCCTTGCCCCCACTCCCATGTTTCTCCTGGGAGATATTCCCGGCTAGCCAGAGGTGAGGAGGAGACTTACCTTCCTGTCGATAGCCCAGAGGCTCTCCTTGAGCTCCAATGTCCAAACCCAGGTCTCCGGTCTGCAGAGCAATACACAGACAAGCATGAGCAGGGTGGCTGCAATTTCAATAAGGCCAGTTATGCAGGCCTTAATTTACATTTTGCTTCAGTGCACAAGCAAGAGTGTTTTGTGTACAAATACACTGATTAGCAATTCAAGAACAAAGCTGATTTTGAATGCTTCATACCTCGTTCCAGGCCATTGGTTCCGTCCTGAAGAGTGAGCTGGTGAGTTCCACAGAGAGGCGTTTCTTGTAGTCTTGGGGTTTATCCTCTGACATACGGAACAAAACTGCTGCAGCGTAGGTGGCTAAGGGAAGATGGAGGGTTGACGGATTAGTCAAAAAACAACTTGTTATTACAGCAAGAGATTATCATTAATGTAAGTCCACGGAAAATGCGTTTTATCCAATCATAAGCACTCATGCTCAGTTGGACTGGCTCTTCTGAACATCTGCGTAGCTAAAGAGTAGTCCGTATGTGAACGAAGGCAGTATGTAAATTAGTGTTTTTTTTGTGGACATACCGACTCCTTCGTTGCGGCTGTGCAATAGCTCTGTGAGTGGGGCAGTGGCTCCCTCAGCCTCGATGGCCTCGGCAGCCTCTTTATCTTGGGCCAGCTCACACAGGACGCCTGCTGCTACACGCTGGATGTTCTCAATGGGAGAATACAACAGCTGCACACACAAACACAGACAGGATTGCTTAGAAAAATGTTCTCAGCCTTCACATTACCCACCCATGATCTGAAAGGATGCAACAAGCAGAGATTCATGAAGAGCAAGCACACATACACAACAGGTGGTACAATACATTTAACAACCGGGGCAGGGAACTTTTTCTCTTCAAACTACAACATGACTTTCAAAAATCACTGACATGGTCCCTATTCAATCCAAAATGACACCTGAAACAATTTAATCACATTACAGTGTAGATGTGTTGGTGTGATTGCAACATGATGACACAAGCACAAGAACAGAGCAAAACTGAACTGAAGCATGTTTTACCTGTACAAAGAGCGGAATGGTGTTGAGTCCTCTGATGACTATTCTGTTGTGGACGTCTCTGGCCAGGATGTGAAGTGCTCCTGTGCAGCCCTCCACAATCTCCTCCATACGAACTCCCTCCTAATGACAGAGACACACAGTTGAGTTTAAAACCCTTTAGCAGCTAAAGATGAGCAGACAGTGGTGGGAACTATCGTTGACCTCAGGTGATCTTTTTGAAGTGGCTAAGGGAATTACAGTGCACCTGGTCAGTACCAAATCTGACATCAGTTCTAGGTCAGGTTTAAATTATGCTGGGCATCGGATGAGTTCTGCTCCACGGCACCACTGAGCTGCATGTCCCATTAATCATGCCATGCTGGTGTTTGTTGTGGAGGTGTGTGTTCAGTGTTAAAGAGATAGTGTGTGTTCTCACCACAAACTGCTGCTGCGTGCCTCCCATGCTGGTGCGTCTCTGTGTGTCTTGGTGTGCTCTGACCAGCAGCTGAACCAGTCTGGGGATGGCCCCCTGCTCCCTCAGAGGAGCGTGGTTTGCAGGGCACAGAGCCAGGTTACGGATCAGACCGACTGTAGCCTGACGGACCAACAGATTTACATTTCAGTTATGCACATTTCAAATGTCAACTTAGGTAGCCATTAGGCACATCTGATCAAGAATCACAGCCAAATGTTGTTTTCAGAAATATATATTTTGTATTCACAAGATTATAAAAATGCATCTTTTTTACTTTAAAGTCCTTCCTTCTGACAGACCAAGTGGATTGTGTATGTAATTTAGGACTTGTTTTTTCACACTACAGTGACGAGAACAAAAACTGTACTAATGCTTATTTTCTATGTCCATATGTACAAATGCACTACAATAAACTAGAGGCTAGGACTGGTCACTCAAGTGTATTTCACAGCTTCTACATTGGACTGTGCCAAAACAAGCAGGATTTACGGATGTGTTAGAGGTTTAAGCAACTTCCAGCAGTAAGGCACTGCATTCTCAATGCACAACAACAACACTCAGTCCTGAGAGACCCAGAGGAGATGAGCTGCCCACATGGATTAGTAGCAAACTACACTTTTCTACAGAAGTAATACTGTGCATTTAAAGCCAAGTTTGGCCCATTATTTTAGATTCAAGGTGTGGTCAAGTGTAAACTGATTTCCACTGGAAACACTACTAAAAGAACAGCCACATGAGAGGCTGACAGTATGAAGAACTGCTTATGTGACTGACTGCTGCTGGCAATGAGTGTAGGTGCACGTACCTTAATGAGTGGCCAGTGTGACGGTGGATGCAGTAATTTGACGACCACGGGAAGGCCGTAGTGCAGTCTGACAGCATTCTGTGCCATCTCAGCGTCCTGGTGTCGAGATGTGAGGTGACGCAGGGCACAAATAGCTGGTTCTGTGATGTCTTCTCTATCTCCGGCCCGAAGCACCGTGCGAACTAACGCCTCAATACCTCCAACCTACAGAGGAACCGATGGTGGAACAGATTAATGGACACATCAGAGATTCAGTTTTACTGGGTGGATAGTATTAAAACGGAAACGTAAGTGTGGAAAATACATTACTTTAATTATAAATTCACAAATTCTAACCAAAGTAGGTATATACACAGTATTTGTAAACAGTAACTAAATAGTAGACTAATTTTAACATTGAGTGCTGACCTGGCAGACCATCATCTTGTTCTTGTAGTTGTTACAGGTCAGGTTAGAGAGGATGCCAGCAGCACAGGTCACCACGTTAATGTCGTCACTGCCGAGCAGCTGGACCAGAGTCCCTAGCAGACCCTCCATTCCCTCCTGCAGAGAAGGACAATCGTGAGGTTAGCATGAATAGGTACACAGTATCAAGAGCGCAGCAAATGCTCACTACCAAGATGAATTTCAACTACAGAAAAAAAGTAAAATGCATTTCTCTCTCATCTTACTGCTGAGCAATGCCTTTTAGTGAGTTGTTCTCACTGTCTTTCACTGACAAAAGAGATTTTGATGTTGGTACACGAGGCAGTTCTCATCACCTGTTTGGTGGCAGCATCTGATAAGTTCCTGAGAGTCCAGAGACAGTTCTGGACCAGTCTCTGGCTGGGGTCTGTCAGGTGGAGTCCCAGAGCCTGCATGCCCCCTGGAGAGAAGAACGATTTTATGTCGTTTACACATAAATGTGTTTGTAGTCCAGTGGTTGCCATTTTAAGGCATTTAAAATAACCCGGAAGAATATACAGTATATCTATAATGATATTCAAGCTCATATTTTAAACGCTCTAATCTTTAGGAGACCAAACATACCAGCTTCTACAATGGCAGGCTTGTTACTGGAGCAGACTGACAGGACTTTGAGAACACGGCTTGTGGTCCACAACAGCTTCTCGTAGGTGTAAGTCCTCATGATGTTGACCAATGCCTGGGGGCCACCACTGGCCAAGATTATCAACTACAAAAGAGAATCCACAGAAAGGATAGGGGTTTTAAAGCTCATGAAGTACATCACCTTACAAATTGCAACAGTTATTACGTGTGTATTACCAGGTTTTAACTCAGTATTGCCTTCTGTCCACACACACACCTCCCACTATGCCCTCACCTTGCTTTCCTGGTTTCCATAGGCCAGTATCTGGAGACAGTCAGTGGTGATGGCCAGGAACTTGACATTGGTCTTGTTGAGCAGCGCCACCATTTTCTGTAGACCCCCAGCTAAACGGACAGCCATCTTGGCTCCTTCCTGGTGCAGGAGGAGGTTGTGGAGGGTGGTAATGGCATAGAACAGGACAGAGTCCACTGGTGAACTGCAGAGCAAACACAGGCTCATTAGATTACTGTCCCACTGGGAAATAACAACAGCTAGATATCTATTGGATTAGGTTTCTCACAGGGCTCTCCACATCCTCTGCCTTTGATGAGTGAACAGCCAATTTCTCATGTTTCTCTTATCACAATTGATAGGCCAGTGACACAAAAGTAGCTGTTTACTTTGTGACAATAAGAATGAGAAAACTAAATTACGTGCATGTTGTTGAAACTGACACTGACCACACTGCTTCCTGACCAAACTAAAAAAACCTTCCAAATCAAGTATCCCTTTCACATACCCAAGCATTTTAACTAGAGCTGGTATTCCTCCAGACTTGAAAATAGCCAGCAGACCCTCTCTGTGATGGGACAGGTTGTGGAGTGTTCCTGCGGTGCAGCGAGCTGTCTCCACGTCGTTTGTGTTCTGCATGGTCCTGACAATAGCAGACACCATCTGAGGGGAGCGCATGATGGCGTGGCGAGAAGCTTCTTTCTTTGAAAGCTGGTGGACCATCACTGCTGCTTTGTTAACTACAACCTGGAGGAGACGGACACAAATGTTAAGGGATAATCGTAGGGAAAACATAAAATAAAAACACAACTACTCATTTCTATAGGCAGCTACCTGGTCCTCATCATTGAGTAGTTTGGTGAGTTCTGGTATGGCTCGGGTTGCCAGCTCAGCATCATCTTGGTAGTTGATCAGATTGACCACAGCATGTTTGAGCATTTGCGAGGGCTCTGCCAGCCTCTGAACATTGGTGGGGTTTGCTGCATCATACTGCGTAGAGGGGATCTGCATGCCCTCCTCAAGAGTCTCTGGGAACATTGCTGCACGCACCCGCTGAGCACGCGTCATGGCATACTGACCATCTATGTCTAGAAGAGACAGAAGAACAGTTGTTATATTAGGATTCAAGCTGCTTCTCGGACCATCCAAGTCCAAGATTTTATGTGCAGTGAACAGATCTTCCTCAAAACTATTTGTTGAAAGTACTATGACCTACCTTGTACTTGTTCCTGGGCGAAGTTCTGGTTGAAACCCTGCTCCCACTCATACATGACCTGGTTGTCGACATCCTCTTCCTCAGGGTTGCCCTTCCCACTGAGGGAGGGAGCAGTTGTGGTGGCCCCTGAATGGATGCCTGAATCCAGGTAAGACTGTTGCTGCCAGTGACTGACTGCCGCCTTGCGGTCTGGCTCCATGACCATGTCTAGCTCCATCAGATCAGCTGGAAAGAGATGAAGTATTAGAGGATCAACATATGCAATTCTTGTTTGAGGCATGATATTATTGGCATTTGACAAAATGTAGAGAAAGGTATTGTCAGCTTTGTAATTCCAGTGGAGTGAACAGTTTGGAGTTCATTTTAGGTCAGCTGGCGAGGCTAACAAGGAAATATTAGATATAAAAGCATCTAAACAATGCCTACACAATTATTACCAAGAGGTATGATCACAATTATTAAACCAGTTTAAAAATCCTAATTTTAGTATTAAATTGAATTGCAATTGTCCCATCTTATGTCAAAAACCTGGTCAGCTTTTTACCTTTACACCATTAATTGACAGTAACATTGTGTGTTGCAAGAGTGGCACAGGGTACCAATAATAATTTATAGCCACCGCAAAGAATCGATTTCTAACCTGCTTCTTATGCTATTATTTTCCCACATTTTCATACTTCAATGATGTGTGGGATTTACCAGTGAAGGTCTCTTCAAGCATAAAGTTTGAGTTTACGTGTGCTCCAAGTTTCAAATTGAAATCAATAACTAATTCACTTTGCTCTAATGAGAACATAAATCTGTACCAGGAGAAGAGGCCGTTATGAACTGCAGCAAAGTTTAACTGTGTGCGAGTGTGAGAGGTGCAGACAAATGAAATAGAAGCTGTAAAGAGCAAGAAGGTGAAAGAGTCTGAGTGTGTCAGAAAGCTATTGACTCACCCTGGGAAGCCATGTTCCTTTCTCAAACCTCGGCCGACACAGCTTCCTGATCTGAAACAGGAAAACAAGCAGTCAGTCAAACTGCCTCAGTGGCATCTCACCTTAGTCCTCCACTTTCGTTCCAGTCAAACAGCCATTTTACTTTAAACAGAAAAAGATCACAGCAGAGGTAAAGGCAGAAAAACAGACTGTTAGAAATTAATTGCAGTGTTGCTTCAAAAGAAACGTTCCAGACAAGTGACTTTTCAGTGCCTTCTTTCCTTTCCTGCCTCCTACGTCTCCTGGATTTCCTCCTCTGTTAGAGCCAGACATGCAAACAGCAGCAGCTCACACACAAAGCCACCATTAAGTGTAGCAGCTAGCAACTATTTAGGTGAGGAAGGACAGGGGAAGTGGAGCATTGGGTGGAGAGAAAAGAGGCAGGAGGAGGGAGGCGGGCGTACGCATATATGCGCTGGCTTTGAAGCCGAAACCGCACTCTGCAGGAAAGTAAACACCGGCAGAGGAAGGAGAGAGGGAGAACAAGTGAGAGGGGATTAATTCAGAAAAAAAACAAGGAAAATTGAAACGGGTATTTTTTCAATTCATACTCAAAAGATAAATGTTATGACAGTAACACACAAAGGCAGGAAATGAGAAAAATGCAGAAGAAAACCTAAGCTAAAATGAGACAGAAATGTGCTGTTTATCTATAGAATCAGAAATACTTAACAAACCCTTTCAAAAGTACATCTGTGGTTATTCTAAGATAAATTCTTCAGAAAAATAAAAAGGACCAAATCGATTTCAATCAATGTTTTTATACTGATTTTGACTTAACGGGCACACTGGAGGAAAATAAGGGCATGGCAACAAAGGAGCCCTGAATGGATTCATACCTTACTAAAGAACTTCGAGGGGACTAACAAGACAGACTTTCCTACAGTGAAAACCACAGACCTGCTGTCACAGTATGTTGGTTTCACATAATCTACAATCCACATGAAAACATACAAGCATACCAAAAGACTGCCTTTACCCGACCTTCATTTGACAGATACTGTTGTGCCCTCGTTTGTTTAGGATCATTGAGAAAATTCATTAAGACCATGTACAACCATGGTATAAAACCGTGTGCTGCATATTTCTATTATGATAAACAGGCAAGAACATCATGATGATTTTAGAGCAGCTTATGCTTCCTGACAGAGCAATCGCAGTACTAGGTGAAAAAGTCTACAGACTTTGGTCAGTCCGGCATTGTATCAGCAAGCGATGAACGAATATTGCTGATGAAATTAACCAAGAAGAGAAACTTGAGGATTCTTTTTCATTTGTCCCCATGGAAAGTAAATGTGTTGAGCAGCCACTTCTTGCCAGAAGACTTGATGCAACAGGTGTAAGGCTGCGTTACTGTTGTAAGGTCAGATGTAGTGAAAGTGGCAACATGTAGAAAAAATGGTCATGAGAAATCTTATTTGATATTTCAAGTTTCTGTGTGATCATTTTGAAAGTAAGGACATCATTTCTTAATAGAACAAACACAATGCAATAAAGCATCTCTGCCAGTGAAATAGCCATTTACTTTTGAAATACAGGGTTCTGCCAGAGAGATCATTAAGTCAGCCAGACAGTGCATTCACATTAGCCAATTATGCTAAAATATATAATACAGACAGGAAATGCTGCCCCACCGCCCTGAATCTTAGATGTCCCGTCTCACAGATATCAACTTTAGCTGCTAGCTGTCAACAGGCAGGATTATGTGTTCACCTTGGTTGTTTCGGCAGAGAGAGACTTACCTCTCTGGTCTCTTTAAGCAGCAAAAAGCACAGTCCATCTTTCCATATATCAAAACAATAGAGTTTTGTTTTTTTTCCCCACAGTGTGGCTTGCAGAGTGCATTTAGCAGACAACAGCAGAGTTTAGCTAACTGTGATTGACCCTGTAGGCACCCTGTTGTATTAAAATGAAATCCTAAAAAACTCACTTCTTACATTTAAGACATGACAAGCTATTTAAGAAATATAGTTTTTGAATATTTGTGTGTCCAGCAAAGATTCAATACACTCTGCTTGAGGAGCTTATGTTGGCAAATATCACAAAAGCAGCGTAAAACATATTAGTCAGATCACCATTGCACTCACTTTGTTCTATAGATTGAATAGCTTTTTCTTAGAGACGTTTATTATCCTGCCTGCAAAACACTAGGATATCAGCAAATCAAAATGAAAACAATATAGCACAAAGAGAAGACTAAACAGCCTACAAACACAAGTGGACATACAGAAATACACAGCAGCTAGGCATGTAGTGGTAAAAACCAGTCTGGCATGAGTGCCAGTGAATGTGTAGGAGTTTGTGAAGTTGACTGGCTCCCAATATGCAAATACACCCAAGGATAGCTAAACTACTGCTCTGAACTACTTCCCTCCTCTCACACCCACACCACCCCAGCTCAGCTGTGTCATTAAAACACAATCTTGAGTTAGGCTCCAAGACTGTTGCTTCCAACCACAAACGCACCAACTCAAATTCACTGTTCACACACCATCTTCCCGAGCATTACAGGCCTGCCCTCACATAACCTAGCCCTGCCCTAATGGGAGCCATATGTCCCATACAAGGCTGCATACAAATCAAACATTCAATCAAAGCGCACAGTGGAACCATTTATCAGTCACATTGGTGGAAAATGTGGGTCTTTACATCTGGCTTTGGAAACTGAGCCGATGAGTTTTTTTGATGGGCAAACAAGTAAAGTCTGGTCTCCAATTGAGACACACAAATGGCAGCCTTACCCTAAAGTCAGACTCTGACCGTTAAAACAAAAAGAAAAAAACTCATTACAGTAAGCGTTCTAGATATCAGGCTAGCAGCCCGGCCACAAACATCTGAACGAAAGGTTTCTTTGAAGCCAGATGTGAAATCCAATATGTAGAGTTGTGCCTGGTCCAGTTAAAAGCCATATAATTGAAACCAGATGACTAATGAGTTACACACAAGTCACCAGAGTCAAGATGGCTGTCTTGGTTGCAGTATGTGGGATGAATCGAGACATAAGCACCCACAGGGAACTGAGGCGAAGGGGGAAGTCACATGAAGCTACACTTGGATGAAGAGGTATTTTCTTGGCACACACAAATGTGAATGTAGATGGCAAGGTAATGTGCATGCACACAGGCACACAAAGTCCTATGAAGTGAAGTGTAATCACAGCACTGCTGTCCCAGGACAACACTCAAATGACAGGCTTACTGTTCCAGCACAGAACTGGATGGTCAGGAATAGTGTCCTTCAGTCTGTTTCACTGCCCTGAATATAGTAAAGAAAAACACGCCGTCCACGTTGAGAGCCAGAGGTCATCAATGTGAATGACAAACATGAAACAAAACAAAGGTGAACCAGCACAACCATTTCTGTTCAGAGGAGGTTTGATTTTAACGCTACCTCACAGAACAGATAAGGGTACCGATGTAGTCTATTAGGCTGGCTCTATTCAGAGCATAGAGACTACAACTCCTGACATTCATAGACAGACTGGACGAAGCACAATAAAATTATAATATAAAAATCAAGAAAAGATCACTTCTAACATTAAAAATGCTCTGCAAGAGACTCGACTTATCTCACATACAGGGTAGGAACCATGGCTCTTTGAACTATGAGTACTTCCCATATGTAGAGGGTGCTAAATTGCAGAGAAGATGTCTCAATCAGGATTAGGCACAAAGCCAGATAACTGACAACTATTACGAGATAATTTCTACTCCCACAAATAAAAGATAAGGTTATTATGGGTCCATGGATACACCTACACGGTCCAATATGCCCAAGTTTAACCAATTATCTAACATATCAGCAGCTAGCTAAGCAAGCGTGAAAGAAATATGTAAGCTATGTGGGAAATCTTCTTCTGTCGCTAAAAAACAACACATCACTGAATATCATCTTTCCTTTGTAATTTGAGGAAACTCCAAATAAACTAATAGGAGGGTTGAAATTCGTATCCATTTATTCATAGCAGCTAAGCACATCCAAACTCTCCAATTCCATTTCCTCTTGATGAAAAGAAAAAAATAGCCATTCTGTCAGCAAATTCGAGCCACAGTCAAAGTGAGTTCAGATGAGCCTCAAGGTTTACCTTGTGTAAAGAAGACAGTATCATAATTCCATTTAAAAAAATAAATCTCTTCCTCTGCATTGCATCACACAAAATCACTATTTTGGCCTGCAGACATTAGTGGCTTACTTTTACAGTCTCTTCCTAGCATGCTGTGGTATTTAAATAACATATTAAATTAATTTGTTAGAGGAAGTACACAGTGCTTGGGTTGAAGAAAAATGTATTAATTGAGAGCAAGACTTCAAAAAGAACCAAATCCATCTAAACTCCTGCACAGCCCGTTTCCTCTCAAGTGAAAAAAAACACTGAGTTCAATACATCCATATGAGTAAATGACCCACACAAGCTGCATTATCGGCACAAGCATAGAGACAGCAGCTGCCACAGGCTTCAGTGTTAGCCACGTAATGTGCAGGGTCAGCAGCACTCACTGCTGGCTGCCAACAATACAACGAGCTCAATGCCTGCAGCCGCTGCAGTGTTTGGTCTGAGTCTCAAATAAAAAATGCTGGATGCCCATGGATAAACAGGAGCTCCAGGAAACACCCAAGCAACTTCCACATGACAACTTTTCCCTTGCTCTGCTCAATATTTATCAATCTATTTAAAATGGATTGAATAGGTTGAGAGTAGTACAAAAAGCACATAAAAATCCTGACAGATGTTTTCTCCAAAATAATTCAATTGCTTGGAAACATTTATCATGGGTGTTAAACTGGACCTGTATTTATATAAAGTGATTGATCCTTTCCTTGTCTCCTCATGAGGATATGTGATTTTATCTGAAACATATGGAAAAATCTAAATCACCACTGTTACTCGAATATTTAATCTGCCTATAAATTGCATACAAATTACCATCTAACTGCGGACACATAAGCGGGTAATTAGAAAAAGAAAAAACTACAGTATTAGGTAACTGCAATACCACTAGAAAGGTTCATGGTAACGGTCTTCTTGCAAGTGGATTACCTCAAAAACATACCACTACCGGTCTCCGACGCAGTCTACACCCACGCTTCTGTCTTAAAGATGTTAATGCACCGTTAGAAGAACATTTTGCTGACGAGATGACGGGTTTTTCAGTTTTTTGTTCCGTTGTGTAATCTGAACGGGGATTTCGCCGAAGTACAGCAGGAAGACGAATAACAAAACAAAACATTTCAACCACTTCTAAAACAAACACGAGGGTCAAACAATGCACTGATTTCTGGGGCATGGAAACACCAGGGACTGATATTAATTCAGTAATTTGTAAAACGTAAAAACTCGACCCCACTCTCGTGTCCTTATCTTAAATAAAAACCAGTTTAGTTGTTGGTCTTCCGTGACTAAAATAAAATCTGGAGCCGCTGATGTCAACATCCTCCAGCCGCGGTTTAATCTCTAAATCTGATCGCTAAATCATTCTTTGCAATGAAACCAAAACATAATCAGTGACGAGTAAAAGAATATCTTGAAATCTCACCACCATGTCAACTTGGACACTAAACCACATGCAACAAACAGCTTTTCCAACTGAAGCCATCACATCGCGTGTTTTCTGTATCGACTGGATGGCAAAAAGCAGCAAGGTGGCCAACTTATTTTTCCCGTGGACACCCGCCTGTCCCTCTCCAGCAGCCCAACACACACACACACACACACACACACACATCTGGCTGTGCAAAAGGGGCCAAGCGAAAAAGAAAACACCTAATATAAGATTTAATAAAAACAGATAAACACATACCAACTATCCAAATAATAGTGTGCTGCACCCCCCACCTCCCCAGCTGCTGGCTGGCCCTGACTTTCTTGCTCCAACACCACTGACTCAAATTTCACACTCTGGCTCCTCCTCATCTTCCTCCCAAAGCACAACGGCTGGGAGGAATTTGTCGGTCTTTGTTTAAAAGGACGAGTGGAAACACACTCTCACGGGCCTTTGACCTAAAATAAACTTAAATATTAACCATTAACATTCGTTTGGATCGATTCCGCTAGCAATTTAACATTAAAGTTTCTACCGGTTTTCACTTCCAGCTGAACTTTCGATGAAATGTTTGTTAACCCACCTCACGAGTTTTCGCGACTTGGCTAACGTTAACTAACGTTCGCCAACTTAGTTTTAACACAAAGCTGTGCTCACGGCCGAGCTTCAAACGCGTGTATCGTCACCTCATATTAAGTGAATGTTAAGCTAAACCAGCTGCAAAAACAAGCGACCAAAAGGCGAAACTCAAGTCGAGCAAACATGAGTCAGAATAGTGGAATGTGGCCAGCGGCATAAGTGGGCTAATAGTAGATAAGCTAACTAACCATGGCTATCGTAAGCTAACGTTAACTATTGAAACAAGCGAGGACGCAACATCGGCGTTTACTCCCAAAGTAAGGTTTCCGAATAAATTGTAAGGCAATGAAATCCATCGGATACGTTTAGCTAATTGTGAACTACTGTCTCTATTACCTAACACCAACCCCGTGATATCATAAAGTTAATGAGTACCGTCTATAAAATAGGCATGTTCCCATTAGGAGGTGGATGGCATATCCCAAATATCTGCCGTGAAAGCAGCTGGCTCACTAGCTGCTGCAGCAGCAGCAGCAGCAGCAGCATCACCGGACGGCCCGCACACAACAACCGTCTCCATTCCTGCTGGCATTCAAGGAGAGCCCGACTAGAAAAGAGGGAGACACTGAGTGTAGCCGACAGTTTTGAATGTTGAAGCCTACCCTTGTCAACACAGAAAGTCCGTCCACTCGGATCCTGGAGAGTAAAAACCACTTAGAAATGGAAAAGTCAAGGAAAATGTGAAGACGAGCGTCAGCGGGGAGCCCTCGTCCACTCCCTCTACAGTCAGTCACTGTTAGCTTCGCCGGAACAGCAGTGACTGAAAAATGTAAGATGGCGGCGCTTTTATATAGACCGGAGAACACCTCCAGTGGTTACATATCCTGCCGTGCGATCGAATAAAATAGAAACTAAAATCAGATAAATCTTTAATTCATGTTATTCTTACGCGTCTCCACATACATGTACCTATCACAATGACTACATGCATTAGTTGTGAGTTTTAGTTGATTTAATAAAGTAAAGCAAGCCCAAATCAATGTCTACGGCGTGAGCATGAATACACAATTGAATGAAGTTCCGGCGGACTAGAAAAGGGAAATCCGATTCCTTTTCCCAAGTTAAACCTCTTGGACTGTGAAAAACGGATAATATCCTTCACCTATACAGAGTGTGACAGTGAGAGTTTCAATGCCAACAGCACTACCCTTACCAGTACTCCCCTGCCCCAATAGAACAAACAGATAACCTCACAGATTTAAAATAAATAAATAAACAAATAGTCCACAAAATCAGCAATAATCACAGTAGGCCTAATAGAAAGTCACTTCCAAGAAACAAATTATGGTTTTTATTTGAGGTACCATATTTTCATTTGCGACTCCAAAAGCTAGGGGATGCAAAGGGTCAAATGATGATAAATAAAACACAAGCATTGCAAATAACAAAAAACTCAAAAAGGAGATATCATTTTTTATTACACTTTCGATTTTCAGTTTCAGTTTCAATCAATAGACACTGGATATGGTATTGGCTATTCAAATTGTAACCAGCAAGCAGCTCTTTGGCTACAAGCTTCCTGAACAAAAATATGTGATTAGTAACTTCTGCAATAAAGCAAAAGGTTGGGTGCAGCAGAAAAGTGATGAATTTGTGAGTCAGAGATTGTCAGTGATTACTGGAGAGTTGTTGATTACTGAAGTAAATCAACATTCTCAGGAAATATCCAAAGGAAGTGATTCATAACTACTGTTTTCAGTGTGGGTAGGAGAAAATCAGAGTTCAGGCAATTGTATTATATACTTAATTGATCAAACAATGCATGCATTGCTAAAAGGATTATTTCTTCCAAATATTGTAGAATTAGATTAATTATACTTCCTGACTCCATTAGAAAGCATATTCAGTCATTAACATTATTAGTGATCTACGGGCATAGCCGAGGTCCTTCAAGTGAATAGTGTGATCTCCTCTTTAGTCTGAGATCACAGAGTTGTGGCTATTAATTTTCAGGAAGTATTTTAAGTAAGTTAGTTGGAAATTTGAATATGCATTACAAGTCCTCTAGTCAGTGTTTGGTCCCTTAATCTGTGTTATAAAGGTAATGTGCTACCTTCACATTGTCCCTTCATTCTACAGCTAACAATGTCATGTGCAAACCAAGGTAAAATCCTCTCTTGTCATCTGCCTACAGGCTATTTCCTTAACCGTTATTTACAGTATGTGGGCGGAATAGGTTACCGAAAGCCAAACTCTAATTCAAAACAGTGAATGCAGCAGTCCCTGGATAGGATATACGGGAATTACATCAACACAGCCAGTATACACAATATATGAGCACATCACCTAGAATGAATCCACCCTGTGTCATTAGATTGCAACATGGAAAATTACGCTAACTGAGTGTAATTGATTTTATTTTGAATGGCTTTCAAACCACAGTGAGAATTACTGCTGTCAGTCAGTTTAATATACAGCCATGATTTGTGAAATGAAATGGCTCGGCTCTGTTGTCACGTGATTTCACAGGAGCATGCCGATACAACCAAACAGGTACGAAATCATGTTACAGTGGGTGACTTCAAGAAAACAGGATGACATAACATTCTGGGTTGCAGATATTTTGATTATATTCCCAAACATATATCAGTGGAAAGGTAGTGTAATGGTTAGGAGACAGGCTGGTGATCAGAAGTTTGCTGGTTTACATTTCAAATATGGCTGGGTGAGTCTGAGTTAAATGAGAAACGTACAGTAATCTCCTCTCAATACTTACTATTGTCCTTGAGCAAGGCACATAGCCTCCAACTTTTCCAGTATATAGTCTAAAGACTGTGGATGTGGGTGCTGTTGTGAAAAAGAAAGGAATCTAGCATAAAATATATTATAACATATTATCATGAAAACTGTATCTCTGAACTGAGAGAATGGTTCATGCAGTACCTGTGCTAGATGGTAATCTTTACAGCAGTTCACCTGCTCACAAGTGCACTCTCTTGTACAATACTGTTTCTTCATAAAAGAAGGCATACCCGCCTTGCTTTTAGTGAAATAGATCTTACCCAACCTAAAAAGAGCATTTCTAGGAATATAACACTTCCAAAACCATTCTGAAAATCTAGCTGTTTACATTACTGGTTATTATGATTAATGTCTCAACACAAAAATCACAAGAGCATATATTAGAGTAGAAGAGCAGATTTGATTTTTAATGTGTATGTGTGTATTTATATTGCACAAATTGTGGAGTTTTACCTGATGGAATAGTGTTAACTCAACATAAATCAAAACACAGACGTCTTTTACTCCAGTGTTTACAGGCCTTTCAAAATGTAAATGTCTCTGTGATTTATTATTAATCAAAACTGTATGTTATTTCTGCCACACAATGACAAGCAATGAATAAATAATGTAAAAAAGAAAATGACAGTAGGGGATTGACAGTGTTTCAAGAGAGGATGCAACAGTGTAGTTACAGAGTTGGGCTTTAGTTACAATAAAGATTTAAACAGAACCATATTGTCACCGTAGTATATCCGTCTGTGACCACTGGGTCTGGATTAAGAGCACAGGGTTAAAAATCTGATTTACCATCTTTGGAAATCCCACTGAAGTCTAATCTGTGATGTCTGTGAGACTCATTCTGCATTGAGCAAACTGTCTATGCATTCAGTGTGTCTGCGTCATATACAGTATTTCATTGATAAGCAGCATCAATTTGTATGTTTGTGTCTCATACTGCAAGAAAATAAATCACATTCATGTAACTTCATTCACATTGTTCATTTTATTACTGTTTACAAGGATTCTCTCATATCCATAGCTCTAGGCCTATACTGCTTTACAATTCTTTCTGCATGTGAAATGTTAAATTGCACCTTGCCTGTTAATTTTAGACCTGTCAATCACTGCTCCTGAACTTGCTAATATTTCTACACTCAGCCCAACATAGCAAACAGCTCATAATAAGTGAAGGAAGAGGTGGGAGGTTTCAGCTGTGAACCTGTGTTTCTGTGTAGCTAATATGAACAGCAAGGTGGAGTAATAAATACAACTGTACATTTTCATTTTTATTTTTCTGTTTGTGGAAGAGTAGCCAGACATCAAGTGAAAGGGGAGAAGTGCAGAAACTACAACACCACTGTATATTCCAAAATATTTTATTTGATAAAGTAGATTGAGGAAAAGTACCTGACAGAGGCCAACTAATGTCTTCTCTCTGCATTGAGTGATACATCAGTGGACCATAATGTTGTGAATGGAATCATTTTTCAGGGTTTGGATCACACTCACCTGAGGACGGATGTGTATACGTACTATATTTTCATCTTTTCATTCAGGAGTCACTTTGAATACAGTATGTGTGTATGTGATGTTTAACTCAATGTGGGTCAGATTCAATCCTCTCTATCCTGGTTAGTAATCACAAGAGAACTCTCGGCTCTAGGACACGTGAGGTTAAACATCCAATTTTGTCTGATCCTGGAGAGATCCTGCCAAAGATTAATCCATAATGCCTGTGAAATGGCCCTTCATCCAACAGGCTGTGCTGAAATAACACAGCCAGTTCTGTTCCCAAACATGCTGTGGCTCTCCAATGACCCAGTGTTGCACCACTTCAGGGAGCCCACACAGCACTTGTTCTTCCAGCTGGATGGGCTGTTTCATGTTCCATCGTGGGGAGTTCGCTGGATGAGTATTTACACCTGCAATTTATTGATAAATGTAGATTGGTATGGACATCAAGACAGCACGTTTTAGAAAAGGCATAATGTAACTGTAATGACAAACGTGTTTGTGTGTTAATAAATGTGGTTCATAAAAAACCTTGTGTCTTCATTTAAAACATATCATTGACGGAATACAACTAATATCTATTCTAAAAATAAAACATGTCAAATGCTCACTTGCAGGACAATATTGATTTCTAGTTATATTTTCCACTCTGATTTAATTATCTTTGTATCTTTGCTGGTAATATTTGGCTGCTATCCAACATCATGCACCGTGCAGGGCTCCATTCACTTTAAGTAATCAGCTAATAGTATAAATCTGTTCATTGGGTAAAGATGAAGCCGTCATGGAGCTGGTCTGACAACATTCTCGCACTGAAACACCATCAGGGCTTTAATATTGAAAAAAATCCACGTACATATTTGACTGAATAAAAGGTCCAACACAGTGTTTTCCATGTGTGTCTTACAGTTTTAAAATAGAAATGTGCCAAAGCAGATTTAAAATTAGAATACAGACCGGCACACATACAGTAAGCAAACCACGGGGGATTGCAGACATTGTTACTTGCTTGCACCACACACACACACACACACACACACACACACACACCTTGACAGAACCAACAATTATCCTGACTTGTGCATTCATCCGGCTTAATGCAGGATTGTGAGGAAACTGCATGCATGTGTATGTGCCTTCTGCTCTCACTAAACAGAGGACGAGCCCATGATAACACAGAACCCAGGATAACACACGCAAACACACCAAAACAGGAAGGTTTTGGTCTCCCTGGGGTTTAATACTCACAAGGGAAGCACGGGTCACATTCACGCTTCAACTTGATGTGTTTACATATGCATGTGTGTGTGTGTGTACAACCTGTGTATATGCTTGCATTGGCATATGTGTGTGCCATGTTCTAATTTATGTGTAAGTATACTGTATGTGTTCCTCTACCTGTGAATGTGTAATTCAAAACCTCCTGTATGGATGTGTGTAGAAAGAGTGTGTAGAATAGGATACAGTAGTGTGTGTGTGTGTTTATAGAACTTCCTATGTTGATTTTATGCAGAAGTATATGTGTTTGGTGTTGCATAGCTATTGCTGAGGAACAGAGACGGCAGTAGAAATCCCCAAATCCTAAGAGAGCAAAACGCCACACACACACACACACACACACACACACACACATACACTGGGCCAAGGGCTGAGGGGTGTGGTTCCTTTCTCTAACTGTGAAAGAAAGGGGCAGGACGGAGCTATAGATAGGGGTAGACAAAACAAACACCCCCCACGCACAAGGACACACACACGCAGACAGCAATAGTAGCGCAGGTCAGGGAAGCGCAAAAGACAGGGCCACATGGAAGGAGGGTTTGTTTTGGACTGACACTCTCGTGTAGAGGGTTGTGGCCTTCTTGAAAAATAGCTCGCACACAGCAGGGCGAAACCAAACATATCATTTCTTTTGAAGAAACTGTAGAGCTGTAGATGTCTCAGTCTGTGACAAGCATATACTGTTTATTTCTCAAGGTTATACATCCACTTTGGTTATGCATTTAGTATTATATTTCGCTGACAGGGAAAATGAGACAAATGAGGCCTGGTGTATTCTATGTACAATATAAAATACACTGTGAACTAAGTAACACATATGGATGAATTAGCTTTAAAACAACTACCGAGCAGCATTACCTCTGTATATCCGCTATTTTATTTAGTTTGCTACACTGCATGCTTCAGTGCACTGTGTTTTTACACATGACATGCAAACATTGCATCACCTTATTCACTGCAGAATATACAGTAGGGAAATTACACTTTTTTCTAATGACAAAAACATGATATGATTATTAACCCAAAATATACTTCAAGCTAAATTCCATGTTAACCTGTTAGGTGTCACTTTTCAAAGTTGCTTAGTTGTAATCCAGTGTGTGAAGAGGTGGAAGACGAGGATAAAAAAAAAAAAGTCACATCCTAGAAGAAGGTGACAGGACACTGCAGGGACCAGATATTTGACTCAGACTACAGTGGGATTATGAGGATTGGGCAGTATAAGCCGATATAGGAAACAATGTGGAGGAGACACTTGACAATATTGGCAGAGTGGACTTAAAAATTTGTGCTATAATGCAGTATAGGAAGCCATGTTGATGACATTCTATTGTCATCTACAAACTGCTGAAAGGACGGATGCTGTTGTGCTGAACTAATACAAGAACCTTATTTCCACAGCAGAGGCAAGTGGGATTTAGTGTTGACCACACTAGACATCAAAAGCACTCCTTGCTCATTTAAAACAACAGCCCGGATGACATTTCACCTGCCTTCCAACCCTGTATCATTACAACGGCTCAGTCCCTGCATCTATACTGCATTAGTGGTTGCCATGGTAAAAGTCCTCCACCCCGCACGTACCCTGCGCAGACAGCGAGGCAACACTCATGCCGATTTCTGCTGGAGGAAAATTGAGGGTCTGAGAGTCAGAAACAGCTGAAACCCAACAACAGCTATTCACAGTTATACAATACAGCTGAGTGATGTGCTAGCACTGAGATCTACCTGTGAAATCATGCTGAGATTTCTTGCACTGCACAGTATCCGTCACACCTTTACTGCAAAAGCAACGACATGGAGACCAGCACAGCAAGCCGACGGACAAGGAAGGCCACAGATTGTGTTCACAGCTACCTGCAGCTTTATTATTCTGAGCAGTTTCAGCACTGTTTTTAAGATCACGAGCATGGCATCTCTCTGTTTTGTTAAATACAAGACAGACAGAGGGAGAGACAGAGGGAGGCCGTTCCCTGGATTTCAGTCAACATGACACTGTGAATATGTGGCTGGTGCACTAAGCTACCACACTGCTCCCTGATATTTCATTACATCTCATGATGTCATGTTCAAATTAAACTCCACATGGAGAGATACTGGAGCTGAAGGGTTTAAAGCGTCTAAAAGTCATTTATCAGCTGGATTATCGTCAACAGCTGCTCATTAAAGCCAGTCACATCTGGATTTATATGCCATTTGTGTCACATACCCAGCATGTGCCAATGACTGTCATCATTATTGTCATATCATTATGAACTAAGAAATACATTTCACAAGCAACGAGAGAGTGTAAATGTTAGTTTGATGGCAAATAACAGGGGAAGTGTAATTTCAAATAGTGCTCTACGGTGAGTTTTAGTCATGATACAGCAGATGTGGTTTAGTTTGGACACATAAACTAGAAAACATAAATCATTCTATGCTAAAATGATGCCAGCCAGTACTGCATGTTGCAGCAGCTGTTGGATGGAAAAAAATAAAATAAAATGTGAGAAATACAACAATAATCATTAACTGTCTTGTTTATTGTGCTATATAATATTATTTGATCACTTTAATCTGATAACTCAAATGAAAATATATCTTCCTCAATAGTAAAACAGGAATATGAACTGAGTACAGAAATTCCCTTACAAAATACAATCACACACTACTTATTACTTTAATGTTAAATTATATTAAAAAAAATAGTTAAAGCCGCATTAAATTGAATAGAAATACTACAAAAAAATTGGACAGACAAATACACTGTGATTCAAATTGTGAAATGAAATCATGTGAAAGAAAAAAGATGTCACTGACACTGGCAGCCTGAGCCAGGCATCCTCCACCGAGATAAGGAGAGCGCTCTTCCGAGAGCATTGATCACATTCAAATTAATTTAATAAATCACGATAGAGCGTATATTTCCACTCATTCAATAATTGTAATTTGGTTAGCCTCAACAATTTCAAGCAACACCACTGACATAAACGGCTGTGTCACATTTATCTCAAATCATCTTTCCGCAGCATAAAACAACATCCTGCACGGCTGCCTCCACTTCACCTTCGGTTTAATCGATTTAGGAAGCCAATCTTCTTCCAAACATTCCAATACTGAGAGCTACAAGGTTGTTATATCCATCTTATTAAGAGTGAATACTCTATCATTAGCAAATCAATTGTAGCTTCTATTCACATTTGGAAAGGGCTGAACCGAGAGTGAATTGACGCCCCCCCCCCCTTTCGTGCAAAGCCTGCTTCACTGACACCGAGCTATATGTGAAGTGAGAACGCCTTTTCTTGTACAAACTATTTGGAATTGTCCTTTAAACTTCTCCTCTTGCTCCAAAGCAGCTTATAGACAACAATGTCAAGTTGGCCCATAGACGACCTCTAGCATGACTGATCCTCCGTAGGTCTGACTGACTGTGTGTGTGTGTGTGTGTGTGTGTGTGTGTTCATGATTCGGAGAGAGCGTGACATGGACAGAAAAAGAAAGAGTGTAAAATAGACAACAGAGAGAGAGTATTGTGGATGCTAAACCTCAGTTTAAAAGGCTGCAGCACACACACACACACACACACACACACATACCATCACGCCAAGACTTTTCTGTTTACATAGACGGTTGGAGATGAATAGCAGCCCATAGCACAGGCCTCAATCAAAGCTAACAGGACTGAATGGAGTTGATAGATTCAATGGAGAGGGGAAGACGCTCCTTTTTACACCCTAAAAGATAATGTGGCTTAACACACACGTCGTCGTAATGCTATCATAGACTTCGTGCACCTTCACGCTAAGCTCTTACTCTGAGACTCGTTATTGCAAGACAAACAAAAGCAGGAGTTGTTTATATTCCCCCTGATAACACAAGAAAAAGAGGATGCAAGAAACCCCCCAGACACCAGTGGAGAGGTGGATGATATTATTTATCTTCTGTCCTGCTGTTTAAGTGGATGCCATAAATCTAAATGGACTCCTATAAAGTAGTATTCCACAAAAATAAATGGGTAAATGTTGAAGGTTGAATTTTGATGCATAACTAGCTACTGAAAATCATCTCACATTTAATTATTTTGTTAATGATCACACAGACCTGCTGCATTTTCCAATAAACACCAAACACACAAATATATTGAGACAAAATAACACACACATTAACTACTGAATATGCCGTCACACGCAGAGACACACAACCTTGAGCAGCCTATTGAAATCTATTTTCAAAAGAAACAAATAGAAAGAGAGATATGAGAGAAATAAGAAGAATAAAACATGCTGTTTGACTTCAAGGCCTCAAAGGTAAATCACACCATCATCTAATTCATAGTCCTCAAGAAACTGTAGAAATCTTATCATTATGGTCTATTGTGGGCAAGGTTAAGTGTATACATATAGACGTGTATATTACCTGTAGAGATAAGAAATACGGAGCATGATAATAAATCTGAAAGATGTGAGCATTTATTATCTGGTGAGATAAGAAATATGCAGCATAATGATAAATGAAAGAAGCGTCACTTAAAGATTATTTTAATTTTGATCTCTGTGAACAGTCTGATCAGAAGCTGGAGAATATATGTATTTTTCATCACAATTCTCGTCAATATAAGGATTTCTGGCTCTTAATATATCCACAGGAGCACACTGATGTGACCCAGCAGAAACACAGAACACACAGCAAATCAAACCACAACACAAAACCTGTGGTCTCAAGCTGGTACTTGTATCGGATTACAAGTTGTTTGTGCAGAGAATATATATCATTTTTATACGTTTGAGATTATTTTCTTATGTTCACGTTAGAGGTGAAACTATCAGATCATTTTTCAGGTGATTGCTCAGTGCTTGATTTTCTAGGAAAGTGTGAGAGACATGTGTCATTTGACTTTGCACACAAACTGGATCCATCAAATGTGGTGCGTTTTAGATGTTAAGTCACCTGAAAGCCAGAGGGGGAGCTATGCTGTTCAAACTAGTGAAGTCTGTTTATTAGGTACAATTTATTGGTTTTTATTCTCTCCAAGAATAGTAAAAATCATCAGTGAGGTAATTAATTACGCTAATCTATCGAACATATCTATGCAATAATAATAATAATAATGATAATGACAATGATAACTATAATGTAATTAACCAAAACACAAGGTTGTATTTGGTTCAAACTGAAATACTTCGTTCGTTGGAGCATCACTGTGAGATTTGACACATGCATTGACATATTAAGATCTTTGAATCAATCATTTACTTTCTGAACTTAAAACAATGTATTAATGTCGATAGTTAATTATGTAGAACATTTTGGTATATATACTACATAAAGCTAATGTTTCTTAGCATATTTTGAAGTATTTACAATATACAACATGTTTCAATATTGAAGCAGACTTGAATATCACAGTCTGCTGCTGAGAAATTGGGTAAAATGTGTTTGGAAAATCATCAGATTTTTGTGGTGGCACATTCATTTGTTGTAATAGAAATTACTATTTTTCCATGTCGTTTAGTTCATTTTAATTGATATTAAGCTATGCTGATATGAATAAAATGTTGTTATTACAGAGTTTATTTATAAGAAATAATTGGTTCACATCTGTGATGGATTACACAATGACTTTGCCTTGTACGTTTTATAAGATGACTTTTACATACCTCCTGATTATATCATAAATAAGTGGCTAAAATGACACATTAAGCAAAACTGTGCATTACTGGAAATGTGTTTATTAAAGAGAGATTGTGAAGCTTAAGTTTAATGGTATGTGGATATTCAAAATATAACAAAACAACCATTGCAAAGTAAGATTTCATTATGCCATTTTACATGATTTGACAATAACAATTTTATTTCAAAATATATGCAGTGTTTTGCATGAAAGGCACAATAGCTTACATTGCTTTTTTCACTTTGCATGCTGCATGCCGCATTTAGAGGCCAGAATCAGATATAAGGAATTTTGCATTATGAATTTGTCACTGCGTCTGTTGTAAAAACTATATTATAAAAGCAGTAGATTACAATCACATCTATAGAATTCCATCTGACCACATGTTGCAATATTGAGAAAGCTTTAAATGTATAAAACATCTGTAAATTTGTGAGATGTGACTGTGCCAACCCTTAAGCTTTTATCAAAAAGATTACACAGTGATTTTGCACAAACTCCACCCCGCTATTGTGAGAAGGTCTCAGAAAACAAATCAGAATCATATGAAAATTTGAAGCGACAGAGGCGACACAAGCTTGTAAACAGCGGTTATGGTTGCCACTTTGGCTGTCTGTCTCACTGACCGCTCTGGTTGTGGTCTGTGTAATTTTTCACGGTGTCTTCTCCCTCGCTCTTTCTCTCTCTCCTCTGTATTACCTTAACAAAAGCCTCACACACACACACACACACACACACACACACATCCACTCCACCAGTGTGACAGACAGGGAGACAAAATGGCTGAATAGTGATGGAGGAGCTGCGTGTTCCTTTATGTGTCGACTAATCAGCCAGCACTAACATGTGTCAACACTACACTCACACTCTCTGCAGAATGGGGACATTGTCCGACGGACAGAGGGGAAAAACTAACACTCTTTCGATATCCTGACAACAAATTTGGGACAAATAAATAAAGCTTCCGTCATTATCAGACTGTCTGTAACGAAATATCAGGACAATTACTCTCACAAGCAAATATGTTTTGGGAAAAAACATTGATTGAAATTTTCAGGCATTTCTAACCGAAATCATTCCTTGTATGCTGTATTTTCATCTGAGCTACCGGTGGAGCTTTTATAACAACAGCTCCACTGTGACAGCGAAGGGCTGGCCGACGGCTACCTTTTGAAGCCTGCTGCAGCAGCACTGATATCCTCCACCACACGAACACATACAGTGTCATCAGTAGGCTAAGAAACCTGCCTGTCTCCAGTTCTGCTGTCATTTCTATAACAATAACAATAATAATTGAAGACTGCCATCGTCCTCAAATGTGTAAATAATATTTTATTAGACTGTTGATAACATAAAGTAAAACATTAAAATGTGTGTCTTATCTAGATAGATAGATAGATAGATAGATAGATAGATGTAGGTGTGAAGTAGGGTGAATAAATGTTTTAATTATTGTAACATTAAAATAATTCTCTTCATCCTCAATCGAATCCCCTAATTATCACATCAAAAGTGTGATTCAGCGTTTCGGCTAAATGGAAAATAAGGGAAGACTGCAGGAATACAAACACAATACAGGGATAGAGAAAACATAAAATTGTATTGACAAGAAACACTATTTTTGCGTTATTTCATTTTGTACGGTTGAAAATGCAATGAAAAATGCAAAGATGATTTGACACGTAACATTTCAGCCACACTGCGTTTCGGTGGATCGTATTTAGTTTTTGCACAAGTCAAGCCTTTTCCCTCAGCCATCATGCATAAACATACTGCAAAGAGGACAGGGAGCGAGGGAGAGAGGAAAAGAGGTGGAGAGATAATGAACCTGTGTCTGCTACTGCTATAGGCAATCAGGAACTAACCTTGTGAATAATCAAGGCTTGGCAGGCTCGAGAGAGAGAGGGGGTGAGAGAAGAAGAGAAAGAGAGAGAGTGACTATAGCACCAGCCTCTAATCCTATCAGTCCGGTCCATGGTGTGTGTGTGTGTGTGTGTGTGTGTGTGTGTGTGAGAGAGAGAGAGTGTGTGAGGGTTGTTTCTTTAGGACAGCTCCCACTGTGAGCAGTGAAAAGCAACCTGAAATCAAAGCCTAAATGCATCTGTGTTTGTGTTTATCACACAATGGCAAACCTTCTCTCACTGAGGCCTTCTATACATCTGAATCATTCTCTGCGGCTCTGTGTCTTTCTCCGCCTCGCCATGCATTCCTGGGGTTTCATTTTGTGCCCGTGTGTGTTACATATCGATGCTTTCCCCTTGAAATGGCTTTCTCTTTAGGCAGTGCATCACTGTCAAATGCACAAAAAATGACTGTAGGGTTTGCACTGGGTAAAGGAAAAAAGCATGTATTGCCCCTTACACTGCTGTGCTGGTTTTAGAGTAGGGCTTGGGAAAACGTACGTATTTGCATCTAACAGTGTTGTGACATTGCTGTATGTTTGTTGAGGTGGGTCAAGCAGCTGAAGCTAGCTTTAAAATGGAAATAACAGAGCACAACTGATGACACAAACTAACCCTCTAGTGGTAATTAATAGCTGTTATGACTTCTCGTTGTAGATTCTACAAACTACAAATATATCATTATTATTATTGTACTGTAAGCTTTACAAAGGTAGCATGTCTTGCAGCAGGAACATGGTATTGGGATGCATTATATTCTGTCGACACCTGGTATGTGCGTGTACATGTCTCTGTGTGTGCTCCTTACATAGCAACTGCCAGGCTCTACTTTTCGACAAGGACGGGATTGGAACAAATTACCCCTGCTTTGTGAGTGTGTGTGGCAACACAAACAACAGCTGATGCTATGGACAGGTGGACGGAAGGTCGCCCTCCCCCACTAATGTGCACACAAACATTTTAACACACACCAGGTATGTGTTAGCATGTATGTGTAGACGCATATGGACACACACACACACACACACACATACACACACACACACACACACACACACACACACACACACACAAATCTCACATACTAAGCATACATAGCTGGGAAGTGCAGAAGAAGTAACTGTAATCAACACATTGTTCGACATGCACACATACAACCTCCTAACTCATGTACAAATAATCAGACATACACACGTTGACGGAAAAGAACAAAACAACACCTAACGCCAAACTAAAATAATCGTGTGACAGAAGTCAATATTACAACAATGCTGTATAGAAACAAAAATGACAAAGCTGTGTCTTCTGTCTTACGAAGCCGTCCGCTTAAACCATATTTCTCGCCCTCCATCTTACAGCTGGCTGGCCGACAGGCAGACAAAGAGACGCTACCGCAGTGTGAAAATATACTGACGTAGCTGGCTTCTCTGTGGCTGAGATTTAGTCTGTGTGTGTGTGTGTGTGTGTGTGTGTGTATGGATTGAAGTAAATATGCATGATATGTTTTGGAGTGTGTGTCCATGAGCACATTTGCAGATGCTTCTCTTGAGTGTGCAGCAACTTTGTCTACATGCATGTTCACTGTACTTATTATACATGCATGTATGTCTTCTTCATGCGTTTTGCTGATATGCTCTCGTGTGTTTATGTGTGTGTTTCAGGAGTACAGTGGAGATGGGCAGGTTGTAGCTGTAGTAATCAGAATTTTCAGCATCTCAGTGCTCGCTCTTCTTTCCTTCCCCCTTTCTCAGTCTGCACCTCACCCATCCCTCTCCTCTCCCCTCCTCTCCTCAACCTACTCCACAATGCTGGTTGTAAATAAAATCATAGTGCTAGAATTTTAATGACGGTCTTTTTCTTCCCTACTGTCTGGTTACTGCCGAGACAGACACACAGAGGAAAGTAAAAACACTGGCGTCATTTAGACATGCATATAAAACCTCCATCCACCCTATTATTACAAGTAATAATTATACTACTAACAAAACATACTTTACACCTGTACAATATAGGGCAAAAGCCTGGTTAGCTTGGTGTTAGCTTTTTCTTCATGACTAACAATGCTAATGAACTGTTTCATGATAAAGTACTAATTCTGATTAATCCTGCATCCAGCAGAAATGTATTTGACACACAACAATACAAATATACCCAATGATTTTGATGCTTTGCATTACACCTGAATCCTATCAGAAGTATACGTAACACAAGTCACAGTAGTGTTTTGGTGCAGATGCTCACCTGTTTGAGGCAGTTCCTAGCAGTTTAAACAGCTGTCTGTGTGATGGAGGCCTGCAGAGGGCCAAGCCTTCTCTTCTATTTCACACAGACAAACCACAAAGAATGGGCTATAAGCTAACCCTTAAAATCCAGCCCTAGTCAAGAAAGGGTAAAATAAATGCAGAGAAAAATCATCTTTGGTGTGGGATGAAATTAAGAAGAAATACGAAGTAGAGAGGAGGTGGACAAAATCTCAAAAAGAGAGAGCAGAGACATGCTAGCACTTCACTGATCAACTTTCAACTTTGGGAACAGGAGCAACAGATGCACTGCTGGTGTATTGTGGAGGGTATTAGGGTGAGGGACACCCCAAAATCTCCCCCGCTGCGTGTATGCGCTTGTTTGTGTGTATGAGTGTGACAGCAGGGAGCAGCTCAGCGCAGGACGCTGCACGCAGCAAGGGGCCATTAGACATGGTGGGGTGACCCACATAAAAGACACACACACACACACACACACACACACACACACAAGCATGAAACTTTCCTTTTAGCGGCCAATGTGCCATGATAACCATAAAGCCGGGATTCTTTAGCATTGGGTTTAGCATGGCCATTGTCACATGGTTCTCACAGTGTTGTTAGGCAACTGCTGGTCCAATAAGCCTCAACATATTCAGCACAAACCCAACAAACTCTTTTCATTGATGAAACACATCTTCTTGCTCAGTGTTCTGAGTGAAAACTTTTCACAGAGTTCTGCTGTACTTTAGTTTGTTGCCATTCTGTGTATTAAGTCTCAACACACACTGCATATGCTTTTTCCATGATACGCTAATTTCTGTAATTCTGTCAGCATTGACTAATTTGAGGTGATAGGATGGGAAAGAACAGTATGTGGTGGGCTGGGAATACAGAACTGGCAGCTACACAACAACCTACCGACGCCAAATCACTAATGAAGGCCTCTTTGACACATAGTAAGTCTTCTTTTTGCATTGCATTGGGTTACACTACTGAATATTGTACAAGTGGTTCCTGTTATTATGCCCATCCCTGTACATGTACTGTACCTCAAAGTTAAAATGTATAGCCACTCTATAGCAATTAATTGGGGTATGTTTGTATTCAATAACTTGTGTGTTTGTGTATGTGTATTTTCTATGTAGCATTACCTAACAGACATTAACAGGACTCAATGTAAAAAGCACAACACTGTTTCCATGGCGGACCACAGTGCACCCGCTACAACAACCATTAACTGGAATGGTCTAAACACGAATATCATCAAATGCAGTCAATATACAGGATATTGTTGTCATTTAGAATTGACCCAAATGCCAAGTGCTCTGACAGTGTACACCTTGTCATATCTGTCTATACTGCCTATCTTAGATAGTCATAAATGCCAGAAACTGCAACTGGGACGACGTTACATGTTATTTGCTTTTCACTTGATTTTGGAACTGTAGCACTTTAGCACTTTCTAGATACTAGTTCCAGCGCTCGCTAGAAAAGGAGAAGCCTGTCGTGTCCATGGCATGTAAATGGGTCTACTTCCCTATATCCACCTTAGACTAAATTATTTTGGCAGTAAAAAAAAACATGTTTGTCCACAAACAACTGGAAACAAATCAGAATCTATGTTCCTTGTTTGAAGTGATATGAGGTTGTTACATCTAAGCCTGATCCGTTTTGTTTTTAGGTTGTTGCCTTATTATCTTTCATAAACTAATAGAAGCAAGACAAAGTTATGATGTATATGTTCGCTGAGGCTTAAAGTGCAACTTGAACCAACTTGTACATGTTCCAAAGTGGAAATAGTTGTTGAACATTTGAATTGGTGCAAACAAACTCACAGGAAACTCCGGCTGTCCTCAGTAATCTATTCATTTGTTAATGTGTGCTCTATTGCATGTGCTGTTAATGCACGTATGTGTTCCTATATAAACAGTATATGGTATACTTTCAGTGTGACATGGCTAATTTTTAATTTGACTAAGTTGAGGCAGCATCAGGTTCTCCAGTAACTCCAACACGATGTTGTGTAAATCTTCAACCATGTCTTTTTTCTCTCAGATAATTACAATTTGGCTGCACAGCTCCACTTCCTCACAGTGCTTCACAGCAGACAGATTGTTGAGTTGGCCTGCAGTTCTGAAACTCTCCTTCTTTCATTATCCTTATCTCTCCATATCTCTCTCTCCTGCCCCCACAACACACACACACACACACACACACACACATATACATTGCCAGAGGGATTTGCAGCAGCGAGGCAGAGCGTATGTGTGTGTGTATGTGCACATGCACAGCAGGGAGTTGCCAATTACAGCAGTGATTAAAACCCAGTAGTGTGGAAAGAGAGAGTGAGAGCGAGGGAAAGAGAGGGAGAGATAGAGAAGGGAGGAAGAAAGAAAAAGAAAGGGATATAGAAAGACAGACAGACAGAGCTACAATGAACACAAACATGCTCCATAAATGCTACAGAATTGTAGGTGTGATATTTGTGGACAGCCTGAGTCAAAACTTCAGGAAATAGGTTTGGGCAATTTTCAGTGTGAAACCCAAGTAGAATATCTGTAAACACGAGTACATTTGTTTCAAAATAACCAGCATCATTATTGTAAGTAGGATAATACCAGATAATCGTAACCAAAGTGCATCTACACAGACAAAAAAGTCCACTTTGACTAAACCAGCCACCAGCCAGTCCTCCTACCTCTGCTGATAAAGTTGTGCCACAACATCGTACATCTTTTATGTGAAGCTTAGCAGAGATACACAGAGAGAAAGACACAGTATGCATATGGAAACTCTCCTTTTCTCTCTTGCTGGTTTTGTCCACAGAATCCGAGACACACTGCTGCCTCTTGTCCTCTGCATTTCCCACTTTCTCCCCCATTTAGCTCTGACCCAGGCACCTGCTTTAACCATGGAAAGTGAGCTTTGCATGGCACATGTAACGCAAAGAGAAAAGGAGAACCCCCTCACAATGAATCAGGAGAAAGAGTGAGGGGAGAGAAAGAGCAGAGAAAGGGGCAGAATGCCAAACAAGGGAATGGCACCGCTGTATCGATCCCTTGTCAGGACTGTCTGATTAATAAGATATTTCACTCTTTGCATAAAGGAGCAGAGGCAGCTGCATCTCTCAGTTGATTCACTGTATGCCTCCATCACATAAGCTAGTGCCTGTGGCTCCGAGAAGAGGAGAGGTATGTAAGAGCATAATGTGGAGAGGGTGGTTGAGGGGACAAGAAATGAAGAGGAAAAGAAAGCAAATGAGTGAAGATAGGATGCAGGACAGGAGACAGAAGCAGAGGAGGAGTATGTGGAAGACAAGAGCAAAGTGGAGAAGGGCATGAGAAAGACGGAAGTGGAACTATGCATACAGCAATAATGCTTCGATGATCAAATTCTGTATGCAACATGTGAGTGTATGTTTCACTCTTTGAAAGCCTCTTCATGTGTACATAAGCTGACTGCGCTTAGTATTAGCATTCTTTGCATTCACCAGCATCACTAGTGTTGACGCACACTTCTGTGGATGACACATACATGATGCCTCACTCATTATCAATGGTAAGGGTAAAGGCTTTTCTCAATGACATCACAGGTTAGAGGATATGGTCTCTTTCTTCCAGCTTTAAGAGGCCTGGTTCATGTTCACACATAGTGACAGAGCAGCAAATTCATCCATTATCCCTCTAATGTAAAGCTCAAAATATTTCTACAAACTAGCCCAGTAATCTTAAAATGATCAAGTCACAGTGGCGTCACACTTTACTCAAATGGAACAAATCAGTCACCAGTTTGCTCTGTGCAGGGTTGACCAGACATAACCACCATGTTTTCTCATCTTGTGACGTGGAGTCATGTGCTGCATTCATGTCAGATTTACCATAAACACAAGCTCCCTACTGAGAAGAACCATTCACGTCAGCCTCCTGGTGTACTTACAAGCAAGACGTGTGGTCTTTTTGTGGGCTTAGAAATCTCTTTGCATCACTAATTGTGTCGACGTGAAATTCAAACAATGAAATAAATCCACTAATATAGACTATAGACTGATTAAAACTACTACACTTACATTCACAGTAACAGAATAAAGTTACAAGATTTCAGCTGCAGATTTAGTTTTAATCTTCCGTTTTGTTTATGGTGGAACTAAAATTCTAAGTTTAACAACACTATTTAAAGAATGGGAATAATACTGTATATGAATACAAAAGCCTATATAAACAAACATATAAGAGATGTGTTTAGACACTAAATGTTAACACATCCTTCTTGGACACACACATTTCAGACTGTGTTAAAACATAGTCGTATTGTCACTTTTGAAAGTCCAGCTAGGTGGCTGGATAATTAATCCAATGAATAGTAAGAGATAACAACAACGAGGACAATGCAACAAATGACATGATTATAATGATCATTCTTAAGTAGGCACTGTTCAAACAATACAATCAATACATGACTTGTGATTCTTCTTGTCTCTGCATGGTTGGCTGCTGCTAAATTTGAGTGAGGTTACAGGTTAGTGGACTGTTGAGTAAAAGCCTTATCTTATCTTCAACCTGTTCACTGCTCATTTAGCCTTCATTTTAACTGTGTGTATGTTCATAAGCTTTAGAGGATGGTTGCTCAGCCCTAAGTGGACCTTTCTAATCCTTTAAGTGAAGGCAAAAACTCTAAATCACCAGAACTAGAAAATGTTTTGTGACTAAGAGCAAAGAGAGCATTCATTCAATGCCTTGCTCATGGACCCTTCAACAGATCACTGATAGCCATATTGGCTGTTTTGGGTATTGATCGTCTGAAGGAAAACTCTTTGTTTACCTGTTTGTTTACCTGTCAAATATGGCAGTATTGCCCATCAGAAGGACAGAAAATGGTTCGTAAACACATTTTCAATACAAATTTGATATTTTGTACCTCAAAGCTGAATTAAAATTCCTTGATTTATTTTATTCATCATATCGAAAGCCAGACAGCCTCTTTCTAATGAAGCCAGTGGACAGTTTGATGTTTGTGTGTGTTTGTGTGCGTTTGGTGTTTGGTGTGTGTGTCTGCAGAGTGGCAGGCGAGTGAGCTATCTGCAGTGCTCACACACTCACCCCCTGCTGTGTTTAATCAATACCATTCTGAATTTCAGCCTTCGCACATGTTCATGCACTCATACACAAACACACACACACACACACACACACACACACACACACACACACACACACACACACACGCCTTCCAATATTTTTCTGTCAGACACCAAGGGAATACTAAGTAACTTCACACTCCTCCTCAGTGTATAAACAGTGCACACACCTACTCACACACACACACACACACACACACACATATACACACCCACACACACACACACACACACATAAAGGGTGAATGTGTGTATTTATTTGTGTGTTTTTTTGGTGATGCGTGTGTCCATAATGGATGGGGCTAATTAATTCTAGTCCATCTTGTCCACTGGGAGAGTGGAATATCAAGATTGAGCAAAAGATTGTGTATGCGTGTGTGTGTGTGTGTGTGTGTGTGTGTGTGTGTGTGTGTGTGTGTGTGTGTGCAGGGAAGCTTCTCAAGAGGATTCAGAGCAGCAACCAGATCGATTCAAGTTCACCCAGGATGGAGAGCAGAGGGGGGCAAAAGACAATAAGAGAGAGAGAATAATGTGTTTCCCTCTTAATGTTAATAATCTAACGATAAACACTTACTATTTGTTTCCATCATCATTAACATTTTATTTTAACATTAATTTATCAAGCAGATGTTTAACAACCAAAATCTGGCAAAATGGTGTACTCTGGCCCACTGAGGAGCTTTGGTGGAACAGTTGAGAGTTAAACACATTACTCAAAGGCACTTGGCCAGTTGTTGTTGAGGGAAGGGGGACTTGTTAGTTCACTTTTCCCTCCCACATATTCCCATCCAATCATAAATCATAATCATAAATCACTGCTGTCTCCCTCCATCTGAGAAAGATTTGGACCTCAAGGCCCAAGAAACCTTTAAATTAAAGTTGATTGAACATTTAACTACATTGCTAAAGATTCATATTTTGGAAATGAAAAGAAAGAATGACATGGGATGCTATCTTTTATTTTGTTTATTTTAAAGGCTCATGGGACTCAGGAGGTCAATGTGAGCACTATCAGTTGTTTTCTGTATCATTCTTTCGGTATTTCTGCATTTTTGTACAATGTCAGGAGGCAAGAATCATGAGGAAGTGAGGCGTGTGTTATGCAACAAAGGTTATGAGCTGGTTTTTGATGGGAAACACCACAAACCAAATAGGAAGTCAAGCCTCACCGCTATTCCTGCTTCCTCCTATATTTTTATTGTATGAGTATTATCCAGAAGGTTTTTTTTTTTTTTTTTTTTTGCCTTTAACACTTTTTATGCTGTTGTTTAGTAGTTAATTGGCACTTTTCTAAGACTGTAGCATGTTTGTAAATGTGTATTTAGAGAGATGGCTATGACATAGAAAATGTCCAATAAAAAACAAATGCACCAGTTTGAAGAGTTGATTGTGAATACAGCTCACCATTCCAAAAATGAAATAACAGTGTGAGAATATAATGCATTCTACATTAAAAAGTGTGTTTTTGGAAGGAAACCCCATTTTTACCAAATCTATTGTGTAGTTGGGAGGTGATAGTGCATGTACGTAAACTTGTTTATATATTGAATGTGATTACAGTGTGTTTTTATGCCATTTTATGTTAAAATTATTTCATTGTCACTAGCCTTACTTTTCTGGCCTGAAAACAGGTTATGCTTTACAAGCTAATATTTGCTCAAGATGGCATCAGATATAATTAGAAAGCAGTGGGTTGCAATCAATTAATATACTGGGGGATCATCAGGCAGAGGTGTGTAGGTTTGTGAGTGTAAATCTGACTCACAAGCTATTTGTGAGCTGTTTCGAAGCCTCCCCATCCCTGCTGTCTATCTCCACTGTGTAAAAATAACTGTTGTTAGAAAAATCTGAAAATGGGCTGCTTTGAGACGGAGGATAATTAGGTGAATATGGAGCCAGTGTTTTTAGCAGTCACACTTTTCCTCTCTTTTCTCCACTCCTTCTCTCTTTCAGGGCATTTTCTGTCCCCCCCTGACACCTTGCTCCCCTCCTCACACACACCCTTCCTGCAGCCCACCTCACACACACGCACACACACACACTACCATCACCAGCAACCAGCTCCCCTGCTGTGAGAGCAAACACTCATCGTACATGATCACCATGACGATATGGAAATATGAATTATGCATAAAGGCAGCCTCGCCTCGGCTGTGGGTACAAAGCCGTGTGGGTGATATTCTCCTTTCAAATGATATGGGAAATATCCCCTTAGTATTAATAATATAATAATCTGTTCTACCACATTATTCTCCGCTGTATTACGGTCTCATAGATTTGTGATTTGTGAGGTGTTCTACACATTTAATATTCCTATACACACCGAACACGGAACCATTAACACATTTATTTCAGAAAACATTTGTGCATTGTGTGCTCAATATTAAAATTAGCATAAATGATGAAACATTGTATTCATATTCCAAGCCTAATCACAGAAACACAGAACTAATTCCAGTATTGCCCTTTTACAAACTGTTACTGCAGTGGGGGTGAATGTAATTATATTTTGCTGACTTTGCTTTTGTTGCTTAATGTTCTTCATTGTGTCACTCCAAGGTCACTGAGCAATTAAACATCCTCACAAAGAGAGTGCATAATAGGCATGCAGAAATATAACACAATGTCACTATGTTGTCTATTGTTTGTTAAATTGAGTCCAAATTGTATTATAGGCAGCCACTTCATCAGCTCAGTATTCACGAGATCCTGACAGCGTGACAGTATATGAAACAGCTCTCTGCGTCTAAACCCTGGCAAGAGCCATCCATCTAACAGTATGGCTATTATTAGATATTTGCCTAATACAAATTTGACATTGAGATTATTGAAGTAGCAACAGATCCAGAGTTGACAGGCAGGCAAAAAACGGGTCTGGCTATATTTGCCAAGAAAAAAGCAGTTCCTGTAAGTGAAAATAAAACAGAAGAGACCCAGAGAGGTTCTGAAACATGGGGAATCTGTACTGTACGACAGGCTCGGCTAAACATGGTTGACTGGAAGGTTGCATTATGGCTCCATGCAGTTTGTATATAGTAGGTATTAGGTGAGCCCATGGGCAGAACAGTCTGTGAAACATAATGGTTTAAATAAATGGCTGACAATGACTGGAACACACAAAGAATAAACAAAAGCTGTTCTATTTTATTTGGCAGCATCCAGCCATATTATAACGGTGTAAAATAAATCACATTACATTTTTGGCTGATGTTACCATTTTTACCCCAGGCACCCTGAAGGCAAAGAAAAATGACCATATTACTCTGAGTTCATCTTTGTTAATCTCACAAAAAATAGGTTTAAGAATTTCTGCTTTCTGCTGTAATGCAATTAATCCCTCTGATTACACGTTACAAATATTATTAATGATTATTCACATTGTCCTCGAAAATTGTGGGCATGATTCCTGCAGATATGAAAAAATATTTTGCTGCTTGTAATACTAACAAAATGTTGACATAAAGTGCTGGTGACATTTGTTCCAGTCAGTTTCAGTCAATTGTCCGCAGGTTGGATGAGAGTAACTTTCTATACCAAAAGCTTTTTAGATCTTGAATCAGGAAGAAAATGGCCTTCCTGGATGCTTCAGACTGACAGTAAATTTAACTGCTGTAAGCTGTGCAGTCTATCATATCTTGACATTTACACAGACTGGATCACTGCTCCATTGATGTTCTTTGAGAACATGGGAAATATAAAGAAATATGTACAGCTGTATGGTTGATAGGTATAGGTGTAGATATTGGTTTATAACAGTTGTATGCATTCCTACTCTCAAATCCTTATTCTATGAAAAATAAAATACAGTAAAAGAGTAAAAACTCAGAAAAATATATTTTGAAGTGTGAAATATTTTCAGTATAAACAATTCCAAGGGAACACGGGTTGATGCTAATCTATAAACATTATCCTGTAACTGTAAAGACGATTATGCAGTACAGCATCCTTATCAATTAAGATAAACAGATGCTGTTTGGTAATTCTATATATAATAGTTTTAGCATGATATTTAGTGTTGTGAAATGCTCACCACATTTTAAACACAGCATATACTACACACTATGGGGTATTCAAGATGTCAACCTGTCAGCTTTATTCATTAACACACTATTTTAGTTAATGCATCTTGTTTATTTTCCACGTTGAAATATTTTAAATTCTTGTTATAATTCATTAACTTCACTGATCCATGGCATGAATCATAATACATTTTTACAGTAAATATTTAAATTGTCAAATAATTCAAATATGTTATTGTAATGGCCTAGTTTTTATGCAATACATTTGAATTTATTTAGCATTTCCAGTATGTGTTTGTGTATAAATGTGTGGCATTGCCATTTATTTGATGTTCTTGGGCCTTAATGGTAGACGTTAACAGTATAGGCAGCCCGTCTAATTATCTACTCAGTGTGGCAGAGTTTAGCTACACTCTAAACAGAGATGACAGAAGCGTGTGCATGTGTGGATGAGCTCATGTGTACGTATGTGTCATTTCGGTAGGTGCAATGGCGCTGACGTTCCCATAACTGTCTGCTGACACCTCCTCAGTATGTAAGAACCATCTCTCGCACTGCATTATTTAAAGGTAGAGAGGGAGACGCAGACAGGAGGGGAGGGAGAGGGGACAAGAAGAGGGAAGGGGAGGGAGAGAGAGATTCAGGTATCCTTCAACAACGTATCTCTACAATGTGTCTGAGTTATAAACCACCGCAAAACTTGACTAATTACAGCACTCTCTATCCTCTCTCTCTTCCTCTGTGTCATTCTTTCTTCATTTCCCCTGTGCTTCCTCTTCTCTCCCCTCCACTGTTTCTATTAGTTTCTGCACCACGTCCCCATCTCCTCTCTCCCCTCCCTCCCTGTTTCCCTCTCTCCTGCGAAAGCTAACAACTTGCCAGAAGAAATATGATTAGCACAGCGGAGGGCTGAGGACCACAGTTTGCAGGAGAAGTGACACACGCACAACTGCAGTGCTGTGAAAGAAAGAAGTGGGGGAGAGAGGAAAGGTGAGACAGGGAGACAGTGTGTGTCTATAATAATAATACCAGGGCAACACAGCGACTCAGTGGTCTGCTAATTTGGTAAGTTTCAGTGTGGAGATTGCATGATCTCCCCTTGTGTTTGCCTGGGTTTTCTCCCACAGCCCATCGGAGAGTCTAAATTGCCCCTGAGTGTGGCTGTTTGTCTCCCCATATTCATCATATGATGCACTGGCGACCTGCTTGGGGAGGCACCCTGTCCTCTGCTCAGAGCATGCTGAGAAAGGCCCTAGTCCCTGCCCCCCTCCACTGTGACCGTGAATAGGAGTGAGTTGGACCAAGTCAGTAATTGTAATAATGTATCATTCAAAAAAATGTTTATCTCTGAATCAGCAAAACCTGAAATGCAGATACATTTTGGAGATAATACAGGTGACAAAAATACTATGAAAGTAACTAAAAGTAATCTTTTCTCTACAGTAAATACTGAATGATAATATTGAATACTGCAATCATATTTCATCTGAACCTCATCATTTGCTCGGGTTTTTATGGCTCCACCTAAAATACTGTGAATGCAGTTCTGGGCATCTTTCATTGGTTAACATTCATGCGATGCACACTCCCACAACTCTCCTCACATAACCCCTGTCCATATTCAAATTTGAACAGGGGAACACATCGTGAGCACAGCTCCGATTTCCATCTCAGAGTGTTGAACAAAGCTACACACTGCATTAAAAAATAAAAGGAGCAAAACAAACAACAATCAAATATGTTAAGTTAAGATTTGCAAGTTGTACCCTTCAACCAAGAGGAAAACTATTGATAGAAAAAAGGCTTGAAATCGAATCAACAGTTCAGTGACCAGTGAGAAGGACGTGAAATTAAAGACTAATTGTAGGACTGATCATAATACTGCTGGATGTTTGATAAAGCAAACAGAAACTATATTGGAGTTGAAGGAAAACAAATATTGACAATGACAATATTATCAACTGATGATGCAATCACAAGTCATAACTTCAAATAACGTCAATGTAACTTTCGGAAAGTCTGTTTTTAGTTGCGTCTTTAGAGGAAGATAGAGTATTTCTAAATGAAATAAAAAAGAAAGACAGACAAAGAATGGCAGGGAGTGAGAGGGGAGGGAGAGCGGATTGGTTTTAGGCCGCCGTGAAAGCCAGCAGGTCACAGAGGTTCCCTTTGAATTTAGAACAAACCACAAACAGTGAATGTCTACTCCAAAAGGCTGAATGACTGATTATAATGGCTGCCTGTTTCGATCTCATCCCGTCAGCCTCTCAGCACTGCCTTCTTAAGAGTGCTGTGACTAGTGGGCTAACATGTGGGCAGGCCTACCATTTACAATTACAATTTAAGCATTTAGCTGACGCCCTTGTCCAAAGCGACTAACAATAAGAGCAGAGGTAGAAAAGGCTATAGTGTGTGAATCCTGTGATCCTCTCCAACCTGGTAAAGAGCAAGAGTGACGGACAACACCACAATGTGCAGAACTTCAGAACAGGTGCAGTGCCAAACAAGTGAAAGGCATACAGAGGAGACAACAAGACAACAATACAATACAAAAGTATGTATCAACATGTCCCATGAATAGAAGAACCAAAGTAATACTGTTTAAATAATATTTTAATTCCAAATGAACTGACCTTATAAACACCCTGGCCAAGCAAGAGCAATCTAACAGCTCAGACTGACAGTAAGTTTGTCCTGCATTTGTGTGTGCATAATGATATTGTAAATAGTGATTTTCATATTTTTAGCTATATCTAGTGATTTGTTCCTGACAAATTGTTAGAAAGCCCAGTCCATGATTATGGTGTGGCATACACTCATATACACTGGTTTTGTTTATGTTTTATATACATAGTATTAGTGGTATATGCATTAATAGTAAAACATACTAATCAGATATTAGTATAGAATAATACAAGGCAACATGAAAGGCAGTCTAGGGCAGACCTAAAGACATTAACCTATTCTCTCAAGCTAGCAATTAGAAAATAATGACACTTAGTTGAAGGTTATGTCAAGGTCAAGCTGCATTAACACTGAGCTCTATTAACACCACAGTCTGCACATCATTTTGAGTCTGAACTCCGTCTTTAAACATCAAGACCACAACCAGTATTCATTCATAATATGAAGCATTTAAGATCCTCTCTCCTGTTGCTCTTGCTGATATTCTTCACTGCAGTGTGACAGTACAAACGTACATGTCTTTGCAGTAACTGTATCACTCTTTAAACTTTCTGCCACTTCACTATATAATATTTTCACTAAAAAACATGCCATCAATCTTTGCAATAACCCCATTAAAACTGTACTGCACCACACACACAGAAATCATTGCCAGCTTCTGCAGTTATCTGTCAGTAAACCCGCAAAATAATCACTTGCAAGTGATTGTTTATTATTGTCAAGATGAGGAACATGTTATCATCAAATTCATAGTGGCATGAATGTTGAAACACTGCAAAGTAATAGATAAACCGATTACCTGACTACATGCCAATGCACCAGAATAATACTTACAATATTACTGCAAAGAATCAATAAACAGATTTTCTCTTTCTCCTTTTCAGCATAAATGTCAACATTTTAGGTTTACCTGTTTGCCAGGCAGGAAAACATCCTGCTAAAAATACTGTTTTTAACCAAACTTGAATCTGACAATGATTGGCCGGAGGAAGTTTGTGTCTCCTCCCTTTTTCATAGTATATAGCTAAGAAACCTGTTGTTTTGTTTCTGTGCACATTTCCCTTTAGCTGAGACTTGAAGCATGACAGGTGAATGTAAGCAAAGACAGAAAACCTCTGACCCATGGCATATTAAAGTGTTAATGTATCATTTCACTTATCTGACGTCCAAAAATCTAATATCATCACAATGCAGCACATGTATTAATTAAGGAGCATAGAGCGTAAAAAATAAAACCATAATGTTATGTCGTTAGGAAAAGATCTCATAAGCATTCTAATTACTTTGGGACTTATTTTAAAACCTCATATCTAACAAACTATCAAGCCAAACAAGCTCTCAAAATGTAAAAGTCGGCCCATGCTAATGCACTGCCCTCCACACTGCAAAAGATGGCAAAATAGACTGATGTTTTCCAATTGAGATTTATCGAGATAACATTGATTATATGATTAAGATAGTTTTGTTATTTAAATTGCTAGCTTTATTGCAGTTTTTATTTTTAGTGCACTTTTTATTGATAACACTAATAATAATAACAATGCAATAAAAAAATTACATCTTGAAAATACAAACTCATTTTAGATGTCTGTCTTTGGTCTAAGGCAAACATCTAACTGCAACTGTAAACATTCACAGGAAAATGTTCTTGTAAGCAGACAACATTTCTAAGAAGAGGACAGCATAGAAAACATCAGAACAGAGCAGAACAAAACTAAACAGAGCAGGTACTCACTCAGAGAGATGCAGGAATAGCCCCCAAAACACATCACTAAAATGCAGAAGTCTGTCTACTATCCTGTCAGGGTGCAAGCTAGTTGCCTTGGCCCTGGCTGGGCGTTATTTGTGAGCCAAATCCTTAAAGAACAAGAAGCTTTCTCTGTGCCTAAACCTGCCGACAGACAGGGGGCTTTGAAGGCCCCCAACCGAGCTCGGCTCAGAGCTTTGAAGCCAACTGAAAACTCTGCTTTATGGGACTAAATGAAAGCGAGGAAGAGGGGAAAGTTATAAAAAGCAGAGAAACGTCGAGCACTGTTGCTATTCATGGTTGTGAGTTTGTGTGTAGTTTGATGATTAATTGCAGGCTGTGCCTGCTCCAAATATATGTGAGATATTTGGTACTATGTCAGTAATACTGTGGCACTGCAATTTGCTGGTCTGTTATAGTATATTTGTTTCTAAATCTCAGACACAAATTGTTATTATGTTCCAGTTACTAGTTAATAGCATTCATTAATAACATCAATTCAATTTTAAAAAATCTATTTGCAATTGACCAAAACACATTGAATATTCAAATCATTGCAGCTCTACTGTTAAAATTACTAATTGGCAGGCAAATGTACTATTAAAGCTCATTTGTAAGATTATGTTTTGTAATTTGGAAGAAAAGGCTGGCTACTATTTTTCTTTAAATAGTTTTATGATGATCCAGGGTGAAAAATATGTTTAATGTCTAATTCTCACTCATGGACGACCATGATAGACTGTGTATAATTAGTATAATTTTATATTGATCTAAATGGCTAATATGAAAGTGCATCAAAATCTCAGGGAAGTAAAAGATAGTGGGAAGTCTATTTCTATTATTTACGGTAAATGTATGTTGTTGTTGTAACATGATGTGGAGGTCAACTGTGATGAAACCCGTCTAGGTTTAACCTGTAGATTTGGCCTTTTCAATTTAGAAAAGGGCCACATTTCTTTATTTGTACGGCCTCCATCATTTGTTACACAAAACATAACACTAAAAATAGTATTATGAAATTGTTTATTCAGAATGAACTATTTCCATATATTGTTCATTTATTTATTTCCAGATATGTCTCTAGTATGGTGGCATACATTATTATCTAGTATTTTGTCTTATTGGCATCATTCTATAATTATTTTTTATAAATAATACACATCTTAATTAGCTACAGAGTACGCCAGTAATAGGATTTTGGTTTTTCCAATAAATACACATTTTATGGGTCTGGCTTTCTTTATCACATCAACATGTTGGAGTTTTTTAATCAACTGTTAGCTTTATGATCTTTATTTAAATTTCAAAGGCAGCTATTTCACAGCACTTTTGCACAATATATTATCACATTTATCAACATCAGACTTGAAGCTAGAACGTTCTGGCTGAAAAGCTACTGCCTTAGAGTAAATTGAATAGTTTCATGGCAATAAAGGTGTGTATGTGTGGCAGACTGAGTAAACAGTAGCTTTGTTATAGGTGAAAGGCTCAGCTCTGTTTTTCAGTTCTGTCACCTTGATGTCTGAACTTCAGCTCTGTAAAACCACTCTGGTGCCAAGAACCGTCCATGAAACATTATTGCCATGGTGCTTTTTCATGTTTACTCTAACCTAATTAGTTATCAGAAAAACAGACAGCACCAATCTTAACTGAAGCTGGTGTGTTTTCAGGATGTTGCAGCTGATGTTTTGGACACACATCTGCAGTCAGATCAGCAGCTCTGGACTCTCAGAACACCATTAATCACTTTCTCCTTCTCTCTTTCTCTCTCTCTCCTTTCAATGAGTCCTTTAGAGACACACAAACCATCTCCAGCAGACAAAACAGTGGACAAGCCTCTGTGATGTCCTGACTCATTCTGCTCCTCTCCTCTCCAAAGCCTTGGGGCCGACGCAATGGGACCCAAAACCAACACGCACATAATGGGGCCTTGTTGGAGCCGCCTTAATGTTTCTAATGTTATGTAAATGAGGAGGGAAGAGGGCAGGAAAGGAGAAGAGAGGAGCAGAGCGGAGGTGGAGGCAGTGGGAGTGTTTGTGTGTCCGAGGAGGCTGCTAAGCTCCCATTACCAGGGGATTAGGCAAATGCTGCCGTTGTATCGATGCTGGTTCGACAGCGAACCGCCAACCCTAATCCCCTCCTCTCTTCTCCTTCCGACAACGCCTCCTCTACGCCTCCTCTCTATATAGTCCCCCCCAATCGTTTGTTAAAAATCTTCACAGAACTTTCTGGATTCAACTTTTCAACTCTCTCCTCCTGTTTCTCAGTCATGCATATACACTTGATCTCACATAAACTCAAAAAACACAAATACTACTAGAATTACTTGGTTCACAGCCAGTGTAAATTTGTCTGTTCATTGATTTCTCTGACATGTGATGTGTGTGTGTGTGTGTGTGTGTGTGTGTGTGTGTGTGTGTGTGTGTGTGTTTGTGAATGTGTGAGAAGTGATCAATATTGAAAGCCAGAGAGTGCCTTTCTGGTTTGTCTGTGATGTGTTTGCCTGGAGCCTCAGAGTGCAGCTATGACCTACTGGCTTCTGAACACATCAACTCTTCAGTTCACCGCTCCTCAGACTCTGGGCAGGGGACGAGAGCTGGTCTCTGGATGCTGCTCACTGGTCCCAGGGCGCACTGGTGGCTCCTTTAAAGGGATTCTTGAGACATCTTTCTCCTTTATCTTCCTGCAGTGAGACAGTGCAGGAAAATGGGAGAAAGAGAGAGAGAGAGCATGTTATGTTCTATTTGTAGGCAAGCAGTCTCCTTAAACTTTGTTATGTGCTGTCTCTCACCTCTTTTAGGTTTTTCTGGACTTAATAATTACATTTAACAATACAGAAATCATATAAAAATAACAGATCAAAAAATCTAGAAATTCACAGGAAAACTACCAATTCAATAATCTGTTAGCATGTTTGGTTTTGATACATGCAGTTTTAAGTAATGCAATGGAAATAAAAGCATAGAAAAATCTAAATGTCTAAGATGGTGCGGCATATATATCTGACACACAAAAGCAACAACTACAGGACAGATTAATCTCTGCATGTGTTATCACTAACTAGTCAACACAGCTCAGGCGGAAGAATGTCATCAAGAAGTGAGGAAGCTATTCTGAGACAAACTAGCTGTGTGATGTTTGTGTGTGAGAGTGTGTGTTAGTGTTTGTGTTTGTGTGCATAGTGACACAGTTGCAGGCAGAACTTGGAATACTCAATTATCACATTAGCACATCCAGGGAGAAGCCGAAAGGCTTCACACACATGCCTGCGAACAAACACACACATATGCCCGTATACACACACACACACACACACCGACACACGCACACCACCCCCACATATCTCTGGAACTGCAGGCCCCCCGCTGAGAAGCTCAAACACACCAACTGAGGGTGGGGGCTGGTGGTGGTGGTGGTGTTGTGGGGTGGAGGAAGAGGGGCGGGCTATTGGGTTGTGGAGAAGCATGAGGCTGGTGAGTGACATTGAGACCAAGGTTAAACACAAACCCCCCGTTCTGTTCTGCTATAGGCTATGTTCAGACCGGCAGTAGCACTGCGTCACAGAACGCAGCCTGCTCAGTCATTTCTATTAGACCACTGCTTTCGCACAGCAGGGGAGATGCTGCTCAGGGCTCTGACAAAATAGTTGATCTCGGTTCAACCTCTGCCGCATCGCAACGCAACGTCTTCCAGCAACACACTGCGTTAGCCAATTAAAATACAAGCATGTGGAGCATTCCACGTAGATTACCCTGTAGTGTGCAGCTTGTAGTGTTGTGCTAATTCCATTGTTTACCCTGCAAACAGGCAACTTTCCAGAGCCAGAAGCAGATTGTAGTAAGCACAAACACAGAGTGCTCAGGCTGGCAGTACTCTCAAAACAACATCAAATTTGGCACGCAGACAAAATGGCAGGGTTGTGGCTAAAAGGAAGCACTGACACAGTGTGCGAAGGCCGGTCAGCAGAAGTTGCCAAACCTGATGAAACTTTTGCACAGTCTTGTTCAACACGCCCCACTACATCACCTGCAGTTGTTAACAATGTGATGTGGCTGGTGGGACTGCATGGTTACACTTCACATCCATATTTATTTATAAAGCTGAATTACTCTTCTGCGTTAAGGTGCAGGGGCTCTGCAGATATGTCCTGCCATAACTGATGTGCACGTCCTCACAAATAACTAGTGCATAGCTAGTGGGGCTGTCTGGAAACTGCAAGACCAGCGATCATTCCTTTCTCCTGAAGTTGTCTGGTGTTAAATCAGAATGAGAATGAGAATCAGAAATACTTTATTGATCCCCGGGGGGAAATTGTACAATAAAATAGTTTGTTGTTTCTGAAGACCAGTAATGTTTGGAAAATTCGCTTTTTGTGATCTTGCAAAATCAGTGCCAAGCTTCTGGCCAAATGTTGCTCTCTATTACAATAAAAATGGGCCTATAATGAATGCACAGCCCCTCACACTAACTATGAATAAATGCATTAGCTGTAAGACACCACCTCATCACACTGACAAATATTATTTGACCACACACCCACTCAAGGAGAACCATTGATATGATTAACAAATACAGTTCATGTATGATTAAGTTAAAAGTCAGTAAAAGGCATGCAAGAGCACCATGAAAATCAAGTAACTGTGCAGACCAGGATTGCAATCGTAAATAAAGTCTTGATCTCCGGAATGTCTCTGTTCTGATGTTAAAGAGAAGTTTTATTACTAGGAAGGAGGTGTGTGGTTTTGTTACATGCTACTGAAATATCACAATCATGGCAATCACATTTCTCCATTCATTGCTTGAAATTCTTCGGCGTGTGGACATGCTAGTTGCTGAAATATCTCAACAAGCACAGTTAGGCATACTGATGCTGTTTGTTGTTGGAGTGTTCATGGAGCGCTAGAGATGGTTTTGTTATTGTAATTCACACAAAGCACAACAGACAAAAAAAGCTCAGAGACAGATGACTGTATTCACTGCTGCAAACACAAGATTAAGATGTTTTATATGGTGCATAGAGATTATTAAAATCAGCGTCTTTAGCCTCTAAAACACCCTGTGAAATGGACAATTTCCTACATTATAATTAAACAGCTGTCCTCTCAACGTAGTGTTCATTATTTATTAGAAGCCTCAGTCTGGAAAATGCTCTTATTTAGAAACAGTTTGGTTTCCCCCACAGAAGAGTAAGACGGAGAGACAAGTCAGATAATATTGTTATGTTTTATAACTACTGCGGCCTACGTCTTCTGAAAAGCTGAACTGGGTAGGTATCTCGTAACAGAAGGGCCTTGCCTTTCGGTTAATTATCCACACACTTACTAGAGAGACATGCCAGAGAAACAAACAGGTGGCTAATGGTGTTAATTCCTTTGTGTAGCAGTCTTTTCCTAAGGAAAGGGAAGGGGAATAACAATGCAGCAGTTGGTATAGCACTAACAAACAGCTAATTGAAACAAAGCAATTTACAGTATGTATTCATGATACACATATGCTAATTCAAACTTGTGTCCCCTTAGAACAAAGTGTAGTATATTTCAAGCTTTGTTAAGACTTGTGAAAACCCCATACAGATTTCAGACTACACAGCAAATAATAGAGGTTTAAAGTCACAGCTTACAAAACATTGACAGCTGTAAGAAGGCCAACAAGCATATAGTCTTGGTTTACTGATGGTGAATTACTGCTCAGCTTGGCTCGCTGTCAGCTGATACGCTGTAAGAGGTGTGTCTATTTAAAGTCTAGTGGTTGGCCATTCAGAGAGACCCATAACTAACTTGAAAAAAAGTGTTGTGTGTGTGTGCGTGCATGTGTGTGTGCTTTGCCATGTGTGTGACTTTAGTGTGTCTCTTTAGCTGGGGTGTTGGTATGACACTTTGACTCCACTGGTATGTCGTATGGAAAGAGAGGGAGAGGGAGAAGAGAAATGTAACTGTGATGGGTACAAACAGACGTAAACCTTTAGCGGACAGAAAGGCATGTTGAGAGGGTAATGAGTGCTCTGGAGTGTGAGATATGAGTGAGTAATGAAAATGTCATGATATGTCTGGGCCTTATCGGACACGTTATGTGACCATTATACATTCTAAAGTGGCACTGTCATTCTTTAATTGCTTCACTGATTGTAATCATGATTTTGTCTTCTACATGTGTGTTTTCATAAACTGTACTACTATTGTAATACTATTTATATTTACTCATCCCTGTGGATAAACTCATCCCTTGCATTTTTTTTTAGCCATAATAGCCATTTTGCTGGTGTTTGGGAACCAAATCTGGTTATTAAGAGGCCGATGGCCACAATATTACTTAATTCCGTTGCCGTTTGATGTGGGAATTGGGCTGAAACAATTAGTTCCAGCCAATCAATTAGTCGATCAACAGAAGACTTTCTTTTTATTGACTATTGGTCCTAAATAACAAGCAATTTGAAGCTGTCACTTTGGGCTCTGGCCAACTTGCGATGAAAAATTGTTGAACCTGGCTCCATGTTTGGCACAATGCAATGTCATCCGCCTACTTTGGTTCATGAAAAACCTGCAAGGACACATTCATACTTTGTAACCTGAAGGCCATATTTCTACTGTTTAGCTTGTGATTGGCACAACTCGAGGAAAACAAACATTGTCACAGTAATAACTTCTTGGTACCTGAAAGAACACACTCCCACTAACTCTTGCTGGTTTTTTTTTTAAATGCAGAGCTGTTTTCTGGCTCAATGCCTGGTAAAACAGATACCCGGAGGAAGTGGGGGTCACGACACCAGCTGGGCTGCTACTGCCCGGTTACAAGTGACAATTAAGCATGACAGTCAGTCGCTAAAAGCTTGCACAATTACAAACTTGAATTCTCAGGATAAAATGTAAGAAAAATGCCCAAGCGTGTTCTTCCCATTGTGGTAAACCAGGAGAAAATTAAAAAAATTGACAAATTGAAACAGAGAGAGAACGAAGTAAGAAAGTAGAGGTGAGGGAGTGGAGTCCTCAGTTACTAGAAAGAATATACTTGCTTATTCCAGACACATATCTTTGTATTGTTTGTGTCCATGGAAGTGATTGACAACAAAACCAGCACTGATCTCAGTATTTTCATGATTCAGCACATTTTGCGAGTCGAGGTGTAGAAGATTTGTTTGTGTGTAAGTCTGTGCAGCAGCTTTCTCTCTCCCTCGCTTGCTTTTATTTTCTTGAAAAATGGTACGACATAAAAAAAGTTCTGCCCCAACACTTTTCCACCTCTTTTATGCTCTTGGTCTTCAATCTACACTTTCTTCCAGAGCCTCTCCTTTCTCCTGTACATTGTAAAAACTGTCCAACTGAACAAATTATTTCATTTCTAAATAAATGTTCACTGCACAGGAGGGTGAAATGTTTGCTGATGCGTGTAATGTGCAATATCCTGTACAGAGGTCCATTCAGGAACTTGGTGAAATAGTCTTTTCTCATGGGAGACATTTAGACTTTCAACCAGCGATGTAACTAATGACATTAATAAAGGCTAATAAAGGCTGGATTACATGTCTCAGAGTCTTTGGTATTGTTCATGCTGGCACAAAAGTATGGCTTCCTGTGTCTCCTAAATGAAACAAGCCCTCACTGACAATACTGGTAACACCTATGTTTCTCCTGCTTCTGCTAACGAGCTGAGAAGAGTCTGCTGAGTCAGCAATAACAGTCAGCTAATATCCAACTAGCTTTCGAGAAACCTCTAGCATTAGCATGGAAATTATAGCTTGTGTGTTGACAAAAGAATGACAATTACCTGACTAATGTTGCATTCACACCATGTTGGCACAATGGGAAAAACAGGAAAACCTCCTGTTATTCCGGCTTGGGAATGTTCATGCAGTATTCCAAGATGGTGCAGGTCCATGGTGCAGAGACAAGCCGTGTTCCTGAACACTGAAACTCCTTTTCAATTAGCTCAAACTATGGTATATGTTTTACAACAATTTTAATAAAACTAAGAAATGAGTCTTTACAGCTTCTCAGTTGAGGTCCAATAAAAATGTAAAAATCAAGAAAAATAATAATAAGTAATATTGAAGTGAAGGAGTAAAATATCAGGGCCAATGGTTGAGTAAGAATAAAAAAACAAGTATGTATGAAAGTCCATGATAGGCTAAAGGTGGGCAGTCAAAAAAGGAATCTGAGGCACTCTGATAATAAATATAAAAACCCTTTATTAAATCAAGGATAAGGACATAAATAATAAAACAATAAATTATAATAATAATAATACACATTTTTAAAAAGCTTTAAGAAATGTATCAGTAAATAATTTTTTCACCATTCATGTCAGCTGACTCAGCCAGGACTCCAATGTGTACGTTCTACGGACCCAATAAAGCAGAAGCCTTAAGAACATTTTGGCATATGTGCCTGGTGAGAAAAGTCCTTATAATGAATGGGCGCCATCTCAGAACATGGTATCCTGTTCTCTTGACACACTCAAGATTTGTACACTGGAAGTGCAAAAATTGCAGAGAGCCAAAATTTATAGGTGGATCGTGAAAGTAACTGCAGTATAGTTACTTTATAGTTGTACTTGGTATGTCCTCATGTTGTTTGTTTTGTTTTGTGATTCATGTGTAACTTGGCTGCTGTAACGCTGCAATTTCTCATTGGGATAAATGAAGTACTCTTATTTTATCCTATTTATCTTACTGGATGCATAGGGAGTTGTTTACAAACATGTTAACCATAAAGACTTGATTAAACAGTGGTATATCAAGACTGTTTCTGTTGTTGGATTATTTGTGCTAAAAGAAATTATGAATGCTGCTGTAAATATTGATATTTTTAGCAGTAAGATTTCTTTCTATTTCATGTTGCCTCCTCAGCCGAGAGCAGGCTACAGACCTGTATTATCTATAAACTTTATTGCCACGTGTTAAGGTTTTTTTTTATTTCTTTATATTGATCACATTTAATAGACTTTCAGTTTTTTATTTATGAGTGTAATGTTTTTCTTTTCCACTTGTTTAATCGGCTGATAAATCACAGCTGCAGAAGCGGTGTAATTTAATTGGATGGTGGCTCTTGTCACAGTAGAAAAGCCCAGGTGTAAATAATAAAACAAATGATGTCTGAATTCCATTCAGCTGCTTTTGCAATTTGTCTGGATTGAAAATTTAAAACATTCATGCTGTACATTTATGTTCATACATGTGCGTGTTCACACAAACACACACAATCTCACGTACACGTCAGGGTTAAACCCAGTGATTCTCTACTGTCTATTACATAAACTGTAAAGAAATGCAGTACAGTCTGAGGGAATGGGACATATGAACAAGCAACTGTGAAATTAAAGAAAAATGGAGGTCCTCTAAACAAGGTAATTGCAGGTAACTCTACAAAGACTGAGTGAGCCATATGTTGACACCTGAAATGATTCTGTTGTATCTCGAGGTATACTGGATAACACACGTGACTGGATCAGTTCCTGTTGCAACAAATCAATGTGTCATTTACTTCCTGAGACTGAGGTGTGTAGTAGTGATGGGCAACACATCGGTTATTTTCAGAGCCCTGAATTATTGGATCAGTTCATTAAAAAGATTTGTTTAAAAGATTTGTTCACCGAATCATTCGGTAATACATTGGAGCTCTGACTGAGTGAACTGAAACACAGCCGAACGTTCAGTTCAGCTCAGTTCAGTTCAACAGTGAGCTCAGAATTTTAATATCTTACTGCTCCGAATTGCCACAGACGACTCCCGTCGACTACAGACCCTAATGATATATTATAATTATATATAAATGCCATTTAATTGCAAGTCAACATTCAATTTGCATCAGGTACAGTACATATATAAAACCGAGCTGATCTGAAAAAAAATCTAGCAACAAATTAGTCAAGTTAGTAACAGTGCCCACACAAATACGTTGTGTGGCTATTTCAGGTTGTGTGTCTCTTATTAGCTTGTTTTCCTCTCAACAACCTCATTTTTTATTCAGCCCTCTCTCAGTCTATCCTGGCTTATGTCCATCTTACATTCAGTCTCCTCACCTAACAGCTGATGCAGTTAACTCTCCACAGATTCCTCTGGCCAACTGAGACTATCGCAGGGACACCTGAGTGAGTTTGAGAGTGTCAGGTGTGGTAGTGCCAGCCTAGCCAAACCGGTTTGATAGATTCTGACTTAATCCGAGAGGGAGAAAATGTATGTGTGTGTGGTCAAGCGCGTGTAAAGAGGTAACCTTTAGTCTTGGCATGGCACAGCCTGGGAAACAGCAGAGTGGGGTCAGGTGTGCTACTTCCCGCCTAGCTAGCTAACCTGGCCGGGAGTGTGTGTGCATATGTGTGTGGGTTAGCTGACCTGAGAATTTGGGGATTAGCTTGGATTTATCTGGAACACTTACTGTTTACAGCATGGGGTTGACAGATGATGACAAAATGGCAGGTCAGACCATCTCAGTCAGTCGATGGCAGATAATAACCATATTCTGCGTGTCTCTTAAAGTGTGTGGCTGCTCGAGGCTCACCAGATGAATCATGTTTCCACTGAAGACCGACTACATGACTGCTGCATGACGCTGTATGTGGGCCCACAAGAGTTTGTTCCGCAGCGCAGTGATTGAACAAAAGTGTAGCCTGCAGTTATTCTGTGTACCTGCGCATGTGTGTGTCTGACAGACCGCAGTGCCTGCAAGATAACAGTCTTTTTGTTCCTCTTTCTGTTAAGCTGCCCAGTTTGCAACCTGCAGCTCTGTTGCTTTATCTCTTTATCTCTCCCTTTATTTCTCTTTCTCTCTCTATGACACACACTCAAATCATTTTATAAATCTCACTCATGTTGTCCTCTTTCCTAAACAAACTCTATTCCCGAGCTGAATGTTTGTTCAGCGAAACCAGAAGAAATATATTGGCAGCTTTAATTTATATGACACGGGTGGAAAATCATGGCCTAGTAAGAAACAGCATCATAATTTAGCCCACTAATATGTCTGTATTATTCAGTGTGTGAATATCTATTTGTAATATATCTGTTGTAAGTGTGTAGGTCTGCGTGTACTAAATCCTCGATAATCTGACTGTACTCTCTCACTGTACTGTTGGCAGCACATCTGGACTGACACAGAAACTCAGGGGACAATCCAGCCTGAAACTCTGGGCCAGATATGCTGGTTTTCATCGTCCCCACAGACAGTCAGATATGAATGATGTGAAGTCTGTTTTGTGGTGGAATTTGGGTTTTATTTTTTATTGTTTATGGGTCAGCTTTGCACTTTACTCTACAATGCATGCAGCTACACACTTGTACATGCACACACAATGACACAAGCCACACACATCCAAATGACAAACACATTTCTCCAGACATACTTTTGCAAATTGTAAAGTGTACTGAACAGCTGGTTCCTGGAGGGTGTGATCATATTAAATGGATAGGTTGTACTTGACATGAGATGGTATGATGTCCTGCATGAACTTGGTTCAGAATTTGGAGATTTCCTAGCCAGCTTGTGATTGGTCAGAACAAGCACCAAAGGGGTGTAAAACAAAAACAAGTCAGGCTCACAGCATGCAATATGGTGTTGTAATCATCCACAACACAGTGCACAAGGACTACTTTTTTGTACACCAGTGTATTGCTATGCACTACAGCCTTGTCTCATTAGCTGTTGGATGGAGAACGCACAGCTGAGCTACAACACCTGCCTTCAGTGAACTGACTTTCACCTGGTTTTAAGCCGTCACTCAGAATCCTTTTTCAATAATAGAAAGTAAAAAATGTAAATTCGACTACTGAGTGTTTACGTTGCAAATGGCATTTTTAAAATCCAATCCCAAAAAAATCCTGGACTATCCATTTCTTTAAGCATTCTTTTCAATATTGAAGATAAACATGGGTAATTTCCTTTACTTTTAAAAATAAAAGCCCTAAGAACAGAGACTATATTGTATATTCTAGTCTTAGACAATGTGCTTTTCTAGCTTTATTTTATAAAAAAAGTCCAGGTCTGTGTCACCGTTATACAGAATGTAGAAAGTGTTCAGCAGTCCACCTGAGATCTTTTAAGACAAGTCTGTGACAAAATATCCATCACATAGGCCGCTGAACTCATCAAAAGGACAATATGATGTCTGTGTTCCTCCTGTCTGAAATCCTCTCCCACAGACACAGGTGCAAACTGAGAGCTAGTGTTTGGGTGTGTGTCTTCGTGTGTATCTGTGTGTGTGTGTGTGTGTGTGTGTGGGGGGGGGGGGGGGGGCTGCTACTATGGGAGAGAGTGGCACAGGTGGCACGGAGCCCCAGCAGTGCCGAGGGCATCGGATCGGCATGTGGCGCACAGCCAACCGCACACAACATATGCCAGGGGGGGAGGAGAGAGAGAGAGAGAGAGGGAGAGAGAGAGAGAGAGAGAGAGAGAGAGAGAGAGAGAGAGAGAGAGAGAGAGAGAGAGAGAGAGAGAGAGAGAGAGAGAGAGAGAGAGAGAGAGAGAGAGAGAGAGAGAGAGAGAGAGAGAGAGAGAGAGAGAGAGAGGGAGAGAGAGAGAGAGAGAGAGAGAGAGGAGAGAGAGAGAGAGAGAGAGAGAGAGAGGAATAAGTGTTTTTCTAACTACCACATGGGTCCACAGGTCTCCGGTCCTGCACCATATGCTGTCAGCATCTCTGTCTACCTGTCTGTCTGTATGTCTCCCTGTCTGTCTGCCAACAGAACAAAGTGCTGTCAATGGTCAAAGTGTCAGTGCCAAGATGATGAGCGTGTGATACGGCTGGGGCATCCTCTGCCTTCGCCCTGAACATCCAGCACACACACACACACACACACACACACACAGGCCTACACTTGAGCATGCACACACAAATGCCCACATGAGCACAGTGCCAGCTTGTGTCATTATCATATTCATCAATTATGTAAACAGTTATGTGAACAGAGTAGTAACACACACACACACACACACACACACACACACACAAGTGCACACACACATTCCCCAAAACACATGCATTTTAATGAACTGCCGTGGGGCTCGACATGACCTCCGCATTGCCTCTACACATATACACACACACACACACACACACACACACACACACACACACACACACACACAGGTGTTTGACAGTACATAGCTGAGGGGAGAAAGTGTATGTTTGTGTTTGGATAGAGATGAGGGTTCTCACTGTGAGCACGAGTGTGTGCATCTGTAAGGAGATTTATTATAAAATGAGAGTTAAAAAGGTCTTTAAAGATAGAACACTCAATGCATTTATTAAATATCTGTTAGGAAATGAAATCCATATCTAAGAAAAACACGTACGTGCTTGTGTGTGAATGTGTATTTGTCTATCTGATATTATTCATTTTGTTCTCCTTGTACACCTGAGCCAGCTCTCCTGCACTTTGTTCTGATGGATTCTTTCATATTTGCAAATATTTGACAAGAAGTGTAGAAAATACAGTACAATTACATTCAAATTTTAAATGCAGTATGTCTGTATAAAAACAGGAGGACAAAAATCAGCTGAAAGCCTACAAACTTGACAAGGATACACTGTGGGTAAAAGACTACAACTGAGACAAACTGTGGAGACGTTTGTATCATGTGTCTGGCGAGTGCAAAGCCAGTGAAAAGTCAGTTTTGAACTGTAACTACAGTACAACTAGTGACATCTAATCTGACAGTTTCGAGCTCTGATTTTGACCAATACAGTTTCAACAGTAGCATAACAGTGCAATGTGTCCTTCAGCTAGAGGAGTACCTATCTACAAATGATGAAGGCTGGAAAACATTTGAGTTCCACAGAAACCTCCGCCATCTACATTTTCACATTTTCATTTCAGTGTTATGTTTATGTTTATTTACCAACAATGAGCACCATGACATGTAAATACAGTTTCATGACCCTGTAATGAGGGCAAACCGCTGATAATTCATTGCACAACGTGAGAAACGTGCAGCAACATACTTTAAGATGCATGGCGGTCTTAAACTTTTCTGGAAAAGCTTCAGCAGAAGGCCACTGCCAGGAGACTATGAAACAAATTGCTGAGCATGCATATTTTATTTGTTTGTCAGGTCTGGTTTGGAGTGGGTGGAGTAGCAAGAGTGGATTTTGTCTGTTTCATTAACACACACACATGCACAGACACTCACAAACACCCCGTGCTGACAGCTCTGTTGTGAAGGGTGTGCAGGTGAATGCACAGGAGGGAGCGAGAGACAGGGAGAGCGAGCAGAGGGGAGAGAGAGAAACCCAAAAAGACAAAGACAGTGAGCGTGGGAGACTTGACGGTAAGAGTTGAGATTAATTCATGATGTCATGACGACCTCAGTGAAGACATATCATACAGATACAATGACGATGGAAAATAATGATGGATACACTTCACATTCAGGCAACATTTCGCACATAAAAAAAAACATACTGTACTGTACACACACCTACTGTAAAGTGAATTACAAATGTTTTATCAAAATAGCACCCTCTATAAATCCAAAGATGAAAAATGCTGTTTTAAAAATGAAAACAATTTAGTCAGTTTATTAGTGGCTTTAAAGCAACAACTCAATCAGTAAGAGGTTGTATTTTTGTATAAAAAGCAGTGTGACATAACTTTAACATCAATATACGAACAGTCTGGGGCTCAGAGTTAAGGCCTCAGTGTGCTTCAAATGAAGTGCAACAATCCAATAATCACACCAATCTTTACACAGCGATTGGACGAATGTCCGGCAGGGTGTGACCTTCTGTCTCAAGGTCTGTTTTCTAATTCTTCACACAGCTATTTCTGTCAATTTTCATGTGCACAACCCAGACATCCTTGCTGCCAATTTGCCCCAGTGGCCAGCTGCGGTACTGCAACTACAAAACTCCCCTACAGCCCAAAAAGCATGTTACCCATACACTGCCATTATAAAAGAGATGTTTGTAGACACACTCACAGGACACAGACAAACAGACTACTCTTTTTATTATGAGCTTTTAAACCAAGTTGGTTTTATATTTGCAAAGCTAGCAAAGTCGAGTGGGTGGGGCCAGGGAAAAAAACACCAATGTGCATGTGCAGTAAGAACGCACAACACGGAAGCAAACCAGAAAGCAAGACATCTTTTTTGGCTTTTGTGTTTGGTAAGCAATTTTCATTGACATAATGGGTGCCATCTTGTAGGCTGACATTCAGTTCTTAATAGATTCAGGATACAACTGAGTGAAGCACCATGAAGGACCGTCCAAAGGTGTGTGCTGTTGTCCCTTTATGTACGATTAAATGTGTCAAAAACACACAAAAGACAATTGTTGGAGAGAGACCGGGGAGGCATGAGGATGCAGCCAGGAGGAAGCTATGACAGCAGACTCTTCATACTGCCTTTGAGTGCAGCAGTTTAAAACAGGTATAACCTTAGGCATGGTTGGATAACAAGTCTTATGGCAAAGTTTGAACATAGTGTGTCTACCCCACTTGTCCTAGATGATTGCTGTAATTTGCAATTTTGTTTGCTGATCAAAAGAGAAGGATTTAGCTATCCTTTTATTGCTCTGATATTTGAATATGGATGAGGATCTTAACAATAACAACCTGAAAATGCTACTGTGGACACAAAAATGTATTTTCTAATATATCCAGCTTAGAATTGACATGGTCTATATTCATACAGGAAAAAAACATTGGAAAACAAAGCAATCTGTGCCCTTTTGTTTTGTTTTCAGTTTATCTGCCCCTTTGGGTGTATCTCTAGGTTCAGCAGTTATATAATATAATAAATAAACAAATGAATAAACAACAGAATCGGGGCACTGACATATTTCTCCCAGCCCATAGTTCAAGAGGCTGTGCTTCAGAGGGCCCAGCACACATCCTGTTCTGTCCATCTATCCACTGAATTCTATGGGGTTCAGTAAACCATGCCAACTACATGAGTGGCAGACTCAAAATGGTGCCAACTTAATAGCAACAATTTCCACAGGCGGTAAGGCAAGGCTATGACACCCAGACAACATTTGGAGCCAAAGTAGACGGGCAATTTAGCCAACGATTATGACCAACAGTATTTTTCCATGATACTTTGCTCCCTTACAGCCCACTGTGTTATAGACATTGATTTTGTCTGAGTTGCCAATCCCATCCTTGCTGAGGGCAATACTGTCTAGCTATATTCCCTTGAATAGTTGTGATGGTGTCAAAGCAAAAAGCAAAAAACAAACAAAAAAAACAAAACAAAAACAGAAAAATAGGACTTGATTTTTGGCAGTCTCCCAGTCCTTGTGAAACATGTGTAGAAAGGGATTTCTTTTTTTCAGATTTAGGACCATCAGATTATGCTTTCAGCTGGCACTGTCATCTAATATCCATTATAGTTTTGGCATTTACAATAACTGAGGCACCTGGGCTATTGTGAGTCCAAGTCAGTAAGCAATGGTTTGGAAACTAAAGCTAGAAAATGTAACAACAAGTACACTGCATGTCTAAAAAGTGACAGACCGATGAAAAGACAAAGAGAGGGATGTGCTCTGTGGGCAGTAGCATGCAGGGCACACAGCTTTCAGTGGCCTCTCCTGTTTGCTGACTAATGAGGGAATAATTGAGTGCAGTCGGCCCTGCGTCTCCCTGATTAGAGCCAGACTGGGCCCCTGAAAAGACAGAAAGACAGGAGTCAGGTCTTTCTTTCTGTTTTATCTTTCAATCTCTGCTATCCTCTCCACCCTCCGCTGCACAGATACTTATCACATTCAGATAATAAATTATATGCATACGCACTTACACACATAGACACAATCCCTTACACATACAGTCACACAGTGGTACTGATTGCTGAAACAATATGTTGTCCAATCAGACAATACACGCTGCATAATTGGCCCAGAGGACAGTGACAATGACATTAGCAGCGCAGCGAGAAAGAGCTGAACAGAAGAGCAGGACTCATGGCTTTTGTTTTAGAAATTAGATTTGAGCAGCAAAAATCTGTCTTGTTGGATCAGCAAACTGCGTCCTCAGAGGTTGAAGTGCCCCTGAAGAAGAAAATTATGAAATATTTTCCAAAGTGTGGAGCTGAAGCTGTATTTGGAACATGGAGAAATGAGCTGCCAGCTGTGTTATTCCTGCGAAATCTGTCAAGTCTCTGGTATGAAGGACAAGCTCAACACAGCAAGCAAGTGCTGGAGAGATTTACAGAGACATGCTCTTGCCCTTAAAATTACATGTGGCAGAATATGTGTTTAGCTTACTATGTAGATAGCCAGTTTGACAGTCATGTTGTCAATAATCATACATGCCAAACACATGCATATTTATGTGCATTTTTTAATACAACTGTTCACCATATTATTGTTTAACTGCCTCAGTCTGTGCTTAACATCATTAATAAAGCAGATGTTTTTTTTGCCACTTTTGCCTCAAGAGAGTAAAAGCATATATAGGACAGTGGCCCCGGGGTGACATGTCAGCTTCATAGAGTCAGTTCTTAGGTCAGTGGGAAAATGTCAAATTTGAATATCATTTCATATTCACAGGGAAATTAAAACCATGTAAACCACTTTGTGTTGATATTGTTTTTGTCTGTTTGTGATGAAAACCCGCTACAGATGTGCAAAAATAGGAACTAAATGACACTAACATTTAACATTTTGTCATTTTTTTCACTGTAATAGCTGAGCTGCTGCTGAGCTGAGTAAAGGCAACAGAGTTCTTTAATAATATTTGATAAATTCAGGAGAGAACTGGAGTATTTAGGGTAGTTAGACAGCTATGAACTATGTTCAGTTGAACCTGGTTCAACTTTTGCCGGCAAGCAATGCAACGTCATCTGGCAGTTGGACAATTGATAACATGCAAGTGCACATTTCTGTGAGATTACTTTCTAATATGCACACCAGGGCAGCCAGTTGCATTTTCTTAACACAGGGCTGTTTTCTGTCTGAAGGCATGGAGATTAACAGTCATTCAATTGCTAAATCATTTGTAAAATTTGTCCCTGGGGGCAGCATGTGACAGAATTAAGACACCCTTCTTTCTGCATGGCATTATTTTCCAACTCACTGCTGCTCTCCGGCAGTGCTGTCACCGTGGACAGGAGGGAAAAAGAAAAAACAGTCTATCCACAACAGTCATGCGTGAAAATAGTCGAAATGGAATTGTAACATATGAGCAAGTGTGGACCACAACCTTACACAGATAGTTGAAGTAAGCAATGTTCCATTTTCCATGTGTGAAAAGGGCTGCAGTGTCTTTCACATGCTCCCAATTCTTCAGCATTTGTCTCTTGTGGTCTATGAAAATGGAGAAAAGTGGAAGCAAACACACACAGATACACACATACACACACACACATCCTGAAAACCCTGATACTGCAGTGCCTGCGGCCACAGTGTAGTGAGAGTGGAGGGGTGTGTGTGTGTGTGTGTGTGTGTGTGTGTGTGTGTGTGTTTGTATGTGTGTGTTCGCGGGACCAGTGCCAGTCCTGGCATGGCTGGATGCCTGTCTGTGAGCCTCCAGAGAGGGGACCAGGGGCACAACAAATTGGCACACTACACTCCTTAGTCCCACCTGCGTGTGTTTGTGTGTTTATGTGTGTGTGTGTGTGCGCGCACACATGTGCATAGCGAAGGCTACTTTGTGTGTTTTTCTGGAACCCTCTGGCTGGGAGTAGCATCAGCTGTGGAGGTGCCCTCTCTCATTCCTCCTTTTCCTCCTTCTCTTCATTTTCTTCCTGTCTTCAGCTCACTTTTGTCTCATGTTCGGAGCTTTCACACACGTATATTCCACAACATTAGCAGAGTAAATAACACGTTTCAGCCAAGCCTCTATTGTTTACACAAGCGACATCTTAAAGGATAATGCTGACAATATTCTATATTTATCTTATTGTCAACAAATCCCATGAAAAAGAAAAAACCAACAATGTGTTGACTTCCCCAGCCTGCGTGTGGCTATCTGCCCTAAGCCCATTTGTTCTTACTGAAGATGTAAATATTTAAAAACAGGTTGCAAAGGTATACTTTCACTTTTAAAAACTACTAAATATTTATGTAAAACAGCTGGGCACTGCAGTTTTTAGTAAATGTTACCCAACCAGGAGTAAATGGTGCATTTGTTGGGGACTATTTTCAGCTGCGGATGTGGTGTAGTATGTATGTGGGATTGACTCAAAATAAACTACAGTGCTTTTTAAAAGTTCAACTGAAATGGCATCCATTTTTGCAAACAAAATATTTTCACATTTCTTGTTAACATTTAGCATTTTTGAAGGGAGGAAACCAATATGCAGAAATGCCTCGACCGACTGACTGATCTTGACATCGGTTGATCGTTTTGAACTGCTGAACAACTGCTAAAGTGAACCAGCTAACTCACAATCTAAGGATTGATTCATAATCTAAGATGCAAGACAAGATATATTTCTGTACTTGCAAATAAAAATTTCAAATGACAGCTAGTGAGGTAACATCTGCTGTGGTACACAGTCTCGCTGTATGCAGCAGTCCGTGAGACAGTGATACTGAACAACATGACATGACTGTTACTGCTTAATGCTAATGGCATTTGAAGTATTATGGTTTGTTTATTCATCATTTATTATTTATTTATTTGTAAATCAATTCTCCATTCACAGTGGATATCAATGGATATCAATGGATACACAATTAGAAGACCAGAAATATTAACATATAGGACAAATTTCCCCTGAAAGATCAAATCACCGTCACCAATACTGAGAAGTCTTTGCTGCCTGAAATTACAACCATCACACAGAGTGTTCTGCATTGTGTGTGCACATAACAGTAATATATATCGATGGTAATTACTACATCTTGAGCAGACACACTGTTGGAACTGATTTGTACTACAATTGTGGTACCACATACCCATTCACGCAGGACCTTTAAATGGCAAAATGCCATCAAATTAACAGCCAAGGCTCCATTTTTACACCTAATATTAACTCTCACCCACTCGAGTCCTGTACTCCGGCGCTGTCCTACTCTCTTGCCTTGCCTTTCTCTTCTTATTTCTCCACAGCAGTCTAATAAAGCAGAGGAACCATGAAATGACCTTTATAAAAGGACAGCCCCGTTCCTTCATTATCAAAAGGTGAAAGGTGAGGATGCTTTTTTCCATATCCAAGAACACTAGAGATAGAAAGATGAAGTTAGCCTTTAGACAATGTTATTTAAACTGCTCTTAATCTTCAATTCATCTCGAATTTGTTTCATGATTGTACTACTTTTCATTACAACCCATTTTGAGCACAATATTTTCCTTCAAGTAAGTTTCTTTGAGTATTGGTGTTGCCTACACTATTTACATCACAAGCACAGGATGTCACTCTGTTAATCACATGGAAACATCAGTATCTCTGTGACAAATTTGCAACAGTTGTAGTCTGCTGAGTATCTCCGCCCCTCACTCCTCCCAACCAACACACAGAGACTTACTGTATATTGTTCTCTACAGTGACCTGCAAGTGTATTGAAAATCAATGGCTGCTGCTTGAATTGAATCATATGTATACACACAAACATACGCATTTGCACACACACATCCAATACACACAAATGCACATTAAAGATGACTGATGGCGGGGTGTGTTTCAAGAAAAGAATTGAGGATGTGAATTGGATTATTGTACATGTGTCAAGTCTGCTTGTCTTCATCCTTACAGTAACTGCATGTGTCCTCATGTAGTGTATTATGACATTACATCTCAGCTTCATTGCAGTTCAGAATGTCAATAACATCACAACAGCAAGACCTTGCTGTTTACAGGGTTTTTATTTTTAACAAGATTGGGTTATCTTGCCATCATTGGTATTTGTATTCTTTACTTTAGCAGCAGGAGAGGAGGGGGGTGGGCAAGAGGGATTTGATCCTCGGGGCGAAAAGAGAACACATGTGGTTGCAGAAGCAGGGGTCATAACCACTCATCTATCTTTTAGCACCCATGTCAGTAACTTTTACAATCACTTACTGATCCTATACCAGCAAAAAAGTAACATCTCAGTAGAAAATAAAGTAAAAAATCACTTTACACGTGAATCCATCCCTGCAAAATGGTGGATTTAGAGTCATGTCTGACTTGATGGTCTGTAAAGTTTTTGGATCATATTTGGATATTCCTGGAGGTAAAACCATTCTTTCTATTATCTTGGAGTCACAAGAGGAAGCTTTTGCCATGTGTACCTTGGCCAAAGTCAAACAGAACCCCTTTAATTCAGAGACAATAAAAACCAACCAGAAGATCTTGTCAGCAGGCCAGTGTTTGCACATTATATTACTATAATACCTGCAGCTTGCAGGAAGTGCATTGTTTGCTCAAATCAAACATTTGCATCATGATGCATGGATATGTAAGGGTTGTCTTTAAGGATGGCCTCATTAGACTTCTTTTAAATTCTAACAAAATCTAAAATAAGTGGTCTTAAAATACAGGCGTGTTGCCACTGAGGCACACAGAAAGGCAAACACTGCAGTAGAAAAGCAGAAATGCAGAATGAAGGACAGAGGGCCGGAGTATAGAAGAGAGAAAGCTTAGCAGGCAGAGACAGAAAAACAGACAGATTTTCAGACAGGCGGGCAGACAGATAATCTGTGGACTCAAAGGAGGGGAATGTCATTGATCTCCCAGAGGACAATACGATACTGGGCCCTCTGCAATGTTACCACCAGCCCTACACACACACACACACACACACACACACACACACAGGGGTCAGACCTTTTGGGTGTGGTGGTGAATAGAGTCTAATTCCTATTCAGTCAGTTGGAAGCTGTCTAAGTCTATAGAGAGTCATTGTCAGGAAGCATTACCCAGCATGCCACACACCACATCAGGCTACATAACCCCCTTTGGTTTTTAAAAGCCACAACTTTCATGACTATTTCATAACATAAACTGCAAATGTCAAAGTTGTCAGCATCCACTGCATGTTCCAGTATTACATTTTATCATGGGGGCAAAGTTGAAGCAATCACACAGAAGAGTTTATGTGTTGGCCAGTCAGGATAAACAAAAAAGTATTCAGTTTTCATTGTTTTTAACATTCTTTGTAGTTCTTTCTATGCAGTGCAGCAGCCTCCCTGAGTAAAACACAAACAGGGAGTATGCATTGTGGTCCAACAAACAAACAATTGTAGGAAAAAGGTATGCTCTGTTGGACAAGCAGAAGGCATCAATGCAAAATCAGTGCAGAGTAACTGAAACGTCTAGAAGCAGAAAAGAATCAGCACATTGTTTTTTACACACTTTGGGTCATCCTCTTCATCACTTTCATCATCAAGGTAGTTGTGGGTATTTATTTAGGATTTTTACTTTCTCACTTTTACTGAGGAAACTGTTGTTACTATATGTATGCACATAGAAACATACATTACCTAAAACTAACAATTAAAGTATAGTAACCTACTGAATTCTTCAATTTCTGACAATCACAAAACAGACCAATCATCATCCTGCGATTATTGTTGCAGCTGATCTGTGGTGATTATGTTTGTTTATTGTGTGATTATAAAGTCATACAAAGGTGTCATCTACATGTACAGCTGCTTTTTGTCCATTATACCTAAAATCATATCAGACGATGTGACAAGGAAGGTCAGAATGAATATGACCTTTATTGCTACACCTGATTCTGTTGATCTAAAAGAAGCGCCAACCTGTCTTAAAACTGCAAGGCAATTACTGCCCAATACTTACCAATAAACTGACTATAATGCACATAACCATTGAATTGGTCCTGGGTGGCTCTCAACCTTTCAGTGTCATGTATACCATACCGTTGTGAAATGCTGAAGGTCCAGTGATACATCCTGACACTTGTATGGGAGTGTGTTCTTGAATAGAAATTGAAATAAAATACTATGGTTCAGCCAAGTGAGAAAGCTTCAAAAATAACTTATTTTAAGAAGACCTATACACCTTGCATTACACAATCTAAGTAAGACCCATGCACACTGTTTTGAATGTTTTATTTGTATGTTCAAGGTTTGTGACATATGGCAAAGCTCTATGATGAATGATAAATGGGAAAAATCAAGTGGGCTAAAGTGAACAAAACCTCCAGACTTGAAGTCTGCCATTTTATATAGTTCTAGACAACTGAAAATGCCTCATAAAATGACAAAAATATATATCTTACATCGAAAACAGCTGTGTAACATACATCTTCTGCAGAAACCACGGGTCTCCAAAAATACCCCCCAAAAAACAACGTTTTTCCAGAGAGAAAAACTGAATTCTCTCTTGACAAGCATGTTCCCATGCATTATCAATGGTTTAGTTCGGCCCCATGGTGATAAAACATTTTCTACACATGAGAGACAATGTTGGCTGTCAGTTACTTAAAAGAAATGTTAAAATTGGAGCTATGGTTGTTGGAAACACAGACAATATAAATAATGAACAACGGCTGGAAAAAAAGAGAGAGCCAATTACAGAGAGAGCTGGGAACGTAACTGATCCCTGTCAATGTGAGGCAGAAATGGACAGAGATCGATCGACGGGGTTTCAGTGTATGTAAATATTTACAGCCTGACTCGTCAATACAGTGAGAGGAAGAGGGAGTGAATGTTAAGGACAAAGAGAAAGACAGGCAGACAGACAGACAGACAGACAGACACATGGAGAGACTCAGAGAAAAAAGCAAGAAACAAGGACTGATTTGGCAGAAGACACGAAAGTAATTCAACATGCACACACTGAGATACACACACACACACACATGCACAGCCCACTGTGATAATGGTGACATTTGCAGGGTGCCAGTGCTTGTGTGCGGCTGGCTGATGGCCCACAGCGATGGCCTTTAGAAGACTGACAGACCAAAATTACCATTAAGAGCCGGCAGTATCAACCCTCCATTATACATACTCCGCACACTTGCACACACACGCACACACACATACGGTTCATTGCCATCTATTACTGCTCTATGTGAGTTCAATAGCTTAATAACCTCTGTGTTGGAAAGATTCTCACTCTCTTTCTCCTCTGCTCACCTATCTAACCCCCACTCATCTGCTCCTGCCTCCATCTTCTGCTCCCAGCAGCCAGGCGCGCTCCACCTCCCCCTCTTATCAATCCTCCCATCTCTCATTCTCACTTATCTATTTCCTTTCCCATCCCATCTATTCTTCTTTCTTTCATTCTCTCTAGTAGTCCCTCTTTACCTTGTTTGTTCTCTACAGCTTTTCCGCTGTTCTTATCTGTCCACTACTAGTATCTCTTTATCCATCTCTCTGTCTTTATCTTCTTCTCTCCCTGTCGTCCAGGTTGTCCACTTACATGGAGTTAGTAATTCAGTAAAGTTTTCTGGGATTAAAACTCCAAATACACATCAAATCAGGCAACAATGGTACACCAATGGATAGTTAATCAAGTCATATCTGGGTGTCATTGCTGACAACATGCATTCTTTTTATTGCGGCCTAAATTTTGACATATCATCATATCCTGTCATCATATCCTGTTTTGATCATATAAAAATATATCCAAGATGGGACCAGTTTTGAGTTTTAAAGATGTCTTGGTTTATTGATGACTTTTTTGGCTCTTCATGGCTAAGCTGCAGATTTGCTATTGAGTTGCTCTCCCCTTGCCCGTTCCAGGTGCATTATCTTCCTTTAAATCACTTCTTAAAAGTCATTTGATCAATTAGCCTATGGAAAATTTGTATATCTTTTAATGCTTGACATCTTTTTTTGTATTATACGCTGTACATCTTAGGTTTTACTGGTTTCAGCCTTGTTGATTTCATTTCTATTTCATTGTCTTTGTTGTTTTGTGGAAAAAACTTTAAAATAGTGGTTTTGAGAAGTGCTACAGAAATAAATCATAATTGACAGCTTTCTTTTGATTAAGAAACTTTTAACGTAAGTCATATTTATGCTTGTGTGAGAGCAGCCTTTGCTAGATTGAAGCTGGTAAGTCAAGTTTTGGCCTTTACATTATATTTGCATAACCGTAACCCCGTCGCAGCACAGAGCTTCACTGGCTAACAGATGTAGAAGCTTTCGGTTACAATACTGACCTTGACAGCGGGGGATAGACAGGCAGGGCAGTAACCAGACAGACAGACAAATAGACTGGCTGATACTCTACAGGCTGCAGTATTTACTAGTCTGTAAAGTCAGTGTGGGAGGCTGTGCACGGCCTTGGTGCTTGTGTGCTTGTCTAAGAGAGTGTGTGAAACAGCTACTGCTTGTATGTGAGACTTTGTGTGTGTATGTTATGTGTGCGTGCATGTGTGTGTTATCAGGGTAGTGCAGACTCTGCTGTCCAGCGATGTGTGAGATGAGACAGAACGAATGATTTACCACCATGAAACACTAAGCAGACTATTAAACACACACACACCCATGCACACACACACACACACACACACAGACACACAGACACACAGCCACATACAGCCATCCTTTCCAGAAACAGACACTCACTTTCACTCTTATCTGTTGCACCACACACATACATGTACACGCACATGCTCATATTTAGCAGAAGTGTTATCAGAGGTCACTATTGGTCCATATCTTGGCCAGGGGCAAGCACTTGGGCCTGTACGATGACAGGCATATCTGCAGATGGAAAACTAACCAGCCAGTGGGCCACCACTCCACCTCACACAGTGCACACTCAAACGCAGCACACAGCTAATACTGAGTTAGAACCCAACGATGGATCTGTGAGAAGAAACTCTCTTTTTAGCTCGTGTCCTCCAGTCGACAGGTCAGGAACAGGATCAACTGCAGACTGTGGAGCTGGAGTCATTGTCCAGCCAAAGAATAATGGTACAACTGATATTATGATACTTACAGAGCTATATGTTCATCAGTTTATTCCCCATTTTGCCTTTGCTGTAATTTCTTCTTCATTCTGGAGTAGTTTCTATCAAAAGCTAATTATTGCCTTTGCACTAATTATTTAAACGGAGCGTGAGTTCTGCAGCACATCTGCAGATTCCTCAGAGTGTGTTTGTTCAGTATTAATGTTAGAGGCAATGTGGGCCTTTTCATTTTGCATGATGCAAACCTAACATGTTATTAACTATGAATCAGAGAACCGCACTGGGAACACAAGCAAGAACAGCCTGAACGATATTCATTAAAACTGGCACATGATTCAAACAAAAACAAGGCCAGCGCGGCCACAAAAAGACTACTATGCTGCTAAAATCTCAAGTCATTTTGCCTGCATGTGGGTGTATGTGAAAAATAAGAAAATAGAGAGAGCAAGGGAGGGTATGTTGGGTAAATGCTTGTACTTTTTTTATCAACAAGAGTTTTTTTATCAGAAAACCAAAGAATAGTTCAAATTCAAGCACATGATCCACAGAAATGTGGATTTTCATCAATTTCCAGACAGTGACTGTCAAACTATCATACTTTCATAACCTTTAGTTAAGTTAATTTAAGTTAAATTTAACCCAGCCATGTAGCTGCACATTATCACTGTCTTATGACCTCACTATCCTTTGACTTGGATAAGAAACCGGCAGCAAGGCAGGCCGGGGTCGGAGTCGTTGAACTAAAACTTCTGCCTCAGAGAAGGGCATGAGTGGTTTTTCATGAAGCTAAGAGGTTTTCATTTGAGATTAGACGTCACTTTTTTTTTTTTACCACACCATAAAATAATATTAATGATGATGTCTTATAATGTTTTTCCTCAGTGTTTGCCATGACTTTGGCACATTCAAAATAAGGCTGAGAATGTATTTGAGCTCCAAAAATTGACACTTTAGAGTCAACTGCAATTTTATTTCATTTTTATTATATATGAGGAACAGGTCTTGTGAAAAACAAAGAAACCTTAACATTATCTTAGGTATAATTTCTTTATTGGAAAAGTTTTCCATACAGTTTCATCATGCTTTCTTCAGTGTCACACATACTATTTGGAAAAGATGATGTCATCAGGGTCTTCTTGGCTTGGCCATGGAGACTACAGATTTGGGGGTGTGCAGTATTAAAGATGTGGGCAAGGAGGGAAAAGATGCTATCATATCAAGTGTCAGCCAACCTCAGATACCTTGGTACAAACACTGATGGGAGAAAAATAAACAAATACACGTAATGAGAATGTATCTGTACAGGATATGTAGGTTGGAGGCTATTTGGCTGGCTTCTAATATTGGCATTATCAGCAAGGCGGCTGTTACAATCCCAACATTAACAGACTGAATTAGCCCATTCATTAGGCTGATATAACAAAAGAAGGCGAGCAGGGCCATAGATCCATCATTATAAGCCACCATGGCCTAAAGTGGTGTCCCACTTCCCCTTGTAGGCTCAAGGAAGTGTAGGTGTCACTTGAAAATGAAATAATTTCTCTTCTCACATCAACCACCCAGATGTAAAAATATGATAATCAGATTTGCTTTCTTACCAGTTAATCATAATAGTGATTGAGAAATATCCTTAAGAGCCAATTTTGTTATTAATGTTTTTGGGTGATGACTTAACTCCTAAAAGTGAACAAATCAGTGGCAGGAGCTTTTTAAATGGGATGTAAGAGACACATTAAATCCCCTATTCCCCAAAAGTTTCTGATGACAAACTCCTGGCAACCCAAGGGTTTTGTTTATTTTGGGTATGATGCCAAAAATACGAGCTAGACACTGCTGCACAGATCAAGTCAGAATATTATTCAAATAAATTTCTCAATCTCAAGTGACTTGTTTTACTCAAGCTTAAAACGTACACTTTCTAGACAAATTTACAACAGCTCTTTATTTAGTTTTTTTTTTTTTTTTGCAAAAAAAAACAAGTTCAGATCACACAGACTGCTCCTCCAGGCAACAGCTCACCTTTAATGTGTGTTCCGCATCCAAATTTGTTATTGCAACTATATGCAATTATCAGAAACATTAGTTATTACTGATCAAGGGATTTCTACTGATCAGTCATTATTTTCTTCATCATCGCCCCAATACACAGACCAGCTCTACAGGTTCACATATAAATAAACACACGCTAAATTGAAAAGATAACACGATTGCTAAAAATAAACAACAGATGAGGAAATGGGTTGTTAGATTTAAAAAAAATAGCAGACTGTTAAAAATCTATTTAAGTCTCCAGAGAAACTCCCTGCTTGCTGATATTTGTTTTGTTCCATTCGCTCTGTTTTTATTGTCTAACTACCCTGGGCCAAACCATCACAAGCGTCGAGCTGGGGGTGGTGGTGGTGGGGGGGGGGTTGGTGAAGCAGCCAAGTTGAGGCAACACTCTGCTGCTGCTGCTGCTTTCCCAGATTTACATTCAGGAGCCATTTTCTGATTCCGCTACCCAGAATTCAGTCCGAGCAGGTCTGTCTCTCTCTCTGTCTCACTCTCTCCATCACTCCCCTCATTATCACTGTCCACTCCACAAGAGAGTAAAGGGAGAGAAGCAGTGGGTGGGGGTGGTGGAGGGTTAAGAGGGAGGGATGTGGAGAGAAGGAAAAGGTGAGAGACAGACGGGAGGGGGGGGGGGGGGGGGGGGGGGGTACAGAGAGATGTAGCTATCTGCTGCTGAAATATTCATGTTGGTGCCAGCAGCTTTTCCATTCCCCGCTCAGCAGGGGGCTGCTGTTTGATACATCCATCGCTTTCTCTCTCTCTCTTTGCTCACCCCCTCTCCCCTCCCTCCCTCCCTCCCTCTGTCTCTCTTAACTAGTAAGGTTAGTAGATAGTAAATGCTCGTGGAGAGATGGAGGGCCGATCCCTCCCTCAACCTGGACAAAGCAGTACTGCCTCTCGGCTTTCTCATGTTCCATAATATTACCAAAAATCTAACAAATCTTTTAGAAGTCAAAGCTTCCCTTATATACTACTTAGAGAAAAAAATCCCCAAATTACCAACATTTAGACCATAGCCTGTATGTGCAGGATTTAGAAAGTCTTACCAGCTGCTATGGGTGGACAATATGATAATATATATATGAAGAGATTATATATACATTTATCTCCCGTCAGTGAATATGACCGTTTATACCGTGGTTTCTGAGTGAAAGCTGTCAGTTCAATGTTATTTGATAAAATCAATCAATAAATAAATAAACAAAGCTGAAAAAGAAATCCTGCAATTTCAGGTCACATTTCAAAAACATAAGGTACATTACAAATATTAGAAGGTTATTAGAAGGTTATCATATAATTTAAACAATATATATATAATATTGTATATATATAACAATATATAACAATATATATATATATATATATATAGAGTCAATGGACATTAAACCAATATAACTGCCTATCGATGATAAAATGACAATGGCATCCATTTGAAACAATATCAGCTCACTCTGGTAGTCGACAAGGTGAAGAGCAGCCACGGCTTCTCCTCAACTATTCCCTAATTAGGTGCATGTATTTATTATTTTGTACTGCACTCCAACCTCAAATAGCTCCCGGCAAGTTTAACATCACAGGTTTTATTTCAGCCCAACAAATATGGGCAGCAACACTATATAGTCCCTTCTGACCTTTGAGCAACAAGCTGATGTTAACAAGGCTGATGGTGAAAATTCAGCTAAAGTTGAGGACAAAGGAAGATAAGTATAAGAAGACAAAATGCAGGTGAGAGAGCAACACAGAAAGAAATGTAAAGATGTCAAGACTGACATAAGACTGAAATGAGAATAGTTGGTGTCCCCCAGCCCACATGTTTCAAGAAATATTTGGCTCTGATGGATGTTGTTGTCACTAGACAAATGTACTTTTTGGAATAATGTTTACTTACTCGCACTACAAGTTTAAGTGGAAATGATTAGTGTCACATGATACAAACACTGTTCCTGAGGCTTCTCCACACAGCCAAGAAAACAATCCAAGGGAAACACTGCTGAAGATGAAAAAACAGCAGCAGAAGTCTCAGAGGGCGAGGTTGTGCCTTTCGGTGAACAACCGCATCATTTTATTTAGATCTGATGTCAGAGCTGGTGGTTAAACAGGGAGGGGCTGCCTGTATGGTGACACCGATGCATGATGTGAGTATATGTGTGTGTGTGTGTGTGTGTGTGTGTGTGTGTGTGTGTGTGTGTGTGGTTGCATTTAACCAGCACATGTGTTGGGGGATGTGGCAGATGTTGCAGAGGCAAGGATTAGAGTGTGTGTCTTTAAGCGTGTGCATTAAAAATATCTTCACCACAGCAGGAAGCCACAGTGGCCAATTACAGTGCAGCATCTGGGCTTGCACACATTTATTAGTGTGTGTGTGTGTGTGTGTGTGTGTGTGTAGAGGGGATGGGAGGTTCAGGCCGAGTTCAGGTTATTTACATCTTAGCATGTACAGTTTCAGTAAATAGTGCAGTGTGTGTGTGTGTGTATATGTGTGTGTGTGTGTGTGTGTGTGTGTGTGAGACACAGGGGTGAGGCTTTGTGTCACAGCAGCAGAATCTAAACACACACCATGAAGAAGAAGAAGACAGAACAGGGCAGAGAGAATTAGAGGGAAAGACAGAGGAGTAAATAGAGTGTAGCGATGAAGACAATGGCGAGGATGTAAAGAAACATTTGGAGGATGGGAGGGTAGGGGAGGGAAACAAAATAAAAGCTCTGTCATTTCCAGCAGAGATGTGATACCTCGCTCAGTTTCTCTCCACACTCTCAGAAAAGAAGGTATAAAGTGAAAGTCTATTGCATAATTCCCTCTGGAGTCTGGGAAAAACCAATCATATTCATTTTATTTTCTGTTTTTCAATAAAATCACTCCGAGATGATGATTATTAGACTTGATAACTGTAGGCCTGGGTTCACTTTAATTCAATTTAAATGAACTGAATCAACGCAAAGGAAGTGAAATACTACAGCATCACGTTGCACTAAATTGATCTTACTCTTAAGTCCTGATAGTGTATCGTGTTTGTTTGCTGTTGTTTCCTAATTTCCTACTTGGATCATACAAAGTCAGCTGATAACACAAATTCTATGGTTAACAATAACATGAACAGGCCAAAGTGAAATCTTCATTTATCTTAATTATTATTACTATTGTTATCTTTAGTTAAACATCTCATATAAGGCCAAGGGGATGAGCATGTGTGTGTGTGCAAATCTGCAGAGAAAAACATTACAAATTCAGGGAAATAACCATTAATCACCTGTGTGCTTCTACGCCTTTGTGGTATTTCAGGGAATTAAAGGAGAAACTCAATTTTAATTGAGCTACTGAGACAAGAAAGCATAATAATTACTTTGGAGAATCTAAGAAAGCGGCTACTACAGGAGGCACTAGGTTATTGATGGGTGGAAAAGCCTGCTGTACTGCTACTAATTATGATTAGCACTATGTGAGATCATGCTGGCTACATCCACCAGATATTCAATGATATGATCCATCCCACTAACACCTGGATGTTCATCAGTGATGAGAGGATCTGCGGGTATCAAAAGGTTTTACTCCAATTCACATATCAAATCCTTGGGTCATTTTACAAAACATCTCTATCCATGTCTACATTTCTTTAAACTTGAAAATATGACTTCAGTCAGCCAAAAGATTCCCATTCAAGCAGCCAGTTCTTCATCACTGTTCATTTTAGTGAGTAGTTTAGCACATGCCACAAGTGATTAATGGTAAACTGAACCGTGTTGTTAAGACGGCTACTGTGGAGACAAATAGTGATGAATAACCAGATGAATACCTATGTAAAAAGAAGAGTCACAAAGCTTCACAGTGGGTGAAGCAGGAAGAAAAGGAGAAGAAAGGAGTAGGAGAGGAAGATGGAGATGTATTCAATGAGTAAGAAAGCTCTCAAATAAATTCAGAGCAACTCCAATTGATCACATCATCATCACGGTTTGCCCGAGCCGAGTCCACTCTAATGTGAGCACATCGACAAGTGGCTTCCATTATTCATACGTCCAGTACAGATACTGTGTTGGTAGCACATTTTACGGAGCACACCTTCGTTAAAAAGCTTGCTTAATGTGTGTTAAATAAGATGAGCAAGTGTAGGACTGAAAGCGCACTTTACTGGACACCCATAACAAATGGGAATGTTCCCCATTCATTAGTACGAATACAAATACATCCAGGTATCCATGTCAGACCAAAACACTATATTACATTATACTATATATTTGGGATAGAACTCATAAATATGATAATAAATTAAATAAAATCCATCATAAAAGCCACTGATTATCTACTCCAGAATATATTCCACACAAAAATGTAAAACAAAAGAGGATTTTCAATAAAACCAAAAAACTTTTTTTCGCTTTTCGTTGAGTTTATTGAGGAATTACATCAATAATTAACTTTCCAAACAAGAAGACATACATAAAATAGACTACGATGTACAGAGCCTGACAAAGGGAATTCCTAAACGAGTGAAACCTACAACTTTCTGAAGGTGGTCACGTTCAATCTGTCAAGAATTAATTAAGAATGTGCTCCGACATTAGTAAATGACATTGAGATCGTGTTTCCATTTTTAATTAATAGAATGAAAGTGAAATGACCCCAGTCCTGCTGTGATAATTAGCTGTGACAGCTCGTATAGAAAATCTATTGGTCTTGAAGAAAGACAAATGTCTCTGGGTGCAGGCTGCCAATCCCATATCCAGAAACGGTCATTTGATTGGCAATTTATTTTTTTACTTTTATTGTATTGGCTACATGTAGCCGCTGACTGGCACAAGGAAGTCATGAAAAGCTGGCCTGCTGGTTCAGTAAATGGAGAGAGAGAGTAATGCAGAGTACAGACTGCTGCAGTGGATATATGGCTGTACAGAGCAGAATGTGCTCAGCAGGGCAGAGTCTATCAGGGAGCATAAGATAAAGCATGTAAAATATCCAGTCAGACATGGTCCAGGCTAATGACTGCAGCAGAACACCACAAGGCACTGTAATGTAAAGGTTATTGTTCTATCTGTTTGCATGTGTTGACGAGGAGGGAGAGCTGCTTTTTATTCACTCAAAAAGCTTGTTTCAATGCCATTATGTATTTTTGTAATAAGACAGAATTTATAGTCACCTGGTCGTTTCAGTCCATCCAATCAGAGTTAAAGCCAGCATTGCCTACAGGGGGAACTGCTGCCGGAGCCGTGAAACATGTAAACCCACTGATTAAATATTTGTTATATATTTGTTTGTCTAATTTCTTCTACTCTGTTCTGTTATGAGGAAAAAGACCACCATCAGCACAGACATGCACAGTTATAAATGTCCATGCAATGAAACACTCAGTCATCTGTGTAATGCAGGCAGGCCTGATGCACACCTGCCTCTGTAGGGAAGAAGCATTCAGGTAATCAGTAATCATCACGTTATCATGACTGTCGTGCTGCCCTTCTCCTGATTAACAACAAAAAACAAACTAGTGAAAACAGCAACCTACATGCTTTCAGTGGCGACTGTTAACCAGCCCAGCGCATACTGCATCTTTTGTCCCTATACTTTGCCGTTTCCTCTGAAGTAAAGTTAACTTTTTTTCCATGTGTAACTACTGCCCCCCAGTGGTCAAAGCCACTCCCTGCCTCCATAGCTGCACTGCACCAGGGGCACACTTGACAGAACACAGGGTTTAATTTGGCCAAAAATCTTTCTTCTCTCTTAGTGGTCAGAAATTAATTAACACAGCAACAAGGTCTCAGCAAGATTTCCACCTTAAAGCCCCCCCCCCCAAAAAAATGTTTTGCTCACCTGAAATCTCAGTTTAACACATGAACATATTAGCAGGATTTTGTGACATATTGTGGATTTTGTGCTCATATCAGCTCTGTATATTTACTCTTTATGTGCTGTGTGCATTTCTTTGTGGACTGAGTGTTTTGATACTTTCACAGTATTTATACAGCACCTAGAGCTGTTTTATAATCAAACAAGACATGGGAATCTTACTTTCTACAACATGGTACCTTTAAACCCGTCAGTGCACATTATTATTATTTTTGTTTTTTATTGTTATCATTATCATTTTTCGACATACGCAGAGAATGGACACTTCAGTGAAATAGCAGAGATCTTGTATCCAGTGCTTCAACTTTTGAATTGAACAATATTTGCATATTCATAGATTCTGGATTTTTAATGAGGGACAAGGAATAGATATAATTTTAAGAATCTTTAACAAGGTAATTGAACTTTTCTGTGGAATAACCATATCAGACACAAATTATAATGAGTATTTTCTGAAGTCAAAACCACAAAGGGGATCTTTAAATTGATCTCCATCGGTTTCACTTCATTTCACAGAAGCCGATGAATTTGCAGATAAAACCCTAAAATACTTAATACATCACAATGTATATTTGTTGCCCATATTTTCATGTCAAAGCCACATTATTGTTAATGGTAATGCAGGTATGGGCGGGATATTTTTTGAAAATGTTCCCTGCTGGTGTCTTCAAGGATGCTTCATCACCCACCCTGGTTTATTAGAGCAAGATTAGTATATTCACATTACCCTTTAAACCATAACCATGTCCTTGTTTTTCTTCTGGGATTTTTCTTTCTAATGTTGCCATTCTGTTTCAGCAGCCCCTCCTTCTCTTAGATATTGCAGCATCCTTAAATGCACCACAGAAATGAATTGTTCATTGTGGTAGATTACCTAACTGAAGCAAGACTGAATCTCTGCAAATTGATTTTCACAGTGTTGCTGAATACAACGACATCCTGGAATGTAGAATGTCAACCTAAATAATCAATAATTGTAGTTTAAGGGCTAAAACATGCAAAACTATAAGCAGCTCTACTCTGGTCCCTCACACAGACCCCAACTCTTCCTCTTGTCTATCGGCATCATTTATCATGTATCTGAAGTAGATTACATACAGCGCTCCTCTTCTTGCCTTAAGCCATGAATACCTCTGAAGGGACTGTCCTTTTTATTGTCACCTCTGTGCCAGTTCAAATGTGTAATGTAGCATCATGGCTCCAACAAAGCTTTTATAATTTGACCACACAATAACAGAATGAAAGAAAAGCAGTGGAAGAGCAATAAAACAAGCAGATAACTATCTTTCTTTCTATCTAATTAACCAATCAACCACCTCTACAGTGTAAATTTGTTGACTTTTTAAATACCCAACAGAGAACATTTCTTCTTGATTCATGAGGGGTGTCCTTGTCAGATTCTGGGACAGGAACACAACTTCCTCTGCAACAGCGACAACCCTACTGAAAGCACACAGACTGTCTGCGGCAGTGCACCATGGAGAGAGCCGCTGTGGTGTCGGCCCGCAGGACTCCCTCTGTACCTGAATGCAACATCTCAACCTCCACCTTGGCCTTTGACCAGCGCTTCACCACGACTGCCAAGGGACTGCTTCTCCTGGCTGAGATAGTAAGTGTGAATATGGATTTTAAGATGTTCAGTGTTGAAGATGATCACAACAGAGCTGATGATAAGACGGTACTTTTGGAGCAACTGATACATTACATACATTTGATAATCATTCATCAGTCAGAAAGTGGCAATCAATATTTATGAGAGACCTTAAAAGTATGTTACAGTTATGAAATTCATTTTTCATTTTTTCTATATATTGGATCTGAAATTCATAAGAGTAATAACAGCTTAAATAGATTTTTGTGGCATTCTTTAGACTACAGTTTAGAGTAGAGAGAGTAAAGTAGAGTTTAAGAAAAACTAAGAAACTATTTTTCTATGAAAATAGGAAGTTAACCAAAAACACACCAAGCAAATCAACTCTTCCTCCTTCCTCGCCCTCATTGTGTCTCTTCCTTTTCAAATCAGCTGAGGGAAAAAGTCAGGACAGCCTTTCTGTAAATACAGTCTGGCTGGCTGCCAGTTGGATAATCTGATTGCAACAAGGTATAAGACAGATTGTGGGATCATATGTACTTTATTAGCATAACTTGAAATCATAGATACATTAGATGCTGTTAAAACAATGAAAATTACATCCTGAAAATGAATTTAACTGCAAATTCTGTCTTTGGGGTTAAATTAATTGACTGGTGCAGTGAAACATCTCAGTAACTCTGCAGATCATGATGTTAAATTGGTAACCTATAAGATATTTCATTTTAAAAGAAACCAACTTTGCTTACAGTTGTGTTTCACACCAGAAAACCTTTTTTTCCTGTGATATGAAATTCATGCAGGAATCTTTTGTTGTGGAACAGGAAGGGTGGGTTTGGAGTAGTGTTGGGAGGAAAGAGATGTAGTTACTCAGTGATTCAGTGGAGATGGGGCATGTTGAGTACTTGGAAATTACTCATGGAACAACAAATGAATAGCACAGTAGGCTTTTTAACCACTGACATGAAACACTTATTTTTTGTTATGTTTTTTTTGTTATTTGAATTTCCTATTGGCAAAGTTCATGAAAATGCTACATTTCATGCCCCATAGCTATCTCCTTTTCATGACTTTAAAAGATTTATCTGGTGTGATCAATGAGGGTTTGAAGCTTTGACCTGTATTTATTCTCAATATTTCATAGAGAGAACAACTGTGCCTATTTTCTTCACTCCGTTCAGATAGATAAAATCAATATGCTTTGGTCAGTGGAAAAACACACCAAAAAACATGTGTCATACCTCGCTTGTCTCTTCTCTTGTTTCTAGTTATATTTTGCATCTCTTTACTTTTTATTTCCTTCTTTCACTGAGAAGTAAATCAAGAAGTATCTTACGGTCTTGAATTCCTCTCCTCTCCCCCAGGTGTGTGGTATGTTGGTGTGGATTCTGGTCGGGGGTACAGAGTATTTTCATCTGCCTGCTCTCTGCTGGGTGATGTTTGTTGCCATCTTGTGCTGGATTCTGACCGTTTGTCTGTTTATAATTTACCTCACTGGAGCCCACAACAGGATACCACAGGTCCCCTGGACTATACTGGTAACACGCACACACCTAAACATACACACACCATAGAAGCAGTCTGGTTCACTAAGTTCTGTTTTCTGCTTTGTGTTTTAACAGAATGGTCTGACTGCTTTTCCTTTATATTTGTATCTTTCTTTCGTCTAGTCGCTGTGTTTGAACTGTGTTGCCACGGCTCTGTACCTGGTGACAGCAGTCGTAGATGCTCACTCAATCAACCAGGCCACTAGGGGGCGACACAACTACAACTGCTGGGCAGCATCAGCAGTAAGAACGCTCCTGTCAATATGATCTGTTGAGGGAAATGTTCATCCAAAAATAACGTTTTTGTTGTTATCCACCTATATCAAAACCATCAGTGAAGTTTGTATGTCCACATTACACTCAACAAGACAAGAGCAGCTCTGTGTCAGAAAGACAACTGACATGCAGGCTGCTTCAAAAGAAGTTTTCAAAAGAAAATTGGGAATATTACAACAACCACATGTGCAGTGCAATCTAGGATTTGTGCACAAATACACATAGTGGGTTTCAAAGCTGCTTCTTATATTTTTAGACTCAATAAACTTGAACCTGGAGGTTCACGTCAGCGAGTTAGTATTGCACTTCCATCAAGTAAGGAGACTCACAAGAGACCAGTCAGTTAATAGCAATGGACTACTGTAGTTTCAGGGTTCATTTTGTTATTTCTAAAGTTGGTTTCGAAAACATGACAATTACCAGCCACGTCAGTTGTTTTAGAGTTGGCTGCCAGGTACTGTGAATGCATTTGCTGTGTGTTATGTGGACACACAAATCTCACCAGTGCTTTGACTTGGAGTGAGTGGATAATGAGTAAATTATGCTTTTAAGATATTAAAATTAATCTTTACTCCTTCTCATTGTTTCCATGTCCCTCTCTATTCTTTTTTCCCTCATCTTCCCTCCACCTTTCACACTTTTCAGTTCTTTGCATGTCTCACCACACTGTGCTATGCAGGAAGCAGTTACCTGAGCTACCGTGCCTGGAAAACCGCAGAAGAGGGACAATAGTCTCGTTACTTGCTTTTTGAAGGAAACATTGTCATATTTTTGGCAGGCAGACAGTTTTTGTGGACATTTTGAAAACATCTGACAGAGCAGAATTATACAATGACAAATTTTTAGCATGTTTGCTGTTGTATGTTTGAAGTTGCATGAACTGTAGTGTCAGCTGTCTACAATTTGGCACCCAGTAACTTTTAATTTCACATAAATTGAAGTGCACTTTGTCTCTGGTGTGGGAAAAAGGAGAGACACAGGACATACAAAAAAGAACATTGAGTACATATACTTTGTGTGATAGAATAGAAGACCAGAGTCGGCCTTATTTTCTTCTCTGCCTTAAATGTTTTTCAGATGTCACTTTTATTTTGTTGTTTTATGAAAAACTCCAAATCGAACAGTTGCATTCAAGAGAATTTAATATGGCTCAGATTGAACATTTCATAATAATAAAAATAAGCAGAAATAAAAATAATTTAGACATTTGTACAATCTTTTGTTATCCTTACAGCTATCATTCCTCAAAATACATGTGACTTTGATTAAGTGTGATAAATCACTGCTTTGATTCCTTCAATGCTGCTGATGTGCAAAATGCTTTTAATAAAAGCCCCTTCATCTGATACATGAAAAACTATTAAGGCTATAATGTACATGTTTGGTAGATCCTGTGGGTTTAACTGCACCACACAAGGTCACAAACATTTCAAAAATAATGTTCTGTAATTTTCCAGAGGCAGAAGTGGTATAATATTACCCCGTGTGCACATGGAAACGCACAGGTTGATCATTCACAACTTTACGATTATTTATCACTATTGGATTATCATTATCACTTTTTCAGTGATTCGTCATGCTAATGTCGGTGCTGTTGCCTTCCTCCATGAAGACCACTCCCCAGTGAGCTGCCAGTGAAGTAATCCCACTAGTGGTGGCGCGGCCACTCAGCATTCTGAGCTCTGCGTCCTTGTGGATTGGGTAGAAGTTAAAGGAGTTCTGTAACCAAGCAACAAATGTTAATACATCACCATGAGTATAAGTGCTGATAATTGTAACAAATAGAAAAAGGTAATGGTAATATAAAGACCCGTGTTGGCTGGCCGACGATCAGAGAGCGCCCCATGGAGGTCGCAAATATCAGCTGATAGATGAAGTTGGTGTGGTATTTACCAGAGACCTGAAACATGACAGTGAGAGCACATTTACACAGTTGTTACATGTGGTTAGTCCTTAATAAGTAAATCACTTATGCATTTCATACATAATGATAGATGAATATAGTGTAATACAAAGTACAGTACATTTAAAGGAAAAATGCTACTACTACTATTTCTTGTACTTGTATAATAAAATATTTGTATATAACTAGAAAATATATCCATTAAATTTCTATATGTCAATAAATATTACATTTAGATGGTTTCAATTATTAGTGAAATAAATTACATTGTATTATCTTTTCTGAGGCACCAGGGTCTTATCAGACCTGGAACAACACCAAACTAATATTTCAGTATCAATGAAATGTCTGACCTGAACAATGACTTCTCCTTCAAACAGGTTCAGCTCTTGCGTAGTGCCGTAACTGCGACCAATCTTTGGAGACCAAAGGTAATCGTACCGCAGTTGGAGACTGCGAGGACAGACACAGGAGAGAGGAAACACACTGTTAAACACCAAATATGGTGTATGAAAGAAGACATGAGGGCAGTAAATGAAAGATGGAAAACATAAGGCACAGTTATAATATAGCTGAATTGTTCAAGAACAAGTAGACAATAGAGAAAATGCAAAGAAAGCGGTAGTGATAAACACCATCTGGAGGTTGGTTGAACCCCAGATTTATTAAAACTTTCAATAGACCCTCCTTTTGAGTTAGAAAATACCCTATCCACTAACATCTCAAAATATAACAGCGTTGAATTGGTACAACTCATTTAATCATAGAAATTTAAGGTGCATAAAGAATTGAAAATTTTAAATTTTAAACTTGTTAATGGAACAATCATTTTCAGTTTCAATATCCACCAAATTGCATATTAGGTAATATAAGGAACATAGAATAGTGTATTTATCAAATGTTCCAGCCACCCTTTTTATGAACCAAGAGCTACTAACTGAACAGTTATTACCACCGTTAGTGACTGAACGCACTGGCTACTGGCTCTGTGCAGCTCAAGGGAATTCTGAAATAAAATATAAATCTTGGGTAAGAAAATAGTAAATGACCCATGCCTGCTTCTGAAAACCACCCTCCATTCAGCTAAAACAAAAAAATAAATAACGCTCCCCCTTTTTTGACCCCCTCTCCCCCCTAATAATTTCCATACAGTCACACCTGGACACAAAGAAGCAGAGACTGACCCAGTGATGTAAGAGTTGGATGTCTCCCAGACCCTGACTGCTGTGATCCTTCCCTGACCTTCTGTGGAAAAGGAAGTGCCGCTACCACCTCCAACAGCACGAGAATAGGAGTAGTGCACCAAGGCAGCTGGAGAGGGGAAAAATAATTATTATGTGAAGGACAAGAGTTAGCTACTGCTTCTTGACTCAACTTGACTTATGATCATTTATATCCAAAAATCATATTCGAAGATAAATGTTTGTGTAAGAAGAACTCAACAAGATGGGTTAACTTCTTACGTTTAGCGAGGCAGCTGGCGCAGAGCACGGCAAAGAACAGGAAGGCAAACATTCTGGTGTGTGAAGGCGTCCAGAGACAACACTGGATCAGAAACCAATTCATTAAACATCATCATCATCATCATCATCATATAATTACCAACAGCTTCATACATTTCTTTAGACACCAAACCAATCTGACATTTGTTTTTAGAAGCAGTAACTCAACAATCTCTACATGATCTAAAGTCAGTGTAAATAATAATAAAATTATTAGAATTGAAATAATCAGTGCACGTAGCCACAGTAATATGCTATTAAAGTTGGTCCATTGTAAGTTACGACCCACATAGTTAAAACCTGGAGACACAGATGGTCAAACTCACCTGACCTCCTGAAAGTAGCTTGCGTCCTGAGCTGACACTGTGACACTGGCACTTATATATGTATACCTCCCTCCTCCACCACACACACCCTAACATTCCTACTTGACAGCCTCCAACAGCTAAACAATAGCACACCTGTTTTTATTTAGCTAACAAGCGGCTCTGGGAATTCGAAATTGAACCAGGAAGAGAAAATCATTGTCACTAACTTCAGCAACAAATTTTGCACCACACTCATACTGGATCTACTGCATTTGTGCTTCACTGCCTTCATCCAGTTCGTACTCCATCTTTCATTAATCTGGGTCTCATAATTTACTACCCCATTGGTTGATTGAATGATTCAGTTTCAGTCACTAAAAGAGAATTTCAAAGTTCATTGACCTTGGAAAAGTAGTTGGCAAGGCAATCTCACCTCAAGGTCCATTTAGTAGCTATTCCGGAGCTTTTGATCATATCACATGATCTTCATTAGCAGATAGAGTTTTCCCAATTGTCATGGAAATGTAGATGTTAGAATTTCCATTTTGTATGAGCACTTGAACATGGACTTCTCGTCCATGTTAGCTTGAAAGTGAAGTTTCAAAGTTCATTCCCAACCTTGGAAACAGCATGGACAAGAAGACCTTAAACTGAGTTAACTCTATCTGCAGATAAAGATCATGTGATATGATTGAAAGCTCAAGAATAGCTAATAAATGGACCTCGAGGTGAGACTGTTTTGTAAACAGAATTTCTTTGTTGGTGCCGACTCATGTGCCGGGACTTCCCTGCAAAAATAAAATTTTATAAAAACAAACAAAAAATATTAAGACAACAGAATTACAGATGTCTTTTGTTTATCACAGTTCTGGTTCTGCATTATTATTGGATAAACAAACCCGTGAATAGCTGGATCTGGATCCAAACCCAAAGGTGTGTCAGAAAAGGCAAATCTGTTTTTTTTCTCCACAAAATGGTCTCCAATATATTCAAAGCCATTTAAAAGTAAAGTTAAAGGCTGGAATGTCAAAACGTAGAGTTTCTGTCAGAAACATGCTTTTAAATGACCTTTCACTAATGTATGACACAATCCTTCATGTCATTTCATTTAAATAAATTCAATTCAAATTAATTTTAATGTTTGTCAAACCAGGAAGTAATTGACAAATAATAGAATTCACTCAAGACTTCTCCTGAGTTGATACGTTGAGACATGCCCTCAACATGTGACTTTTTTCAGTGTCACAAAACCAGGAAATTACATGAGTGTGAAGTTCCATGGCATTGTTTCAACTGGTTCTGCTGGAATAGCCATTCCTATAAAATAATGTAAAGTATCATCACGCACGCTTAATACTGGTGTGGAGAAATTTCTCAACAAATCTTCCTGCCTTTCGACTTGGCCTTGCAACAACAAGCAATGAATGAACTGTAAAGAATGATACATCAATGGCAATGTATTACTATGTAAAAACATACTGGCCCGAATCATAATGTTTTATGATAAATCAATAATATATTTCTACCACACTAAACTTCTTTGTGAGCCCATCAGAAAAGAATTAAATCTACAAAAAGGCATCTGTAAGGTCAACAAAGGTCAGTCTTACTGTCTAAAATCGAGTGGTGATTTTTCAGATTTATTTTATTCATTTGTTTTGCGTTATAAAAGTGTGTTTTTCATTGCGTCTCTATGGCATAATTAAATAACACCCTACCTACCTTCATCTGGTATTTTTGTCCATACTGATGTGCAATTGACCAAAACAAGGAAATAGTGCATGACTGTAAACATACCTGACCTCAGACATGAGAGAATGCTGGAAGTCTTGAGGTTGGGTTTCCGGAGATCAACACACCCCACTGATTCCAACACTAAGCAACACTAACCACAAGAGTGAAACAGTGCCAAACCGTCTGTTAATTAATATCAGCTCACTGCCAGACGCTGCAAAGTTGACGAGTGGACTCACAGAAGTGGCCAGCCTGCTGTCATGAAACCAACCGTGAAACACACTCTGTTGGTCACAAAGTGCACCAGCAGGAAAGAGGGGAAGGAACAGTTCAAAAACCATTTTAGAAATGGTCCAAGGAGAAGGCTGACTAAAAAGAAATTCATCCATCATTTCTTTATCAGCTGATGTTCTTCTTTGGTTAAAAGTCACAAAGAGGTCCTATCACACGGCTGAGGAGGGAAAAATGAAATAAACTTAGAGTCTCCGATGGTTATGTTTTTTTATGTGGCATACAGACGTCTTTGTGGGCCTTTTCATCTTTGGGGGAAACCAGTTTGACAAAACCATTGTCTCGACGTATGCATTGTCCATTTGCACATAGGCCATGACAGTTGTGCGTAACAGAAATTTGGTTTGCCATCTAGCTACATCTCAAATATTTTAAAAGGCTTTTGCCATGCGGGCCTGCAAACACTGAACAAACTGCCTGAAGGAGTATAGCTCGGGCATCTGTTAAATCACTACCATCAGACCTTAATGACAGTGATGTGTCTAAAGCTCTACACACTGTTGGGAAATAGTAGTATGACTGGCTCTGAATCTTTTTATAACATCTACCATTATACACTCATTATAACCCTTTGTGGATATGGCATGGCAGTATGACATGTGTTTTCTTTTAGAATGATAGTTCCGGTAATGGTGTTAGTAATGATAATATTAATTTATTTGTTGTATATTTTATTATTATTATTCTGTTTTTGTCTTACATTTTTGTCCAATGTAGTTCTCATCTGTCTGCCGTCAGAGATTTGTATGTTTATAACAATACAGTGAAACTTGTCATACCAGAAATAAATTATGATTATATCTTGTAAACATCTTGTGTACATCTAGTAGTGTACTTCCCCTCCCAGCAGAGGTGACATAATGCGGATTAAAAACAACAAAGTATTTATACTTGACAAAGTACTTGTTGTCTACTCTAATGGTTATTTGTGTCTCAACCGGCCTGTGAGTCAGTTTAGAAATGAATGCAGGTTCCTATGCAATTAAATCTATCTTATCTGTTGTTGTTGTGAATAAAAATGACTTGAAACCAAACAATGACCTCAAAGGCTTACAATAATAGTTTAAACTTTACAAGAGTGCTACATTTGATTACAGCATTCTCCACTTTTCTTTCACTGGTGATGATTTCTCTTTTTCTGTCACTTCCTTCAGTTTCAGTCGACACTGAGCTCTCGCATGGGTGGGTGTCAAAGGGCTGCACCCCCTAGAGGTAGGGAGCTCACCACTGTTTTGTGTGTCAAGTTAGTATCAGTGTCAACAGACAACATATCAATCAGAAATAAGGGAATTGCCACATACCACTCCTTCGTGTTGTTTAAAAAACGCTAATTCCAGATAATTACTACAAACCTCTGTCATATTTTTTGTACAGAAAGAAGGTGATGAAATGACAGGACAAGATTCGTCTCAGTGCCAAGGACTGTGGCTGGCGTGTGGTCTGTCACAACAAATGCCATTTTGTTGGAGGTGAGTGATGAAGGTAGGATTTAAATGTCAGATGAACGATGCCCGATGTTGATGACACAGATGACTGGGTAGTGAAAATGCTGTTCACTTAGCTCAGTTTATTTATTAAGAAAAAGCAGTGGGGCTTATTGCTGAAATGTTATCTAGATGACTTTGCTGAGGACAGTCTGGAAAGGTGTGGTTTCAGGTTTTACCAGGCTAAGATGTTTTGCTAACTCAGTAAATTGCTTGTTACAACAATCCCCTGAACACACCTTCCATATTGTGAACTTCAGAAGCTGGTCGACCATCCGACAAGCACGGTTGAAACGTAGTGACCCCAAATGCTGCTCTGATTTATTTGATGTCAGGTAGTGATAAAATCTGAGAAAACCTTTATTCAAAGTGTGACACAATCTTTACAGTTATGTTAGCATTTTGGAAACACTTCTTAACACCAAATAGTTTGCACCTGGAATGATCACCTGCACGGCATGTATCCGTCATTATAGAGCACTTGGCTGCAACCAGCTAACCTGTTTCATTTGAAAGAACGATGAAAGGTAAATGGTATTCTACTTCACTCACTGTGTCCTGTCATACCCCCCTTCACCAGTAGATGCCTTCATTGAGCTTCTGAAGATCCATTAATGAGCCATGCAGTATGCAGTGTATACTACAGTAGAGAGCAGTGTTGCCCTGCAGTTTGTCACATCGTCCAAGCTAACAGTATTTTTTGCTGTTGTTCCTCACTAGTTGCTGGTGCCTTGCTGCAGTGGAGTTGTTTGTATGATATCAGCTTTAAGCCTGTCAAACGTAAACTGTCTTTTTACTTAAACTTCAAATTGCCTGCTTTGGGGTCTAAATCTAGATTACAACGTTTGCCGCAGGAATTAAATTAAAAAAGTTTGATTCCACCATTTTATTTTGACACATCACTTCAAAAAGACATAACAATACAACAGAAACCACAGTGTCTATTGATACTTTTCACGCAGCAGTTTTGGCTCTCTGCAGGAGCTGGGTTTTACGGACTTGACGTCTTCTTGGAGGTCATATACCTCCACAGCATGAAGCAAGGTGGTGATGGGAGGTGTACTCTGTCTTCTCCAATTTCACAAATGCTTCATTGTTTCTAAGTTTTAAATTTGCTGTTTTTTTTTTTTCACATTTTGTCTTCTTGCTCTCGGTCACATAAGTGATTTGCACTGCAGGTGTTTTTTCTGTCTCTTCTGTCTAAGGACCAACTTGCATCTGAGCTGAGCTGCTTCATAATGGGGATAAAACCGTAGAGGGCATATGGGTGTCGAAGATATGAAAGGAGCCACTTTAAACAAGGTGTGTGAGAGTGTGTGTGTGTGTGATGTGTGTGTGTGTATGTGTGTGGTACAGTGTTAGTTTCTTATTGGTATTGTGTCTATCGCTGGTGGATATCGCTTTCGTTTTATCTCCCCCAGCCTAACTTAAACCTGTACCTTTCCCTTCAAAGTGTTCATCATCATCATCATCATCATCAGGATATACTCCTCATACGGGATTGGCTGTTGCAAAACACTTAGTATCTTTTTTTTAACCTAGGGAAACAGATTGAAATACGTCCTGAAACTCTGTGGCAATATCCTAAACTTAGAGAGACCCATATGTCACTGTCCTTCAGATGTTTATGTGTGGAACTACTAAGAAAACCCTCAAGCAGTGAATCATTTTGTGATACATATATAAAATCTATATGATTGAACACAGTTTGATGGTTATGTTTATTCATTAAACTCATTGTGTGCGCATTTTATATGCATTTTATTTATTTGTTTATTTACTCATTAAAATGCAGTGCTTTAGTTAAAAGCATATCTTAAAATCTTAACAGCAGCGCAGACAACATCACAGTTCAGGTTAAGTAATCACATTACCAAACTTGTTGATACACCCTGAATGTGTTGGTCAGTTATCTCTCTTCCACTGGAAAACTGCTTTTGTACACACTGAGTCCATGGATAAATGTGCCTCATTCCTAGGAGTTAACTGTTACTATTAATATATCTGTTTCTATATCTGTAAAGACAAAAAAAGATTATACAACAATTTATTGTATATTTGTAAAATTGCTGGAGCTGCCCTTTCAAGTGAATTTACTGACGTGAAATCCAGCATTATTTTGATGTTGATCAACATCAAAAGTGAAATATTCAGTTAAAGAGAGACTGAAATATACAGTGTTTATCATGTATTTTGGGCTAATAACAGTGTCCCCAAAACCACGTGGAGTGCCACGTCAGCTAATCTTTTCAATCTCAGATGTGCTTGGTAGAATATTAACAGTTTAAGTCAATGTCGGATTCTGCACGTAGAAACGTCTGTACTCTTGTCTTGCACAACTTGCAGCACAACATTTTGGTTTAATTTTATGTCTTAATTGTCAGTTCTGCTGAAATAGATTGAAATAGATCCAATTTCAATCTGAAAGGCTGAACTTTGCAATGCAAGAGGACTTCTGTATAGATAAGCAATGATGCGACCACACTGTTGAGCCTCTGTAAATGTCTCTTAGTTGGCTTTACACAAACATGCTGTACCTCTCAAACATGTATGACTTTAAACTGAGAACCAACACTGCAGCCTGCCAGCATCGTCTTTGTGTGTAGAGCAGAAACGGGTTACTGCCACTGATCTTTAATTTGGACAGAAATCATGTCAGCATCGTTAACGCGACACACGTGAGATGACAGCAGAACAGGCAGAGGTGGCAGGACACTGACAACACTGACTTTTAACCTCAAGTGTAAAATAAAATTCGGATGAATGAACTTTGTTTGGCACAGGTCACATGTCTTACTGGATAAATAACAAATTTAAACTATTCTTAGCATGCAGATTGTGTGGGTCTTTTTATCTTCCACACAGAGACCTGCAGTCCTGGGGATGATTCATTTACGAAGTTTCTAAAGCTGTGAGTCACAGTTAAAATGGGTCACGGCGCTGCTCCGATCATAGACCCCAAACACCTATGACATGCACATATGTACAGTACATTTGCATTATTTATGATATTTATACACAAACAAACAAACAAAACACCACTTAACTACTTATTGTTCTAACTTTCTTATTTAGGAGGAGTGATTTGCAACTGACTGTCAGATTTCAGTCCCCTCCTATTCTTTTTCCAAACAAATAAAAAAAAACTAAAAAACACACCCACACCAGTCCCTCCGAAAGATTTTTTTTTCTTTTTTCAGAAACTTTCTTCTGGCCTTATTAATTGTACTGATTGTTGGATTTTGGCTTCTGCTGCATTGAGTGAGTAACTTTGACGGACAAAGAGAGTTGCTTCGATATGTGAAAAAGTTATATATTCACAGCAACTTTATATGACAATGTAAATTGATGCAACCTTGTACAACTGGGTCACCTATTCGTAGAAAGACCTGTCTACTTTTACGGCAGTCCATAGTAGACTGCACAGCTACAGCTAAATGGACAGGGACCATAATGCTGGCCTTGGCTGTTACTATGTAAAGCCCGCTCTGGTCTAAAGTGCAGAAGTGACAGTTGATCAGTTTGCTGAGAGAGAGTTTTTGCAGGCCACCAGAGTCTGTTAAATTCCCAGTAGACCACGCACACCGAAATGGACAATCCACATATTTCTAAATGTATAAGAAATGGTGCAATATCTACATCTCTCTATGTGCAATACAGTATAATTGCCTTACCTTTCTTTCTTTATGTTTTGCAAATTTCCCCGCCGAGGGATTAATAAAGGATTATTTTATTTTATCTTAATCTGAAATTTTGACAAAGGTACAACATACTCTTTAATACAGGCCACAGCCATCTCAGAGGTGATGACAGCGATGGTGAGTATTACTTGTTTTATAAGCTGTGACTGCTCCTGGAGACAGATAAGGTTCTCTATTAATTTCTAATAAAACATAGTAAATGAAACAACCGTAACTTGTCTGCATATTCATACAGGCATTATGCACTTGATGAGAGAGCCAGTCACTGCTATCTTGCTTAAGTTAACTATATGAAAAAACATAAACCACACACTGCCACCAAACTATGTTAGGGACACATTTACAGGACGAACAGTCAAGAGCCAAGTTAGCGACAGTTAGCGGCTCTGTGAGGCTGTACTGCAATGCTTTGAGCTAAATGCTAACGTCAGCATGCTAACATGCCCCCAGTTACATTTCTAACAGAAAAATTGCGGTATTTTTTGTTAAGGATCAACAATACTAGAGTAAAAGTCAGGGGATCACCAAAGTCATTGATATTCATCATCTGGGGACCATTAATTTGTATTTCATTTCATGGCAATCTATCCAATAGTAGATTTTCAGTGGTGGGCCAACTGACAAACACCTGTAGAGCCATGCCGCAAGCATGACTTAAAATAAGAGTTAAAAAAACGGCTTCTTTGTAATATTAGTCCAGTAATATGGTTTGTCATGGAATTGTCAATCAAACAACGTTTAACAGTTCCATGAAATCATTGGTAAATTAAATGACATCAGCTGCCTATTTTGACCTTTTAGCTACTAAAACAGGTTTTAGTTTAATTCTACAAAGGAAGGATTTTTTTGGGGGGGGGTTTCAAGCGGATGTAGTAAGAATTTGCGCACATTTCCTTGGTTAAACCGTCCTTTCATCTTGTACCCACTCAAATTTCCCTTGAAGCAAGGCCACAGGTGCAGAGGAAGTCCCATTTTGGGTTCTGCTTGAGCATGTTGAGGAGTGCTCACTTGCGGTCTTTCTTAACCAATCTTTCCCACACTTCATCTTGTCCTCTATCTGGGTCAATGGAAACCTTCCTCTCTCAGAAACATCACTGATTAACCCTGACTGACACAGCAGAGTCAGAACTATTACACTGTCATCAGGCCTAAATCTGTCCTTTACTACCTGCTGCGCCACACGTTGCATCACAGTGTCACTAAATGGCATTTCAAGTTAAATGTCTCTGGGAACAAAGTGCTAAGTAAGCAGGTTACCTCAGCAAGGGTTGCAACTGGGTGAGAGCCAAGGAAAGCAGAATCAGACATAAAGAGAGAGAAAGAACACTGATGCCATATGTAGTCATGTAGGTTTACAAGGTATAGCAGGTACGTTAATGCTCTGTATTGCTGGAGTATTTTCTGCTCCTAAAATGTAGCCTATGACAGAAACACGCACCCACGCACACACACACGCACGCACACACACACACACACACACAGTACAAAAGTAGTGAGTTATCTAGTCTCAACCAGTTTTTGTGAGCTCTGAGATTTGGCCTCTCAGCAGACAGGCAAAAAAAGAACAAAAGCATAACAGCATTAACCTGACTTTGTGCACTAATAAATCCCAACAAGCAGCAATGTGGAAAAAGTCTGACTGAACAGGGGAAGATTGAACTAAAGGGAGTGGATAAAGTAATGGAAACACTTATAAACACATAATTTAGATATCAAGAACCAAACATGTCAGAGCCGTACTTAGACTCCAGGATAGTTCCTCTAGGTATTTAATATTATAGTGGAATACTACAAGTTTTTATTTAAATACTCTTTTTCACTGAAAGAAGCAAAGCCACCAGTTTACTGTATAAAGTGGGGTGAAATGCACAATGATGCATTTGAAAACAGGCCACATAAAACTGTATGAAATATTTAGGGTTTTTGGCATTTTATATAATCAAATCGAAAAAACACTAAAAAATATCTTGAGGGAAAAGACCGACAATCGTGAGAAAATCGTGATTGGTTTGATTGTTTTTAGTTGAGGTTATAGGTTTGTATAATAGAATTCACATGTAAAACCAATCGAACCGAGCAGAACACCCGAGCTGATACACTCTCACATGTAACCTTTGTGTGAACTCTGTGGTGGCCATACTCTCTGAATTGATTGACAAATGTTCAGTCCTGTTTTATCATCATTAAGACACGTACACTGTTGACTTGCATGCATGTACACAAGCACATAAACAGATGAGGCTAACTTATGTATAAATACACACTCATAAACAGTTTAAATCTAAGCAGGCATGCCCCCGCAACACTCAGCACAGACATCCTGTACCTCGCACATGCATACACTTCGTGAGTTTCAGCAATAGCCCCTAATGGACTTTTGGATAGTTGGAAATCAATGCACCCGCAGTGTTCAACTTGTGGTCATGTCACTTTGGATGACCTCTGTACTGCCTCACGTTGGCTTCATGCCCGCTCCAGAAACACAAAGCTAAATATTGCAGTAAAGACAAATACTTGATTCATAAAATATGATTAAAGCACAAACTCAAAAATAAAATCTTTAGGGTGACAATTTTGTTATTATGATCGTTCACATAATAATTAAAAATCAAATCACATCCATTGTGGATGTTGATTATAGTATCTTTTTCTATAATAAGATACTAAAATGTTATAATGACAGATTTTCTGATTACAACATTCCAGTTTATTAATGTATGTATGTCTGTATCCTTTAGGTCTAACAAATGTGTTGAATGCTTTTCCTTCCTCATAAAACATTTGCAAGGCAGATTATTCGATTTTTTTAATCGTGCATTGTTAACATTCTTGTTTACCTTCCAGCAGTCTTATTCATTGCCTTGCAGCCATATTTCTACAGCAGGAATGTGTGTTGCTTCATCCTCATGCTCCCACGCAATGCATGATACAAACAAAATGGGCACCCACTCGTAAAAACTTTGCTCCATGGTTCTACTTGTGAACAAAAGCAGGATACCTTTACCTGTTCACATGAGCCTAATTCTAATAATTCTCTGACTGAGCAATTCATTTATCAGTCATTTATCTTTTCCTATGAAACTATTAGGGGTGTAAGGGTTCTGAAACTGAGACTGAACCCACGATACAAACATCCACGTTCTCGAGTTGCGGTTTCGTCTTCCGTGTCGCTGTTTATGTCGACTACTTGCAAGCACAAAACAGAAATTCTACACTGCGTGCACAATTATTAGCCAAGTTGTATTCCTGAGGATTCATTTTATTTTTGAACAAATACAGTGCTCTCAGTCAATCCAAAATGTTAATAAACCTCAAACCTGAGTATTTAACAAAGGAAAAGTGAGTTTTGGCTTTCTCGGGAGAATATCTATGTGTGCACAATTATTAGGCAACTATTAGTGTGCAGAATTATTATGCAACTAAATGAAAAACTAAACATTTCCCATCTCACTTGTTTATTTTCATTTAGTAGAGTAAGAATAACAAATAAACAACTCGAAATTTACAAACAGACATTTCAACAAATATTCAGTGACCAGTATAGCCACCCTTCTTTTCAATAACTGTCATGAGCCTTCCATCCATGGAGTCTGTTAGTTTCTTGATCTGTTGATGATCAACTTTTTGTGCAGCAGCAACCACAGCCTCCCAAATGCTGTTCAAAGAGGTGTATTGTCTTCCCTCACTGTAAATCTCACGTTTAAGAAGGGCCCACAAGTTCTCAATAGGGTTTAGGTCAGGTGAGGAAGGGGACCATGTCATTATTCTGTCATCTTTAAGGCCTTTTCTGGCTAGCCACACAGTGGAGTACTTGGATTCTTGTGATGGAGCATTGTCCTGCATAAAAATCATGGCCTTCTTGAATGATTTTTTCCTGTACCACTGCTTGAAGAAAGTATCTTGTAAAAACTGGCAGTAGGTTTGGGAGTTGATTTTAAGTCCATCTTCAACCCGAAAAGCTCCAACTAGCTCATCCTTAATAATAGCAGCCCATACCAGTACCCCACCTCCACCTTGTTGGCGTCTGACTCGAAGTGCAGCTCTGTGCCCATTAGTGATCCAGCCACGGGCCCATCCATCTGGTCCGTCAAGAGACACTCTCATTTCATCCGTCCATAAAACCTTTGAAAAATCTGTCTTCAGATATCTCTTGGCCCAGTCTTGACGTTTCAACTTATGAGTCTTGTTCAGTGGTGGTGGTGTTTCAGCCTTCCTTACCTGGGTCATGTCTCTGAGCACCTTGTACTTCTGGACACTCCAGGTAGGTTGCATTTCTGGAATATGGCAGCACTGGAGGTTAATGGGTTCCTGGTAGCTTCACGTTTAAATCTTCTCAAGTCTTAAGCAGTTAATTTGTCTTTTTTTCTCCACACGTTTCTTGCGACCCTTTTGACTATTTGCAACAAAACGTTTGCTTGTTTGGTGATCACGCCTCAATACAATTTTTGACTTTTCAGAATCTGTTAAATCTCTTTTTTGGCCCATTTTGTCTGAGGTAAAGAAGCTGCCTAATAATTATGCACACCTTGATATAGGGTGTTGATCACTTTAGGCCACACCCTCCCTCATTACACAAATACACATCACAAGATAATGCTTAAATCCAATTAGCATTCAAGTTAAAATAGCTTGGAGTTGGAAAATATGCATGATAATGACGATAAGGTCAAGATACTCACTTGCCTAATAATTGTGCACGCAGTGTAGAGTTTGAGTTATTGGACAACTACAGCTAATCCAAAATGTTGCTGCCAGGGTCTTAACTGGGACCACATTACACCAATGATGAGATCACTGCATTGGCTTCCAGTATTCCATAGACCCGAGTTTAAAATTCTGCTGCACATTTTTAAAGTACCTTATGGGTTAAGACCAAAATACATCTCCGACCTCCTTCCCTGTTACTAACTTGCCAGACTCCTCAGGTCCTCAGGTGCTGGTCTACTTACTGTTCCCATGGTCAGAACAAAGCATGGAGAAGCAGCCGTATGTTTTTACGTCTGAGAAAATCTGAGGTCTGCTATTTATTTTTTCTTATTGACAATATGCCAATATTTGAGTATTTGAGTGTTTAAACATTTACAGTACAATTATGGCAAATGAGCCACTGTTGAATGTTAACATTTTGACAAAAATGTTATTTTCTGCATTTTTTTGTTTTCCCTGCTGTACCAGAAACGTACCGAAATGTGACCCAAAGACCGAGGTACATACCGGCCCGTGAATTTTGTGTACCTTTACACCTTTTGTGACGTTACATCAGCAGTCGGAAAGTGTGAGCAACAGACAATGCGCTTTCCTGTTCTCTGAATAGCTATAGCTCTTCAGACAAACCACTAAGGTGAGGTATACTCTTATACTCCATATTTAGCAGACAGTGATCAGAAAGGCATTTGCTTGTGTTTGGACAAGACATAGTCCTTTTAAGCTGCAGCCAGTAGAATTTGAAGCATGATGTTGGTTATATTCTTTCACAGTCAAAGTCTACTACCTGTTTACTTCCCTAGGCTTGAAGATAGTTTCCACAGTGATAAAGCTACATACGAGTAAAATACATTTTAAATAAAACATTGAGATAGTATTTAATATTACATAATTTGGCCATTGTGTCATTTTCCAAAATTACCAGAATCAAACAATTAACAGCTTTATGGATTGCATTGCACGCCAATGTGCCAATAATCATCACTCTCATAAAAAACAAACAAAATTACAGTGATTTTATGTGAAATGTTGGTGGTAAGAGGATGGTCTTGCAACAGTACATAGGGACCTAAGAGGCATCTTAAATCTCTGTCAAACAAAACAATGTCATCAATCCTTGGATTTATCTACCAGTGATAGTCACCCTGTTCATAGATTTCTGAAAAGCCTTTTTCAGCTTACTCATGCACAACTGTTAGTGTTACAGAAGCACACTTACTTGCAACTGTAGGCTACAGAGTGGCCCAACATCAAATGCTTATTCATTCCAGGAACTCCGAAAACTAAACGCTTGCAGGAGTAAACAAGACCTTGTGTGTGTGTGTGTGTGTGTACTGAACCAAGAGAATTGAGCATGCTGGCTCATAGAGGTCTCAGATGTCTGGTTGGAATCATGCACAGGGCAGAGAGGATTTACAGGAATTGGAGGAGAGGTGACGCAAAAAAACGTCTCTAAAACAACTAATTACACAACCTACTGCCAAGAAAATGACGAAGGCGTGTTGTGTGTGTGTGTGTGTGTGTGTGTGTGTGTGTGTGTGTCTGTGAGGATGTGTGCATGTACTGTATACACATCCTTTCCCAGAGGCCCATAGCCTTTGGGACTCTAACAATATCTGATGGTCTGTGCACATTCATGCAGAATCTTATTTTGTTGGACGCAGTTGTTTGCAGTTACAGTGGAGGAAATTCGCCACATTTATCTATATGGCCATAATTATTATTATCATTATTCTCTGACCGACCTTTTGTTTGAATATATCCTCATTGTTTCACATTATATGAATTCATTTCTCCATTCCATTCTCCAATTGGCCAATATTTTTCATCTGCTTTAAGTTCAGTTGCAGATTTCAGCAGCAAAATATTTTCTTGCTTGCTTTGATGATGAGGAAATACTACAAACTGTATGGGCTTTGTGCAATTCTGACGTTTTTAGTAGGAACCAAAACTGAAACTTAAGCTGTCATAGAGAGCAGAGTGCTGATTTTGCAAAAGTTAGAAGATACATTTAGAAATCCAAAATTCTAAGCAACAAATGCCTCTCTCAATGCTAGACCTTTTTCTTGCTAGTAGTTCATTCACCCGTGCAGGTGTCATTTCCTGCTATTAACATGTAATAATTTTAAACAGGCAAAAAATGCAGAAGAACTCAAAACATAATGTCAACATAATATCATCAACATCACCTGTCAATTTATGAATGATAATAATAATAAAAAAATCCCAGCTGTGATTTTTGTGCAGACTAAATGGGTCATTCAGTAACAGTGGAGGTCTCTTCTGCATATATGTGTGAACATGTGCAGGACTGACATGCATGCATCAGGTGTGCATATATGAGTATGGGTTTTAGTATCTGTATATATGTATCTGTCTTTTTAAGTGTGTAGATCTGTATATATCTGTGTGCCTGTGTGTTTACTTATCGATTTTGTCTGTGTGTCAGACTGGACACTGTCTCAAATCGATCTCCTCCATCCTATTTCTCTTGTGTAAGACCATCATGACTGACTGTTGACCCCAGAGTGTCCCTATTGTAATCTTTTTACCTGATATCTGAGCATGAACAAACCTGTGTTTGAGCACTGGAACCACTCTCATTTTGTAATTTAGTAAAAAAAAACAAAAAAAAAAACAGTCCTGTCATTGTACTTAATATCACTTTAAAAAAGATGTTATACCTGTATTTGTCTTTACTCTATATATCTTGAATTAGTAGAATATGTTTTCTTTCAACCAAAATACTTCATTAAGTGTGTACAAATGATTATCTGCTGAAGTAGAGAGAAGAGTGTAGACAGATCTAGTCATAAAAGTGAAGATATTTTAAAATAACACCCTCAAAGCAGCTCTCACAAATAGGATTGCTGCTTCCACAGCTCAGCATGTTCAGAAGATCTGGCCCACTGAGAAGCCTGTTTATTTGTGTTTACCCAGTTAATCCTTATGACCACAGACAGAAGAAACAGACAACTCTGTGATTCTGTTTGAGCATTAGCGTAGAGAGATAGTTGCCAACACTGGAAATTGATCAAGTCTGAATGGTAAGTATTGGACATTGATCATTTATAAATGGTCAACACTACAATCAAGGTTTGCTGCTTTGATTAAATCTTGATATGAAGGCATGAGCCTGAGACAAATCCTGATAGAGTGGAGACTGTTAAGATAAAGGCCTCAAATGATAGATGCAGGGAGATACAGTTGGGATGAGTTTATGTAATCATCCGTGTCATTGTGTGTACTCAAGTTACCGCACAACAAACAACAACAAAATAATACACATTGAATTGACATTAAAATAAGCCAACACATCCCTGTCAAAGCATTTACCATCAAAAATTCCTGATGTTGCATAATCCCAAAAACTTCCAAATCTAATGTTAGCCTTGCCCTAGTACGTCATTAATACAGACCACAACCATTCCTTTATGCACTGTTCATCCCTACTCTGAGAAACCCTATAGGCTTGCCAAACAATCTTTTCCCTTTTTGGATTGTTCATGGGAAACCTGAGAGTGAGGCAGAATGAAAAAGACAGAAAGGAAAAACAGAAGAGTGAGAGGGAGAATGATGAATCTGATTGAATGTATTAATAACGTATCCAGATCCTTTAAGTAAAAGTACCAATACCACAGTGTAAAATACTCAATTACAAAAGTAAATGTAAATTCAAAATCGTACTTAAAGAAATAGTTTGACATTTGGGGAAATACACTTTTTCGCTTTCTTGTCGAGAGTTAGATGAGAAGTTCAATACGACTCTCATGTCTGTACGATAAATGTGAAGGTGCAGCCAGTTACCTTAGCTTAGCTCGAAGCTCGGAAACAGCAGAAAACATCTAGCCTGTGGATAGGTAAACACTAGTACTTCTAAAGCTCACTAATTGACACATTATGTTTGTTTAATATGTACAAAAACAAAAGTGTAAAAACAGCTGAGTTATGTGCGGGATTATTATGGACACAGTGACTTCCTGAAGACTTCATTTAAACATACATATAAACATAATCCCCAGTAAAACATAACCTGTTGTTTTCACAAAAGACACTAATACAGTTTTATTAAACAAATGAGATATAACTTATAACTTAGTGGGCTTCAAAGGTGCTGTTATGTGAATTTAGTCACATTTGGGCAGAGCCAGGCTAGCTGTTCCCCCTGTTTCCTGTCTTTATGCTAAGCTAAGATAACCAGTTGTTGGCGCTAGCTTCATATTCACTGTACAAACATGTGATTGGTATTAATCTTCTCATCTAACTTGCACCAAGAAAATTAATAATCATTATTTCCCAAATTATCAAACTTGGGAACTATATCAAACTATACTTTAAGTATAAAAATATTATTAACAAAAAGTACTTAGTACACAAGTCTAAAAAGTTTATTTTCATTATTCAGAAAGGCCTCTATCACCGTCGTATTATTACATGTTTTACTGATGCAATTTCATGTAAGCAGCATCTTAAAGTTGTATCCGGTTGAAGTTGAGCTAATTTCAAGTACTTTATATATACTGTCGCTATCATGTTCTTTATAATAATGCATTGTGTTTTATATGCTTATAATAGGTTTTTAAAATCTTAATCTGGAAAGTATTCAGTAACTGTAGCTGTGATGAATGTAGTGGAGTAAAAAGTGCAATATTTCCCCCTGAAATGTAGTGGAGATACACAAGTAAAGTACCTCAAAATTCACTTTAAAAATGTAATTAATTTACTGCTGATGGGATGGGAGGAGAGAACAAACATCCGGGAAGATTGAGATACAGAGACACAGATGGGAACAATGAAAAGAATCAAAACTGACTGACAGATGTGCTTTTATCTTTTTGTCACCACCTCATTCAGTCACTTAGCCGCTACCTTGACACAGTAACTGCCTGAACTCCAGCCAAACTTAAGGACAGGGACTGGGAGCAGGTCAAGCTAATGTGTCACCAGCGTTGGCTTTCAGGCACCATTGTGAAATCCTTGTGTGAATACGTGCAGGCCATGTAGAGCTGTCAAAGGAGAAAGGGAGGGTTTATGTTCAAAGGGGCTTATCTCAGCGAGTGATCCTTGGTATAAAATGCAGGTGATGGCAGAGACTCAGAGTGGACATGCTGCTTCAGCAGTGAGCCTCCAGACCATCTACTCTCTCCTTCTCCTTACAGTTTACCATCAACACCTTCCTCTTCAATCAACCATGGGAGTTGCATACAGCGTTGGAGAGTAAGTGAAAGAAATCATCAAGACAGTTGCGAACATTGTTATGCTGGGTTCTGGATATGCTGATGTTTAAACAGACTGCATTTTTCTTTGCTTGTTTTAACTAGTTTAAGCTAGAAAATGTGAGCTTAGAATTGCAAAGAGCATTTAATTATAAGAGCATTTTAAATCCAATCTCGTAAATGTATATGTGCAAAGGGAGAGTTATTTTTGTCATTTCATGGTAGAAAGATCTGGAGGCGGAAGAGTTAGAGAGAGTGTGTGACGGCGAGAGAGGGACAAATGGGGGGAAAGAGACAAAGAGAGGCTGGATTGAGGTTAGAAATCCCTAAAGGCAACAAAAAAGTTAAATGGATTTCCAGGATTTCAGCACTACATTGTCCAGAAATGGTTCCCCTTTGGAAAACTATACAGTAGTAGGCAGAAGAATCCAAGATAAATAACTCCAAAAAGAGGGGTTCCTAACTTTCACTTATGCTCTCGTGTCCAGCATGATTAATGCTTAAAACATTCAAAGCATGCTTCACTTTCCTGCTATTCATGTCCTGGCATGCCTCAACCAATTGAGTATTGCAGAGTGGCATTCGTTCAACTTTATTTGTTTCTCGCATGGGAATTGCAGGTTGGGCCAACTGTCATAAATGCTTTGAAACTGCAGCAACATTACATGCTCAGTATAAGTCAAAGATGTATTTACTGTATTCCAGTTAAGATTATGTAACATACAGTGATTCTGCTTGAGTTGAAATGTTTTCTTTTATTTTCTGGAAACATTATGTCATTGTAACTTTATAGTGGTGTTAGATGATTGAGGCTTTTCAGATTAGAAATGATTCATTTTAGCCATAGCAGGCCACATGAATAAACACTAACTATCTATTGCACTTTGTCCTTTTGTTTCTACAGGGTAGACCACCTCTACACCTTCTTTGTGCAGTGGTCACCAGACATCTACATTAAGGGACACAAGAAGCCCCGCTACCTCATTAGAGAGAAACATCGGAACCGGTATCTGGTAGTGGAGAAGAACAAGGTGGCTGTGATCAACAAGCTCCTCAGTAACCCTGTCAACCCCACTGCTAAGAACTGGGAGGTAAGGTTTGCACAAACATACACACATGATTTGGGATTAAACAAGCCCTCTATGGCTGTTTAACTGCAGGTTAACATTAGGGAAAGACAAGAAGCACTCTACAGTTTAAACATTTGTGGATAAAAATCAAGTATTCCTGACTTACAGTAAGTGTGGCATCAAATTGCTTGGCAGTTATCCCAGAGGTTGTGGGAAATCCCACTCTCTCCACATACTGACATCCAAATATGGACATCCTTTCTGTAACTCCCTCCCAGCTACAGAACTGCCCTTCACTTTCCTGTTTAGAGGGAAAAGAAAGTCAGAGCTGAGCAATGACAAACCCCTCCACTCAAGTTTCCAACCAATGCCATTTCAGCACAGAAAGCGAAAGTAGCCCAGAGGGTATAAAAGAGATGGATGCTGGCGGGTTCCGTTAACAGACATGTGGTATTGCAGAGTGCAGAGCTTGACAGAGAAATCAGGAGCTATGAATCTGCTGCCAGAAAATATCAAGGTGCTTTATTTTGCCAGTGACTGTGTGGAGCCGTATGTTGAGGTAAGACTACTGTGATGCATGTAATCATGTCAGGAGGTGTTCTGTATTTATGGGTTAAAATATACTTTACTTAGGGGGTAAAAAATGTTTGTTTTGTCAACATCCATCCACCCATCCTTCCTAGCCAGCTTATCATCATTTAGGAATTCACTTGTGATGATGCTGAGTTAATCTTGTCCCTGCACCTAGCAACTTACTGGTGCCAATACAATGTTTACTCTTTAGATTTTGAGTGCACTGTCTGTAAATGAGTCACTCAACCGCAGACCACAGACCTGGCGAGGGAAGTTTCAGAAAAAACAAAAGTGGGACATCATATTTTACTATGAATGAAAGAGTATGAAAATGTTTGATAATAAGTGATTTCTGACTGACTCGCTGTCTCTTGTGCCCCCCTCCAGATTATCACAGTGAAGGACTCCAAGCGCCGCCTGAGTCTGTGTAGCTCGGAGGACTCTGAGGCGGAGGAGCCCGAGTACCAGGAGGAAGTTGACGATGTTCTCCCTGTCCTGGGTGACCACAGCCAGCTGCTGGATGACCACCACCTCAAGAAAGTAAGTTATACCCAGCAACATTTCAAAATGGTCAATTTTGCAATGATTACAGCCATCAACAAATGTTTTGCCTTGATGAATTGTGATAATTATTTATATTTTATACCTTTTAGTATGACATCTTTTTATTAATGGAAACTCCTTTTCCAACAGCTTGCTGTTCACATGCCAGTAAGGACCCAGGGCTATCCATGGCAACTGGTCTACAGCACAGCCATCCATGGTAGCAGCCTGAAGACTCTGTACAGAAACATGGCTGGCCTGGACAGCCCCGTGCTGCTGGTCATCAAAGACATGCACAAAAAGGTTTGCATCTTAACTCCCCAACACTTTTCAATGCCCAAATGTAGTCAAACTGAACAGTACATCTGTGGGTACACCTTTGACTGACCCGGCGTCTTGGTCTTTTCAGGTGTTCGGGGCTTTTTCTTCTGATCCATTCAGAGTCAGTAAATACTGCTATGGCACAGGAGAAACCTTTCTGTTCAGCTTCAACCCTGACTTCCAGGTAAGAGGGGAATTATTTTTTGTGGTTACAAAATCATATCATACCAGCAAGTCTGAGAACTGTTATTACAAGAAAAGACTCATTTACATTAAAGTTCGCAACTAACCACAATCTCAGGAAAAGTACTAACTTTCAGAAAATTATATTAAGAATTTCACATATTTTGAAGCTTGTGCACTGGGTTTGAGTAGTTAAGTTAAGTTTCTTATGTCTGACATTTGGTGTTTTCCCAGGCATACAGGTGGAGCGGCGAGAACTCCTACTTTGTGAGCGGCAACTTAGAATCTCTGCAGATTGGAGGAGGAGGGTAGGTTATGTGGTTACTGATTTCTCACGCTCATCAAAGGAAAAGGCAACACTTACGTCTGTCAGTGTAATAAAGGGCAAGACCATAAAATAAATACTTAACTGCTACCTGTGAGATTACAGCACATGTTATCTGAGAACATAAAACATTAACAGCTTTTAAAAGATTTGACATTAAAGTGCTATTTTTTCTTGGTCTGTAGGGGCGGATTTGGCCTGTGGCTGGATGCTGATCTGCACCATGGTTCAAGCTTCTCCTGTCCCACCTTCCGCAACGCGTCTCTCTCCACACAGGAAGACTTCATTGTACAAGACCTCGAAGTCTGGACTGTGCAGAACTGAGAAAGAACATCTGAAAAGATGAGATAAAAACAAAGTAGAACCAACTGTCCTGTCTGGAGTTACAAAACTACAAGACGTCAAGGAGTACGTGTGGTTTAGCCACTACTGTCCAAGATCTGATAGAGCAGTTGCTATCACCTGTGCACCTGGCTCAGATTAGCCCACATACAGTGTGAGGCCTGTTCTAGTGGTTTCTGCGCTGGACTTTGTGTTTGTGCTGGCTTGATCTGTGCCTTAAATACAAGTGGCTGGATGAAATCCCGTCATTCAGAGTCCTGCTGCTTTAAACTACCTGCTATTCATCACTAGCCCTGTGCTAAGCCCAGTAAGTAACTGGCATCTGAAGCTTTAAGCCCTTCATGCCCTTCCTTGGTTGTGGAGAGCATTATAATACAAAGTTCAAAGTAACACTGTTGGATAAAAAGCTTGTAACTACTGTAAGCACATTCAAGATTTAAGGATTTTTTATTTTTATTTTCTTTCTAACGACCACACGTGATTGGGATTTTTTTTTTACAGTATGTATCTCTGTGTGTGTAAATGTGCAGTGTTCTAGTTTCTTTCATGGCACCAAGGTTTATGAAACGCACTTAGAACATAAAGGGCCATGTAAATCTGTAAGACAAACAAGGTTAAATAATTAATCTATGGTAGAAACACTGTAACATGATAGGACCCACATTGGCCTATCTTGACTCTAATTGTACTTTTGAGTTTGTTCCAATATGAGGTCTGGTTTTAATGTTCTCCATTGGAAAACTACAGCTGCAGATGAAGAACCATCCACTCTGGTTCAAAAATAAAAGTACAGAGTTGCACTATCAATAACTTATAATATGTAATGTGTTATGCTATTTGCATAAATGTACAATATTATAAGGAAGACTCAAGGAACCATCTTTTACAACTTTTTACTATCTAAATATTTAAAATCTGTTTTAAAGAAAATTTGAATGGGAAAGCAAAGCTTTATGTTTGTGTGTAAATCAGAGCCTGCCAGGCGGTGCTGGCACTGCCCATGATGTTTTGTAGAACCACATTAAAACTTTGTGTTTCCTGGTGAAAGACAAAGTTGACATAGCATTCATATTTTATTATGAATAAACCCTTTAAAACAACATCACCTTTTCCACTGATGAAGCTGTTTTTTTTCATGCTACAAAAAAATATTATATATATATATATATAGGAATAGATGAATATACTGTGTGTGTGTGTGTGTGTGTGTGTGTGTGTGTGTGTGTGTACATATATACACATATATATACAAATTGTCATATTTGTGTTACTCTAATCTCTGCATCGGTGTCTCACTGCCACTGTACTTGTGCTATAATGTGGCATAGGTGCAGATGGAACAAACACACAAGAATATATTTAAGATGAACAGAACAATCACAGAAGAAATGTTCCTGTTGGAAATTCACACAAAAAGAGGGAACAAAGTAGAAGGAAGTAAATTGCAATACTGAAAGCTTGCAGTGTCCTGGACAATAGGTCTTTGCAACTTTAGGAACTTAAGGCAGCTGAAAAGTGGTTCCCCATCCATCAAAGGCGGTGTAGTTTGTGGTGCCACAAGCTTACAGGACACCATACAAGGAACTGCTGTTCAATGGCCTGCACTCAGTCTTCCGCACCAAACAACTTGAATAGAAATATTGAGACCAAGCAAATCAGAATTGCTGGTGCTTTATGTTACATGTTACGGTTCCTTCATCCATAACAGCATGGACTGAGTGAGAGACTCTGGACAGGCTGCCAGTCTATCACAGGGCTCACACACAGTCACACTCATTCCCACCAATGGGCAATTTAATGTTTTCATTTTACCTGACTTTCATGACTTTGGACCAGCATGGCCAGAAGAAACCCATGAAGACACAGACATGGATGAGTTACAAAATGAGCAAAAAAGTAACACGTGACAGTTCCTGTCACGTGTTACTTTTTCTCAAATATAGCTGCACAGTGCATATGTAGGCCACAAAAGGACCACATTAGAATTATTATAGCAAATGTGTGTTTGACAGCAGAATAGTCTTACTTAAAGAAATTAGAACCTATATCACAGGTTTCCTTTGATGTTTTGTATAGCATGTTATAGTATTTCGTATGATATGTCACTTCATATCAATGAAGGTTTGGAAAGTTTTAGACAGCCTCTTTTCATGTTCATCAAGAACAAAAGTTTCAGAGTTCAGAGGTTGACATACAAAATACCACGAAAAAAACATGCAAACCAAAAGACCCAGTGGTGTGGGTGTCCTGGTGGGTGGGGGGGGGGGGTTATGTCTGTTCCCAAGAACTAACTGTCTGCCAACTGCTAAAAGTCAACAAAAATATTCCCTTGTCAAAAAATAACATTATCAAACAAACTTTTATTCAGCCTACTGCTATTTTCCATCCTCAATGCTGTTAGCTTCAGACGTCAGAATCTTTATGGCAACTGTTGTTCACATGTCTATTTTAAGATACTCTGCCTTTGCCATATTCGACCCTCTTTATTTAGACCACATAGTCACAGGAACTGTTTTTGTCTAAAAGTCTCTGTCGGACTGCTTCTGTTTGCTGTGGCTAAACAGCCCTAACCAAAAACCCTAACCCTAACCCAACCCTCATTACAATGTGACTGAATTTAATTTTAATTTTGAATTAAAATATAGGGAAGGCATATTCCAAGCACAAAAATATTGAGGGAACCTGATGTTTTCAAAAAAGCACACTGATAAGCTGAATCCAGGGAAGGGCCAGTGTGCCAGAAGAGGGAGGATTTTGGAAACCTTTATTTATGTGATTCAGTTGATCAACAGGTAATATGATTTACCAAATATAATACGTTGGACAACATGGCTCTCTGGTGGTAGTTTTCTTCCCCTACACAGTCTAGATCGACAATCTTTCAGTTTCCCCTTGTCAGCTCCATGAGCTCTGGGATCGACTGTGCAGGTCGTACTTTAGACAGTGAATTGTTCAACGATGGCAGGTGTCGAGGCCACACAACCTGCAAAGATTGATATTTCCACAACCAGCGGCGTGCCAGCTGAAGGATATGACAAGAAATGTATTTTCTGCAAGATTGTAAACAATGAAATGGGCACGGAGCTTCTCCATAGTGTGAGAATATTGTAATAATTGAATAATATTGAGTGCCAAGCCAGCTAGCTTTAGCCTGTTGATTTTGTAAACAGCTGTCTTTAGGAGCAGCGTGATTATCTCTGTCACAAATACTGGCTTTGTGAAGATGTCGCTGATTCATTTGCGTTCAGAGTTAACTGTACATTTTTTTCAGTGCCGTAGTTTTATAGATTTGTAGGTCTATTGGGTTGTATTGCTGGGTGTACCTCATATTTCCCCCCTTGAATACATGGGGTTATTGTACGTAAGTTACATATAGTGTGTCCACCCCTTGCAGGCATGTGCTAGCTTGGTCCTGTTTTACGTTGCTCGTATTTGCCTAACTTTTTCAGACCAAGGACCCTAAATAATTTTAGCTACTGTTATTTTCGGGACCCCCCGAAACACCCTCTCACTGCAGGTTCCAGTTTGGAAACCTCAGCAGTTGGAGAGCTGAAAAGAGCCTGCATGTAGGTGATGATATTGGTGACTTAATTAACCAACAACTAAAAAATAACTAAGATGTTCTTGAAAAATAGGTTGCAGTGAAATAAACACTATAGACCATCCCCTTTCACCATCCCCTCATAAGTCCTGAAGCTGATTTATTAATTTGTATTTGCTTACATATTTATTTATTTATTTATTTCTGCTGCAGGATGAGGAGATCTCATGTTTCAGAGACATCAAACCTGGAGCTCCCCACCATTACCTGGTCGTCCCAACCAAACATGTAGGGAACTGTAAATCACTCAGCAAAGAACATGTGCCTTTGGGTAAGATATAAATGACTGATTACTGATACTTGTGGAAATTGTGGAAAACTTCTTGATGTTGCTGTCCTCAATTTATGACAACTCAGACAATTTCACTGACAATGCTTTTCTAACTAATGCTGTGGACTGAAACTTTTATCTTGTGTTAACTATTGGTAACCAAATAGAATATAGTTGCAGAGTGAATAGCAATACTTTTTTGTGTTCTTTTTAATGGCAAATTGTATTATGTTTAAAAAGGAACATATGTTTTTGTTGGCATATACCCAGTTAAGCGGATGCTTGAGACAGGGCAGGAGATCCTCCAGAAAAACAACGTAACGGACCTCAGTGATGTCAGGTGGGCTACATTCAGTGGTACTTTTTGTAGTTCACTGCTCTTCACACTGGTAGTCAGTAGTGGCTCATGGATGTTAGTGCTACAATGTGACTTCTACAAAGAGAACATCCCCAAACATTTTCAGTGAAGCAGCTTTTGTCACTTTATGACATTAACCCCAGGTCAAGGGTCAGTTCAGTTTTTCTGTTTACAAACAGACACATTATTTCAAGGTGAATTGTCCCTGTAGCAACAATCAATACTACTGATCAGTGCTATGCATAGTCTAGACAGAAGCTCAAGCAAACAGTCCACACTGATTGTAGGTAGTGCTGATCAACATTATACACATCAGCACACATCATCACAGTATCTGCGTTAATGTAGTCTAAACTAAGAACTGTACCAAGTGAACAGTAGCACTTAATCTAATGGAAACTGTTATAGATAATCTTCTAAACTAACTGATTATTTAGCTTTGGTAACATATCTGTTGCTTTGTTGGGAAGCAGAGCAGTGAGACTCTGTGCAGTAAAGACTTTTTCTTTGTCTGCAGGTTTGGTTTTCATTGGCCCCCATTCTGTTCTGTCACACATCTACACCTTCATGTCCTGGCACCTGCTAGTCAAATGGGCTTCATGTCTCGCCTTTTCTACAGACTCAACTCCTATTGGTTCATCGCCGTAAGCCTCTCTTCATTATTTGTACTAAAGTGCAACTGTACATAATTTAAAATTTAGTATAGATACATTAATTGCTTCTCAATCCCCAAGTTTGTGGCACCATCAGGTTGACAAGAAAGCAAAAAAATCTTACCATGTGAAAATGGAAATGCAGAAAATGTATTTTTCCTTATCATAAATTATTAATTTCTTGCAGGCAGCATTATAGCAGTAACTGAGAGGATGATTGTATATCTGCTTAAACAACACATTCATTTCTCTTTAGTTCAGTAATTCTCTTTCTGACACCAACCCTGTGGTGCCACCATACTTTAGTTTATCCAGGTGGAGTTGTAAGGTCCAGCAGTAGTGCTGTCTAATTTCTATTGTGTCCACATTGTCTAACATCTTACAGGCTGACCAGCTGATTGAGCTTCTCAACTCTAAAGGAGAGACCAACTGATCACTTGCTTTGGACCCAGTTCTTACAGTACTTGAATGTGATGAAGGGACTGAAACATCTACCTTCTTGCACATGTTGGATGACACTCACATTAAGTTGCTGTCTGTTTGGCCAGAGCTAATGACAGCATTTTAAATGGGTCAAATGTTTGTAACAAGAGACCACTGTAAAGACTTGAATGAAGCCAAATCTTGTGACATGTCAAATGCTGTAAACAGTTCCTTTCATGTTTTTTACAGAAGAAGTTAATTAAGTCTCCATTAATCCGCAGTGATAAAAATGTATTTAGTTTATGGACCAAGAGGTGTACAGTGTGATTCACATCTGGTAATCACCAAGGGAAATGTTGAAGGCATTTTTCTTTTTACAGAGTGGAAAGGTGACCTGAGCTGAACAATAGATGTGTTGGGATGACTTCACAGCCAGAAATGCCCATATAATTCACTAGCTGTTTTGATTTTTCCACATGCAGTATGCCTTAGTGCTCTGATTTTCTGCATGTACAACTGAAATGTATTTAAAGTGTATGTACTGTAAGAAAAAATTAATTTGTATGTTTCAATATGACATAATCTATTCCTCAGCTACCTTGAGTTGACTGATGGGCATTCTGTGGCCTCACTGACATGGGTTGAAGCACAGAGTGACATCTTCATTAACTATTTACAAGGGTCCTTTATAGCGGAAGCAACTAAGTCAAGACACTGTGAAGTTAAGTATGCTTAATGATGTCAACAAGCACTGAAATATAGTGGGGATGGTGCATGAAGTGAATATTAAAAGCTCACTAAATACTAGAAGAATATTAAAATGCTATACTACACTACTGTACAATAAGGAACATAAAGAAAATCTTACTGTATGTACTGTTCTGTACAAATGTGTATGCACTTTAAGAATTAATTTAATTCAGAATAAATAATGTTGCTGCTTCTCAGTGTGTTTCTAATGTAGTGAGTCTCAGATATCGAGTTTACACTCTCTCCCCCAGTCATTAGTTTAACTACAGTTAGTGCTTACAGTTCACAAAGCACCTAAAGTAGAACAATAACAGACAGGATGCAGTTTCTGTTCTGTCTTTATTATAATACCATAAGCAGTTCTTGCAAATTTATTAATCTACTACTGCCCTATGCTAAAAAACGTTCATTAGTTTGCATGGCCTTACTTTTAATAGCAGTAGACATTATGGCATGTATCAATGAGTACATGGTTTACTATGTAGTTCTCACTCCATCAAAGCAGCATGTCTAGTTATTTGTACATCTATCAGGCCTAAATTACAAAGCACACATATATAATAAATGCATGCTCTGAAGCACCCAAGCCAAGTCGGATCAAGTTCATCCTATAGCACCATATTGTCTGTCAAAGGCAGCCTCATGTTCTCTTTGGCTTCGGTTCAGTCTCATTAACCACTTTGACTTCATTTCAGCTGCTCACTCTTCCACTTACCCCACATTGAAAAGCTAGTGAAGGAAATATAGCAAAAGGGATTTGTTGTGCTAAGATGTGAGCTGCTAGATTTCCTCGCTGTTCTTTAGACCAGGGGTGGTTTAGCAACACTGAGTGAAAGCTAGTCTGTGAATTAATGTAAATACATGAATATGTAACATTGAAACACCTATGTCACCCTAGCAAACAATATTAGGCATATATACAGTATATCTGTCATGTAACTGTTAAGTTTCAACATATGACTATTATTGCTCTTTATTTATGTTTAAGTTTTAGTTAATTGCTTTGAAAACTCCCATATCAAAATGCTGTCAGTCCATTTCTTTCCGGTCTTTACATTACTTTTTATAGCTCCTGCATGTATCTGCACTTTGGACAGTAGATTTAGTAGATCTTTTTTAGCATGAGGAGAAAATGCATTAGTATGCCTAATGTACATTTGTCAGGGAGGTGGCGGGAAATATAAGCCACTGAGGTTGCTTGTGTAAACAAGAAAAATAGCATTCTTTTCTAAATAAAAGTGCCATCAGGTAACTAAAGTACAATTAGTGCAATCCCCCTGCTATGTGAATACTACACTGAGTGCTGCCATGAAGTAGCTCTATACTTGCCACTGCATGCACTGTGTGTAACAGGAATCAAGGCATAAACACTAATCCAAGTTTCTGGTCACTGCAACAGAGTGATGGCTACATGGTCATCCTGCCCCTGCCACAGCATCTCCCCCTCAAAGTCAACCAGCCTCTGCTTCCTCGCTCGTAGAAGAATCCCCACCAGTTTATTGGAGATAGTCACATAATGCTCAAACAGTTTCCCAAATTCTACAGTGATCACTTTGCCATCGCTGCCGCTTCCATCCCCATCTTTGTCTCTGGGTTCTCCAATGTTCCTTATCACCTCGCACAGTTCCTGAACCTCTCTGCTGATGTGTGTGTGAGCATCCTTCCCCCGCTGCTCCGTCATGGAGCCCTGCAGGGGCCTCCCGTAGTTGTCCTGCCCCTTCTGAGGGACCACTGCACTGGGCCTAGTGTCATGACTGAAGGGGTTCTGCTTCTGGTACTCCTGGTGCTCATCGGACCACTTCTGCCAGTTGTCCTTTAAGCCTTTCACAGAAACAATGCACCCTGCAGTGTTGTCGCTAAACTGAGTAGGAGCTGGGGCGTCATCTTCAGTTTCCATGGCAGTGGTGGTCTGGCTGTTCGTTCCCATCACTGGCTCTGCTGAGGACCAGATTATTATCGCTTTAATTGGTAATTTCTACATACAGGAATACAATGTTGTTCTCACTGAATTATACAGTTTTTATTGTTTTATTATTTAAAAAACAACAATCCAAAGTCATCTAAATAATCTTTGGATTTCAAGCTAAATGTTATATTTCATCTAATTATCATTGTACTGTTATCTGTATATGGGTATATAACTGATAACTCTAAGTTCAGTGATGCTTAGCAGTTTTAGTCCACAATCTGAACAACAAACTCAATTGACAATTCATTAAGAAAAGTGAAAATATTTTACAAAATTACTATCAGTTCATCATCAAAACTGGAAGAAGTGAACATGCTGCTGTAAAGTAGCCTAGTCTACGTCTGTACAACCTTTCAGAGATTTGGAGTAAGACATTATCAAACGTGATCCGACTTACATGTCACCCACTGACTCGATCCTCACCCCACCTGCAATAATGTGTCATTGCAGTCAAAGTGCAAACACATCCCGCGGTTACACTGTAACTATGTTGCACAATTTAACAATACTGCAGCACTGCTGACAGCAGCAAGAGTGCTTTCTGTCCCGAGGCAAAACCACTCTGATGGACATCTGCCTCGGCCAGTGGCCTGTTAGAGAGGAACCGGGCAGCCAATCACTGATCAGACAGGGAGACAAGGTGCCTCTGAAGTAAAGCAGATTACAGCCTGGAGACGGAGAGGGGAGAGAGCGGTTTATAGGGTGCGCAAACGCAGAATAGTGTGTTATTGATAACAAAAAGTTACGTAGGTGACATGTTATCATTTTGGTAAAATAAAAAAACAAAACAACAACAACAACAACCCACAAACAAAATAGCTAGTTCAATTTGGATAAAGTCACGAAATTATATAAAAAATCTCAGACTAACAGCAGCGAATGGAAACATTAGTTATCTGCCTGTAGATATGTATAAACACACGCACATAACACACTGCACAATTAAATTTCAGGCAATATATGATATTAAACTGAAAGAGAAAAACCTAATTCTTCTCCATTTATGGTAATTTAGTCCCTGAGCGGTACTTTCTTTCAGAGCCCGGTTTTACACCGGACATGTTTTGAATCTGCAACAAATATGGCGACCTCCAATAAGCGATCATGCGTCCAGTATCTACTACATCTGGCACAAGATAATCTGGACTTCAGATTGCCGGTAACCTTCGTAAACTACTCTCAGTTTATATCTAGCTCTCACTGTGAATGTTTAAATTGAATTGCTGGTGAAAACAGCAGGAAGTGTCCGTCTCGCTGTGCTGCGTTAGCTTCTTGCTAACTGTGAAAACACTTGGTCCAGCGGTGGGATTAGATGTAGGCTTTGGTTTCACGTGAAAAGTTGTATGTTTTATAACATGATAATAAGACATAAACACATTTCTCCACCTGACTTCCCCCTGTGATGAACGTGGTGATAAACTGGTAGTTCACACTAGCCTATTTCTATTCCCAGATGTACACGCATCTGTATATATTACAGTGTGGAGAGGACCAATATGTATGTTGGCACACCTATACATTATATACACACACAATAGACTTAATATACATTAATGCACACTTGTAAATAAGCAGAATCATGTTCAGTTTTGTTGATGTCTTGTTTTTAAATGTACCCTACTGTACTCATGTGATACCCCCACACTGGGATCCTAAAAAAAGGGCCATGTCACTGATTTTACACAGTTTATTCATCATGAGGAGTACTGCTCAGCCTGTGAAAACAGCTGTATGGTTTCTAAAATCTGCAAAAAATATCTTAATATCTTAATAACAGCCTGTGGTTTGAAGTTTGAAAGACGTGGGCCTTTACCAGGCAGGAAGGGTCTAACAAAATGCTATGCTAATGCATTGCTTTATCTAAATTGTATTATCAATACCATACCAGACAATAAGATTTAGGATATTTCAGCCTCTGCTGCAACAAAGTTGACCATTCTTTCTTTAATCTGTCGCTCTTTGGTCCCCCACCTTTATGAAAGTGCAATGCTAAATTGCTACTGTTTCCCTTTAATCTGCCTGTATGTGTAATGTTTTCTAATAATTTGTAAGTCTTACACCAGCATTTGTGTTTGTATGCTCATTGTTGCAGGAGATTAAGGCTTTGCTGGCTCTCAGAGGAAAATCATTCCTTCCTAGTATAAACTTCAAAGAAAAGGTTTGCAGGTCAAATGTACCTCTTTTAATTGTTGTCCTTTTGTTTTCCTGGCTGTTTCTAATAAATTGATGGTTGATGATTTGACAGCTGATTTCTGTTGTGTAGACCCTTATTTCCCCACAGTCACTCCTCTTCTTGCTTTTTCTCTCTAGTCTCCTTTCTGGTGTCTGGATGGTTTGTCTGAGGAGGATGTCCGTGGCATCATGGATAGATCTGTTTGTGCAAAGTAAGTGTTTTAGCTTTGTGGGAAGATAAGTGACGGCCCTGCACCTGTAGTGATGGAATGACATCATCATGTGGCACATATTGCCATCTATCTTAATCTGTGCCCTGTTATCTTGGTAGTATTTTCTGTAGTATAGTGGCTGAGATGTGGCTGTAGTTCACGTTGCACTGTCCTTGCAGGTCTGCTTTTGAACTATGGGGCCACGGACAAACACACAGTGAACTCAGAACCTCCCTCTTGAAATACCCATCAGAGAACATGGTTTGTGATGCTACGTGGTGCTATTGTGTTGGGCAGACCAATCCCTGCAATTAAAAAAAAAACAACCTTCATATGAAACATACAGAGTCTAAGCTAATATGTTTATTTTCTGTTTGTGTTCTTCTCCTACAGTCACCATTCATGCACAAAGACTCAACTTACAGAATCAATGTCTACACTTTCAACAAGACTCTGGAGTTTGCAGACAGAATCAAAAGGATTGATGTGAGTATTTAGATGTGTGTGGAAATGAATGAATGAGTGCATGTGAAAACATAGAGATGTGCGTGGTGTATATGTGTCTTTGAATGAGTGTGTTTATGTGCAGAATGTCATGTTCTGTATTGACTCTCCAGGCTATGGAGTACCTTCCGTTTGAAGGTGCAGTGAGCCTGAAGAGCCCTCAGCACATGTTCTGTTTGTTGGAAGATTACGGCACAGACCCCAACAACATCCCCGAGCATCCAAACTACATCTATTTTGGACGATGGGTGAGATACATTTTGACTGTTTGTTGACATTTGACGAATAAGGGGTGCTCTGCAATTGAACACCTGTCATCTTTACACACTCCTGCTACAGATAGCGGACGGACAGCGTGAACTGATTCGCTCCCACAGTGTGAAGAACAGACACTTCATAGGAAACACCAGTATGGATGCTGGGCTCTCATTCATTATGGCCAACCACGCTAGGGTCAAAGAGAATGACCTCGTCTTTGACCCGTTTGTTGGCACAGGTGAGATAATCCACACACATGCATAGCTATAGTCAGACACGCACTTGGGGAAATCTGTGTCAATAAATCAGTTCTTTGTTTCTTGATCTGTTGTAGGGAGCCTGTTGGTAGCATGTTCTCAGTTCAGAGCCTATGTCTGCGGAACAGACATTGATTACAACACTATTCATGGAAAAGGTAAGTTTGCTCTCTGACTGCTCTAGATTTCAGATACTGTCCAAATCTCCTAAAAGTGCCTTTGTCTTTCAGGTAGGTCGAGCCGTAAAAACCATAAGTGGCGAGGACCCGATGAGAATATCAGAGCCAACCTGCGGCAGTATGGAACAGAGAAGATGTATTTAGATGTAATGGTGTCTGACGCATCCAAGCCTGTGTGGAGGGAGGCTGCTCTGTTTGATGCCATTATTACAGATCGTAGGTCCTCAGTTTATTCTTAACAGACCACTGTTAACACTTGCTGAGTGTGAAAATTTGTGATAAATGTGTTGATAGCTTTTGTGTAATTCCTGCTGTTCACTTGTTTGAATTTGCAGCATAGCAGCAAGCTACATCTGTGCACTCTAGTGTGTTCCTCTCATAATGGGATGAACGTTGTCTTTTGTTTTTCTTGTTTGTGATTCCTATGTGGTCCTTTTGATGTCAGCTCCGTATGGTATACGTGAGTCCACAAGGAGAACCGGCTCCCACAAAGACAATACTAAACCCCCTGACGGCATGTAAGTTCATCTGATACTCTTTGGCTTTATGACAAAATGGACCATAATTTGTTCCAAGGCATGAAATATCAGCTACTAACTACAGTAAGGCCATATTTGACTCTCAAACAGGGGTAGTCTGGAATGAAAACCAGCAGAGTCTTGGCTCTCTATGGCACGTGATCAGCCAGCGCTGGTCTCACAGTGAATTTCCATCAGCTCTTACAGTTACTTTTAGACTTTTCCTACGCATTATTTTAAACCACTACACATTTTTTTGTCCTTTGCCAAAGTACTAAGAAAAACAAGGTTGTATTTGTTATGTTTTGTTGCTCTGGTCTAAACCTGTTTGTGTTCATTCCTTCTGCCCAGCTATCTAGAGTCTCACGTCCCTGTCTCACAGGCGTACCACCTGAGTGACATCTTCACAGATCTGCTAAACTTCTCTGCACACCACCTGGTCATGGGCGGGAGGCTTGTCTATTGGCTGCCTGTCTACAGACCAGAGTGAGTATACAGACTTACTGTATGGTGTCATTAGCTAATAATATAAAGGTCTTCAGAATGATGTGCCTGCTGCTACAGAACCATTTCAAGTTGCTTGTATCAAGAGAATCTTTAGCTTCTCACAGTCACATCCAGCTCTTTAAGGCTTAGTGATATTTGTTATTTGAGCAGTCAAACTGGGTCTGTGACAAATGTTTAAAAACATGCCTTGGTTTATGGAGATTTATATTTTGATATTAGATTTGAAGTGTACGTTGTCCTCACAGACTTCGATTCAGACCCCTTTTTGCTTAAATGGTGCTTTTCTCCAAATAATAATTTCTATCAATAGGGGGCAGGCTCATACCATAAACCAGAACTGCATAATACAGGCTTTTTATCTGCACAACCTACAACTTTAAATCTATTTTTGGCCTAAATAATTCCCAAAATAACCAAACAACACGAAGCAAAGAAGGATTATAATGTAAAAATGAATAAATTTTGTGTGTACATGTAAATCAAATCAAGTCAATTTTATTTATATAGCCCAAAATCTCAAATCACAGTTTGCCTCAAGAGGCTTCACAGTGTGTACAGCATACAACACCCTCTGTCCTTAGACCCCCGATTAATTACTGCATATAAGTACATTTGGCATTGTAAATTAATTGAGGGAAGTGTAAATGTAACGTCTCTTTATTAATCAGTTTTGATGAAGTTAATGAGCTGATAAATGTGTGTGTACAGTGTGTTTGTAGCTCTCTCAGTTTGAGTCCAGTAGACTGGCACACAAAGGACTTTTCCACTTGGGTGTGTTGAGGTTTTCCCACCTAAACAGCTGGGTCACAGTAAACCACAACTGACAGCTCCTTTTATACGTCGACTGCTCTTCTGAAACAAAGTTGTGCATTGTTAAATCTTCTGTGCATTAGCAGAAAGTGAAGTGCTGACTCGAAGTGCAGGTGTTTGACTGTAAAGGTATGAACCACAACAGATGGCAGCAGCAACGGACGTTTGGGGAAGAAAAAACCCCTGCAGGGCTGGAACTCCCTCTGGTCACTGATCATAAGACCTGAAGGAGATGAGATAATAATGCATCCTCTGGTTTTTAGCATGTGTGTGTGTGTGAGAGAGAAAAAAAGAACAAGCACATGTACAAACACACCTTGTAAACCTTTGGACCTTTGCACATGTCCCTGTGCGTTTGTCTCTGTGTGTGTATGCATCCGTACATATGCATGAATGCGTGTGGTCTTGTGTCTGAGCCCATGCGTACATGTGTGTCATCATGTTCACACATTTGTCTTTGCTACTCATCTACCAGTGCTTGACTTTGTGCCTGTCAGAGCGCCTTGCCAAAATAAACGTCTGAGGCCGGGCAAGTCAGATATGTGAACTATCTGTCTCTGCAGCCTGACCTGTGTGTGTGTGTGTGTGTGTGTGTGTGTGTGTGTGTGTGTGTTTTTGGATATGTGTGTGTGTGTGTTTTTGGATATGTGTGTGTGTGTGTTTTTGGATATGTGTGTCTGTGTGTGTGTGTAAGCCCAGACGTAGCCTGTCTCCTGGGCCTAATCTGGGGCTCTACAGGGGAGATATCGGGTTTCTGTCACCCCCACATATGTGTGTATTGGCGTCCATGGCTGTGATAGAAACAGTGGGGATTGTGTGTGTGTCTGCCTGCTTCATGAGAATGGGGAGTCTGTGTGTGTGTGTGTGTGTGTGTGTGTGTGTGTGTGTGTGTGTGTGTGTGTGTGTGTGTGTGTGTGTGTATGTGATCATGACAGGTGACACAAAGTCCTGTCAGCTAAAGACTGCGTCTAGACCAGGTCAGACCCCTTAAATTCTCTTCCTCTCTCCTTAAAAAATAAATGAAGAGAGAAAAAGTATCAAGACAGATGATGGCATATCAGTCATCACAGCCATAAAGTGACCTAATTGCAACATAAACAAGTGAAGCGAAGAAATAAAGTGCCTGCATTGTCTGAAGTAAGGTGATACATGCGTCATTGAGCCATGTTTTCATTTTCAGGTTGTAATTTTTTACTTCAGTATATATTTTTGGACATTTTGGCATATTACAAGAGGCCACTGTCCACTGCTTCAGCATCAGATTTTGCTTGCTGTGAAATTGAGAGCACATGCTTCTGATGGATGGCTGGATTGATGCATTTTAAAATCATGTGTTTTGTGTAAATACAGTTTAGGTATACATACAATTTAGTGTCCTGTGTGTGTGTATTACCTCCATCCTCAGCCTCACCGCTGTTCTTATTTTCACAGGTTTAAGTGTCATAAAGAATAAGGAGATTTTTATATTTCCTAAACAATGTTTTTTAAATTCTTAGCCAAACAAAAACTGTTGTTTAAATGAGTGTGACATATTTGTGTGAACTTGTCCTTTACAAAGTCTAATGGCAAAAGAAGCTCTGAAGGTGAAAGACAGCCCCTGCCTCAGCTCAGACGTTACCACTAACTCAACAGGTCTCCACTATTGACTCCTGATTGGCGGGAGAGAATTATCGCCTGGCTGCATCACCGCTAGTAACCGTGACGACCAAACATCCCGTCTCCGCAGAGGCCCACATGTGGCCATGGCAACGGGGCCGACAAACAGTGACGCGCACTTCTGGCTTTGATTCGGGTCCATTGCCACTGTGATGGTGGTGGTTAGGAGAAAGTGCCACTGACACAAATATGCAAACACATACATCATCTGCTGTTAATAGGCCCTAACCTGGCCTGGCTGGTGATGACAGAGCCAGCAGTCGACCTGTCAAGTCAGAGTCACTTTTTCCACCTTCATCTTTGCACAAAGTGAGCTACCTTAGCTTCACCAGCACTGGGTGAATGTTTACTGATTTGATCGGTCAGAGAGAAACAGAAAGAGGCATGGAGGGAGAAAGTGAAGACGTTGGAATGGGTGGCAAAGAGTTGGCAAAAGTAATTTTGACAGGATTAGTCTGTCTGTATCACAGCAGCTTTTTTGTATGGCCTACAGACAAAATAGGAAGTGCATTGTTTTCACAAGGGCCTTAAACATTCCTCTCATGTAGTTCTTTAGGTGTGTACAGAAATGCATTATTCCCAGATGAAGGAAATTAGTCTACCATTGTTTTTCTGTGTCTGCTCCTTACCTTATGGAGACTGATCTGTAACTGTGTGTGTGTGTGTGTGTGTGTGTGTGTGTGTGTGTGTGTGTGTGTGTGTGTGTGTGTGTGTGTGTCACCTTTTCAGGTACTGTGAGGAGATGGTACCTCTTCATCCATGTCTCCGGCTCATCAGTAACTGTGAGCAGACGCTCTCCAGCCACACCTCACGACGCCTGATCACCATGGAGAAGATCAAGGAGCCTGAGGTGTGTGCACATGCCTTTGAATGAGTTTGCATTAGAGCTGAAACAATTAGTCCATCAACAGAATGAACTATTTTGACCATTGATTAATTGTTCAATTTTACAAACAGTCTCTCCCATGTGAGACTTTGTTGCTTTTCTTTGTCATATATGAGTCAACTGAATATCTTAGAACAGACGTGGTTTTGGGCCGTTGGTTGGATAAAACAAGCAATTTGAATAAGTCACCTTAGAAATAATAAAATACTATTTTCCGACATATTACAGACCAAAACAATTAATCGATAAAAATAATTGGCAGGATAATCAACATTGAAAGTAATTGTTCGTTGCCCTTCTAGTTCACAGCCAGTGTTTGGACTTGAAAGGGTTTGAGAACGTGTGTGCACGTTTGATTTTATTTTACGTTTTTTAATTGAGTTCATTAACAAACACTGTGCAATTCTGCATTATGTCTTTGTTTTCATAACTGTATTTTTTTGTTCTGTACACACAGTATCACAAATGTATGCTCTAGTAGCGTTGTTGTTTGGTTCGTGTGCAGGCAAAAACAAATGATTTCATTTTTAAGGATTTAAAACATACATTCTCTTATGTGTGTAATGGCTGTAAAGTTGACCATAAGATCTACTTTTATTCATCCTTTGATTGGAAGCACAACTTCTCAAATATATATTGTTTTTGGTCAGTTATAAATGACATCATGTCTGCACAGTACCAACTTGTGTGTGCTGCAGAATTTGTTTACAGTTTTTGTATGTGTGAACATGAACAGCAACACAGATATGACTTTTATGTAAATTGAAAGCATGTGTGTGCCTGCCTGTTCTTTCATGTTTTTTTAAGCATAGTTCATAGAATTGTTTGCATACATAACCACATAAGTATGTGTCATGTTCATGTATGTGCATATGTGTGTGTTTTTTACATGTCATCCTAATGGAAGTGATGGTGTCTCTCTGTCTGTCTGGGGTAAATCCTCACCATCTGGCTGTGATTGGCTCATTTCTTTTATACTGGAACCCTAAATGGCTTAATCACACATCGCATGAAAAACAATCCATCTTTGGATCTGACATCCATTCCACTTCAAAACCCCAAATTGCTCCCATAAAGGGCCTTCTATGACACGCACACACAAACACACAGTTGTTTGATCTTATCTGACTGGTATCTATCTCAGGTCGCAGAGTTTTTCCCTTTCCAAATAGGCCTCCATGTGCACCTATCTGCACTCATTTACCAGGGTTCACAGCTTGGTGTGTGTGTGTGTGTCAACACTTAAATGTGTTTGTATGCCTATGATACATGTGCATGGGTCCACACTGTTTGTTTGTTTTGATAAAGGGGCCAGCCTAATTGCTGTAAACGTTTCCTGTAGTGCTGAAAAAAAAATCTCTCAAACCATTTTCTTATTTATGGGGTGTGACATAATGTGTTTGGTGGCCATAAATTTTATTTGCCAAATTTAACACTAAATGTATGTAACCCTCCACCTGTATGGTTGTTGGCAAAGACTGAGTGGTTATTTCCACTGTTTTCAGTTGTTTGTAGTTATGTCCCTCTGTCCTTATTAATGTGGGGTCATGGTTATGTTGTCAGTCTTGTTGCCCGAAGTTCTCCCTCAGTGTGGTCATGGAAACTGCTTCCAGGTTGCTTGGCAGCATCAACACTCAAAAGAGAGGTGTTGCTGACAAATTACAGGCCCAGCATTGGAGTCATCACTTCCAACTCAACTCACCTCATTATTCCTCTTCCCAGCATCTCTCTTCCTCCCTTCATCCCACCGTTGACCAGCGGCTACCTTACAGCCAAGACAAACTGTTTAACTGTAGGGATTCATAACAGTTCATATACAGTCCTGTTCCTACATGCGAACATGGAAAATGTATGTAAACCTTGTGATGCCACTGGAAAAAGGAAGAGCTGTTTGAACTTTTACATCCAATTTACCTTCATATTAATATAGTGTTATCAGTTTTCTAGACTCAACACATGGTTCTTTTGGGGGGAAAAGCGTAACTGGCTGTTATCCAGATTGATTTTTATTTCCTTGATTTTCATTGCATTCTTTGACACGCTGTAAATTTGAATAGCAAGATGTATCAAGAAGCTGGAGTTTCATTTGTTTCTATTAGAAACATTGGCGGTGAATTATGTATTCCAGTTGGTATTCCACCACGTGTAACGTGGCTAAATGCTGTAAGAAGTTGTCTTTGTTTGTTCTAAATTTGTGGAAAACAGGTAGCACTTTTAGGCAGTCAGTTAAGTAATTTCATTGCGATAACTTCTACATTTGGCTCTTTTGCAGGAATTAGACAGCCTGGCTCATTTAGCAGACCCGCGCTTCAGCCCCTACCAAGGACACAACGCCTTCAGAGAGAAATATTTCAGTGGACTAAACAAGAGGTGTGGAAAGGACGACAACAAATCTGATGTCAACGGAGAGTGAACAGATCGATTGTCCAAGATGAAGATCAGAGGAAATCTCTTCAGTGTGTCTTTATAGAATGGAGAAAACAACCCAACACAATAATAAAGACATGTTGTCAGTGGACTCAAAGAGGGAAACTGAATGTATTTGTTATAGTTAGAATTTTCTAAATCTTTCTCACTATTTTAATTATTATTGTTTTTATGCCTGTACTTATTGCTTTGCAAATAAATGGAGAAAATAAAAAGTCCTTTCCCGAGTTTTTACTATTTAATCTACAAGACAGTTACAACACTAAGACAATTGACTGCCTGAATGGTAAATGCAACTTGTGTTATTATTTTACAAAACACCTTTTATATGGGCACCCGGTGTAAAATGTGAAACAGGTAGAAAAGAGGCTATATTCTGACTTTTAGTCACTGGATCCTAAACTTCCCATAATGCTATTTGATAGCATCTTTCATTACTCCCGCTATGCCTGTTTGTGACACAGGCTTTCTGTTATAATGTATGAATTTTCCACAATCAAAATCAATTCAGTTATTTGTGGCTGGACGAAAGGTTAAATCATTTTATGTGACACAGTATACGCATACAGAAAAAGCAATTCCAATTCATGTGTATTGTATTTCACTTTATTTCTGTGTTTGATTTAGGCATTTCAAATCTTCCATAGAGTAAGAGTCCATACTTACTGAACTGTAACCGCCATTCATAATCAGTGCCTCTTATACAATAAGTACAGGCTTTATTGTACCAGAATGACTTTTATATTGACTGATTTGATTTATAAATTCTGTTGTTTTTTTCATTTCTATTTTAAATGTAATCTAAGAAAAGAATGCATAACTACACTTAGAGCCTCGGCCGTGCTTTATTCACACAAGGGATGTTTAGGGGAGAGAGGCCTCCCTGTGCAGGAAAGAGCCCAAATGACAGGGCGTCCCCGCCTCGCCACACACCACTACAGTTAGTCAGCAGCTTTTGTTGTTTTCCAGCCACAGTTTACATGCAGCCCGGCTCATTATTCATCGCCTGAGAGAGACGCAGCAGGCATTTATGTACATTACCCCTCAGCTCTGTTTATCAGTTGGGCCTCTGCCTTTCCACCACACTTCCCCATTCGCCCTGCTTCACATGGAGAGAGTTCCAGGCACCATCACATGATACCCGGCTCGCCATCGCTTGCGGTGCATGTTGTTTACAGTTCCCACAGAGCCCATTTGTTGTCTATCATCATCAAACAAAATCAAATGATTCCACAAGACAGTCAGAGAACTCGCCTTTCTTTACTTATCACTTCTGTCCTCGCTCTCTTGGCATTTCTTCGCTTCTCACATGTAAATGTGTTCCGTGTTTGCCACAACAGAAGAGCCCTCTCTGTTGAAGATGGTAGTTTTAATGCAGTCCCTCTATTATTGTGTTTGAAGAGTGTTGTGTGTGTGTGTTTTTGCTCTGCTACAATACAGTGATAAACCGTGTTCTGTAAGAGAGTGTTCTGTATAATTAGGGAGTGGTGGGGGGGTTCCTCTGCTGCACCACGTAATGCTGTCCAGACGCTGTGGAAATTCTGTTTGTGTGTGTGTGAATACATGTGTGTACTTGTGAGATCTGGTTTTGTTTTATGTTGGATGCCAACTGTAGCAGAGCAGTTTCCTGGTGTAATTCAGAGGCAATAAAATGACTTGAGACCTAACCTGTAAATAATAGTCATATCTCAACCATTGGTTTGGTCCATCCTTACTTCATTCTCCATTCCTTTTTACCCATAATATATCTTTCTTTATTAGTCTGTGTACATTTGTGTATATATTTTGTACGTCATTTTTTATATCAGCAGAGACTCTATTCCTCCTCCATCCTTCTTTTCCCCCCAAATCCTTTATCACTCTCCTACTCACCTCCACCAGTTCTCCCAGCCTCCTCTTCACCTCTTCACTAGGCTCACCTCTGCCCTTTCCTCCTCTCTCCTCTGTCATCTACAGACCTCTCTTTTTCTCAAAGGGGAACTCCCTGTAGGAGGAGAGGGCCGCTGTTTTGGAACAATGGCTTCTGATTAAACTCCCATATGTCTGAAAGTGACCTTCAGACTGCTGAATCAGCTCCTTAGGACACAGACACACACACACACACACACATATACACACAATCAATATATAACTTAATTAGCCTAATTTTAAGCTCATCGACAACACTCATGTCTATATGCTTAATATGAAGCTACTGCCAGCAGCCAATTTGCTTAGCTTAGCATTAAGACTGGAAACGGGAAAACAGCTGAAAAAAACAGTGTAAAAACAATTATTTTTACACTTTGTCCGCAACGTGTCATTTTTACTCTTCGGTTTTTGTACAAGTTAAACAAACAAGAGATAGATGCTAATTAGGGAACTAATAGGCGCTAATAGGCAGATTTAGTTACTTTCAGACAGAGCCAGGCTGGCTGTTTTCAGTCTTTATGCTAAGCTAAGCTAACCAGCTGCTGGCTGAAGCTTAGCATATTTACCATAGAAACATGATCACCTGACTCTCTGCAAGAAAACAAATTAGCGCATTACCATAAACTATTCCCAAAACTATTCCTTTAACCACTAGAAGATGAAGGAACACATGTATAACACAAACACACACACACACACACACACACACACACACACATCTCTCAAACCTTTAGGGAGGATCAAAGGGGAGGGGGTGTATCTATCATAATGTCCTTATCAGATCTGATGAAAAGATGCTCCCCACATCTGTTAGCCACTGACGGATAGCAAGTGATTAGACACCTATTGACCTGTTACACTAGTTAACACATTGATCCATTTTCACAGAAGAGTGTGGGGCACCTGGTGGACTGTATATGTAAGAGTGTGTGTTGCAGGGAGGGACTGTATGTGAAGGCTGTGTGGGTGTTTTAGGAGGCAGGGTGGTAAGTGTGTGAAGGAAAGAGAGAGAAACTTCATAGAGCACAGCTGGTATTCAGGAGTGTCCAAGCTTCACACACACACATGTGAGTGACTGAACATATGTGGCACAGGTGCGGTGCACCTGTCCATAGCCAGGGGAGTTTGGACACCTGCAAGTCCTCCACCCCTTCTCGCCTTGCCTCCCCCGCCCTCAGGTCACCCCGGTGCCCTCATCCACCCCGGGAAGCCGTCCGCAGCCCCTCAGTTGTTGATCGAGGTAAGGTGAGAGCTGTTATCTCAATGTCTGGGAGGAGAAACACAGCAGAGGAAAAGCCATCACGGTGCTACAAATCACCATAGGAGTCCCATCTCACACAGCTGTGTGTAACTCAAACCATGCTCCTATTATTTTACAATCAAGGATACAACAACTTCAGTGCATGTTTTTCCAGTATCGTTGAATCCAGTGCCACTAGATGACAGCCTCGAGCAGAGAAAGCATTCATTGTATCCCCCCAAAGTGATAGCCAGAGTTCCTGTGTGAGCTGTGCATGCTACAGACTGTTTGCCATACAATCAATGCTGTGCAGCCTGTAAACAAACAGTTCAGGGGCTAAGCTTTTGAAGTGATAGAGCTGTTGTTGAGAAAGTGCAGAGCTGCTCTGAACACACAACATCCTCTTTAAAGATACTCGCCTGGAAGTGGTGAGGGTTGTTGGCCCAGGAAGTAAAAGGGGTGATTGAACGACTTGTCACACAACTTCCTCATCCGTCTTTCACCTATCCCCGGCCCATTCACAACTGTTATATCATTATGCAAAGTTTTATCACAGAGCAAAGCTTGAGGAAACTAAGCTTCATCCACTCATGCTTTACTTTAAGTAAATCCCCAGATATCCCACTTTGTGGTTTGTGCAGCTCCTTGTTTTCCTTGTTATTTTTCTAGCTTGTGACCCTGAAGTCCTCCAGAGCACTTCACACATGCATTGTTGATTTTGTAAAATTACGTGTCTGTCTGTGTGTGGATGTATTTATGTGTGTTTATAGGGTCATCACACTTAATACGACCGGAAAGAAGAAGAAAAAAAGTGTTTGTAGCAGAGAGCAGCAGGGAGCAAAGAGCCAAACAAGAGAGGACAAACAGTCAATGGGTGTATTTGGACATGTGCATATGTGCCTTATTTTGTGTTTATAGTGTTTGTGTGTATGTGTGGGTTCTGCGGTTGTCAGTGCTGTTCTTCATTAATGACAAGAAACCGCTGGATGGCTCCCTCACGCCCTTTTTTAATGAGTCTTAACTGCCAAGTGGGTACACACACACACAAAGCCAAGATGGCAAACATGGTGGTTGTGACACACTTCCTCTTCTACTCTTGCAAGGATCATAAAGCACTAATATCTTAAACTGGGCCTAATATAAGACACCACTGAGGATGTAGCCATTATGAGAACATTTTTCATCCATTCATAAATTTTCCGTCGCTTCCTCTTCAGGGATACTGGGAACCTATCCCAGCATGCATTGGACTGAAGGCATGGAAAGAGCCTGGACAGGTTACTAGTCTGTCATAGAGCAAACATAGACACACCCCCTTGCGCTGAAATTCACACTAATGAGCAAATTTGAGTCTCCAGTCTCAGCAGACTTGCATGTATTTGCAAAGTGGGAGGAAACTGGAGCTGCCAAAGGAAATATCTGAATACGGGAACAACACTGCAGAAAGGAAATATCAATATCATCTGTGCTTTACATGATATATCTACTTTGCAGCCATTATAAAAATTACTCTTCCATGCATTACATGGCATGTACCTCTTTCTAGAACCTCCCGTCTGCATTATAAGACTATATCGTCCTCGCTCTAATATGCAAAAGTACCAGCAGATGCCCATCACTCCCTTTCTTTTTATCCCAGAAGTGCCCCCTTTATCTCTTCCACCTCCAGTCCACTTTGCATGGTCCCTGCATCTCCCACACCTTCCCTCTCCCTGAGAAATTACATCTTTCAGGATGAGCTGCTCTGCCTCTCAGCAGTGAAGAGTGCTGGTCTGTGCTGGGTTTGAATTTCAGCGATGCACCTCAGTGCTTCTTGAGAGGGTCTGATTGAGGTGTAGGGGTGCTGTATGTGTGTGTGTGTGTGTGTGTGTGTGTGTGTGTGTGTGTGTGTGTACTACAGGCAGTTGTGTGTCCGTGAGCATCCCTGGCTGCATAGATATGTACTTTGCCGATCACACCGACCGCTCTCACGGCTGTTTAGCTGAGTGGAATGTGTTATCCATGGGGGTGTGCGTTAGTCAGGGCCAGGATACACGCATGATGCTCAAATGTTTTCTCCTCTGGGAACCGCGGAGACTATCACACCCCTATCACTGCTGGGTGAATTTGTCACACCTGTCCTGTCTGAGGTGAGCCTGCTGAGGACCGGCTGAGCCCTGCTCACCTGCATGCCTGCCTGGCTGTGTTTCTCTGTGAATCGCTGTATGTCAATCTGCATCTGTATTGTGTCTATTTTGCTTTGTCTTTGTCTAACCACACTTTCTCTGACACTTTGAATCTTGAGCCTTACTTACACTGAACTGTGCAGTGACATTTGAAATCTTACACAAAATGAAAGTTTTGTCATCTAGTTTGATATTAAAGAAATAGTTCAACATCTTAGAAAATGTGATTATTGGGTTAGGGAGGGGGTCCTTAAAGACAGGAGCTAAAACAGCGTTTTTCAGACGAGATGAACTGAGGGGCTACCTAAAGGGCCAGTATACTTTATAGTAGTTTAATTGGTACAAACAGCAAATTGTAAAAACGACAATTTTGTGGTGGTTTTATAGGCAGTGATGTGCTGGACAATTTCTTGGTCAGGTGCCTGAGCCTGGCAACCTCACAGTCACGACAATATCTTGTTTTTACTCTTCCGTTCTTGTGAGACAAATGAGATAAAACATGTTAAGTAGTGAGCTTTAGAGCTGCTGGTAAAGGCAGATTTCTTTAACTTTAGGACAGAGCCAGACTAGCTGTCCTATTTCTGGTCTTTATGCTAAGCTAACCAGCTGTTGGCTAGCGTCATATTTAAGGGACAGAAATGAGAAATACACTTATTTGGAAAGAAAGCACATTTCACAAAACTACTAAACAAGATTCTGAATGCTGAGAGTAGTTACATCAGGGAATGCATGCACAATAAAATATGTTCTAAAATACACACATTTATTTTTTATTATTAATCATATTTTTCCATTCAGCTTTTCTGATCTGATAAATCAGCTCATATAAAAGTGCTTGGATGAAGCACTTTTCTAACTTCATTTTCCTCTCTGCTGTGTGGCCAAAAACGACCTCGCCAGTGTCTGACAGTGTGGAACTCAAACCAAATAAACCCTGTAGATTTGAGTTAGTGCTTGTTCTTGTTGTTACAGCTTTTTGGCTTGGCGCAGGCCAGGACCAACACTGACTTTAATCCATGTAGCATTCAGGGCTGCCCAGAGCTGTAACAACTTTGTTTTATACTGCAAGGCAGCAAGGGAAACTACAGTATGATGCTGGTAAAATGTCTGTAAATTGACTATAAGTTGTCTTTCCAAACAGACAATAAACAATTGCATCTCAAGCTTCAATTGTCTATAAAGTTTTAAAGGGAGAGATACTTAAATCCCACTCAATTATTGTGTGAAATTAGTTGAGGTTCTTTAGTTTCCTATCTGAGCAACACCAGGCGCAGTGCTGGAGGAAGAAGATTCGTGAGGCATTTTAAATGGCTGATATAAAATATAAAAAGTGTTACGGGCAGATTAACACAAAAACACAACATTTTCAAACAAACCACAAGAAATGCTGTTTATTTTTGTCCTTCTCTTACTGTTTTTAGAAAATGTTGCTATGCTACGTCTTCTTGCTGTAACACCAAACAATAAGCAGACCGCAAAAGACCCTGCTGGTGGCTCACTGCTCGCTTGTTGGGCTGCCAGGTTGCTGGGATATCCAGTACATATAAAATGCATATGTTTTTTTCTTCTATTTTCTTGAGTTTCTGGTTCACACTTTGGTGGTGGTAAATGTGGATGAGACAGGGAATAACTTGCTCCTTCACCTGGAAACCAAAACATGGGCTTTGATGTGAATGTAGGTGGCATGTTACGATCTATAGTGTGCAATATGAGGCTGGTGGGAAGTTGGTTTCATTTGTTTACTTTGTGTGTTTGGATATTGCATGATGAAAAGTTTGTTGCTGTTGTTTTTTATTTCAGTCTTGCATGGCTTTTGTTGAACATTTTGAGGTTTTATGAATCTAAATAAATAAAATGTGTGTTTGTGTAAGCTTCAGCGTGTGCATGCAGAAGCATGTTAGTGTGTGTAGGTGTCTGCACACCCATGACTGTGTTTGTACGGCTGTGTAATTTTGACGTTCTGTACCGTTTGTAACATGGGGGCTTTCCAGAACATCTCTTCCTTTGCTTGCAAATTTTCCTTCCAGCTGTCGCCATTGAAATCTACACTCTTCTTGTTTTCTTCCCCCTCTGATGCTTTTTACCTCCCACCTGCCAGACTCATGCGATGATTCAGCATCTGCCATAAAACAGTAACCAGACCTGGTAGTCTAAAAACCACGACACTGTTTTATTTGGATTTGATTTGAATCAAGGTGTAACATGGTCATTCTTTGTGGCCCAGGGTTTTTCCACATGTAGAGCAAAAATGTTTCAGATTTGTAATTTTTTTTCACACAATGGATCATGCATGGCTCAAATCTGGTCTTTTACCATTATTCCTTTTAAAATATTGTCACTGCATGCATTGTGTTAGGGTTTAAAGCAGTTTATACTTAAAAGGTCAATTTTTTTATACTGTAATTGCTACGTATTCCTCCTGCACATACCACAGAATAGACCTGTATATTCTATACCTGCTTTGAATATGCTTTGTTTGACCTGTATACTCTGATTTGAACTGACATTTATTTCAAGTTCGCTTATAGTTCTGTGGGCAGGCTCCAGCCGTCCACACACTTCAAAGTAGGTGATGGTTCCTCTGAGAATTGAGCCAGATGGTTCTTGATTCCAGCAACACAGCAGGATGTTGAGAGAGACATCATGAAGGTCTAAAGACGGGTGATGGGAGTTCAGATGAAAGCACGCCATTGTGACGGCTTCTTGGAACAATCATTTGATTTTTGATTTTTTTTTTCTGTAAACTATGACTATGACTTTTGCTGTAACTACTTTTCGTAGTTATGAGTGTGTGTGAAAAGCCTGAAGTAACTGTGTAGTAACAAATTAAGTCCCTCCATTAAATCTTGAAATTGGACCACCATTGTGCTCTCAAATTTCTCATACACTGTACCACAAGAACAGGATCCAGCAGTGCAAACAACAATGGGAGGTGAATGGCTTTCCTCAGTTGTACTTTGTGGACCAGTTTGGCAATGCAGTTGACCATAGTCATTAAGTGAGCAAATAACAAACTTTACCTTTGACTCACCAACCTCTCTCGCCTGCAGAGAAGGAAAAGCTGGTGGTTTACTTGTTTAAAAACACAGACATTTAAGTGGATCTAGTGACCATCTGTGCCGCCTGTTAGAATTGGGCACATTCCTTGGCAAATGATCGAGAGATTGTTAAATAGTATGGACGGAGTCATGTCCTGATTTAAGGAGTTTAATCTCACCCTTTATTAGACACTTAGCACCTCATCAGAACTTTCCAGACAGAGTTGTTGTAAAAAAGGATGATTGGAGGCTTGCCAACCTACAGCCATGGTGAGCATGACTGGCAGGTGTTGGTGGGTGTTTCCACTGGTGGCATTTCCCAGTATGGTCCACACTGGGAACCGGCTGCATCTGTTTTATAATCGGCTATATCATGATCTGAGTGGTCAACACAAAGGCTTTCTGAAAGGTTGGTACTTTCATGAGGCGTAACGGATTTTAATGATGATGGCAGCCATGCTCCTTTTTTTGTCTTTCAAGTTATCAGATATTTGAAGTTTGTCTGAAAAACTCTTGGAAACAAAGCAAAATCAGTCCAGGTCTCCAACACACTGCTCCACCACATATGAAGCACACAGTTGCATCAACGGGAGGGAGTTGGGTGAAAAATTCCTCTCTGACTTATAAGCATTGAAGTCATTTTTCTTGAAATCTGCTCTCATTCAGTCAAATAAACTGACCAATTTACCTTTCGATGACTAATTGAAACGGTCTTGAGGGAGCCTTTATTTTTAAAAGGGAGAGAAATAGGACTTCATCGCTCTTCATACCTCTCATCCCTCCCTCCATTCCTCATCAAAGGTACATGTGCCCGCAGTGTAACACCGTGTGTGCCTCCAACAGTCATTTATCATCATATACTTATTTCCAAAAAAGAACCATTTGTGTAATGAAAGGTCAGATGGAAAAAAAAACTTTCAACCTGTAATAAAAAACAGACATGCCATGTAGGAGGCGAGGAGGTGACGTCTCATTTGCTGCCAGCACTCTCCAAGGTGGTGCTGGTGGTGCTGGTGGTGGTGGTGGAGGGAAACGTCACATTATAAGGAATGAATTAAGGCTTGGATGCAAAGGGGGAGCTTTAGATGCTCTTCACTTTTATGAGGCTGCAAGCAGAACCGAACGCACCGTTGTTGGGTTGGCTTTTAATAGCTGAATGCTCTTGCACAACGGCATCACCACCAACTGCCATGTTCCCAGAACTGAGGTATGTTTTTCCACTGTTAAGATGTCACCAAGCAAATGTTGAGAACGTATGCCCAGCAGAAGGCAGATGTCTCTAGAAGGAACATTAAGAAGAGGCAGAAAAGGTTGGCAAAGAAACAATGTCTGTGCTGAGATTATAGTGATGATGGTAGATATTAAACATGTTTTAATTGTGCAGCTTTGGACAAATAATGATTAAAATGTTTGGGGCACAAATAAATGGCTACTATTTAATTATTGCAATAGTTTTCTGTTTTAATATAATAGCTTTTAACTTGGCAAAGCTTGAAAGTGATGGTGACACAAATTATAGTATGCTAACATGCTTTCATAATTATAACAATACCATATGGGGGTGGTGGGACATCATTTCCTTCTTGTACTTTGCTGTTCTGTCCTTACTTTTTTTTGTTTATTGTGTCTTGGAAGATCATTCGTTTTTAAGGCATTTAGTCACAAATTATTGGAGAAACTGATTTCTTGACTTGATGATGGCGCTAGAGATGAAGATATCACCAAAAGTTATGACAAATCATTCTGAGGAGGAAAGAAAAGTCTGTACCAGATTTCGTGTCAATCTATCTAATAGTTGCCAAGTCATATCATCAGGGACTGAAAGAGTACTAGAATATTTTAATCAATTAAACTCAAATTACTAAAAACGTACTAAACAAGTACAAAGTGAGTGACAATGACGGATGCGTAATGTAGCTGACTTACAATACTTGAAATAAAGAATACTTACGTGCAAAAGATTACTGATTTAAAATTCTCAAAAAAGTACAAAAAAACATGACTTTGTCACAGTAACAAGACTAGATAGATAGATAGATATAGATACTAATAGCTAACCAAAAAACTTCAGCCTCATGGTGGCGCTACAGGAAAACTCTGGGGGATTACAAAAGTCAGTAGGTTTGACCATCTGGGGACCATGAATGTTGATTTCATGGAAATCTATCCTGTAGTTGTTGAGATATTTCAGTCTGGACCCAAGTGGTGGGCCGACGGGCCGACATTCAGCCAGTGCCATGCTGCCAGCCTGGCTAAAAATGCTTTTGTAATCACATTCCTATCTTTGAGAGAAGTTTATAATCATGACTGGAGTCTAACCTAAGGGTGACATTTTCCATTACTAACATAATTCATCCATAATGCAGACATGCATATAATCCTTGTTGATGCTTGCATCTTGCATGGTGGTGAAGTGTGAAATTTGTAAAAAAAAAAAAAAAAAGAAAAGAAAAAAAGAAATGTCTGTCAGTGCTGTCAGGGATGTGAAGCAGACAGGAGCGGAAGAGCAGGTCACTCTCATAAAAGTGACTTATACATGGTTAGGTCAATGAAAACAGATGTGTGGAAGTGTCTTTGTCCTACATGGACTTTTATCTCTATTACCTTGGATAATCCTGAACAGGTGACAGTGGTTTCTCCTAAAGTGTTGCAAAGTTTGAGCAGCAGTCACAGGGGATCACGGTCCTGTTTATGCAGGGACCCTCATGATGGACTACAGTATGTTTTAAAAAAAAATGAGATTGAAAGATGAAAACATTTGATAAACCTGGTTCAATCAAACCTTATTCTCCCTCAAACAGCTAAATTAAATGCCATTATTGTGAGTTCTAATTTTCACCTGTAACCATTCACCCTGGCAACTAAAGTTGGCTTTACCTTCAGTAATTGGCATAAAATACCCTCTAAAATCCACATAGTGCCTATTGTTATACAGCAAAAGCTTTGAAGCCACGAGGTAATGGACTACTGTGCTGTATTTCTTCTTGACACCCTATTTAGCAAGGAATCAGATCCAGCACATGTGCCGGCAATGAAAGCTCTGTGATTTAACGTCCAGTTAACTGATGATAATGGCTGGTAATTGATCATTCATGTTATTTATCGAGCATAAAAACATTTACAATTCGCAAATTCAGCCACACCTTGTTTTCTTACCTATCTCTGCAGAGGGCACTGACCCATGAATGTGCATGAGGAGAGGGAACGCTTATTAGACTGAAACACACACACACATAATGTACATAGCATAATCAGTATGTAACAACTTGAACTCAGACAAGGCTTTTGGATCACTGGTGAGGGGAGAAAAAGAACAAAACGTAGTCATTTGGAAAGAACTGTTTGTCTTTTGCAAGTGTGAGGTGTACTATAAGTAATGTGTTATGGGTTTTTTTCTCTTCAGCTCCTGGGAGCTGATCCGAGGGCAACAAACCATCTCTGGAAGAGAGGAAGAGCTTTTGTTACAGTGGTTTATGGAGTCTATCATAAAACATAAGCTTGTATATGGTAGATATATGCACAGGCTTCACTTTGTTTACAATCTATCAGTAACTTCTAAACATCCCTTGTTTAGTTTTATGTGCCAGCTTGCAGATGATAGTAACTTTATTCGCTACTTACAACCTCTTTGTCTGGCCAGTCTGCATCTAATTTTATCCCCCCATATTTTCCTGCTTCTTTCCTTGTTTTTTCCCCCTCTCCTTCTCTCCTCTCACCACAAGATTGGCTACTGCTGTCACTAAGGATAACCAGGGAGTTAAGACAAAAAGTTATGAGACAGAGGAAGAGTGCTACTGTGAAGCAGACTCAGGGCTGTTTATGGTTACCTTCAAGCAGCGGGTCCTGGATCATTTCAGCAGTTGTCCCCAAAGGTTGAATGTACAGTACAGTATGTTTGGGGGTGAAGTAAGCTGATCCCAGTGCAGCAATCAGCTGGGGCAGCAATTTTATTTGAGTCATACTCTGATCGATAGCAACGCCAAGACGCCAACATTGGCATCAGCTACATTACACATTGGTGTTTGTAGAAACGCACACACAAACAAACCATATCTGGTAATTTATGTATAGCCGGCCTCATTATGGAAAAGATGACATCACTTCTTTGGCTCACCGGCAGGATTTGTTGTGAAGGTGTCTGTGACAAGACACAAGTCTTTTTTTACTCTGGTGCTGTTGATGCAATGGCATCATGAGGCAAAAATTACTATAGTGTCGAGGTAGAGGTTAGAGGATAAATATCAGAGAAAATAGAAAGCGTACCGCTCTGTTGTTGAAACCTCTGAGGTTTGTGAGAGACTTGAGCTCTTTTACATCGTGAACCAGACTGAGGACAAACACAGATGATAATGATCAGCACCGATATGGAATTAGTTTTCATCTAATGTGACATCTGATACATCTAGAAGGGAGAGAGGCTACACATGACATCTTGAGACATGTTTGCTTTGAGATTTATTGAAGTACAGTAACTGTAGGGTTGACTCATGAAAAATTTATGATATATGGCAGTATACACTTTCAATGGTTATGTACTTCTCTCATGAGATCATTGCTTTTATCAAACTACCGGTTATATAAACATGATATACTTGGATTTTATTACTAAAATAAATCTTTTTTAAGTGTAAGCAGGATACATAGATGCATACTGTAGATATGTGTACACACATGCACACAAAAAAGTAGTCCCTCAAGTCCTCAAAACGGAGGAGCGTTAATATATTTTAACAATAAAGGACTTTATATATATATATATATATATATATATATATATATATATAGTTATATTTTAATACAAATTTTATGAAACAGGGATGAATCTACAGATAGCCACAGATAGTGTCTCAGAAACTAAAGCAGACCTTGGCTCAGATGAGGATCTGACTTCAAAGTTATATAATGTGCCAAACTCATGAGCAGCTTTGCTCCACAGCCAAGTGGAAAACATTACCTCATTTACTTACAGTGTTTCACAACATAGCAAGCAGCAATATTTATGTTAAAAAAACCCACAAAGAGCACATCAGGCTCGCAACAAGCTCCACAGGTGCTCACATGTGGGAGAAACTCTCTGTTTCTGTATCTCCGAGTGTAGAGACATTTTGGGTTTTTCAATTTGTTGTATATGTAACATTTCTTCAAGAGGGCAAATGAGAAATCAAAACTATTAGCGTGCTTCAGCTGTAACATGGCCTCTCCTCAGTGTTACAGGCCAGGCCTTTATATAGACAAGAGCCAACAAGGGCAATCAAGTTAACAGATCACAGGTATGTCCTCTCTTGTGTAAAGAGTAAAACTGGACATGGAATACCTGATCAATAAAAAATACCTCCAATAAAAATTAAGTTCAGTTTACCTTATCAAAGTTTGCCCCAAACAATTATTATGACTTTATCTTGGAGACTCTTTATTTAAAAAAAGTATTTAATTCAGCTTCAAACCCCTTTTCAGTACCCCTTTGCAAGTACAAAATTATTTGATGGAGATATTTTTCCATATTTAGTTTTTTCATTGGATACACAAAAAGTGGCTGGGAGACATCTAGAGAAAACAAATATGGCATTCAAACCAAGAATTTAGCAAACTTGATGGTTAAAAATTCACATCATGATTTGCTGATCTTCTGTTGCTGAAATTGTATCTATTTATCTATCTATGTATTTATTCTTTCTTTCTTCCTTCTCTGCAGCCATGAGGTTGTATGTATAGGGCATAGAGAGTAGGGGCTACTGACTTTGGGTCTGTATTTATGTTGATTTTTATATATCATATATTTTATTTATATTTTCTGCAAATTAAATTTTAATTTCCATATTGTAAAGACAGCGACAATTGTACATTTTGTCCAGGTTTTTGGTGAGAATGTACTGTACGAAAGTATTAAAATATTCAGTGTATGTTGTCTGTATGAGTACCTACAAATCTCTTATTTGTTTTGTCCCTAAACGAGATGCAAAGATGAGAATGGTCGAAATTAAATAGAAAAATTTAAATAATCACAAAATAGGGTAAGACAGCTGTCATTTCAATGAGAAAGTATGTTTTCATTTATAAGCTTATTTCATTTCCAGTTTCAGCCTCCTGCAGGAGGTGCACACATTGTTGTCCTGAGTGCAAGTGTTTGCCGCTGTAGGCATGGCCTATAAAAGGCCTGTTGTCGTCCTGCTTCGAAACACCCTGATGAAAGCACACAGCGGCAACATGCTGGTAGCTTTTAGGCTTCCTTTGTCCTCTCTAAAGACTTTTTGTCTTAAGATAATTTCCAACGGTGTGTTTAAGTTCAATTCATAAAAGATACTGAGCATAAACAAATCTTGCTTGCGCAGCTTCCAAGAAGGCCATTTGCAACTTATGCATGTGTGATCTATAAATCTCAAATTAATTTAAGATTGACACCACCTGCCTTACAATCAGAGATTTCCCCTTTATATCCCAAAGTGTACAAAACTTGGACAGATACAGCTTTTGAATGATTACAGCGTGTCTTCCTTTCCAGATGAAGGGCTGAATCCACACATAAATCTAACAGAATATTTCTTGGGAGGCGATAGCAGCTTATACACACAGTTCAACTGAACAGGAATTATGGCCAACACACAAAAAGTAACCAAATAATTGGGGTTCAATTTAGTGATCTTTTCTGATCATATTAACCTTTTTTTGAATAAAATTTCCTGTTGTTTTTTTGATTATAGTTTATGTTCACCTGCAAGTGACATTTTTGTCCCCTAATGATAACAGGAGCTTGATTTTCCTCCATAACTTATTGCTATTTTGTCCTCATGAGGTCCTGGTGGTGAGACCAAAGTGTCACAAATTTGGTCTTAGTGTTGATGTTCACATCAGGTCTCAAGAAGGTTCATCGGGTTCAACTTAATGATACAGTGTGAGAAAAATGGAACAAGCATAATGTTAGAGTTGCTTTTGGGAAAGCAGGCTGAGGCACAGTTTGTTTTCATTTGCACAGTCTGAGTTATCACAAGCACATAAACACATCTGACCTGCATCACTCTATCTCTCTGACATATTGATCTCTAAAAAGCGCAGAGGCTCTCTGCCTTTTCAAGCTCTGTAAGCATTGTTATGATTCACTGTCTTCATCCATAGGCCTGACGGACCCAAATGAAAAACTATCACATCTACTTGGCTCATTTTCAAATTGAAGTTGGCACCATTCTTTTGCCTTGCAACCTTTCTATTTCTTTGTATTGAACACTTCCCTCCAGAGAAGGTTTTGTTGTTCTTATTTTTTGCTTTATACATTAAAGGTTAGGCATGCAGATATTTCTGCTTGTGAGTAAGTGGCATGTCTATGTGCGTGTGTGTCATGTCTGCAAATAGTGTGTCAAAGATGCCTTGGTTGCTGCTAGGAAGCACCTGGCATACCCCCACTGTCTTGCTAACAGAGCCTGACAGGTCTGCTTCATGCAGGCCCAGAAGAGGAAAACACTTTAAGATGGATCTTGAATTATGATGAGTTGGCAGGTCATTACTGGCATTTCCTTCTCCATCCCAACATTATCCAGATGAGCTATGAGCAGGGGGCAGAACTTAAGCATTTTGGATACTTGCATCGCAGGAATATCCATTGTTCTAAGCCCACATTCATGTTATGGCCAGTGAGGACAAGTTTGCACAAGTCTGTATGGAAGATTACAAGGCTGTGATGCACAATGAATGAGTGACAAATATACTGGATCAATCATTATATGACAGGATGAGGTTTGAGTGATAGAGAAAGGCTATATTCTTTTTGTGTGTGCACATATGTTCTTGCATTTTTTATGATTTTGTGTGTGTGCGCATGTGTGTGCATGTATTTTGTGCTCTCTAAGCCCCCTGTCTTTGATGTGCCCTCCCTGAGTTGAAAGGGTAACATGAGAACTCAGCACCCACAATGCTGCTCTCACCTGTGTCCTTTGATGATAGCACAGAGGCTAAGTAGACCAAACCATGGATGTCTCTGTCATGAAACACACACACTCATGCACACACACACACACACAGATATTCTTCATGACCTTTTATTGTGGTGAGTGCACAACTCAAACCAGTCCAGTTGCCTTTTGTTGGCCGTCGCTCCGATGCGCTCCTGTTACTGCGGTGGATGGATGGGTGTCACACAGAGGTGAAGGCCATGCTCTCCTCTCTCCATCACTCAGCCCTCGCTGTAGGAGCCACTGAAAACTCTGGACAACACTATTACTTCCAGACCACCGCTCCCTCTCCATACATCACTCACACACTACATTACCATACTCTTCGTGCCTCTCTGTTTACTTACAGTGTTTCTCTTTTTCACCTCCTGCTCTCTTTCACTCCAAGCTTTGCTTGAGAAATGATTGTTACAATCTGATGTCATATTAGCTATAGTTTCAAGGAGAAAAAAGGTTTTATATTATACTCGTATGAAACACTTGACTACAACCAGCACATTCTTGATTTTAAGATTTGCTTCAGTTTATCAACTCAAGACTTTTTACTGCATTTATGACAAAATAAATGTTGTTGAATGCATTAACTTTACAGAAGTGCACTAGTCTGTACTGTATACTGTAGGTTGTGAACAAATTGAAAACAACTGAAAGAAAACCTTACCTTGTTCAGTACATATTCACTCTCACAATTTCTTATTTGCACAAGTAAATCGGGCAAGATTGACCTTCGGTCATATCTGGCCGCTTCCCACAGGAGGGAGCAAAAGCGTTTCTCATTATCAACCCTCAACCACATGCCCTCCCATCCATGTTTAATCTACCTGGCTCTACTCTGCATAATTCCATTAACTAAATCCATCTACACTTAACCTATTTATGTTAGCCACGCTTATTTCACAGTTGTTTCAAACAGGGGTTAACAATAGCTGATAGTCCCATTTTGTCCTGTCCAGTCTGCTGCCTCAGAGGTATAATGGTTGGACAGAGAGTGATGAGTTGACAGCAGGATGAGGAGATCCCCTGTGGACAGGTGAACCAGATACTGGCTCAGGTCAGTACAAGGTCAAAGCACAGAGTGAGAGAAGGGATCTGTGTGTGTGCATGTGGAGGATAGTGCTTCCATGAGGTAACAACTCTTCCTCTCTCTGTCCTGCACTCTATCACACACACACACACACACACACACACACACACACACCTGACCCCTCCCTCTACACACAAACCCACCGTTTAGCCAGGCAGAAGCAACCCATTGTCAAACCAAAGAGGCGCTGAAGGGTCCTGTCCTCCTGTCACTTCATCCCTCCCTTCATCCCTCCACCCCTCAGTGGGGGTGACAATGACCTCTGTCTGAAACAGAATAGGTGCTGCACCTGTGGAGAGAGAGAGAGGGGTCCCGTGCAGGCTGGTTTGATTCACTTCTCTTCTTTTACCCTCATTATCAATGTCATACAGCACCAGGTCTCAAAGTCCAGAATAGATCACAGACCTTCTTTTGCATGCAAGTGAAGCACATTTCTGTTCTGTTCAGATGATCTTTGGTCCCATGCTGAGTGCAAATACTCAGTTTGAGTATCAGCCAGGTTGAAAAGGGTCAAGTTTGAAATGAATGTTAATAATCCCTGTGGGAAAAATAGGTCATTGCAGCAGAATGGCAGTGATACATTAATTAAAATTGAGTCTTTTTGACAAAGGCGACTTAGAGATTGATGAGTAAAGGAGGAATCCAGCCTTAAATCTAATAATATTGTACTGCACCTCTAGGTGATAGTTTGCATTCCCGGGTTTTTAATATATTTTTGGCGTAATCAGGTGTATTCCCTGGGCTACACTGACAATTACAGACACCAACAAACATGAAGCCCTTGCAACAGTACCCATGATGGAGCTACAATAGACTTGCCTCTGTCACATATTTATGAAAGATCCTAATTCTTTTGTCACATTTTCACAAAATCGACCACTTCTGTTACAAATGTCCTGTTAATATTGTGGATGCAACAAGTCCGGGCAAATTCCTTCCACCCAGGGGATGAAGAAAAGCACTGTGGGAAATGTAGGAGAGAATTAACTGAAGCAAAGGGGACTTTGCCCTGGTTTCAGGAGGTTTCTTCTCCAGAGAGAGACAAATAATTACCAACTATGAACAGAATTTAAAGGTGGAATTTTCCTTTAATAGCCTGTGTGCATATCATAAGATGTTAACAACAGATGTACAAGTACTGGCCTACCACTTGCCATTTACTGTCACTCAAACAGATGGAAGAACAAACTGCATGCATAGACTGTGCACACTTGCAAAGTGACTTCTGCTCAAGTCAAAGTCATGATAACAAAATCAAATCAGATTAAACACCCTTCATTTCTCAGCAAGATGACCTCACTTCTGTTATGTATCTGTTTGTTTATCCTCATCTGTCATCCCTCCTTCAACCAGTCCCCTTCCTCCTCACCTTCATACTTTTTTTCTTTTTACCTCCTGCCCCCCTCCCTCCCACCCTCCCTCCTGCTGTTGTCTCTATGCCAGCCCCAGTATGTCTCCAGTGACCCAGCCTGAACCAACAGAGCTCTAATCCCAGGATCACCTCTTATCGCTGGGTGACAGAGAGCGGGATCAGCCCTCCTCCCACCTCCAGGAATCTACAGTCCAACTCTCATGGCTGGACCACACCACACAGAGGTGAAGGTGGGAGGGTGGGGAGGGCGGAGAGAGTGACAGAGATAGACCCTGACACATGCGTCATGTATTGTCTATGTAATTAGAATGAAAGTAGTGGCTGCTATTTATTGACACAACTGAGCCGGTGTGTATTGTGTGTGTAATTGTCAGTCTGGTACTTGGGGAGGGGGGGTACAAGGTGAACAAGGCTTGTGGCAACATTTCCCTCATAGCTGACATGCTGTCTGTGTCCTCTCCTCTGTGATGGTGAGCTATACTTCACACATGCACTTTAATACAGCAGATCAGCCTGCAATAACAGACTGAGGCTCAACATGATGAATCACATCGGCCATAGTCCACAGTATGTATTTGATTTTGGTGTGCTTTGTAGTAATGCCAAGTGCCAAGCAAAAATCATAGTATTGGTAGTTGTGGTGTTACAAGCAGAATACTCACACATACTTAAACATACGGTACATATATATGTATATGTATACACATACAGTATGAGAGCACACACAAAGACCATACAGTGCTGGTGCAAACTTGACACATGCTATTAGATTTCCAATATTAAGCAATCCAGTTCTCTCTAAATGGCCCCACAAGAAAGAGTTAATAGTTAATAATGGGTCCGGTCATCCTCCCTATTGCACTGACAGCTGCTGTTAATCAGGAAACTGTTAGAGCCGTCACGGGCCACAAAAGGAGGGCAGCAGGCAGGCAGGCAGGGCCCTCTGAAAACTGAGGGGTTGACTTTGGTAGCACTGTAGCATGACAAGATAACACCGAGCACATCTGCTTAGTCTCAGCACTCACACTTTATCATGATCAACCATTACTTTCAGATGCTGAAAAAGGTTTCCGGCCCTAATGGTATAATTGAAAAGTCAAGCCTCACACACATTGCATTGCATTTTGTTTTGAGGTATCATCAGTAAACACATACCTTGTTTAATTGTCTGCGGCAGAATAGTCTGGCTACGTTGTCAGGTATTCTGTGATGTGGCATGTGTTTGTATCAGTGGTGTGATTCTAACCAAAAGCCTGAATCTGATTTCCTGTAGGCCAAACCCCGAGGAAACTGAGCAGTTAAGCCTACCTCAAATAGGCGTCTGCTCAATGTCAAAGCTCAGACATTTTGTCATCAGATTATTATATTACCATTACACACAATCCTGCAGTTAATGAGGTATCAAGTAGTATTGAAAATCAAATTCAGGCTGAACCTCTGAGTCCTAAGGGTTTCCTTCAGTAGCTCCGTGTCATGACAAGATAAAACGCAGCACATCTGCTTAGTGTCAGCAATCCGCCACGGCAGAGGGTTGGAGGGATGAACGAGTCGAGGGGAGTGTGTGGCAGTGGTGGGTGATTTAAACTCATGAGCTGATGGCTCTGCTTTTCCTCTTTCTGAAAAGGGGGGGGGTGGCTAAAAACACAGCGGATTTAATGCACAGCTCAGATTTTGAGTGTGTGTGCTTTTGGATGTGTTATGCAAGGGTTAGGTAGTAATAGAGTACTTGTAATGGCATTATATAATGTAGTACTCTGTTATTGAACAGATTCTTCCATTACTGATTTGTGATCATGGAAAAATGAATAGTTGATGGTATTTATTTTGACCTAACTGGTTGTTTGGGGATACATAATGTTTGACTGTGTGTGTCTGTGCTCTCATACATACATTACAGTGCAACCTAATACATAGTGTCCTGCATGAACTGGTCGGAGGTTGACACAACACAGTACATCTCCTCTGGGTCCTCTGACTAGTAGGATTAGGTTTATCCCTGTCATTAGCTCTTCTCACCACTGGATGATTCACACAGTCAGCCTCAAATTAAGTCTCTCTGGAACTGAACGTTGTTGGTTTCAAACCACAGACGTGTTTGGGGAAAATTATATGGGGAAAGTGAGTGCATTTTCCTCCTTACCTCCGCAAACCACAATGGTTCCCATGAGCAAGGCACTTCATCCATGGCTTCCCATTGGAGGCACTATTTGCTTGTCAATATGTGGAAATTGAAAAGTGGAAATTAATGTGAACTAGAGACCATCTTGCAATGGGATCACATCAGCTGTGACACCCGTTAACATTAATTTTCCACTCAATGAGTTCTCAGTACCCACATACCAACATACTAGGATACATATGCGACTTAAAACGAATGTGGGCCAGGAATGTTAAGTTAATGGCCCCTTCCCTACTTCCTACTCCCCCACCTAGTGCCCTTGCTCACCTGAACTCTGCCTTCATTTTGATCTCAACTGTAAGACCTGTAAAGTTTTGTGACTGCATCTTGCATGGTTGTGACAGTATCGCATTGACAAAATCTGTCCACAGACAGACATTTCAACACCTGGCAAAGAACTCAAAACTGCTTCTTTGGTAGTTCCCGCTACAGTAGGTGTCTTCACATAGAAATGAGGAAAAGCCTTCCCCCATGTTGCTCTCGCTCTCTCTGCTCTCTCCCCCTTCCAAAAGCAGGACCCCTGCCTTGCACAACATCCCTGGAGCATGGCACTGCCGAGCAGGCGAAACCCACACACTCACATGGAAACAAGCACACTGAGAGGCTTTCTCTCTCTTTCTCCACATGTCATTTCATTGCATTTGCTCCCTCTGTCAGGCAACCCTTCCTCTTATCTTTCATTAACACAGCTAGATTACTTGAAAAATGATCTCAGAAACTGGGAGGATTTATGGAAAAGTTGAATACGAACTTTAAAAATAATGGGCTCACATGTTTAAGTCACATTTTTGGTCTTAAAATACATCCACGATGGTTGTCATTTTATGAGTATCCTATTCTTTCCCTTAAAAGGTTTGTTTGTGAGTCTGTACATGTGTGTCTGTGTCAAAGTCTCTGCTTCCATGTACAACCATGGGTCTGCTTCTGAGCAAATGTCCCATCCATCTTTGTGTGTGTGTGTCTGTTCAAGAACTGGGTGTATGCATCTGTATATGTGTGTGTTTACATGTGCCTGTGAGCGTGTCTATGTATGTGTTACCTGGGGTCATAACTCTGCCCAGGACAGTTTTATAAAGTGTGGTGCAGCCAGCGAAGTGGCAGTAAATCAGTTTTATTTGCTGTGTGTTGGGGGTCAGCTCTCTTGACACCCCCCGGACCCTGACACCACAGGAATGGACTGGCTGGATTTTGCTATTGCAGCTGTGTTGTTGTAGGCTGGTAGTTAAGGGGGATTTATTCTTGTATGTACGCGATTCACCTGAGGATGAAGAGCGGTTGCCATTGCTTTTTGCAATATTTAGTTTACTTTGGACGAGCACAAAATATTTTTTTTTCTGCTCCCTCTAATGAATACTTTTCTCAAATTACTGTACTTTCCTTTTAATAGTTGGACACTTTGAACAATACTTTGCTTTCTTGAGTGTTAGATGAGAAGATTGATATGACTGTCATATGTCTGTTTAGTATAAAGCTGCAGTAAGGCGACAGCTAGCTTAGTATAAAGACTGGAAACAGTTAACCCAGCTCTATCCAAAGGTTACAATATCTGTCAATCAGCACCTCTTGTTAATTAAAGCTTTGGAGGTGCTGGTAGATACATTTTGTTACCTTTGCACAAAGCCATGGTGGCTGTTTCCCCTTGTTTCCAAGCCAAGCTAACTGGCTGCCGGCTCTTGCTTCATATTGAAGGGGAAGAAAGGGAATAAGTGAATTTCCCACAATGTCAAACTATTCTTTTAAGGTACAGTATAAGTTTACTCATTACTTTTTTGTAAACATGTTTTCCATAATTGGGGAATAGAAGTTTGTTGTACATAAAATAAACTGTATTGGATTTTGTGAATGAAATGTCCTTGGTCCACATCTTGTCAAGTCTAATGGTTTCACTTTGCTGTCAGAAACTCGCCCCAAGTCCTAGAGAGAATGATTCATGATTCTCACACACACTCTCTTGCAGACACACACACACAGTCCTAGAGAGCATGGCTGTGCTGCGTGGCACACCGATGATATAAACACTATGTGGGAATGCAAACAAACTCCCTCACTAGTTCCCGCTTTCTCTTTCAGCAAACCTCTTCTCAGAAGGTCATTTTCTTGGAGCTCGTTTCTATAAGGTCTCATTTCAAAGTTACCTGAGCTAACAAAAACTTCTTAGCAACTCAACACTCTTCTCAAATAAGCAAACTACTGATTAATTGAATTTAAAAGAATTCATAATGAAGTATGCTAATGGTTGCAAATGTGGCTTTAAACATACATGTAAGACGGGTGCTGTGCTTAGTACAGTACTTAGTTAAAAGCATGCTTATGTCATTTTTGGAGGTTTCATTCTGAGTTACTTAGTGACCCAAAATATATTTCATAGCATGTCAGGTAAGCTGACACCAGATAAACCTTCTTCAGTATTACTGTATGAGAAACCTGTTGAGTTTATGCCAGGTGTGATTATTTCCTTTGTCCAAAGTTAACAATATAGATCTCTAGAAACTCAAAGATTTGTTTGATTTCTCTTGACCTCCTCCTGGATCCTCCAGCCAGATGATCCTCTGCTTCCACAGGCTGGTTGACTTCTATGTTAACTTGAGGCTCAGTAGCAGCGTCTTCAACGTTATCACCATTGCCAAGATTTTCATCAACAACGGCAATATTGTCATCATCGCTGGGCTCTTGTTGATCCATAATTTACCTCAACAAAGCAATACCTTCGTCCTCCAGTTCATTAATGATGATGAATTGCAGCCAGACAATCATTTCAACATCAAGTCGCTCATCTTGTGCAATAGCCTCCATTACATCAAGCCACAGGTCAAGTGCAAGATCATTTAGACAATTATGTCACCATTCATATCACCACTCATATGATAGGAAAAGCATCCGCTCATGTGCAATATGCATTTATGCATTTATTGACAAATGATGAAATATTTGTTAGTTTGCAGTGTGAGGATGCTTTTCATATATTTACACATTGAGTCTTATATCTCCAGCACCTCCAACAAGCCTTTATTTAGTGAGCAGTGGTCTGTAGATATTGACTGATCGTTAAGCTCAACATGAAATCAGTATTTGACTGTTTTCCTTAAATAGTTTTTGCAAAGACATGTCTTGTGTTGTGACAACTTGTTTGATTATGCATCAGAATTGTCTGTGTGAAATGAGGAGTCAAGTTCTTACTCTGAAAAAAATGCTTCATTTGTTTGCATGTGGACCTTTTCAAGGAAAACAAATAAACACAATCTAATTTACAATGTATATGTTTACAAATACATTTATGTAGAAAACATAGTGGTAGACATACACATAAATTGGTACCAAATAGCAAATTTCACACACATGCAAAATTGTGAAAAGTTTCAAAATAAAACCCACATTTCAGAAAAATAAGTATATCTCCCTTTTCTGTCTCACTTTGATTTGATTTAAACCTATTTGAGTATATGAGATATTTTTCAACTTTTTCTTTAAATTGCTATTTAGTTTGCTTTTTATTTTGAGTTAACTCAGTTCAAAGTTCCTATCATATCCTAGTTTGGCATCTTTAAGGTATGTTTCACCATTTAATCAGTCCACCTTAACTAGTAAACACATTTTTAAGTTTAGATTTTGTAGTAACACACCTCATTGCATTACCAATTTACCACAAAATGAAATAAATTCAATACAGTACCAAGGAACAAAAGTGACAGATCAAACTATGATCAATAAACTCAAATTCAACAAACCAATATACAGTATAATCAGCCCTTTTAACAGTCCATGAGTCCCACCTCGTGTTGCATTTTCCTTATCAGTGTAGAGCGGCTAGATCCAGCAGAAGTAGATTGATGTCTATCCAGCGTGATTCCTACTATGTGTGGCTAATTTTGCAGTACTGGCGTGTGAACAACAAACTATTCTTTCAAGTAAAAAAAAACTATCCTGTTGTAAAACAGTGTACGAAGCCCAGGAGGTGTCATGAAGAAAATTTGTGTCAGATTAGTAATTCCTGCTCCCGATTTAGTATTTGCAGTCGTTTGTTGCAATTCATGCCCGCTCTTTCCTGTCATTCTTTGATATAAGTTATCTAATAGATAAGAAAGCTGTCTGAGTCATTTTTCAGCATAATCATTAAAAGCCTCGCTTGCTGTCAGACCCCCTGCTGTTTCTAAAACCATGACAAATGGCTCTCCCTGCATTCCTTATATCTGCAATAACCTGCATCTGCCTACTATAGAAATACATACATGCATACTCAGCAGGGGGTAGACTGACTCCCTCATGCTGTAGGCTTTGTGAGAAGGGATTAATTAATGAAACACAGTTTATAAGTTCATCCAGCGGCAAAGAAAAGAAGATAAAAGGCTATGCAGTGCTTTGACTGATCTCACATCTAATTTGAGCCTGAAATGTAATGTTCTATATGTATCTGAAATATGCCTGTAAGGAAATTTCAGGATAACTAACCAACTAACAATAAAGTGTACTTTAAACTTTGGCCTCCTGCTGAGAAAAGAGTGTTTGATTAATAAAGTATATTTAGTATGTTAGTGTATATTTTACATGAATAAATTATTCCCGTAGCATCCTATTTCCTTTCATGTTTTTGTCCACATTTGCCATGGGACAGCATAGAAAGTTACATCTAAAAAGTGATCAATGGGACAAAACAAAGAGCACTTTCACGGGTTGATTCCTTCACAGTTTCATGTGTTAGTCTCATCCCACAGCACTGGCTAAAAACACTTCTAACTCTTTTACATCAACATTGGTCAACTTTGCCACATGCAAACAGTGGTTCAAACGATGCCCACACACCTCTGCACATGTGCTTTGGTGTTTAGAATAAGATGCATTGATATTCAGCAGGACCTGGAAAAAACCCCCTTCGCACATTCTCTGTCAGAATCTGGGGGCCATTTCCTCTCTCTTTCTGTGTGTGTGTGTGTGTGTGTGTGTGTGTGTGTGTGTGTGTGTGTGTGTTTGCATGCACCTGTTTTATGTTTCTTAGCTATCAACTCTGGAGGTCTTTCGAAGCAGGTTGCAGAGACCACTAGTCAACAGATGCCTTCTCACAGGGTCAAGATTAACTACAGGCTGTGTATGTACGAGAGACAACAGCCTTTTCATGTGTGCATCTGACCCTAATTTGACTTTTCTCACTGATAAACTCAAGAATGACAATAAACTTAAAAACACAAGATTCATTACACACGTAGATGTGGACAAATACAGCTGGTGTGTTTGTTTGATTTAGTTGTTGTTTTTGTGCTTAATTAGGATGTATGTACAATATAAGTGAGTGAGTTGCACTTTCATCTGCTGGAGGTCCCTAGTTGGAGTAGACACAGCACTTGTCACACATTTAACCAATCAGTTTGTGAAGCCCTCTGGCAAGGCAGAATCTGGTGTGTGTGTGTGTGTGTGTGTGTGTGTGTGTGTGGTATGACCTCAGGTTGCCAATTCTTGGACCCAAATGACATCCAGAAGCACTCAATCCGGCCTCTCACAGAGGACTGGAAACCATTTCACCTCGATAGGCCCAAAGTCAAGAGCAAGGGGGTTTAACACCTGAGAGTGAGAGGAAGGTTGTGTATGGAGATATTGAAAAACAAGTTAAGTCATGTCTGGATTCAGAAACATGATCTCTCTTTAGACTTTTGGGCGACACTTGTTAATTAGTGCATGGTATTTGTCAACAGTTCTTCGTATAAAGACATATTTTATGTATAATCATGGAAAAATATATTAAACCTTATGGCACCAAACCAGTGTGAAGGAAAGAGTGGGCTGATGTAAAAGAACACTCACTGTTTCTCTAACACAAAAGTATTAACTCACAACATTAAGCCACGGTGCATGAGATGCTATAAGGAAGGGGTACACACATTTTCTGTTCAGCCTTCAAAATAAAAATATGGAATCAAACATTATCTTGAAATAATCAAAATCTCTTTCAAAAATGTTCTGTTTATGATATCAAACAGAATTCTCACTTTTTGAGATGTTATTTTTACCTTCAAATGGATGAATTGTTATAATTTGCAACATGGCATCACTAGCCAAGCCCACTTATAAACTGGATAGTATGTGATTGAATTACCACAAATCCAGAAAACCCACTACAGTACAGTATGTACAGGAGTACAAAAAGTGTGGCCATATAACAAATAATGTCATTAAAACATTTTACACATGTGAAAGAGCATGCAATTGAATAAGAATCCACCATTAAAGGATTTATTAGATTACACTGTTTATAAACTGGATGGAGTAGTTGAAGTATTGAAATATATATAATATTAACATTTTGTTATCATTCATATGATTCATATAAGGAAGAGATTGGGTGTATCTGAAATGAAAGGATTTATTCTGGGTGCAAAAATCAGGAAGGGTGTCAAAACTGGCAACAGCCTAGAGTCGTTATGGCAGCACTTCCTGGTTAATGGTGTATGAAGAGCCTTTGATCGCCTTTCAGAGCCTCAAGCCACCATCGCTGCAAAGCAGAAGGCAGAAAAATGTGTTGAGGCCAGCAAATCACTTGCTAATTATCTAAAATACCTTTTTTGTATAGTGGTTATCTACAAAATGACTTTAAAATAGCTTCCGTAGTCTGTCCAAACACATACAATGTGAATGAATTAAACCCTAACAATCTCTTAAGAACATGTACAGCCTGTCTGAGTGTTTTTGATCTCTTCTTAATTTTCATTTTCAGCATCACAGTTTACTGTTAAAGCTTTGAGTCACTATTTGATTTACGCTACAGATAAAACACGACTAGCAGCTGCTACCAAGCTGCTCTTTTCTCAACCAAGCTGAGAAACTATTTCTGAACATTTCCATAAACTTTCATCAGGAATACGGTATGTGATACCATCTGTGGTGTATAAATGGCCTTCATTAAAGGGCAGGTTCCTTTATTCAGCCTGCTTGTAAAAATTGCATCTATATAAAAGCAATGAAAAAAATGAAACTGTCACTTAAATGTGACATTTGCCCACTGCACACAGTACTCTCATATATTGGCTGGTATCACTAATAAGTTCAAAAACACTACAGCAAAATATCAAATGTAGGCTGAACTACAAATGTATGAAAAATATGATATCAAGTGAGAAGCTTTTGAAGTACCAAGTGTTGGTATCAGGAAATCTTAACCACAGTGTTGGAAGTTTGAGTTTTCATGCTTAAGTTGTGTTTCCGTAAGAGCATTATTGTCATATCAGGCTTCTTATCATCCACTGCTGGTATGCATAGCTGGAAAATTATATTCACACTTAATTTAACCTCTTACCAGACACAGACACATTTGCACTTCAAGCTCAGTAATTTAGGACGGAAAAAGTGAGGTAGAAAAAAACCTCCGGCTCCAATATGTATTTTTATTAGTAAATATGATGTATTTTGCCCAGGGCTGGCCTCTTTCATTTCAGCCTGCTGCCAAATGCCAAAGCCCAGGGTAAATTAATACAAACCATGAAGCCATGTGCCATTAAACTGGACTCAAACTCCTGGCAGAGCACCAGACGCCCATTATTATTTATTAATTTATTTTTAATTCTGCAAATGCTTTGCAGATGTTTCGCATACCTCATGTTTTTTGGGAGATGATGTGAAAGAATAGTAGTGGTACCTAACATGTGCTGAATGTTTTTTTTCCACTTACTTTCAGCAGAGAAAAATGCTGCAGCTTTTAAAATGTAGTCTGTTTTAGTTTATTTTCAGGTGCGCGTCTATCTGGAATTCCATTGTACCATCTGCGGTTGTGTGAGACAGAATTTGTACTGATCCAAGTAAGAAACCATGAATCATACTGGCTTTTCTTTTCTTTGTATCTTGGACATGGAAGTTGACAGGATTAAAGAATAGTTCATGAGTATTCAATGTGTTCCAGTCCTGGTTTAAAGACAGCTTTTAACCCTGTGCTTTTAGGATTTAAGTGGTATAAAACATTGTGTTGTATGACTAAATATTGTGTCACCACCATCTATAGGTCTGAAAACCATCTTTCCTCTGAAAAGGTTGGATTGGGTCATTAAATCCATCCGGCAGTGCATCTATGTGCTTACATACGAGAACAAAAACACATTAAAGTCATACACTGCCTACACAAACACACAGAGCTCCAGTCAAAGTACAGTACAATCATAATGACTAAGTATGACCACATTAATACTGTAGAACACCAATCAGACCACAACAGTCCAAACCAGAACTGTTTATAGAGACCTTACTGTTTTCTCCTAAACCAAAGCAGAAGACCGCTTCTGTAATGGAGGCTGTTTGAAGTCCTTAATCAGTTTTTAATGGTACGGAGTGAGGTGGATATTAACTACTACATGTGTGGTTTTATGGTTACTTGCCATTGCAGTAGTTTGCGTGCTATATTAAGCCATGCCAGATGCACTTAACCGACAGCCTCTTGTTCAGATAGCTGGCTAATGATAGTAATAAACAGGTGCTCTGTGAAATATTTCTCTTTTGTAAAGCAGAATCTGACGTTTCGTTTCTCCAAATGGCTGCAACTGTTGGCCTGTTGACTTGGAAAAAGAATTGGAAGATGCTGTTTCCATGTGTGGCCATTACAGAGGCCAATGAGGGTTTGTGGATGGGTTTTTGTATTTTACTTTGTACATAAAGCCTGTATGATTGGAGGGGCAGTGATGACTCAAGTTATGAGACACATTATATATATTTCTAATGTGGTAAATGTGGTGTATTGCATGTATTTGTAGATGCGTGTCCACTTTTTGGCAGTGGCTAAGTCAGTCTTACTGGAACTTGGCAACCTTGTGGTTAGCGGTTCCCTCGCATGCTCAACAACAGGGAATAAGAAAGTTGTTTGAATAGGGGGCACAAGACTAAAGCCATGCTAGCAGCTCTGTGAGGCTGTACGTAGGCACATCAGTGCTTTGAGCTAAATGCTAATGTCAGCATGCAAACATAGTATGTTAACCTGCTAACATGTGCTAATTCGCACTAAACACAAAGTACAGCTGAGGCTAATGGGAATGTCATTCGTTTGCAGGCATTTATTCATAAACCAAATTACTGAAGGAATTCATTCTGACCTGATGATGGCGGCAAATGAAAAATTAAGTCATTATGATTCATCCTCTGGGGACCATGAATATATGTACCAAATTTCCTGGCAATCCATAGTTGTGGACTATGGACAACCTCATGGTGATGCTAGAGGAAAATCAGGGGATCACCAAAGTCAATAGGATACATCCTCTGGGGACCATGAATGTCTGTACAAAAGTTCACCGCAATCCATCCAATAGTTGTTGAGATATTTCAGTCTGGACCAAAGTGATGGACCAACCAACCTACAGACCAACAGCCTGACGACCTGACATTGGCAGCCATAGAGCCATGCTATCAGCATGGCTAAGAACGTTACCCAATGCCCACTTACCTGTCTGCCTTTGAGGCTCGCTTACTTACCTGCCTGTTGCTCTGTTGTTTCACATGCTTATCATTTTCTCTCTGTCTTCGAGCTCTTTCCTCTCTTTCTCTGTAATGTAATGAGTTAAAGTCATCTGTCTAGGGCCAGCTGGCTGGACTTAATAGGCCTTGAGGTGGAGACCCCTGTTGCATGTAAAAGGAGACCCTGTCTGCAAGGTGCAGTGCTTTACAGGGGTCTAATCCAGCAATAAAGACATAGAAGAGAGAGAAACAGAGAGAAACATTGAGTGTTCTTTTACATCAGCCCACTCTTTCCTTCACACTGGTTTGATGTAGCCTCCGGTGCCATAAGGTTTAATATATTTTTCCATGATTTAATTGGCATTTGTTTGCCTCCAGTTTTTACACTGAGGGTCATAGGGTTTGTTAGAAATTAGCAACTGTTTATACCATTTATACCTCTGTGAGACCCAGCTTTTTTCTGGCCCTAAGCCCCCCCCCCATAGATAAAAACTGTATGGCTGGACATATGATTTTATGGATAATGGTGGCAGGTAATAGCCATTCATTCATCTTATGTCGCTGCGGTCAGTCCAGCATTTGTGTTCATATTTTTTCTATTGCTAGAAAGCATGTACTAAAAAGCCTTCAGGGGTAGTGGGTTTAAAAATTAATACAATGTTCCTTCATGTAGACATGAAACCTGAAAGTCCAGTCCTGTTCTCACAAAAGCCTTAAAGCTGTTTTAATTTATCATTTCCAGTTTAAGAATTGAGCAGATTTCCCTCAGCACCTGCAAGATAAATTACTGTAATCTTGTACATTATAAATACACAATGCAATGATCACACAGGACCTATAACAGCGGACGCTTCAGATGTGAAGTGAAAAGGTGCTGACTTCTATAAATGAGCAAATGTCACGCTGTAGTCTCCCACAGCACACTTTCATCTGAGTCCTGCTGCTGAGGCCTGTCCTGTGTTTATACGTGCCGAGCTTTCAGGGTGGTTGCAGCGGCTTTGGGTTCGTTCCGTTGTTTTCCCTCGCCGCTGACGAGGCCTTGGCCACGTTTGATGGTTGATTGAACACCAAAAACACTCGGCTGCATTCTGCGAGGAAGCTGTGAAACTGTCAGCCTCCCTTCCTTCTGTGCAGTCGAGTCGAGGCTGACGGTGGTGGACAGACGGATGATCTTCTAGACCTCAACACTCTAAACTTAACAACCCCATGTTGACAACCAGTAGAGAAGTGTGGAGTAGCAATTGGACGAGTTTTGGGAAATGAGAGTCTGTCTACTTCTCAGGGCTCCTCACATTCGGCCCTCCCTCTCTCTCTCTGCAGGACATCAGTCACGCCCAGTTTAATGAGAGTTTACAGAGGCCTGTGTGCTTGTTTACAGAGCTGGTGGTTCTACCATTTCTGGGTGTGAATTTAATTTTAATACTGGACATTATGCTTCTTCTTGTGGAAATCATCTGATGATCTTGAGGAAAAATGTGTTTGTCTGAAATGATTTCTGTAAATTAAATCAGATTGCTATAAGTTATGAGAGGAGGGCACAAGAAAGTGAGATATGCTTCTCTGCATACTGAAAATCAACAGGATGGAAATGACTTTTCCTGTTGATCAGTCCAGTTAGGCTGCTGTTTGATTTTGGCTGACATGTTTTAATGTTTTTTTTACATTCCCAGTTTAAATATAGTTGATGTTGATTGTTTTTCCTCTAGAATATAGTTTATTATTATGTTATATGTAGTCTTATTCAGTTTTAAATGGCATAAATACTACATTCTCTGCCACACTTCTTTAGATTATAGCTATTACTGTCACTCTCTGTCAGTCTTCATTGTATACTTTGATAAAACAAGTGCCAAAAAAATCACCTTTGATTTGACGGTGTAACTCCAACCAGACTCAGAGCTTTGATTATCTCCCAGGCCAGACTAAACTCTGCTTTGCGGCCAGCAGTTGGGGAAATATCCAGACACCCCAGAGATGACCCCACAATTATGAAAATGAAGTATTAATAGCTTGAAATTGCGCCCAAATGGCTATCATGCAGGCACACAAGAAAAACCTGTTTGTTTTTTCTTTCCATTGAAATCATTAGCAGAGTTTGGAAAAATTTCTTGGATGAGGTTCAGAGGTATTCTGGACGTTTGCAGTGTGTTAAAAAGGGGGAATGTGTGTGTGTGTGTGTGTGCATGTAAACCTATTTTTTCAGTATTATCTCAACCTTAAAACTCAATCTGACAAATATCTGGCAAATATGCCGTTGCCAAGTTAGTGTCAAATTTGGGCAATCTGTGGTTGTGTGTGTGCTCAGGGCAGGGGGAGGTCTGTATATAAACTCACCTCAGCTCATGTTGAGGGCTTTATACATATTTTCTCCATCCATTCCCCCCAACAAGCTTCAAGGCTAATGAAAACGTATAATTGAGTGGAGGAGGGGGAGTGTATTCAACTTGTTCAGCTCAATTTCTGAATTTGACGCATCAATAAAAATGTATTTCCAAAGCAAAGAAGACACATTGTTGGTCCCTTTTGTCTAAAAACCTCAAAAGAAGCAACCCAATGCTTCTGGTTTCCCCAGCTGCAGAATGGAAGTGCCTTTATTTCTGCAATGTTTCAACTCAGTTTCAATTAGCTTTGCAAGGCTTCAAAGTGAAGTACTAGACGGGAAACTTTGAAGTTTAAGAGAGTCAGAGCGTTAAAGAAACCCTGAATGGGCCGGGGAGCAGACTTTCATAATATAATAGGTAGCAGTTAGAAGAAAACTTTCTCAGACATCGCATGCCTTTTCATCTTTTTTTTTGGCAAGAATGCATTCTCTTTTGGCTGAGATATTTGGTAACATATCACTGATTTAAGTTCAGACCTTCTTTCTATATAATATACGAGAAAAGAGAGATGCACTCTGTAGCATGACTAAGCAGTTGTATTACCTCCGTGCTGTTCTCTTTTGTACACCAGGGTCAAGGTACTGAGGACTGTTTGGTTCATGAGTGTAACAACCAGAGAAATCCAGATAGTCTGACAACAGAAATCACTCGTGTGTCTATTGTAAACATATACTTGAGTGGACCTGTATTAGTCCGGGCCCTGTGCGGCTCCTGTGTGGACCCCCATCTCAGCCTCTCGTGACGGGCCAAGGTAAGATGGATGAGACCCTGAAAACAAGACAATTTCCTGGTCTAATCCCAGGTGGAGGCAAAGAATGGTGAGACTGGAGGAGATCCAGCAGAGTGTGTGTGTGTGTGTGTGTGTGTGTGTGTGTGTTTACTAGTGTCTTTATGTGTGGCATGAGAGGCCTTGCTTCATAGTTTTTAGTATTCTTAGTATTAATGCAGACCACCCAAGGATTCCCAGTCTCTTACTAACCAGTTGCTGTGTTCATACACATTTTAATGAAAAATGTTAAGGCTTAAAGGAATAGTTCGACATTCTGAGAAATAGACTTATTTGCTTCATTGACAAAAGTTAAATGATACCAGATGATCGATAACACTCTCATCGTTAAATATGAAGCTATAGCCAGGAAACAGTTAGCCTAGCATAGCATCATGACTGAGAGCAGGGGGGAATCAGCTAGGAATAAAAAGACATGCAACCTTAATTATAAGTTTTTGGTCTAAAAGTAAATCACAAAGCTCTCATAAACGCAACTGGTTCCATTTCGTAGTAAATCTTAGTGGTAAATTGGAATACTTCAGAACCAGAGATGTAACTCCTAACACACATGTTTAAAGCCAATAAACTTTTTTGATTTTAACAAAATGTTGTTGTTAAATATTCACACTTAAGTTAGAGGCATACCAACAACAGCTAATAGACGACTTTACTGGCACATCGCTAGATGCTTGGTCACTGTTACTGTAGTTTGAACATGGTTTGCAACTTTAGAAGATTGATGCTGTATCCAATGTGTATTAGTATTCTTTCTTTGAACATCCTTTTTCTTCTTTCCAAAGAAAAAACCCCCACTGTGGCTACATAATGTGAGGTCAGTGTAACTGATTTTATGGCTCATTTCCTCTTCTTTCTCACTCTCTGTTTCACTTATTACTCCAGCACTCATAAGGAACATGTTGCATCTCGACAGGGACCAGCAGCATTACCTTCTTTTTCATGGGAGCTACCTCCAGCATGAGTGGCCAGAGAGAGAGAGATTGAGTTTCTCAGCCACATATTAATTTAATCATGCAGCATTGTTAGCAGATGTCACTGTAGGGCGCCTGGCCCATTGATCCTTCATCAGCATGTGTAACTGCAATCAATACCCTCATTAGCGAGCTGTCAGGGCCAAGGAAATGCTTAGAGAGAAGGCCTTTTTCATGTTCGATTATACTGCGAGCACTGAGCCGCTGTCCAACTCTGGTGCTGGCTGAGCTTTCCGGTGAGCTCCGGGAGTGTTTCAGGTCACACGAGGGAGTTCAGACTGAAACAAGAAACATGATTTCGCATTTGTTGGAGAGTCTGAGAAATGGACGGTGTTCACGCCCATTCTGCGGGCTGATTGTAATGGAGTCTCTGGTGATTCCTGGGGTCTAGGAATGTCCCAGACAGATTCATTCACACACATAAACACATACATATCTAAACTGCCTCTCTCATGCAAAGTACACACATGTAAACATGCAAGGAAAACATTACATACAGTAATGTACATGTGGAACACATACAAGAAATGTTTCAAAGCAGAAATACTGTACTGACAATGGTTTTTGGAAAATGGGTTTTTCATGTGTAGTTTAATTTATAACTTGCTAGAAGTCTCACTGATAATAACACATATTCCATAACCCTATAAGCCTGTACACCTGACACTGAGTATCTCTGTTTCTTATCCCACTCTGACCAGCGGTCCACTACAACCCTTTTATCTTGGTCGAAAAAAATGTGATTGAATGCCTTCAGTTTTTGGACTTAATACATGAGGGATTTCACTGTGGTCTACTGCGTGAATATCAATCTGATTGGTTGTCTGGAGCAGATGTGCGAGTTGGCCTGGTCCTTTCTTGATGTTCGACTGAGGATTCTGTGATTCTGGTTATTGTGAAGTTAGTTTAAAGCACTGCTACTGCAAAACAAAAATACATTTTCATTGCCGCAGAAGAAACGAACAAACACCTGTATCCTCATGTGTCTAGACATGTAAGAAATGTTGGTGCTATGTACATGTGCATGCCCTCTTACCTCCTGACAGACATTATTACATGTGTGCAGGCAGCCCTCTCTGCCCTCATGTGTTTGGATTTAACTATTACTTAAACAATTTATGCCACATAACTGAAGTAATAGGTTATATCCTGACACACGCTTGAGCAACCATCTCGACTTTCTCTTCCTGTCTTCTTCCAGTTGTGGAAAACAAACTACTTTGAGCTCGTCCACAGACAAACACTGAGGCCCACTATCTTCTGCATGCTCGCTGAGGCAGCTTTGAAATGAGGAAAGGCCTCTCTTGCTGACCAGGTATTAGGTATTGAATAACTGACCAGCATGGTAATGAAATATGGACAGTGTATGTCGCTAATGAAACATGGATGCTACTGCGGTTCAGTGAGGCTGCAGGCACAATCACCACCACATTTTGCAGATTCGTAACAGACTTTGCAGCCATTGCATAGATTTAATATCAATCCTGATCATTTGTCAGCATGTAATGCAAATGTTATTGTGGCTCGATAAAATGGACATAACTTTTATGCGTCTTGCATATGAGAATATGTCTCTGGAAGTCCAGAAGTTCCAGATGATAGAAAGTTATAATGATAGATTGTAATGATGTGATGATGGATTATGTGGTAATGTAATACACCTGAAGAGGTCCAGAGGATTTAGTAGAGGGTAACATGTGCGTGTTTCATGCTTGCACCAGTGCACATGTATGAACAAGTGTGCCTGCACAGACAGTCGCAGACAGTCGCACGCACATATACCCCATCCAGCGCTCACACATGTCTAAGGAAAACAAATGATTCTCCATTTACTCCCCTTCCACACACACACACACACACACACACACACACACACACACACACTTTCACACACACTCCTCTGTGTGCTATCAGTGCTGTGTGTGTCTCCAGAGGGAAACTGTATCAGACAACAGAGTTCACGTGACCTGGGGAGTCAGCCTTCCTTAATCCTACTGTCAGCCCTAATTGGGCAGTAGGGGATTGATCTAGTATGCCCTCTGTGTGTGTGTGTGTGTGTGTGTGTGTGTGTGTGTGTGTGTGTGTGTCCTAGATGGCCTCATAGCTGAAGTTCATTCACAGATGGACTCCTGACTCCACAGTCTAGAGAAGCTAGACAGGAGTAAAAAGACAAATAAGTGTATTTTTTTTGTCATTTGGTCATATTTATTAATAATCGAGCAATAAGTTCAGTTATTAGTTTACTTTCACTATTTTAAAGTTTAACACTGGTCAATATATAACACAAGGCAGACTAGAATGAAACAAATACTGTCCCTCACAGGAAGAGAGATGTATATCATGGAAGACAATGAGTCCATGTTTGCTTTCTACAAGTCAACAGATTAGTGTCAGACAACTCTTCACGATCTCTTCCTCAGGGTCTAACTTCTATTTAACTGATGGTCACCACCATCATACAGCACATTTTATCTAAAGTCAAAAGTCTATTGCACTTCACCAGTAGAGGGCAATACTGCTAAAACTACCAATATGACCAATATCCAACTCCCTCTCAAACACACAAATCACATCCATTATCTGTGTTGTTTCAGGAAGGTTGAAAGCGTTGCTTTCAGAGAAGACATGTATTTGTTGAACAAAGACAGAAACTATAACAGATGATGCTGCGATGTGTCTTTTAACAGCAGAGAGAGAGAGGGGAGGTGGCCATAAATCATGACACACATGACCCATCATTGCATTCAAGGCCAAAGGAATTCATAATTCCGGCTAAGATCTTCTCCGTCCCCTTCCCCTTGACCGCCATTCATCTGTGTACTCTTCACTTTGTGAAGGAAGTGGCTGTGTCTCAGCCTGACTTATGTATTATTAGAGAGCTAGAGGTGAGCAGCTTAAAGCAAGACATAGTGCAAGATGCAAAAAAAAGAGAAATGGATGAAAAAAGTGACCAGCTGGGTGAAACTAACCAGACTTGGCACTGCAAATCGCCAAAGACATCCATCAGAACCAGCAAACTCCAACACATATGTTTTTACTGCTATTCTTTCTCCTCTTTCACCAGGAGGTTTTATTCTGTGGATTCTTTTTCATTATTTGGCTGCAGGACAACAACTTTAGTCACACCACTAAAACAGGGGTAACACACACACACACACACACACACACACACACACACACACACACACGTTAGTTTGTTTAATCTTTCTCTTGCTAATACATTTTAAGAGAAATTAATTTCCTTTCCTGTTTTATTTGATGGCTGCTGAGGTTCCTGTGTAAACCCTGCTGAAAGCAACTCAGCCTTTGTATGACATCATGGGTAACATTACACATTTTGATTGGCTCTTAGAGACCTATTCCAATTGCCACGATGACCAGGAAAGATGAGGCATATCCAACACTTGAGAAATAATTCGTTTCGGCAGAGACCAACAGAATAATCCTGTAAGGTGTAAGAATGTGGGATGACTCTCCTGAGCTGTCCAACAATGCAACAAAAACTACAGCTACAACAAATACATAATGAGTAAACAAAATATTTGCCAACTCTAAAATAACGTGAACATCATGAACTAGACACAACTGTCTACCATTTGTGACAAATGACTTAAAGTGTCTTCTCCAGATCCCCCGCAGTCTTCTCTTCTATTATCCAATGTTTTTGTCTGGTAGCGTCCTCTCATCTAATCTAATGCAGACCACTCACATGCTATTGTTCATAATATTTAGTCAAAGAGTTGTTATGCTGCACATGATCTAATGGTCTGAACCTGTTTCAACCGTCACACAGCAGAGATCACAGGTTTTGTTATTTCCATTACCCACAACAAGAAACATCACTTGATAGATGCCAAACATCTATTTGTTTGCTTCATTAGCCTTTACATTTAGTTGCATCCATGTACATGTTTGTTAAAAGTATGCCCATATTAGTGTGAATGAATTACTATCACCTTACCTGGATGAGCAGACACCCAACCACCAGTGTTTCCAATTTTTCAAAATTGAAGTTCTCAAAAATGTTCAATATTTACCTAAAATACAATCGAATTTGTTTTTTGCCATGTATGAACCCCCAGCTTTGTCTCCGAAGGTTTTTTGAATGACTACTGTTCTTAGTCCTTACATAGAGCTGTTGTTTAGACAGGTAATGGGCTGAGAGAAACACGACAACAGAAACCACTGTTATACCTGATCTGGTTACATAACACCAGTGTGTGTGTGGTGTGTGTGTGCATCTGCCTTCGTGCATGTATGCAGGCATGTGTGTATGTCCCAATGTGTCCATGCATGTTATTCTGTGTATGTGCTTAAATGCTGGTATGATTGTTCACACAGCTTGTGTGTGTGTGTGTGTGTGTGTGTGTGTGTGTGTGTGTGCGTGTGTGTGTGTGTGCGTGTGTGTGTGTGCGCGCGTGTAAGTAAGTCTGTGTGCGCTCACCATAACATAACAGCAGGTTATTAGGTTAGGGTGCCTGTGTTTATTTGTTTGCCTAGCAGACGCCCTTATGCAGGGCAGCCTGTGGTTCATTTAACACATCCACATATTTACACAGCTGGATATGAACTGATAGGGAGACGCTTGTGGTCAAGCAGTTTAATGTTAAAGGGAAGGCAGAAAATAGGTTTGACACATTTTCTTTCTTTCAGTCTTTCTTTCTTTTGACTTCTTGACATGAATAGTCCTGCAGTGTGAGAGTAAAGAAGCCATGACTTCAGTTCCACATGTCTCCAATCATCTATCCCTCTGTTCCCTTTATCAATCTAGCACCAGATACTTTCCTCCACCATCTCTATGCCCAGATGCACTGCTCCACACTTCCTCCCTATCTTTCCATCTCTGTCTTCCTCTCCTGCGCTTCACTTCCCACCTCTCTCTCTCTCCATGGTCTATCGCTCAATTCTTTCTCTTTCACTCTCCCATCTCCATGCCCACCACATCCACCTTGCATTTTCTCCTCTGTTCTACCTTTCCCAATTTTTCCACCTCCTATATCCCTCACTCCCCCTCCGAGTTTCACCCTCCCTTTTGCTTTTCCTCCATACATACAAAAGCCACATGGTGGGTCTGCTTCTAATCTTCACATGCTGGGGTCTCCATTTGTTTTGCTTGTCCAGGGACCCCACAATGCAGTTTCCAGTGCCCAGGACCCACTGAGTGCAGATTTAATTAGATAAGGCGAATGGTGGAAGGAGCTGGAGAATTGAAATTGGACATGGGGGTTTTACAAGGAGGGCTGGTTGGTCCTTGGCACTGCATGAGCCCAGCACAACAATGCACTTCACACTGAGAGGGGCAATGAGAAAGTGGAAGGAAGAATGAAGAATGGAGATGGCATACTTAACTCTACCCTGGTAGTCACTAAGGGTGTGTTTGGCTATTGTGCTGTCAGTCTATAGGTTGCTGGTGCCACACCTACAAGTGCCACTGAGCCTGAGAGCCTCACAAACTGTGAAAAATGCACACTGTGTGTTATGCGTGTGAATGTGACATGTGGCATTCAGTTCATTCCTACACCACACGAGTAACATGTGCAGCAATCATTCCAAAAGGTTTCAGAAGCATTGGTGACAACAGCATGATTTGAAGACACAGCCTTTACATGCACAAAGCTTAGTTAGTAGTTTGGTTTAAGGCAAGTAAAGAACTTGTTTTTAGGCTTGGCTATAAACTAATTAGCTTACGTATTCACTTAAGGTGTTTTTTCTTATTCAACATAAAGGAGAATGAGAAAAATTTACTCCAGATTCTCAGACATTAAGGCAACTGTAGAAAGTAAAGCAGATACTAGCCAAATGTACACAAGCCTCAGAGAGCCTTCTTTTGCTGCTTTTTTGCACATGAAAGACATGGGCTGCAGTATCAAAATTTACATGCATTGGATGTGGGAAACTAAAATGGGATTTAATTGGCTCTTGCAGAAAGCAGTTTGAATCAACCTATTGTAATGGTTATCGAGAGGTCTGTATGGTGTGTTGATTGAGTCTTAAACAATTCTGTGTTTAAGAGTGTACTTAACTTTAGTAAAAGTGTCCAGTAGCACAGTGTGTCTTTATTGAGACATGCAGAATTGGACTGAATATAATGATACCCTAGGTGTCCACTGGTTGCATTCTGGTTGTGCCTCGGCTCTGTTCAAGCTCAGTGTCTTCAAGCAGTCTGTTGTTTTGCAGATACATTTATAATATTGTTTTAAGGTTGTTGGGGTTTTTTCCTTCTCATAATCTTACTGTATTTATCTCACTTCTCTGTCCACGATTCACTTGTTTACAGTTTAAATTTATAATTTTTTTCTAATCCAATGCTTATGCTGTAATCCTACGGTGACCAAGAGTCACGAGCAAAAGCAATGAGCCTTGCAGGAAACCACTGTAAGTGGTACAGAGAAGTTTTGTCTGAGACATTAAAGGCCTTATTTTGGCCATGATTCTCTTTGGCTGGTGCAACTTTGTTTTACTTTGAGTAAAATGTCATTTTTGTTGTTGGTTGTTTGGGTTTTTTACCCTCTGTGAAAACATACGGTATAGTATATCCAAAAACAAAAATCAAAATCAATTCCAAAACAGTAAAGTTGGAAGGTCTTGGTAGGTACTTTAACATTTTTAATGGATGAAACAATGTGTCTTAGTTGCAGGTCACCAACTAATGCTACTTGCTTTTTGTGATGTCAAAATATTATGACAAAGTTTTGGTTTCTATCTGTCTTCCATGCACCTTTTTTCTTCCAGGCTGGCACTTAAACAATTCTAGCATGTATGATGATGTCAATCTTACATTGACAACCAAACGTTCTCATTATCCTGCCTGTCATCACATATTCACGTCAATGTCTTGGAGACGAAATAACAAATAGACATATATGAGAACAGATGGGAAGCAGAGATACGTGGATAGAGGGAGTCTAGAGTGAATGAGGGAGGCAGGAGGACAGAATGGACATATGAAAACACTGCAGAGAGAAAAGAAAGTGTTTCTCTTTGATGAGAGAACGAACGTCTGCACGAAAATGAGCATAACAAGTGTTTAGTGGCTGTTGTGACCCTGGGCAAAAAGCTGCAGCATTTCTTAGCCAGAGTCTGACTATTAGCAGCACGATTCAGCTGGGTTTGATTACAGAGCACAGGCTGTACCAGATAGTCACTTAGATTATTGGATTTCAATTGGCAGGTGGAGAATGTTTCGAAATCATTGCTGTTGATTTGTAATGAACATGATCGTTTTTCCTGTTTTGATCATGACTTATTTAGAAAAAGGCTTTTTCTGCACGTGCCTGCATTTTTTTCATTATCAGTCTACTACACACACTTGCAGCAACACAGTGCCACAGTAGTGAGATGCAGATTGTAAAGTGACATGTTTGATATTATTTGTGATTCCAATTAGTATTATTGGCAGCACATGTAGTTTCAGGCATGTCTGCTGAACAATCCACCTCACTTAACCAGTATACTGAACTCTCTGTATGATTGTAGCTGTAGATGCACTGCCCCTTATTGTTCATCCCCTGCCAGGCTTAATGGTGAATTACAATGGTTTTGTCTAAACAATCGCACTACAAGGGCTGCAGTATATTACTGTGGAGCATCCTGTGCCCTGTGGTCTGAAACAGGGTATACCACTTGTCTTTCCTTCACTGCCCTAAAGCCCCCCATGTGTTACAAAGTGTTTTATCTTTCTTTTCTGTTGGTTCTTCTCCTCTTTACTCTTCCCTCAGTTTTCTCCCTCCTCCTCTTTTGCACTTTATCTCTAGAGATGCCTCCATGTTGATTCATCCATCAGCCAGACTCTAAGGGCCCCCCATGAGTTTTGAGCTTCCTATCACAACTTTCCAAACTGTACACAGAGAGAGAGAGAGAGAGAGAGAGAGAGAGAGAGAGAGACCTTCGAAACACAGTACAAATAAAATTACATACAGTAAAAGTATAGTAAAATTATATATAGTGTATAAAAAATTAATAATAAATAATATAAAAGATCTGTGACTATCAAGATAACTTCTTGAGCTGTTTGTCTCTACTTTTCCCAACTTGTGAAAACTCAGAGTGTCCAAGAGGGATTTTAATCAAATCCTACAGATTTGATTGGATTTCTCAAACATGGGCATGCCTTAGCAAATGCAACGTGACACAGAGCTGTAGAGAGACACGAAGACAAGGGTGAAATGAAAGAAATTAGACATCCTACTAAAATATGGCTCTGCTAGCTACCCACAAGCTGAAGTCAAGGGTAAGGGTGGTTTTATATGATGGGCGGGGTCAGGTAGTCACCCCAAATCACATTTGATTGGATAAATTCATGTTTAAAATAAATCATCCAAAATATTTGGACATTTTACAGATAAAGAAATGATATAAAGATACTCGAAAAAATTTTTTTGACACATAATTAGCATATAACAAGAGATAAATGAATAACAGGGAGGATTAGAACTTGGACAATGTGTCATTAATAAGGCTAATATTATATTTGATAAAAATTTAATCATTTCTTTCATTAGCAGAGACGGCAGGGTGGGGTGCCTCCGAAGAGCTGCTCGAAACCTTGCAAATAAGAAAAAAATGATTAATATATTAAAGCATTTAATAGCTAGATGACAAATCATTTTTATCTACCTACAGTCAGTTCTGAGCTTAAGTGCATTATAACAGCAATGTCTTTTCAGTACAGCACAAGGATGATTTCCCTTTGTCTTGTATTACTTAGTCAAACATCCATCCCAGTATCACATGTCCCTGGAATAGAACAGGAAGTGTCCTCTAACGATAGTTACTTCTCTCACACTTTGAAAGCACAATACACGAGTATCACTTTTCCGCCGTCAGACATCACAGTCGTGTTGTTCTGTGTGAACTGTTCTCTTTGTTGATCTTCACAGATTCCGGACGAACCCTTGCTGAAACGACAAGTGGCCAAACATCTGTGCGCTGGCATTGAGCAGCAACAGGTCTGCTGCAGATCGGTGATGTGCACGGAAAAACATGCGAGCACACTTACACACACACACACACACACACACACACACCTCTGCATGCAGACAAATGATCAACGTGCACATTCACGTACAGGGTCACATACCCTGAATACACATTCATAATCAGACCCAGAAACACTCATTGATGTGTATTTAGCAGGTTCTCAATAAGTCAGCTTTCAACAGACACATGCTACGATGCAACTCAAAGATAAAAATTAAGCAAAGCATGACAAGTCCTGTTACAAAGCTACTACGTCCTTGAAACTAGAACTTCAAGATGTGAAAGCAAAATTAGGTTAGAAAGACCACAAAAGCAGGAAAAAGGTTATCACCTAATTTCCAGGACACAGATGTGATTGTTTTAGCTGTGATACTGTTCCAGTTGGCGGCTGTTCTCAGGACTAAAGATGTTATTAAGCCTCTCCCCCTCATGTTTTCTTTTTCAAAACCATGCTTTTCTTTTATGCAGTTTGTATATCTACGACTGAAACCATTTTCCACTGTTTGGGATGACATGGAACACCTGCTGCTCATGCACTGTGCTGAACTCCATTCCAACATAAAGATTTTTCTTGTTCTCACTGTTACAAAATCAAGGACACTGAAAGACAGGCCGCGATAGTGATGATGTTTACCAAACTCAGATCTTTTTCTTTTCATACTTCTGTGTCTTTTTTTGGCCACTTTTCTCGCTTTCTCTCTCTTTTTTGGCCGCAGTTAAACACAGTGTCAAGAAACCAGACGTGATGACTACTCAGAGATACAGAGGTAATAACACAAGCCATGGTAGATGATATTCACAGACCGCTGCATAATCATATCCTTAAAGAGCCCAAGTAACGTTGATCTGACTGCATTGTTTTGATGTTCTCTTTTTTTCCCCTGTGAAAAACAGCAGGTTTGTGTTTGGGCAGATGGACGGGAGTTGGCTGATGCTCCCTGGGGATGAAATCAACTCTGCCGTAGACCGAGGTCCATGTTTATCTTTGGGCTTTATTAGATGTTGATGTTGGCCGTGTGAGAGAACCACTTGTATAAAAAAAACTATTTTTAAGGGAGAAGGGAAAAGAGAGAGAGAAAGAAAGAAGCTGGCTGAGGAGAGGGAGGGCGAGAGAGAGAGACAGCAAGAGTGCGTTTTTGGATTTCATCAACTGTACATGAAGATAAAAAGACACAGATGAACATAGGAATTTACTGTCTTGTTTTGCACGTAGAGTACATGTTGTATCAGAACTAAAGGAATGTAGCTGAGAAGTAAGATTCGTATGTTTGCATGTAAGGAAGACTGATGCTGTTCCACGACCTGAGTAACCAGGTTTAACTGCAGACTCAGGGAGAGGTGCTATCCTTGGAAGGCTCAGCCAGTGGTGCAGCTGTCCGTCACACCACTGGAGACACGACTTATGAGCTTGATTTGACCCAGTATTGGCCCTGTGTGAGTGAGTGTATTACACTATGTGTGCTTTGTCAGCACTTGGAAAACACACTGGTCTAAACTACACCTACAGCGGGACTGTGAGAGATGTTTTTGGTTGCCTTCCATTTAAACAAGCATTAGTCATGTTTGTTCAAACCACGTGCAGAAAGCAGCCTTCTTGCAGTACGCCGGGCATTTTTGACCGTGCAACATGCAATAGCAAAACATAAGAACTTTAACATTTGGATTTTTGTATTTGTTGAACATAACTCATATTTTCTGCTCATGATGGCATATTGTGGGGGTCGTGTTTTTACCCAACCAAAAACCAACCAGCGGTGCTGTTTCTGAGGCCAGGCATTTCCCAACAGTCGAAAAAGAGCTGCCTAAGGATTTTCAGAGGTATCATTATCCAAACCACCTGCGTGGTTTCGACACAGAATTCTGGTTGTGCAAGATCGCCACTATCCTAGATTTCTAAGGTGGAAGCTAGGGTTAAAGAAGAAGAACAGAAATCAAGTAGAAATTATTAAATTGGATGACCAAGAGAAAGGAATGGGACAAGCAGAAAAGAAGATGAGAAGAAAGAAAAATAGAGGCAAAAAGAAAAGCAGGAGAGCGTTGGGAAGGGGGTGCGGTGCATTTCTGATTGCCAGAGGTGCACCTGAGCCTGTTTAATGATGACTCATGGGAAAACAAACTGTGGATCCAATGGGCTGAGGCCACAGCTGGCAGACCTTTGGCCGCTGCTGCCATGTTGTGTTAAACAGCACTGATGTGGGGAGGCACCAGAGGAGGGAGCATTACTCTTCTTCTCGTCTTCTTGATGTTGCGGGCATTACATGTTGATGCAAAAATCAGTGCACCAAAATGTTGGCCATAGCTGATACTTGTACTATTTTATGAAAACACTAAATGAATGTGTGGCCACTGTTGTTATGACAGATAGAGAGACAGTCAAAGGGATGGAGAGAGAAGCAGGCAGCTGACAAACACGCAAATTAAAGGACAGACAATCACACGGACTTATAGAAACAGACAGGCAAGCTGATGGGAAGTCTGCCGGAGGGGCAAGTACAAACACACACACACAGAACAACAAAGTGACAACTGGGAGAATGGATGGGTGGAGAGCTGAGTGAGGAAAGTGGAAATGACGGATCAACGGATGAATGTGAGAGAAGACAGATTAACACACCAAATGACAGACGAATGGAGTTTAATGGCAGGATGCAGTGGCACATTAACACACTGACAGACAAACAGGGCCCTGCTCTACATACACACAGGTGCACCAAAAATGTCATTATCCCATCATTTTTGTTGGCTAAAAATGCTGTTGATGTTCTGTGTCAAGTGATGGTGTTTGACCTGATCAGAAAGACAGTAACTCTCTGGTTCTCTTCTGAGAAAGACCTTGTGCATTGTGGGTTCTCCTCATGGTCAACAGTGAATATGTCACCTGCCCAGCAGCTGGTGTCAGGATACAGTGTGGCAAAATGCAGAATTAGCAGAAAGTGTGTGTTTGAACTTACTCCTGCTGCCTTGTGCATGCCTGTGTATGTATGAACATATGCGCTTGTGTAAAATACATCTATGTCATCGTGTGTGCAAACTGGTTTTCGTGCTTGCTCGGTCCAAGACAGAACATGTTTGGCCGTGACTAGAGGTCAAGGCTGGTGCCAAACTAAACAAAGAGGTGTATCTGCTTTCCCTGCAAGGAAAAAAAACCTGGCAGCACTCCGGTGTCCACTGGATTTAGTTAAAACATGCTCTGTTTTTGCACCGTGGTGAACCTTTCAGGGTGCTTGTCGTTAGTGCCTCGCAGAAATTGCATCAATTAGCTCTCAGTTCTAATAATGGAATTGTTGAGTTTGAATATAAATATTTGTCTTTCCTAAAGTTTACACTGTCCACTAGTATTTTCCATCGGCAGAACACTTTATGACTTTTTGCAGAAAATAAAATGCTAGATCATGTTGCACAGCTATAACCAAACAAATAAAGTTATTATTATACATATTCTGTTTCAGAGGCCTTGCCACCATGCTAGAAAAACATGCGTCTCATATAGCAGGTGCTGAAGCTGAAAGCTCTGTAACTTGATGGAAATGCCAGAAGATATGTTTGTGATATACTTTAAGTGGTAGTAATGGGTGACCACAGAGGAAGCAGCAAGAACAGGAGGGGCAAAAGAAGATGCATTGGTCCGTTAGGTCATAACTGATGGTTGGCTAAAACGAACATCTCTGTTTTCCTTCTCACCCTCTCCCCCCTGTCCGTCTATCCACCCCCACCTTCCATATCTGTCATCCCGAAGTTATTTATTGCCTCTGTTCTCAATCCCCAGGGTTTATTTACCTGCTTTGAAACTCCTGTACCAAATGTGTGTGTGCGAGGTGGTGTATTAATGGGGTGTCGAAGGCAAAAGGATAAGCTGGGGGAGTCAATGTACATGAGGTTAGAGAGTCACCCAGTCAAGATGAATACTGAGTCCCTGTATGTCTCTTTACTGTTTGTTAACATGTTCCCCATGTCTGCCCACTCAGAGACACACCCAGTCCATCAGATGAGGATCATGCTGTGACATACTATGAGTGACCTGCATGTAAAGCGTATATTAATAAGAAATAGTTTTTTAAAGAACTGATTACAACCTTCATACTGGATGAGATTAATAGGGTTTGTCACAAATGCAAAAGACAATTAGTACCAGAAGTTCTGTTAATCTTGTAAGGTGCAGAATCCTTCAATAGGGACCAAACTCCGAGGGAAATTGGGCTGAGCTCTGCTGTATCATGTCATATTCTGCCATATCATGTTGGGTAATATATACCTAGTTCACTTATTCCTTTGTACATGTGTCATGCAATATCTCACTTCCAGTCAAACTGTGAAAAAGCATAGACACATGATGCATTTAACCACAGTGTTCAAGCATTTACAAGGACTAATTGGCTCAACGAGGATTCTTTTATTACAGGGAAAAGACTAAGAAGACATTCTGGCTCCAGATTGGCTCAGACTTTGATTTCATCATTTGCTGTGAACAACGTGTGTACTGTTTTCTTATGATAGAAATATGGTGACTCAGTTGAGTCACACAACTGAGAAGTGACTGATTGTGAAATGGTGCGGTTTTAGTCAAATAGATTTATGTCAACTTTCCTTAACCAGTCCCACACACACTCACACACACACACACACACACACATGCATAAGCCCCTCTTCTCACCCCGTCTGTGGCCCATGAAATAAAGGTGCTGATGAGCAGCCCCTATCAGCAGATGCCATCTTGGCCTTGTCATCGGTGGCTTGCATGGCCACAGAGAAGGGGGCTGACAGCTTCGCCTTTCAAAGGCTCTTCGCCAGCCGCTGCCTCCCCTCAAATTCCTTCGCTCTCCATCTCTTTATGCTACATTTATTACTTGCACTTAGATAATATCCTGTCTGATCGTCCTTTTTTTCCTTTCAGGTCAAATTGCAGTGACTCCGAAACCACCAGCCTTCGGAATAAGTAGAGGTGTTGAAAACTTGACATCACCATCATGGCTGTCAGTCTCCCTCATTCACATTATTTTTTTCAGAATAAGAAGCACAATATCTTTATTAGCTTGGCCCAGTGCACTTGTGTTGTCAAAGTCATGCATACTACAGTTGATAAATGAATATCATATTGAATAGTATACTGCATATATGGACTCAGTTGGTTACAGTCGTCCAGTAACCTATACTTATTGTGTAAGTATAAAAGTAAGAGAAAAGCAACATAAGGCTGTATGTCTTTACATATATGTGTCAGTCCATCTGGTTCTTGCACTTGTCTGTACAAGAATCTGCATACATGTTTGTCCACTCTGTCTATCCAAACGATGTGTTTGTGTCTGGCACACACTGTTTCATCTGGTCTGCGTGAGTGTTTGTGGGAAGTCAGTGTGTATGACTCAAACTAAAAGTGTCAGTGTCAGCACCACAGGAAGACGAGTTGAACACTGTGCCCGTCTGGTCCTTGGACGCCAACAGGAAACAGACGTTTTCAGAAGACACCTGGTACCTGTTTCCTCTTCAAACGTTTGAAGAAAAACAAACACCTGAGTGGGAAGGCAGGGGATTTCTCTCTGCTGGCCTCTCCATGACGTCAAACAGGGCCTCTGGTCCTCATCGCCCTGCATAACTGACACTTGCAGAAAGAGGGAGAGGAATAGAAGAAAGAAATGACCATATTGCCTACGGTGGAAATACTGAACATGTGCTTTACATAGTCTAAATTATAAAATTCTCCCTAAATTCTCTGACATGATGAATACTCCATGTTAAGGTGGACAGCCTCTAACCTCTAACTTTCAGGCTTGTTGCTCCATCCAACATTCCACTTGAATTTTAGCTTTTTCATCTGTTTCTTCACCTTTTCCACCCAAATTGCAGCATAAGTGAGAAAGACTAATTGGTTTTTGTCCATTTCTCAATTGTTACAGTCACAGGCAGGTGTGCTCAGTGTGTGCCTAGTCATAGTCTATGTGTCCTGCAGCGTGTTGTGTACTGTTTCTACTCCGTTGTTCAATGGTTGCAGTAACTCATTACATGTGGGGTGTCGAGTATTCCATAATCTTCAGGTCTGTTCCCAGCTTAACACACTCAGTCCCTTGAGAATATTCACTATACTGCTGCAATTGTCTTATGCTACAATTGAAATGAATCAACAGCATCATCTCCTCCCCTGTGGGAAAGTTACCAACACAACAATGATGCATCATCTGTTAATTTACGACAGAGTTCATCGTGTCAATGTAAATTTTCCTCTGGAACAGCAGAGAAAAAGAAAAGAGACAGGAGGCCACCCATCTCACATGAACATGTTCCAGAAACGTAACCACAAAGGACTTGCTAACAGTTCAAGATATGGTAGAAGTGGGATGGAGATTTTAGGAGGTTTAATATGCTTTTTGGTAAGCGTTGGTGAAAGTGTGTGTGTGGCCAGAATATGATCTTTACCTATACCTACAATTTTGTGTTTCAAGGACAAACCATTCCAACTGAATCTGTTAAACAACTAAGACTGAATATACTAGTGCAGATAGTTAGTGATTCATGGGTCTTATGTGCTGAATATTGTTGTTTTACAGTAATTTAATGTTGAGCTACTATTGCTGAGACTGGCTGTGGATCAATTTAGACACTAAATTGATGATATGTTACACACTTACATACATATACATATACATTTAAATTTTGAATAATGTGCAATTCATGCTTTGAATCTGTAAACGGACACCCTCTGTCCATGAACCTGCAGTACGTAAACATGCAGAAAAAAGGTTAAATCAAGAGCAGCTGTGTCTTCTTGGCCAAGATAAAAGTCGGGTCCTCAGTTTCAGAATCAGGACCGATCGTTGCACGGCTGTCAGCTGCAGGGCCTGTGACTGTGTAGGTGTGACAGCCACACACACTTCCCCCCGTGTACCACACACACATACACTCAAGCAAGACAGCGTCCGTAAAACTGCCACCCCTCCTCCATGAGGAAAGACACTTCCTAACATTTAGTGCAGAACAAATTTTATAGACAGTGGTTTAGTGCTCTAACTTGTGGACACTCAGAGACACGAACACACTAATGATCACACGTGTTTATAAATAGAAGGTTTGATTTCATTATATGGCATGTTCATGCATGACAACATGAAAGAAGAGCTGAATTCCTTACAAAGGCTCTAAACTGTGAGGGACAAATGAGTTAGCATGGTGGTCACAACCACAGATCCACTGCTTCCTCCCATCGCCTTGCCTTCATCCTGTTCACATCGGGCAGCCTCACCACACAGGAGGATGACTACCCTGCTCAAAAATTAATCTTATTTACCTCTATAGACTACAGATGTAGCTTTTCTTTAAAATCCTACTTCCCACTGCCCCAAGAAGAATGAAAAGAAAACCCAAACCTACTGATTTTTTTTTCCATCAGATTAATTTACAGTCATCTAGTTAAAAAAAAAAGAATGCAGACATGCATACATTCATACACTGGAAACTGTCTGAGCCAGGGATTGTTGGTACAAGCCATCCCCCACATGAGGAAATCTCACACACATACACACACTTTTCCTGTCTTCATAACTCATCCTGATGACGTCAAAACTGTAAGCCCATGTACATGTAACATTCTACCACACAGGCATACACACTCATAAGGGTTCACCGGCAGATCAAGGCAAATCCAGGTCTACTTGCACTCCAGGAAATGGATGTTTTCTAATGTAGCCTTGACGTGAGAACGTATTGGTGATATGATACCAGAATTTTGACTTTTTTTGCCACATTTTGGTTGTGGTTTGACGGCTGTCTGGATATTTTGCTGCTGACATTGGTTTGTGATCTAGTGGTCATCGCTGTTTGATGCTGTTGTCATGTTTTCAACAGTTGGAAATCCACTGAATTTTGCACACTATGGCCCAGTCTCTTTCAATGTCTTTCTGTTAGTCCACTCACGTACAGTCTGCGGGTGAATTGTCAGTTTACAGAGCCAATTTTGTGGCTGTACTGATCATTTACAAAACTCAATATTGATTCACTCCGTTGCATTTTTATAATTGTGATATAGATCTAATGAAACCACCACTCAGTTGAAGGATCTTTGATTGCTGAATTCATGAGTCAGAAAAGACAACAACAAACGGTAAAATATTAATTAGTTTAAAGTAGTAACCTTAAAATTATTAGGTTTAGTTTTGATGGTAAGAGGTTGTTGCTGTCTCTTGATCCATAGTTGCTATCGTTGTTCTTACACACCTTCTTCTCTTCAGTTATTCCAAACAAATAACTGTTAGTGCTCACGCAAGTCCCTGTACGCAAGAGGATTTTTTTCCCAGTTAACACTTTCTGTTTAGAAGGACAAAAGCTTACAGGTTGAGTCACTGCTGTGTTATATTAATCTGTACAGCATAGTTTTCTGATCTCAGGGTGGGGGTACCAGAGCTGCAGCAGTGCAATAAGCCTGTGAAACTCTGCACTTTCACAATAGCTTAATCTGTAGGTGTTCCCAGGCCGCAAAGAGCCTCACAGGCTAATCAGATAGGTGTAAAAGATATAAAAGTATACTTCCTGCTGTTTTGTTGCTCTGTGGGCCATACCTGTGGGGGTTGTGTGGGGGGTATTGTCTGCACGTGGGTGACCACACTGTGTAGGAGAGAGAGCCAAGGTATAGCCAAGGCATGTGTGTTTGTGCATCTCCTCTTTGACTTGAATGGATTTATGTGCGAGTGTGTAGTAGTACCACGTACAGTACTACTGTCTGACTGCGTTAAGTGCATGTTGGGGATGGCCTGGGGTAGCTGACTGGGCTAGTAAAGAGTTGTGAGAGTTGTAATAAAATACAGTTAAAGCTGCTGGTTCTGCTCTGCCACCGCCTGACAAAGCATAGCCCACCCCTGGAGACTAGCATGTTAGCACAATATTAGTGTTAATGTGCTTTTATGGAGACAGGGGTGTTAGTGCGCGTCTGTGTGTGTATGTGTGTGGTGGGTGAGGAAGAGAGAGAGAAAAGGCTAGTGTGATTTCACTCACTTGTTTCCTTTTTATTCATAGTTTAAGCAGATTTTTAAAAAGTTAATCCTGTATTCATAATACAATGGAGGCTTAAATCACGTGAAATCAAGCTTTACTTGACTTACTCACCGTTAAACTTTACAGACAAAATAGCAGGAGGAAGTGTCTTTGTCTCTTTGCTTGAATAAGATGTGATTGACGGGAGGGTTCTTGTCTGTACAAAATGTACAAACTTTCATGGCAATCCATCCAATAGTTGTCAGGAGACTTCACTCGAAACCCCAAATGTAAACCTCATCGTAAAGTTAAAGGAAATGTTATCACTAAAGTCAATAGTGTTTGTCTACTGGGGACCATTGATATCTGTACCAGATTTCATGGAAATCCTTCACATCCTTGTTGAGATATTTCACTAAAAGCCAAATATGTCAACCTCATGGTGGCGCTTTAGGGAATCAGCAAAGTATGTAGGATTCCTCCCCCTTGGACCATGAATATCTATAGCTAACAAACTTTTATGCCAATCCATCATACAGTTGTTGAGAAATTTCAGTCTGGACTAAAGTGGTGGTTGAACCAACCGGCCAACATTGTCTTTCCCAGAGGCTAAAAACAAAACACTGCAAAACTATATAACAGTTTTGTGTGAGTGTGTGTGTGTGTGTGTGTGCATATGACCTGCTGTGTAATTAGCCCTGTGGTCACTAGAGGTGACGAGGAGAGCAGGCCCTGGAATCCCCTCCCTCATGTTTGCAAAGAAATCCTAAAAAAAAAAACTCACACACACACACGCTCTCGGTCTCTCCACCTTGAGGAGCCCCTGCCGCCCAGTCTTCATTACCCTCCAGCCCCCCTGAGGGCCACGAGGAGGTGGGGGTAGACAGAGCTCAATCTCCCCTTCTATCCGGAGCCCTGGGGCTGCAGTGGAATTTACACCCCTGGCCCTGAGAACGGACGGGATCCACACTCCTCCACTCTCCTATTGTTGAGAAAGAGGAGGAGGAGGACGAGGGGAGCTGTAGGACTACATATAGGAGGAGGAGAGCGGGAACACACAGAGAGGAGAAATGTAACTGATTTCCCATGTCTTGGAGGGGGCTTTAGTGATCCTTCCTCTCAGGGGTTCAGAATGCTGGAGGCATGGAGCTCAGCAATGGGAAAAATCTTATTTCACCCCATCTTTCAACAAACCTTTTTTTTTCGTTTTTCACACTCTTGTCACTAAATGTCTCCATAGCAGTTTTCCAAAAGTGTACCACAAAAGTTGTAACCCCCAACATTGATAATTTTCCTTCGCTTACACCCATAATAACCTTAACCAGTAAAGTCAAAATTAGATTAGCGCCATCACTGGCTGTCTTTGAACTGCAGTATACACAGGGAGGCTATATGTAAATTCTTCTGTAAAGAAATGTACATTGTCCTGAATTCATGAGTTCACACTCACATTGTGTGTCTGTGTGTAATGCCAGAGAGGCCCATAAAAAAGCACTTCCCCTGTAATTGAGGATGGTATCATCCCCTCCTCCTGTTAAAAACAAACTGAGCAGTCAGACAGAATGAGAGAGAGAGAGAGGGAGGGGGAGGGAGGGAAAGAGAGAGACAGTGAGCGATCTCCTACCACCTGAGGTCTGTGTGTGTGCGTGCTGGCCTGCTAACCATGGGTAAACACAGTAAATGGTTTTGACTGTAAAAGCTTAAGTTCGGCTGCCCTTTCTCACGAGGAGGGAGCAACCGAGCCCTGCGCCTCAGACCAGCCAACTAAGACGGACTCAGACAAGCTCTATGAAATTACAATTCAGTGACGGATGGATCGGCATTGTCACTGATGCCGACGGTGCTTTGCCCAAGTTGACATCACTCTCAGATGTCCTGGGTGGGCTGGTCCCATCTTAGTCTGATGACGCCTTTGAAAGCACTCATTCCTCACATCTTGTGTGCTTCTGGAGTCTCAATGTAGTGTGCTCTTCACATAAAAGACAGTAGGCCTATATTTCTGAATGATTTTCTGGAAACGCGGAGCCTTCCTGCTGTTGACACCTGTGTTTAATTCTACTTACGTGAGAGTTGCCCATTCAAGTCTATTTAATGCTTTGTGAAGCCGACTCATTGTGCAATGTTTACACCAACACACTGGAACACGGGGCCCCATTGTGCCTGGTCCCGGCCCTAGAGCTCACGTACTGAGTTATACCACCGGCTGGGCCAGAGTGCCCCATTAGCTTAATGGCCGTCTAGGATTTCACAGGGGATGCATTGCTGTTATGGCTGAGAGCTTAGCGTTTCCCTTTTTATGGCTCCTTCGGATTCACAACACCCAGAAATAGGGGTTAGAGAGGAGAGGAGGAGGAGGAGAAGGAGGAGGAAGAGGTGGAGAGGGAAAAAACAAAACAAACATAGAGGCAACTTTACACCGGCTGGGGCTGAGCAGACAAGTCAGGGAGAGAGAGATGGTGCAAGGAAGAGCAACGGAGGAAGAGGCAGGAAACAAAAAAGGGAAACGGAGAGAGTGAGGGAAAATACTTCACAATATCAAAATAATAAAACAAAGGAAATACTGTGTGGTGAGAAGAAAATAGTTTTTATGTTTTAGCAAAGAGTCCTGGGTATTGACTGACTAAACAACTGATGACCTGAGTCTCTTTCCCATAGCTTTGACCTTTGACTTACCCAGCTGGTCAAAAAGCAATAGGAACAAAGGGTCAAGTTCCACTTGAGCCAAGTGGTGCATGTGACATTCAGCATTTCATTTCTTTGACTTCCACTCTTCTTTTCCATGTCTATCAGAGAATAGGTACAGAAATATGTCTTCATTGATTTACTCTTGACAAATGTGGGGATTTTAATTTCATTAACATGAATGAAACTTCCTTCATTAAATAATTCCTTCACTCATTTGTTTTTATGTTCCTCTTTTTCTTCTTTCCTTCCTTCCCTTGTTTTGTCTTTATTTCACTTGTATGAACATCTAAAAAGAAGCCAGATATCCAGGCAATAGCTGATACCTTTTTTGGACAGACATTGATCAATAGCTCCATTATAAACCAGCATTCCTTTTTCATGAATACCACTCTGCACGCTCTACGTCATTAACTGCAAGCAGGCATTTGGATGCCACAGAGGGTATATGTCAAAGGCGTTGTATTGGTTGGATTATAAGGGCCAATTACGCACCATCTTGTGCATCTTATGATATGTTATTTGATGCTGTTACCAAGCACGATGGCCATTTACATTGGCAGTGAATACATCCAGTCAAATGTTGGGCTTCACTTAAGGACCCACAGTATCATATCTGCTTGGCATATATTGGGCACATGGCCAAAGCTATTGAGACTAACCTCCCATGACATACGTTTGTCCTGCTATACAAAGTAACTTGATAGTATTATAGGGCTCTGTGGATTGTGAACTCGGTAACTGGCCATCTGGTAGGCATTAAGGCAAAATTATTGTGATGAATTTGCTTTTATTTGGCAATGGGTTATACTACAGCAGCAGCAACCAAAGATGACTCCAGAAAGTCATCTTGTACAGGAAAAAACCTGCGTCTACATCTATGAAGATGGAAACCTTATTTCTATACAGCCAATCAAATCTTGCATAAAGCAGTAGTATCATAGGCAGAGCAGACGGTCACACTGAGCCAGACAGCAGCTACACAATACAAGAGCCACAGACTGAACAACAACCACATTAACGTTGCTGCTGAAAACTAACGCTAACGTCAGTTTGCAGGCTAGATAACTGATTAGCTGCTCAGCTGCAGCACATTAAACAGCATGTAAACATACCTGCAGATGTCATTTGGGTCTGGTTAGATGCTGGTGTCTTCCTTACTCTTTACCAACATCACGCTGTCTGCCGTGACATGTAGCTACAGCTGCACGCCCCTCCAGCCGTCTGAGATGAAAATGAACATTTCTCCAGACCTTTTTTTCTTCCTTTTTAATTATAAAAAATGATTAACATACATTTATAAAACACGTTGAAATATTTTTTTTATTACAAAAAGGGTTACTCCAGCGATTTAGTTTGCACTTCCTTAAAGTTGGGGGCTCACAAGTAAGAAGGTTTGAAAAACAACCGTCAAAATCAAAGCAACAGAGGAAGAACTCCAGTCTTTTAGTCTCAGGCGTGGGTCAAGCTCTAAAAGTGCTGGATTTCCCATGATGCAACTCAATAGCATTTTTCATTAATGTAAACGTAAAGTTATTCCTTCAATGACACCCCTAAATGTTATAGTCAGAAACTCTGAAAAAGGAAACCTTTTTATTTTTTCTGTACAGTCTGAGTAAGACCACAATCTGAACATCTTTCATCTCCCTGAACATATATATTGATTTATTTCTTAAATTTCCCTTTCATATTTTGAGAAGATGGAAAATGGATGGAGTGGTATTCATTTTTCATATCAGTTACAGTCATTTTGTTCAGTTTTTTTTCTACCCCTTAGGACTGGTATACATGAAGAAAGATGGATTGTGACTAACCTATGATTTTTTTTCCGCCCAAATGATCACAGTGGGCATCTGCTGATGGAAACCAAAAGCATTAAAGACAGATATTAAAGATAGAGAGGGATGATACAGTATTTAAAGAGGAGGAGCCATTTTTCTTGTTTAGATCTTTGGGCCAGGAGTGTTTTCACTATTGTGACCAACTTGCTTTGATATATCTAGCATGGAGCACCATGTGGTTATTGAACTTTACTGCGCATCTGCTTGTCATTGAGAACATGTGACTGTGATTTATGACTTAGATTCAACATCAAGACATGAATGGGATGGGATAAGAGATGACATCAGGGAATCATAAACAGAATGAAAAAAAGATCTAATTGTATTCTTCATATTTACCTTCATGAGCAAAGGTCAAGTCTTGTGTCATTAGTATGACGTAAATCTTATGACACAAATCAGCATAGGACATGTTGTGATGTTACTAAAGGGAGATGTGTCTGTTGTATTTTGTCAATTGTACTTACTGACTCACATAGACTGCAGAGTATTAGGCTGTGAGCCATCAGTTGATGTTATTATACCACAGTCATAATTCAATTGGCACTGATCTAATCTGTGTCTCTGACACAGTTGACATTTTGTGAAAGAAACAACACTGAAGTGGAAGTAACAGCTACATTGTTTCTAGTGACCCAAAGGAACAATCTTATGGAATGAGGACCAGTAGCCTTTTAAAACATTTTTTCTTCCTGTGGAAAACGACAGTTATTGTATTTTTTGTTTTGCTATGAATGGTAGATGTCATCCTTCATTTTCTGGTCATTTCAACTCACTGACATTATCTAATTGTTACTCTCTAAAAGTAGATTTTTGTTAAGAGGTAACGTTACAAAAATACTGTAATGAATACAGGTTTATGGTAATAATTTGATGGCAAAGACGTGAACATGAATTAGAATCTCAGCCTGTTTAAATAGATAATGCAGTAATGGCAAAGTTAAGAAGCACCTTTCCCCCCCTTTAAAACTGAAATATTCTACTACTGAAATGATGTTTAAAGTATCCAGTTAAAAACATTTTCTGCAACCTTTATGTACTGTAAGATAGCTGTTTGATGGAGAACAGCAACATTCGGCCTATCAGTGATAACTGTCTTGTGACGATTAACATGTAAGTCAGGTCAACAATTCAACGTCAGTACCCCTACAGGGACAGATGGAGGTCCATGCACTTGATACCACTCAATAGGACGTCAATAGTCCCCACTTGAACGTTACAGTAGGCGCCTTCCTGTTCTTCCTTCTGTTCATCTTTTATTCTTTCCTTCTTAACTTCAGTCCTTTGGCATGCTCGGCTGTCTGGATTAAAGAACCTTGATTGTCGGGGATCACAGGGATAGAAGAGAGCCATAAATGGCTGCATTCACATACCTCACCCAAGCTGACTTCAGTCTTGGGTACCACCACAAAGCACAACTGTGTACTTTGATCCAGTAAATAACACCAGCGGTTTGTCATTTGATAGAGGGCTTGAGTGTGAGAAGCATTGTACACAATAACATTTGGACATATTTTTTCAAGATAGCTCAATTGGTCTAACCCGAGCTGGGATTCAGCATGTCACTTATTATCAAAATAACAGAGGTGGTGAACTTTAGAATACATTGTACTATGAAATGGGGGAATGCTCATTCTGCTTTGCTGGATGCTTTATTTATTTTGACAAAAAGGCTGACTATTTTCTCCACAGATGATTAAGAGATTGACTGAGAAGTGTTTTAAAAGCCTTGGGTAACAACACAAAATCACATTATAGTCAAAGTGAAAGCAGTGTTTGGGCTATTTGCAGTTGATATGGGACACATGAACAATGAAGACTAGTGCATTAATCACAGTTAATTGCAAATCTGACCTGACCTGATCTGTATTGTCTGTGTATCATGTCCTTCAGACAAAGATGAGCTCAGCGTCACAAATAACTACTTATCTCCCGCCAGCTGTAAGTGGCAGAGCAGCCAGGGCAGCTCTATCAGACTGGCACTCTTGACCTTGCATGACTCTGCTTGAGGACAAGTTCCTCTGGCCAATAGCCAGGACAGCTTAGACCACTTTAGCCAGTCTGCTACAACAGAGGGATAATCGGAGGTATCAACAAGCTTGGAGAGTTGCAACAGGAATACAGGTATCCATCATTAACTTTAATCATGTTATTTGAAAATAAAAAACATTTAACTCTGCAACAAAAGGATGAATATGATGAATGTAGGAAACTGGAGATAAAGGTATGAAAGGCATGGATACTCAGTTATAATAACCATCTCTGCATTCCTTCCTTCTCACTGTTTTCCTAGCTCATTGTTTCATTCCTTTTTTCTTCCCTCTCTGCCTCCTCCCTATTGCACCCTTCAGCTCTTTTCATGCACGTATTGTTGTCTTTAAGTTAAATTTCTCTTTTCCTCTCGCTGCATGTTTCTCCCACCTCTCTCTCAGCTCACTACCCTGACACCTCACCATCAGGGAGCTGGGCTAATCTTTTTGACCTGCCACATCCTCCACAGGCTCTTCCGCCAGCTTAAGTAGGGGCTCTACTACAGTATGTGTGTGTATCTCTTGCGGCAGAGTTTGTTGATGTTGTGATGTGACTTTCTGTAGTTGTGGAGGCCTGTTTGCACGCCTCACGGGGTCACTGAGCTCTTGGTCGTGTAAGCAACATCAGAGAAGAGCACAGTTCTCTCTTTGAAAAGCAAACTCAGTGAAATCAGTTCTAATTGATAATAATATCGACTCAGTGGTTCAAAAATGGTCATTTGTGGTTACGTCATCTTAGAATATCTGATTTACCAAAGCCAGTCTGTGATTTTTTTTTTTTACTTTAATATAACATAATGTTTATCTTTGTAATTAAGTACATCAATGTGAATTCATTGTATGTAATTTAGTTATGAAAACATGCTAACATGCAAAACAGGCTTGTTTTATTTTGGTGAAATAATAATATTTAATTAATCTTTTTTCTTTTTTTACAAATATTTATATTTTTCTTGTATATCTTGTAGTTATATAGCTTTTTTTTTATCATTCTTACTGTTACTCGTATTCCAATTAATTATTATTCATCACACACTAGTCTTTTAGCACAGACTTAAGGGTAATTCCTACATATTCATGTTTGTTAAACACCTCTGAATCCTTTGATATCTAAAACAACAACAACTTGCAGGACTGACAATAAGTAATTCCTAAATAGAAAGTGAGATTTAAAAAAAAAAGGAGAAAGAAATAATAATTATTGTGATCAGGCTCAAAACAGAAACAGCATTAAGTGAAAGGAGAAAAAACCATTTGAGTTTTGAGAATTGTGTGTGTGTGTGTGTGTGTGTGTTTGAAGGGCCAGCCTGTCGTTGTGATTTATGAGCTGAGAGCAAATTCTATCTCTGGCTGACTTTTACACTTTGTCACCAGTGATAAACGAGCGGGTCACACACTTTCACCCCTAAATGAGTTAAATCTCCCTCACAAAAACACACGTCCTAGCTCTTTCACATTTTACATACAGTACATATACTCACACAAACACACACACACACACACACACACACACACACACACACACACACACACACAGAAAATCTCAGTCCCACATCAACTGTGGACGCAAACAAATGCCCAAACAATCTAGACACGAGCACTCTCCTCATCCCATAAACACACGTTCACACACACTTCTCACTCATTACCCAGAACTCTCTTACCCCCCGAGCCACCGTCCACTGACAGGCGCTCACCCCGACTTCTCTCTGACACGTCCCCCAGGGTCAAAGGCCACCTCAGTAGTGTGAAGAGCAGGGGGGGTGTTGAGGGCCCTGTGGTGCGGTTGGGGGGATCAGACCGGGGAGTGCAGTCATATTCCTTTTGGTTCCTTGTGGAGCAAAGGGCCAGGGGAACTGAAAGGGGGCACATTGTTGAAGAATACTTGTGATAATGATGTTATTTGGGTACTCGCAAGGCCTGCTCAGCAGCTGTTGACAGTAATGATGTAGTGTGTGAGCTTGTGTGTGTGTGTGTGTGTGTGTGTGTGTGTAATTAATGATTCTCACAGCTCTCCTACATACCAGCTGCTGACTGAGGCAGGAAGTGGATGATTGATGGGAATTATTGATACCTCTCTCCCTCAAACACACACATAAATGTAGCAGTCCCATACTGCCCAGGGTTTCTGAATCCTTGATAGGGTTTTTAGTTTGTTGCTTTTTCTCCACCTATTCACAAATGGACTCATCAGTCATTGGTGAAGGAATGTCAATACTCCTCTGTGTTTTAAGTTACCATCTCCCATATGCTCTGTTATTTCTCTTATACTCTGTATATATTGAGTCTTTCTACTACAACACCATTTTACATTTTACTTGTGATAAAAGCCACATAAATTGCAGGTGTACACACACATATATATATATATATATATATATATATATATATATGAAAGAATGATGAACCAACAATGAAACAAATTATTTACTATCCAAAATATAGAAGACCATATGCTGATCCTACTGTAATTTAAATCCAGTCTGGAGTGATGTCCTTGTATTTTAAAGTGGACCTCTGCTGGTCACCTATGCTGCCATGTTTGCTGCCATAGCAGTAGATTTTGTGATAATAATAATAATTTGTATTATTAATAGTAATGACAATGATAATATCTGTAAGTTTCTCTCATGAGATGGATTTCCATCCTTCCATTTGATTGTGGTGAGCAGCGTGTTTGCAGTGGACATGTCTTTGTCAGACGCGTGTTACTGAAAAGGAGATGATAAAGTATTTCTTCACCTTCTTCAGTGTCGTCTTCCCTGCCAACAATCTCTACCACCGTCAGAGGGTTGTATTAGAAAAACACAAGCAGCCAAAGCTGACCAATTACGGTTCTTGCAGTGCCCATGTCGTATCTCTGTTGCTGCCATAGCCCCAGTGTGTAATTACATTTTCGAGGAGGCCCACATCAGCTATGGTGTTGCCTATGGGGAATCTAAGACACCATAACCCCTTAATGCATATCTATATTCCACCTTTAGCTCTGATCGCAAATCACTAACTGCTCCCCTTAGATGAAAAACAATGTGGGTACAAATTCAAGGTAACCAGGGTGTCCAACCTTTAATGTTGTATTCTGGCTGCTGTAATCACTGTTTTCATATGCGTAATCAATATCTATTGGCAAGGCATGGTACTGAGGACTGTTGTCACTGGTAGGACTTTAAGCTGCTGACCTTCTTCTCAAACTGAATGCGATACACAGAGATATCTCTCCTCATGAGTATCCATGTTGATTTCATTTTATGTGATCCCAAGCACTGCTTAAGAATATTAATTCATTGCATCATGTGTAAACATGGACTGTACATTGCACAGAATGTTTAATCCATTGCATTTTGATAGAAGTCCAATTTACATTTATCCCAAGTGTCCTTTGATGATACAATAATAAGAATAATAAGCATCCTGGCGAGTTGAATAAAGGGACTTTATTTAGATGTTGACCTTTGACCTGAACTGGGTCTAAATTTGCAAAACCATGCAGGATAGCAGTGCTCGCACCCAGGAAGTTACAAATCAATGCTGGGACATGGAGAGGAAGATGGAGAAGTAGCAGGATGGGGAGAGAAAGACACATTGATAAGGCACGAGGAAAAATGATGGAGAGAAACAGGGTTAGTCTAAAAATGGGTCTGCATTAGTTCTCATGCTCCTCTGCATGTGTTCAGAGTGTGTCGTGTGTGTGTGTGTATTTACAGTAAAACAGGTCGTGGAACATGTGGATGCTATTATCACCACAACCCGTGGTCAGTGCAGAGGACCCACCGCCTCTTGTGTGAGCATGTGTGTGTTTGTGTTAGGCCCATCTAAGCTGTGTTTGAACTCTGGATCGCCTTTATTTTTTAGCACATTATTATGCCTCAGACATACATCATCAACCTGTGGTTCTAGTCTTTGTTCGGATTAAGTCCCCTTTTTTAGGTGTAGATGTTGTTATTAATGTCAACACTCAACACTCAAAATATATCAATTGTCAGTGTTGAAGATGGTAATAAAAGCACCCTGACACACAATACACTGTAAACATCACTGAGCGAAAGAAAGGAGAGGGACAGAGGTGGACAAACACAGCAAGGTTTGACAAAAACAGATAAAGACAGGGCAGAGGTAGTGAGTAGTTGTGGTAAGTGAGTAAAAGATAATGATTGAAAGAAATAGAAAAAGATTCAAGAAATGTGTAAAACACGGCCTGTGTTTGACTCCCTGTGTCTGTCTGCTAGCAGGTTATAAAGTGGAAAGTCTCTGGCAAGCCTGGTGGAGCTGCAGCATTTTAATCGATGTGATAATTCAAAGTGATGAGATGCACATGAAGAGTTGGCAGGAATACTCAACTCACAACCTCAACCTGCAGACCTGTCCAGTTTTTACTGTCCTAAAGAGAGACTGAGGGAAACATGTCTGGTTTTAGTTTTCTGCTGTTCACTAAACTCAAACACAAAATGCAAAACAGAGAAGCTTCACAGGCCTCTGTGGGTTCATGGGTTACAGGACCTTCTGTCGTGGATATTTGTCATGTGAGCTAAAACCTGGTACAGTGTATTTGTAATTCTCAACTGTAAAACTCAAAAAGAAAAAAATCTGCATAATGTCATGTTTACAAAGTTAATTAAAAGAGAGTAATGGACAACAATGCCACAGTGACAAATGCTGATAGACATTATGTTTATGGAGGAAACCTTTCATGAATTTGGTCTTAAAAATGTAAAGGAAAATTTCACACATAAAAATGTTGATTTATTTTCACAGATTAAAACAAATTAGACCTACTGAATATGAGAAAATAATTCTCCATTACCTTCACTGTAAGTACATCTTCGAATCATATTAATATCCATCCATTCACCCATTTTCTACACTGTTTTACGAGGGGGCTGGAATCTGTCCCGTTCTGCTCGGCAGCCAAGTATCCCTTGGAATTGCATCCATATTGGACGACCTTGCATCTCATGATTTTCATTAATTGTGAACATTCAGAGCCACTGCAGGAACTAGTGTGCCCTCTATGTGAGGCAGAAAGTAAGGGTGTAGATGTCAGGATGGTGGATAGGCGTGCAGGGAAAAATAGTGGTTAATGCTCAATATAATGGTGAACAATCATTGCAGGCTTAACGTTATCCAAGTGTTGTATTGGCCTCACCCTAACCATACTTAAACCATAGTGTATTTGCCGATACATGAGAGTTTAAAAAACAATAAGTATAATCCACTTACCAAACATCTGTCTACCTTATACTGTACATTGTAAATAAGATTTAAAAAAATACTACATACTAGAGGCTTCAGTAGCTGCAGTACATCTACAGCGTGTATTCAGTGTACTGTCTCTGTCTTGCATATACTGTTGACAGCCAGTTGGTAAAATCAGACATCAAACAGCGAGGCCTGATGTTCGTCTGCTACATCTGTCTCAGTGCTGCTCAGTGTTTATTGTTTCATCTCTACTTTATTTACTGTTGCCTTAATTATTTCCATGTTTGATCTTTTGAGGGATGCCGGGGGCTGCCATTTTCCTGATGTATCCACACAGTCACACACGCCAAGTCCAGAGTGTGTGCAGACACACACACACACACACACACACACACATACACACAGGGTTCTCCTATTCACTTGCAGTGCAGGTGACAGAGACCTCAACCACAAGATGGATGACTGTCTGACTGCGACATCTTAAACCTGTTACCTCTGAGTGGATGTTTATTTGAATTCTCCTCCCCGCTGTATCACATACAGGGGGGAATTCTCTTGAACTGCAGCAACAGGAGTGTAAATATTATGGGGAAAGCCACTGAGACATGAAATGTAGCTTTAATTACAACATTGATATATCGAGGTCAGTCTCTCAGCGCATGTGGAGGGAACTTGACCTTTCCTTTTTCTGTCCATGATTTCTTGTTTGATTTGGTGTACACACTCATTAAACAAATGTATATACTGTATTATATATGGTACAATCTGTTTGTATAAGGGCAAGATATATGATGAGGGCTAAATGGGGGCTGACTTTAAGGGAAAGCCACGGTTGTGCAACTGGATGAGATATCAAAGACAAGTCATGTGAAGCAAGAAATGATTCATGAAATCTGTTCAAGCTAATGGTTCCCTTTTATCAAGTAGGTATATGAGTAAAACAGGTGTCCATGGGTTAAATGTATTCATAAATAATTCATGAATTAAATAAAATTACTTATTATAAATAAGCTACTGGTTGAAATTTGCATAGGAGGCCATAATTCACTCATTTTTGCTGGCATATGTTTACATAAATTATTTCTGATGGAAGGAGTTGATGGAAATGTGATTTTGTGTAATCAAAACCTGTCCTATTGAAGATGGTATATATATGGGCTTCAGGCTATGCTTTAGAAATAGAAATCCTCTTCTGTTTCTCACTGTATCAGTGTGTCAACCCATCTAATTACAGATTCATTTGATTCATTTGAAGTATTTCTCTATCACATCAAATATTCCTGACTAAATAAGCAACAATCAAAACTTCTGAAAAACACATCCATATTATTATTTACCAGGACATTCAAAAACTGGGCTAATCTGCTTCATACGGACCTTGTGGGTGTGATTTGATCGGATTTGAATGATAGTGCCCAACAACCATCACCACATTTTGATTGAAATGTTCCTAAACTCTGATTGGTGCATGGACACACTTGACATCAGCTTTTTCCAAACGAGCCCCGCCCACTTCAAACCAGGAAGAAGAGCAAAGAGAAAACAAAACAAATCTCTTGTGAAATAACAAATCTGTTCAAACTTTGGCAGAAAATGTTATGTTCATGTAGGGTCTCATCATTCTTAGTAAGAAGCTGATTGAGAAAATTTGTATTTTCGAGGCACTGTAATACGTTTTACTTGATGATCCTCCAGGTTGCTATTGTACCCAGTGCCTTAACAGATAAACATGTGGATGTGAGATATTGCCATGGTTCATATGAGCCCTCAGCACCACAACATGACAACCATCACCACCACCTCTGTACTATCAAGATTAAACCTGAGAGGTGTTTAATGAAATGTCCAATGTGGGACTGGCAGCCAACCATCTATCTCTACTCCTTTCTAGCTTTGGCATGAAGAGGAAGCCACGGCATATTGTAGCATAAAGGTATGTTTTGATAAACATGTTTATCTGTTTTTTTCGCTTTACTTTCCAATTCCACATGAATTGTGAGGCTTTCTCTCAGGCTGCAGGTGTGTTTTCATGTGGGGTCCTTTAGGTTTAAAAGCACAGACAGGCACAAACTCCCCCAGCTTACTGACCAGGCTTCATGCTGGTCCCCAAGGGCAAAACAATCCCTCCCCCACTTGCTATTCCCAAAAGGACACAATATAAACTTACAGGGGTGAAAGTATGTGAGACATACCTCTTGTTGTCATGCCTACTTCATAATTTAATAAGACATAAACCAAATGTATGAGCTGCAATAAAGATGGTATTTACTTCCCCCAGCTACATGCTCGTAACCCAATACTCAGAGCTGGTGGAATTTAAGACCTGATCTGGGCCAAGCTGGGAACTGACAGGCTCTCAAACACAGAGGAAGGTTTCTCATGATGCTTCACGGAAGAGGTCTGGTTTGATTGTGTTTTGGAAAGAGTTCAAGTAGGGCACAATGTCAAAAAGCCATAACATATGAGGCATTGTACATCTGATCCTCTGCGCCTCTCTATGTGGACTTCACATGTCTCTATGGGTTTCCTCTGGGTGATAAACAGGAACACTTTCGTCATACACTACAAAGACATGCCACTCAAATACATTATTGGAGTGTGCAAAATTGCTAGTAGAAACAGCTTGAATGCTCTTGTCTGTCTGTCTGTTAGCCCTGTAATAGACTGGTCACCTGCCCAGTGTATAGCCATGTCCTTGCCCAGTGCATGCTGGGATGGACTCCAGCCCTCATGTAACACTGATGATGATTAAATGGCCTCAAAAAAGGACTTACTACTTGAGTAGGTGAGTACACAATGATCCATGGTCATGATTACAAAATCATCAAGGGTAATTATAGTGCAGTACTTCTTGCACTGGATACCCAGGGTTCCCCACACATAGACAGTACAAAATATCTATCTTAATATATGTGTATGGAAGAAAATTAATTAGATGCAGTCTAGCTGTAGGTGAAGAAATGTTACTGAAAGTAAAATAATGTTCAGTGTTGTAGTCTTTTTTGTTCATTTTTAGCAGTCAGTGACAAAAGCAGTCAACTAAATCTCTAAAGTGGATCATGTTTTTGCCTCTGCAATCTGCACGAATCACTGTGATGTTTTATGTTATATATTATATCGTGCACCCCTACAGTGTTCTGGTGCCCCAAACCTTTACGTTGGTCTTGTTCTGCGCTGGGCTTTGTGAGTACAGGACAGGTACAGGTTTGCAAAACTAGACCCCTGCAGGACATGGTATTATAATGCTGAAGTGAATCTCCAAGCGCCCTCAAACAAACCACTGATGTGGAGAAAGGAAAGGCTTCATACCATTCTCAGAGTTTCCTCAGAGTTACTCAGAATTACTGAATAATCAAGGAAAAGAGAAGATTGCTTATTTTAAATGGCTGGATTTGGAGAAATATTCAGCAGACTCACTGACACTGATATCTATGAATGTGGTAAGGACACACATATGTACATATATACCCAACCAATCCATCAATTCAACGTTACTCTAACCATCAGCATTCAAGCATCAACCAAGTATTTAAAAGGAGCAACTGACACAGTAGAGCGCATATAGTGGAGAATCTGCCGCCAAGCATACATCTTAGTTTTAAGGACACAAAGTTTTCCTATCCCCAGTGGCTGTCTTGTGGTCGAGGAAAACACAATGGGTAAGCCAACAAACAATGCTGCTTCAGTGACGTTGTATCATAAAGAATGTGTGTCAGCACATTTTAAAGCCGGATAGTCCATGTGAAAATATTGTGTTTCCATTTAGGTTCATTAGTATAGACTTGATTCACTCCAGTGTGACTAGAAATATTAGTAAAAATATTTAAATTTGTAAATCAATATAAAATAGAACCACCCACTGTACTGTATAAAACACAGATTTATCAGATTAGACATAGTGAGTATTAATTTCAGCTCAACTGCAATATTGTAAATTTCCACTCATTCAAATTGAGCCGAACCAAACTTAAGTTTCAGTGGCTGTACTGTGTAATCAATCATCCTCCAGCCAGAACAAAATGGTAAAACAACAATAACCTCACAAGATTCAAATGGTGCATGTTTCATATTTGGACCAAAAATATAAATCACATTAGATTTTAAGAATGTGACATTTCTATATGAGGTTTATTCAATCAAGCTGGACCTGCCAGATTGTGGATTTGACTCACAGGAAATGTGAAAGTGTAGCCAAGTCTATTGTCCTGATAGTCTTTTATCCCAATAACATGGTCCCACTGTGGTGTACGGAGAAGATAAACAGCCACATAGCTGGGTAGCCACCACGACTGTTTCCTATAACTCATAACGATGCAGGCATCCCATTACAAAACAGATGGATTGAGAAACAGGGAAAGAAAGGAAGCCAGGGGAAAGAGAACAATCAGAGAAAAAGAGTTTAGACAAAGATTTAGAAATAGGATCTGAGCATTCGAAGGGTTGTCCTGATTAGGAAATGTCTAAATAAAACGTAATGTCTGCTGACTTTTGCAGTGGAGGGTAACACACTGTATTATGCAACCCACATCCGTAACTAAACCAAGTATTGTCACTATATCAGTTTCTTCAAATGAAATGCACAAATTTGATGGTGATACCCCACTATACACACACATACTGTTCCACGACCTTGTCCTCAGTGCTACCCCCTACACCCTGACAAGACTGATACTACAAAATAAGACCAAGAGTTTACAGTTATTCTAGAGGCTCTGTGAAGTTGTACTTAGACACAGAGGTGCTTTGAGCTAAATGCTAATATCAGCATGCTAACATGCTCACAATTACAATGCTAATATGCTGATGTTTAGTAGCTATTTATTATGATCACAATCTCAGTGGGTTTGCATGGTAACATTTGCTAATGAGCACAAACTCTGCAAGTAAAGCTGAGGCTGATGGTAATGTCATTATTTTGCAAGTAATTGGTCACTGGTCAAATGATTCAAATGAGCTAATGACGGATGAAAAGTCAGGTGATCACCAAAAGTCATCCAGAATGTGAACAGAATGTCACAAATCACAATTCATCCAATAGTTGTCAAGACATTTCACTCAAAACCACAAAAGTCATTGGTACACATAGTCTAGGAACCAGAAATATTCAAATTTCATAGCACTGCGTGCAATAGTTGTTTCATGCATTTCAGTCCAGACCAAAGTGGTGGATGTCCATCAGGATATCGGTGGGGATGCAGCATTGGTTTAGTGTGTTTTTTTGCGTGTTTTGGCATTTATAGATAATATCAGTGCTTGAATCTGGAGAGTGATTATCAGTGGTCTGTTCCGGTAAGCACTGTTGCCCACCTTGCAACATGTTCTTTTATCTTTACTAGCAATCCCATCACCCCCATTCCCTGCCAGCCTCCAATCCCCCGCCTCTGCCATTGACCTCCAGTCTCCATGGTGGATGCACAGCTAAAGAGCCTGGGAGGCCAGGGTCACTGCTCCTGACAGGCAGCCTTCACTGATCTGTCTGTTGGCTAGACACATCGACAGGGATTTGGTTACTGTCAGCGGAGCACTTCAGAGGACAACCCGACACACACACACACACACACACACACACACACACAGTAGTATGTGTGTATGAATGGATGAACACATTCTCTCCCTGTTTTTTCCTCTCTTTGTCTCACAGGCACAAACGTTCATTTAGGTCTCCTTCAGTTTTGACACATAAACACTCAAATTCGCAATCATCCCACTCCAAATTGCTAAAGAACTGTACACTCACTCACACACAGAGGGAAAGGAGCTTGGAGGACATGAGTAAGCAGGCCTGAGGTTTGATCCTAATTACCCCATGAACAGATGTTACCTGCTACCAATTAACAGCTCTTGTCATTGCTGCTGAAATAGATGCACCGGCCTCGCTCCAGCACTATTTCCAGCCTGACCTTTTCCCAGTAGCTGTTTTTTTTTTTTGAGGGAGTTGTTTTGTTGCCGTGAGCTATTCTGAGCAGGAGCTGGGTGTGTTGATAGTGTTGACAGTCTAACTCTCTAACATACTAAAAGGCATGAGTCTATATAAATTGGAAATTTAGATGAGTGGAAGTTGGTGGAATTTCCTGGTTCTGAACCTGAGGTCTTTAAGTGTTCCAGCCTGCAGAACTGCAGATCTGACATTTATTCCAAATTACTGATTTTATGGAAATTATGACAGCGTCAGGCTTCATAAAGTGTGTACTGACATTGTTAACTTCAGTAAGTGTTGCAGTCTACAGAAGCTTGAGTTCTGCTTGAAATACATACACACATATTGTATTTATGACTGGAGTTATGTCAAAGAAACCTGTTATCTGTCACCTGCATCAGTTTGGTCGGAGTGCACCTGTGCAAGGTTAGCTAACTCAACTGGAATGTGTCAGAGATACAATCGGAAATACAGTACTTCATTTGTTCATATTCCTTGTTCACTTGTTAGTCAAATTGACACCAGCATACATTTAAAAACAGAAATGCATATTTGTGCATGCTTACACAATTTTAAAACACTTCTTCCTGCTCTCTCCCTCTGTCCCTTTGAGCTTTCCTCCCTTTGCTCTGGTAACCCAATCCCTGTGAATCACTAGGTGATAAATGATAATTTCTTTCCAACAGAGTATGGGTGGCTTCACCTGACCCAGCTCAACCTCGCTCGAACAGACAGATGGACAGAAAGACAGCAGAACAACAAACTTTCATTGTCTTGAACTGGCACTGTAAGCTCCCAGCTTTCTCCTTTAAACACCAGGGACGTCTGTCACAAAAGAGTGTGCGGCAACAGAGATTTTGTTGCGTGAAGAAGTGAAGATCAAAGTCAAGATTCTTGAACTTTTTAATCTGCATGACTTTAGGATGCAGAGGAGAGATAAACAGTCTTATGCAGGGTAATTGAAACATGTCGCCATTGACCCAATTACCTGTTGCAACCTCTGTATTAGGAAACAATAGTACAAATTACAGTCATTTAGTATGTACACGTATATTTAAAAACATGCATTTCCTTTATTTGTTTGGTTTAATCAATACTTTACACCTAGATAGCCTCTCTAGATATAAAGTATGGTTCAATGCTCGAGGATCCAGTCATGACTGAAATAGTTGTTGAAATGATTTTGTAGACACAAATGTGTATATCCTTAAGGCCATTAACAGAGTATTACAATGCAGAGAGTTGCATAGATCTTGTTTCAGGCAATGAAACTGATTTTCTTGTTACTCCTCCGTATGTTGTTGATTTCCAGTATCTTCCATTTGGTTTCTGAGGAGCGTGTTACTTTCTTGATGCAACCTCCTCTGGTATATGTATGTACCCTATCAATATAATTAGATTCAACTGAGGCATGCAATCCCTGGGAAAGACTTTCCTGAAACTACATGTACACACAATGATATCAGGCCTTTCCATCTGCGATTTCAACACAGCACAGGTTTTCTAGACAAAAACAAGCAAAGGAGGCTCTCAAACTTTGAAACAAGGGCGATATACTGTAAATATCCTCCAGTTTCCATCACCATAAACCTGACATGCCCTATTGAGTGTAACACCCCTTGATCCGGTTTGAAAGTTTTAATCAAGAGTGACAAATGGATGTATTGGACTGCAAGAGCAGTGGAAAATTCTTGATTGCCTTCATCTCGGTTAAACAACATCAAAGTCTCTTAACAACCTGCACAGGATGCAATTTGGTAATGTTTCACAATAAAAAATGAGAAATAAGGATTAATTAAAAGTGATTATGGGCACAAATAAAATTAGCAACAGCAACTATGATGAAGAAATGTAACAGCCAGAGGAAATGGGTGTACACTTGAACAATGAAATTAAGTTTCCAATGCACCTGTAAGATTCCTCAATGTGACGTCTGCCCTTCAGTATGCCTGTCAGGCATGGCTCATGGGTGGCACAGCCGTGGGAAGCAGTGATTCCTGGTCCGACACGCATTCCTGTCCCTGAGTGCACACATGAACACACACCTAGACAAAAAACACACACACACGGACACACTCCCCCAGCCCGCCCACCTGGGCTGGATGACCCCCTAAACAGCTCCAATTACCAGGCACTGACAGACAGACAGATTAGGTCTGAACACGGGTGATGAGGCCTGCACAGACAGACAGACAGACAATCAGGCTGACAGATAGAAAAACAGGCAGACAGAGACAAAGAGACAGACAGGTTAAAAAAAAGGCAATATGGCTGCCTCAGACAGCCACGGAGAAGGATGGGAGAGAAGTGGAAGTCACAAGGGAATTCTGTCATTAATTACAGTGAGTATGTTTACATGGAGCCTTCATCAGACCAAACCAAGGTGGAGATTAGTTTGCTCTTTCACCATGACTGAGGTTCCCATGTGCCTCCCTCTACCTCCCCTTTGTGCACATACACACACACACACACACACACACAAACAAAGCAATTTTCTTCCTTGAGGCAGCCACCTTCACCCTGCAGCCACCTTCACCCATGACCTACAGCAGACTATAACAAAACCTCTGTTAATGTGAGTCTGAAGGCCCTGAATCTAACGCGCGCACACACACACACACACACACACACACACACACAAACACACACAAACATGCATGGACACCCTCCCTCTCTGTGTTCACACAGTGCCTGACCAACAACAGAATAAATCACTTTTCTTTTATGAAAGTTTTTCTACCGACAGAGAGGCAAGGAAAAACAAAATCACAGGGTTGAATGCTCGGCCTCAGGAACAAACAGGGCATTTTCAAGGTTTAAGTGAAGACCAACCAATAACTTAACTCTCAACCACACTGACAGCAAGAAGGTACTGAGGTACTTATTATTCAGAGAATTTGGACGTTCTGCTGTGTTTTGTCTTGTTTGGTCAGCTAAATGGGTTTTTTTCTCAAGACTTTGGGAAAATTGCTGCTCATGGTGGAATTTTTTTCCAATTAAGCCAGCGTTTACGCAGTAGTGGATGAGATGATGACAGAGCACACTGTGTGTTTAGACATGGGGGTGGGGGAAAGACTGCCCTTCTCATAAGGATTTTGGGGAGCAAGATTAAAACAGTGAGTTTATTGTTTGGAGAGCCTTACATGATACAGCTGATCCCCCTTGTCCAAACCTGACCACTAAACCACTCTGGTATAGAAACACACACGTACACACTCACTGATTCCTCACAGAGCTCAAAGTGATCTCTACCTCTAATCATGAGGGTAACTCCATGACAATCATGTGTCAGCCGGCAAAAAACATTAAATCATGTTGTCCCCAGCAACAGGTCATGCTCACAACAGCAGCAGCGGAAATGTCAAGTGTAAAACCTTTTTCCCCACTAATAGATCTCATATGTGGCTTTGGTTTCTCTCAATGTCTCTTTCTGTGCCTTTTTGTCATTTTTCTATGGCTGTGACATTGAATGTTTTGCATTTTGTGCTTAGTTTTTTCCCTTTTGTGTAAGTTACACCAGGGAATTATATTGAGGCCTTTCATAGGGTTCAACATTTAAAGGGAAAGTCAAGCTATGGATTACTAGCTACTAGTAGTGCTACTAGCATTGCTGGCAATGGCCAGTCATTTACTGTAATTGCTGAAATGTGGTAAACGTTTTCTCCATCTGGTTGCAGGCCCCACCGGGGGTCTTGTGCTCACATAATCCCTGCAGCAAAATAAAAAAATATGTATTTATAATATGTATAATATGTATTTATTTATATCTACAATGTAACATTAACCCTGTCAAAATATCAAACTTTAACTTTTGTTTGTACTGAGACTCAGTTTAGACCTTGATCTACAATGGTTAGCTGCACTATAAGGTCATAAAGTCATGAGTTCATTTATCTTCTGTTTCGGGAAATAAGCTTACTTGCTTTCGCTTTGAGAGTTTGGTGACAAGATTGGTCCAACTCTCATGAGCTGGGAGGCAATTAGCCTACCTTAGGATAAAGATTGAGAGAAGGAAGAAATAGCTAGCTTGAGGAGTGTTGTTATCAACAGCTTGCCAGGGAACATGTAGCTGGAGATGCTCTGCACTAAAGTGCTGGGCAGATGGATAAACTCACCTTCCACTTCCTGCTTTCTACTTAACGCACAGATATGAGAGTGAGTATGAATCTTCGTAAGTTACTTTTAGAAAGGTTTTGGGGAACACGTGAAATAAAATTTGAGTTACATTTTATTACTGATAATATTTCCCATTAATAGAAATGGTAGCTGATGAGATATTCACTGACAGCAGTGAGAAATACAATATTTGGGGTAATTTAAGGACAAATGGTTGATTTAAGGACATGGCCAGCACCTTAGCAGAGGATACAATCACAATGTATCCCTGATATGTAAAGACAAGGTTTGAAAAGCAGCTCGGAATGAATTTGAGGTGTTTTCAAGAATGTCTGGCCAAGAAAGACTGGCTCAGTAAAGTGTCTGATTAGAACCATATTTTCCCTGCTAAGTGGATGATCGATTGAAACAGAAAACGGAGAAACGGGAGGGAGCAAGAGAACGAGGACAGGAGAACTGAAAGAACCAGAGAGCAGAAGGCACAAGAAGGTAAATGAAAGAGAGACGCAGAACAAAGAGCAGGAGAAAGAGAGAATTGAGTTTGTGTAACTCTGTCAGGGAGCCCCTTCAACAAGTTCAACAAGCAGACTTTCTCTAAGCAGCTCATTGGATCCAGATGACAACTTCCTCACTGTGTCCAGCAGCTCTGTGTACTATTGATCAGCCAGGAGACCCACACTTGGCAGACAAAAAGAGCTGCTTCTGAAAAACCAAATCAGTCATTATTTGGATTGTACCTCTATATGTTTTATGGTATGATGTATTGACAAATTGTTATATTTTCCACTAACTTTAACGGATCTCAGAGGCTCTGTGGTCAAAGGGCTATGGAAACAGCTGTAGAAATTGGATGGATTACAAAACATTTGTTGTACGCACGTGCCTTTTGCTTGATTTTCTGTCTTTCTTGTGTTTCTTGTGATCGAAACGGGTTTACGAGACAAACCTTGCTGCCTGGCTGTGGGTTTTGAATTTGGGCATTCAATCACTTTGTATAAGCTTTAAACAAGCTATCCAGTGTAAGAGCTTGGACAGACACAAATACATCACAGAAAAATGACGTGATGTGTTTGACGAAAAAAGAATAACCTAGTTTTAATGGGATAAGATATGAGATTTACGACATGACATAGACTGTAGACTGCTAATATTAGCTGAAGTTATGGATAGGAGATCTATATCATCTAATCTTTGATCTAGTTGCTAAACCTTATCATTTGACTTGTCCTGAGATTCACTCATCACTCCCAACAGTACATAAAGACATGTATAGTATGTTTTCCATCTGATTTTTTGTCTTCAGTGTCAGTGAAGCAAACCCCAACATTCCTGACTTGTTTGTTGCCTAAACTCTTCATGTCATCCTGGAGTCTTACAGAAGGAGAAAGGCTCCTTAAATTGAATTATAATGAAATTGTGATTGGTTGGTGTGGCTGTTGCTTGGCAGAGCACCAAGGTATCTTAATGGCATCCACTTTGTGCTTTTTTTCCATTTGTTCAGCATGTTTTAGCATGGCACTGGGTTGTGTCATGCAATGCAAGGGAGATCTACAGTATTGTGGCCACTGTGACAGTCCCTGCCCTTACAGTAGCCACATTGCATCTACAGAGTCAGTTACTATGTTAAAAAGTTATTGTTCAAAAAACTTTGTGCTTGTAATTCTTGTTTATGATCTTTAAGCGTTGAACTTCCAGGACAGGTTTTCCCCTTTGTGGCTTTTCAAGTGCTTAGTAAGTAAAAGTAGACCAGCAGTGGTCCAAAGCTTTGTAAATAATTATTTTTCATCGGTTGATGACTCAGACATCTCTGCCAGTGAATGGCAACAACACCAAACATTACTGTCATCGCCAGCAGAATCCTGTCCCGTCTATGTGTTGCTGTAACAGTTAATTATAGTTTCACATCAAGGTCAGAAAGACAACCAGATATGGTCAGATTGAAAAATGTATAATATTGTTTTGCAGTGGGCTTAAATACCCTAAATGGTGATATTACTCACAACCTCCTTTTTCCTCCATCAGTCTCTTGTATGATGACAAATAATCCAGTGATGTAAAAGTGAGTTAAAAACATTTTTAAATAATTAAAACTGAAGAGAATGTCTTTTTTGAAACTTTTTTCAAATTAGGGTTTCTTAATTTAGATTTCATTTTGTGAGACACATCCAAGGCTAGCAACAACAGCCATGTCATAAAGGCCAAGGTGATGTAAATACTATGGTGATGGATGCAATGTGTTTTTCTATGCAGGCTGTGGTTTAGTGGACAGGACACTAACTGAGGTTGGCTGGACATCCGCTGATGGCTCTGACAGCTGCTGCTGCTGCTTGCTTTGACATGGCATAAAAACGTATTTATATAATATTTTTGCTCTCTTTCCCCTGCTTTATCTCTTCGATTACATTTTGAACTACTCGATTCTCTTCCTTATTCTGCAAACCAAAAGGACAGTGATTCACACAGTCCTCAGTGGCACAGAGGACCACATAATAGCCCGCCTCATGTTTGTCTAATCTGGGAAAAAAGAAACAGTGTGTTTACAGAGGGGCTGCACTTAGTCAGAGAGCTTAATTGAAGGTGAGTGTTGGTATCTGGTCCTGGCCAAAAGAATGTGCATGGCCCCAAAGACTCATGGGATGTCACACCCACTCCTTGGGTCGGTTTCAGCTGCTTTGCATGTCTAAAAGAAACCACTACATCTGTTTTTACTTCATGTTTTGTTTGCGGATTGAAAAGAGAGAAAAAAATAGTGGCTTCAGTAAAAAATAATTACGTTGGTTTTATTCTCCTGGATCTCCTGGACTGAAGCAAGAGAGGGATTGGTGGAAAGAGACAAAGGAGGAGAGAGGAAGAGGAGCAATTGGGATGAACGCAGATTTGAGAGAGGGTCGGAAAGGGGAAAAAATGACCTGTTTGTGTGACCGTGTGCATGTGCACACACACATTCTTAAACGCAGACGGATTTCCCCAAGAGTGGAAACATCAAGACATCTCTGCCTTGTTGAGTGCGGCTGGAACACATTGAGGTTTACACTTCAGATCCGGACATTCAAGACATTCAAGGGGAAAACTGCATTCCACTTTCTCTACACTATGTCATACCCAGCAGCTGCAACCTACACAGGACCTCTCTTCTGTACACTTCCAAGATGGCTGCCATTTCACCTGAGAATGAATGAAAGAATTCAAAGAATGAACGATCAGCTAAACCACCTCTAGTCACATCTTTCATCAGCTTACACTTTAAATGACATCGTCAGCTTTCTATCCAATAAAATAATCAGGTTTTGTGACCTCATGCCTTGATATACAGCAAAACTCATCTCTCAAACATAATTGCAAACCTCTAACATATAATTAAGTACTTCTGTAGCTGCTTATATGCGGTCCCTCCAAGCCATCTGTTACTGTAATATCAACACACTAAGAAACCAAACCTTCTCTATCTTTGTCAGATCGTCTATGCACCACTGACAGGTGCACAAAAAGATAAAAATCAGTTTTCTGTTGAATTGATCATCTGGTTTTATAATATTGCCACACTGCTGCCAAAGATTCATAGTTCTCCCTCACAACTCTACACACAATAGCTTGGCAGCTCTTCCTCTGGCTCTCCACGCAGCCTATCTGCCTGTCAATCAGTATTTTTGAAATATTTTGGATTTAATGTGACAGCTCATAGGTACTACTGCGTACACTTCTCAGTGATTTGTGTAATGACTACATGTAATATCCATGCATGTTGCTTATTTTGAAAACCTTTGGCTATGTTTCAATTACAATTACAGTCACCAGTGAAATAAAAGCAACACCGTGTAACACTGGATTTCTGACCAAAACTAATGACCAGCTTTTGGCTAAATACTGTCAACATTTGTTCCATATTTAGCCATAAAAATCACTCTGATCCCTCAACCTTTTTTGGTCCACACTTTAAATGAAGGACAGGGGATTATGTCACTGCCTCTTTATGTGTGTTTGTGTCATTAAGGTGGTCTATCTGACTGTAAGGCTTGAAAGGAAACGCACTCTCTAAATGGATTATCATTTTGTTCTCTCTATCATCCACAGAAATAGAAATATGTAACATTGAGAGCCACTTCTCTTTTAACTGACTGTCAGCTGCTTTGTTGATCCATCAGTGAACTTTTCATCTTGGGGGGGGGCACATGTCTCTCTCTGCCCCAGCTGTTGCTGTTTGCACTGAGTGGACAGTAATTGCACACACGCACCCACATACACACACATACAAATATTGCAGTTGGCATTCAAATGGACAACTAAAGATAGAAATCCTGACATGGGATGTGATTATGATGAGTAAGTGTTGAAAGTCAAGTCTGACATACAGTATATATACTGTACCCCTTGTGGTTTCAAGTGTCCATCTGGTTATGACAGAGACATGCACACACACACACACACACACACACACACACGTATATCATACAGAAGACATCTTTGTTTCATATGGGAGAAAGTTGATTATTACCATAACTTTGAAGTCAAAAGAAAGAAATACACATACTTCATGTTCAAGTTGACTACATGTATTTTTGCATGCACATGGTCCACATGTGAATTCATAATTGAAGTAGATGCGGGAGTGTACACACACACTCACAGGTGTGGAGAGAGTTTTGTTTGTTTGGAAGGATTTAACTCCCTCCTACTTCTCCTCTCACATTTCTCCACCTCCTCCTCCCTTTTTCCTCTCTCACCCCTTCTCTGCTTTCTTCACATCCTCCCAACCACATGTTCCCTCACCTCCTTGAAGCAGCTTCTCTGGTCCTCTTTCGTTTCCACGTTTCTAAAATACCCGTTCATGTCATTCCATTGTTCTCCCCTTTGACAACTGTTCTTTCTCACCTCCTTTGCTCGTTTTTATCCTCTCCCCTGTCCTGACACAAACTTTCACACACACACACACACACACACACACACACACCAGTTCGGAGGAATGTCTGGAATGTGTCCGTTCCTGCAGCATCATGTTGTTGTTACACATATGACTGCAACCCCAGAACCTGAGGAGTGTGAGTGTTTTTCCAGAGCCCATGGATGGACGGATGGATGGAGGGATAGAATGATTGATGAAGAAGTGGGACAGTGTTGACCCAGCCCTTAAAGGCTCTGTGCTTAATCCAAAGGTAAACAACAAGGTGCCACCCCAGCAAATAAGAGTTTTTCCCTGTGGAACGCTCCCTCACAACACACAGATACCTCCTGCGAACAGTGGGACTTAGAGGCAGATGCACCCACAAATGCTTCAGAAAATGGAAATTGACAGATTGACATATGTGTTTGGGTTAAAAACGTTCAAATTCCCACACTGAAGACACTGATGACAATGTCACATGTTCTTTATCTGTTGCAATACCATGCTGATATGTAGTTAGATATTAAGTTGCACACAATTTTATACACATTTTCCGGTCATTGAGCACCGATTATTCTTCTACTCTTCTACATAAGCCTGTGGGTCTCAAAAATGTTTAGCCACTTAACAATTTGTAATAATAAGAGCCAGTTTTGGCAGAGCTTTGATAAAGAAACATTTTTTTAAGCAGTTTATAAAACCTGCCCCGTGTAGGTCCAATTAGCACTGTCCCAAACCCAGACATGGCTCAGACCTCCTCCAGCGTGGGATGGAGAGGAGATTTATCTTCCTCCACGGATGGCTAACCTGATGGAAATGTAGATAACCTGCCTGCTCATCCTTGCTTGGCTGAGGAAGCTAAAACTTCTGTCTTCACTGGTCTAAAATGTAAACAAATATCTGTCAGTTAATGTGCATTTAGTTGGAAAGCAACACGTGACCTGCTTACTTTTGGTTAAGCCATCGGTTTGATTTAACTGCAGGATGTAACAGATGTAAAATACTAAATATTAAACAACAAGCATAAACACCATAATCTATAAAAGTTTATAAAATACAATGCTTTCTGAAGTTGATTGTCTCATTTTGTAAATCTAGTTACATAACGTCAGTGTCACTGGTCAAATTAGGACACATCAAGTGTACATCTGAATAAAGTTGCAAAACACACTGCATGTACCTCCTTATCAAATTGGCAGTATCCAAATCCCCATCCTAACTTCTCTGGTTGAATGGGGGAGTTCATTTCTGAATGGCTGATGATAGTAAGCGCCTCACCTCCCATTTCTCTTATCAGCTCAGCTTAGCCAGCGGAGAGATGGAGGAGTCCATCTAACTGGATTTAAGCTTGTCTCCTTGTTTATCCCTCTGATTGATAATGTTCATCTGCTGAACTCTGCTCTGCATTCTCTCCACTGGTGTTTTACAATCACGGTGACGTCACAAGTCTGGAAGGCACAGTTTATTTAGACTATAAAATGTTTTACAGTTAAATATGTTTTGTTGAGGATGGTGTGCTGTATTATTCCACCTTCAATGTGTCTCCCATTATTCTTTTTAGCTTCACATCACCTATTGTGCATCAATTTAGCATCCTAAGGGAAATTGAATTCAGCATGCAAAGGTGGAAATACAAGATTTCTATTTTATCTATTTTTCCAGCCATTATTTTCTTAATCCAGATCGAGGTCAGACAGACAAAGAATGCAGCTTTCCTTGCTCTCATGTCCTCAAACTTGTTTGCACTCTCAGGCCAACTGAAATGTTGAATCCCTCTATGTACTGGTTTGTCCAGGGATCCCCTCCCAGTCAGACTGGCTGAAACATCCTATTTAGATCACATTACACAATAAAATGTCTCTATTCAACATAAAAGAGCAATGATTCCACTGAGCCCCTCCTAGCTTTGTCTCTAAGGCTGTTTCCAAAAATTCATTTCAGCTGCTTGTATCTGCAATCTTATCATACAGCTTCCACCCACAAGCTTGACCATAAAAGTGACGGCAATTGATAAATCATTAGCTTTACCATCTGGCCCTGCTCAATTTTTACCACACCAATCTGATAAAAAAAGTGTACAGTGGGTCTACAGTGCAGATCCACCTGTTCCACCAGCTCCATTTTACATTTTCTTGGTCACAAGGCCCTGAGGTTCTTGGCAATTCTGTCTTTTACACATTGCGGCAATTCAGACTCAGTGAGAGCCAGAGGTCAAGGGTAGGGTATATTATAAGCCTACTTCAAGTCCACAACACACAGACTGGTTGAGGAAAAACTCCCTTGACTGTGACCAATATGAATACAAGGCTAAAGCTCTGCCTCCCACTTATACGTAAGTATAAACCTAAAAAATCTGAGTAATCATTTAGATCATTTGCTCTGGCACTAATGATTGGCCTATGCTTTAATCTCCAAGTTAATATTTTTAAAGGAAGGACTTGGAAATAAAATTTGCCTCATTTGCCATTTGCGGCTGTTTGCACAGCCGTGCTGTCTGGTGGAAGATATAACAGCAGCAGCTCAGCCTGGCATCACCAACCAATACTCCACAGCACATCCTGGGGCCATAAACTTGTATAACTCCAACCCAAAGGAGGATGGAGACAAAGGGTTATGAAAACCTCTTGCTTCTCATCCTGTCCAAACTCTTTGCTTGTGGGCAGCTAACAGAATTTGACTCTCAACCTTTTTTGGTCCAGATCTGAAGGTTATGAAAACATGTGCAGTTTTAATGTGATTCTTGCATTGCAACATTCTGAGAGGAATTGCTCAGTGTGGATATATTGTGCGGCAGTGGATGAATGAAGGAGCCCGGAATACGAAAGTATAAATAAAACTATGGAAACATTCAGAAATCAGACAAATGACAGTGTACTGAGAGATGCATCTGTAAACCAGTGTGTGCTTATTCTGTGTTAGGCAGACTTTTATTACCTGAAGATGAATGATTTCCATTACATCTGACTGCATTTGATTTGCTGGGTGAAACTATCACAAACCAAAGATTGTTCTCTTTCCTGGATCTGACTGTTGTTTCCACTTGTGTATATACTTTATTGTGCAAGTTTGTTTTGCAGTTGCATGCACACACACAGAGAAGAAGAAGAATTAGTATACTGTCAGGGACGAATGTGTGTACATGCAGCCATGGCATGCATCACTTAGTATTAATCTAAAATGAAGTGTCTCATGTGGTATAAAATCAGACAGATCAGCTCTGGAATGTGTTTAGCTGGTCTGCTCTGTTTTGTCTGAGGCCTAAATGATCTTGATTGGAATGCAAGTGTTCATAATTTATTAAGCAAACTCAAAAAGAAGTCACTGGCAACACACAATAACACTGAAGGACTCAACCCGAGCGAAAAAACACCAAGCCAGGGATTCTGTTGAAGGTTTTGGCTGACCTTCCAGACCAAAGAGCTGTTTATCTTAAATGTTAGGAAATGAAACCATTTGTGTTTGCTTGAATTATCCCTGATTGGAGCCAGATATACCAAATTAGATGCTAGAAAAATGTTTCTCATTCAAGGTGAAATAACATATTAGATAATGTTCCATTGTTTTTTCCATCTATCTCTGTTTATTGATAACAATCTTTTAGAGCTATTCAATATACTTGTCAAAGCAAGCACAAACACATTAACATCATTCACAATTACTCTTATTATATTGGTGTTTTCTTTTAAAGGGTTGAGCTGACAAAGACAAATCTGTATTTTTCATTTTAAACTCAGAACGGCGAATTCCAAAGACACCAAGAACCTAACGTGTATGGTTTTACACTGCTGGAGTGAGAGAACAAGGGAAGATGGAGAGTTGGAGAGATGACATATTTGGATATGTCCATCAGTCATCACTTCATGTACAATTGAAAATATGTGTGTGGAGGTGATTTTGATACATCAGAGAAAGCAGATCCTTTTATGGATCAAATCGCAGAACAACATTTAGCAAAGTCAATTTATTCGATTCAGTGGATACATGTGCACACAAAGAATATTCAGTAACAAGACAGATGAGAGAGGGGAGAAAAATCGTTTTTGGGAGAATTTACACAGCTCCAAAAATCAGACAGCTTTGCTTGAGTTATGAAAGCCAGGGAAAGCCCCAGGAATTTCCCCTCACATTGTTAAACAAAGAGTATCTATGTGATTCTGTTATATTGTCTGGAAGCTATGTCTAAATCATATTTGAACAGTTTCCTATTAAACATCAATTAGCATCAATTACTCACTAACCACTTCTCACTTTCTTGCTTCATTCCAGGGCTTAATGAGTCTGAAATATACTGTAAAATGATGTATCTGTTATTAATTCTATGCAATCATTCGTGCCAAGAGAATGATGCCTGTCTAAACATTTCGCTAATGATCTACATCACACTTTCACTTGATGGCAGTAATAATGATGGTGCCCTTTGTAATTTTCTTTGATTGATGGATTCAGTTTGACATTATGCATTATTGTGTAGAATAATTGAAACCATTTGAACATTGCTATGTAAACCACAATTTTTAAAAAGTGTGATTTTTTAGGGCTGTTTGGCTGAGAAACTTTGCCGTTTTTGTAGGTAGTCATCAAAAACGTTCCCCAGAATTCCTTGAATCATGACCAGTCATTAGAGACACTCTCACTGTAATGTGGAAATGTAGTGCGACTATCGTATGTTTCATTGTATTTTGAGGAGAAACCTGCTAATGTTTAGTTCACACACAAAGTCTTTATTAGCCTGTGGTTTCTATGAATGCCATACAGAAAACCACAATAAAAACAGATCATTGCTGATTTTTACACTGTAAAATGGAAAAATGTTCCACTGTGGTACTGTATAAACAACCTGATGTTAATTCTTATTCAACAAAGAATGCTGGTTTATTAACTTGTGGTCCTTCCCATGCTTCTTGGTTGTTTTGCATCTTTGTTTTGTTGTCGTTACACTCCTTTGTCCTTTGCTGGAATCCATTGTTCTCCATAATCTATTTTGTGGTAGTATAACTTACTGTGACAACCTTGCAACCAATTGGAGGCCTGAGAGAGAGAAAAGGGACACATAGTTTGACTGGAGCAACCTGAGTCTGCTCTCAGGGCGGCTGGTGTCTGCAACATGTGTGCAAAAAGGTCTCCATTCTAAAAGAGAAAGCCCCACACACACTTCCCTTACAAGTCTATTGTATATAAACCTTTGAGGCTAACTATACAGTGAGCTCCGATTGCTATGTCAAACAAACGCAAACTGATATAATGTCTGAGAGAAGGAGTTTACCCTTTGAGGAAGTGTTGCAGTCTGAGTACAATATGTCCTACATCATGAGGGCTGCCCCTGTTCACCGAGACAAACCTTCCATCCCAATATTGCACCATTTAATGGTTAGAAACTGGCTTTAACACTTTCTGTTACACTGATCACTGAGCCTGGCAATAGTTATATCTTATCGCTGGCAAAGTTTGGACTGAAACAGATGAATGACTAAGACCATTTGCTGTAAAAAGTTCCAGATTATCAGTGTTGCAAAACTTCAGAGATATACAATCCTGAACGTACCTATCCTGGCTGACCACAGCTGAGGGGCATAATTGTGACAGAGGAAGTGGTTTTCAGGCCTACACACTGAGGTTAATGCCTTTTAAACCTCTACATGTGTCAGTGATTGAGGTTTAACAGGGTGACGGCCCAGTTGGCTCTGAACAAACACTCAACAACGTTGCCATGCTTTAGCCTCCTATTTGACATGACACCGGGATTATTAATATACAGAGGTGGAGAAACTGATGGTTTATGGGTGGTTGTGAACATAGTGAGAAACTGAAAAAGTCAAGTGTAGGATAACACCGTTTCTTTCAGTTCTTCTCCACAGGACATCTTCAAAGTAAAAAACAAGGCTCTTCTTTGTTCACCCCATACATCTGTCCTTCCACCTATCTATCCAACATGTGTTACCTCGGATAATCTTTTGACTTTCATGCCACTCAAACAGAGATTTACATCCTTTTTTTTGTTGTGGCAATAATGCGAATTACTCATCCATGTCCAACAGTTAAAAGGCAACACATGCAGACATTCTCTCACGTCTCCCCCTGTCACTGTGAGGACTTTATGGGAGACAATGTTGTGAAACAGGTGCTTCTGTGACAGTCCGTTCAGAAGTCAGGAACCCAGTGTGTGTCTGCATGCAATGATTGTGCAGTTGTGCCTGAATGTACATCATACGTGTTGATGTATTTGGTCATGGAAATGAATGAACATACAGAAAATATGTGTATGTGTGTATTACTGTTACTTGAATAAGCAAATAAATGTAACTGTCCAAAGAGTTTGTCTCTTGAGCAAGTTTCAAGTTGCATTTTACTTTATCATCATCAAATTCAGATCAAAAGAGATAGAGAGAGGGAGCTGAAGATGAGAGACAAGAGAGAAAAAAAAGTTAAACTGTGTCAGGCTTAGCAACCAGGCTAATTTCTGCAGAAGAAGACAACAGGTTGACCCCTGGAGAACACGAAGCGTTCAGTCTGCAGGAAAACTGTCAAACACATGGCAGTCCTAATCAGAAAACAGAAGAAATATGCGTGTTTCTTTGTGTGTTTCACATTTTGGAAGAAGTGGCTAAAAAGCAGATATTCCGGCTGGCAGAGCTTGGAAGGGACCTGTCCCTCTGAATTTCCTGGTCGGACAGTGGAGGCTGTAGATATGGTTACCCCGCAGAAAGCGGAGGGGACTACACTCCAATTAGACTGAGCTGCTGCTGGCCTTGATAGCTCTCAATAGGAGAGGCAGATGGAACTGATATATAGTGTGTGTGTGTGTGTGTGTGTGTGTGTGTGTGTGTGTGTGTGTGTGTGTGTGTGTGTGTGTGTGTATGTGTGTGGGTGTGCGTGTGCATTCAACAAACCTCATCCTGGACATTGCCACAGTTTTCCAACATGCTAAAAGCATACATCCGTAGAAATCTAATAAAATCCATAAATTGTTCTGGTGGAATGCTGCGGTGCAATGTATGGTGAGCAGGCCTCAGGAAGCAAATGAAAACCACCCACCAAAGACAGAGAGACCAAGTGTGTGTGTCTGTGTACACTTTACATGAGCACATGTGTATGCTTAAGGTGCCAATATAAATCAACCAAACTGAATGTGCAGATGAAAGCAACACAATAACTGTGTTTACTTGTGTTCTAACCAGTGTGTTGATAAAACCCTGTAATGGATGCATGAGAGGAAATAACTCGCCATTATCAATAATGTGTTTTATACAAATATTTGTTCTTTCCAAATGTCTTTAGTATATTTTGTATTCAGAAATAGAAAAACATTCAAATTCAGGACTACACTTTAACATTTAAAGTAAAAAGTCAAATGACAGATGAAGAAAACCAAAGCTCTCTTCAAGTTTGAGCCATCATTTGTAGCATCACTGCCAATGAGAGTAATATGCAGCTGGTGCTGGTTTTACAATGAGCTCAGTCTGTCAAGAATTTTAAATAAATATCAAAATATCAAAACCATGTCATTAATAAATAAAGAAAATCATTAAATGAAAACAGTATTGCAGCTTTGCAGATGCAATAAGACCAGAGTGAAGTGCAACTGAGTTGGAATGCAGCCAGCACCTGAAACATTGACAGTGCAGAGCTGTGCGCACTGTTTCTGGATAGGTGCTGTGGTTAAAGTGATCACACTGTAGTTCATGTTTTGACTGCTTTCATTCACCTCAGTGAGGGAAGCGGAAAATTAACTTATTAACAATAGTAAATTGCCAAACAACATGTAAAGGTCTTAGGTGGTCACGTGTGTGTTTTTACCTCACCTCCCAGTACAGTATAAAAATCAACTCGCAGACTTGAAACTTTTTTGAGCCAGGTAATAAATTACTCCAAAACTACTGAATCAGTCCCACACTTGAATGCAAAACAATGCACCCTGACATCATTAGGGTTATTTTTTCAAACATTGGATAGCTCCCTACAGAGCCGCAGGACAAATTATACAACTGTGTTTAGAGGCACAGCAGCACTTCTTGTCATAAGTAAACTGAAGAGTGTGTGTAAAATCAGTGTAGTGGCTCTTAAAATCTATTCAAATGGGTTTTTTTCTGAAAAGGTCTTATAGCATTAACAATATATGTACTGTATCTCAACTCAAGCTATCTGCTGAGTTATATGGCAATGGCTATTACTGACCATAGGAGATGGTCTAGGTGGTATTATGTCTTTAACCCTTACATTGATTTTCAGGATGCTTACTTGTGGGTATGTGCTGAAACACTGAAGGTGTCAGTGAGACCCTAACTACAAGTTCAGCCTCCCATTACAACAGAATTGCCAGTCACAAGAGAGCAGGGAAATACTTAAACTCAAAGGAAATGAGCCGGACAGAGCGGTACATTATTTCTCTTGCAGGCTCAATCTGCTCAGCAATTCATCACGAGTTTGAGCCGTACGGCTCAGCTCAACATCAGTTTCTCAACAAAGAATGACATTTGGGCTTGATGCAAAGACACACAAACATCCTGATGGCTTCTCCTGTGAAATGTGGCGTCAGTCAGAACTACATTTAAGGGAGGAGATGAGTGAGGAGCCCGAACCTCTTAAATGCTATTTAATCACTTGAAGCAGCAGCAGTAACCATGCAATCAAGCACTTTGACTCCCCCTTGCTGTTTATCTCATCTTAATAATTGAGAAGAAGGTTGATGGATGCGTTTAATAGCTGGGGAGAACAAGACCACTTACGTGGCCCATCAATCTCAACCTGCTAGGGGTGAAAAAAGACAAGAGCCTTCTCCATATCCGGGGGATTTGGCTGCACCTTTTAAGGAGCTTTTCCCAGATACAAAAGACAAATTGAGTCTTTTTGGGGGGAGAGGACACCAAGACACAAAGGACAAAGAATGGGAAGAAGAGGGAGGGGAGGGGAGAGGGCGGGAAAGGTGGCTGGAGGAATGAGGGGAGATGGAGGAGGAGAGATGTGAATTCAAGAAGGTGAGAGTTTGCTGGACTCCTCTCGTGCATGGAGCGCAGAGGATTTTAAAAGTGAAAAATTTTCCTTACAGTGCTACTTTGAGTTCAAGGGCACAGTCGCAGGGAAAAGGGAAAACTGGGGACAGGCAGAAAGGAGACAGGAGCAAAAGGGTAAAGGAGGAAGAGAGAAGAGACACATTTCCTAAAAAAGTTAGCACTAGGATCTTTCATTTCAAGCTTATCTACTGTCTGATCTGAAATACGGGGTGCAGACACAAGAGAGAGCCCTGAGTCCTGGCACCTGCTGTCTTCTTTTCCTTTTGTTTACAACACAGAGAACACACTGTGTATTTCCAACCATGCTCATGAAAGCTGAGATGTTTTTTTGTGTCATGGTTTAACACATAAGCATATCAAATGAATTGATTTTAAGCATGATTTAGAGAGAGTCATGAATTACACCTCGCCAAGCAGACAGCGAATAAAAAGGGGGTTAGGTGTAAAGAAAAAACGCACAATTGCTCAATTCAATGCACACAAGAGGTTTTTCTGCCAGAGCCTTATATGGTCTGGTGTGACTCTTCTCTTCTTGGACTACTGTTAAACCATATTTACCCTGTAATTGCCACTTATTGCCACAGTTGCCCCTGTTAAGCAAAGGTTACGTGGGACTGCTTTAAATCTAACCTTAAACCTTAATCTTAACTAACGTGGTTTTACTTGTCTGTAACTATCCGTTGACTAAATGTATTCATGTGGAAAACACATGAAGACGGTGTGTCTAATTCTCTCATAATCCCGTCACAATGAAGGTATATTTTCAATCTTGTATTCATGAAAAATAGAACCTTTTTTATCCCTCTTTCCCACTTCATGTTTCAAAATAAACACTCTGAAACACTTCCCTCACTTGCAGCATAAATGAACTGCATCCCGGTCTGGCTGGCCGTCAAATTCCACATTACTCTGCTCATAGCTCCCCTCCTCTGCTCTGCTTAGTTAAGGAATAATATGACTGTGATGATATGAATGTGACTGTTTAAGAGTAAGTGGTGAGGTATTGACAGAGAATTAGAGTGATACTAATCTAATTTCCTGCTTGTGCGTGCTCAGGTCAACATCTTAGTGATACTTTGGTTTTGAAAATTAGTTTAAACCAGGGAGGTTTTTGGTACATTCTGAACTAATGTTACTCTTTTTCACGCATGAGATGGGGGAGGGGGTGGTGGTGGTGGAGGGAGGTTATGGGGGTAGCAGGAGGAGAGAAAAGCCGGGACGAACACCTGCTTGCAATTTTACAGAAAAGAGGAAAAAAAATCTTCAATCTGGGCTTGGACGGCTGGCTGGCTGGCTGGCATAGGAACACGGCATCGTTTTTCAGATCAATCCGATATTAAGCCTACATAAACGCCAACTTCTCTGGAGAACTGGCCAAGTGTTGACATTTTTGACACATGGCCAGAGGCCCTTGCAGGTAGCGCTACTCTTAACGAGAGAAATGTGATAAATGTCTTTTACAACTTTCACACTATTGGAAATTCAGCTTGTCCATGTGTACATTCCAAGCAAAGCTAAGTGTCATAAAATATCAAAAGAAGACAAGCTGTCCACGCCACTGTTCAGCTGTTAAAGTGTTTGATGGGATTTAAAATGGGTGGGGTGATTTGTCTTATTTGGTGGGCCCCCACATTAAAAGAGTTGTTTAATCATCCCATCGGTACACTAAATCCTGTCAAGTTGAGTCTTAAAAGATTAAGAATCCATTGTCTCTGTAAATCATGTTGACACTTGCTATAATTATAGAAATATCTTCGCTTAATGTTCTGCAACATGCCAGATCTTAGGAAGATAATAGTTCTTTACATAAAAGGGTGATTAGATTTATAGATTACATATCAACAGAGCGGTGGTATTTAACTACTAAAACTATGAAGGCGGTCATTACATTCCCACATTCAATTATCAACATTCCCTTTTGATAAAATCTGAAAACCAGTTTTGATTTCACTCTTCCTCTGAGCTAAAACATTTTTTCAGCTGCATGTGGTCGAGTATCTGTATGAGTCTGCTTGTATGTGTATGAGGATGTTGTTATTCTTGTGGGTGCATTCATGTATCTGTGTATGTACTGTCCTGTATGTGTGCATACATCTGTGTATTCGAGCTGTAGATTTGAAGATTTGCAGTAACCCCAAACCACAGTGATGTGGACATCTGAGTCAGCACTGTCTCTCCGTCTCAGGCTGTAGTCTGACTTTCTGGCCTCGTCAAGAGAGAAGATATCAAAGGACAGCCATCTGGTTCCTCCCTCTGTCTCTGTTACTCCACATGTAGTAATAAAGGATACAAGTTGAGGATTCTCTGAGCTGACTTGTAGGAAGCAATCTTGTCTTGATGGGAGAGAGAAATACATTTCATATACATGTGAGGAGGAACTTAAACCTGAGAAATAATTAAACACTTCTCCAATCCAAAAAAATCCAACTTTTTACAAATGTCCTGTTGATTGTGAATACATTTGAAATATTTTACAATACATTTACAAGGGTTTGGCTTTTCTATGCAGTAACAGAAAATAAATGTCACCTGTGCTATTCAGTAGAAAAGCAGTTCTGAGTAGTATCTTTAAAGCAAAAGTAAAAGTACTAACAACGTTAAGCGTAGCTTGAAAACATGCGTGAGTGACTGACATAGACATTGCACACAATGGTGCAGATGCTGACATCTTGTCCAAACCTCATGACCCAACAGCCCTGCTCTGGTACACAAACATTTGAATTCACAAATGCACACACACACAAACTATTACACAGCTGTCAGACACAAATACACACATACAGATCTCATTTCAAGCAGATCCTCCAGCATCAACGTGGTGAACTTTGTGAGAAGCTTTCATGGTGACTGCACTTAGTGTACATTTCTCTGGAGCTGGACCACGACCTGCAGCGGGGCTGCTGCCTGTCGCAGCTCTGCAGTTTAGCCCGCCTTCAACTGATAAGAAGACTCCTCCAGAACAATGCATCCAATTGTGTACACGAGGCTCTGCAGGGTGACTGAGGAGTCGTGCAGATATGCACACATCCAGACTATGAAAACAAACAAACTTTTTAGGACTATTCATGCATTCCTTTTTCTCTGAGTTATTTGACAGTATAAGTGTCTGTCTAATAAAACCTCAGAGCTGCAGGACCGTCACAGAGAAGAGGAGACAGTCATTCTTCCAAGTTCTTATTAGGTTCACTCTGATGCTTAATTAAGCTAATAAGTAGAATATTTTGATGAAGAAGTAGAAACAGTGTTTCAGTTCCAGCCAAGCATGTGGAACATCACACAAGATGCTTGGAGGGTATCTGAGACAACCATTATGGTTCCAGGACACCATACGCTGTTAGAACCACTTCTTGCACGTCATTCAGCACAATGTGAATGACATGAACTGACAAATCTTGGTCTCTCTCTCTCTAACATCAGGTATATGCAGTATGCCCTAATAGCACATCATTCAGCACCCTGGACAGCGAATATGTAATTACACAATACATAAAACATGAAACAAAAAATCTAAAAGCTAACTGAGAAGCTTGTTAAGACAGTCAAGCACACACGAAACACTTTGATAAATCCCGGATGTGATTGCAAAACCTTGTTGATCCATTGGAATTATTTTACAATTCATTCAGTGTCTCTTACGCCGGATTGCAATGATAGGAAATCTATTTTGCTTACACAAATAATGGATTCAGGAAACAGCTTTGGCTGCTTTGACAGTGGAAAGAAAAGCAGTAACAAACACACCATGAGGGAAAGCAGTAATTCCCTAGAGCAAGCTGCAATAGCATATATACAGATACTCTTTCCATGTACTTAAAATATTTAGAATGTTGGTACCTCTGTAAAATCTAAATATTGTACTAAGGTTTGTTATTTATATTGTTTTATACAATAAATTTGAAGGGCTGTCACAGGTGCTCAGGTAAGTAAGCAGGAAAATGTTAGACGAGTATAGATATTTCAGTGTATATTTTTGAATTTTAAAACAAGAAGGGTAGTTTATGTTTAATCAATATTCTTGTATGAATCACTGGTGTGCACAAGTTTATCTGACGTCTGACGTGCTGCACAACATGGAGTTGTTGCAATAATCTCGTTGCTGTACACGGGTCTGCGCACATCTCGCCGCAGACAGAGATCTCTGGAGGCGTTATCAGTCAGACCACTTAAACACTTGGGCCCGGGAACACCGAGTCTCCTCATAATTCTCTGTAAATTTCTGCAAGATAAAGCGCTGCTAGCATCCCTCCGTGTGACGACAGACACCAGTATATGAGTAGAGATGAAAGGATAGTCTTTCAACACTGAACGGAAACAAACAGGCTCAAGAGCCCAAGCATGCCTCCAACCCCCTCCCCTCTCCCCGCTCCCCTCTCTCCACTTCTCTGTCCGCTCCTCTCCTACGCTCTCTCTTTCCATCAGTCATAGGGGAGTCCTCCAAATCATCAGTCAAGCATGCACCGGGTGGATGCAAGGATGTTAGCTGTTACTCAGAGGGTGCTTGGGGCTTTGTTTCTATCATCTAAAGTTACCCGGATGAACTAGATTTCCTGAATTAATGTGGCACAAAGTTCCCTTTTTGTTGTTGTTGTTGTTGTTGTTTTGTTGTTGTTTGTTTATGGTGTTCATAGAAAACTTCTGAGAAAAATCAATGACATTTTCTTTTTATTAAATATGTAAGCACTGTTTCACAAAAACATTTCTACAAGTGATCTACAGAAATTGTAATGACTATCAAATGAAAGGAAAGCCACTTACCATTGTCTAAACACACTACAGAAACAGGGGACAAACAACAGCACACACACACACACACACACACACACACACACACATCTAATGCACAACAGTACAAAATATGTTGCGTGTCTATGGATATGGTTGTTGGTTTATAATAATAACAATTCCTAAATAACGCCATCCCAAAATATTTCTGGGACTTTCCTGGTATGTGATTGCAGCACATGGATACAGATAGTACCACTATTTTCCAGAAATTTTGGCTGCCAACAGTAGCTGACACAGAATACAGCCAATAACACATTCTCTCATTCTTACTCACTGCACTTACTCATCCTGCTGGAAATAATGTTAATTTGGTTAAAGGATGTTTTTGTCTAGGGTTAAAAAATAAAATCTGTGTTAGGGTTAGTTTGTGGTGTTAGTGGTTGGTATTTCAGTGTTTAATTTTTTTTTCTGCATTTTCTAGCCGATCTGGAATTGTTAATTTCCTATAGGCTTGGTCACTGTTAACTCCTCTGTTGGGGAGGACGGAGACAACCAGACCTGCCAGCAAATAAGCTTCACTGGGAGAGTGTAACATGAGCAGAGGTTCACAATATTTTCCTTAGACACCCCACCTCTCCTTCGTGCAGGTGCCCTAACAAACCAGTAAAGGCACCAGTGCAGTAACCCACAGTTAGTGCAAGGCCATGATACCACACTGGCTTCTCACCCACAACGTCTGATAGATTGCAGATGGAGGGGGAGAGTGTATTGTTTGTCTTGCTGTTGATCTAATGTTTGCTGTTGCTGGGTAATGAGGGAACCACACCATTATATTCGCTTCATTACTGAGACAAATGCACTGAATCAGGTTTTTAATTGGAATGGCATTTTATTTGCCTGTTAATTTGGCAATAGTCGCAACAGTAAAAGACACACAACACACTATCAGAGAAAGTCAACAACAAGGATGCTGTGAGTGCTAGAATAAAATGGATTACACACAAACAACTTGTCAGCTTTTATTAGCAGATATGTATATTTCATTCAGTGTAACAGTTTAACTGGATTGATGGAGGCATTAGAATCACATTTACATGCACAGTGGTTGAACGGGGGTCGCACATGACGCACTCTAACATTCTTACACACCTATTACATATAGGCCTACTCTTTGTGGAGTAAGGAGTGACATTCCTTAACATACAACAGACAAAAGATGGCTTAGACAAACTTTTACATGTAGCTTTAAACTTCACAGTGCAAATCCACTGATCATGGAGCTGTTGAAACACACCCTCTTCTCCCACCAGTTACAGTATTTCAACCTCTCATTGTTCCCTTTGACCTCAAAGACCCACAACTTCTACACTGACTTCATTCAGTGATTCAGCCAGTCGTGAGCTCTCCTGTCATGAGGAAGCTACGTACATATGATAGAAAGAAGGCAGAAGATGAAAGCGTGACACATCACTCCCGAGAGCTTCTCTTTGCTCTGCAACGCACCCTGCTCATCAATGAAGGGCTTTGACTTCAAACAGTCGCAGTCTAGTCCCAGAATGACACACAGGAAAACAAGGCACCACTCGGAGACTTTTGATCCTGTCAGAGTCTGTCCAGTTCACCCAACAATAGCTTGAAAAAGGTTGCTTTTAACAACGGAATTAAAGTCTGAACTTTGTGCTGTATGTGCAACTTGAGATATGTTTGTCAGTCAGCGAATAAGTAAAAGACTTTTTAAATGTTTCAGCAACAGGGGAACCTTTTTATATTTTAGTGTTTTACTGTAGTCAAGTCATACCTCTTTTCTGCAGGGGAAAGAGCATTTAGCGTGCTTTAGTCAAAATCCAGCATGAATGAATGGAGATCTTGTTTAATTTCATTCCTAAGCAATTATATTATCCTATTGGTAGGGAAATTACTGCTTTTAATCACAGAGGAGAAAAACAATTCAGACAGGATTACTTTCTCTGAGACAAACCTCCCTCCAGACAAGGGGCATTTAGACTGTCTACTTGTTCACCAAAGTCTATTTAATATCCGTCTGATTCTTACCATCCCCTGGCTGCACTGCTTATCTGTACTCATATTTTCCGCCGTCCAGCTTCAATTTCAACAACGGATTTCAGTACTAAAGCAAACCCACAGCACTCAAGAACCAACCTAGGAGCTGTTTTTAGGTTGCACCCAAACACAGAGTTCAGGTGAGCATCTCCTCCGCGTTATCTCTTGCAGTTTGATTGTCATTTCTCTACAAAGCGAGAACCAGCCCATCGGCCAGCATGGAGGATCACTCCTGGTGATGTGCCCAGCTTCCTAAATGTGGAACTGATTCAGGAAGCAGAGAGACATGGTGGTTGACTGATGGCGGTGTTGATTTAGGTTACTGTCTGCCAACAGTAACCTAAATCAACCTCAACAATCTATATTTTTTACTTAAAACAATGTCACCTGCATTAAAATAGGAAAGAAATGAACTCTCTGTAAATGCTTTTCTTCAGTGTGTAAATGTACAATGTGCATCTGTGAATTACCTGTGCGTCTGTCTATGCTTAAACTGTATTTATTTATTTATTATTACCTATTATAAGAAACTACCTGTTTAAATAAAGGATTAGATAAAACTAATGGATCCTCAGTCAATAAAAGTAACAATCCTAGCTGACACCAGCATGTCCTGAATCAGTGATTCTCCAACTCAGCAAGGGGCCATACTACTGATTCCACACATGCCTTCTCTCCAGGACACCTCCTTTTCACATCACACCAGCAACCCCACAACAACTCTCCCTCTGCCGCTAATTTAATGTTGTGTTTTGTTTTTTCTTGCCCTCTAAGAGCTCGTCTAAATGGCTGGCGTTGATGAATGCATGTAAAGGATACGCTGCAGGTAGGATATGGTTACAAGCTAAGCTGGGAGGGAGGGAGGGAGAAAGGGATGAAGGGATAAGAGGGAGGAATGGAGGGAGGCATAGTTTATAGATGGGCCTGGGGGGGAGTTGTGAGGGTGTGTGGAGGGTCAGGATGTTTGTCTTCCAATGAGCCGTGACTCTGAGAGAAAGAGGAGGGGAGAGTGGGATGAGAGAGGAGAGGAGGGTGACAAGAGATGAAGGGAGGGAGATTAACGCAGAGTGCCTCAGCATCTTCATTGACAAAGCAGGGGGATGTGAAAAGGTATCCATTAAATAGGTTTTTTATGTACCTGACTGTATTATTCCTGATTATGTAATAATACTAAATACTCTATATACTACTAATAATTTGATTGCCTTTTTCTTATTTGTCAGTCCAGAAAAAAATATTCTTTAAGCACATCTTTTTTTTGCATGTCTGTATGTAGCTGTGTGGTAGTGTGTGATAGAAATCAACAGAGAGAGATACACACACAGATTAAAAAAAACAGCAGGAGAGAAAGTGCATGCCTGTGTTAGAGAGTGTGTGTGTGTGTGTGTGTGCCACTGCTTGGTGGGATTGTGGAGTTTGTTTATTTGTTTTTCTAGATGGCTCATAATGTTTGTCTGTTTGTGTGTGTGTCTGCTTGTGCTTGAGAGGCTGTGGTGTGCACGTTTCTCTTAGGGCACGTACAGGGCAAAGGGAGTGTGTCGGTGTGGGCGTGTAAACAAAGCACGGCGTGCGGACACACACACACACACACACACACACACTCATTGGGCTGTGTTGAAGTGTTTATAAGTCCTGAGAGGGGAGATTCCCTTTGCACCCTGAGGGCAATCTCATTCCAAGCCAATTAATACCTACACACACACACACACACACACACACACACACACTTCACTTTCTCTTCACAAACACCCACTTGCACACAAGCACACACAGGAATGCTAACATAAAAAAGGCACTGATAATGCACACACAGTTAGTTAAACATGATGAGTGTGAAATGTGGAAACAGCAGTCTTGTCATTTAGACTTTGAAAAAAGTCATTGAAATGATTCCCACATAAAAGGAAGCTTAGAAAAGGTGTAAAGGAAAGTGACATCTTCTAGTTGTTTTATAAAAACAATTGCAAGAAAATATCCAAAAGTCATTGAACTGAAATTGAACTGCATTGAAACCAAAAAACTGAGGTGTTTGGACTTGACTACATGTATATGAAGAAATATGAAAAAGTAGAAAATATTCAAATATCAAAAGATCTGCAAAAAATAAAATACTTTATGTCTTTATAAAAGAAAAATTAAGTGGGAGTAGAGTAGACCAGCAGTTAGAGGGCTTCACCTGTACTCATAGACCTAGACATACAATGTGCAGCCTTGAATCCTCATCCTGACCCCTGACCATGTGTCCCTACCACCTTGAGAGGTGGTCCCTCCAACAAAGGAGAGGGGATGGCATCAATTGCACTGCACCTCTTACCTTGGAAAACTCAGTTGTAGGCCCTTTTGAGATATTTTGCCACCATAAGGATACGAAAGGACACGTTGCGAGTGAGCCCAGATATATCCAGTCCGTTCCCCTTCTTAGGGTGTGCAGTTTTTTCCCTGCAGCCCTTTATTACATCAAGTCTAAAATGGACCATCTTTTCTCAAAAGCACATGGAGAGGGAGGAGTAAAAGGTAAAACATGAACTGCAAGCTACATGTTTAGATCAAATAGAGCAAAGCAACAGGGATGTTGACATGAGCGCAAGAATGTGCTCCGGGTACCACTTTTTTTCCACATAAAAATCACAATGTGTGGACTCAGCGTGTTATAAATAATAGAAAACTAGAGAAACTATTTGGAAGAAAGTAATTATTTCAATGATGGAGATTCATTCATTTGATATCTGTGAAGGTCTGTAAAGTGTGAAAAATAAAACTTGTCAGCATAGATTCACAGGTACCATTTAAAGTGTGTGCATGTGTGTGTCTGTGTGCCCTCAAGCACATGGGATTGTGTGTCTACTGTGTTTGAATATGTCATCACTGGTGGTGTTCATGCTAAATAAATGCCAAGCGTTGTTTTGCCAAAGGGCCCTGGCACCTGTCATCCACCAACTCTGCTTGGTTCAGAGTATTTGTTTACCCAGTTGCTGATGAAAACACTACTGGGATGTGTTGCTGCGTTACAACTCCAGACATATTTACTGCAGCGGGTATTCCTCCAAGAGTGTGTGTGCATTCCCTCTTGTCTACATAGCCGTAAGGTGTTTGCGATCAAATTTATGGTCTAATATTCCTGTTCAGAGTCGTAATGATGCAGAGAGAGATGATAAATAGATACAAATATAGATACAGGATGGAGGGAGCAGCTTGATACTCAGAGAGGTAAAGCTCGACCCAAACCTGTCCCTCCCATCCTCACTGCTCTGCTTCATGCCAGGTTCAGCAAGGCTATGTTTTTCCGTTCTCACGCAACACCTCTCTACACACCCATAACTCTCCACTACTTAACTACCAGCACTAAAATATCTCTGATTAAATAGCTGGAAGACAACTCCTTATACTGCAGGCTGAGAGAGAGCATCCGTCTTTATGGCCGCTCTCCTCTCAGATTGTTATCCACTGGGGTCGCGGTCGGCGGGATCTGATCTGCAGCCGCTAAAAGTTTATTTCTCATAAATGTCTGCTATGTAGTAACTGAACTTAAGTTAGTCACTGTGTGACTTATGCCATGTTGTCTTCACTCTCTTTGGCAAAGAAGGATGTTGTGGGCGTTTGACTTATTTGCAGACACATGCCATTTCATCTTTCCTCCACCCTCTCTGTCTCTTCTTGCATTCTTCTTCTCTTTCTCAGCTTTCTGTTCTGTTGGGTTGTGGAACTCAGCATGATTCAGAAATTGCAGAGTAACGTAAACAGCATGGATATTAATGCAGGGAAACCACTTTTCATGTTCCAAATGGTTTAGTGTTTAAAAATTCCAACAGTCCAATGTGCAGGTATTTCACAACTAAAATAACACATTACATCCAGCGTTTTTTATTCCACCTTCTCTCAGAAGAGCCAGGGAATTTGCTTCAGCATCTCTGGTGTCAAATAGTGGTGGTTCTTCCTGGTGTAAATAATTCCACAACCATCGCTGTGAAGCAGTTTTGAAGCCACGGTGAAGGCAAGAGACCATAGAGGCCATAAATTTTTCTCAGCACGGAGCACAGAGGGAGAAAATGTTCTTATCTCCCAAAACCAAACATACACAACATGACAACAGCAGCGGGGAATTGAGCCGCTAGTCTCGTCTTGTTAAAAAATGATTACAGCCTAATAACTTTGATTTAACACCTTATAATAAGCACATAAATCAACTAACTCACTCTCGGCTACAGCTGCTGGCAGCTATTTGTTCAGCAATTTGTTTTCGTTAAATGATAGATTGTTTCACCACAAAATACTGTTCACTGCTGGTCGGCCTTGAGAAAAGTTATGGGGTGAGCTTAGAGAAGTGTAAATGGCAAATGAACAAAAAGAACAATGATTCATGTGACAGAGCATACAAGAAGTTCCCTTTGACTATAATCCCTCTGAGACTGAGGAAGCTGTTGTTTACCACAACTGCTGCAAAAGAACAGTATCAACTGTCTGTCAATTGTGAGTCTATCGTGTGTTTCTTTAGTGCGAGTGTTTGATTACATATATCACATATGAATCTGTGCATTGTAACATTCGCACTGCAGCTTGTGAGGCCTAGCCATGTGTGTGCCTGTGTTTCCTAAACCACATTTCATATTTGGTTCAGGAGGTCACACACACACACACACGCACACACACACACACACACACACACACACACACACACACACATACACACACACACGCACGCACACACACACACACACACACACATTTCTATGTGTGTTTGCCACCTGTTGATAATTGGAAAATTCCAGTAAGTTCCACAATGAAATGACAATGAGTCATCTATTATGAAGATTGGTGATATCCATCATATCCTGTGTGTGTGTGCACGTGTGTGCACGTGTGTGTCCATGTGTGCTCATGCGCCCCCGCCCCCAAGCTTTTGGTACTTCACCGCAGTATTTCTGTTCAATGAGGTTATATTTTTGAGTGTACACAGATGCATGTTTCTAATACACATACATATATATATATAAGTGGTATTTCCTGGCTTGAGCCATCAGAGCCAACTCATTTCAGTCCCGATCAAGGATGGGAATATCTCCTGCCAAACAAATCATCCAAGTACAACAAACCTGCCCATATCATTCGCATCCAAGCGAGGTCCCTCAGCGCCCCCCAAATCTGTGCTGCATTAGCCCTTCCCAACAGCCAATCCCATGCTGCACGTATGTCTACGTCCAGAGAAGTTTGCCCTTTGATCTGGATGAGAGTTCTTCTGAGGACATAAAGGGCCACTGATTGAAAGAATGGTCTATGCCAATGTTTTATAAAACACTTTTTCCAGTCAGGGTCCAATCAAAGTCGATTCAGCCTCATCCTGGATCTTAGGCTCATTAAAAGACATCAAGACTTGTGTCATTTGGGGACAGAGCATAAACTATTTTGGGCTCCGACCCAAAGTTTAAGACACTGACATTCAAATCAACCTGACCCCCGGTGATGATTATAATGGCAATCAGTAATTAATCACCTTTGGGAGAATATTTTTCTCATGTTTTCACCAAAAAGCCCCACTAAATAAAAGCCTCTCTCAGTACCATTTGGATCGGACTGCGATGGGATTCTCATAGCGTGATTCTGCCTTGTCCTCTGTCGCGTAATTACAGAAATGAAAACACTTGAAGATGAGTGTATTTTTCGGACGGTGAAATTTGTCTTGCATGTGGATACGGTTCAACTGGCTGAGAATGACAAAGATTTTTTGACAGAATGACTGACTGCTCCAGGTCATCCACAATAACACACAGAATTATGTATAAATGGTGCACATAGTGAACACACCACACACCTGTGGGTTTAGTTCCCTAAATGTGACCTTACTGCTTTGGTTGTCAAAAAACGGTGCACTCAGCAGCACTTTGCATCATGCACCTTGTTTTACGAAATAACCGCCCTATGTCACAAACTCACTAGCATAATTAGCCTACTGTTGCTTTTATATGGAGGCCATTATCACTGGCTATAAACAGCCACTGTAGTCAGTCGCCCCTCTCTTTTGGTCAGATGCAGGATCAGTCATGTTTTACTAGCCTCATGTGCTTCACATACGTCGAACATGTGTGCTGTCCAGCTCCACTCAAGTCCTCTGTGAGTAAATACTGTAGACATATTTCGACTCAGGGATCACATTCAGGAGGAATGAAGAAATACCATCTCCAGTGTGGGCCCTGATTATGATTTGAAATGCAATTAGATTCTGGGAAACATCAAGTTTTACTTACCCTAATTGTTGTGGTTTGTATTGCTGATGTTGTTTAAAAACAGTTTGCAAACATTGGTGATTTTTTATTTTTTCATTTCCATTGAACCGTTACGTGTTTGCCCTTGGGTTCAAAAAGATTTTCCAATTTACTTACATCATCAGAAGTTTTATGAGACTTTTTCAGATTTGGATAATGGCATAAATGTATTTTGATCGAGGTGAAACAAGGCTTTTCTTAGTTCCTCAAAGTTACTAATATACAATATTTTCAGATAACAATGCAGTATATAACACCTCATATACTGTGAGCAATTATATGCCCTTAAAATAAAAGCACTTATTACGCTATAATATACTACTATAATATAACATACTGTATCATTGGAACTGAATGATTCGTTGCTTTGTAATGTATAGCATTTCTCTTTTCTTCATACATTTGCTTGGAAACTTTGGTTACCATTCCAGTGCTTATAAACCCTGCTTGAGTTGGTCCATGAGATCAAACCATACAGAATGCCAAATTACAATCAGACCCGCTCTGCACTTACAGGCTTGGCTCGACAACGGGGACATTCAGAGACACTGTACCCTCCCTCATGATCATATTTGAAGCTCCCCGTTATTGGTATTGTTTTTCTTATTTTATATTACTTTATTTTATTTTCCACAGCTGCTGCAGATCACTTCAGTTGGATTTACCCTGTGTGGAGCACACATGTACTGTCCCTGCTAAACACTCCCACTCTGGTCATTAGCAGGAATGAGCTTTGGTTTTAATTATAAAAACACCAGCCCTTGAATCCCGCTGTTTTATGGGTCCTGGGCATTTTTATATGACTGGTTTTCAAACTTGAAATGGATTGCTTGTGTGTGAATAATCAACACTTGTTAATTTTTAGAGCCTCCGGTCTCTGGGAGGGGAGATTCTTTCTCTTTAGTTGGTTACTATAACAATGTGTGACTAAAATTACACAGAATCAGAGCTGTGACAGATAATTGATGTTATTTTCTTCATAAATATCACAGCCTGCTTGTATTTGGGTTTCTGACTTTTACAAATGTATTATGTAATTGTGGGGCAGGATGGCAAGAACCACTTATACATCTGCTCATTTATTCAACACACTAAACATCTAGAAAAACACTGCATGTTGCTTTTTAGCCACGCTGGCTCTAGGGATGACAATGTTGGCCGACCCAGGCTGAAATATCTCAACATTTTCTGGATTTATTGCCATGAAATCTTGTACAAATATTCATGGTCCCCAGATGATGAATCCTACTGTAACAACATTGGTGAACCCCTCACTTTTCCTCTAGCACCATCAGCTACTTTGTGTTTAGTGCTAATTAGCAAATGATACACGCTAAACAATCAGTATGTTAGCATTGTCATCATAAATATGTTAGCATACTCAAGTTAGCATTTTGTGCCACTGTGCAGCCTCATAGAGCCACATGCACAGGTGTCGACTCTCAGTCTTGTTCAGAAGAAGAATAAGTCTGAATTTTGTTTGAATTAAGTGGAAGCTATCTGGATAACTGTACTTGGCTCAATATGGAACAATTTTGTCATACTATACATTATACTTCCTTTGCAATATGATCCTTGAATCGACTCAAAGAAATGCGGAAAAAGGCAACATTCAGGAGTTACCAGCATGATATTATGCGATGCATTTGAGAGAGGAGAGGCATCACTTCAGTGTGTTAATGTTCTGAGAATCTATTTGTTGACTTTTAAAACCACACTGTCTCAACAGTTCCTGAAGTCAACAACCTAACATTAGCCACTGGTAAGTACAGCAGATCAGATTTTGGCCGACGCTGAGCTCTGCTGGAAGAGGGAAAGACTCCTAATATTTTCACTGGATGGAAAAATGTCTCCATCAATTTGCTTCATAAAAAGACAAATTCTCTTTTCAGTGGGGTTCGCCGGGGTTGCTCTGCCTGGGTGAGAAACGAATGGCTAAATTGTACTTTCACACATGTTTTAATTCAGGGTCTTTCCATTAGAACCTCTTAGATTGAGAGGAAATTGTTCACTAGAAAAATAAAGCTCGGGCCATCTGCCTTCTTTCAACTTCCTACGGCGAGTAATCTTGAAGTTTCTCGAGGGCTGTTCCTGGACCATATGTTCTGTAAAAAGTCAACAAAATGATTTACAGTATTTGCATGACAAACTAGATGTTTTTTTCCTGAGAGATGCAGCTTTGCAAACTTTCCGTAATGGCTACAGTGTTCTGTATCTCTCACACATACCCACACCTACTCTCACACAGGCTCTCTTTGAGGGGGATGCCTGACACGGGTCCCTGCAGAGCTGAATGATCACAGGACAAAAGTCGAGGGCAGACTGGCCGCCTGCTATAAAGAAAGAGCACAAAGGGTTTTATCAGGGAGAAAAAGAAAAGACTCCCCATGCAGATTAATAAAATAACCCCAAGGTTCTTCTATACACACCCTGATCTGCACCCCCTCCCATTCCCCACACACACATACAGCATGTCTGGGGTCTGCCACACCTGTTGCCTGGCAACAACTGATGGGGGAAAAAAGCTGGTGGTGTTCCGATGATTAAAATTTCCTGGGTAGCAGTGTTTGATCCCCAGTACACTGTCATTGTCTCTCCACAGCTTCATAAGAGACCCAACACTGAGGGAAGAGAATATATAAACTTTCTCACTCTTGTCAAGAGGTGGCTGGCTTTGCTCACTGACTTTTCCTCTAATTTTTTGAGGATAACCCCCCCCCCCCCCCCCCCCCCCCCCCCCCCCCCCCACCCCCAACACCAGCTCAAGTGAACCCAGGACTTTCTTTACTTTCCCCCCTCCTGTCATACTAGTCACTTTGACAATTCACTGGTCAGTCACGTTTTTCAAAGAGAGACTAAAAAGAAGAGGAAATACATCAATTGAGGTTGAACCGAGGGTCAGACACAGAAAGCGGTGGCCTTTCTTAACAGTCCTGTGCTCAGTTTATTTAAAGTGTTGCTGCCGAGCGGGAGGGGGAAGTGGAGACACCGCTTCGGAAGGAATGTGTAGTTAATGCCACGCTCATGGCCAAATTAGTCAGGCCTGTTGAGGGGATTCCTCCTGGGGTCACTTCCACAGTAAAGCTCAACACACACACACGCACACTTCAGTGCATCACATCCACATGCAGCAGATGTGCATTCATAGTCTATAAACAAACACATATACAGGGAATGTTGTGCTAACATGCCCGAGAAGAGGCTGATGGACAACAAGGTCAGTGTGAGCAGCAGTCACCAAAACCCTCAAGTCTAAGCAGTGTATCATTTCAGAAAACACACGCTTAAAGGAATAGTTTGACATTTTCACAAATACACATATTTCTTTTATTACCAACAGAAGATCAACACTACTCTCATGTCTGTACAGTAAAACAGATGCCTGAAGCTCATTCGCTTAGCTTAGCATAAATACTGGAAACAGTGGCAAACAGCTAGCCTGGCTCCAAAACCAAAGTGTAAAAACATTTTACGGGCGGTTATGTGCCAAAGTGGCCCAGTGCAGTGACGTCCTGGTGATGACAGTGATGACAAAACTACAGAAAGTCACTGCTTCCGGCAGTTTTTGTACAGATTAAACAAAAAAGATATGTAACGTGTAAATTTGTGCTGGTGGGCAGACTTTGTCACCTTTGGAAAGACCCAGGCTAGCTGTTTTGCCCTCTTTACAGTCTTTGTGCTAAGCTAAGCTACAGTAACTACAGTAACATCTACTGGCTGTAGCCTCATATTGAATAGACACATATGAGAGTGGTGTCAATCTTCTCATCTAGGAAGGAAGCAAAAATCATATTTCCCAAATGTCAAACTATTTCTTTTAACATATATTAAACACAGGAGGGTTGTCCTTATTTGTGGGGAATACAGGTCAAGACGAGGAATCAGTGATAATTGCCCCCCTTCACCACACACACACACACACACACACACACACACACACACACACACACAGTACCCTTCTCTTTTGACCTTCTCTATACAAAACTCTGACCTGCTTTCCCTCTGTGTGTACAGCTGACAGCTCTTGCTCACAGTGATTATCTGTCCTTGACCACCTTCTCAATCCCTCTTACTATGAAATGATCCCCTCAATCACCCCAGTATACTCACAGAAATGCAGCCACACAAACATACACACACATTTAAGATAAGGTTGCCCCACCTGCCGCTCCACAACAAATGCACCTGTCGTATCCTTGCTTGTATTAATCTAATCCTCCCTGTCTGTGTGTATAATAGAATTTCAAGAATCAATAATTATTTATTAGAACTTCTAGATCGTGTGTTTATGTATATGTGTGTGTGTGTGTGTGTGTGTGTGTGTGTGTGTGTGTGTGTGGGTGTGTGTGTGTGTGTGTGTGCGCGCTCACGCATGTCTATTTTAATAACTCTGTACGCCCTCGGCTGCCCCGTGTCACTGTCTCTCTCTGCTTGCTTCATGCTGAGAGAATGCGCAGGATTGCCACTGGGATATCTGCAGCTTTAATAGATGCAACGTCAGAAAAAACCTGCATATAAGGCCGCAGACTGAGCCACTATGTTTTCACAGACCCCAGCGAGGCACGCGCTATCAATTGCTGTCCACACTGAGCCCGGCCTAATTCATTAGCTGATGACAGGACAGTGGATCAACATTGTCACTGTCATCTGGGAATTTTATGAGTCATAGGCCGGGGAATGAACAGTTTGGAGATCACAGGCATGAGCTTTGCGGTGTAGTGGTGTGTTTGCTACTCTGATGCTGATGAGGATTAAGAGCAAGATTTTCTTGATAAGGTCGAGGTAAATGGATTTGTGCAATGTCATATCAATGCAACAAAGAGGACGTCTGCCTGACTGAATGATACATGTTGTATAATCTAGGGAACGATAAGTGGAATTAGCTTCTGATACACTTTGAACTCCAGCCTCTCGAGCCCTGACATTCCCCTTAAAGGTGCCGTGTGGAAACAAGCAAACGTTTTGTTTACATTCAGTGTTCACTCACCAAAACACATCCTTGAGGTCAAACAAACATGTCGAGTGCATTTCCTACCTCATAAAACATTTGCAGAGCTGATTTTTGAAGTTTGAACCCTGCATTGTTTACAATCATGTTTACTAGCTGCCGCTTTTTCTTCACTTTGGTTGGCACGACAAACAAAACGGGGACCCACTCATAAGAAAACTGCATCAGTGCTACTAGAGGTCAAAAACTCCACAGGGTACCTTTTAAGCTGCTCTAATCAATATGTCTATATCAACAATCGAAGAAATGACCAAGTATGTCGCTTGTAGTGATGAACTGACTAAAAAGATCATCCCCTTCGGTAAGTTTAAAAGTTTAACAGAGCTAAAAGAGAGTGAATAATGGGCACAAACACAAACACAAATCCAAATGAATGCTAATGTTGCTCTGTTGTCTAGTGGATGTGTAAATAGGCAACTTTACATGATGATAATATGTTAGTGTTGTGTTTACAGCTTGACGCTTCCCCCAATTGGCCAAAACATCTGTTAATGCAGCTTAACATTTCCCTTAAGTAGCTTCAACATGAAAGAAAGAAAGAAAATGATCAAATGAACATTTTTGACAAACTGCATCTTCTTGTCCCAGAGCTTGATTGAAGTTTTGTCATTCTGGTGCTGAGTAAAATAGTAACACCTAAGATGCAATTTTTATGGCTGCACCCTTAAATGGAAAAGTCTACAAGTCTTGTGCATCATTTTATATGCATTACCCTGCGCTTCAGCCTTGAATATTTGGTATTTTTAGAAATTCTGAGATTTGATTGAAGTTTAACTGCTTAGCTTAACTTGTGCAAGAAGCAAATCAATTATGAAGCCTGTAAGGTCAGAAGGATGTTCATTCTTTTCTTTTCTCTGCCATTTTCACTGAGGCTGCCATGCAGTGGAATTTTCCTTTTTCACTCAACGTCAGTGAGTTATGTTCAGGCTTGTGTCCAAATCACGAAACAAAAAACACCAGAAATAGTTACATAATTCTATACTTGTGTTAACTTTAATTTGTGCCAAAATGTATGTCAGCGAGGATGATGCCATGCACTTGCCCCCCTCAGCTCAAGGCCTAAATTAGAGTAAGGCTAAAATAAATGTGGTTTTAGAAAAAAAAAAGTTGTAGTGTGCATCCATCCCTGGTCGGGAGGGTTTATGCACCTGCCCGACTTCATTTACAGGTGTCGACTGATTCTCTCACTGGACGGTCACAGGGACTGACCAAGTGACCTTAACCTTCCGCACCCCAATGCCACATACACACACACACACACATACCCAAACACACACAAATGCTCCTACCCCCAGGGGATGGTGGGGCTGGTTCAGACTGGGACACAAAGACGAGCATTATTCTTCAACATCCCAAACTGCTGCGAGGGAAGAGAGGGAGGAGGGAGATTTCATTATTCTTCATACCATTTCATCATAATATTTTACAAACTTTCCTATTTTTTGCTAAAACATGTGAATTTAACACACATTTGATATTCATTTCATGGCTTGACATAATCTAAGAGAGGCATTATGAAAAATGACTTGACATTCTAAATTTGCATATTAGAGTCACTTGCATAACTATAATGCATCACTTAATATCCTGGTTAAAGTTTGGAGTCAGTAGTCTGCCTCAGTGAAGGTGAAAGGGTTTAAAACAATGTATCAATCTCTGTTATGTCTCACTGTCCTGGGCCTGAGTTAGTACAGGGCAAACAAGGAAGTATTCCCATAAAGAAAGAGCCCACACTGTGTTTGCATTGCTTTCCTCAGCACAGTGACTGATGAAAGACCAGAAGCCACAGCGAGGAGAAGCACTGGACTCGTGCATACTGTTCCCCCTAAACATCAACACACTCGTTAGACAAATGAGGCTCCGGCCCCCCGTCCCCCCTCTTTACACTGCTCTGCTCCATTCTCCAGAGGCCGCAATTCACTAAACCTTGAGGTATACAGCAAAGTCCAAAGGCCAATTATCACCAAAACTCCTAAACCTGCTGACTGAGGCTCTGGGGACAAATGATCAGGAAGGAATTATTATTTTTAAGATACAGATTTTCAATTTGTTTCTGGCTTTTATACTCTCGATCTCTCTTTTATGTTCTGTTATGTAACAATACAAACAACATCATATTTGGACTTGGTAGGGAAAGGTCAAGTGCTACAGTTTACCATAGCTCACTGATGCCCATCCTTGTCTGTTATGACAATGTGCCTCAAGCTTTTATGGAACTAACTCCCTCTAGAGGTAATAAAATGAGATGCTGCTGCTGCTTCTTTGGGTGATGACAGCCGGGGGATTTTCTCTCTCCACACCAAACCACTGAAATTTAAGGGAAAAAAAGATTACTCAGGAAAAGAAGGTGATTAGACCATCTCGTACCTCTCCACTCATCTAAGCCACCTTGTACATTAAACAGTTACCTTCCAGTGCACATCTTTACAGTAGGTGCATTTTTGCAGATCAGTCATTTTAGAAACAAATGCACAAATATGTCCTAAAAACAATCCATATTACAATAAGGTCACTGTGAAATCAGTAATATGTGTGCTAATCTCATATTGCTAAAGCGGATGAATTATAATCTCAGTCAGAATAAGGACAGTAACCTGTCATCTCTCTCTTTGCGCACACAAACTCTCAAAACATTATGGGAGTCAAAGGAGGAGAGATCTGAGGGCACAACATGACATCTTGATCAACACCTGCTGTCATGATGGAGCTCTTCTTTTTCTCATTCACTGCTGGGATTGTTCAAACAAATAACACTTTTGTTAATTTAAACATGGACAAATCATGATCAGCATCACTGGAAGCACAGTGCCAGACCGGAATCAGTTAGAAGATACAGTACACACTTCTAAACCCTCATTGAAATAACTTCTCTCTCTCTCTCTCTCTCTCTCTCTCTCTCTCTCTCTGACGCGGGGGGCTTGCCCTCTAAATAAACTTTGGAGCTCATAGGGGAAGAGAGAGAGAGACAGAGAGTCATCAGCCGGCCGGCAGTGAATGGGTCCTGCACGCAAAGCAGAAAAGCGCTGAAACTGCGGAGATTTACTTTGGTTCAGTTGCCGCCGACAGAGAACGAGAGGAGGTGTGTGTCTGACAGCCGAAAGAACTACGAAACCTTCCACTTACAGATGTTTTTATTATTACTAGTGTAGCTCCTGAGGTGGCTTTTACTTTTTGTGCTTTAGCTGATGCTGAGATGAAGCCGAGCCTCTCGGTGCGCCTGGCACATTAGGGTGTCCACACACCGGGACGCAGGGCGCATCTCCACTGAGAGAGACGGGGAGAAGGAGCTCCACACATGGATATTATATCTCAAACTTTCTGAGAGTCATGTTAATCATACATAATCATTCTATTCCTCTTTTTGACCTACACTAATGATTGATTTTGCTTCTCTCCTGCGCGCATCGGATGAGAATCGAGCTTTTTGGCGTGTTTGTTTGTTTGTTTGTTTCTTGTTTTTTTTTTGGAGGGAATGTTCTTTATCACAGCACGGATAACGGATCCCTGACTCTTTCTTGGCACATATGAAGATCCTATCCAGGATGTTACAGTCGAAGCGGCCCAGGCATCATTGGGCCACCGTACGCTACCATCACCACATATCACCACATAGCTGGGGGTCCTGCTGTGTCTAGGAATTATCTACCCTGCACACTCTGCCTCCGTCTGGGGCAAGAAACCGGAATCTTATCCAATAAGTGATTTGGTGAACATTGACATTGGCTTTACGAGTCTCACCTCTGGGCTACTATGCAATTACAACTGATCTCCTTTGTTTTGATCATCTTGCACTGCATGGATTACACTGGTTGTCAGCAGCACAGCAGCTCCAGGCACCGGCAACATAAACGTGAGTAGGTCAAAGTGCGGTGCGATGCTGCCGTACACCCAGCACGGGCTTTATCTTTCTTTTTTATTTTCTTTTTTAATTTTTAGTAATTCAACATTTCAACTACTCCGAGAGGCGTCAAATGTCCCCGGCCTGTTTTCTACATATTTTGGCAACCAAACTGAGAATCCAATATTCAGTTTAGTCTAAATATCTAAATGAATGACTGGCGACAGAAACATTTGTTATTTGGTAAATGTTATAAATTGGTAAACTTGTACCTGTAGGCCAAATAAACCTGCACAGGCGCACATCTGAGGACACAGGTCAGAGTCCCATTGATGTGAGCTTTTCTAGACGTGACAAAATAAATTGCAGTAGGTCTTTATTGTTTTTTTTTATTCATTTAAAAGATAATTTAAGAGAATTTTTGGCAGATTATAAGAGTGAATGTAGACTGCTGATTCCCCAGATTATTATTGATTATTAAAGCTATTCAAGATAATAGACATATTATCACTCACTCCCACACTCACAACCCTACCTTTCTACATTATTATAGAGGTTTATGCACTCGAACTTATTAAATTCCTGTCATAAAAGGGGGAGTTATTCTTAAATTGGTTGGTTTGGTACATTTCAGCGCATGCTCCAGCTCTGTTTGCGCTTTGACTGTATGGTCCATCCATGATTCCTTCAGTAATTTCACCATCTTTTGTCCACTTTAAATATGTTTCTTTTGAACCTTAATTGGATGAGTGAATAGTTCTGTCTGTCACCTGAAGCCTGCCGTCGCTGCTCTTTGCGCTCAGTCTCCTGGTTCCCGTCGCTCTCTAGCGGTCAGAGCAGCAGACTTCAGGCTCGGGGTGTGCTGCCCGGTTTATCAGCGCTGATCAGTGTTCACATGAACATCCACAGCTTTAGTTTCCATATTTGGATAAGTCACCTCCATGTTCAGTGTATTTCCTCACACAGCCACATTTTGGAATTTGCAGGGGTATAGTTTCTCGCGATGTTGGCCCAGATCACACAGAGTGGGGCTGAAGTCAGTATCATAATTTGAAATCATGTCCCATCTTGTTCTTATTACTGTTCAAAATCTGAGTTAATGCAAATGTGATAGCAGGCTCCATCCAAACACCAGAAATGTTCCATAGTGAAAACACTCACTTAAGTCTGATGGTATTTCATCTGCCATATATCTCCTCGGGCTCCAACATTATGTCTCATCGCTTGAGCCAAGGCCAGCCTTTTTCCATGACACTATGAAATAAGTATCAATAGAGTATATTTTTCTATTCTTCCTACTCACACTTTATCACTGAGGGTCTCCAGATGTGCTTTGTGACTAAGTCTGTTAGAGAAGAGCAGTGATAGCTGGAATATTCCATGTATCACTTGCCAGCGTGGCTGAAAACTGTCTGTGATCTACAATAATAGACCTTCGAGGTGATGTTTTTATCCCTGCCACCTGGGGCTGAAACTTCTCCCTGCAGCTCCTTCTCTTTACATGTAATCACAGAGCTCAGATCTGTGGTTCTTCCCTGATGACCACCAAAGTGGATTTTTTTTTAAAAAGCAGAGAGTTGCAGCATGTGGGGTTAGCTGTGTGTTTATTATGTCATTTTAAAGGGGTCCTGGGGTTACCTCTGTTATTGGCAGCTCTGTCTAATGTAGTTTAGGCCAGACCTGAAGAAGTATGGATCACTTTGCTATCCAGCAGGGAGACACAGCCTTTATAGATAACTGCAAGTGACATATGATAACACCAGACAATAAATGAATACTTGGGTATAGTGCTGGGTAACAAACTATGTTTTCAATCTTGTGTTGCCTTCACGATAAAAACGTGTTTTTTTTCTTGAGAAAAAATATGTTCTTTTAATGTCTCCTCCAAGATGATGACTCTCTTCTACAGAAGTTTTATTGAATCAGTTTTAATGTTCTGCATTGTTGCTTGGCATGAGAATTTGACTTTGACCAGCAAAAACAGACTCAGTAGCCTCATCAAAGTGGCCGGTAAGATTTCAGGGAGGAGTCGAGCCCAGTGTACAGACCTTTACAACAAGCAGGTGTTTAGGAAGGCTGTGGTTGAACCGTTACCCTCAGGTCATCCTCTTAAGGTCCTGTTATGAGGACCAAGAGATTCCTTTGTCCCTGTTGCCATTTACATGTGAAACAGTAGATAGCATTAAACTGTTGTCTGTAGATTTCTCATTGGCACAGCCTGCTTAGATTGTTTATTTACACTTTGACCTTTTGGACGCTGAATGAACTCCTACTGAACCACTCTGTCCACTGTGTCCTGTTGTTTTGTTGCTTGTCAACCAGTGTTTAGGTGTTTTGTGTGTTTTTGTATGATCCTGGCTGCAAACCAATTCCCCCGTTAGGGACAATAAAGATACTTTGAACTTTGAACTTGAACGGACATGGGTCATAATGATAAAAGACAAGGAAATGTACCTGCTGTATGTGATAGTTTGATTATTCCCACTTAAATTTTAGCATGTGCTGTATTAATGTAGGATATATAGACGTTGTTGTGTGCTTTATACCCTACGCTGCATCAAGACACACAGATTCTCTCTTTTAAATGTTTATTTCCCCCTAAACCATATTAAAGAGCCTCTCAACACAGTGTGGGGGGGGGGGGGGGGGGGCAGGAGGGTTTACTGAGAGTACTCTAGCGTTTGGTTTCTTAAATTATGCCCTGAGATTGAACCTTGTGAAATCTGAATTATTTAAATTAGTATGAGTTTCTTTTTTGTTCAAGATGAGATGCTGAAAATGTTTTTGATGGGCTGAAAAAGATAAAACATTTCATCATATAGCATATCCACATACTCAGCCATGATGTAATTCAGTTCTGATATGGCAGCACTAAAGCATTAATTAGCTTCTGTCAAAGCTGAAGGTTTAGTTCTGCTGTAAGGAGTGAACTTCTGCCTTTCCAGACTGACTCTGTACCCAATTGACAAGTGATTCTAAAAATCCAAACTTCTTCCGTGGATGCAGATATCTAACACTTGCAGAGACATCAGGGAGGATGGAGGGATTAGCTGGTGAAGGGGTGGACGAGTACAGACTTTGGAGGGAAAGAAGGGGGTAAGAGTGAGTTGGGAGTCAATGACCATTGAGTCAACCGGCCAAAATTACCATGCAGAGACTGAACCCGAGCTCCGAGCTTCCTGTCTGTGATCATCCAAAAACCGAAGGCATGTGGGTGACTGGGTGCTAACAGTGGGAATTATTTAGTTTGTCAAGACAGGACAGCTCCGTGGAAGATGCAGAAGGTTTGCTAAAGATAGGATACAGATTATAAAAGGGGAGTCAAGTGTGTCGCATGATGAAAGCCTATAAAGAGCTAGGCAGTCACTACTTAAGGCAAAATGTCTGGGTTTATTTTGTTGCACAATTCTATTTTCTCCATGAACCATCTGTGTTTGTGTGCTTGCGCAGGCATGTGAATGTGTTTATTCATATGTGACTCTGTTGGTATGTTATGCAAGATACCACTGTCCAACTGAGGTTTTGTCGGTGCAAGTGAGAGGGCAAGGCCAAATTCCTGCGTCTTAAGACTGTGAATCAGGGCAGCTTGGCAGGAACACATGTGGGCAAATGGACAGCAGTTGTAAAGATTGTCGAGATATTTCAAACAAAGTGTCCATGATCTATGGTTAACTGGCAGCTAAACCCCAAACTTAGAGAAGAAGGAAGAGGGCCAGCTTAAACCAGTGGCATGAGATGCCAAGGTTGGAGAGGAAAACCAATTCCTTGGGTGCTCACAGGGGTTGCATATGATTTGTCTAGCATGTGTGACTACTGCAGCATTTTCCAAACAATGCCTCTGGGAATGGAGCACCAATGCAGCATGGGTGCACAAGTATGTAAAACATGGAACTTCTCTGATGGCTGTTGCCTACATACTGACTCTATGTCACATGTGTCACTCCTGTGTAACATGCTCATCCCTGAAATGATTTTCTCATTCCCGAAGGCCCTGTAGCCCTTTCTGGATTTAACTAAAGCGTCGTATTTCTAACAGAGGAGTGATTTAAACTCATTTCCTCATAAGAACAAGTATACTGTTACTGAGACATCAGGGCTCAAAAATGTCCCTTCTGAACTACCCAACATCATGGAACCTATTTACTATATATGTACATCCCTATGCAACCACCCAAACCCTCTTTGTTCCTGTTTCTGTCCACCAAATGCAATCAGATACTGAAAAGGATGATATACGAGGTTTTCCAGGAAAGTGACACGAAATGTATTTCTTCATCTTCAATACTCCTTTAAGACTTTCAGCCCTGTACAGTTTTAAAATCTTAATCTTAAACACACTGTCACATTGAAATACTCATGCTGTAACTTGGGAGACATTAAAAATGTGTGTGACAAGGCTGTCAACATACAATTAAAATGATTAAAACCTATAACCACAGCTTGCATCCATGGCAGACTGGGGGATCATCCCATCAGCGAAGAGCGGGGGTACAAAAACCCTACTGTAGAATATATCAGCATAAAGTAAACACTACAGTACTTATGTACATAAACAGGGTTGTAAACATAGCATTAATAGCTGTCATTGGCACTGTGCTGTTGGTGATTTGTTAATTTTCCTTTTGCCCTCATACACATGACACAACTACACTTGACTGAAATATTTCAATACCTAAAATAATAAACTCAAATATTTAGCGAATGTTAAGAATAGTATTGCAGCTTCATATTGTTTCCTAATTTGAAAAGAATTGTGGGCATCTATGAAGATGCTGTATGTGTTTAATCAGTATAGTGCCCTTTGGCTTCTTGAAAAAAAGCCATTTTCTTTTTATTTGTTTTTGTTTTCAGCGCAGTATTATTGTCATTGATTTATTTACTGGAACTGGTTGTGTAATTTAAAACTATTTAACCACCTGGAAGAGTGAAAGGTGAGATGTAACACACACTAATATCATAATGTCACATCGTTGGTCCACCATTAAACTAATCTAAAAATCCAGCAGTGCGTCAAGAGTTAGGTGTTGGTATTGTAGATCCACAAGACGGTCTGACCTGACATCTGCACTGAAACTCCACTTTTGTAAATGTATAAACCCTCATAACTTCCAAGTTCATCAGCCTAATCCTGTTTTGTGCAGGGCACCATAACAAAAAATTAGATTTAGATAAAATTATATATTCCATTGTACTCTGCACAACTGATATTCATACCATATGGGACACATCCTCTGGAGTCTAGTGTCTGTCAAAACCTTTAGGTCAGGTTGATGGTATTGTCTAGGACTTAAAATGGGTCTCTTGGGACTACATGTGGGTCCCTGGCTGAACAAAATATAAGGTACACTGGATATGTATTTCCTTCCTTAAATATTTTAGTGCTAAATGAATTACAATTTTACAGCAAGGCACCAACAGAACTGTGAATTCCTGCTATGAGCTTTGAATAAGAAGGACGCTGATATTACTAGCATGATATCTACAAACACTTCCAAAGTGTCTGCATTGAACTGGGGCACTGGCTCTTATCAAATGTTGTGATCTCTCCAAAGTTATCCATTAAGATAAATTCCACTTTCATTTTTTGAAATGCCAAAAAAGCAATTTTAATGTTGTTTATTTATCCTACATTATACCACATGAAATTCATACTTTCTTAATATTTCTGCTCCTGTCAACAGAGATCTCTGGAGTGAGCTCAGGGTGCCAGCAGGGTGGCTGTCTGACCTGCTCTGACTACAATGGCTGCCTGTCCTGCAAGCCGCGCTTCTTCATGCATTTGGAGAGGATTGGGATGAAGCAGATCGGCGTGTGCATGACTTCCTGTCCCCCGGGCTTTTACGGCACACGCTCGCCAGAAAGAAACACCTGCACAAGTAAGCCATAACGAGTAACACGCTGTATCTGTAGAATAGACAGAATATTCATGAAAATATTCCTTGCATTGTATGTTCCCAATTTAAGTGAACACAAGTCTGTAAGTGTGGTATTAATAGCCAGACCTTGGTGTAATTAATTGTCCTCTGATTCAGTATAATCCTCTCTCATAACAAACACACGCAGAAAAGTATTTGAAACTTGTCTTGAGTTAAATGTGGCCTCTTAACAGTGTGTTGTTTCACACGTGAGCATAAGCACAAGAAGTCTTGCCGGCTCTGAGACATAGTCAAAATATATGGCCCCCCCCCATATACACTTCTTTACAAGTAACCGTTTCAAGCTCTACTTGTGAAATATGATATTATGTGAAAAACCTGATACCTGTTAAGTATGTTTCCTTGTGGTGACATTAAAATAAATCAAGTGTTGCTTTACTTAAAATCCTATATCACAAGCCACCCTGTAGGACATCAATCTGACTGTAGTGGCCTTTATTCCTGACTGTATTCCCAGTGAGACATACACACACGCACAAACACATGCTGACACGCTGTATATTTAACACGCAGGACACACTCGATAACTTGTACGGTTTAAATAAACGCTGGCGGTGGGTCTGTGTTTCTTCGTCAGAGTGCAGGTCGGAGTGCGACTCCTGCTTCAACAAGAACTTCTGCACACGCTGCAGAGCAGGATTCTACCTTCACCTCGGCAAGTGCCAGGAGAACTGCCCTGAGGGGCTGGTCCGCAGCGACATACAGAGGGAGTGTGTTCCCAGTGAGTGTTTAGAGTTTATCAGGGACAGGGATAAAGCATGGGGTTCGCCCTTTATTCAACTGTATTTACCTTGTATTTATCCCACAGTAGCCGTGCACAATTTACCAAATAATTCTGACTTTGTTTATGTGTTAAATCTGGCCATTATAATCACAGACCTGACTGTGCTTTTGTCTTTGCAGAGTGCCCTGCAGAGTGTGAGTCGTGTGTGAACAGTGAGACATGTACGCGGTGCCGGCCAGGCCTGTACCAGATCAGTGGGAGGTGCCACCATGTCTGTCCAGAGGACTACGAGCCCAATGACAAACTCATGGAGTGCTCAGCACAAGGTCAGTTCAGTGTTTGTGCGTGTCTTGTTGGTAGGGGCACATGCCACATTTTAGGCCCTTGATGCAGCATGGCTGCAACTGGCAAATAAGCTTGAAGAAAAGAAAGTAACCCGGTTTTCAACTTTAGAAAACATAATAAGTTGAGGTTTCTCACCCTTACTTCTCGCTCTCCATTTTTCCCATCAGTGCACTGCGAGGTGGGTGAGTGGAGCGAGTGGAGCCCCTGCTCTCGGTCCGGTAGAACCTGTGGGTTCAAGCGGGGCCAGGAGACCCGCACACGGCAGGTCCTCCAGTACCCATCACCCTTTGGCAAACCCTGCCCTGAGATCTCAGAGATCAAAGAGTGCCTCGTCAAGAGGAGAAAATGTCCAGGTAAAGAAAATGATACTGTGGCAAAGTTGCCACAAACAGTTGTTTGTGTTCCAGCTATGCGTCAGATCCTGACTCCAGATCCTTGTGATCCAGCATTTGAACTTAAAAAACAGAATGTGTAAAATGGGCTCATTCTAGACACTGTCTATTGTAGTTGCTGTTGACCCATCACACTCGCTGCCAACATTGTATTTGTGACACATGGCACGGTTTCTACTCTCTATGAATTCCAGACCTTGCTGCTTCAGCTTGTACAATCAGAGCTAGTCGTTCTTCCGTTCAGGACTACGACTGTTTACTCAGAGGATTGCCATTGTGGTTAGAGTGAGGACAGTGGGGGGAACACACACATGTGTGATGTTGCAATGGGTATGTTGTGTGTTTTCCCACGAGACCTCTTTGGATTTTTAAACAGTAAAACCGCTTTCTCTGCTCCTAGTAAACAGGGAATAGCGTGATCATTTCTAATGACCAGAGTGAAAACTGCTTTCAGGGCTCGTCTCTTTATAAAACCCAATGCTGTGGCGCATTTATGATCTCTTTGTGTTATGTGCACTGCGTGTGTGTGGTTACTGAGCTGGTTGGCGGCTAGGGCAGGTTGTTTTTTAGCCTGGGCTCTGTAGTGTTAAATGACAGATCGCAGACAGGGTAGAAGGCTGAGATCCAGCCCCCTGGGGCCTCACACTTACAGAACAAACAGTGTGTGTGTATATGTGTGTGTGCATGTGCGTGTTTCTGTGCATATGTGTGTGTGTGTGTGTGTGTGTGTGATACAGCAGAAAAGCAGTTGACTCTGGAGCAGAAACAGCCAGCTCAACATCAACATCCTCCCCCTGGGAGGCACGCGGCGACCAGGGGATCAGTATTGGTTTATCCCCACAGCTGCCAATACACACACACACACATGCATGCACACACAAACCCAGATACAGATACACCCTCACCATTTCAAACAAGTCAGACAAATGCACACTTGGGCACACTAAACACACACACGTGCACATAGATACACACACATACCATCTTTGTCTCACTAAAATAACTACACAGCCGCTGCTCATGGTGGTAATTTGTGAAGAGAGTCAACTGGGTCGACGTGATTTGTAAGGCAGACTGTGAAATGTGCCCTCTCTCACCCCTGCTATCCCTCTCTCTCTCACTTTCTATCTGTATCTCTCTACTGATCCATTCCCCCATCCTCGTCCCCTACACACACACACATACTCCCTACCACACCAAAGAAAACATAGACCCCCATATAAGCTCTCTGTTGGCGCTCCCAGTCAGTCGGGTAGGGGCCGAGACTTTAGTGTGGAGTCGACGGCTCTGTTGATCTAGCCTGAGCCTGGTTAAAGAGGGGGTACAGAGAGAAGGGAGGCGAATTGAAAGCAGAGAGAAAGCTGTGTGTAGTCTCTCACACACCACAGACCCCGTTTATCGACGTTGCCCGCGCTGGTGATTACCCAGTTGCCCCCGCTCCAAGAGCATCCATGGTGAATGAGAGCTAATTATCTGCTTCAGCGCGTCCTCTCCTCGCTGTTTACGTTTTGCACACGCTAGGGGGTCAGTGGTCCGACCTCAGAGAGCCCCCGGTAATCCTCCAGCAGCCCTCAGACACTGATACATCCTCCTCCTTTTCCTTTCCTCCTCTTTTGCACTTTCTCATTTCGCCCTCTCCTCCCCCTCTGTCCTGGCACTCCTCCTCCCGTTCTTGGTTCTTCTCCTTGCTACATCGTTTTACTCCTCCACATGAGTCTACCAAGTCTTTGCTCATTTCATCCTCTTTCGCCATCCTGTTACTCCTCTTGGTTGTACACATATTACTTATTTTTACTTACTCACTACACTATACTATACTGTTGCCTCTATCGCTTCACATCTCTGAATATAGAAAGGTCTCTCTGTCTCACATGAAGGAATTTTATACTGAAATGACTGTTTGAGAACCACTGTTCTACGGGGGGTGATACGCTAAAGCAATTTTTTGGTGTTGGTAGGAAAATTCTCTTAACTTTAAACAAAGCTCGGCTACCTTGTTTCTTACAGTCTGTATGCTGTTGCGGCTCCAGTTTCATATTTAATGCGCAGATATGAGAGTGGCATCAATCTTGTCATTTAGCCTAACTCTCTGCAAGAAAGTATATTTTCTCTTAAGTAGAGACTTAAGCATCCAGCTGTTACAGCCTCCAGTTCTACAGAACAATTGCAAAATTCCAACTTCCAGTTAGTCCTGATTAACCCCTAAACAATGTTTTAGGATATCACGTCAGAAAAGTTGTAAAACTGTAGGAAACATGCTGAAATATTCAGAAATACTTGGCTCTGTTCCTCCGTTATCCACGGCTTGAGATTGTGAATGTTTACGCACACATCCTCATCCGCCGCCATCTCTCTCAAGTTAATGCTGGCTAATTTGTCCTTCGATGGACCTGCTGTTCACCTCTTTATCTCTGTAGCCGGATAGACCGCGTGCCCTCTGCAAACCCTTTAACTCCCACACACACACATACAGACACTCACACAGACCTGTTACACACAGAGAAATATACAGTGAAGCAAGCTAGCATCAACCAGTCAGTGAGGGGGGATTGATACACACACACACACACACACTGACACACACTGACACACCCAGAACCCCCCTCATGACATCCTGGCGGCCATGCGGCAGGCATTCCACTTGTGGGACAGCCCATAGCCTTTAATCCCAGCCTGGCTCCCGCCAAAAGCTCCCCGGACGACAGAACGCCTGCCACGGAGGATGTGCCACCATAAAACACACAGTGCTCCTCCAACCGCACACACGCGCACACACACACACACACACACACACACGCGCACACACACACACACACACAGCTCCCCTTATCCTCAGTGCCCCTGTGCTCTCTCATTGGATCTCTGTCTGTTCACTACTCTCACCTTGTTTTTTAGTTCATTCCATACTCTCTCTGGATTGTTATTCATCTCCTTTTCTTCTGTTTTTCTCTCTCCATATGTCTTTCACTAGAACAGTCACTCATTGTGCCAGCACACACACACACACACACACAGCATGTAGTGTCCCAGTAAAGCCCCTCTCTGTGCTCTCAGTACAGTTTACTGACTCCTGTCTTTTGTGAATGCGCTGCAACAGATTTCTGGAAGTTACATTGCAGCCACCGACAATTCAGCAGGTCCACACTAGTGGCTGTGTTTACACTGTGCAGGCAGGGAATTCAGGGGAATAACACAGAGGGAAAAGGGTTATACATTTCTGCATATATCCTCCCTCATTAACTAGAGATCACAGCAAATGTTCTGAACTTGTCATCTGTGTACCAAATGTGTCACTAATTGTATGTGGAACCTAAGAGAAGTTACAGACTAGGCTTTGACTGGATCCAGATTTACTAGAATATGAAATGAATATCAATATTTTTACTGTATTGGTCATGATAAATCTTTAACAGCATGCCACAGTACAAATGATACAATAAAAGCATGAAGCATGTAGTGTATAGTGTAGCTATATATACATGAGTGACAGGTTAAAGAGTGACCACAGAGATTTACAAGTGCACACCAGTATTGGTGTCTTTGTCTTTGATCAGCTAGCCTGGCCCTGTCCATGGTTTTAAAATCTTTCTAAAACTCACTAATTAACACATTGTATCTTGGTTCATCAAATAGAAAAGTAAAAGCGACATTTTGTGGATTTATGGGGAGTTACTTACAGCAACTATTTCAAGACAACCAGTGGAGACAGCAGGAAGTCACTGCACCCGGCTGCTGGTCACCAAGAAATATTTGCAGTCTTAAATGTGTGTGTTGGTAGGTGCATTGTTAAACTTTGGACAGAGCCAGGCTAGCAGTTTCCTCCTGCATTCAGTCTTTCCTCTTAACTAAGCTAATCGTCTCCTAGCTCCAGCTCAATACTGAACAGACAGACCTGACAGTGGTATTGTTCTTCTCATTTAACTCTTGTAAAGAAAGTTAAAAAAGTGTATGTCCCCAAATATCCAACTATACCTCTGAGGGATGTTGCATTGTTTCCTTTTTATAGCAAACTCACAAAATGATTCCATCGCCTGCCACAAGTGTAAGTGGTGCAATATGAAGTAATAGTTTAAATCATTTGTCTGTGCCAAGTGTTACAATTCCTGAGCAATCCAAGTATGTTGGATTGACTTGGATTCCCTAAAAACACTCACAACAAAACATCACCAGCTGGAACTCTTCTTCTCTAAGAAAAATGTATGTAGTATATTCTTAGTGCTTAGTGCTTAGTGCTTTTGCATCCTTACAGCATATTGTACGTAAGTCTCAGCCGAAATAGGACTAATTGGTGATGTCTTGACTGCTCTCTTAAAAGCAGTTCCACTTTTGAGTAAGGCAAACGTGGAAGCTTTTCTTAAACTTTTACATTCAAATGAAGCTACATCACCGCAGGTACAGGCTGTACTTCATAAAATTACTGGAAGATTTTCATGTGTTGTCCCTAGAGCCAACCACTCAACTGCCAGTCTCAAACTCTTGATGACATTATTCATTAAAACTTGGCTTTTGGGAATGCGGTAAATGTCCGTTGAAAATGTTCCAAAACCTCCAAAGGTGTCTCATTTGGGGACCATTACACTCATGTCAACACACAGTTTACAAAAAGCCCATCAGAAACCGTTCCAACTAACCGAACGCGGGTTCGTTTGATAAACAGTCTCCTAATCATCTCAACACTGGCACGGATTAGGTTTCTCCTCCGGCTCGACAAAAGCACAGGGGCTACAGTATGACTAATCCACTGAACTTGTAAATAGTTGTAAATGGTGTCAGGGCAGAGAAAACAATGAGAGCGTAGGGGACTTCCTGTGTTTATAGAGGACGGGAGGCAGACCCCCGAATGAGTCAGTGCACCAGATTACTCCATCTGTCTGTCCATCCATCCATCCATCCATGCACATCTTCACCATCTTTGATTCTTTTTTACTTACTTTTCACTGTCTTGCAATTAAACTATGTGAACACTGTGCTGTCCGTATTGTGTTTGTGCACACGCTCACATATGAAATGTTCATCTCCTGTCGTCTTGTCCTTTCATTAAGAAGATTAAGCACAGTGGGCAGGTAGAGAGCTCGGTATCACTAGCCCAGAATGTGTGGGCCAAGTGGAGCCCTGGCTTGATGAATGAACAGACAGAGAGGGAGAGGATGAGCATAGGGGGCCGAACATGAAGCGGACAAGAGAGAGATCTCTTTCTCTCCCTCTCGCTTTATCTCTCTGTCTCTCTCTCCCTGTGTCTGTGCCTACTGCCTACTTCAGCAGTTTCACAATCCCCGACTGGCCGGCCAACCAGCCAAGCAGGCCGTGCTGCTCCGTTCCACTCACACATGAACAGCAGCAGTACAACAACAGGAAAGGGCCTCCTCTGCTTTCACTTGCAGGTCCCGTCTCCAACCTCCCTGGGGGTGGATCTTGTTATTATCATTAATAACTGTAGCTCGAGCAGAGATAAACCGACAGCATTCCAAAACTCTTGGTTTTGTTTATGAGATGGTGTTGCAAGAGCAGATAAATTGGGGGTTTATTTAAAGGTTTTCTATTTTGGACAAAGGTCTGCTCATCACAGGGAGAGGAGCTGCCATCTGTGATTAAAGACTGGCATCTAGCGGTGAATACAGAGCATTGCAGTAACCAGTGAACACTGCACCCTGTAATGTGCTTGTAGTGTGTCACTCTCCCTCAACAAGTCTTGGTACTTTTAGCACTTTATGATATGTGGTGGTTTTCATAACTTGCATGGATTAGCTGAGGCTATGAGTCCTGTAAATCACAGATCTCCCAGTAATTAGTGGTTTGCCAAACAAAAATCAACAACTGCAGTAAACTGGCTCGAGCTAAAAGATTACAGCTTTAATATTTTGAGCCACAGCAAAATCCAAGAACAATACTGTGTAAGAAATTATCTTAGTATGGAACATGTGTGTTTGAGGCTCCCTACCTGAAATTCCTTAAATAAATAAGCCATTCTGTATATATTACGAGACATACACAGTAAGCAAATGCATGACAATTGGTATTATTTATGTAGACCTGCATTTTGGACAGGTTCTATGGCTATATTAATTACATTAACCTTCTTTGTTTAAAATATTAAATAGCAGTATGAACATGATGCAAAGTAAGACATTTCCTAACTGAAATTGATGGTGAGAAGATGATGAGATGAGAGCTTCATCCTCCACCCTTCTTTACCAATCTTTGTTATTTAATCTTCTTTACTTCCAGGAGTGCGGAGAAAGAACGAGCGAAGAGAACGCAGGAACCGCAACAACCGGAAAGATAAGGAGAACCAAGAGGGGCGACGGGAGAGGAAGCGAGAGAGGGAGCGAGAGAGGGAGAGAGACACGGCAGAACGTGAAGACTCTGATAACAGGAACAAAACGGAGCACAGGCATCGCAGAGGCCATGACACAGAACCAGTCTCCCCTGATGACGGCCTTGTACAGTAGTGCTCTGAACAGACAAAGTCCAGCACCTCCCCACCCTCCTCCTGTTATCCTCCCATTCTTCCTTCTCCAAAACTCCCCCACCCTCACCCACTGTTCACCTCCCCTTGGCCCCTCTCTGCAGGGGTGTTGCTGCTACCTGTATGATTTGAATATAATGTTTATGCACAAGCGGGATGGGGCACATTCAGCCACAAGGCCTGGGCCACTATGGACTTTAAAAAGGTTTTTTTTCTACCCTGTATCCTTTACTCCTTCACTTCCACCACTGAGAGAGTGTTTCCATTGAAAAGACACTGCTGAGACTGCTGTCGGGACTGAAGAACAAAGTGAGAAATGTCTATGACTGTGTGGAGGACTGGCAGACAGACGGACAGAGAGACAAAGACGTTATACTATGTGCTTGTTGATATGGTTATTTAATGGGGCCCTGGTACAACATTGCGCGTCTTGGTTTTTGAATGTAGATTTTGCAACATTATGTAGAACAATTGTTTATTATTGTTGTTCCTGTTCTTTAGATCTCTTTACTTTATTTTATTTGGTGCAAAATTTGTAAAGAAAAAATAAAAGTGAGTTTGCTATTGCCATCTTGAGACATCTTCATAATCACTACAATGACAGATATAGGAGAATCTGCATGCTGTGAATCAAAGAAGTACGGTCAAAAACTGAAAAGCATTACAATTTGTTCTGTATGTCTTGGACAAAAGCTAGTTTTATCCAAATACGTGATAAATCTGATCTATCATTGGTTTTTCTTTCTGTGTAAATGGAATCTATGCTCTAAGTATAGCTCCTCGACTAGGAACCAAAAGCACCTGTATGTCAAATAAAACTATAATGGGTTTGTACCTGTGTCTGTTATGTTTTCCCCTCTGACTGCCATCTTGTGCAATCTACTTGAACATCCTCCAAACCCCCTCAGAGTAAAAGGAAACTCAGCACATTGTGCAGTGATTCAAAGGTTGCCATGAGCTCATTTGGGTGTAAACTGTAGCAGTAGTAGGGCGTCACATGCTGTAATACCTGAACACTTGATGAAGATGCTGATGTCCATCTCTTAGCGTCACTATAGTCACAACAAATATTCTGTGGCAATTGAGAAACATATACAAAACTAACAATAAATAATAGTGGTGTTGTACATGGCAGTAAGGAAGGTCTATCACTTTTTCCATAACTTTTCTATCATGCCTACTGTAACTCAGCACATATTGTGAATCAATAAATAAAACTACCTACTGTCATTATTTAAGTCAAAATCCACTATAGTGATTATTTATTAGTTTGTTTTTTGCAGGGACAATCGGCCCCCTTTCTCTTCTGCAAATAAGCAACTATGACAACTACCATAATGTAGCTCCATCTTCACAGAAAGATATATATATTTCCTAATTGAATTAAAGCAAGTGCGTAATTGAATGATCTAATATTAAGTTGTATAGATTTGAACAACCCATATGTAAACTATTTCGGTGCTCATAAAGTTTGCCAACGAACCAGATTTGACATGTGAAATGAGTTTCATGAAAAGCATCAGTGGTCCTAAACATTTTGTCACAGTTCCAGTTGTCAACCCAAATTACTTTGGTAAAACAAAACCAGGAAATAAAGAATCTTTTTTTTTTAAAGCTGATCTGTTTATTGGTGACGTATTTTGCTCATCAGTAACATCTATTTTCATCAGAAGGCATGATGACAGTATTTCCTCCTCATTCATTCAGCAGAGAAATCCCCACTAATACAGACTGTACATGAAAATATATGAAATTTTGTTTGTTGCCATTTGCAAAATATAGATAAGTCACAGTACAGTATGTACACAAATTATGGGTGCAAGATAAAGCCATGGTTGATAAGGTACAGGAAATGATACCTAGTAAAGAGGACCATGGTTAAAACCAGGATTTTTGAATCAACATGACCCTACTGCTAAAACAAAAACAAAGACAGGAAACACTGACAGATCTTGAGATTTACCCAGAGCCTTTTAAGTTAAGACGAAACAAATTATCAATCACAGCTGCTGTTTGTTTTAAGCTAAGTTAATGCCCCCCGTTCACTTCATATTAGCCACAAAATCCTCGCCCTTCTTGATAGACGACTTCAGCTCATCCATGGCGTCGGCCACCAGCTTCTCCTCGAAGGCAGTAAGCTTGCCCAGCCCAAGGTTCTTCTCAATGCCGTTCTTCCCCAGGAGAAGAGGTGTAGAGAAGTACTTGCACTCTGTCTCCTCAGATCTGACATAGGCGCACTCCACCACACCCTCCTTTCCATTCATGGCGTCCAGGACGGAGAAGGTGAAGCGGGCACCAGCATAAGCCATGGAGAGGGTAGCAGATCCGGCTCCGGCCTTGGCCTTCACCACCTCTGTGCCGGCCTCCTGGATCCTGCCAGTCAGAGCAGACAACTGGTCAGCAGGGAACTCTACTTTTGGTGTGCACTGGGAAATGAGGGGAATGATGGTCTTCCCAGCGTGACCTCCAATGACTGGTACATTGACACGAGCCGGGTCAAGGCCTTTGAGCTCTGCCACAAAGGCATTTGCTCTGACAATGTCCAGGGTGGTGACTCCAAACACTCTGTTGGGGTTGTACACTCCATGCTTCTTCATGACCTCTGATGTAATGGGGATGGTGGAGTTGACGGGGTTGGCGATGATGCAGATCATGGCTTCGGGGCAGTTGCGGGCGCAGGCATCGGCCAAGGTGGCTACAATGGTGGCGTTGGTGTTGAAGAGGTCATCACGGGTCATGCCAGGTTTTCTGGGCACACCGGCGGGGATAACCACGACATCGCAGCCCTTTAGAGCAGCATCGAGCTGGTCGGGACCCATGTGGCCGGTCACCTGGGCCCTAGTCTCGATGTGACTGAGGTCTGCAGCCACTCCGGGGGTGTGGGCAATATCAAACAGGGAGAGCTGACTCACCAGGGGGCTATTCTTGAGAAGCAGAGATAGCGGCTGGCCTATGCCGCCTGACGCTCCAAGCACCGCCACCTTGGCGTTGTTCTGCGAAGAGGTGGACAAGCTCCGCGCGAGGCTAAGGCTAGGTCTCACGGCACGGGAAAACATTTTGTTTCTGTTACTTCTTGTCTTACTTTAGTGAAAATAAAATACCTGAAGAGCCCCTCTCCTCTGTGACACCAACGTCCTCTAGCCACGAGCGAACAGGAAGACTGTAAACTGTCATGCGTAGAGAACAAGGATCGTGTGATCCTACGTCGATATTGCGTCAGCGCGTACTGCTACGTCGTCATCTTTATAGCTACCTCTTTTTTCGGAGGAAAACAAAGCCAGTTAACATTGGAAGTCGGTACATTAGCATTGGAAATTAGTGTCGTTACACGACTTGTAACTGTACACCAGACCGTCGCAGCAAAATTTAACGGTTCGGTACGTCCGCAGTCGTTGCATTGTCTCTGCCGTGAGGAAATGCTTCTCCTTGCTGTTTATGTCGCCCTGCTAAAATAAGCTAGCGCCGTCAGATGAACTCCGTCTATTTGCTGGAGTCAGAGTGCTGCCATCAGCCTAGCCACCGTTAGCTACAACAGGTCTTATTGTTATGATCGCTTTGCCCGTCGAGAAATCCCTTTGTACGGTTTGACTTGTGTTTGTACTTGTAACGATAACAACAAACGAGTTTTTAGGAGCTGCTATGTATCTGACGTTAGCTAAACTAATTTGCATATAACGTTAGGCTGTCACCAATTAGTGTAATTATTAGATCATTAGATTTTATTTTAGTAACGTTAGCTGTGATCATCACTAGCACCGTCATAAGGCCAGCTGGGTTAACACAAACAGTTAGCTGACATAGTTCGCTGCTTGTAGTCAAACTGGTAACAGAGCAGCCCTTTGTTCCACAGACTTAAGTAAACACATAGGTTACATTCAGTCATAGCTAACATGGACGTGAATTAACGCTAAGTTGTACCTAATCCGTTTTAACACCAGGCTTAAAGTGCAACTCGATTGTCGTGTAAGGTTTGGTTGTCAAATAATGTTTGCGTAAGGAATAGCTTGGTATTGTGTAACGTTATCACAACTGTACTTTCAGGACAGTCTGAAAGCATATACATTTTCACCGACTCTTCTTTTCCTTTTGGCAGTGGCAAGTTTGAAGGTCCATCAGCTCTCCTAATGATACATCAGCATTAAGGGTACTTCCAGTAAGTATCAAATGGCATGTCTGTCAGTCTTGTATGAGGGCACAGGGTGCATATAGATAGTATCATTCTGTATTTATAATTCTTCCATCTTGGGACTGTTTGCTATTCAGTGACTTGCAGTTGAGTATACTGACTACTTTCATAGCAGATAATATATCTCAATATAATTTTAATCATGTGTGGACCTAAAAACAACCACAATAATAATGATAATTTTGTATACTGATCTAGCTTTTCCAAATGAATAGTACTGATAAAAGAGAAGATAATCCTAACATGCTCACTATAACCTTTATTTACAATTGTCCCCTTTCCTCAGTACTTCCTAAGGATGGCTAGTTGTGGGGAGGTAGATCACTCTGTTAGCTCACTTCCATCCAGTAAGAAAGGCAGCAACAGTGGTGGTGGAAGTGGGAACAGTGCAGAATCATCGTGCTCTGGCTCCAGCAACTCATCCCCAGCCCTGTCTGTACCGGAGTGTGCCATCTGTCTGCAGAGCTGCGTCCACCCAGTCCAACTGCCATGCCATCACGTCTTCTGTTTTCTGTGTGTGAAGGGAGCTTCCTGGCAGAGCAAACGCTGTGCTCTCTGCAGACAGGAAGTGCCAGATGACTTCCTGGAAAGGCCTACACTTCTCTCTCCGGAGGAGCTGAAAGCATCGGCAGGAGGTCGGGGTGGGGCAACAAGTGACCACGCCTGGTATTATGAGGGCCGTAATGGTTGGTGGCAGTATGATGAGCGAACCAGCCGCGAGCTTGAGGACGCTTTCTCCAAGGGCAAGAAAACAGCTGAAATGCTGATTGCTGGTTTTTTGTATGTAGCCGACTTGGAGAACATGGTGCAGTACAGGCGCAATGAGCACGGTCGTAGACGTAAGATGAAGAGGGACGTTTTGGATATCCCCAAGAAGGGTGTGGCGGGACTGCGTTTGGACACTGAAGGTGTTACTGGGGCCATTGGGGCAGCAGGTCGAGAAAACTCTGCTGATGGGGCTGATACCACAGTAGCAGGTGTACAGCAGCAGGTTACAAGTATCCCCTCTGCTGTTACCGCCCCTCCAGCCACTGCCAGACCTCCCACCTCCCTTGGTGGTCAGCCTGGCAGCAGCAGCAGCCCCACTCTGGAGGATGCTCTCTCCCAGCTGCAAATCAGCCCCAGACCCACACCTTCTCATGAGCGGTCTGAGGCTGGGGAAGGAGAGGAAGAAGATGAGGAAGAGGAAGCCTCACCCTCCAGGTCCTCTGACCCTCACACCTCTGTGGACGAGTCTGGCTCTGGAGACTGGAGCGATGATGAGGAAGAGGAGGAGGATGAAGAAGAGGAAGGGGGAGATGGGGAGCGTGCGGAGCCCTGGGAGGATAGGCCACGGAGGCAAAGACTGAATCCAGAGGACAGAGCCCCTCCTGGCGCAGAGTCCGCCTCTCCCCCTTCTTCATCCAGTAGCAGTGGAAGGTCCAGAATGCCTGATGGCCAGTGTACAGTGACTGAAGTGTGAAGTCATCATTGATGCCATCGTCACCAAATGGCTATGTTCCATTTCATTAATTTATTCCTCACTGTATGCTGTTGGATGGAATGTGGGTGGATTGCTTGGTACAAGAGAAATTAAGTATAACGTACTCCATAATTTTAGGGAAACAACTGAATTTTAGCAATCAAATTTGGTGCCTCTTTTTGGCTCACAACAATCTGGATGTATCTGATGTGATTTGTTTGTCAGTTTCATCCTATATATACCCAGCCAGTAGAAGCAATGCTGGGTTTTGTGTTCTAGCACTGAATGTTCTTGTACTGAAACAGGAGGTACAGCTTGGTAAACAGCCAGATGGATACAGCATGTTGTTGTTGTGAGCCATGAAATCTCATAATTGTTTATACAGCGCATCATGAGAGGCAGGTAGGTGTAACAGACTTATTGTGGTGTTCAACTGCCATCAGTCTGCTCACTATTTGCCACTTGGTTGCATGCATATGGAGTCTAAATTCTAGAAAAGTGGAAGTTGAAAGGTAAAAGTGACTCGTCAATCCTAGGTATATATATATATATATATATATACTTGTGTTGAAGCTTATGATCTTAATACCCAGAGGGTTTCTTGGAGTCTCAGCCAGATCTGTGACGTTCGAGAGAGAAAGCATACATGGGAGTGTTACTCCTGGAAATGGAACTGTGTCTTTATCATTATCATGAACGGTTGCATTCTAATCATCTACACTTTAACTCTCTCAGCTAACATAGCACGCAGAAATGGGCTTGTTAGAGCTCAAGTCATCTGACTACTCTTGCAAAGAATTTAATCCTTGATAACTTGTTCCCAACCTCCACCAGACCCAAATGATTTCCTTACTTCAGATTTAACTGATTTATGAAGCCTTTCCTTCAAATTTCTGAAAAGTAACTGTTAACTTTTTGTCAGCGTGTCAGTTCAGAGCAGATTGTGGTTTGAAGAAAATCTTCCGGTTGTTTATCCAGATAGAGAAAGGAAACAGAAGTACTTACTGACGCTCTCAAGCTATGTGGGTGTTTAAATTTCACACGTAATATGCTACAAGATAGTAATGTAACTCGGGAGCCCACAGGATTATCTGGCTACCTATCTAGCGTTTGTCTTTTGATTTCCATTAGTCTGCAGCTTTCTGAAATTCTAAAGTTTAAAATGCAGTTTTAAATGAATGTGCATAATAGAAGTACATATCAAATTTATTTTAACCTTTCCCAGCTTTGAATAATTGGCATTTTAATGTGAAGTATCAGTGTTTTCATTTTAAAGCTGTTGAGGCCTCTGTAGCCTCATTAGTATTCTTATTGTCCCTGACTAAAGTATTCTCAATTGGTGTGTTTCTAAAGTTTTGTGATTTGTGCATGTTTGAAGAGAGAGTTACTTAAACACTACTGGTTGGCAGGATGTTGATAATTGATATTTTTGGGTTGAGTTTGAATACATGTTTTTAATTTGTGTTTGTTTTTGCGTTACTTATTGTTGTAAATCCTCTCGTGCGTGTGATGTCTGAGGCAGTATGAGAACAAGAACATGCCATTGCTATTGGCCACTCTGCAGAGATTTCAAGTTATGTTATTTTTATATTTCTTACCTGCTTACATCATCAGCTCAGTCTTAGACTTTCCATTCTGAAGAATAAAGTTTGTGTAACAGTTTTTGCTTGGCAACTTTTTTTGTTACATGGTTTGTAATTTAAGAATAAATTGTGTCATTTCATCATCCTAAAACGATAATATTTTTGTGCTCTTGTCTCTGATTGTTAGTGTATTTTACGGTGTGATAGGGTGCATGTCAGTTTGGTTTTTCTGTGTTACATAAGTAGGACTATCAATGGGCCCATTGTAAGTAAGATTTCACCCCTTTTTCTCCTCACTACCACCTGTAGAGATTTTTCTAGGGGGGAAAAATAAATCACATTCTCCCGACTTAAGTATTCAATACTGTTCTTTATATAACAAAGCACCCGTCTTAGTGACACATGGACAAAAACATGGGGAAAAGTCAGTGGTTTCCCTTCATAGCTATAAATACATGATCAAAAAGGGGTGTAACAAGAAAGAGATACCATTTATTAATCCACACTGTTCACAGTATGCAACACAGCCTTCTCTTTCTGTCATTGGAGACCATGTAAACAAGTGTTTATGTACTATATAACAGAATGAGGCCAACTCTTGACTTTCCCTCACTCACCTTGTAGGTGTTTGGTATTCTGACCACAGCAGCTATCAGCACTCCAGCTGGCTGTCTGGCCAGGAAACATGAGCTCTGGAAGAGGAACAGGAGATAAAGGCCAGGCATCCTCCAGGGACATGTCCCATTCTTGCCATTTCAGTCTGGGCACATTAGTGCTTTTGCAATATCTTAATTTGCTGTATGGACTAAGTTTAAATGAGCATTGAAAAATAAGCCACAAAAATTCAATGTATATTTCAACTGTTTAATTTGACCATGTGCTTCCGCATCTATCAAGGTTTCACATGCATAGTTGAGAACCATTGTGCAGAGTACTGAAAATCAGCCAAAAAGTGCTCTTACCTCCAGCTAAGAATATCCCAATAGAATAGAAACAGAGAGAGTGGGGATGATCAAGGCCACAATAATATACCACGAGCACAGCAGATTCTGAAATGACCTACAAAACTGAAGGAAAGAAGTGCAGCAGCATTACTCTCAATCTTGCAGACAGACGCTGAGGTCTCATGCTTGTATTACCTCATCTGTATGCTGCTGCTATCTGTCTGCCTCAGTTAGGCCCAGCCTGGCATGATCTAATCATTACCATAATCACATTTTCAGGAGACCTAGAGGAAAGACAGTGTTCATTTGCTTGACTGATGGGGACACAAGGGATTTAGAAGATGAAGAATGTAGTCCTTTAGGTCCTTGTTTTCATCCATACTGAAAATATTAGACTATAATACCCAACCAGCATAGTCACTGTTAAATTATAGATATACTTTAATTGAGGGCATACATCTAAACAAAATAATATAAAGTATGAAACAAGATAATGTCTCGGGTCAGCTGACATGAACCATAACTGATCAATGTTTTGCTGTAAATAAGAGGCTGTAGAGACCAGTTTCTAAAATATAACCCCAAAGGGACAGGGGGAGTTTTTATGTATGTCATTAATTCAGTTTTCATCCCTGAAAACCCCATCCTCATTTCATCCCACAGTTATGTTTGTAATCTATGACCTTATCGGCATCACTGTTGTATGTGTTTGTATCTCAACTCCTACTCTTGTGATGAGTAGGAATAATGTCAGAGAGATACATCATAACATTAAAATATGTGACAATGAACAGTCTCTAATTATCAGTTTATTAGAGGCAAGCTGATGTATTGAAATTATAAAGTTAGTAGTCCTAACCAACAAAGAAGAAACCCTTTATCATTCACATTGTAGACACAGCATTCAGCTTATTACAAGTACGTTTGTTGATGTGAATCAAGAGTCAGTCTGTAGCATTCTCTTCCACACAATTCGGCTTCCCAAAAATGTCTCAGTTGAACATCTTGGCCGATCTGAGAAGCTCATTTGTGTTTGGACTTGCTGGCCAGAGCCTGCAGGTTAGCCGGACCGCCCCACACTGTCCCAAATACATCCTTCTCAGTCCTCAGAGCCTCTGACAGAGGGAGCTCCCTCCCTGACAATACTACCTTCTTTACAGCCTGTATCACTGGGGCAGGTCCTTTTGTATAGTGACTGAGCCAGTTTTCAGCCCTCTGTAAGACAGTCCCTTCACCCTCCTCTGTCTGGGGGACCTCCAAGACTCCATCTGCCAGTCCAATCCGCAGGCCAAGTTCGGGGTCCACCTTTAGAGCTCCACCAAGCAGCTTCAGTGCATTCTGGCTTCCAACAATGTGGACAAGTCGCGCTGCGCCACCCCAGCCTGGGACCAGGCCCATGTGTTTATGGACAAACTGGATCACACTGCCAGATGCCATTAACCTATGAGAGAGAGATGAAAGACACAAGTTAGATTATTAGCAAATGTTTGGGTGAAAGGTGATGGTGTAGAAGAGATCTTTTATTGCCTTGTACAAAAACATCACCTGAAATCGCAGGCAGTGGTGAGTTCTGAACCTCCTCCCAGCGCTCTCCCCTCCACCAGAGCAACAGAGATCAGAGGCAGCCTGCACTGAGGAAACTATTCTGTCAGCATACTGTAGCACATTACATAACTGCTAAAATCCCACTTCTTTAAGCTCAGACTGGTTGCTGCTCTTTCAGCCTGCGTTGCTATTTACTGAGTAGTAGAGAGGGAAAGGAGAGCCCTTACCTAAGTAGTCTTGTAAGAGCATTCTGCATGAACATACACATCTTCATTCCATCCTACAAGGCAAAGGAAACATAATATAGAAATCTTTGGGCAAGTACATATCCAAGAGACATTGAGACAAAGAAAAGCAAAGACAAAGGTACAGAGATGCAGACCGACAGATTGACTGCAATAGATATGCAGAGATGCTGTAAAGAATCTCTCTGCTTTGCTACCTGGGGGTTAGATATCGCCCTGACAGCGTTCAGGTCTGATCCAGAGCAGAAAGTTCCAGCAGCTCCCTGGACAATGAGGCCTTTACCGTCTGTCCAGCTCTCCAGCTGGCTCACCCTCTCCTCCAGGTCCACCATCATACTGCCTGGGAGGAAAGAAAAACTCACAACAATAAACTGAGCTGCAGCGTAATTTGTTTATGTGTCATGTACAAGTGATTATGCGCAAATGAGTTCCATCCCGAGAATGCCAAATCGGCACAAGTCAATCTGAAAAGGTACAGTGTTAAATGTGCTGTCACCTTACCAGAGAAGGCATTCATGCGGGAGGGGTTGTTGATGGTCAGCACAGCGACACCAGACTCCTGTTTGAGCAGATCAATGGAGCCTCCGGGAAAGGCCAGCAGCTTCTCTCTGATCTCCTCCTGGTTGAAGCCATGGATGCTGGAGTACACGCAGCCCCTGCTCTGTCTCTGAAGCAGCCTTGGAGGAACAAGTTTAATACTGTTTATTAAAATTCAAGCAGTCGCATTCAATCAAAACATAGATCCAGCCCTTACAGAGGGTTAGAAAGACAGGAACTGTATAAAATGGAAGCCTGATTCATTCAACTGCTACAATAGTAGATATACAGTTATGGTACATTACCAGTGGATTTAACAAGGTTTTGACAGCACATGAATGTCCTCTGTTGTTACACGACCAGGCATTGGCTTTAACCTAAATGATAAGTTAATTCAAATCAAACTGAATATGCATATGTGTAATTGTAGCATAAAGAAATGGTATGCAAAACTGCCTCATGGAAATCAGACTGGTGTTGCTCAGGACTGAAAGTTCATGCTTGCACTCACAAACAGGAGGACAATGGATGCTTTTGTATACCCTTACCTCTCAATAAATCAGCCTGAAGGAGGCATGGTACCAAGCCACACAAGCAAACTTGTAACACATAAGAATGAACCATCTCTGATTTTGGCTCATTGTAGTCATGAGTCAGAATAAGAGAAGTTATTACTTTTATAGATGAGCACAAATCTCAGCGCCTCCGCAATGCATTTTGATTGCTAGACTTGTCTATATTTGTGATTTGTGAACGTATAATGTGGGTTCAACGCGGTAGACTTGATGTTCCTTTATTTATGACTTCACTTGCTGTCACTAGCATGGTGATAAACATGCTGGCCGGACTCCCTCACCTGGCCCAGGCTCCACAGCTGCTGCTGCCCCTCAGGATTTGTCGCCTCACTGCACACAGTACCATCCTGCAGCAGCAGGGAGAAGGAGAAATGTGGGAGAAAATATTCACCTTCACCTTCATTCATTCATTACTTCAGACATATTGCTTTATTAAAAAAGTAGGTGGGCACGTATAAGGTAATTAAACACAAACACCTGTGTTGGGATTTGGTGCTTTTAGTCACTATGCACAGACAAACGAGAGCACTGCCTCTTAGCCTCTTGAAGGAGGACATTTAAAAAGGCCTTGATGAACATGTAAACTGGGGAAAAGCAGATATAAGGAGAGCACTATATTATAGTAATAATATATTATAAAATATTCCTAGATTCATTACCACAGGAACATTTCAGAAATTATAGTTACTAGTTTTATTAGCAGTGAGCATAAAAAGCTGCTACCATGAACTCTGACATTTAGAAAGTCACTTTTCACATTCAAAATCATTAAACAGGATATGATGTTAGGTATGTAACATTTAGCTAGCTTACTATGCTACTATACCTTCGTTTTTAATGGGAAAACATCCAGCATTCATGTCTTAATACTTTTCTGGTTGAAACCACTGCAATTCTGAAGCAAACCAGTCACACAAAACCATTTACAAATAGCCTTTCAAAGTTGTGAGAGGCTTCACAAACTGTGGTAAACCATCTTGTTGTTTGTCTGAATGTCATACAAGGTTTACAAGCGTCCCTTTATAATTTTAATACGTGCGCATACAACGAGCAGCACAGAAAATGAATATATTTCACAAAGTATTTTTAATATAACCTACCACTATAATAATTACAAACCATTTAGCAACAAATATGCAAGTACCAACCTTGCTTATTGACAATCGTGTGGTGTTACTCTGAAATCCGTCCCCCTGGAAACTAGAGCTCTTCGGAAGTAGATAATGGCAACACAGAAATGTAGTTCCTCAACGTCCCCACAGGGGGGCGGAATAATACCGCCACGCAGAAAATATGATTTGGGGTTCATTTGTACACCATCACCTCTTGCAAAAAGGCAAATATTTCCATTGTACATTGTACACATTGTATTGTTCAACATAAACTGTAATATTATTCATCATTGGCCAATGCACTGCACAGAGAGATCTGCTCTCTGTCTGTCACAACTCTGTAAACACAGCATACTGAAGAACTGGCTCTACAGACATGTCCTTATTCAGTAGTATTGACAGAGGGCTTTAAATAACACCTACAAGTTAAAGTACAGTGTGCCAGTGCTGTACTTTAGGCAGCTGACAGTTTTATTAACATGGCGTATTGTCAACTGAAGTTGTTCATTATTACGCTGCTTCCGTGTGAAGTTAAAACTGTAAAATAGCAGGTTTTGTTTGAGTCAAGCCCTAAAACACCTTTTCTTGACGCCAGTGAGCTGACTGAGTCTTAATATCTCTATGGACACTTCCAAGTCTAACACTGTGTCAACATCTTGTCAAACAAAAGCCTGCTCTAAGATTTGGTTTTATGTGTGGCCCAGCCAAACATCCAAAACTATTTATCTTCAAATGTCAGTGATAAAAGGCATTTCAAAGATATTACATAAGGTGTAATATAACAACTGAGGTTAGAATTTGGGAGACTGAGGCAAAATATACTTTTGCTCTTGAGGGCAATGATTATGTTCTGTCAGTGCCCTTTGCCATCAAGTCCTCCTAGAAACATGTAATATCATACCAAGAAGGACTACCACCTTTCTGGGGTGCAGTAAAAAGTGTGAATTGCTCTGGGATCATAGTACTTTGCAAACAGAGACATAAACTACTACAGACTCGTAGGCGGGAGGTTGTTAAAATAACTTAACTTCTGTTATTTCAAATAATTTGTCTGAATATAACCAAAGCATCTATGCAAATACTGAGGTTTGTAAAGATTTGTTCAATTTTATTGTGTGTAAAGGAGACAGGTAGAAGGTCAGATGGGAGACAAAAGGTAAATGTTTGGTGAGTGAGAGTTAGAATTGAAAGCATTCAGACAGTGAGACAAACAGGCATACACAAACAACAAGATGGTGCTATAAAGACCAAGAGATGTGCAGGAAAAGGAGGGGAAATGTGCCAAAACAGAGGGAGGTTGAGACACTTCCTGTCCTGTGGTCGATCTATGGCTACTGGGAGCATAAATCAATCACTTCTATCCACACATCCTCGACCACTACCCTGAACATATCTGTGAAAACAAACTTAGGAACCAAAAATACCTTTCTGTTTCAGTTGGATCAGAGAAATGCTGAATCCAAAGTCTCAACCAAATTTAAGTGTCACAAAAATGATTGAACAGTATTCACATACCAACAACACTGATCCAACATGAAATCTACTCTGGAAGCACATTACATTCAAAGGTATCACTCATGCTAAATACTTTGCACATATCCTTTAAAGACACAGTAGCACCATTGTATTACATTTGATCATATGTTGTGTGTGACTAATGACCAATCAAGAGTATTTTTCCTTAAATGGATGGCTTAGTGGAACCAAAGTCCTTCATGACTCAAATATAAAAGGCCATCAACAAGGATACAGTGCACTGCATCCAAGACTGCAATAGACTCAACAAGGTTTAGAAGTCCACACCTCTCCGGTCTATTTAAAAGTGGGGAAGGAATTCAAAAAGGTCGGTGAGACTCTTCCCAGGCAGGCATTCCAGACACGCTGACTCTCCCTCTTGCTCTGTACAGTAAATTCAGCTAGGTCAGCTAGCCTGCAACCTGTCTCTAAATATCACTCTGTGAAGTGCAGCACCTGGGAGGACATGGTGGCTTAGTGGAATGTGCATACATAGTTGACTCCACAAGTGTGTGTGTGTGTGTGTGTGTGTGTGTGTGTGTGTGTGTGTGTGTGAGTGAGTGAGTGACTGTCTACCTGTGTTAGGTGTGTGATGTACTGGCAACCTGTCCAGAGTGTTCGTACTCTTTCATAAACTTTCATTCCCAAACCATTATCTCACTGCGCCTGTCCACTTCCATTCATCCTCTGCTCAGCCCTTTGAGTCATTTTTATTAAAGCCAGCCCTGCTGCTTTATGATCCGTCCATCCGGATATCAGACTGATATTATCAGTGATGCGGCCGCAGACTCCAGCTGATAATGGAAGCCTTTCTGAAATTACAACCTGGCTAATGGGAGAGAGAGAGAGAGAGAGATCCACATTTCACACATTTTGTCTATATGCATACACAAATGTCGTTGCACGTACTGTATGTCTGTGTGTGTTTGAGTGTGTGGTTGTGTGTGTACTGTATGTGGCCTCTAAAGTGATGGATCAGTGTACTGATCAATAGATCAGCTGTCTGGGGCTCCACAGGAAGTCAGGGAATGTGCTGCAGTCAGCATGGCTCTATACCAGCTCACCAAGATAAGAAAACACACGCACACACACAGAGAGAGACATCAGATAAGTGCCAGTAAGGGTCTATTTCAGGGCAGGAAGAATGGCAGGTTAGCAGGTGCCAGAGGCTCTCAGGGGCCTGGAGGTTTCCTGTTAGGAGGGCAAGGAGGTCAGTGGAGCTGGAGGGCAGAGAGCCAGGAGACGCTGGCTCTCTTTACTGTAATGTGTATTGTGTATTTGAAACCACACCTCAACTGTGAAAACATGACCATTTACCAAAAGCAGTTCAAACTAGCTTATTAACTAAGCAATCAAATATGACCCTAATCTCTATTGGCATAAAATATGACTAGCTAGGAGAGAACATAAAGCTAATGATGGCCAAGAGCTTGCTTGCAGTCCTGTCAGGCTTTATCATGTATACTCTCTAGCTTCACCATGTTTGTAGTGAAAGCAAACAAGGCTGTGGATGCACAGAAAGCCACTACCCAAAATGTATGTGAAATGTGAAACTAGTCAATAGCCAAAAGAGCACAACGGCTAATTAGAATTCCTATGCAGTATAGTGAGTGAAAATTGTATCTCAGTTCTTTTACTCAAGGCTGTAAGAGGAAGGAGACTACAGAAAGGACCGTCTTTGGTCTAGAAAGATCAAATCAAATTATACCCAATAGTGTGCACGGCCAATAGGTGCTGTGTGTCTGTGTGGATGTGGACTTTTAGTGGAGCATCAATGGCAACAAGCTTTACAGCACTCTGATGTGTTCCTTGTCTCTGGCTGAAGTTGTGTTAAACAGTAAAATCAGCTCCTATAACTAGCAAGACTACAATTACGTATAATATGAATATGTCAACACAGATGATAATACATTGTTCCATCATTTGTTAACTGTAGTCACTCTCTTTGCATGATAAAATACAGATTGTATTGTTCCAACAATTCTTGTGTTTTTGTGTTTTTAGCAGCACTGGAATCAAATCGGTTAGTACTGGTTATATAATGGTTTCAGCATCTGGAAACCTCCAGACTTGAGAACATGCCAATACTGGGAATCTACGCTCCTGCCCAACCTTGACACAGGAAAACAGGGTGAGACGGCCAACACAGGGCTAGGCTGGGAATCAGGAGAGGATGACAATATTTATATTTATATCAGGGGTAGGATTTCTGGCACCATAACATTGTCGCACCTGTTATTTCAGTCAGCCTAAGGTACCAGGTTTCAGGGTGAGGGGTTGGGTGTCCGTCCCTCTCACAGGATTGGTTGTGTGTGGGCATTTGTATGTTTATGTAGGGTGAATGGGCATATACTGTGTATGTGTGTGTGAAGGTGCAAAACTGATCATTTACCAGATAGAGCAGTAAAAAGAAGTCTTTTCATATTGTAGACAGACAAACAAAAGGTGATAGCTCATCACAGCACCTGACACACAAAATCACACACATTTAGAAACAGGAATGCATAAAACATTTATGGGGGGGTATATATACACAAACATACAGAAGAGAAGCAGAGAAAGACACACCCACACCATCAAAGTAATAGAGGGCTCCTCTGCTGCTGTCACGTAGCTCTGCAGTAATCACTCAGAGAGATCACAGTGTCACCAAAGATGTCAGTCAACAAGATTGAAGACGCCAGACAGTCGTTTGGTTCTTCTTTGGGAGTTGAACGGTGGCCTAGGACTCCCCTTGATGCAGTCACAGAAATATTTCTGCGATGATTGATGTGTTCAGAACTTATTAAATTATTCCTCCTACTCCAGGCTGAGGATTGAAGAGGGCTGCACCAGGACATGGCAACTGCACAGTGGAAAGGTTGGCTTCGCTAGTTGTTTGTGAACTAAATTATTAGAGATTGGAGAAAATAATAATAATATACAGGTTAAATAATACTGAAAGGGTTGCTCTACAGGGCAATGGTACCATATAATAATACTCCCTGTATAATGTGTTGTGTTGTACTGGTGCTTTCACAAATGGGTTTAAGCTGCCAAGAAACAAAATTGTGTAATTATTTGATAAACACATCAAAGCTGCACAACATAACACCACATACAGTACAATGCAAGTGTAACACAGATGTAGATACTTACGGTATGTGATGTGAAAAGAGAAGAGAAATCATTTAGTCCTTATGTTTATTACACAAAAAGAACAGCAAAGGCATCACCTTCATCGTGATATGATTCACCACTCTGTACTACTTAGCTGAGTAATGTCCTGATATGTGACCATTCAGAATTAGTAAAGGTAGAAAAAAATGCTTTTTTTCACAAGCATCATTATTTATGTTATGCACTGAAAGCAGGCTCTCATGAATGATGTTTAACATACATTTTGATTGGAAAACATCAGCAATGGGTGGACAGCAAAAATTAATGCCATTACAAACAATGCATTTCATTTTCAAATCAGGAAAATCCATATAAAGAAACCAGCCTTTGGTACGAAGTTATAAAAAAAAGGAACTCACATTCACATTTTTGCGTTACTGTAATGATAAAAGTAAAGCCAGTCATGAATGTAAAGCAAAATGTTTTAGTCACAGGCAAGGTACAGTACAGGCATGTACTGTAGGTAATATTCAAGAAGGCAGAAAACCAACACTGCTTCACACTACTATTCAGCACACTGATGTGATGCTGCTTTTAATCTCGGAATCCAACAAGATGCTGCATATTGTGTATGTAACATCATATTTTGTGCCAAAAGAACACAAAACATGTTGCACACAAAATACAGTACATATTAAATACATCATTCTGGATTTCATTTGGCTGAAAGTATTTGAATATGAGCTAGCGCCACTTTTAAAGGTGTAAATACAGGATATAGAACAGCAGGAGTAGTGAGGGGTTTGTTGTTGGTTGATCTGCAAGGCTACACTAGTCAAGGCTAGAATCCACACCTGAGCATAGGATATCCATTCAGATGGTTGGCATGAATGAACGACGCATTGAATGTGGGAAGTGATGTTTTCACTGTCCTCTGAGGCTATGCACGGTGGATGGCAGGTTAATCGGAGCACACTGCTCAATAAGTGAAGCTGCTTCACATCCTTTTCTTGTCTCCCTTGGTCAGTTAGGCTCCACTGGATGCCACATACATTCTAAAAGGTGAGTTGGTGAACTCACAAACTAAAGCACTTCTGAGTCTGTAGGAGTGGAGAAGCAGTCTGGGTTTGATATGTACAATAGTAATGGAAAAAAAGGACAGTTCAGTGTTCAGCTCACTGAAGGCTTCTTGTTGGTTCACACAGTGAGGTGGAGGTCAAATGATGACAGTCTCTATGTGAAAGGCGTGTGAGTAGATAAAGGAGGAAGTGTGTTTCTGGAGGGGGAAGGACGGAGGCACAACTGGGGTGGTAGACGGAGAGGAGGAGGTGGAGGAGGAGGAAGTCGGGGAGCGGCTGGCCCACCGGGAGGGGAGGCGTCGGTTGGCTGGACGGGCAGGTCTCGAGAAGTTCTTCTGGACAGAAGAAGAGGAGACGGACGACTCTTCATTCTCCTGTGGAGAAACAAATGAATTACCATTTAGGATTATCACACCGCTCCCAATAACAATCAGCTGCACACACTCAGATACTTTACATTTTGTCACGTGTTCCATCTGTAGTCTTCTTGACCCTAGGGGAAACAACAGGCATATTTCAAACAGGAACACTGATAAATTCAGCACGCTCACGCGGAAAGGTCACACAAGTAGATCCCATTCCTTTAGGTGAAGAGAAAAGCATCTGAAATGAAATACCTTACACGTGCTGCTGTTCCGCTGCCACTTACCAGAGCCTTTTGTTTTGGACAGTGCTCCTCGGCTGAGGTTAAACTAAAAAGTGGTGCCTCTAATTACATTCTTTTCATGAGGTCAAATAAAATTGGCTTGATAATTGCTCCCACAATTTCTTTAACATTTGCATGACTTTAAAGCAGTGTAATCACTTCAGCTTTCTCATTTCCATGGTCTGCCAAGGGCATTGAGTCAGCTGGCTTCTTGCAGATACTTCTGTAATTACAACACAAAGACCAGAAAAACACTTCCACTACGAGGCCCCATGGAAGGACTGAAAGATGAAAGACATTTTGATGAGGGTGATACACCTCCTGCCAAGTTTAAACTTTATATGCCACACCGCCAACTCCTTTTGTTAGGAGCCTTTAAGCAATGGAATGGCCCAGATGCCCAGATTATAATGGAGGCTCTGGCCTGCTTCTGTCTCTTAGCACATACCAGAAATAAACAACATTCCCACCGGAGCTGTCCTCAGTCAAGGGCAATCGCTTAGTGTTTCAGGAAGGAATGAAAGAGAACGAAATATGTTCACCCAGGTCCTCTGGTGTAATTGGCCTTGAAAATATAGTTTGACTTAATTGTATAAAACAAAATGCAGACATACACATTTTATTCCAAGAGAATGCTTCTAAATGTTAACATCCGTACAGGGAATAGCACACCTGCTGAGTGGCATGCTTACAGTACATGTGGAAGTGTGAATACAGATTGTGTATATCAGACTCTACCCACCTGCACTGTTAGATGTATCTCTTTCACACCCATGGTACTGTGGCTGCTGAGCTGTGCATGTGTGGTGTGCGTCTGCGAGGTGTGTGAAGTCTGTGTGCGTCTCAGAGTAGGTGGTAAGGGCAGGGGGTCCATGTCCAGCATGTCCAGTTCTGTGACGTTCTCCTCCTGCCTGACGCCGGCATGAGGAATTGAAGCCATCTCGTCCTGTTGGCTCTGGTTCTGTTGAGCCCGAGCTGCACTCTCATAACTCTTCAGAATCCTTTCCACTGCCCCGTAATTGGACCTGGATCCCTCGGGCCGTGGGTACGCAGCCAGAGTGAGGGGCTTCCAGGGATGGTCATTCATCATTCGAGGCCCGGGTCTGGAGGAGTCGGACTGGGAGGGAGGAACAGACGCATGCCTTGGCTGTGTCTGGTGCCCTGGTTGTGTCATCTGTCTTTGTTTGTTCTCAGCAGACGGCTGCTGGAGTGAGACACCAACTCTGGCCGGCTGAGGCTTTGCTCCATTCAGCTCACTCTTGGAGCTGGAACCGTCCACATTCTGACCTGGCAGGGTATTTGTGGGCAAGACAGGCTCAGAAAGGAGGGCGTCTCTGTATTGTGTTTTCCTGGAAGGACTGCTTGCTGTTCGAACTTTGTGCTTGACCTCAGAATGGTGTGCAGGCCTCTGAGAGGTTATTGTGGTGGCCTCCCTGAGTCCAGTCTGTGGCTGTTCAGATGAAAGGTTCACCCTGACCTCTTGACCTTCAGGACCACATCTCATCCGCCTTGGCTGGACCTTGTGAATTGTGGAATCTGGAGTGGAGGGAGATAATGTGACTTCAGGATGCACACTCATGATGCTAGTGGGGACATCAGTACAATGTGGCTGAAGTGTTGTCTCCCTGGGAGGTAAAACCTCACATGATGCTGAAAGGACTGGTTGGCAGCCCACAGAGCAGGCATCTGCTACTGTAAAACTGTCTTGTTCCATTACGCCACGACCCATCTCAGCCTGAAACAAAGTTCTGTTGAACTCGGCTGTTTTTTCTTCCAGCATTATGTTTCTTCTGGAGCCCTGGATGTTGAGGCTGGCAGGTGATATTTCAAGAGAGGACAAGAGCAAATCGACAGGTAATTCTTTGACAATCTGAGGTATTTGTAGCTCTGGGCTTTTTAAGTTCCCAACAGTAAAGTCTTTTCCAGCAGTCAATATGTTGACTTCAGAGAAGCTTTTCTGGACGGTCCCGTATGTAGACAACTTACTGCTAGTGAACTTGCTTGCATCACAGGACCAGCGGTTGTGGCAGCAGCCGACGTTACAGTTAGAGTTAGTAGGTACAGAGCACGATGTGACCACACCGTCTATTAAAACCTTTCCTTCATTTTCTTGCAGCATGGCCCCGAACTTCCTGACAATAGATGGGCTGCTACACTTTCTGTCCCCTAGAACACAGGGGCTATGGCACTTCCTCACTGTTGTCATGGGGGACTCTGGGATGTGGAGTTCTGTGTCTGGATGGGTGGGGGTACTCAGATTCCAGGAGGAGATGCGAGGAGGGATGGGTGGAGCTGCTGTATCAATCTCAGAGAGTACTCCAGGGCTTGTCTGTGTTTCTCTGTAGCTGTCTGGGTCAGTGGTGTCTGCTCTCCAGGATTTGCTTGGCTCTCTGTTGGCCCGCCAAGTGTTATCTGGTGACAAGGTGATCCAGTTTTCCCTCCCCAAGGCCCGAAGGTCATCGTAAATCTGGCTGAGGTCACAGGGAGCTTCGTCCACCTCCAGACAGGTTTTATCACAGCCAAACAGCATCTCACTTTCCTCAGGCAGGCACAGGGATTCAGATCGATTCCTGAAGGGAATTAAACATTTACTCCAGTCACTTTAATTATAATCAAGACATGACAGCAGGCGTGATTATCATAGTTCAGGAGTGATTATCATAGTTCCATGTTGGCGCCAGGAAGTGAACATAGCAAAGGGGATTTATTTACCTCCTATCCCCGCTCTTCTTTCTGATCTCATCCTGGTAGCTACAAAGCTCCTCGCTTACACGGGCTATCTCCTTCAGAGCCTGAGACATAGAGATACAATGAGACATGCTGGACACTGTGTATTGCTGCAGTACTGTGCAAATGAAACTTCAAACTGAGGTCGATAAAGAGGATTATCTATTCAAAGAAACCAAGGAATGACAAAGACGGGTTTACAGGAACACTGATGATCAAACAACAAGTTTGTGTCAGCAGCGCAATGTCTATACTGTCTATAAATAGTGTTTTTAGGAAATAGAAAAGTTTGAAAGACTCACAGCATTGAGAGCAGTGGTGTTCTTCTTTTTATCGCTGCCGCAACTCAGCTCTGACCAAAGAGGACTTTCTGGAGGGCTAACATGGACATCTTTCTCATTATCTTTAGAGACATTTTTCTGTGGCACTCCACATCCAGGGGCTCCATGAAAAATAGTATCCAGCTCTGTTGTATCCACGGCTTCCTTGCTATCAGTGACGGAGTCTTGTTGCCTAGTGCCTCTGGATCTCAACTCATCCACCAGCTCAGGTTGTGAATGGTCCTTCTGAGTGAACTGACCACCAACATTAAATTCACAGAGGCTGTCTACTTGGAAGCAGGTGGAGTGGTGACTATTAGTGCCCACACAACCACTGCCACTGATGTTTCTGTTGCATCCAAAACCAGGTAAAGGTGAATGTCTGACTGGCTCTGACTGACTGCTGTAGCTGAGCGGCTCAGAGCGGGAGTTGTCACTCAGGAGACTGGAGCCGGTGCTGATTGAGCGTATGCTGAGCCTATGTGCAACATCATCGTAGTCCTGCCTCCCACTGTCCACTTCGGTCCCTACTCGCTTGGCCCTCACTTCACAATACAACTAGAAATAGGAGGAAGAAATAGAGGTCATCATCTTTTCAGCCATACTGCAATAGTCTTATGTTGAATGAAGCAAATATTGCCTTTTATAATTAGAACTGTATTATTTAAAGATGAATTTCAACATTTTGAGATATTTCAGCAATACCAATATTACTTTAAAGAACTATTTTATCAGTCAAATGAACCAAATACACTCAAATAGTTACATTTATCTAATGGTTTCATTATATTATCTGTTAGATCCAAAAGGTATACCGAAATTAGAGTATTGTGTTCAAAGGATCATACATGACCCTACAACATACATTATGTTCTTTTAGCAATTACTCTCACTGGATGCTTAAAATGAGATGAAATACAGTATACGGGTCAAGACATAAAGAATGTCAATGGCATAATTTGATTATACGAACAGTACTATACTGAATCTACTGCTCCTGCATAATCCCAAACTAATGTAGGATGATGAGAAGTCCGGCAAGACAGCATAGCAACAAATCTTATGAACATATTTAGACCACAGAGGATTAAAAAAACATTCAAAGAATTCTTTCAAATAAAATTGGATAACCTCTGGCCTCCTACCATGGAATCCAAAAATAGTAACTATTTCATGTTGACTGGGCTTCCATCCCATCACGCAATGCCTTGATGGGACTACTGCCTTTTAGCCTGCTTTATTCCTCTGCTGTTTTCCTCTCTCATTTTCTGGTCTCGGAGGGGCAAATGAGAGCCACATGTTCTTTTCATAGCAAATTGTTCCAGTGCCTTCGCACTCTGTCCAACTACTTTAGTATGGCTTCCCTCATTAAAAACATTAATATGCTCTTCTGGGCATGTCAGATTTTGACCCTGGCTTTGTCACCACCCATGCTAAACTGTCTCATTCTTTACCTTTATCCCTCTCTCTTAGGTCCATTCATTGGCCCTGAATTACTTACTTACCCTCTCTGGCCTGTCTTGTCCTGTTATACTTTCTTAAACTCCACCTTTAACCCAACTAGCTGAAAAACTTAAATTTCATTGCTTATCAGAATTTTTGCAGATTACTTTTGGGTCAATAAACTCATAGATTAATTGACTAGTTATTTAAACTTTATTTCTCATATTCCCCTAACACAATTCTGTAGTATAGTACAGCATACTAACTAAAACTAAACAGATCTAATATTTAGTTAGCTCTAACTGACATGATCAGGCATATGTCTAAACATGAAGGCTTCCCCAAAGTTTTGTTAAATTTTTGGTACTAAGGATGTCATATGAATGCATTTTCTATTAACCAAAACCAAATCCAAAATTTGATTGTCAATAAATCAGCTTTTTTGTTTTGGTCTTTTGACTATCACAGATTAAAGCCACCTATGGAGGAGTATATTTTTATCTATTAATCTGTCTCAAACATGCCAGCTTCCCTGTCTACATTGATTGATTGATTGAGACATAGACCATCTCAATCGCTGCCTGTCTCAGTAAACAAAGATCAGACAAATAGCAGAACCCTCGCCTTCCTCCTTCCACTCCTTCCTTTCCTCATACTCTGCAGCTGCACTGATCAGGGATATTGTTTTGACAGTGTTGATGGTGAACAGGATGTGTAGGAGGGGAGTGGTACATACTGTAGGCTATACTGTGCATTGAAAGCCAAATGCCATACACAAAAAAATTAAAGATGTTTTTTCTTAGTGCTTTTACCTAAATCCAACCTTAACCCCAAAACAAATCATTAAACCTTGACAAAAAGCAGAAATACACACCCAGAGCACCTTACCCCTTCTATTTTCCTCTGCATATCCTTCAGCTGGCTCTCCCACTCCCTCCTCTCCACGTCGAACCTCTCCAGCAGCTCGGCTTTCTCCCTTAACCAGTCCCTCTCATTGTGCTCCAGGCGACAGCGCAGGTCCATGGCCGTTGAATGTGTGTCCACCAGGAGCCTCCGCTGCTCTTCCCTCTCCTGGCGGAGTGTTGAAGTCTCGCCGCACTGTTCTCGAGCGCTCCGTGACACCGCAGAACCAGGACCTGCTGCTGACTGGACCCCTCCACTGACCAACCCAGCACCCTCTCTAGCTTCCAACTAAAGAGAAAGAAGCAGACAGGGAGTGCAGAGGGCATAGAGGAGGAGAGAAAAGAGAGCAAGGAGATAAGAAGGGAAAGAGTGGGAGAGACAGTGGAGAAAACAGTCAGTGGTGATAGAGGAAAAAGAGGATGAGAGCCAGATGACAAGGCAGGAGTGAGAAATTGTTGAAAGTGGAATTAGGAGAATGAAGGAGTGGCAGGAAGAGAAGGTGGAGGAAGTGGGGGAATAATATGCCATGGGGACGAGTGTGAATGGGTTCAGAGGAGGGAAGAGGGAGAAAAGAGAGAAGATTGAAAGATGAAAATATCCTGTAAGAACTCACACACAGGGTTTGTGGGTTCAGGGTTCAAGTCTCTTTTCTATGCTAGTTCACCAACACAGGATACAGTGCAGGATATGGCAAATTCAGGCACAGCAAAATGTGTCTGCAGAGGATGCATGTGGCCTCAGTCAATGATACTCTGGTGTACCAGTTTTTATATTCATTCCTTTCAACACTGACATTACAAAAATGCCAGTTTTATTAGGTTCAATTGCATTTTTGTTTTGATGAGAATATTACTTAGTGTCCCTACTCAATGCCCTTTTCAAGTGAAATACCCTGGGCATTTCCCCTGGGGATTTCACTGTGTTGGGGCCAGAAAACATGGAGTCCCTTAATTAAGAATTAGTAAGAAAAGTTGAAAAACCATGCCCTGCTTTACACATTGTGCTTCTAAGTCAGAGTTCACTGTCAAAAAAGAGCTTAAAAAACTGACTGAATTTGAAAACAAGTCTTGGTGGTCTGATTTGTACCTCTAGATAAGCTACTGGTGTTGTGAAAACTAATCTGAAATGTCCTCTACCAACGGATATTTAGATGCTTTCCTCTTTTAAAGTATTTAAAAAAGAAGGGCGTGTTTTAGTACATCGATCTGGACATTCTGGGGTAAATATGTGCATTTTTGTTGCTCGTAAAAAAAGAGAAAGGAAATGTTGCCTTTGCACTGGAAAGAGCCCAAGACAACGCCTGTGCATGTGCATATATGCTTGTGCCTCAGTGTGTGTGTGTGTGTTAGAAAGAGGGAGAGAATGCATACGAGCATGCCTGAGTGTGTTATTTCAGTGTTCAGTCACAGACAACGACCTAAGCCTTCTTACAAGCCTCGGTCATGGTACTATTTCTGCTTGTGGCCTGGGGTCATGAAATTATGGTGCAGAAAAACAAGCCACCCCTTTCTGTCTGCCTGTGGCTCTTCTCAAAGTTCTCCACAATTACAGATGCATGATGATGGGTGCTGTCCGCAGTCTATTTAAACATCCACATGTAAACAAATAGTGAAAGTGCAAAAACAAGAGGGTTGGAGTCAAAATAAAAGAGCTGAAGAGCGTTTTCATTGATTGAAGGAAATTGTGGAGGAACTTTACATGAAAACAGGGACACGGGTCAACATCATTACAGCCAACTCAGGGAAAACACGCTCATGCACACACAACTTAAAGTCAGTCTCAGCGAGCGATCTCCCGCTACGCTACCCTTGGACAGCCTGTCTGTCACTATATGGCACAGGGTATATGAAGGTAACTGTGTCACCACGGTGACCCACTATAAATAGCGGACACACAGCCTTGTACAATGTCACATTCCTAGGGGAGGTGGGGAGACGAGGTAAAGGGAGGAGGGGGAGTTGGCTGCTAAGGCAGAGTGAGATGTCTCCTAGCTGCCAGAAGCTTTCATAAATCAGTGGCATGCGGAGAAATATGCCTGGAAATATCCGGCCTAAGACCTCTGCCTGGGACCTTGGATGCTTGCTTGGTATTTGGTGGTAGAAGTGCCCAAAAAGGATGTGGAAACAACACACACTAGTTACATTCACAGCCGTAGCCTAGTGAGGAGGGAGTGTGTAATTTAAAATCTCAAGAATAGAACAAGCATGCAACTGTTGATAAGCTACAACTGTGTTGACGCTTAATTGAGTCAAAAAAATGACACGGTATGAACCAAGTCAAATTATAAAATTATATATAATGATTTGGCTAAACTGTTTGTTGCTACAGAGCTTCAGTTTCTCGACCAATCAAATGATCAACAAAGGGTTGTAAATTAGATGTGGAAATGTTATGCATGAAACTTCATTTGTAAAGCATTATATAGCAATTTAGTTCGTGGATTTAAGCAGGCTCTCCTGGTTGAGTACAGATAAGATCCTCTTTACCATGGCAACGTGCAAATGCCATTTCACTTACGACTTCACTTTAAATGACCTCAAAATTCAAACTTACTGGACCCAGGTCCTTAAGTATCCACCATTTCTTCCATTCACTAACCTCAGGTTTGTATAATACACTTGGCTGCTTGGATAATCCTCTACAGTATTCTGGCTGCCTCCCCCCAGTTGTGTGCTACTGCTTTCAAAGGCTCTCTACAAAGTGCAATAATGAACGAACAAAAGCTAGCTGTCCAGCTAGCAGGGGAATACTAACAAGTTTATCATAGAAAACTGCAAGGAAGAGGTCAGTTGAGCCCTCTTTGACTATATGACTCAGTAAATTGTACTTTGCGTTCTGTCTAAATGTAGTATTAAAAGAGGGAATTACAGATTATATAAAATATGATTTCAGCAACCTTGTCTACATTACTAATTACGAACTAAAAGCAGACCAGGTTACACATTTACTCTAAACTACCCCATGAGGGTTACAAGGTAGTTAGAAGTCTGTAAATTATTCATTTGATTACTGAGCTGCGAAATATTTCAGAAAACTTGACTTGATGTATTTTGAACCTGATGAGCAACCCTACATTAACACTTGGTAAACATGTAACCAGAACTATAAACTGTGGCAGGATGTGGCATCAAGACAAAACAACTTTAACAATGGAGCTGACCCCGCCCAGCATGGCTCAACTCCAAGTGACATTTCCCTTGGTCTGTTTGTGCAATCAACATCCCATTCAAAATTATTGTACTGTTTGAATGTTCAAACACACACACACACTTACTACATGAGCACTTCGCAAATATATAAAGAAACGAAACATAAAAGACATCTCTCCTGTGGCAAAGCTCAAACACAGATGCCTCACATGCACATCAGCATCTTTGTATAAACATCAGTGTGCGTATGTGTGTGTGTGTGTGGGGCATGATTGGTATAACCCCAAGCAGTAGATTAAGCCTCTTTCTCCCACAGCCACACTGAGCTTTACAAACACAAAACAGAACAGTAAATGTCTCTGTTTTTATAAGGCTCTCAGTCACCCACAGTGTGAGAAGGCACAGAGCCAGCAGAACAAAGACAAGAGCTGAGCAGTAACAGTGTGCCATCTACTCACACAGAGGGAATGACATTATGGCAGTTAAACCATCAATGTGTGTGTGATCTGTGATCTGGGAAAGCCAGTTACTATGTTGCATTCCCGTGTCATCGTGTCATCAGTGGTCTTGACCAACTGCTCTGCAGTGTCGTTGCACCACCTTGTTAATTTCTATGGAATTTCTGAGCTTCATCACTTCACTCAGACAATCATTTGATTTTTAGCTTCGTAGGACAAACAAAAAGAGAGCTGTGCGCTGGGTGAATGCGTGACCAATGACTTTTAAGTCTGTGATAGGAATCATATGGGGCTCAACTGGCAGATAAAGACACTGTCGTCACAACATCACAAAAAACTGGAGATACAAAGAGCACTGAGACATGCAGAGACAGTCAACACACAGCGAAATCAAACTCTGAGCAAACTTCTCAGAAGTTCTCATTTTTCATAAATGAAAAAGGTGAACAAGTCTGATCAGGTTTAGACTTCTACTTTAAGGCAATCAAATAAATCCATCTTCTGATATAACCAGAAAAAAATGCTAAATCCCTAAGCCACACTGCTTTGAAGAATAACCATGCATGGTCCTTCAAGTGATCCGTGCAATGCCTGACACAGCATGGCACTGGTATGCACACTTAACTCCTTAAGTAGGCTATTTTCTGCCCATTTCAAGAAACTCTTTACAGTTGCTGTCCATGGCAACAATAGGTTAATATTTCATCTACTTTAGAGCTAGCTGCTAAAAGCCAAGTTGGGTGTCTGTGTCTGGCTGAGTGGGGATAACTATGTTTGTCTCCTCAGAGCAAATCTTTTGTCTAAGCTGAGGCTTGACTTGGATGGATGCCATAGTGACTTATCACCCTGCCATGTGGGTGGCAAATGTGGCGAGCCCAATTTACACCAAACTGGAGGCCAGACATGCACACACATGCACAGACATGTGAAAATACACAAAAGAAACAATATTGATACTAATTGCAATAAAATATTCTTTACATGCAGTACAATACTTAAGTAGTGCAAGTTAGTGTTACTTTGTATTTGGATACCTGCCCTCATACTGTGCATGCACCTGCACAGCTACTGTATATATAAAGTAATGCAAACATTGCTCTACTAACAAACATATAAACCCCAAATCCCACCCACACATCATCATCCCTGAGTTTACCTGTGCAATCCTGCATTTGAGCTCGGCCCTCTCCAGCTCCCAGGCACATCTGTCTCTGGTGTACTGCAGCTGGAGCTCGCCCCTCTTCTCCTCTTCTCTCTTCACCTCCGCCTGCACTTCCTCCAAAACTGTCTTCAGGTCCAGCAGAATCCTCCTGTTCTCCCCTCCCTGCCAAGAAAGTTAGTTTCATTCAGCAATCTTGTACTGTAATCACACTCAAGGCATATTTGAAAGTTACAGTATCACACTTCCAAGATGTAACAGAAGCAATTAGAGAAGAAATGAAAGAAATCAATACTTGATAACAAACTGATGCTTGCACTGGTGTGATCTGAAGCCGTGAGGAATATTCTGGGAGTATAAGAGATGATACCACAAAACAACAAATTGACTGAGAACTTATGTTCCATTGATAAACTGCAACATGTTTTGTGTAGCTGCCACAGACGCACCAAAGGCAAAGACAGAAAAATATTTAGCTTTCACAGGGATAGAAAATATTTCCAATTACTTGTATGTCAGCCACTTCTCTCAACAATGACTCCTTCTCGCGCATCCATTCTTCCTTGTCCTGCACGTGCTGCTTTTTCAAATCCTCAAATTTCTTTTTAAGCCGCGTGTGTTGTGTTTGCTGCTGCTGCTGCTGCTGCTGGGGTTCGGGACCCGGCCACATTTGTCCCCTAAGGACCTCAAGCTGTGTCCCTGCTCCACCTTCTTCTCCACCCGATGAAGTACAGAACTGGGGCTCGTAGAGCTGACTGAAGACGGTGGGCGGAGAGGAGATCCTCCTCAGCGGGCTGCGGCTTTTGCCCCTGCCCCTATCTGCCCTGTCCATCCTGGAGCACGGCACAAACTCCCATCCCTGAGACGGGACGTAGCCCCCGCCAGCACCGCCCCCACCGTGCAGCCCCGAGCCGTTCATAAACGCACTCCACATTCCTCCAGCGCATTAAAATAAAACATTTAAAAAACAGCTTAATGCGATTAATTATTAGAAACTGGTCACCAAGCTATTTTATAAATATCCATTTCTGCTCTGTAAAGTACAAGTTAAACTAATTGTTGATGCAGTTCAGCATACTTTCCCATCTCCCAAATCAAGCAGTTTTTCAGTTAGAGACCGGTGGCATACTGAAAGCGCCAATTATCCAAACCCGGCCAAGTCCCCCGTCGGCCACACAGCAGCGCTCAGGGCAGCAGCCCTCGCTGTGGACGCTTTGGTCCCCTCCATGTCCTCACAGCCACAACGTCAAGCCGTCATTCTCGCGCCAGAGTCCCCACGGTGTCCTGTTTTTATCTGTCAAAGGCCACCTCACTGCTGCACCCCTGCGATGTTTTCCTTTTACATGTTCAAACCGAAATCTCAGGTCGCACCGTGCCGTCTCTCTCCCCCGCACTGAGAGGTTGTAGGCGACAATCCAGAGCTGACAAAGACGGACACCCAGTAACCGCTCCGACGCGACTGGGAGATGTTCCCAAAAATATCACGGAGCGCACTGATGTAAGAGCAGGGGAGTATTTTTACCCCCTGTAACCATGAGTTTATTTTCCTGAAGCCAGAAAGCTGAACGGCGCCTGGAAGAGGCAGCAGAAGAACGCCCATTAATCAACACCGGCCTGCTCTAATTACGTCGCAGGATACCACCTTGCGCTGTATCCGTGGCAACAAATCAACGTACGCACCACGCAGTGATAGACTCGTTGGTCGTCAAAACACACAGCTGCCTGCTAACCGTCACTCATTTTGGAGGCAACACACCACTTATTACGTCCTGAGAGCAGTAACGGTTGCACGAAATGTCAGTTATTCATGATTAATACGCGGTAGGTGTCTTACCTTGACCGTCAAACAGCTATTTTTCCCAACTTTTCTCGTCCGTAGCAGCAGTAATGTTACTCCCACCCTTCTGCCATTTCTCATCCGTTATCTTAGCATGACTGTGGGATGACTGTCACGAGGAACACGGCGAGGGGTGGGATTTTATTCATTTTGATTTGAGAGATAACACAAGTAGCTTAGCCACTATGGACCTAACAGTTACAGCAGCCTGCCTGTAACGTCAGGCCTGAAACTTGCTATCGCTGCTACTCGCGATAGTAACTAGACTAAGTCATAACAAGTAACGCGTGAGTTAGCTCTCTACTCAGAACGTGTGATATTGACGGTTTTCTGATGTCAGTTTTTGTCAAATGTTCCGCTCGAGCGACCCACAGCTTCCACTGAGGCCATAGGAAACACGTGCCATTTGGACGAATAAGCCCTTACCTCTTCCTCTCATATGGTCCTGAATGTTGCAGTGAATGTCCTTTGGAAAAACAGCCACGAGAGCCTACATTTCAGCCAACGAAGTAGCTGAAATGAAGTCTGGACTGGAATGCAGCGGCTTAGTTAAAAACAACTGGAGAGCCTACAGCTGAAATGATGCTTTCATTAACGGGAATAAAATCCTCCTCCTCTCTCTCTCTCTCTCTCTCTCTCTCTCTCTCTCCACAGCTGGCCCTAATATGTGACGTAAAACATCCCACCGGTGGGATGAAAGAAGTAGACCGGTTCCGCCCCCGTCCTGGTGGTCAGGTCCGTTGGTTAAACAGATCCACCATCAGCACATTGTTGGCTGGGTTTTTCAGACCCACCCAAGGGCATCTTTACGCAACTCTGAATGTCACAGAACCAAAATCCAAACATGGGTGAGATGCCAATGTTCCCATCATATTCCCCATGGGACGGTTGGATGATTTGTTACAGATTATGTTGACATTTTATCATGACTCAGACGGTATAGTTGCCTAAGTACATGGACTAGCGAGAGACATGTTTGTTCCAATGTCAGATGGTATGTGAGTGCATGAGTGTCAATGTTATTATTGTGAGTGTGTGTGTATAGTCTCTGTGTTTATTACCCTACCAGTCATTGCACAAACTTCAGTATTTACTGCTCATAGATCTGGTTATTGCTGCTGTCACATAAAAACCTCATAAATACACATTTGCAGTAGTAATGGTTCAACTAAAGGCTGTGTGGGTAAAGACAATCTTATGACCTTTTGTCTCTACAGACCCATTAAAAACTGCACTAGCTTAAAAAGATATGATGCACAAGCTACAAACAAGGCTGTGTTTTAGTTCAGATTTTGTAGAACAGATTTTACCTCTTAGCAACATTATAGATTCTTAGCACTTACAATTTCTCCACAACATTTTTAAATCTAATTAAAGGCCCTGCACACCCACACAGGCGTTTTGAGTTATTGTGGCTGATTAGGCCTCTACTCGGGTTGAAATTGGACTGGATTGGGCTGGGAATTACATAATGAAGAGAAGAGTGAAAGTAGTGTAAACTAACAGGCAAATGAGACAGATGTCAGTCAAACGCAGTCGGTACACGCCCACACAGTTGTGACTATGGGTGTATAGGGTCTTTGGGTATGCAGCATTTTATAAACTGGAACTTAGGTTGTCAGCAAAAAGCTCATTACTCACAGTCAGAGAGTTTAATGACGTACTCACCTAACACTCTGCTGTTGCCCCCAAGGTGTTTGGTCTCCAATAAATGAGGAAAGCATCTGCGTAGATGAGTGGCTTGGATCATACATGGGAAATGATAATGTCCTGTACCTTGAGTGACCTTATGTGACGTGTTCAACATAACAGAATTGAAATGAATGAATAAGTAAAATAAGAAATAATGAAAATGCACGTAATAATACGATACTGAGCGTGTGCTTTACAGAACAAAGAACAGGGTGAAAAGGAATACCAATTTAAAAATGGTGGCATAAGAGAGTGAGGAAAACAGAACAAGGATGAGGATCAGCAAAATAATGGGCTGAAACATCTTGATGGATGACAGTTACATGGAAAGGATGGGGGTCAGAGGGAGAGAGGGGGAGATTGACAAGTAGTAAGAAACGTGTATATTAGAGAACACAAAAAGTACAGTCATTAAAGTCATTGATGTGTTTCCATCAGCTTACAGACAGTGGCTCCTCTGCCTGTTTATCCTCCTGCTTGGGGACGTCCAGTCGGTCTATGAATCCCTGTAACTCCTTCCTGAAGGCCTTCATCTGGGCGTTGATACGATACAGGAGCTCATGCTCTCTGATCCTGTGGAGCAGAGATAGAGCATGTTTGGACTTGAAGTATCACTTGAAATACTGTAGTTAAACAAAGACAGGCATGTTGAACATGGAAATACTCTGATTCCTAACCACTTTCATGTGTTTATTACCTGCCACCTTCCTCATCCTCATCCAGCCTGGCAAACAGCTCCCCGTTGGTGACATATACCCGGGCCTCAGTGATGATAGTGCTGGTGTCAGCGATGAGCCTGTCGATGGTCCGGCCCAGCCTCTCCGCCTCAATGCGGATGTCTATCATCTGCTGCCGGTCCTTCAGGCTTCTGGATAAAAAACGGCTGTCTACGGGTGAGTAAAGGGAACGTGTCGGGGTGAGGCAGCGGATGTTCCTCACCTCATCTGAGTCACTCTCCCCTCCAATGGGGCCCTCGCGCTTGCGGTGGGGCGGGAGGAGGCGAGGGGAGGAAGCTGAGGCAGAGGGGGTGTCGTCGTCCCGCCCTCCGTCACTCTCTGCATCGCTGTCCCGAGGGCTGCCGCGGATGCCCAGGTGGGATGCCAGGTCATAGCGCTGCATGTTGGAGAGCAGCACACGGTTCTCGTACTGGAGCTGCATAACTTTGCCACTCAGTTCATTGATCTGCAGACGCGCTGTTTTCAGCTCCTCCTGGAGGCCCTCTACTTTAGCGGGGTCAGCTCCTCCTGGGGTTGAAACAAGGCATCAATGAAAAGTGGAACACCTCTGCAAATGAGACTTTAATGTGCAGCTCATGGAGGCTTTATTACACAAATGTTCCTCAGATGCAGATTTATTAAGCTGAAAAGGATCAGATATACAGTATCTTGCTCTGCAGTGCACTTGCAGTGCAACAACTTACAACCGAAAAAATGAAAAGCAAACAAACCTCCTCCATGTCTCAATCCAGGTTCATGGGATCCGGCCTTGTATTTGAGTTTGTTGAGTTCACCTGTCACCTAAAGAGGAAACTGAGTGTTATTCCATGTGTATTTAGTGCTGCAGATAGGAATAGTTCACACATTTGAATTTCTTATGTATGAGGCTTAGATAACACAGCTTTTACAAAAGGCCTCAAAGTCAGTGATGATACCAATAATAGCACCAGATACACAAGGAAAGAGGAGACACTAAAAATTGCATCTTACATCACTGAAACTGTAACAGCATTGTGTTGCCTAGTAATATCAGAAAGCAAACGTCATACATTACAGTCAGTAAGTTTGATGGAAATATTTCAAATTCACAGTGCTTCACAAGGCTTCAAATAGTGGGCGAACAAAATAGATAGCAGTCCCAGACAGAGAAACTTCTAGTTACTGTAAGTAGTTGCTGTATTGCAGTCATACTGTAAGTAGTTGGATATTGCAGTTAAAATGCAGTGGACCTGTTGAGGAAATCTGATCTTTTTGGAGTACAGTCTAAACCATCTACCTTTTTGTTTTCTTCTTCCACATCTGCTAAATTCCTGCGGAGGAGCTCGGCCTCGTCCTCCACCAGCTGAAGCTGCTGCCTCAGCTCTGAAAGGGCCTCGCCCTGCTCTCTGCACTGTTGACCTCCGCTACCAGAGCCGTCCAGTCCTGCTGCCACCAGACTGGGAGAGGAGAGGAGAGAAGCATTGATAAGAGTGATTTACAGCCGCGTCTTTTCTACGCCATTTTTGGGAAAAACAATGGTTTCACCACACAGTCAAGTTCCACTCAACCATGACAGTAATTCTATTTTCCTCGTCACAAATTGATTGAATATAATGCTTTTCCTTCATAACAACTAATTTTTCAATCTTTTCTACTGTTTCAATCATGAGTGAGTGCAGAGTACCTGTTCTCCCTCATGTCGTCCAGTTCAGCCTTCAGCCCCCTGTTCTCCACCTCAAGCTCCACAATCTTTCTCCCCAAGATGTTCGCCTCCTCCTCCACCAGGCGTAAGCGGAGTTTCAGCTCTGACTCTCGGGTGGTAGGAGGCCCTCCGGCCTCACCTTTAGGCAGCGGGCTGTCCACGTCCCCATAGAAGGAGCGGTACTTCTGCAGCTCCTGCTCCAGTCTGTCCTTCTCCTTGTCAATCTTTGCCATTTTCTTCCTCATTAAGACGGCCTCCTCCTTGATGAAGGCCAGCTGGCATTTCAAATCATCATTTTCTTCCTGTGAAGAGAATTTGTTCATTTGCCCGTTATTTTCAGTCTTCTGAGTGGTATATTTATCTTTAAAAAGTCAACATTGAAGCAAATACACTCGCAATGTAGTTTTCCTCGTGTTAGTTGTAATTTGTTTGGCAGTGGGCTTAAAAATCTGCATTCCTGGGAACAGTTTCATTGCCTCTGCACATATTGTAATTGGATGATGGTCATGTTTTTCCTTAATGTTACTTTCACTCACTACAAATTATGACCCTCTGATGCCTAATTCTGCACATTACATTTTGTTTTAATTTGGAAATTGCATTGCAAAACAACCTCATTATTGAACAAGTTTATAACTTTGTAATCTAATAATGTAAATGCTGACGCACCTCAATTGGGGTCTGTGGAGCCTTTCTCTCTGCTCTCTGTCCATCCTTACTTCCTTTTCTTTTAAGTGAGAGCTGCAGGGAAACAGTGGTTACATCATCATCATCATCATCATCAGCTCACTGCTTTCTTGCTGAAGGCAGTGATATCATCCGGATTTATGGAACACTGAAGGCTCAGTAATGGAAAAATAAGACAGTTTAAAGTCGCCCTCAAGAACATTTCTGGTAAAATATTCAAATTCAAATCACGCTGCTCTCAGTGCAAGTGTGATTTCACAGGCTTGAAGTAAAAACACCCCCCAAAATGAACTCGCATTTGTTATTCCTTTTATCATGTTTGTGAGTATGAGTATCTCACACATCTTAAAAGGATATTAGGACATAAATCTGGGCAGTGGCGGACACTGCTGGGATTAGCCAGGCTTATCTACGGCTTTGGGGATTTTGTTTTTTAACTGAGACTTTCATGTCTATCTGCTATGGAAATTCTTTCAAATTCAAAGTCCCTGCCAACCCATAGTACATGTAATATACGGGCTGTACTCCACTCTTATTCTATTTTGCCTATATGTATTATCAATAACAATAATATCTTCATTTTTACTGCTTTATTCTTACTACTACAGTTTGCATCACTACTGCCTCGAAAACACTCTATATCTTGCTCTGTTCACCCTCCCCCTGAACGTTTTACAGGTGATGATATACTCATAATTTAAGCCATAACTTGCATTACACGTTCTTAAGCACACAGGCACAGAAGGTGAACAGGGTGAACATTAGACACCAGACTCCCATCAGCCACTCACCTCTTTGGTTTTCTCCAGTTCATTCTGCAGGGCCTGCTTGGTGACCTCTACCTCTATCAGCTGCTGCCTCAGCTTCTCATTCTCCTCCTCCGTCTTCATCCTCTTCTCCTCCACATTCTCCAGTTCATGGTGCAGGCGCACAGACACATCCTTCGCCACCTGGGAGAGGGACCCAGACAGAGACAGAAGGAAAGGGGGGCGTTATTGATAATGAAGAACATGTTTAACTATAAACTAGAATGATGCTCAACCATAGGCTCACCTTGAGGTCTTGCTCCAGACTTCTGAGCAGCTCTCCATCCACCTGGCCACTCTCCGCAAACCGGAGCCTCTTCCTCTCGGCCTTCTTCAGTCGGTACTGAAGGATCCGACAGTTCTTGTTGGCTCTCTCCAGCTCTCTGCGCATGTCCTGCAGCTGGCACGCGTCTTCCTCATAGAAGGTGTCCCGCATCTCATCCATCTCTGCCCGCATCTCCTCGATTTCAGTCTAAAATGATGCATCACAAAATTAGCAGATCCAACCAGGGCCCACAAAGGGAAATTGGTCGGGGAGTTTTAAAACCATCTTGTTCATAACAAAGCATGCAGCTACGTGCAGTAGTCATTATTATGCAGCCTGCAAGCAAATAGGCTACAACAGGTGCGCCCACTGCGAATGCTACAAATGACAAATTCTAGGAACAAATCTAACATTTCAGGCTTGTAATATTAGGCTACCTATTTACCTTTAGATCCTCGTTTTCATCCTCCACCTTCTCTATCTCCTCCTGTAGTCTCTGGTCTGGCTGTGGAGCCGGTTGTGGACTGTCGGGCTCGGGGGACAGCTCCGGCTCTGAGGCCGGCGGAGATGCTGATTTCGTCTGCATCTTTGTCCCTTTCTTCCCCAAGCTTTTATTCAAATGGAACTGTATCAGCTCGGATTGCAAGCATCCCTCCTTCCAGAAACCGGGTCCGCAGCCTACCGTGCTCTTGGAGCTCTTCTTGCTGCCGCTCGTCGCCGCGGCGGCCTCCCCTCCTCTCGGATTTTTGCTCCTCAGTTTGGGGGATTTGGATGCGCAGGGCTGGTCGGAGACGACGCGGTTCGGATCTGCTCTGGAGGGCGAGGAGGCATCAGTGGCCAGGCGGGGGGAGTCCTCTGGTGTCTGGGTGACGCCTCTGTCTGCCGCCGCCGCGGCCCTGCTCAGCGTCGGGCTTTCAGCACCAGCAGCCTGGACAGCAGCCGCGCCTCTGATGGCAAGAGCGCCTCCGGCCTGCCGCTCCCTGCCTGTGGAAACGGGAGAATGACCTCGGCTGCTTCTCCCTCCCCCTCCTCCTCCTCCTCCTTGCTTTGACGTGATGGGCTTTGACGAGTTGCTGCCCTTCTGTGTAGCTTTAGATCCACCGTCTTTGAGCCCGGCAGGAGACGACGACCGCTGCTGCTTCCGGCTGCTATTGTCTGGCTGCCGCGTCGAGTCGGCAGATGATGGGTTCATCATGGTGTCAAAGGCTCAGCTCATCCTCCACAACATCCATCCCCTTCACCAGTAGCCTGTCCCTGTAGCTGGAAGACAATTAACTTTTCAGACCTAAAGGCTACAAAAGAGGGATAGGATCTAGGCTGAGTAACACTCTTGGGTTATCCTCTACAGGTCCACCAAATAGTTCAAGTTTGTTACTTGGATTATACTGAAAAGGTCATGGGAATAATCTGGTTATCAAAAACAGACCCATGCATTTCAGATGGGTTGATGGCAGTGGAAAGCGCCCACAGACAGGTATACGTGTGTGTGTGTGTGTGTGTGTGTGTGAGAGAGAGAGATCAGCTGCAGCTCGGGCAATTAGACAACCATTTGCGTCACGAGAGAGCAATGGGCGAGAGTGAGGGAGCAAAGAGAGAAGGCGATGTCAATGGCTATTAAACCTGGAGCAGCAGCCAGCCAATTAAACCGTGCTGTCTGTTCGGTTGACAGACATGAGCTTCTGAGTGGCCTCTGATCTGATCCTCCACCGACCCAAAAAGAAACAAAGGATGGTCCACATTCCTGATACTAGATGAGCCACGTCCAGGCTCACAAGAGTACTGAGAGAGCCGCTTCCTGTCAGCCATCATCGTATACATACCCAACATTACCGATGACTCATTACTCAAATGGATGGAAGATGAGCCATAAAAGTGCCAGAAGCAGCGGACACAGCGTTTGTTTCACCTGTTCCACAGTTGGTACAGTCTGTGCATTTTTTTCTTTTGTCTCTTTGGTTTTAAAAGCAGCAACAAAAAAAATCGACTGCCTGTCACACACCATTTCTCACCCACTTCTGATTAAATGAAGACAATCAAAAATGGTGTAAACGGGGGAGGCATAGATCCATGCAGACGGATGTACTGCCCGGAGTGTTTTCTACATCTAAACAACTGGGAGCAGCAACAGTAAATCAACTCACCCAGGAGGCCTGACAGCACAGAGCATAATGTGGACCACAGTCAGACATTTGCCCTTCATACAGGTTACTGTTGTCTCGTTCATCTAAAACTCGCCTGTGTGCTCAAAGAAAAGGGATCATCACGTGGAAATCGTGAATCTCCGACTGAATTTCTTACCTTTTTCTGGGCGTTCTGTCGGATGCTGAAGGGTAGTGGTGATGGGGAGGCAGACAGGATGCTGACTCGAGCGCCTCCCGACCACCAAGCAACCTGTTTCAATATTCATGACATTACATCATCGCTGGGAGGGCCGGGGCTGCACGGAAATGAAGCTGCACGCAGCAGGCTGCTCTCATTGGAAGAAAACAGGATACTCTCTCTCCCTGTCTCTCTCTCTCTCTCAACAGTGATTGGATGTTTCCTCTTGAACATACACCTTGTATTCAGTCATTTGAATTGGCCTTGATTATAATGGGTTTTTTGACCACTAGAATGTGATGTGTTCCAAAATATATTTTTTCCAAAGGTACATCAATGCACTTTATGCCAGGAGGACAATATGGCTGACCTCAATGGACATTATTCAACGTCTGTCATTGAACGATTTTTGAGTTTTACAGTAACACATTACCTTACTTTACAGTTCCTACTTGTCTTTGTCATTACGTACAGGAAGAGCACAGGTCTTGTTTGCTTATGTTTAGACATTTATTTGAATTTCAATTTCAATGATCATGACATCCTTTTGTGGCTTGGATTTCAGTGGAAATAGTTCATAGTCAATAGTCATAGATTTTGTTTACAGCTCTAATGACAGTTTCCAAACATTCAAATGCTTGGTAGTTTCTATATTGTAGTCCTGCTCTCTTTCTCCCATCTCTCTCTCTCTTTCTCTCTCAAAGTCCCAAACTGAAGCTGTTTCACAAAACTTTTCCAGTAATTATCAGAAATAATTTGTCAAATCATTCAGTGTTTGGAGAGGGGAGAATAGGCCTTACTTAATGTTGTCAGGGGATAAATAAGAAATTTCATTTGGAGTTCTGCCTGCTATTCATTTCTCCCAGAATTAGTTTGAATTTGTGTTGAAATTAAAGTGGATTTGGGTCGACAACAGGTTCATGTGTGAGTTTTTCCAGTGGAAATGGCTGCTGAGGACCACATACAGTATATTCTGTTTGGAAAAAGGCCCAACTCTCCTGAGCTCCTCATAAACTGGGCCAGACCCATCTCACCAGTCATTTGGAGCTTTTAATTCTTGGACCTGTGCCATCAAGATAAAGCACATATGTACGTCTGAAAGGGCTCGTGGTTGTTTAAAGACACACCACGAAAGAGGTGGACTGGTGTTGCATGCATCGTCCCTATGTGAGTAAAATAACAAGTAAGTTTGCAGGAAGTGCCAGGGGTTGACTTGGACTGAAAGCGAGGATTTGCTCTGCTCTGAAGGTTTTATGGCATGGATTTTAGCTTCTGTCAAGGCTTCAGTAACCACAGCTCTTAACCTCCTACTGTACCTCTGTGCAATCCATTTGCCATTTGTCACTGCAGGCTTTTACAACACTATATCTCGAGCCGTCCTGAAGCAAGACTGCTCTCTATTGTAATCACAGTTTAATTGCCAGACAAAATGATGCGGAGCCAATCAGCCAGCTTTGGTCACGAAGGATGATCCATTTTCTCTGAATAGGATAACAGATGTTTGGGGTCTTGCACTCCCTTTCACAGTGACACACGCACACGCATTCACCACTTCCCCCACCTATCCCCTCCTTCTGCCCCAGGACTATTCAATCATTTGCTTGCATTAAAGTGACAGATGTCTGCATCATGGAGGCTCCCATGTGCCAGACAAGATTACTGATTCTGCTTTGTTGATAGTAAAACAAAAGAAAGTGATGTTTGGCTGAGAAAGTGTCATTTCATGCTGTATGAAGACATCAGTGTCTTTAATCACTAGGAAATGTTGAATCCTCTCATACTGTATCTCTTTAATAGTTAGCATATCTTATTTAAATAAAAACATTTATTCCAGAATGAATCTGTGTGGATGAGAGACATAAATTGACTATAATTTTTGTACTGGATTGAATCGTGTCTGTCAAAATATTTACTTATAAAAATAAATTATTTCTGCACTATCCTTGAAACAAGTTGCCTGTCTGTATCTCATCCCATTAGATGGATATGAGACTGAATGACTTTTCTTATGTGTTCATATAGTAAATCTTTCACTTCCCAGTCCTTCATCCCACACCCACACGTGTGAGAGAGCAAGAGTAGCTGTGTGTGAGAGAGAGAGGCCCCGATGAAGATCCCTCTAAAAATATCACCCTCATTCATTTCACACCAAGTCTCTCTCTCATTTTCACTTTCTCTATTATTCACAAACGCCCTTACCCCGGATCATCGCAGTAACACCATGTGTAGACGGGGATCCCAGGCGGTGCACTTGTCACTGTTTATGTCGGGAATAATCCGCAGTGTCATGTTGGAGTTTCTGTGCTGGATTTAAACTGTGTTATTTCAAATGGCTACATATTTGGCAACATGGCAACAGTTTTGCATCAATAAATCCTTTCCACATGAAGTTTGATGCATTAGCATGACTGCCAGCTTAAACAGGCCTCCACACTGAAGTTTGCACAGTGATTGTTGGATTTTGCCTGAAAATGCAGCGTAAACAAATCCATTTTACTGGAAAAAAGAACAAACAGCAGGGGGAGAACAACTCACATAAGAGCAGCCGCATACTATTGCTTCATTATTCATCAATAATCTTAAAATAATGACATGCCATGGAGTCTTTAAGCCCGTATTCTGACAGGTAAGCAGTGGAGGGCTTTGTGAAGCTAGTGCCTTATGGGAGATATACATTTCCTCATGTGCCTTACACAAACACATACAGTACATGTAGATGCATATGCACATTCTGTTTATCTCGCTGTGGCTCTGTGTTTAATATGCTCTATCTAAGTGGTGTGTGGAGATATAGAAAAGAGGGAGGGCATTTTTTTTATTCATGAACAACATTTAAAAAAAACAATACATTGACTGACATGACATTGAAAAGCCACACATTAATGAGATTAAGCTAATGAGAGGTAAGCCCAACACATAACACATTAACTGGCACTCTGTACTTGCTCTAAGGCTAATGATGCTAATGCCAAATCTGTCACTGTGTCCATTAGAAAAGGTGTGTAATGGCACTGCAGTGCCAGTGCAAGATCTTACAGTTTGGACAAAATGTTAAAGGAGCTCTTGGGATTTCTACAAAACACTGACTGTATTCTGCTGAAGATATTTGAGACTTCATCAGCAGCTATAAATCACTTGCCCTTTAGTAACCTCATTGACAGAGCTATCTCACGCTAGAGAGATGTGTTTGTCAACCAGGAGACTGGAGGAAAGGGCTGAAACAGTTGGAGGGATATGGGGCCACCATCCAAGGGAAAGGTTGCTGATGAGGTTATGGTTTTCTGTTACAGGAGTTGTGAAATTATTGCTCCGGGTTGAAGAATAACTCAAACATCATCCATGTAATGCCCCTCTGCTGGAGGAGGCCTCCCACTCATAAACTCTGCGGGGGGATTGCACACACACATACACACACAAATGTGTTTCTCAATCTCTCTACCTATTACACAAGCACACACACACACACACACAAATGAAACCTCCACTCACTAATCCACCCACTCACACACACACATAAGCACTAAAACACTGTTAAATAGTTTATTGCGCTGGTGCTGTTTCCCACATGTACCCAGCTGATTCAAGAAGAAGAGGCGGGAGGAGGGGTTGCAGTGGGTGGGGGTGGGAGGTCTTTGGGAGGATGAGGGGGTAGGGTGGGGTCAGACAGCTGCTGTGTACAGTTACCATGGAAACCTTTGTGTAACTCGAGAATTCAACTGGGATGAGTAGTGTTATGAATTCAATTTTAAGGGTTTTTTCTCTTTTTGTCTACCAAATAGGTCGCCAGAGGTTTGCCTTTTGCACAGTTATTATTTTGTATTTTTTTTTAAGTATCAGACAAGCAACATGTGATTGCGGATCATATTGGATTGCGGAAGTGGTAGGGGTTTTAAAATGAATAACAAATTGTGATCTTGATAGTTTAGCAGTGTTCATAACCACTGAAACATAGCAAAACTGGCAAACATATAGAACACATAGATGGTCAAGAGAAAAGGTGAATTGACAGTGACAACAATTTACAAATTGAACTTGACTTGTGTCTATTTAGGCTCCAACAGTGGTGAAAGAAGCATTACAAATCTTTGCTTAAATAAAAGTACCAATACCAAAATGTAAAAATACTCCATTATAAGTAGAGTCCTGGATTCAAAACCTTATCTAAGTTAAATTAACCAGAACAGATGTATAGCAGACAGGAAATACTCAAATAAAATCCAAGTACCTTAAAAAATGTACAGCACATGAGTAAATATAGTTGGTCAACCCATTTTATATCTACCCATTTATAGTACCTCATACTTGGGGCTGCCTGAGTGAAATGAGCTTTGATTAAGCTTTGAAGTTTATAATTTACAGATAAAACATTTTGAGAGATTATGTTGTTCTCATATCATAAAACTTAATAAAATTCATTATCTTGAGGAGAGGTCATTTACATAATTACTGAGGACAGTTTCCAAACGTGGGGAGCATAGTGAGCGTTCCCTCTCCTAACTGTGACGCTAATTTATAGTAATGTACCCGTGGTGCCCTCTAGTGTTGGAAACCTACTCTGCACATTTTGCTAAACAACCCAAGTCATTCATGTCTTAATCCACACAGAATGTAAAATACTTTATATCCTTGTTTAAGTCCCAAGACATTTACTACATTATGAAGTAGAAAGATAAAATGAAGTGTCAAAAAGGAAGCCAACATTTGTACAGGCATTCAGTTTAATTTAATTTGAAGAGAGTCCAAAGTTATGATACTTAAAAAAAAAAAAAAAAGCAAAAAACACAGAAGCAATGTGGACGTATAACTGTCCAAGCGAACAAGCTGGGAACATTCCCAAATGCGCAGTGTACAAAATATCACAATGTAATATGTACAACACAAAAAGAACACAAATACACAGATGAGCAATCTCAGCTAGATGAACATTGGTATTTACATAAAAATAAATAGAAAGACACAATAAATAACATCAAAATGCATCAGCTGATGGATGACATAAAGCTGGATTTGCAGATATAGAGCCGACTGCTGATTTATAATCTATACAGAGCACGGTTAATCTCCATAGTGGTGTAACATACACAGTCACTACAGAGGTTAACTCTCTTAGCTCTTTTTGTATATAAATCATAACCTTTATCTATTTTAATCCAAATGTTTCCCCTGATAAATTTACATTCAAGCAAGACCAGGACACGGATTAAGCCTGAAAACACAAAAAGATATCTGATTGAACATGGGGGAAGAAAATGGCGCCTAAAGTAGGCTTAGTTAACTTGATAAAAACTGGCTGTTAGCTAGCTCTGAAGTCTCCGTAAATACAAAGGGAACCCAGAACACCGCCACCTCTTTGTTCGGCACACAACATGTTCACCAGCATGTAAGACAAACGACGACATCAGAGAGGATATAATATAAAAAGACGGGTAAACATCTGAACATCTCAAAACGGGGAACACTGAGATTATCATCAGATCCATAATTTCTCTGGATAATATTCATTACATTTCATTGCATTCCATACAAGTAGGGATATATAAAACCTGTTCTGGTTGTATACAGAAATAGAGCATTTTAAATGTACCCCTCCCTCTATGAGCTACAGTTGATAATTATTCCATCAGAAACCAGTGATGGAACAATCCTATCCAAGTCTCAAAGGGTTTTTTTTCTATTTCTATGTACATCTCACCTCTGGATATTGATTTTATTTTCCATCTTTAGAATGTTTAGAGCTGTGCGCTAATGGGTGAAAGTGAGTGGCAGCTGAGTCCACTAAATAAATAAGAATAAATAAGTCTCCATGTTCACAAATAAGTGGATAACTGCAGAGGTGTCCGTTCAATAGACACGAACTGTAAACGCAAATCTCTCTCATGGAACATCAATAATAACTTGAATAGGATGAGAACAAAAATGACATGATACTGTACATTATCATCACTTTTATATCTGTAAAGGTGAAACAACAAAAAATTAATAAGCTCAAATATAAATTGACGTGAGTGTGCGTGTGTGTTATGGTATGTATTCCTGTCTCAATACAGCAGTGATCGCTAATAACAGCGGTATATAATCTTTTTCAAGAAGCTCAGGCGCATTTATTATAGCTTTCCCAGTATGCCAAAGGGGCCTGGTAAACTCTTTGCTTCCTTTTCAGGCTTAGTTGTTAATAGCTGAAAGTCACTTTTTGAACCTGATCTACAGTACTTGGCACCACAATAAAGAGAAGGAATACTACGATCTATCCCGTACCATACACTACTGTATTTTGGGTTATTTGTGAGAACGGTCGCCCAAGGCATGACCTTTTGACACCTCTTACTAACAGAATGATTCCCTCTCAACACAAGCCTGTCTCATATTTTATCTACAACAACTCAGATCATGGCTGAAATAAACACATCACACCTTAACGCATCCATCCACCTAATTTTCCTCAAATGAAGACGTACATGTTTTAGCACTATCAGTCTAAAACCCAAGGCAAGGCCCTCTACCTCTCTCGCTCCTCTTCCTCTAATCTCTTTTAGCTCTTCCTTTCCTCTTTCTCCTGCCAGAGTTCTCCTGGGGCTTCTCCTCTTTGCTCGCCGCCACCACTGCTCCGTTGGCGGCCTTGCTGAGCCCGTTGAGGGTCCCATTAGAGAGGGCCTTGCCTGCTTTGGAGGCGGAGGAGGCGTCGCGCCTGGGCTGCTGGCGGCGGTAGGTCTGGTAGTAGAAGTTGCCGAAGAGGATGATGAAAGTGATGGCATAGCAGATGAGGGAGTAGTGCATCCAGTGGGGGAAGTCGCAGTTGACGTAGAGGGACAAGGCTGTGTGGCCGATGGTGACGTGGAACTGGATCTGAGACACAAAGAGGGAAACAAAATTGTTTCACACCTTCCAGCCCGAGATCCAGTATTTCAGTTAGAGATACATCAGTGATGTAAGATTAAGCCTCCGAAATGTGTTAAAGGAACACATTTCTGTTGAAATTAGCCACACAGTGAGGTAATGTCTTACCATCTGGATGATAGTCAAGTACTTCTTCCACCACAGGTACTTCTGGATCTTAGGTCCACAGGAGGCCAGGCCATAATACAGGTACATCAAGACGTGGATTGCTGCGTTCATGTGTGCACCAAAGAATGCTGCAAATAAAAGAAGATAAACCCTTTATTGTTCTTCTTCCATTTAAGGACAATACTGGCTGTTTTTCATATTCTACCTACAAATTGTGAATACTTGACATTATTGGGAATCATTTTCCAGCTGCATTAACACACAGAGATTAACTAGAAATAATTTGGCAAATTGTCCACTGTGATGGATTATGTAGCTATGTCTCTGAAAGATGTTTTTGCTTGTTGTTGTTTTGTTTTGATTATGACACAAAGGGCCCCTGGGCACCGCCATGTAAAAGGCTGCTCTTCCTACCTTCTTACAACAAAATGACCAAAAATGTTCAATATGAAAGACTCGGCTCAGGATCAGGAGGCCGTTGACTCGCCAACAAGAAATGTTGATAACATTCTTTAAACTGACACTCTGCATGGCTTCTGGGCCCCTTGACCCCTGTGGGCCCCTGGGCCTGTGTCTGTAGGTCCGTTTGGTAATCCATCCATGACTGGCGGGAAATAAATGGAAGCCAATGGCTCCTTGAAAATGGGATTTATAGTAAATTGTGGAAATTTGTGCATAGGTAATCAGTAGTTAACTGGCTAAAATGTGCAAAACCAGCACTTCATATAGTAGAGAACTAAAGAAAATAGGATATTAAGATAACAACTATTTTAATTGTTGGATTGTAAATATATGACTTTATAGGTAAGAATAGGGACAGGGCATAAAGTAGAAATCTACTGTAGCATGAGCTACTCACACTGTCCTCCTGCCACCCATTTGATGCCGATCCACCAGAGCGTGAACATGGTGCAGTGGTGGTAGACGTGCAGGAAAGTAACCTGGTTGAATTTTTTCCTCAGGATGAAAAACACCGTGTCCAGATACTCAATGCCCTTCGAGACGAAATACCACCACAGAGCTCCTGCCACCTGTCTCAGACAGAACATGAGGAATGGGTTGAAGGGAGAAGACAGGTACAGGTGGAGGAAGGAAACAAACAAAAATGGAAACACAGACAGGTAGAGGAATAGAGGAGTAGTCTCTTTGGACTTTCTAACTTGTTGTATAATCAAATATAAAGCTGTTAATCGATTAAACTAAAACTTTAGGACATACCTTCTATTTTTTTCTTGTCTATTCTATTCTACAACATCTTAACCTCACCTAAGATCGACTGACTGTGTCACATGTGTAACTACGTCATGGAGCAGTAGGAAGGAAGGTGAAACTGAACACCTTCCATGATCCCTCTTCCAGCCCGCACTTTTTCTGATAACAGGAGCAGGGTTCAAATGAATGGAAGCTGATCATGTTTCTAAAACCACTGAGACAGAAGCCTCCCATCTGGCATTTTTGATCGTTTGGGCGCAGTAGAGCACTACAGTCAAGTTAGATTTATCTGTGAAACATGTTACGCTGTAGTAAATTAGCAGAGGTGTCTTGTTCCTCACACACACACACATAAACCATACGAAAGTAAGTTACATAACAGGGCAGGTGAGGTTCAATCCATTGTGGTAAATGTTTCATTTTTATTTAACACATGTGTATGTGTGTACATGTGTCTTTTTCTGTGTGTACGACTTGCTGCAAGCTGCCTCAGCTCCAAACACTTACCCTGACTTCATTGGGGTCGTCTGAGTAGTCCACCGGTTGACAAATGTAACTGTAGCTTGCCGCCCGTGCTGCCATAAACAGCTAAACAACAAAGAGAATATCTCTACTGAATCACTGATGAATGGACAAAGGCAGAGACAGAGTGAGAGAGTCAGGCAGAAGCCAAAACCAAGGGGCAAAACTGCTGCTGTAATGTACTCATCTGGATGGATAGTTGTGGTTGGGATAAGACTTCCACTGATTCACTCAGTCTCTAATAGTAACCTACCTCTTTAAAGATGAAGAAGTTGAGGAAGACCATGCTGAAGTTGTAGACAATGAGGGTTTTGCGGAGCTGGAAGGGCTCTCTGTTCTTCATGTATTTGGGCCCCAGCCAGAGGAACAGCAGGTAGGAGGTGCTGATGGCCAGCGTGGGCAGGGGGTTCTCCATCAGAGGCCATTTCTCCACCCGCTTGTCTGTGGGACAGATGTTCTCATCGCATTACATAACGATTCTTAATGTCGGCATGACACCGTGTGGGTTCAATGTCAGTGTATTTCAAGGGGAGTGCAGGTCAGTCAGGTGCGGAGTACAGATCAGGATTTTGTCCTGAGGTGACCTGTCTGGAGGTCAGTTTGATGTACACACCCTCGTTTAATGGCGCATGTGATACCTTCAGAATGTTATATATGTTATAAGGTAAAAGATACAGTACCCATCCCTGCAACATTTTTCATTTACTGACTCACAGGAAAAACATACCTGTAGATGTACACATAGCACATACAAGTGCACACACAAGAGAATGTGTTTTAAGTCACTTGTAAAAATACCATTTCTCTCAAAAAGATCTCTTACACTGACTCAGCATTGACAAAAACACAAGATTATTACCTGCAATAGTTAGGGTCCATTTGTAGAATTCTATGGTGTCATTAATTAAATGTGTGACAATCTCCATGGCTGTGGCCAATGACCTGGAATAAAAGAGACAGGTGTGAGAACAGAGGCCTCTAAACGCTCAGCTTTTAACCAGCGTTTAGTAAAAAGAGCTGGATCCACTGAGCAAGACTGCTGTCATCTACTATCAGCTGGAACACAATGACAGTTCCACATTACACATTATTTTAAAATGATTCATCTTTCAATAGACCAGTATGACGCCCTAAAATAACTGAACCCAGGCCAGTATTAAGCCTATAGGAGTCTGTGTGGCCCCATGAGGCCATGATAGATGGGCTATAGGCTTCATTGCACACAAAGGCTGGGAGCACCGGCCGGCACAGCGCATGTGTCAGCAGATTTTTTTGGCTTGAGCACGACCACCAACCAACCTGGTGGCCCTTATAATGAGGGGGGAATGCCTCGTGCCCCACTTTTACATTGAAATGGGTCATCTTCTATACAGTGCCAGACTGGCGCAGAGGGTGATAAGTAGCGGAGCGCACAGGCAGACGCGCGGTGTGATTTAATGATCCTATATGGGTGACGCCCCCCTCTCTCCTTCTCCCTCTCTCTCTCTCTCTCTCCCTCTCTCTCCCTCCTCTCTCCCTCTCTCTCTCTCTCTCTCTCTCTCTCCCTCCCTCCTCTCTCCCTCTCTCTCTCTCTCTCTCTCTCTCCTCTCTCCCTCCTCTCTCCCTCTCTCTCTCTCTCTCTCTCTCTCTCCCTCTCTCTCCCCCTCTCTCTCCCTCCTCTCTCCCTCTCTCCCTCTCTCTCTCTCTCTCCCTCTCTCTCTCTCCCTCCTCTCTCTCTCTCTCTCTCTCTCCCTCTCCCTCTCTCTCTCTCCCTCCTCTCTCCCTCTCTCCCTCTCTCTCTCTCCCTCTCCCTCTCTCTCTCTCCCTCTCTCTCCCCCTCTCTCTCTCTCTCGCGCCAGCCTGGAGCGGATCAGGAGCTGCTGCAGCATCTGCCTCACTCCTGCACGCGCTCTCCGCATAAACTGCTCTGAGAATAAACCATAGCCTGCATCACTGTTCGAAGGAGCGTTTGACCGCACACTGTGTGTGTCTAAAAGGCCCGATGAATTTACATCAGGATTATTGACTATTTGAATGGCGAATTTGCATTCTGCGGCATGCAGCCCGGCCTTCAGTTCGGCTGCACGAGCAGTCCTATCATCAGTGTGTTTTTTCCCCAAACGCCTGAGCTGTTTACGGAAAACAACATGATTACTGTCCATAAATATGGCCTCAAAATCAAGACTGCGCACAGGCAACGTCCAGCAGTCCATAATGTCGACATCGCTCTCGCCTTCTACTCGGTGCGAATGAAGATGCTTATTACCTTACCGTGTAGGTGCTTTAAAAAAATCCGTCTATAATGACATTCAGTGCAAGGTCATGCAGTGTGCGTTATCCCGGCGCGTGATCGGCGGAGCTTGTTTCCTATGAGCTGATTAATTGTTCCGTGTCCGGTGTGAAATAAACGGGCCGCTGAATAAACGGCGATGGCATGAATTCCTCGTTCAGGGACCACACTAGCATCCACTGCGCGTCTGCTTCAATGAATTCCCCCTCTGATCCCCACAGCGCCAGCGGCAAGGCAAAGAGAATACCCCGGATACTTCCGGTCAAACTTTCAAAATAAAAAAAAAACATCTACCGTGTTTTCCGTACAGCACGGTAGAAAATGTGGGAGTGCAAACTATTTAACGTTTCGAGGACAGAAAATAACTTGAATAATATACAAAACGAATAATATTATATATACATAATATTTGTATTACTAATATCAATAATCATTCAACCACACGCTTGTTTTATCTCCTTAAGATCTTTACAGTTCCTTAAAGATGAAACGTTAATTGCAACCCGAGGGGTTTTGTCAATAATAATTGGTTACATTATCTGTATATCTACAAGTGTTTTCCTGCTGCAGTTTGAGCTCATGCTCTTCTTGTTATACTTTTAGCCTCCAAACCGAATCCTTTTATTTGAAAGGGGTACCACTGTGCTTCCTGATTTCCTCTTTCTGTCTATGTCTAGCTTGATGCGGCTCCACTCCTTTGGTGACACAACGGCGGAATGATGGATGGATGCTATGCGCATGCGCACACATGGAGGCGGATGCAGCAGCAGCAGCAGCAGCGCTACATCAGCTTCGTCAAGTCAGCCAGAGACACCCAGAGTATGGCAGGAAAGACAGTGCTCTTGCCTTCAGAGTAAAAAAATAGAAATGAGACAACTACTGGGTGCACAAAAGTTCTTAGTGAACATAACAAATTAAAAGTGAGTCAGTATCACTGTAAAATAGATACAAGAGAACGTAATCTATTGCATCATGGTGCATTAAGGTCTTCTAGTAAAAGTGGAAAATGGATTTAATCCAGGGACATTTTTAGATGAGTTAACCAGAAAAATGTCAGTGAATTTAAGAGGTTGTTTATTAGGAAAGTGTGTAATTTTAAAGTTATTTAGATCCCCAGCTGTTCAAAAGTGTAGCTTCTACAATTTTGTGTCACACATAAAACGCCACTTTTTAAAACTGGATAATGTTTCTAAAAGTCAAAGTCTCAGGATGGTGGTTTAACAAAAGCTGCAATGGCAGGTTATTAAAAGGGTTTTATTTTGAAATCTCTGACCGGAATCCTGTATCTCACTCTGTCTGCCTTGACGCTGTGGTGGCTCCGCTGTTGCACCGGCTTCTCTCTTGTCCTTTACTGCACGGGCCGTTTGCTATCAGCTATAAATTACATGTTTTGTGCGTGTTGCTGCTGTGACACGGGCACCAGCAGCGCGTGCTGTGCTGTCTTCACGCAGGGCTGCTTTGCGGAGAAAAGCGGAGATGCGCTCTCTGGACTCACTTCATTGATGGTCGTGAGCTTCCATCATAGGCCCGTTTCTCCGACTACTGGAGCTAGTTCCTCATGTGAAAATGGTCCGGTGAAATAGAGTTTCCGGTCACGGAGGGTTTTTCAGCGACAAGGTCAAGACTGCCTTTAGAAAAATGAAAATTTGGAGCACGGAGCATGTTTTCAGGTTGGTCACACTGGGTTATTGTTCAGAGGATTAATGAAGCAGAATGAACTGGTCTGTCATTGTAGGGCTAGGTTGACGGGACCTTCAACTTCATTAACTGAGTTTAAGTAAATCTGAATTTAATTCAACTCTGAAGCTCATGACTTCATGATTCTGGTCAGTAGATTCCACCTGCTCTGTATATTGGCTCATAGAGTGACGGTGAGTCACCATGAGCACTTAACGTCCGGAGTCAGCCACAACCACAGCCTCCCATATCACAGATCTGTCCCAGAGACTCGCATTAGGGGAGTTGTTTTGGCTGCTTACCTCAATAACCCTGTGCACTTGACTTAATAAGGAGATCATGAAACATATCATACAGTCTGTTCGTTAAGTCTTTGTCAGTTTATCAAAAGTTAATATGTTTCTTCCCCTTCATATTATTTTGTACTGTTTTGGTTCCAGTTACCCATGGGAGACGGTGATCAAGGCTGCCATGAGGAAGTACCCAAACCCCATGAACCCTAACGTGGTCGGGGTGGACGTGCTGGACCGCAGTCTGGATGAAGAGGGACGCCTGCACAGCCACAGACTCCTCAGCACAGAGTGGGGTCTCCCAGGCATTGTGCGAGCGGTCAGTCATCAACACACACATGCACATGCACTGAGATGTATAGAACAAACAACAGCTTCTCATTGCTCATTTTACTGTTCTTGCTGTGGATTGTTGTGTTTGTAGATACTGGGAACCAGCCATACGCAGACGTATGTGAAGGAACACTCCATAGTCGACCCAGAGGAGAAAAAGATGGAGCTGTGCTCCACAAACGTAAGTTCATACTGAGTCCATCCGCCAGCCAGGTAAACAGGTAATTTAGCAATGGTGAGCCACAACATCATTCAAACCTACCACTGCACTGTGAAATCAAACACATCACAATGCACTGAAATGTGCTACTTTGATTGTTCATGAACAATAAATAACAAAAAACAATTTGCAGGAAATACTATGGTACATTGTAATCTGTTTCCAAACCAATAGTATGCACTGTGTTTGCATCATAATATTCCATGTAAATAAACATATATAAGGAAATGCAAATGTATTTCATCTTCCAGATTACTCTCACCAACCTGATTTCAGTGGATGAGAGGCTTCTTTACAGACCACATCCAGACAACCCTGAGGTGTAAGTACATTGTACAGTTTATTCAACTTTGCATTTCACGAGTGTCTGTAGTTTCATAATGTAACAGTGCAAAGAGAGATAGGAGCCAGAATGAGCTAGACACTGTGTTCTTGCAGGTATACAGTGTTATGCTATTTGTTCATCTCTCTCTCTCTCTCTCTGTTTCTCTGCCACCTCCCTCGCCCACTCCTCAGTACCGTCCTGACCCAGGAGGCCATCATTACAGTCAAGGGAGTGAGTTTAAGCAGTTACCTGGAGGGGATGATGGCCAGGAGAATGTCAGCTAACGCCAGGAAGGTAACACAAAATAAAAACAGTACATTTAGATGTATGCGCTCTTTTGCATGTACTCTGAACAAGTAATAAAGACATTTTCCGATGACGTCTTTGCATGCCTTCTAACTGGGACGGACGGTGCTGTCTCTGTTATGCTTGCTGTTCCAGAGCGAGTTCACTGGACATACAGTCAAACGTTACTATTTCCAGTGGTGTTCACCTGCCCATCTCTGTGTATGGCCTGTGTCTCTTCTTTAATCTCCTGTTTCTCTGTGTGAATCTGTAGGGTTGGGATGCTATTGAGTGGATTATTCAGAACTCTGAAAGAGAGAACGTACCTCTCTGTGACATTTACTAACTCTGGTAACTCTTCTCTTTGCTTTCCTTTTCCACTTTAAGTCTTACGAGATCATTATAAGCATGCCACTTTTTTCTCTCTCAAAACTACAAAAGTCTTATATTTGTGTAAGCATGTGTCACATAATGCTCAGTGCTCATTTGTTGGTATTTACAGGACTGCAGTTCTAAGGTGACGACTACTTTCCCCGGCTACACCTCATAAACCACTGGGGATCCTCAGCATCCCGGGATCCTCTGCAGTTGGAACTTATACCATCTGGGAGGTGTCGTGGATTTTCACCCCACGCCACCTCTCTAACCTCTGGAGAGAGAGAGGAATGCACTGGGAGCTCAGACAGACAGTGAAAATGCTCCCAAAGCTGAATGGCCATCGAGGCGTGTTAAGAGTTGGATTTAAGCATTGTGGATCCAAGTCTGGTAGGTGCGGCTCAATGCTAACTCAGAGCTCAATAACCCATTAACAACTATTCTAATTGAGGCAGGAGAGGAGAAACAAGCTCTACTGCTGAGCCTGCCAGACTCCACTGGTTTGAATATAACATTAATACCCCACATTTCCTTTGCTCTCATGTCATATCTTAGCCTACTGTGGAAGGGATGCAGAAGAGGGATGCAGGAGGCACACACTTTTTTAGATGACAATATGCAACAAACTTCATAACTTTTATTTGAACTCTTCTGTAATGTCAAACACTGGGAACTCCTATTAGCAGGAGTTCAGATCAGAACGTTGTTACTGGTGCTTATTATGTGTTTCAAGAGGCACTAACTGTAGATGATATGTTTGCATGACAGTAGAGTGGAGGGAAGAAAATGAGTAGTGTTTTAGTTAGCTAGCCAGGCAGCTAGCTATGAAATTGATAATGCAGCTTTAGATAGGAATTCAAAGAAGTTCTAATGTTTATCTCAGAAAAAAAAAAAAAGATGGGAATGTACCATTAACATTGCCTTCTTTTTCTGCGGTCGAGGCAACAATACACTAGCACCTTTTTGATGTGAAACTGACAGGCAGTTTCGCCTTAAACCAGCAGATTTGTAACTGGGTTCATGAGGAAGATGAGGACGACATAGTCAGCTTTTGTGATCAGTATAGTAAAAAAGATTGATCGACTCTCTTTGTATTCATATGGCCTTAAAACGATGCCTGTGTATTATTGCTTTGACAGCTGTAAGATTCATGCCTTTGCCAGTCACACACATCATGCTTTCAAATGTTGGACTACTCTGTAAAATCTACCTATACACCCTGAGGTGCAGGGCAGTACTGTATGTGCAATGCTGCAGTGGGAGATGCAGTGACTTATGTGCTAAATCATATTTCTTGTTAAAAAAAATGAATATTGACATAATATTTGTATAAATATTATTTATTTAAAAACATTGTGTAACCAGCAGTGAATTATTACATTGTTTATACTGTCTGAGTATATGAGTTACATTTGCTTTTTTTCATTTTGGTTTTAACTTCAAACATTGTCCTACTGCAACAATTAAAACAATTGTTTAAGAAAATTCCATTTTGAAAGTGTTTGTTGTCGGCCAAACATAGCTCCTTGTTTAACAACCCTGGTGTTATTTTACAGCAGACCGGCCTAATTAAGACTAATGCCCTGGAGGTCTTTTTGGTTTAATGATGTCCACTTGCATTTTATGGTAGTTAGTGTTTCCCCTGCCAGCGTACGCGTGAGGGTGAGGTGCTTTCCTTTTAAGAGTGTCCTGTGTTTTGGTTTTTCATTAGAGAGCCTCAGCTTTGTGTTTCATCATGTAATCACAGTTTATCTGCCCCAGTAAGAAACACCCAGGTATGAACAGTGATGGAATCATCTCTCCTGGATACTGCAGTTTGCTGTGAGGGTGTCCTGATGGTGCCAAATACCACCAGTACCCACACCAAGAGTGATCTTTGTCTAACTACTACTACTACCTTGCAGTTCATCATCTGTCCAATAGAGAGCAGGCAAACCTACAGAGCAGCTATCTCTCTAGCAAGAAACCAGTGTGCATTTTAACCCTGAAGAAAATGTTTTTGTCCAACATAATGCTTCAGGTGTGACGACTACATAGAACTGATGGCAGAGGTCAAATTATTTTCTTTTATTTATTCAACAGAACATGAACAGAACGCATTGCATAGCATGTACATCATTCCTCACTGTCTGAGCAGTGATAGAGGAAAGTCTGGGTCAACTTACACCTTTTATACCAATATTTCCCATTCCTTCAAACCCAATAGTGCAAGTTGAGACACTTGCCAGAATCTTAATAAATAAATAAGTAAACACATTCAGCTGAGTGTTTTAAAAAAAAAAAACAATCATGCAGGAGGCTACAGAAAAAGAAGATGTTTCAGAAGGTCAACTTTGGTGTGCCAGATCGTAAAAAGCACTCTTCTGTAAATGAGACATTTGTTGGTGACGATAAAAACAGCATCAGGATCTGAAAACATTGCAACAATTATTAAGCTGTACCAGTTTCAAGTTTCATGATAAAAAGGCACACATCATCGTTATATTGACTTCAGTATCTTTGGTAATACTGCACTCAGGTGCCGTTGCCACAGCAGACAATGAACACGCAATTAATAAAAAAAAAAGAAATCATATCAAATCTTTATAAAAGTGAAAAACAACAAAGAAAAATAGAAAACATATTGTGGTGTGTCAACATATCTAAGAATCATCACTCAGTCTAATGACCAATCACCGACTCCCTTGCTTACATTCCTTATCTCTTAGGGTCTGCAGATTTACTCTCCGTCTCGGTGCCACACTTCATTTGAACGTCAAACACATTGCATCCTCCCATGTGAGCAGGCCTTGTTATATATTAAACTAATCACAAGGTCAAACATTAAACAAACAGGTTTGAATAATGTTCCTACTTCCCGTGTTGGAAAAAAACAAATTACAAGGTTTGAAAATCAAAAATAAAATAAATCCAAATTCTCCAAACTGGGAAAAACAAGTGTACACATCTAAAAGGTCAAGAGGTGAGTTTAAAAAAAATAATAATAATTCAGACTAAACTCTGACAGCCCAGTGTTCCCTTTGCCCACTGCTCTTCCCTCCTCCACCCAAATCTCTTTTCCTCTCCGTCAAATTCACTCACTCTCAACATTGAACTCTCCCAGAAGTCTCTATATTCTTTCTAAAGAAACTCGATTGCATAATTGTCCCTGCCTGAGCCTCCTCCAGTCATACCTCAACTAAATACACATCCAGGAATTGATTGCGCTAATAAACAAAAACAATATTGTACATTTCTATGTACAGTATGTACAGTTCATCTGGATTTAAGGGGGGGGGGGGGGGGTCAGAAGTGGAAAAGGTCGATAAAGTCTTGAGGGGAGAGGGACATGGTGCAACTTTCTGGGTTGTTGGCTGTGCAGGGATGGTTTGTGTCCTGCGAAGAGAAACAAGACACACAACAATGTTTCTGTTTTATCTTCTAAGTGCAGCTTTACCAACTGTAACATGTTAGTTTCATATCCACTTTGATCAAGTGCAAAGTGAAAGAGAGAAAGATGCACTACCTTCCAGAAAAGGATGTGGCAGTGTGTGCAGAAGTGCAGGGTGTCACTGTATTGCTCTCTGTGAGGATAGCAGCGGCTCAGCTTAAAGTACATCCTCTTCCACTCCAGGTGACCTTTATCTGACACCATCAGGCGCTTTCGGATCTAAAGAAGAGAAAAACAGACGTCAACACATGACCCAAGGAGACACACACACACACAAAAGATGAGATTTACTAGCATTACACAAATGAAATCGAAACCACTCTAACCTGTAGAAAAGCTTCACTGTAACCTACTCAAGCTCAAAGCCAGAGACCGCCTCACTTGCTCATCAAGTGCCTGCTTTTGAGCATGGTGCTAGGTTACTGTAGTGTCAGTATGCACACTCTGCGGCCTCCTACTTTCCAATAGCAAGTCTTGTTTATCAGAGATGATTGACCTCCTTGCAGAGTGGTTTTAGGGCATTTGAAGCAGTGTCACAGTCTAAGGACAATGAGGAAGACAACTAACCTGCCATGTATGCAAATGTCTGCATGGCCAACGAAGAGTGCATCCTTCTCATTCTATACATATTTAGAGATCATCCAATCATTTCTACATGCCTGTCTGTCTGTGAAGTGGTGCTGGCAGAGTCTCTTCCACAGCAGCCGGTCCTCAGTGAGGGCCCCCAGCTCGGGGCACACCTGGCCCAGGCTGACCAGGTCCCTGCCGTCCGACAGACGCTGCATGATGTTCAGCTGCAGACTGGCAGGCAGGTCAGTCAGAGTCATGCCTGTAGATGTGGGCTGAAGGAAACAAGAGGCAGAAAATAAATCATGAATATAATGGAAATGTGCATGTAGCTCCTTCTTGAATTCACTAAACTTTCCATCACAAGAGCACTTTTGTGAATCCAGCTCCTCGTCACGTATTTTGGGCAGATGCTCACCCTGTTGATCTGGATGTTGTCCAGCTGCTGCTGCCACTGCATGATGTTCTCCATGCGGTGCACCCAGATGTTGATGTTCCCTACCAGGACAGACTTGCCCATGTCCTGAACAAGACCACACAGCGAGACGTAGAGCGTCTGCAGCAGCTCCTTGATGGGACGGACGTTCTGCTGGTCATCGAGAACTGAGGAGGGAAATCAGAACACATTTATTGAATAATTATTACCCCAATCAGCCTGGGTGTTACAGAGAGATTAGTTGCTACCAGGCAAACAGCCAAACAGTTAAATATTTATTTTGAATCATCGAAAAGCACATTATTAAAGCAAATGTTTCGGAGTTGCTGCACTCTCCTCCTGTGACACTCAATATTTGGCCAACAGGTTTCATAACGCGACCTAAACAACCTGAATCTCTGTTTGTCAGAGGGAACATTTAGTTTACACTGCGGCTTGCACAGGGGTCTGGTGACTGTCAGTGTTTTTCCATGGAGCCATTAAAGGACTCCCTGGTCTTCTTTAGATGTGGTCAGGGCTCATTTCCTCACCTACGGGTGCAAACAACAGAGCAGGAAGGCTTCATCTTTGCTCTACTTATATTATGCGTGTTAATGTCTATGAGAGAGATGGGGATTCTACTTCTCTGTATTTTTGATCCAACAATAAAGGACACGAAATAGACCGAATGAGGGGCCAACAGAAAGATGAAACCCTTGGACACATAAAAGGAGAGCAACTGAGAGGCAAACTAGTTGAGTGACTTTAAAAAAAGAGCAACAGGGCTCACCTTTCTGTACCACTCTCTCCAGAATATTCATGTAGTTCTTCTGCGCCACTCCGCTGAGCGAGGGGAGCTGGGACTTGGCGATAAGCTCAAGGAGCTAGAGCAGACAGAGAGAAAGAAACACAACATAAATTTCATCCTGTCAACTGCTGAGACTCTCTGTTCCATTGCCTCATTACTTGATGTTTGTTATGCTGCATTCTTACAAAAGGCACTTGCACTCCTAACAACATAAAATGCTGTCTAGCACAAATCTGGAGCAGTTCCACCTGGTCATTACTCTCAACTGAAGCTGGATCCAACAGCTATATAACAGCATTCTTGGCTCTGATCATTGTCACTCAAGTCTCTTTAGAAGAAGAAGCTACTGGAAAGGTGTTGGACAGCAGCCCAGGCTGTCAGCAATGGCAGCCTCCACAAACAAGCTTTCAATCATTTGACTCCTGATCCTCCCGTCATGTGAATTAGCTGAATCATTTGACAGAGTGCGTGTGCTTGTGTGTGCGCGTGTGTGTCTGCGAGGGTGCTGCCGTTGGCTCGCAGGCTCCAGGGTGGCATGTCTGGCATGTAACAGATGCTGTGACATCATGGAGAAACTCAAGCCCCCCCCCCCCCCCCCCTTGCTAAATTCTGACCTTTTGTCATCACATCAACATCAACATGTTGCGGGGTACTTTCTGGCAAACTGGGGGGGATACTTGGCAGCGCTAGTAGGTAGCTTATGAGAGGCGTACAAAAGTAGACAAACTTTCTTCATTGCACATTTCTAATCTCATAAAACTGGTTAATGAAAAACGTTCATTACTACAAATGGCACCCACTGTAAGTAAGCATTCAGGCAAATCTAAATGAAAAGTTGATGAGTCTGAACCAAATTACTTTTCTTCTACATCCTCAACCTCCCTGTCCATTTTTACCAATTTTAAGCTTATTCGCTCCCTCCTGGCTCCCTTTTTTCATTCCTTCCAGCTCCATTCCTGAAGCCTAATCCCATGCCTTTCTTCTTTTAGCAGCTCATCAAGTGTTCCTCTCTTTGTAGAGCAGTCGGGCAGAACAATGTGCGTTTCCGTATCTACTTTTAGCCCCCTAAACCGCACTTCATAAGTTTGCGTGTGAATCATACTTTTCCACAAACACACCAACAGTATTAGAAGCACTGCACCTTCTTATTTCTATCTGATGGCACTGCTAAGACAAGTTCATTTTAAAAGGTTTCTGTCTCCTTGAAATAACCTCTGTTTGTCTGCTCTGAGAAAAGAGAGGACCACTTGTCTCTTTGTGGAAGAACCTGATCTGTGTAACTGAGACGGGAGTTAAATGAACCCACAAATGCCATCAGACACAACCAGTGAAGAGCAGTGACCTAGGACACCGTGTCCAGGCTAGACGCTAGTGTTACACAGCCATATTGTTCCTGGGGCTCACCACGCTACACTGCACTTGTTAGCTGGAAGCTACGCTGAAAGGTCAATCCAAAACTTCAACAGAGACAGAAACAAATGGCCAACTATCTGTGGAAAGTTATGTATGTATGTATGTGTGTAAAGAGATTCAAAACGTGTGGAATACCAGATTATTTTGCATTCTGAGAAATATTATAATGCTGATACCCTACACTTGTGTTTATGATCGTAGATAAAAACAAAACAGCCATAAAACATGGCCCCCTGCAGTCCTGCCAAAATGGAAAATTGGTAGGTCTCCCCCTGACCAAGCCTGAATTGAGATGGCACTTAAATAGGAAAGACACAGATGTTTTGTTGTAGGACAAATGAGGAGTGACAGAAAAGAGAGTAGGAGACAACACAAACAAAGTCTAGCAGAGACAAGTGTGTATGTGTCTATACATGTGAGTGTTTGGGAGTCTGAATCACCTGACAACCGCCGGGCTTGTCGGGTGGTCGCACCTCACCGCACAGCTGTCACCCACCCCCACCCACCCCCAGCTCACCCCCACCAGCACAGGAGAACAGGACCACATGCAGCCCTCAGCTCACATGGGAGCACATGTGGGAGAGCTGGCGTTTGGTTCAGTGTGGTCAGGTGACACTCTGATGTGGGGGGGGCAGCTCCAAATTCATTAACTATGTGATTTTCTGTTGATATCCCATAATGAAATTACATTACTGATAATGATATAATGAATGCTGATGATGTTACATCCCCCCTCTAGTAGCCATTTTTCCCAAAGCCATTTGGCATCTCTAGTGTATATACTACAGACATTGTGGGACGTTTTAAGGGTACAACAATGTGCATGTATATGTACGAATTCTAAGTGTTAAACTTATTAACACTTAGAATTCATACATATACATATAAAATGTTTATGTTGAGTGAATTGCACTGGTAGCAAATAGGAATTTGATTTCAAACATATTTGCTATATTCAATTTAAGGATGCCCAATGGCTTTAGAAATCATATTACAGCAAAATGTCACACTCTGACCCTGCCACAAACACACACATACATTCCCTTGGTCGGTATCATCACCCTTGTCTGCTGAGCATTGATAAGAGCCAGGCAGAAGCCTACACACCCTCTTAACCTTAACCCCTTCTCTGCCACTAACAAAACAACACATGTTCTATTAACAACCACAGAGGAAGAGAAATAAACAGGGACAGAAGAAACTGGAAGAAAAGAAAGAGATGAGGACTCACCCTGACGACGTAATTAAATCTCCTTGTGTCCTTGATGGCACTGCAGAAATCCAAGCGGTTGAAGGCCTCTCCCAGTGTACAATATCCGTGGCGCTGGGAGAATTTAATTATCAGGGTATTAGATTGCGATCCTCGGCAGGAGTATAAGGTTTTCTCAGCATGTTTACAATAGCAATGATGATATGAAAAAGTTGATGTGAAACTAAATGAGTTGATTTGTTACCTCCTTGGTGCTTCCTTTATGAACATAAATCCACTTTTCCCTGTGGAAATCTGCAAGAAAGCATAATGTTTATATTAGTGGCCTGCCCTCATTAAGCAGCTTATAAGCACTGTGACAAATGCACACGCACACATCACAAATACGATACAATTTCACAGTTATTGAAATGGAGTTTAATGAAAAACTTGAACCCTAAAAATTGAAAATGATGGAAGATTAATCATAAACAATATTATTAGGGAAGTGTTCTGCTCATGAATGTTACATAACATCCTCATGAGCCTGCACTGCAAATACGTTTGGTCCGGAACTTAACTTTGGTATATTATTACATGATTTATAACCCCCGTGCACAAAATAACAAAATGTTATCCTTTGCATATTTATACAATAAGTCAGACTGTGTGGCTCTTTCATTGTGACTCACAGGGGACCTTGGTGTTGTTGTTCATTAGGTCTTTTTTCCTCTTCTTGGCAGCCATGTCGTAGCTGAGAGAGAGCAGCAGGTTCTCCTTGTTGAAACACTCCTCCTTCTCGGCTTTGCAGAAGCTGGAAAAACACAAGGACCCCCATTTCATTGAAGGCAAAATCTCACTACTTTATCTCAGACTTCATATGCAGCACTTTTGATGCTTTCTCAGCAACAGGACCTGTTTTCTTCTGCACTCTAGCATCAAAAACTAAAAGGTTTCAAATACATTTCAAACTGCCTTTGTTATGCATGTGCTTTAACTGTAACCTCAGGCCATGTTAAAGGCAGGCTTTGCGTGTTAGAAGTGTTGTCATTTTAGGAAGTGGACAGACTCAGCAGATGTGTGTTAATCCACTCCCTTGTTGTGAGGTTATTAATAGCTTAGTGATTAGCCTGGAAAGGGAACATGGACCCAGAAGCACAAAGACACCGAGGTTAATGAGAAGAAACATGAATGTTCAGGCCTGCTGTCTGTCTGTCACCCTGCCTTTGTTCATAATGCTGTTTGGACTTCCTTCAAAATATCTACCCCCCCCCCCCCCCCCTCTCGCTCTTTAACTAAAAAAAAGTGATGGCGCATTTAAGAGTTTCGCAATTTCAAAGCTGTCGTGATGGAGACAGCGTCGTTTCTCAGGACGTGTTTAATGACCAACCTCTCCACGGAGACATTGTTGTTCTTGTCGTCTGCTGTTGTCTTTTTCCACCCCTCCTCGGTTTTAACCCAACTCTGACCCGGTGACCTCCAGTCCTGTCCGAGAAAAGGCATCCTGGTTCGACGACGTTGAGTTAAATAAATCTAAAAATATATATATATCAGGAAATAGTCCTTGTTTGAGTTAAGCTGTATCCCTTCTTGAAAGCGACTTGTCTTGGACGTGTTTCTGGTCTACTGTTGACATTGCGCAGCTCTTCTTATATCCTCAACACAGAACCCGGAAATACACGAGATCCGCCCACTTTGGAAACTTCCCTGCAACACGTGGCTTTGTTTATCAACTTGAGCGTTGCAAAACCTCTTGGAGAGAAGAGCAGAGGTAACAAAACTGTTCATGTCATGGAAAGGTGGAGACAGGAGACACCAAGGAAATTAATTCTGAAGGATCTTAACATGATGAATCTCTTATGAAAGCTTTCTTCGAAATGTTAAACAGCTTGAAAGACAATTATGTAACTGTCTCTGCTGTGAGCAGCAGTCCAAGTAACTACATTTACTTAAATACTGTACTTCATTTTTAAGATGCTTGGAAATTTACTTAAGTGTTTCCAATTTATACTGGTTTGTACTTTAACTACACTACATTTCAGGGGGATATGTTGTACTTTTTACGACATTAATAGTTATAGTCATGCATAGATTATCAGACAGTGGCCCCTGGGCACAGACATGTAAAGGCCCCCCACCCCTCCTACATGGGAGCAAGACCAAGACGCTTTGGCCAATTTATAAAATAGGATGCATTCTTATATATTAAAGGCTCTGTGTACCCACACAAGTGTTGTGGCTGATTAGACATGTTTCAGTTGTGCAAAGCTATGTACCTTGTCTAACTTTTCCCTTAGCAACAGGAGAGCCCCTGAAGTCCCAAAACATTTCTATTTTTCATCCTACACAGACAAAATGAAAAAGATGTGAATACTTAAGTAAATGATGTGAATACTTAATTCACCGCTGGGATTCATTGTTGAAGAATGATCATTCTTACACACATCCCTATACACATCCACATCCAATATGTGATGTAATAGCGAAATCAAACTGCAGCCTACTTCTGAGTTTGCTACACACCCAGTTCAAGACCTCACAATGTGAAAACCTCTGGACTGTAACAATACAGTGTCTCGCTGCCGTTTTTAATGGCTAATGCATTGGTGTTGATAAAAAGTAATTACTGTTCAGGAAGTGTTTTGCCCAAGCCCATCAGCACTGTCTTCATGTCACTGTAAATATAAAGGGGAAAAAACAGTCTCACAGTTACGTAGCTGTAAAGTCCCCTGATTCTTAGTCACCCCCGCTATTATAAATAGATCAAGTTGTCCTTTGCATTCCTCCAGTATTGGGTTGCATTGTGGATTGCGTGGGATTGTGCGTGTCTGCAGGAGGGTTTACCATTGTATTTTAATTTCCCCAAAACAGCACCAACTGATCTGTGAAGACTGGATCAGGGTATCTTGTTTATTCTGTGCAGGCCACTGGGTCAGCTCCTATCAGATTAATCAAACACATGACATATTTACACACTCCTCTGAGAGGCTTTTGGGAATCAAGTTCAAAGTTTATATCTGTTTGTTTATGGCTATAATAGCCTTTCTCATGTCTTTTAACCTTGTCCCTCCACAGGCAGTTACCAGGAAGCTCATTCAAAAAGTAAATGTTTCAATGTCTGTTGTTGTAGTGAAAAATCAGGAAGTGTTTTCGTAATGGATTTTATATCAGCATACAGTAAGAATGATAACAAAGGCATCAATGAGGAAGTGCTGTTAATGTCTCACCTAAAACACACCCTGGTGTGATCATTGATGTCATGTGACTGCTGATGCAAAGTTCACTTCCTAAAAGTCCTGCAGCACCAGACACACATTGTTTGTGTATTCATTCTCATTGTCTATAGCCATGTGAGTGAATGAGTGTATGCTCACATTTCTGTATTGAGAGGGGGGGTTCTGGCTCCTCATAATTCATGACACTCTATATAATCTGCAAAACATGCCAGCAGCAGCATATGGTGCACAACGAGTGTGCGCGTCTTCCAAGAACCAGCAGGCCAGTGTTTCAGCACATCGAGTGCATGTGTTGGGACACATCCTGTGTGTATAGCATGACCAGGCTTGCTGATGTGGTTTTTGCGCTGCAGACGTATCGGTCATGGTTACAAACTAACCTGTAGTGCTATGAAGCTAACTTCATCTGAGGTTTTAATGTAACGCCCTGAAACAAGCAAGAGGTCTAAGAGCTCTACACACACTCTGCATGTTCAAATCTGTCAACAAGACGTCACGTGAGAATGTAACACAGCACATTGGGTAGATGCAGTCTGACAAGGTGTGTTGATTATGACTGACAATTGCAGCCATTGCAGAACTGATCCACTCTGAAATAGTTCACCAGCTCCCCATACAGAGCCGCAGTGGTGTGTGTGAAAAGTGGAACTCCCGAGACAAAAAAGTATGTGTGAACGACAGCGGATATACAGTAATGTGTGTGGTGTTGTGAGTCCACGAAGTCTAATTAAGTCTATTTTCAGAGTAAGCCAAACTACAGGGTGACATGGAAAGTCCCAGCATGTGCTCGGTCGGTCGGTGGGTGACTGACTGACTGAGAAGGAAGCTATGACGTGAGGCTCTAAAGGGGGATCAGTTTAGTTTATTCGGTGAATCACAAACAATGATGAATCACAGATCTGGTTAGTGTAAGGTAAAGTCGTTTATTGGCTCCTAGTTTGTAGCCTTGCTAACTAACTAAGTCCACTACTTTGATCCAACTATTGGATGGATCTCTCCCTCTCTCTCCTCTGTCCATCATCCCTGTTTTTGTTGTGATGTTGTGACCAGATGGGACAGCTGGTCAGTCCTGCTTGACCCTCCAAAAACCTTAATCACACACACTGACACACTCACATGCACACATAGGCACTCACATATACACCTGTTGCTGCTCCTCCCGGTTGAGTTTCATCACTCGCTCAGATTCTCTGTTGTGAAACCCCGCTCATCAGTGTCTCGCTCTCTCCAGTCGACACTCACGTCTGCCAGCTTGCATGGCAACCGACAGCGCCACATGCCTCACGTGGTGTAACATTCGCCCTCTTTGTTTGTTTCTCAAAATAACATCAAATCACCTATAGTTTTTCCAGCCCCCCCCCCCCACCCTTCCTCACCCACTCCACCCACTGTCCCCTGGACTCCATTCGCTGGCAGTGAGCGAGTGAAACATTTGACCCAGTGACTTCTGGTTTCATAGAAATGCACATAGACTCCTGTGTACTACCTCCTGGTCACATTATGTTTACTCCACATGAAATGGCTGACATTGGTGTCTGAAAGTCATTGATGAATGAAATTACGTAATTACTTTAGCTGTTGCTGATCTTTTCTTTGAGGAATAATTTACCCTGAGATTGTGTTATTCTTTACAGAGATGTGAAGTACCTGCATCTCTTCATTTTCACTAAATGTCATTTTCGAAGAAAAAGAAATCCCATTCCCCTAAATTGTGGTCCCATGAACACTTCACTAAATCACTAGTGATATTCTGTCTTGCTTAGTAAACAGGCATCTTACTGCCATTTTCCTGTCCATCTCCAAGTGCTTTCTGTATGAACATGAACATTCACGTTAGCCAGCTGAGACTTCTTGTGGCACCCCTGGCTTTAATTCAGTTTTTTATTAACAGGTGGAGCAAAGCCATTTCAACATGTTCCCTCTGGATGATATTTAGGCTGTTCTTTGTAAAAGGATACCTTTTCTACACTGTCTTCTGTGCCCCCCCCCCCCCCCCCCCCCGTGTGTGGTTGGCAGGAACCTGTCTGGGCTTGTAAAGGAGTGTGAGCGGGGTCAAACAGACACATGATGACACATACAGGACACATGTGCTGCTCAGATGGCACTTGCTGTCAACTGACCAGCACTGTTGAGATACACTGTACTGATAGGTAGAGACATGGAGAGAGGCCACGTGTGAATCGACTTTTTATTGTAAAAAAAAAAGTTAAAACCAGAACAAGCAGTACAAAAACATCAGAAAACCATTAAAAACTAAATACGGAATTTGAGGCTATTGTAGCGAAGTCCCTTATTATTTCAACATACAGTAGATATATAGGATGAAAATGTTTAAACACATGCCTATGCTTTTATTTTGATTTCACCACTGCATGAAAACAGCTTGGTAACAATGTTACGATGTCACAATAATTTCATCATGATTTTGCATTGAAGCTACAGACGGTGATCCAAAGGTTCACCAGACACAGCAGCAGGTTCAGACTAACAGCTGAGCGTAGCTTCGACTTGCACCAAAACGGTACACAGCCCCAGGATTTAAACATGACAAGTGAAATCTCATGATTTAGAGCAGGCCAAAAATAGCGCTTTCAGCCTCTGTGAAGTCAGACAGGTTAAGAAGGGGCTATGCAGCAGGATAGATTGTTTTCATAGGTTTGGTTGTTCAATAGAAACATAGAAAAGACGTGGAATATTAAAAAGAACATTTTCAGGTATCAAAATGCTTATATATACATGAAGGTATGCATGACTCTGTGTTTCTCATGAAAGTGTGAATCTGCTACAATCTGCCAGAATACTTTTTGATTGACAGTTCAGTTTCAAATTGATAGCATTGAAATATGAATGAAACCTCAGCTATGATTTTGCCCACGTCTGTGAGACATACGTCAGTGTCAGGGAGCCATGGTCAAACAGTTTATACGGCAGAGTCCCCTTAGACGTCCAAGTGTCTGTCTTTGGGTCGTAGCACTCGAAGTTGTCCGAGTCCTCGATGGCGTCGTGGCCGTTGACGTAGCGTCCGCCGGCGATGTAGAGCTTGTTGTTGAGCACGGTGGCAGAGTGGTGCATCCTCCTCTCCTTCAGGTTGGCACACTTGATGAACTGGTTGGCCTTGGTGTCGTATGCGATCATTCTCCTGGTGTATCCTGTGACAGGGGAGACATTCATTTGAGAGGGGTGGCACGAGCAGAATGCCGTGATGTAGCTCTACAATCTCATTCATCAGGAAATAAATCAATAATGAATTACAGCTAAATGAATATGGTTGTCTGTCTCTTTCTAGATTCCTTTGTCATTATTAGCCTTTGTCACCGCTATTATCTACCTCCGATGATGTAGATTTTGTCATCCACGACAGCAGCCGGAGCAGACACATTCTTCACTGTTCTGTTCTCCATCTTAGACCACATGTTCCTGGCAATGTGATACACCTACAGAAGGGGAGGGGGAGCAGGGGTCAAGGGAAATAGATTGAGTGAATAAATGAATGAGACTGGATAGACAAATGAAAACATAAACAGTGACTTGGTGATTAAAGAACATTGTGCCTTACCTGTATTATTCGGACTGGGCTCTGCATGGCATCCTCTCCTCCGAACACATAGATCCTCTGGTTGGTAGCAGCCACCGCAGGGTGCAGCACAGCCTCCGGCATGGGCGCCATAGGCTCCCATTGGTTGAACATACTGTTGTATCTGATAGGGTTATTGAGAGACGTGTTATTATTTTCCACGCGTGTGTTTTAGGCTGTATGTGTGGATAATTAGCTCACCTCTCCACACTGTTTGTCAGCCGTCGGTCAGGCCCAAGGCCACCCATGACGAAGATGAAGTGGAGGAAGGAGACGCTCTGGTGAGCAAAACGCGGCTGCAGCATGGGCTCTGCCGTCCGCCACTGGTTGGTCTTGAGGGAGAGGGTGTAGACGGTCGTGCTGACTTGGCTGCACTTTGTGTTTGTGGTCAGGCCTCCAATAACATACAAGACACTGTGAAGGGCGACATAGGAAGCTTTGTACAGACGAATGGGCAGCTTGGCGAGCCACTGCCACTTCTCACTCTGCTCATCAAAGACGAGGGCCTCCCTGGAGGTCTGCTCGTTGTTCTTCCTCCCTCCTACCACCACCAACATGTCGTTGTAGGAGTATCGCCTCGGTGCCACCCAGAGAGGTTTGAAGTCAATCGCTGACTCTCCAATGCATTTTGTGCTGACAGAAAACATCAGGCGCCTCACTGTTTCTATGAGCTCAGTGCAGAGGGTGGAGGACTGGATCAGAGGGTCATTGGCTATGAATTGGAAGAGGTAGGTAGGATGGATGTGGCGAAGGCGAACTTTCTTGAAAAGGTCACTGATGGCACCGCGCCTGGATAAAGGATCGTGGTGGATCCAAGCAACAAGAGTCTCAAACACCTGCTCCTCCTCCGCACAAAGACCATCATCCTCCAGGTATCCCATGAGCTCTGGTAAGGAGAGCTCACACAGATCCTCAGACGCCGAAACATCGGAGAAGCTCTTTATGGCCATCTCCTTTGCTCTGTCTCTCAAACTGTTGCAATTCATGATCGCAGAGAGTCTTATCATGCTCAAACAGTTGTCAGGGCTCAGTTGCTCCTGAAGGAAGCTTGAGCAGGCCTCAAAAAGGCGGCCATATTGCAACATGGATGCCGCCTGCATCAGGGGCAGCACAATATCTATGCTGATACTAATGAGTCCTGTGTAAACATAGTCAATGATGCTACTCAGAATGTCTGACGTGATGCCCTTCAAGCTGATCTTGGTCTGCTGTGTCTCCAAGAAGTTGTTGCAGAACATGGCTCTGAAGTAGGGGCTGCTGGAGACCAGGACATTGCGGTGGCATGGGAGGGTTATCTCGGTGTTATCTGAGCACAGTGACACATCAGTCAGGATGTTCTCCTGTCTCAGTCTGTTGAGCTGCAGGAGCAGGCTGGAGGACTGCTCCTTGTCTTTGAAGTGGAAGACATTGACTGCTGGTTGGTCCATGCTGGGAAGAGGGACCATGTTGTTATTGTCAAATCATTTGATTTTCCTGCTTGTTTTAATTTGTTGTTTTCAGTCACATACTTTAACACAATTTCTAATTCAAGTGTTTTAGCTATGTGGTTGCTCACTTGGTAGCCATTTGAGGGGCCTGATAAAATATGAATTAGTAGCTCTTCTCACCAAAACTGGATTAGTTATTTAGTTTTAGTTTTGACTTTAGTGCAGCAATAAAAAGAGAAACTGGATTCTGCTATTTTCAATACAAGTGTCATTCATAAGACATTTTAGAATTGGTTATCACCCATACTGATTAAAATCCCCAGAATTGACAAGGATCATGAGAGTAGTGAAACAAACAACACTTTAAATACATTACCATACAGCCAGGCTAGTGGAATTAGATTCAGTACAGGCCCGTGGCGTGTATCTGAAATTTAGCCTGCAGATATTCTTGGGAAGTTTTCCCCCAAATCACAGCCTAAATGTCTCTTTTACAGATACACAAGCTACACATTGAAACATGTTCAACTCATAACTATAACACTAACTTTCTTATACGGCTTTAGATGATTGCCTTTCGGCCCATGGGCCCATTTCAGCACTGCTGCACTCAGACATTTTATGGGCCTACAGTACGCCTGTCTGATTATTCTGGAGACTAGTTGTCTAAGCAGATTGCTACAGAAAAACTATTTCTGCATTCGTTTCCATGGAACTAGTGGTGCTTCTGTTGTGTGATGGTGTTTTATGTTTTCATTTTGGCTGGATGAATGTTACTGCAGCTTTTTCCCCCCTCTGTTGCATGCATTAGATATGAGTGCAAAATGTGCAAAATAACATAATAATAAATGTCCTAGTCTACATTGAAAGCAACATAATATAAAATGCCAACTTTAACAGATGATTGTACACACTTTGTAGGTTGTAATTGTACTTCACCATGTAAGCTCACAGTAAAACAAGCTTATGTTTGATTCATATTTATCTTATCATTTATCAGAGCCATGTCAACACCATATATTGGACAAAACAAGTCCAATGCTCCTGGCAGCTCTGGAGCCTGACTGGAAGACATCTCTTACCTGGTCCTCTTCTCTCACTTTATATGTTTTCGGGGGGTCCCACTCTGTATTCGAAGCTCTCAGGTCTCAGCAGAAATCTGATGTCTCAACATTTTCCTGTACTTTCTTCCTCTTCTCTCTCGTGTCAATGCTGTGTGACTGCACGTTCCACAGGAGGCTGTCTCTTTGTAGGAGCGTGTTGTGTACTGTTTGTTGTTATGGTCTCCCTCCACGAGGCCTCTGTGTACATTCCTCCCCTAAAAATAGAGCAGCTCTTTGGCAACGCCGCTGCAGACTCACATGTGACATGTTGGAGCGCTTTCTCAGTGTATGTCTGTCTCCATCACTTAATCTTTTTCATTCTTTCTTTCCCTCTTCCTCTAATATCATATACTCACTTCAGTACCTCTTCCTGGTCTGATCTCTCCTTCCTTCTCTATAGCTTGCATTCCTGTTCACTCCATCACCTCTATCTCCGTCTGGCACATGATTGTAGCAGTTAAAACAGCACTGATACTTGATAACACTCATTTTGTTGGCTGCTCGCACTGCCGGCTGGCTGGTCGAAAACACAGAGATACAAAAACAGGATTAGGTTACTGTAGCACACAGAAATATATTGAAGTATGCATATGAGGAAAAGGAGAAACCACATGTGGAACATACTGACCATGACCAAGTAGCTTGGGTTAATTCACTGCTAAATGTTTTTGGCTTCATTCTTGCAGATGGCATTCATCCTTTTAGCAAAAAGAAATATCCTAATTTAACTGTAAGGCCACTACAGAAGCTTCCAATCATTGTATTTGTTAAGCTTATTTCCATCTCATTTGTTTCATGCTCCCTGAAACTGATAAAGCTCGTTCACTATAGTACCAGTTTTGATGGAGTACATCCCGCAGGCTGGCAATATGACTGCTTGCCCGTTCCTTAAAGCTGGAGAAAAGTCAAAGAATCACAGCTTTCTGGGCTGTTTCACAAACGTGGGTGCATAACAACAACAAAACCGGAATGCATTTTCAGCCGTCACAGATAGAGATGTGACATGTTTTTCTTGTACTCAGGCTTGTTTACAGAGCACGGCAAATCAGACATAAATAGCTGCTTGAACTGCCATGACCACTAGAGTGCAGTTCAGTGTGGATTGCACAACAGAATCACTAGCTTAGACCATAAACTGCTTGTGCTTACAAGCCATCCATGTGGACAGTTTGTCTTTTTGTTGTTTGTGGGCGACACTGCAGCAAATGCAAGCAAAAAATGAAATTGCCAAATAACATGCACAAGGAGCATACATTTTTACAAAAAAGGAACTATAAACTGAAAAAATAAGTGTGATTGAAAACGGAGGACACAATATTCCCACATGTGACACCTTGAAACCAATAACAAGCAGTCGAAACTAAACAGCACCATCTACTGTTTGTGTCCGCAAAAAGTCATTTTGGCAGGTGTAGAAAAACTGCCTCCCTTTCTAATGAACTCCCTGGCATTTTTTACTTTTTAGTGTGTGGTCAGGGGTTTATTTCAAAGTAAAATAAACAATAAACAGGTTAGCAACACTGTAAGGTAATAAGTTATTATCTATACTTACAGGGCAATCCTGATTGTATCCTATATCAAAATGTCAAGTAATATCTGCCCTTTGTGCATGATACTGACATTAAAATGATCTCATCTGTATAGTCAAGGGCAAAAGCTTAACTTGTTTGCCCAGAAGACTGCAGACTCATTTTATAACCCACACTCTCATATTCAAAGCTGTGATTGCATCCTTAAAAGTTAAGCACATTGTGTGCTATCTCCGTTCCTTCACCTTGACAAAAAGGACTCATTAATGTCTGCCTTTAGGCAACAACTTATATTAAAAGTTAAGGCTTTGGCACACACAGTTTGCAGCACAGCATTTTCATGCAGCAGCATTACTGTTGCCACCCACCACCCGCTGCTGTGTCTTCATATCACTAAATGATTATCTTCTCATAAGCACATGGTCTAATAGAGCCTATACCCAGGGGATTTAGATCTCACTGATTAGTATTGTGTGCGTGTGTGTGTGTGTGTGTGTGTGTGTGTGTGTGTGTGTGTGTACAGGCGTGCGTGTTTGTGTATGAAGGGCAGACAGCTCTCCTTGGTCAAATAAAAGACTATTTGAGAGCAACATGGACAGTGAGTTCACATTGAATCTATTTTCTGTTCTGTACTTGATTGCAATCTACTCAGTGCAGGACTGCAGGTAATGTTTTGTTTTGCATATGGAGCCCTGTTTTTACCACGTATGATCTTAATTTGTGAATAGTATTGAAATTGTTTTAAAGGCTCTGTGATGCATGGGCTAAAGAAAACAAAGAGCATTGGCTATACATAGGGGAAAGGGGAGCACTCATCCCTATAATGAGTCCCTTTCATCTAAGTTTGCTCAATTAAGCCCTTTTTTATTAAATCAATGTGAAAGTGAATGAGACCCTTTGCATCAGTGCTGGACAGTGCTATTCCACAGCCCATCAGGGAAGAGTCAAATACCAATAAGGTATTCTGCAGACAATCAATGCTTTTTGAGATTATAGTGTTCACCATCACTTCTGTCTTTTCTGTTTGACTCAGTGTGGTGCTGGTTTCTATGCCTCAATTGTACATTTCTTCCTGAATCTCTTGTTGTTCTAAATATAAAAGATAAATCTGAGGCTTGGTTTGAAGTATAGTGGTTTGTCACTTTGTCATGTCTGTTTAGATAGCTTGCCATGGCGCTGGGGCAGCGATTATGCGCTTGACTAAGCTTACAGCCCAAACAAGCCTTTCCTCCACAGCACAGTCAAAGAAGAAAGCATTAACGACTCCCACATTGCCAACAAAGATGTATTGTTACCTGAGCTATACAAGGTCAATATAAAGCTTTAAAGACACTTAGAGTTGAGCCATAGATGCCCCTATTAGGTCAAAGTCTAATAAAGCACTGAAAGTCGTAATCCTTAAGATTTCAGTTCTGGTTGATTTGGCAACACCTGTGGTTACTGGTGGTAATGCTAAGCACGTCATAATAAGTTAAAAAATTACACATTTATTCGTCACCTGTTTCCTGTGAATCTCTTGAGTGTTTGCACACCATTTGCATCCAGCGCAGAAATGGCGTACTCCGCCAATGTGAATGCAAACTACAGAGGGTACATTGATGCGTATAAATACATCTAACAGATAAAGCAGAACGAATACCAACCATGAAAAGTATCAAAACTTGGTTTGATATGATTATAACTTTAAGATTACATGGCTTTTCTTCTGTACAGCTTAATTTTCGCTGTTAGTAAATATTGATTTTTCATTGTAAGCGGTAACTGCGAGTTGTTTGCTGACTCACTGAGCTGATATGGCTCTGGCTCAGGTGTTCAATACTATTTTGAAATGTTAAATGACCTGTACGGTTGGTATTAACTAAACATTTAGATCCCATTTGCGAGTTAAACATCAGCTCAAGTGAAACGTTCAAGGTGTAGATGGACTTTTATACAATACTTAATTTGTAGGCTTCAAGAGCTGTAAACTCTGATCAGAGACAGGCTGTCATATTGCAGCTGAATAAAGTGTGAGATTGTTGATTTTAAGAAAACCGATGGAGATGAGAAATTCAATCTAATAATCTAATGTTCAGTGTCTTTCTGATACCCCTTTCAGACCAACATTATTGTATCCACTAGGTGTCAGGCCAACGTTATGCAAATTTCAGAGTGGTGAAAAGCTGACTTTGTCCCCTGTGACTTCCAAAAAGCTATCAAGGCTAAACTCAGTGAGTAAACACAACAGATGCTTAAACTGGTGAGATGAGAATTGTTTCTCAATTATTGTAGCCGTTTTTGGGCCAGCACGACAGAATATTTTCTATACGTACAAAGACAGAAAATGAAGCTATTAATCCACGCAGATATCTTCAAACTGTTGGTTTTACTGCTGCAAACATGCGCCCATGGTGTGAAATTTAAAATGGCCATTTACTCAGACACAGATAGCCGAAACAATTGATACAGGCAGTGAGAATCATGTGATAACCTCTTGAGTCAATCTGCCGTGGGGTATTACTCCCTGGCGCAAAGAGATCCATGCCAGGCAACACTGAGAGCAGTAATCTAGCTTTGATGGAGAGACGTCCACGCGTAAATCAACAAAGAGCATGTGGGGGGGGGGGGGGGGGGGGGGGGGGGCAAAGAGAGAGGTGGAGAGTGGGGCAGGGTGGTTTGTGGTGTATATACACACATGCTCAAGCAGGGATGAGGTCTTAAAGGGCTTACAGTTAGCTGCTTAAAATTCTTCTGATGTAACCAACACATGCAGGACATGTTATTTGGAAAGAGAAAAAGTGCTTTGTAGCAACAGAGAATGTGGAGGTAGAGGGGGGAAATGCTTTTGCCTTCATGTGTGCTATATGTTGCTACATGTGTGGGAGGGAGGGGTGAGTATGTGTGTGTGTGTGCGTGAGTGTGTGTGTACAGCTGATATTGATATTCTGCTAGCAGCAGAAGCTGAAGCCAATGTCTTTTAAAGTGTCAGCCCTCAGCCAGCCAGGTGTACCCGAGGTACAGAGGAGAGAGAGGGCGAATGAGGAAAGGGAGGAAAGGGAGCAGGGGAGCCAGATAGAGATATAGAGAGAAAGAGGGAGGCCATGAAAGACAGCAGAAATACAAAGGCCCAGAAGATGAAGAGACAGACACAGAGAAAGAGAGAGAGAGAACACTTTGGCGGGTTTTCTGGAGGTGAAATTACTCAGATGTCTTTGAAGGCCTCTATGACTGTCTTCGCCCTGTGTATTCTGGCCGTCAGGCAGACAGAGACAGAAACAGATGGACACAGAGGGAGTGGTGGATGCAGGGACAGACAGTGGAAATGTCAGGTTTCAAAACAGAGCAAATAAGTGATTTGAAGCTGCAGTGAGGGTCAGCGAGTCCATGATAAGGCAAAAGAATAATTCACAAAGACATGAAAAAGCATGGTCTGCCGTTACCACAATATAAATTGCTGTATTATTCCCATAGGGGTTTGATTGTGACTCAATTGATCTGGTATTGTGTATTTTCTTTGGTGCTGGTCTGGTGTTTCAAACAGCAGGTAAACATACTTTTTTTTTTCAGTCAGTCTTTCTCTAGTACACTATTTTGAAAGGTAAACCAAAGGTACTTGGAGAGCAAGAACAAATAGCACCCATCTCTACAAAGGTGGTAACAAGTTTCTGATGGAAAACAAGAATTTCCTTCCTTATCATCACTGTTTGAGGTTTGACAGGACTATTTTTTAAAGCTGCTCCAATCAATATTTTTATATTGCCAATTGATGAAATGACTCGTAGTAGTCTCGCATAAAAACGACGAACATAACCTCAGTGTCCTAGAGGTGAAGCCTACCTATACTTTAGTTCTGGAGGAGCTCACTGGACCCGTTAAAACCACAGACTTTGGAAACAGTAACACGCAGATATAGGAAGGGGAGGAGAATGCCGACTGAAATAGTCACCAGACTTATCCCAGCAGCCTACATCCGGTGAGCCAGACTAAGCTCGTAGTGATGTACACCCAAATCACCTGACTCTACGGTTCAATTGTTTTGGTTTTACAGTCTGCAACTTTACCGTTTTGATTCTCATTAGAGTCATTTCCAGCTGCACCAGGCAGCTGTTTTCAGCCAAATAAAAAGCTCTAAAAGCCAACTGTACACTATTTGCCTAGCACCAAATAGCTAAGTTATCAACTAGCTAGTGAACCAGCACTGACCAGCTAAACAGCCATAATATTTTTCTCAGGAGTTAGAGGAGACCAAAAACAGAGCTAAAAGGAGAGGGAATATTGGACTATCGGCCAAGTGACCAGAAACACGACTCTAAATGAATACCAATGCTGCTCCGCATATGCCTGATGTGTAAATAAGCAGCTGTTTGCTAACAAGTTTGCCATTTCAACTGTATAAGGAGATAATATGCTGTGTTCACAGCTTGTTTCTGTTGCTCACAAATGGTAAATAAAAAAAAATCAGTAAATGCTGGTTTGACCTTGATTTATCTGGGGAAGTTTCACCAAAAACATTCATAGTCATGTAGTGCACATTCACACCTACAAGCTGCCCAGTGCCACCACGATCTGCTCTGGTGGCCACTGAGCAGTGTTGGGATTAAGGGCCTTGTGGCCCCTCAGTATTACTTTCTGATTTAGAACTTCATGTTTGTTAAAAGAGATCCTCATGTCAAGCTCTCAGCTCCTGCCTGTCATTTCTGATCTTACTGAGCTTCTTTCATTATGCTGAACTCCTTCTGCATCTTTTTGGTTTCACCATGTTATCATTCTTGCACTCACGGTGCCATGTTCTTCTATGTCTACCCATAACTTCCTGGAAATCTGGTACACTGCACTTCTCCTCCCTCATTCCTCTCGCACTCCCCACTCTTTCCTCCCCTTCATTTTCCTCCCTCGCATCTCTAAACACCGTCTGCATAAATGGAATGTACTTTAGTGACAGATAATGCAGCTTGAAGATGATGACTGTTCTGACCTTGTCTAAGATGGTGGTGTTTTGTCAAACCAGACACATTCAGTGTGTATGGATTCACTTAAAAGGAACATCATAAGCTAATCTTCTAAACACTGGTATAAGACTATCTGGAACAAACATTCCAAGGAATGATGCATGCCTCCTACTTGTGAAAGTACTCTTTAGCCCTAAATCTGTTTTGGACACATGTATCTCTTTCCTGGAAGGGCTGCTTGATGTTACAGCTAATGTACTGGCTTGATTTCAGTATCCAAATACAATTCTTCACATTTGATAGCAGAAGAAACAGTGTTTTTTAGATTATAAAACAAGAGGAACAATAATTGTTATCGCTAAAATTCAAAGACAGACCTCTTTAACACTGTTGTGTTCTTTTGTGCTCAGTATCAGCCTCCTTGGCCTCGGGAGCTGTTCTCAAGTTTGTTTCACTGAGTGCAATCAGCTCAGTGAACTGTACCAGCGGACCTACATTTGCAGTTTTGTCCCATCTGCACTCTGGTCTATTTCCTCCTGACCTCTAAGTGTATAATTGAGGACTGTGTAGCTGGGATACTGGGGAAAACAGCACAGATAATTGCTGTTTATCTACCTAAACTTTATTAGAATATCTGAGTGGCACCAGTGAGCTGAAAGCCAGTTTTCATTAACATTAAATAACACTTTTTTGTTGCATCAACATGTAGAGTCAGCCCTGACTTTGACCTGCTGTGGGAAAGTGGCCCTTTGTTGAACATGTTTGCATTGCTGCTCAATTCCTTTTAGCCACTAAAACTGAATAAGACTTATTTTCTAATGCATTTTCAAACAGAAGGAACATTGTTTAAGTGTTTTGCCCAGCATCACAGATAAGAGGTTTATGGGTTGAGATTTCTTGCTTAAACTCTTATATAACATCACAATTTTTTGCCTATGGGATACTAAGGGCAATATTGAAAATATCTTTACCCCTTGTATTATACAGGACAGCCTCTACAAGCCTTATCCTCAAAAAACAACCCTGTCTCCTAGAAATTGGTTACAAATAAACTTATATAGTAAAGATATATAGTGTATTATAATACATGTATATTTATACAGCATTTTCAAAAACAGAGGTTCACAAAGTGCTTAACAAAAGGATAAAAACTAAAGAATGCAGATTTGTAGACAAATGAAAAGTTTGGAAAAATAAAACACAACAGGTAAATAAAATAACAATAAAATATGCAGAGTAAGACAATAAATACAGGTTAAGACTAAAAGGCGTAGCTATACAAGAGAGTTTGTAGACCTGATTTAAACATATCAAAAGAATCAGCCACTCTAACATGATATACTCTGTTCCAGAGTTTAGACAAGAATAGTGTGCAAACGCTCTCTGGTCTTCAGATTTAAGTTAAGTTGGTGGGTGAATGACTGTAGACGTAGTGGAAGGTAGCATGGTGATAAAAGTGTAGCATTCGTCTCTGCGGCTGTGCCTTGTAATGCAAATAAAATTAAAAGATTGAATCCAAAACTCACTAAGACCCAATGTAATGAGACTAAAACTGTGCTGATGTGAGCAGAGCATTTGGTCTTTGTTAGAAGTCTAGTAGCAGAGTTGTGAACAAGCTGGAGGTGATTTGTTGAAGACTGACACACTGAATGTAAATGATAAGTTTGCCACAAAGGCATGGACGTCATGACCTGACAGAATGGATCAAATTTTTACAGTTTTTCTGAGATAAAAGAATCACAAATCTCATATTTGTAATGTGATCTGAAAAAAGTAAAGCATTAGTAAATCCTTACTAACTAAAATGTGAACACAAATCAAAATATAAACCTACATTTTTGCTGTCATTTGTCAACTGTGGGAGTGGGGCCTATAATTAAAATCTCATCTTTGTCAACATTCATCTCTTGAAGGTTTTGGGTCATCCATCCCTTGGTGTCATGAAAAAAGTTCCTAAACTCTGCTGAGATCATTTGGATTAAAATAAAGATGCAACTGGGTATCTGTATAAAAAGGTAGGAGATCACAATCCAAGGGTAACATATAAAAACAACATATTTGGACCAAACATAAACTCCACCTCCATAAACTGGGTGGACAGATGAGGAATACTTTCTGACCAACACATAAAACCTCTTGTGACAGATGAAAAAGGAAATACATTTAAGGGCAGAACCCCTGACACTGAAGCACTGCTCAAGTCTGTCAGTTAATATTTTATGGTCGGTCAATAATGTTGAATGTGAATGCAGCAATAAAAATAAACAGTATATGTTAATTGAATACATTGTTTCATTATAGGACGAAGAAGCTGCTTTGAAACCACTTTTTCTAGTTTTGGAGATGGGTCTGTAATTGTTGTGAAGCTGTGGGTCGGGGTTTTGGTTTCTTTAAAAATGGATGAACACCTGCGTGCTTTAAATGTTAAGATCCAGAGCCAGAGGAAAGAGTGCTATCAATAATACTATGCAGACTTGAGCCAATGCTTGTTTTAAAGAATGAGTTGGCAAAACATCCACAGGGCTAGAGGAGATTTTCATACAGTTAACTATGTCAACAGGAGATAGGTGGCTGTGTGTGGGTACGTCAGTGTGTGAGTCAACAAGAGGAGTGAGGACGGACAGAGTTCATCTTTTCTACAAAGAAGACGGCAAACTTGTCACATTCCTTTGAGGAGGCGGATGGACCAGGGATCTGTGCAAATACGTCACACACTTTAAAACCAGTGATGCAAAGTGTGAGACTTCCAGGGAGCTGGACAAACCTGACAATGGAGTCTCCAATCAGCGTCATAGTTAGCAGGAGAGGTAGCATTGCTTGTCGGATGGTTGAACTGTGTCTAAAACCCGCACTCCCCCATCTCACCTTTGTGACGTTGGCAGTGGTGGAGCTGTGTCCGTACATTTAGCAACTTCCTGAAACAGTCATTACATAACGATTGGCTGAATGTGTGGTGATAGAAAGAATGTAGGCTACGAACTTTTTCACCTTGTTTTGTATACAAAAAATCAACACCATGAATGCCTTTGAGGAGGCCCACTCCTCTGCTCACTCCCGGATATGCTGATCAAGCGACGTTGGACACCCCGGGCTGCTTGCTTGCACGGCAGAGAACCAGGAGCCCAATTTGGAGTGAGGTAGTAGGAACATTTTCGGCCATTAAGTCCAGTGCCTAGCAAGGTTAGCAAAGTCCTGTAGTGAAGCGTACACGTGCACACAATGCTAATTTGACTACATAGGCTAAAATATTTGACACATCGTAGCAATATGGGTTCATGACTTTTTTTAGAGACAGCTTATACATACTTAAGATAGTAATGTATACAGTCAGTACTTGGCACAAGCAATACTACTCTACTTCTCAGGTAGGTAGTGCAAGAGGAAGGCCCGCCTGTTGCCACAAGTTATGACCATTGTCCTTATTTCAGGTTAAAAAACAACAACACACTGGTCCACCATAACATCTCCCTAGTTAAATATGAATAAATGTGAGGGGGTGGGGCATTATTAAAAACAATCAGTCAATCAGATTGCAATTCACACCCTCACCGCACTGCTGCCTGCCCAAAGCTGTACTGTATGTGTCTCTGTGGAGCCCCTGATATTGAATAAAGACACGCCACACTCGCAGAAAATAGCTGTGTGTTAATATGCAGCAGCAGTAGGATCTTTCCTTTCCCCTGAAGGTGTTAGATTTGAGTGTTCCACAGCCCGTAGTTCGATGGCCTGGTCCACATGGAAACAGAGTCAAACAGAGATGAGAAGGGGCTCCTTACTGGATTTGAGGAAAGATTATGCAGGGTGAGGCAGATCAGTACACTCTAACACTTCAGGGCTATGTTCACACAGGTTCTGCTTTCTTCATACATGTGTTTTTTTAGTGACACCTATACTGTATACTATACCAAAAATCAACGTCACAAGAATGGATGACCTGACATTAAACATTAAAAGTTTTCATTTACATGAACAGTCTTTTATTAGAGCGCTATGACCAAACAATGGTCTGAATGGGGAAAAAAAGTTTCACTCTAGTTATAATGAACTGAAATTAATTTGGTGTTGACCGCCCAGCTGGATAAAAAGAAGCCTAATTGGATGGAAAACAGTCCAATCTGTTAACACTGAATACAGAAGGAGCTAAACAGAGAACACAGTTTGTGTGTATTGGTTGTACAGGCCAGTTTAGGAATAAGGGTTTAAGACTGGATGAAACTGGCAACAGCCACGCCCGCCCAGTAAGAAAACATCCTCACTGACACCCTAACCTAAACCCCTGGTTCCCAGTTTCAGCCCACAGTCCACACTGATGGTTTTCTCTCCAACCAACCAGTTGATTACATTCACCTTGTGTCCCAGTCCTAAAAGAGTCCTTCATTAGTTGGCCAAAATGAAAAACCAGCAGGATCAGGCTTGAAGACCACCGATCCACGCAGTTACTGCCTCTCCCTCTCCCTCTCTCTCCCTCTCTCTCTCTCTCTCTCTCTCTCTCCCTCTCCCTCTCCCTCTCTCTCCCTCTCTCTCTCTCTCTCTCTCTCTCTCTCTCTCTCTCTCTCTCTCCCTTCTCCCAACCTGTAATCCAGCGATCAGTTGTCCAGGCAACAGCACTGGCTACCGTTCCGCCACGTGCACAGTGCTGCCGGGTCAGAATGAAAGTGCCTGGAGGGGGCGATGCAAATCACCCATTGCACTACACTGGAGACCCCCATAGAAATCCTGGGCATAAGCCTGCCCTGAGGTTTTTTCTCTCAGCGATGTGTAACACCTCTGTGTGTTATTAGTGCTCTAGTGTGAGAGATCTCTGTCAATCACATAAATAAATTAAGGTAATTCCAGAGCTGATATTTGTTTCACTTAAAACTGATCTTAGTGGTGTGTTCACAAGCTGTGTATGATGTATTTCTTGCTCAATTGTTGCTTTGTCAAATGAATATTTTATCAATACAATGAATGATTTCATTCCAGGGTTTAGTCCACAAATCAACACCTTACAAGTCACATTGTAACTGGTTTGAAAGTCAACATAATCATGCTATTTAGACTTGCACGATGTTACTATGTATCAACTGTTGAAATTATATACAGAGAGCGCAGAGGAGGAGGAGGAGGAGGAAGAGGAGGAGGACGCGGTTGGAATGTGGAAAGTCATGTCTGTGGGAAACCACATACCAGGGAATAAACACATACATGCACATGTGCACATATGCCTTTACTGTGACTCCACAATCATGTGCTGCATGAAGGTCAACACACATATAGTGTCTGCTCTACATGGCAACAACAACACTCATCAGGCTCACTGCTGTTGAGGAATTAGCTCATAACCTTGTGCACTGCAGCTCTCAGACTCCTCCATAATCTCCCCTGCAAACTTTGTTTGAACTCTGGTGCATATAATACCTTCATTCAGGAGTCTATGGCATGTGGAACAATAGCACAAAGAAGAGTTTCTTATATGATTTTGTGGTAAAAAATTGATTTCCCTTTCCATATATGATTTCCTAATACTGTGGTAGGGGAGCTTGGACCTTCTTCGACTATGCATGTGGTAAATGTACAGCAAACAGACCAATCGGGACAACATAGTCACAACACTTGATGGGTATGATATCTTCATAAGCAAACTGTAAGTGTAATATCTAAGTGCACCACTTTAACACAACCCAAAATGCTGCTACAACCTGTGCCCAAAATTGTGTTTGATTTGAGATAAAGGTGGATGACATTACATGTAACATTACAGGAGACTGGGAGGAATATAGAAGTTGTTAATCACTGAGAGAATGAATGCAAAGAGTTTGTTGTAATTACACATGTCTGCCCCTTTCTAAATATACGTTTACATTTGAATCAACATAACAGGGTAGAGTCAGCGCGGCCGTTCTGGCAGTGGCACCAACTTTCTACAGTGAAAGACATTCGACATGAAAAGAAAGTGTTATTTTCTTCATTCTCAGTCTGTCACCCTCCCCTCATACTGTCCGCCGGTCTGTCGAGAGCCTTCTGTTCCTCTATCTGAGTCCTCTCTCATCACAAGGACTGCTGCTTTTAGTTGTCAAACAAAAACAGATGCATGGCGCCTGGTAGAAATTACAAACTTTTGTCAACAAATAGTGAGTACATTCCATTTTCCACTCTGGGGGTGGTTATAGTATATTTCCCTCCAAAAAAAATGACACAAAGGAAAACAAAAAAATCTGTCACCGAGTGATGGCTGAAATTACAGTCTTGCAGTTTCATGAGAAGTGGAGACATAATTTGGCAATTTACTATTCAATGAGCTGGTTTCACAGACGAGCACCATAAGTGGTTTTATCTGTTTATGCGCAGGAATACATTGTGGTGCTCGTGCATCACTTGTACAATAAGAGAGAGGGAACATTTGGAGTTTAATGGTGTGCCTGTACAGCCTACAGTACACACAAATTAACAAAACCCTTTAGGGCCTCTTCTCTATACTCGTGTAATTTAGATAGCTCAAACATTACAGGATTGCAAATGTACTTGATGTCACTCTCAAATGAACTTGATGAGTTCAGCTCCCTCTGCGTCTCCTCTCTAGCAGTGGTCTTCTAAGCCGAATGGGATCTGACACCTGTATCAGGGTTTACACTCTTTGCAAACTCCACTCACACTGATTTGATGTGTGTCACTTTGTGAATACTTTTTTTTCACCCTCCCCACTGTTCTATCACTCCGAACCCAACTTGTAAATACTCATCCTGACCTTGAATAGCCCGACAGCCGCCCGAGATAATCCCGCAGCCTCACAGAAGAGCGAAGAACTATGCGGAAAAATCCGCCGGAAGAGAGTGACTGTTGGAAAATTCTTACTGACTTCTTTTTCTTATTTATCTTTGTGACAGTGGGTCCAGAGAAGGGGATGACAGAGAGAGAGGGTGGTGTGGTGGTGTTGGCCCTGCGTGTTAGGGAGAGGCTGTGATCATGACTGGCAGTAGAGAGACAACAGTGAAGGAAAGGAACGGCGAGGCCAGAGACAAGAGCTGCGATGGTAATGCATGTCACATTGATGAGGCCATGCCACGAGAAGTTGGGAATGGGGTCAACTCCACATCCTGTCGCCCAGTGTCTCTGCTTGAGGCTCTAACTCCAATTTCCACCGCTATCATTTGTTAGGTCTTTCTCTGTCTCTGTGTTCATCTTTTCTTTTTCTCTAATCTGCTTCACTATGACAATTCTTCCCTCTACTTCTACAGTGGACACTATTCATCTGTCACCCCTGGCTTTGTCTCCCCGAGTCTCTCCAAGCTCTTCACTAGTATGTTCTGGACTCCAAACTTTTTGTTGCGAAGGGAATGAAGCCAGGATTAACCGAGGCTCCTTTAAAGCCTGTTTGTGCTACACAAATGACGGAACTGTATGGGGCTATCACTTTTTATTCCAAATAAAAATTTGATTTTTATTTGTTTATTTTTTTAAATCCCTTTAAATCCCCAGCCCTAGTATGCTATGCTATGCATCCCATATGCAAAGATGCAGTGGTGGAAAGTGACAAAGTACTATTACTCAAGCACTTTTGAGATATTGGTATTTGTATTAGTATTTCCATTTTATGCCACTTTATACGTCTACTGAAAATCTGTATTTTTTACTCCTCTACATTTGTTTGACAGTTGCTAGTTATGTATGGCTTAGCTTAGCATAAAGACTAGACGCAGAGGAAAACAGCTAGCCTGGCTTTCTCTATCAGTTCATTTGTTGACTACAAAAGAAATGTAAAAATGGCGGGTGTTAGGGAGATACATGCTGTAATTATTTCCTGGTGAACAACAGCCTAGCAATGACTTCCCAGAGCCTCGATATCACAGCGAGGTTGCCAGACAACCAGAATCAAAATCAGAATCAGAAATACTTTATTGATCCCTGGGGGGAAATTATACAGTACCGGTGCTCCCATTCAAGAGTAGAAAGTAGCATAAATTTAGAAATGAGAGTATGTACAAAAATAAGATATAAAAATAAGAAATAGAAAATAAAAAACATACACATTTACAATGTTTAAGTGAAAAATAAAAGTAAAAAATATATACAATAACAATGTATATATGTATATATATATATATATATATTGCACAACCAATGTTAGCATTAGCCAGACATGCTCTATAAGTTTGACAAGTATTTTTTTTACTTTGAGCAGAGCCAAGGTACTGTAGCCATTACCCCTGCTTAAATGCTAAGCTAACGTGCTCCCAGCCCCAGCTTTGTATGTAATGCACAGACATGTGACGGTGGTATGTTCTCATCTCACTCGTTGGAAGAAAGCAAATAAGAGCATCTCCCAAAATGTTGAACTATTCCTCTACGTCAGAAAAATACAAAAATATAATATATATAAAGCAACAGTATACCACCATGACAGGGGCAAATCTGTGAGGGGCAAGAAGTTGTCTTTTGATGTCTAAGAGAATTTTACTTTTTTTCACTTGTAACAAGATATTTCATGTTTCTACTTTACTTAAGAATCTGAAAACTTTCACCCCACTGGAGATAATCTACACCTGCATTGTTTATTCTGCACAAACACTCCCTCACACCCACAGAGTGCCAGGCGGGTGGCATTTAGCCTGGGTGGGCAACACCAAGGTGTCCAAAATCTCTCTGCAGCCCACTGCTCCATTGAGCTGCACAGAGGAGCTTAGGAAGAAAGAAAACAGTGCTAATCATTACCCACACCCTCACCCACCGCCCTTCCCTTTCCTCTTTGCTCCTTCCCACCTCCTTCCTCTCATTAAAATAAGTCAGAGAGAGCAGGCCTGCATACTGATGCATTGTTAAGCACTCTTAATTGAACTTGAGGATTCTTAATGTGCCATCATTCAAATGCTTAGTCTGTGTGCTCTCGGCTGCTTAGTCCGAATTGCCCTCTGCGCTGCATTTATCTCCACCTCCTCCGCTGCACGTCCATTCAGCTTTTGGTGGAAGGGAGGAAGGGCTCTGTGGCAGATTTGTAATGTGCGGGCATGGAGGAAAAGGACACTGACTCTTTATACAACAGAAGGAACAAAAGCGTTCACATGGTGCCAGCTGGGAGTTTCATCATCAGCACAGGAGAGAGAGGGCAAAGTGAGAAAGCGAGAGAGAAAGGAAGCAGTGGGAAAGAGCAAGAGAGTGGGGAAAAAAGTTATTGGACTAGAAGGGGCAGGGTGACATCAATAGCATCCCAAGCAGGGCCACAAATTAGCCGGGCGAGACGCGGCGCAGCATGGGAGCCGACAGCTGGGGCCCCGCGCGCAATGCCACCAGGGGATTAGCGGGGTTTCAGGATCTGACACAGAGGGGATGAGCGTCATGGGCAGAATAAAGAGCAACGCGGGGATTAGAGAGCTTCCCGACACTCCACCAACACTCATGAAGGGCTTAAAGGGCTATAGATATCATTAATGAATGGACAGGGAGAGAGACAGAGAGAAAGAGAGAGACGGTTGGGGGGGGTCGTCTTTTTGCTTTTATTCAGCCTGACCCCCCTACGTTGCCACTCAGATTTTTAATGATCACACATTCCACGTACATACATTAAAAGTCAATGAGAGGCGGGCCAAAGAGGCAAACTGCCCGTGTGTTGATCATTCAAAATAACACACAGCACACCAGACAGAGATGGCCGGCTCTGACTGGTGTATGTTCAATTCATGCCACCCTCTGAAGATTACGCCTGAATTATTCATCTGAAAGTCGTGGCGAAAATGCCAAACATATATTTGAATATTTGTACGCTTTTGTGCGAGTACACTGGAACAACAAGATAGCATTCATTGTGGTGCGCATGTGGGTGTGCTGCCGGGATACGTGTAGGTATCAAACTCTGCATTCAGATGCTCGGTATGGGGTGATTTGAGGGGCCACAAGGCTGTGTCTTGTTTTCTAAAAAGGAAATTGCAGAGTTTTCTCTCATAAACAGACCGTGCCTTCAGATAGGCACAGCTCCACCAGCCCGTCTACGCGACCACTGCAGGGATCTGGCACCACGATAACCTTTGTTCTTGTAACTCGCAACACACCAAAGACGAGACAAACTCATGGAGCTAATATGATTTTGGAAAATGCCATGCATAACTGAAAAGTTTGCAGAATATCAGCGTGATCTGTGAACTTCAAAATACCCCTGCGCAGCCTTTTCCATGATAATGACATTGCCTCAGAGCCAAATGGGATATCCTGGACAGGAAGGCATGGAGAGATAAGTCTGCCTGTTGTTTAGGAACATGGAGTTATCATCTCCCCCCCCCCACCTTCTCCTCCCCGACAGAGCTCTGTGTGTAGCACTAATGGAGTCTTTATCATGAAAGAGTTAACTACTTATCACTGGTTCGCTGTTACGGATTGCTGAAGGGGCAGAATGCTCTTTGATGAACTTCAGTCAAAGTTTAATGAAAGCAAATTTGCGTCCATGGTAAGGCCTTGGCTTGCTCCTTTAGTGCCATCTCAGTCTGTGGGTACAGGATGGGTGCTGTATAAAATGCAAGCCTGTGACGGACGGACGGAGTTTGTCTGCTTGTGTGTGTCAATCCAACAGAAATGGATATACATGGTCCTCGATTTTGTCACATCTGAGGATAAAACAGAAAGATGTGGAGATGTGGATTATTTTTGTTTTCTTCTTCACAGCGTGGACTTCCCTTCAGCGCTCTCAGTGCGCCCAGACGACCCACATCCAAGTTGTTTTGGAAATGAATCATTTGGTGCACTGGAGTCTCTGCCTCCCACTGTGAGCGAATACATACACTGCTCGAGTCCTGCTGTGTCAGAGAAGCCACACCTTGTCCTTGTGTACAGTGTCCCACCATTGTCCTGAGAGATCCCATGAGATCCCCAGGAAGGGTGTGTGTGTGTGTGTGACTGTGTGTTGACTTTTCTTGTATCCTGATTGATGTTACATATAAGAGCCTTATTGTAATTATTGTGCTTCTGTGCTCTTGTTGCAGCTGCACCACACATCGCAGTGTTCTTGGTGACGGGTGTTTTAATTTACAAGAAGAAACTCTCATAAGTGAACCATTGTAATACCAATAGTTTTCTGTAATTGCAATGATGATAGCGTGGGCAATTTTTCAAAAAAAACTTCTGATTCGAAAGCCGCAATAACAAGGTGTAGAAATTTGAACGCAGCTTAATTGCTTCTATGTTGTCAACACACTTTGTTAAAAATGGAATCTGGAGCTTTGTTGACAATAAATCTGAAACTCAGACCTTAAATGAGCAAACACTCGGGCTCAGGAAGGCAGTGGTGTAGTCATTACTGCCTCCCGTTTTCACATTGAGATTTTAATCATCGGCCACAGTATTTCTGATTGATGTGTGTGCGTGAGTTTGTGTGCGTGTGAATTATGTGTACACACATATATCCCATGCACACGGGGGGTTGTAATACATCTTGGTAATTAGTCTCATAATTATAAGGCAATAAACTGCAGTACACATGGGAGACTGATCCATCTCTGGGATACTGCAATTACCCTGCTAAGATGTGTTGCTGTGACAAATCTCCAGAAGCAAAGTGGAGCGCTGCACTGTTCCGCTTAAAACAACTTGCAGAACACAGGCTTAGTTCAGTTTTGTGTTCACAGATGTGTGTGGGATGTACACATGCATCAAAACAAAGGGTTTACATGGTGCATTTGGCCTGTTTCTTGGAGTGGACATGGCCTAAGAACCAAACAATTCCCCCGATTTGATTTGAAATTCCAGTCCTGCTGCCACTTCTTTCCCTGTACATTTTTTTCCAAAGGCTGTCTAGACAATGCAATCCCAAGTCTTCAAATGCTGATGCACAACAGCTTGTCTTCGAGTTCTCGCCAATCTGGTCGATGTGGTGATATCACACGGCCGCTGAGTGAGTCTAAATTGGCTTTGCCTCCATTAGCTCCGACAGTGCCTCATTATCAGCAGCCAACATCTAGCCTTCAGGGCCAGACCTCTGCTACTCCGCCACCCACTAGTTCCATATCACACACACACATGGACTGAACACACAGGTATTCGCAAGCACACACACACACACACACACGTAGGGGGATGTTCTCACTGTCTCTTGCACACATACATGCTAATACTTCCATCTCCATATCTTTGATTAAGCCAGCAGGATGTTCGCTTTGCTACTGAGCACACCTGCTTTCATAGCGGACACCAACAAAGGATGATGGGATGCTCATCAGCTGGAGATGTTAAAAGGAAATCACAGCTCTTCCCATTGGCGGGCAGCTGGGAGAGCGGGTGTGGTGAGGTTTTGCGACGACAGTGTGACAGTGGAAATAGCAGTGATTTAATATGAATGAACGTAAGTGTCAAAACATCCCCTCTCTCTATATGCACAGCAGTGAAACATAAATAAGTTCATTCAACACTCACACATGCATGCACAGCACACGTACATGTGCACAGAGCAAAGGGTAAGTTTGCTTAAATTACATGTGTACACACACACACAGAAAATGTGGCTTGGTATATAACCTTTTCTAAACAACGTGCAGACCTTTTTTCATTCAGCATCAGCTCTCACAGTCTGAACTTAGATGTCATGCCTGCAAGTCATACTCCTGCAAAACAATGGATCAGTGATTTATGCCAAAATCAAGGCTTTCTGTTTCTTTAGTAAATACTTTAAAATCAAGAGAGATCATACAGGAAGATGCAGATAATAGAAGGTTAGGATGAAGGTGTGATTTGGATTTGCAGACATGTCATGGGCATGTTCATGTCTCTGGTCAAAACTAGCCATGTTTTATCATCAGTTCACCATCAGGCTCTTTTTAAATCCTCAGCAAAGAATCTTGGATTGGCAATATTTGGTCATTTTAAAGGAATAGTTCAACATTATTAATATGACTATTTGCTTTCTTGCTGAGAGTTAGATGAGAAGATTGGCACCACTCGCATATCTGTCCGGTAAATATACGCCTACAGTCAGTTTCTGGTTAGCTTAGCTTAGCTTAGCATGAAGACTGGAAACTGAAGACAACAAAAACTGCCTACCAGCACCACTAAAGCTCACCAGTTAACACATTGTATCTTGTTTCTTTAATCTGTACAAAAACTGTTTCCCCCGCTTTCAGTTTTCATGCTAAGCTAAGCTAATCGCCTGCTGGCTGTAGCTTCATATTTAGAGTCAACATAAGAGTGGTCTTGTTGTCGCCGTGAGTTTGCCAGAAAACCAGCAGAGACTCCTGGAAGTCACTGCGGCACGGCACGTAGCTCCATGTTAAAACACAAATAGTCGTTTTTTATGTTTCAGTGTTTCAGTTGCTAAGCTAACCTAACCAGCTGCTGGTATGCAGATATGAGAGTGGTATCGATCTTCTCATCTAACTCTCAGCAAGAAAGCAAAATGTCATCTATTCTGTCTCGTGGTAGAACGAGACAGAAAGTGCAAGGATCTGCTTGTGGGCTCCTCCACACAACTGATAATGATCATGACCCTGTAGTCGGTCAAGTGTTTTGTATCAGCGTTTACTCAGCTGCTTACTTTTTCTGTGTGGCGTGCAGGGGGGGCAGCACTCCTCTAAACCTCCTCCAGTCATCTAAAATCTGCAATTCATAAGGACGAATCAGACACAGTTAGCACGAGAAGCAGATGTGAAAATGTCTGAGTCACGGACATCATCGTGTGTCAGCTGAAACCACTCAAAATAAGACTAGCAGAAGATAAGCAAGGAGGAAGCAAAACAGCTAACAAGGAAAGAAGAAGGCACATTAGAACGGGCTACGCGAATTTCATTTTTTTTTCAGTGAAGGGAATATGAAAGCACAGCTCTGACCCTAACAATTAAACTGACAGTGCACAGGAGCAGCGACATGGAATTAAAATTAAAGAAGAGCAAGAAGGTTGATAAGTGCTAATTTGATTCCCTGGGATCAGGGAGGAAGGTTTGAAAAGACAGCAGCGATGGTAGGCTCTATTAATTGGCAAAAGAAAAAGAGACTCTCAGGGGATTATGACTCTTGCTGCCAGGTGAAGCACACTCCACACACAAAACTGACACTTTTCCAGAACTGTGTGGCTCCTTTGCCACTGTTTAACCTGGTTATTAATTTAATGATTGCATGTTTTAAGATATATACGTATATATTAGGTTAAGGAATAGAAAAGTCTTTCCTTTCATTTCTAGATATTATGGCTTTTAACACAAGCTAAATTCTCTGTATTCACATAGAGGCAGAACAGAAAAAACAAGAAGAACAAAATTGAGTGAGAAAAATAAAAAGGCCTACAGCTGTATTAGCATAATTGGTAATAATAAATAACTAGCTTAAACTGTCATTTTGCAATTTCTAACCTGGTAACTCGCACAATGTTAGTCAGTATAGCTGAGGATGAAGGGCAGGATTTCCTGTGATGACTCAGGATACAATGAATGTTGATAGCTATTGACTCAGCCTGCCATAAATATTTAAAGTGACAAACAGGTCAGAGTGCTTGAAGGCAACAATTCTCAGTCACGTCTCAGTTCAACTATGAGGGTTTAATAACCACTGTGATTTCTGTTCCCTCTCTCTCAGGTCATAACTCAGGCCTCCTATCCCTCTCTTTCTTTCTCTCTTTTATTCATGCGTTCACCCATCACCATCCAAAGAAACAGGGTCACTTTGTTGAAAGTTTTCCTCGGGCCCTTTCTTGTTGTCTGACTCTGCTTATGTAACCCAGACAGCCCTGGCTGACCGGACACCACAGCTCAAACTAGAATAGGCCGGATTCCACTCTGACGAGCTCCTCATCAGCTCCTGTTGTCTAAGAATTTTACGCTCTTCCTCTTGACATGGCGATCAAACCAAAGACATTCTTACATTGTCTTACAAAGCTATCCTTACACATGATGTCTTGTATCTTCACCCATCCTGACTCACTACATTGGTATTCTTGTTTCCTTTTGAACCATCACGATGTCTTTGAACTGATCATTTCTGAGCACAGCAATTCCCCCAGTTCAGGCTTTTAATAGCGGCTTTACCTTCACAGCCTACTGCTCAGTCCTATGGAACCACATTTGTCAAGGAAAGTGAAAGAAACCACAAAGGAAGGGGGGGGGGGGGGGGGCATTGGTTGCCTGCCTGCATGTGGTGGCATACAAACTAAATTCAATTGTTGTGCAGTTGAAAAGTAGCAAGTGAAGCACAAACAGAGTAAAACTAGGCTACGGGAATGTTGCTTTGAAAAAGGAGAGCAACCTTAGAGCTCCATGGAGCTGGGAGGGAACGGACTTTGCCATTGTATGGCTGAAAAAACAAACGGTCCTCCTGTGTAGGGGGACAAGAAAGAATCACAGCACAGCGCCAGTCTGAAACGAACAGTAAACATAATCCAGTCCAAGTCAAACTGGTGGGAGTCACATGTAAATTATTAACCCAATGCAGGCGGATGGCGCTGGAAGTAAAGTTTACAGTGGACATGTGGGGGACAAAAAGTTGTGTGAGTTGCAGCTCTGTGGATCAATAATAGACAATGAATGCAGCATAGTTAATTTTAGAGCTACATTTTGGATTTTCATTATTCTGCCATTATGATGGAACTGTCTCTCCAAACACAGGCATAAAACATGATTCAGGTGAGTGGGCAGTGAAAATGGCCTGACAAACAAAACCCCACAGCACTCTATCCTTGTCCGAAGCAGATGGTTTTATAGGTAAGAAAGCAAATTAATATTTTTACAGTTAAGTGTTAACATGACCGGAAAGTGGCCTGGTTCTCAAACAGAGTTCACATCAGTGCTGGCAACATTTTTGGATTAAAAGCTGTTTGAAACATTCAACATTGCACTGCTAATCAAAGGCGGATGTAATCTTACTAATCTGTTTTACTATCTTATCTTACAAGCACACACTCTTTCCCAACAGCCATTCATAAATCCCATTCCTTACTGCTTGAAGAGGAATCCTATCTATTGGCGAAAACCTTAGTAGTTCAGAGATGCTGTTCGAGCAGCAAAAGTGGCATAAAAGTGGTAATCTAATAAACAAAAATCCCTGAGGTGAGATTCATATTCTAAATAGCCGAGCACACAACCTGAAATTGTCAAATGTCCCCAAACTATCTATCTTTGAGCTACAAAGTGTTTGTCCCACTTGGATAAGAATCTCACAGTGGCTGGAGGCCACGTCTAAAATACACTCCCACTTCCTGTAGGCCTGTCAGATAGAATCTCCTCATAAATGCACTCCCTCTAAAGTTCAGACATGTTTGCATGTGGGAAGAAGTTTTTTTTGCAAATAATGACATTTCGTAAACAAAGGGTGGGTTTGATTGGAGCTCTGGCATGTCCCCAACTTCTGTAATGTTGCCAGTTTAGCCTGAGGGGTGTGGGCTTTCCTCCAATCCTCCAAAGGAAGCATGACAGGCTCAATGGCCAAGAGGCTGACATGAATGAGCCATACACTGTTCGCGTCATGGTAAAAGAGGACTTTGAAACAGATTGCTCTCACTTGGCACATCTAATCTAGTTTGGTCACTGGTGGTCATTTGATTTCAATCAGGGATGCACAATGGCTCAGCTTTCTTGGGCTGTTGGACTGAATGTGAAATTGATTCAATTTCTGCATTGACAAGCTAAATTAAAGATACCCAGTGGAGTTTTTACCACTAGGAGCGCTGTGGAGCAGTGTTTTTATGAGTGGGTCCTTGTTTTGTTTGCATCATGTATGCGGCTGGTAACACGCAACAAGGCGGAGCATCACATCAATAAAGGCAGCGAAGAAGAAGACTGCAAGCTAGCAAACATGGATGTAAACAATGCAGAATTTTAAATATTTAAAAAAGGGGGGATGTTTTGTACACACTATATGTCTTGGTGAGTAACACTAAATGTAAAGAGAAACTCTGTTTACAAGAAAACTCCACAGGGAAGCTTTAAAATTTCACCAACAAACAAGCTGCACAATAAAATCGTAATCAGATTTATATCAATGCTGCTGATAGCTTGATGGCTTTGTTTTTGTTTCGTGTTTTTCATCATGCTACAGTGTACGTTTGCTGAGAACACAGAAAACCATTAAATTTGTGGAGAGCAAATCTAACTGAATGATGCAAGTATAATTCTATTTCAGCTTTGTCACACATGATGAAAAATGGGAGTTAATATAACTCTACTGGCAGCTGCTTTAACATTGTGTGCTTCACCCAATGCTGGATTCCGTTGGTGCTAAAAAACATCTGATTATCATAAATATGCATCCCATACACAGAGGCACACAATTTATATTTCATCACTGTGCTAGACCACAGAGGATTGAGGAAATGCTAATGTGTCCGGCAGCTTTCCTATTTGGTACCAGTGCTGACAATGATCCTGCTTCGGGTCCAGTGGGACCTTACCTGCAGCAAAACGACTACAGCATTATCTCCATGCAAATATTACCAGGGAAAACAAACAGGCAAAGTAACTCATCTGCTGACTGGCTACAAGGGAGTCTTCAGCTTCCTCTGAAACACTGAGGGGAAAAAAACATGTCTCACAGCTCAAAACCTCAGAGCCTGTTGTAATTTCTGTTGCAGCATCTGTATGTGAAAGTACTGTCAAGTCTTTTACAGGCTTATATTGCTTAACATTAGGTATCTCCTGTTGTAATCTGACATATCATTTACTTTTATGGTCTATTTCTCCATCACAATTTGAATCTTATCAAATTATATCAACTGGACTTTTATCACTTACATATAATATCCTTTCTTTCTGTATCTTTGCAGAAAATAAATGAAAATGTGATTTGGCTGCGTTAAAATTGAGCCTATTTGCCCAAAATTTAATGAATGCTGTAATTCCAGCGGAAGGAAGGAAAGCCAAATATGGGCGAGGAACATTCTAAGCCCGCGGCTAAACTTTCAAAAAATGACTTATCTTCAGTCGGCAGAGGTGTAAACAAAGCAAAATGACCAGCAAGGTTGGAACACGACTTAACACGAGCTAACAAAGCTGCTGTTTAAGTGGTTTCAGGGAGCTGCTGCTCTGAGGCAAATGTTTAGATCAAAACTGACAGCATTAGCAGATGTGTCTGTGGGGCAGCCAGCACTCTTCATCACACAACAACAAACAAAAAGCAGGGATCTTAACAGGTAGAGCTGTGGCTCCTCCAGGGGGTGAAGCGGGGCTGTGGTGGTGGTGGTGGTGGTGCAGCAGCTGCTTTCAAATATTTATGTGCAGTGCAAAACAATGCTGTTGTTTACGGTGTTTAGGATGCAGGGTTTGGTTAGAATATAGAATAACCTGTCCTACTTTTCCTAAGATTCATGGTTTGAAATTATTGATTAGCATTGTACCGACATTCCCATAAATCATTAAAAAAGGTCAGTCACAATCCTTCACTATAAAGAAAATAAAAACTTTACTGTTCAAATATATATTTATTTCCATATTCCTTCATACAAACATCTTTGTTTCCAGAAAAATAAACTGTTGAATAAACAGATGAATCAATAAAAGTGCACAGTCACAGCTGTGAACATTGTCCACAGTGGTCATAGAGTGGGTAAAGCTGCGTGATGATTGGATACAAAGCAACAGAAGGGAATCCTCAAGGTTGACACACAACAACAAAAGCAAGTCGTCGTCTCTCCTCCACTCTGTACTGATCTCCAACACCTGAGTTGTACAGGAGCGAGCACTTTCAGCACTCTCATCAGGTACAAGTACATTGGAGAGGTTTTGCTCCTCTGTGCAAAGATTCATTGGATTAGAAAGATAATTATGGGCAATTAAATTCTGACTTCATTCCCAAATGATTAGACTGCAGGTGCAGCTCCGATGCAAATGTATCCATCATAACAAGTCACTCAATCCTGGGTTGAGTGAGTAAAATCTAATTTTTCTCAGGAGGGGGGGGCATTTGCCAGTGTGCAACAGTTTTGACCTTTGCTTTGCTAATGCACTTGAGAATGAAACAAGTGTCACCCCGGCTGTCAGCACTTTTCCTCTCATTATGGAGAAAAGCAATATTTATGAACATTAACTCCCTCTGAAGATGCACTCCTGTTTGCGGTGTGGCACGTGCACCCAAGCCTACAGACTGAGTTCTTATTGGTTGAGTGGAGGAATAAATGCTGCCTCATGCTTTGTTTTTAAGCATGAAAAGTTTTTCCACTGAACACCTCCTTTAACATCAAGCTCAGATCCGCACCAGACGACCACAGCATCCACTATCAGTTGACAAAATGCTCCTCTTTGATTTCATGTGTTGCGTTCAGGTGGTTGGCCAGCTCTTGCATCACAGCGTCTTTGCCAATCTGATCGTTCCTCCTCTTTTCCATGATCACGTCCTCCAGGCTCTGGAACTCCAGGACGTGGCTCTTCTTCTCTGAAAAGAGTAATTTTAACCTGTAGGGCTGCTTTCCTATCCGTATCTCCCCTCCGATTTTGAACTCCCGTTTGCCAAAGCGGCACCAGGCAGCAAAACACTCAGAGTTCCTCCAGTACAGCTCTCTGTCTCTCGACCCGACATGGTCCAGGGCGTTGCGCACTATCACCTCCGGCGGGAGCGCGCGGTACCTGTAAAGGCTGTTCACTATCCGGCCTTTTTTGCCCTGGCTCACATCAGTGAGAAAGTTGTTCTTTATCTCAGCCCTGTGCAAATGAACCACCTGGAAGTCCCCGACGTAAACAGCCCAGTGTGGATACTGTCCAGTGGCCACAAACTCCAGCAGGTCTCCGGGTCTGCACTTGTTCAGGAGGCTTTCCGCGGAGTGAGTCGCGGTTCCGGTGTTTCTCTCGTACACGCACTCCTCTCGGTAGTAAATCGCGCACTCCAGCTCGTCCTGGGGGTCGAAGGGCTTCTCTTCGTGGTTTACAGAGTGGCTGCCCGATGAAAAGTGGCCCAAATTGTCGTCCTGGTCGTCGTCGCCGTCGTCGTTGGAGAAAATGTAGGAGACGCCGATCCGCGGTCCGTCGTCGTCCGGGTCGAACCCATTTGGGTCCGACGTTGGCACCTCTGCGTAATTTAAATGCGTTAGTTTCTCCACCTGGTTCCCCATAAAGGTGGAAGGAGGACGAAGGTGGATAAAGCTGAGCACAGAAACAGGATCCACCTGTTCTTGGCGCACTCGCTTCACCGGGGAGGAGAGGCGCAGGGTTGAGTCCGGACTAAATCCACAGCGGTGAAGACGGACACCAATAATCCATGTCCAGCTGTATATATCCTCCGAATGAGCCCCGACCTGTACACATATAAACAAGACAGCAGCTTATTCAGCGAGCTCAGGACACATTAGAATCCCGCCTGCAAGTCAAACTAGTTTACATTCCCAACAGGTGTGACCTGACACACCTGTTGGCTCACAGTTTGCACGAAACACACCGATTTATCTACTGCTGGGGGTTTTTTCCCCCACTTTTTCCACCAGCTCAGTGCCGTACGATATTAGTCTTTGTCAGTTGTTCTCTAAGAATGACTCCGGTTCAATTTTCTTCGGGTCAGTCCACAGTAAAGTCTCGGACTCACCTGCAGCTCAGCAGCCTTCTTTCTCACACACTCCTGTTGTCACATCGGTAAAATAAACAGGGTTTAACAGCAGGGCAGCTGCCTCTTCCTGTATGGTCGGCTGCTGTGTGCTTTGCTCTGCTGTACAGACAGTCTGTAGTATGAACCTCAGTGTTTGTTGCAGCGAAACTCACCCAGGATCTACTGACTGCTGGGAGGTGTTGTTAAAGCGACAGTACGCCTTTTTTTGTTGTTGCTTCATTTACATATTCAGTCTCCACTTTACTTAAAATAGGTATCTGTAATTAATTAACTTAATCAGTACAGTTAAATACATGTTGCATGTCCAGTAGATATACTATGGGCTTACACAAATAAAAAATAAATATATAAAGTATTTTTTATTGTAGCCTATCATACAGAGATGAGGAATATTTAAAAAACACACACATGAATTAAACATAAGGTCACAATAAACCCACTTCTCAGTGCCCCATACACACTTAAGTCCATATTTGATTAATACAGTGATTTTCAAAAGGGAGCAAATGATTCCAAAAGGTCAAAAACATAGAGTATACCTCGATTATATTTCCATATCTTTTAATGAACAACAGCCGTGTTTATGCATTTCTACAAAAGAGGCTTGAGCTCGTGAAGTAATTGATGAGGAAATTATGAAAACATTCAAACCTTCATGAACAGAGAGTAGCAGACACATCCTGTATGAAGGAAAGAAAAAAGGGGACCGCTGGGGAGAAATACATCCAAGTAGGCTGTTTGCATTCTGTCCTTTGTAATCAACCCTGGAGAGTTAGTTTTAGACAACGAATATGTGCAAAATCCTGACTCTGTTTTGCTTTGGGGTAGGTGACTGGTCAGGTATTTCATTATTTCCATACTCAGAAAGTTGTGTGCTATGATGAAATGAGGTTTAAAAGTGAAATCGGATCATGATTATGAGTGAAATCTCAATTTACGTTGTTGCATGTACAAGGACTCATGGTGTGATTTAAGGATTAGGATCATAAAGACTTGGAAATACCACCAATCAAGACTAAATGCTATTAAGTATAGTTTTTTTCATTCCTTCAAGCACAAATGACCTTACCATATTAGATTTATTTGATCAAATCAAATGTGCTGCAAAACCGAGGGCATACTGCTCCAAACATATTGAGCTACAAAGATGTAAACATCACAAATGCCAGCTGGGAAAACAATGACATTAGTATCTCTGAAGTGCTCTCTGCCTAAATGAAACTTTACAGTAGCCCTTTTCCCCAGCAGACAGGTGTTACTAATAGCATTAACGATGGCTCTGTTCTGTTCAAGTGTCTCGGTAAGCCGAGACAGTGAGCTGGCATGCACAATACCGGACCCTGAAACTGAAGCAGCTGAATGGAATTCAGCCATCATATATTATATTTACCAGGCTGAGGCTATAGCATTCTCTGCCTTACTTGCTAGACATTTGATACTCTTTAGTTTTATTAGTTTAGTTATTAAGTGCCAGGTGTCATTTATTAAGTAACTGCATGGAAGTAGTTTTGTAATGTAACGCTTTGTAATGCCTAGCAATAATCTGTTTCTATGTTGATCTTGTTTTGGAGTATTGCGTACTACTGTGATTGTATAATATATGCGAAAATCAATAAAAAAATATTTGACTAATAATATCATTCATTTTATTATTTACACCTGTGCTTTTCCAGAGGCATGTTAAAATGTTAGTGAAAAAGGGCCAACTCCAAGAGTAGGAACAGGTGATAATGCAAGTAGTAGTTACATCAAGTACTGTAGTGTCGTGAACTATTCACAGTATTTCTTTAAAGTTCTTGTATCACTTGCAGTCATAAACAACTTAACTCCTGTTTAACGGAAACAAGTTTTAGCTTTAGCCCCAAAAAAGGAGTGGGAGAAAAACATGACACCTGGATCAAACCAGAATTTTGGAGTGCCAGTCTCATCTGAGCCCCCCCCCCCCCCCCTCCCCTCCTCTCCTCCTCCAGCTCTGGCACTGCACAAACCAGGACTCCTGCGCCAGGAAGTGAGATTGTGTTTACTTCCAGCCAAAGGTAAAATCCTCCTTGGACAAGCCAGATATTGAGGCTTACAGTGTCTCAGGCAGCCATTACACCTACTTCTTGGAGCTTTTGAACAGATGAATGTGAATTCCAGATCAAACATAGCCAGAAGAAAGCAAACATCTATAGGGAATTGATTGGGGTTTTTTTCTTTCTCAGCACTGCATTTCTGTACCATATTGTGATTGAATTTCTGAGAATAGTTACAGCTCTGCATCCATCCAAAGAAACAGCTTAATGGCTCATGCCCGTGATAGGGTGAATGCAATGCTGATGCGTGTTTGTGTGCACTATCCACAAATTGAACTGTTGTTGTGAAATTACCTGTGACTTAACATGTTATGCAGTAAACAAGATTCGATTTGCAGAGCAGTAATTCAAAATGAGGTAGAGTGGAGAAGTGAATGAGTCAACATCAGCTAGATCATTTGTTGCCAGTTAATATCTTCGTTTGGTGAAATGCTCTTAGTGCTGCGTGACGCACTGTTTGGAGGGAAAGAGCAATTAGAGATTTTTAAAAAATGCCTGATGCAAGGTTATTAAAAGATTAGCTTCACCTAGTTTCATCTCAGCACAGCCATTGTTTGTTCCTCTTTGGAACAAAGACCCTTCACAGTTAGCCAGAGCAGGCAGGAAGAGATTTGATCACATAAGTGCATTCCCACAGATGTTGAAGAATGGTTTGTTGGCTCTTTCACATTCTCAACTGTTTTGTTGATTTTTTTTTGTTATCTCTAGTATCCAACTTCAGTTACCTGCAATTAGAAGAAACTACATTAAAAAGGAGGCGCACAAGTCACAAAGATTTCAACATTTCCAATATTCAGTTTTCTTGGGTCATATATATGTTCACATATGCTCACTAACCTGAGGATAGACTAAATTCAGCCCTTCATAGATTTATAGTTGCCAGTAGTGGTCACAACTCTACTAATAATCCTATTTTAATAAGCATAATATTTATGATCCAGAGATGAAAAGTAGATTTCTTCTGCTCTGGCTCTGCAGACGGCATGGATCCTGTGCCCTCCTGCAGACACTGCTCTCTTGTGGTTCTGTCAACTTACTGCATCATGTAGACCAGAAAATATTGGAAAATGATGTATCCATTCTCCCAATTACAACTACAAGTTTGGTGGTATTCATTTCTGAAAAGGTCTGAAGCTTTTATTTATACTCAACAAGACTGGAGCACACAAGAATGCTAAAAAAAACAAACAAGTCATCACTTCTTAAATTCTAATTTAACTGGGTTTACCTGAGGTACAAATGTCTGAATAAAAAAATCTTAATTTCCCACAAACACAAGCAAACATAGGTTAACAACTTGAGTACTGATGAAAACAACTGTCTGCCAACAACATTCTGTTCTTGATATATAAATAATGACCATAGCACAGGTTTAATGATGAATGATTGTGCCAATAAGAATGTACTACATCCGGTTGCCCTGTCTCTTTTGGCTCTGGATCTTTCTCCTCAACATCTGGTCAGGAATCACATCTGACTCTCTCACGTCTGTGTTTCCACAGCCCACCACAGGACAGCTAGAGGACAGAGAAAGAGCAGGAAACGGAACACATTTAAAGCGTGAGTTAAGAAAAGATCTCTGCATTGATACTCTTGAAGAGTTGACTGCCAGGCACTATAGGGAGGATGACCACAAGTGCAACAGTATTTCATGCACCTAATCACCATAATAGCCCTCTTGAGTGTTGCTGATATAATTCTGCATGTAAGGTGTGCACGGTGACCACAGTCAGGACTCAAGACAATAAGCACGTTTCTTTGACAACAACATAAACTGGCACTGGGATTTAATCAGTGGTCCTCTAGGACCAGCCACATTTAATTTCCTTCCAACATCAAAGCAATATAATAAAGAAAATGTGAATTAAAGCAGGCTGCTGGTCCCATGCCAGCCCTGCCGAGTTGTTTACTGCTGCAAAAACCTGACTCAACTTTCTAACAGTCCTCCAAGGGAGAGTGTCTTACCAGCATTTCTTTTTCTGGCTGTGTTTTGTTTTGATCATGCCCAGTATGGCTTCTTCATCATAGTAGTGGTTACACTTCTTATTCTTCACTGGGTTCACCATTTCCACCTTTAATAAAGACATTGGAGTGTTTATATAATGAAACACACAGACCAAAATCACAATGTAGCTGCTAAAACACCAAATCAAGGTGGTTTTCTGTTTTGTTGATACTGAAACGAATATGTTATTGTCAGAAATCAGGCAGAGATGTAATCAGATGGAAATGTTCCTGAGTCAACAGGAATATGTAAATAACTATAATAAGTTAAACAACAGGTTGGCAGGCTGGAGTGGTCTACCTGTGTGAGTGGGCAGGTGAAGTTGACTTGGCTCTGTGTAACAGCAATGTCCTCATCGAGCTCCACCATGTTCTCTGCCGACTCTTGGTTGGCTGAAAACACAACATACATACAGTGTGTGCTTCTAAATGTCCAATCACAGCAATAAATGACGAACTGGATCGATGACAAGATGGCAGGAGAATAACCAGCAGGCAAGGACATGGACTTGGTTGAAACTACATCTATGGAATACAGCAACATGTCCCATTTAAGAGCTCATAAATTCAGAGCTAATCCTAATTAAACGCTATAAAAAAATAAGCCACTGTCCACATGAAGGATGTGGTGTTTGCCAGATTTTACCACCATTCACAAACTCTTACTTTGGCAGAAGGACACAATGCCACATACATTTAAAAAAAGCCTTAAGATATTACACCATCAGATGCACAGTTACAGTGGCTTGCAAAAGTATTCAGCCCCCTTGAACTTTTCCACATTTTGTCACGTTACGACCACAAACAGAAATATATTTTATTGGAATTTTATGTGAAAGACCAACACAAAGTGGCACACAATTGTGAAGTAGAAAGAAAATTATACATGATTAAAAAAAAAATTTACAAATAAAAAACTGAAAAGTACGGTGTGCAAAAGTATTCAGCCCCCCTGAGTCAATACTTTGTGGAACCGCCTTTTGCTGCAATTACAGCTGCAAGTCTTTTGGGGTATGTCTCTACCAGCTTTGCACATCGAGAGACTGAAATTTTTGCCCATTCTTCCTTGCAAAACAGCTCAAGCTCAGTCAGATTAGATGGAGAGCGTTTGTGAACGGCATTTTTCAGATCTTGCCACAGATTCTCGATTGGATTTAGGTCTGGACTTTGACTGGGCCATTCTAACACATGAATATGTTTTGTTTTAAACCCTTCCATTGTAGCCCTGGCTTTATGTTTAGGGTCGTTGTCCTGCTGGAAGGTGAACCTCCGCCCCAGTCTCAAGTCTTTTGCAGACTCCATCAGGTTTTCTTCCAAGATTGCCCTGTATTTGGCTCCATCCATCTTCCCATCAACTCTGACCATCTTCCCTGTCCCTGCTGAAGAGAAGCACCCCCAGAGCATGATGCTGCCACCACCATGTTTGACAGTGGGGATGGTGTGTTTAGAGTGATGTGCAGTGTTAGTTTTCCGCCACACATAGCGTTTTGCATTTAGGCCAAAAAGTTCAATTTTGGTCTCATCTGACCAGAGCACCTTCTTCCACATGTTTGCTGTGTCTCCCATATGGCTTCTGGCAAACTGCAAACGGGACTTCTTAAGGTTTTCTTTTAACAATGGCTTTCTTCTTGCCACTCTTCCATAAAGGCCAGATTTGTGCAGCGCACGACTAATAGTTGTCCTGTGGACAGATTCCCCCACCTGAGCTGTGGATCTCTGCAGTTCGTCGAGAGTCACCATGGGCCTCTTGGCTGCATCTCTGATCAGTGCTCTCCTTGTTCGGCCTGTAAGTTTAGGTGGACGGCCGTGTCTTGGTAGGTTTGCAGTTGTGCCATACAATTTCCATTTCCGGATGATGGATTGAACAGCGCTCCGTGAGATGTTCAAAGCTTGGGAAATCTTTTTATAGCCTAACCCTGCTTTAAACTTCTCCACAACTTTATCCCTGACCTGTCTGGTGTGTTCCTTGGACATCATGATGCTGTTTGCTCCCCAATATTCTCTTAACAAACCTCTGAGGCCGTCACAGAACAGCTGTATTTGTACTCAGATTAGATTACACACAGGTGGACTCTATTTAGTCATTAGGTCAACATTCGATCATTCAGCAATCATCAGGCAACTTCTGAAGGCAATTGGTTACACTCAGAGAAAAGGGGGCTGAATACTTTTGCACACCGTACTTTTCAGTTTTTTATTTGTAAATTTTTTTTTAAATCATATATAATTTTCTTTCTACTTCACAATTGTGTGCCACTTTGTGTTGGTCTTTCACATAAAATTCCAATAAAATATATTTAGATTTGTGGTCGTAACGTGACAAAATGTGGAAAAGTTCAAGGGGGCTGAATACTTTTGCAAGCCACTGTACCTACATGCACGCACAGCAATCTCACCTGCACACAGACAACACACCCACCCACACATGAAGCAATCTCCCCTTTTTTAGCCCACGTTCACACCTCTGTTGCAGCTACAAATATAAAATAGTCAAAGGTCATCTTGTGCTCAAGGTATTAAAAAAAAAAACTCCTGCCAATGGGGTTACGTATTTTAATTTCAGCCGTTACGAGAGCACATTGTAAGTATCCCTCAAAAGGAACATGAGGTGATGGTTTTGCTGCTCATTCAATGAATGCATAAAAAGAAGAAAAAGAAGAAAATAACAGCTAACAGAATTATTCAACAGTAAACAAAAGGAGTTGCGTGTTTCAAATTAAGCTAATTATCCTGGAAAAAGGACACATCCCAAGATTTCTCTCTCTCCTTGGCTGAGAAGCCCTCCTGCAAGCACAGCTATTATCGAAGTCTATTATAAGCCCTGAATTCACTGCATTGAGTCTAGCAGTGCATAAATTCAGACTATTCTTTCTTAGCTTTTCCCTCCACGGGCCTTACCTTGGTTGAGAGAGTTCTGGATGCTGTCCTTGAAGGCCACTACTTTCTGGTGATTGTGCAGCTCAGCCTCAGAGAGCCTGGCTATTCTCTCTGTGAACTGCTCCTTCACCTTGGCAGACAGGCTGAACATGGCCTCTGGCTGCTGTGTGGTAACCTGCAGAAATTGAAGTAGGTTAGGCTGTTTCCTTGACTTTAACAATAAGAGTCAACTTCAGAGTTTTCCCTGACATTTAAAACTAACACCTTGACATTAAGACTTGCCACTCCAGAACATCTGGGAGTACACAGAGGAGCAGGAGCCACCATGAGTTCTGAATGACCTTCCAAAGAACCAATCATTTTTATGCACTTTTTGTACATTTAAATCCTCATCGCAGTAATGCATCTTGAGGCCGACCTGTTAATTTAGTATAAGGATGCTTTCCACTTACGCGATTAGACCATGCCAGGTTTCTCTCACCTCTGCTGTGACTTGTTGCACAGCGTCAACAAAGTAGTTAATCTCCCTGTCCAGCTTGGCACACTCCAGAATCATGGCTTCCATCTCTTTGATGCCAGGGTTCACCTCTTCATCTGTAACATAACAGCACACACAGTGATGGAAAACACATTCAGATCATTTAAGTAAAAGCAGCAATAGCACACTGTAAAAATACTTGTAAGTGTTACCAACAGATGTATCAAAAGTACAAGTATTCATTATGCAGAATGACCCCTGCAAGTAAACTATGAGTCTATTATTGGACCATTATGATTGATACAGTAATATGTACTTTATACACTGCTGGGTAGATCACTCTATATCAATGTATTATATTATGTAAACGTATCATTGATTCTGTTTATTAAAGACAAATCTTTTAAGTAACTTGTAGCTAAAACTGCCAGATAAATGCAGTGCAGTAAAAAGTTCAACAGTTCCCTCTGAAACGTAGTGCAGTAACAGAAGCATAAAACTGCATAAAATGAAAATACCAAAGTATCTCAGTACAAGTAACTTCACGTTACGTACTCTGAGCTTCAGCCAGGTCCATAGCCACATCTGTCACTATGTCCATCCCCGTCCCGATGTCTGTCTGACATGACTTCAGGCTCGACAGTGTTCCGTGGACTGCGCTAAGAGACATTACTTTGTCTATAGTTTATCCTCTGAGCCCACAGACACAACAAACATAACCTAAAGTTCAGCTGACCTAGCCTAGCTTGCTAACGTTATCTGCTTCTGTTCTGGTTAGCTTAGCTAGCTAACTGACGAGCGACTGTATGGGTGTGAAGGAGAAACGTCTTAATCTGTGTCAGCTTTTCTTTACTAACGCTAATATGAAGAAAACAGCCAAAAGTGAAATACACATATACATTGGCGTTACAGGGAAACGAGCAAATCACCCGCGAATAAATAACGACTACAGTGACAGGTCTGACTTCCGTTCTTGTTTTTCAAAGTAAAAGCCTTGACAAAAAGATTCCAGTATCAACTGATGAGAAACAAAACAACAACGTATTATGAACAATAATATTTATTAATTAATTTCGCTGAAATGAAACAAAGTGACAATATACAAAATTGGCAAGTTATGTCAATGAAATGTGTAAGTAAACAACTCAATAGGCTTTTTTTCATGGAGGACACTGAAGCACAGTTGTAAAATCATGTAAATCAATGAGTGAAGGCTGAACTCCATTTAGCTGCTTCACTTTTAGGGTTCTGGTATAGTGCATCCTGGGTCCCTGTCACACTGACATGGCTTACTGGAACACTTGAATAGAGTGAAGCAATCGTTAATGTTATTGGTAACACCTGTGCTTTTCAGTATGACAAGTCAAAATGTCAGCAATGAAAAAAGCCTATGGCAACAAAAGCATCATTTTCTGATGAGATGCTTCATCCAGATCTTCACAGTATAGTTCTGAACTCATCAAAAATGAAACTGGGCACATGGGCTTCGGCCACCTTTAAGAATAGAGAAAATAAAAAGAAATACACTTTATTATTATATGTGTTGTATGATTAACCATTTCTTACAGCTGAATGGTATTATATCTTACTGTAAAACAATACAGCTGCTAAACATATTAGGGTAGGATCATCAGAAACCAAATCTCCGGTTTCCCTGCCACCTCCAGTTAATGCAAATTGTTGTCATTTGCTACATTTTTACAACATTACTAAGGTTAAAGATGTCCTACCTTGCGTGACAGTTTTGTGTACTTCACATAGTCTTCCAGGAACATCAGAGCTCCCACCACATCAGAGGGCATGTCAGGGATCTTCTGACTATGATGGGGGTCAAATGGAAACTCAAATGTGAGTTCATAAAGCCATAACAGGATACATTTCATAATATAAGTATTCAGATCAAGCAGACAAAAAGAAAAACAATATCCTAACTTCAAACTACACAAAAGGAAGTGTTTAAACATGCAATTTTAGTAGTTATTCCAAAGCAGTCAAGTCTGTTTTGTTACCTTGTGCACTGCTCCATGATAGAGCGGATAAACTGACCAATGAGAGCCAAGAACTGGTGTGTGTATCTGGAGTGGAACTGCTTGAGCAGGGTGAGCAGGCCGAGAACTAGCGGAGGCCAGTCGACTGGGTCTGTGGCTTTCCTGCAGGTCATTCCTGGGAAAACACAAGACGTAAGTCGTGTGGTCATTTACATGTGGACGCAGCCTATCATACTGTACCAGTAAGTCTGGCATACTGACGAAAAAATCCACCACAGAATTTGTCACTATTATGCCAAGAATCTGGTGTGCTCATATTCCTTCCTGGTCCAAGTAGTGATTTTCTACAAACACACTGTGTGTACAGCTAAGTAGCCTACCAGCAGCCACTAATGGGTGTTATACCATAACCCAGGGACTACAGCTGGAAATTAGCTAGTAGTTAAATCTCGTACAAAGCATCTTTTCTCTTGTTTTGAGATGAATGTATTTTATGCATGGTCCCTGGCATAAATACAATTAATTAAAAAAAAAAAAAAACTGGGTGGCAAAGCTGAAAGCTGAAAGTGACATGTACCCTCACATCTATAAAAACATGTGCAGACAACTGCATACGAAATACCTCTGATGATGTGGTGGCGCATAAACATAAAAGCTTCTCTTAAACATCAACTGTCATAGCACACTGGTACAATAAGAGCTGTAATATAGTACTGACAAAAAAAACTTGCCTTGGTTTTTGCTGTACTGAAGCTTAGGCAGCTGAGCAATGATAAACAGGAAGTTGATGATGGGGAAGTAAGGTAGGCGCTTTGTGGTGATGTAGATCTGTGAGAAAATGGTGAGAGCATTCTGCCATGTATAACCACATTCAAGAAGTGACAGAAAATAGACAGACAGAGACTGCAGACGATAAACACTAATCACACTGTGTGATCTCCAGACCTTGTTGAGTGGGTTGTGAATGCCGGCAGCCTCCAGGTGGGCAGTGATGTCGTACAGAAGAGTGTTATCCTCTTTAGGGTAGGGCAGTGATGGATCCTGGTAGTGAGCTTCAATGTCTGCCAGCAGAGACCTGGCAAGTTCACAGTAAGAGTGAAAATGTATGTGTTAATTTCTATGTATATATATATATATATATATCATGAGTCTATAGGCCATAAAGATAAGCAACATTTCGGAGCAAAGATAAGCAACATTAGAGAAGATCTCTAATGATAATAATTATATTGTAACCCAATTACAGAGATGTTAAGAGAAGCGGCACTATGTGCTCTGAGGTGGTGAGACTGGACTGACTTGTTGAGGTTTTCCAGGGCAGCAGCCAGGTGTTTGGAGTCAAACTTGCAGGAGTAGTTCAGCTCATTAGCGATCTGCTGCCTGAGAATCTGCATCTGACCAACCTACAACAAACACATTTATTTAACATTTTTTATTATTTATTTAGCATTAAAGATTGTAAACGCAAAGCTAATGTTTGATTCGCAAAGAATCTACATCACATGAACATCTGAAAGGTATTCATCATTATTTTCTATTCACAACATAGAGAATGTCATGGACCAGTACCTTCATGATGGCCTCCAGGTATGCACCCCAGATCTTCTGGGTTTTGGCCACAGCACTGGCGTACACTTTGCTGGCATTAGCTGTTGCAGAAAAAAAAACACATTGATTCTTCTCAAGGAATAAAAAAAGTTCCTGGCAGGTTGTGGGATTTCCTATGAAATAATGAATACTTACCCACGATGCCCTGAACTGGGTTGACAGCACCTAGCATGGCTTTAAAAACATCCACCACAGCTTTGTCCCTCAGGATGGTCTTTTGAAGCATTGTCAGGAAGTTCTGATGGGAGAAACAGGTGGCTATATATAACAGTGCAGATATACTCAGGTATGCATATACCATACATAGAATAAAAGCCCTTACAGACCTGGAAGAAAGACCCCCTGCTTATTTCATTAAGAGCCTGATGGTAGCTTTGTCACACGGCCTCAGACCTTTTTTTAAAGACTAATTACCTGAAGTTCCTTGACAATCATGAAGCAGAGTAGGCGGTCTAGTCCGTTGAGGCCAAATGTACCCAGGGTGTTCTGGATCTCAGAGAACAGCCTGTTGTTGGTGACCTCCTGGTGGCTCTTCAGGTCGTACCAGGTGTTCATCTGGTCGATGTAGCATGTTACCCTGTAGAGAGGACCAACGTTTGTCACTTTATAAATAGTGCAAGATTCAGCATCTACTGATATGACCAACGCCTGTATCTCCATTGTCAGATTAAAACCCAGTTGTTCTGAGAGAAAAAACTCTATTTCACTGTTATAATTGAGGAGACATACTTGGGATCAGTGATTCGGAGGATCTCTCTGCAGAGACGGCCGATGAAAGTGGCAGACTCGTCCACAGAGGGAAACTTCGGGATGGGGATGTGGGTGGACTGATGCACACTCTGCCAGTCCTGGATCTGATTGGAAGCAAGGAGAGAACCAATCAATCAACCCCCGTTATTGACAAATAGACAAACACCCACAGTGTTTCCTATTGATTACAGGGGGATGAACTGATGTCAGTGCACTATTCAGGGATGTGATCAGAAGCAGTAAAAAGCAAAAAGCCCGCTGCTGTCTTAAACCTGACCTTGGCCCTGAGGAAGCTGTTGCATTCCTGCTCCACATTGTAGTTGATGATGCGGGACACTTCCTCCTGCCAGATTTTAAGGCCGTAAATGCTGACGTAGTCCTGGATGTACTCAAACGATCGGTAGAACCCGTCCATGGTGGCCGCCATCTCCTTCAACTTGGGCATCAGCTCACTAGGCTAAGAGAGTGGAAAAGTCTTGTTTAGTCTCATCTTTTAATTCTTCCCTGCTGTTACCCGTGATTCTCACCAGGCAAGAGGACACGGACCTTAGTTCATATTTTTTTTAATACATTATAGCGAGCCAGTAAAAAGATGTATTCTGGGTTGTATTCAGGGGAAAACCTGGAATTGTAAATTGTTAATTGCTTTTGTTCTGTGTCTTGGAGAAACTTCTCCAGTTCTATTAATAATTCAGTGGTTTGATTTGACAAATACCAAATATGTCACAAACTTGCACTCAAGATTGATAATGCACTGCAACATATTAACATAAAATTAGGAGGTGATCAACATACAGCAGATCTGATGTCTGACCTTAGCCTTGGGGTTGAAGATCAATCCTTTGTGCAGAGCATAAGCTACCCTCTTCACCAGCTCTTTCCTGATGCCATCCTCCAGAAGCTGCTTAGGATCCACCTAAAGCATCACAGCGTGTTAGTTAAGTAAAATCCACCACAGTAACTTATTCTCAAAGTGCACTATGGCTGATGTCAACACCAAATCCCTGCCTGACATGTTGGAACAAAGGTGTTTTCATCACCGTGCCAAAAGCAAAGGCTCAAAACTTTTTAACAAGTCCAAATATAACTTTATCGCATCGTCTACCTTAATGATCCCAACAAGAGTGGTCTTCATCATCAGGATCCCCTCAGTGAAAATGGAGATGTCATGGGTGAGTTTTGCCACCTGTAATCACACGAAGCAGAGGGATGTTTAGGCACAGAAATGACAGAATCCAGTGAACCTTAAATTAAATCAGTCCAACGTCAAAGTAATAAAATTGGCAACGCTGTTTAAAATATAAAGTCAACGTCTAGTCAATAGTTAAACTAAAATGTGCCTTTTCAGTATCAGCCTGACAAATTCTAATTAATGCAATTCAAGAATGCCTCAGCCTTCACAATCTGTTTCCATGTCGAGCTTTCTTTTCCAATTAGCATTTCACATCAAAAGCTGTGAGTGAGATCGAAAAATGTTCAGAAATGCCAGCCAGTATGATTGCCTCAGACTCACATACAGCACGAGTCGACATCAAAACAGAACAACTCGAGGCCTCTCTTACTGCTTTTGATTTCATTGAATATCTGATCTGATCTTTTTTCCATTACTTCAGTGACATTCTGAGAAACACTCCAGGCGCTATATGCACGTTGTATAGCGTGACTATTTCAACCACAACAGTTGCTTTACTTCATAGCGAGCCCCGAGCTGGGAGTAGTCCTTTAGCTTGTCCTTATCCAGCCGTGTGGGCACCTCCATGATGTCATGGATCTGAAGCTTGATGATCTTGGCCAGAGAGGTGAACATGCTCTCTGGGATGATCTGCAGCACCTGGAAACAAGAAGATAAAATACCCAAACTGAGCGCCAACATGAATCTAACGTATGTTTCAGGGATTTTTTTTTTAAGACAGAAGATTCGACATAAGTCTTCAAAAGCAGATGGCGCACGATGCTGCAGATGAGACACAAATCCTCTGGCATAAAGTAACATGACGTGTGGCTGATGAAACCAGAAGGTAATAGCATCTTAAGGTACACATCCACTAAGTAGCTGCTTTTGGATAAATGTGCCAAACAGATGGTTTGTAGAAACATTAATCATGACGGCAGCTGTTACTGCAGAGTTACTGAACAATTTGCAACATGCAGAGCTCATTTGTTAAAGTTGTGAAACCATTTTAAAACCATGTTCATTTATGAGTGCCACAGGAAATGTCAAAGAGGGTGTCCTCTCTGCTAAAAACCTTTAGATATAGGAGCTACTTTGGTAAGATCATAGAAAACATGACTTATAAATATATATATGTTAATATACGGTACCTTCCTGACATAAGACACCAACTCTCCAGAGTAGAACTGTGAGACGCTCAGCAGGTCAGCACTGTTGGCCTGATTGATACGCAGCAACGGAAGGTCCAATGCAGATGCCAGCTGCTCACACAAACACACACACACACACACACACACACACACACACACACACAATTATTCTTTTAACATCCCAGGTAACAATTCTTAAAATGAAAGCAAAAGAATCAATTATTTACTGCTGTTATTCTTTTGTCTATGTGCGAGCACATGCGCATGTGTCTTGGGCACAAATAGTCCTCACCTTCAGAAATGTAGCTCTCAGTTTGGTAACCATGGACGGGTTGACTCTGATGCTCTCCTGCATTATTGATGTGAAGCTGCAGAATAAAACATAAGGCAGAAAAAAAACCTGCTGAAATCTGCTATACAGACAAAAACTAAACACAACCGAGTTAAATGAAAGTCAAAACAACGGCAGCACTGTGGTCCTCTTGATGGTTTATATAGAAAGCTAAGCAGACTGTCTCACAGAATGTCTCATTGTCTTTGGCTGACCATGTGAAAGACACATCTGTCACTAACTGAATGATATTGAGGAGCTTCTAGGAGAAAAGTAAAAAATATCCCAGAAAATCAGTTACTAATATGGCATTTAACTGCAATATCAAAGATCCATTTTCACTTTGTCGTTTTGTTCATGGTTACTTTACCTTCTCTGTCTTTACCAGTTTTTCCGTATTGCTTTAATGTTTATCCGCAAGTATGTACCTGTCAATTATTTGCCATGCGTAGGACAGGTCTCCAACTATCTGCATGGTAATGAGAACTTCTTCTTTGATGTTGATGGTGCGGATCATTTGGTGCAGGAACTTCCTGGTGTCAGCCAGGAACTGACAGACCTGCAGGTTTGACTCCAACTGGTGGAACTCCTGAACCTGAAGACCAAGAGAGAAACATTTGTTATCTACACACATAGCTGTACTGAAAACAAACAACACTGCAGTCACATACGGTATCTGTGTCCAATGATTGTAAGCACTCCCCTGGCAGACTTATTTTCTTGATGTTTTTCACATTCTCCATTGGCGCTTATTCAATTTCTGGCTCATGAGGATAATTTGGTGCTGGCCCAGAGGACTGTACCCATGGACTAGCTAATTATGTAATCAGTTATCAATGGCTATATAAATAAACATAACCCACTGTTTGAAATTTTTGTGAAATCATATTTGTTCCATTTCCTATTTCACAATAAACTGTGGCAGGATAGACAGAAGAAAAGGAGAGCATTACAATCCACTGAGCAAACGAGACATCTCTATTATGTATTCTGATGCGCCTCTATTTATATGCATTTCATAGCAGTTCATTTTGTCTCTCTGTTTAGCTACCGTTTGCATACATTGCTCTTGGATTCCCTTTACAGTTATATGCATGAAGCTAAGCCTATCAAAGTAACTCTGGAACTGCAAAATAGTATAAAATGATTCCAGTAATGTTCCCAAATTCAAATTCTAAGGTCAAAAGACTCCAACGCTATTTTAGCTAACCATTTCTTAATGATCAGCACTGTGAGAAAATCCCTTATCTTCCTCACCTCAACAAGAGCCTGTATGAGCTGAACCGTCTTCCTCCCAGCAGCCGTAGAGTCCTCATAGTTCAAAGACTCAATCTGCTTTGAGATTTCTCTGAACCAGGCCTGTAAGTTCTCTGTGAGGAGTGATACAGGTGCGTAGGACAAGTGGAGAGAGAATAATATCAAAGTATTTTTCACAAGCGGTGGTTAGGAAAATTGGGTCTCTCTACTAGAGCTGGAGTCGCAATGTCAGTAAGAAGAAGTAAGTATGACTGATGTGAATCTAATCCGCCGCCCCCTGCATGTGTGTCCTTGATGCATTTTTTCCATGTTGTTTCCCTGCCTCAACATTTTTTTTCTGAGCTTAAACTCATTTAAGAATTTGTGTTCCAACACTGAAATAATCCATGATGTTCAGAGCATGAAACACTGCATGGCTGAGGCTCCTTTAGTCCTTCACCTTATCCATCCCAATAGTGCAACTCACCATTTTTCTCCACCCTGGTAAGAGGTTTGACGCCCGAGAAGACTTCGGCCAGCTCAGTCATTCTCTCTGATCCCTCCTTCTTATAGCTCTCCCATTTGATCTGCTTCTCCGACAGCATCTGCTTGAACATCTGGAAGAGGGACAGCACAGATGCTGAGTCAATGAGGAAGGATTAGTCAGATGAGATGTGTAATGAGAACATTAAATTTGTGTCCTCTCTTAGAGATAGACTGGCTAGCCATATGCTGCCCCACTGTATGCAAATAGACGACAGCGCGGACACGCCTAACGAGAAACACAGTTGGCTGGATTTCACTCTGAAGTCCAGTATGTTCCTTGTTATCCCCCCATGTTTTTCCAGTCATCATTCACATGATCTATTTCTGAGACTCTCACCTCTTTGAGTGTGAACTCAAACTGAGCAGTGTCTAACAGCAGCTGGAACAGGATCTTGGGTTTGTACTTTGAGTCGTTGAGCACTTGGTCTTTGATCTGACGCAGGCGCTTGTTGTTAGGATCATAGGCTGTAAGAAAATGGCTCATTTGAGTACATTTTTAGTCATATCATATTTTAAAAGGTAAAGTCACAAGTTTGAGGTCTGAGAAATGTACTATATGAACTTTACAGCTCAAAAAGTGAAATTAAGGCTGTTTAGAGAAAATAAAACATCAATTTCTAAACGAAAAATCTGCCCAATATTCTCACCCGACTCTGCAGAGTGCAGCATCAGCCAGCGGATAGCAACGTTGCAGTCCCTCAGACAGTTGAGTAGTTTGGGAATGTTGTCCAGGATGATCTCCTCCCTGAGGAAACCTTCCTTCAGCAGCTGCTGCACCTGAGGCCTCAGGCTCTCCACGCTAGCTGCATATCGAGTGGCCTAAACACACAGTGATGGCGGTGGTGTTGGTTGGGAGATACGGTTAAAAGTATGTTTCATCTTGGACGATGAATCATTATACACTCTTTCCCACTAGTGGCCTTTAGGAAGCATGGCAATGTCGGCAGATGACACACCAAACGCGCATTACTCAGTTGCCTCCTCCTGCTGAGGCTGCAGAGTTCTTCATAATTATGACAATGGGGATCTTTGTTAGTGCCTGTACTTCAATGTGAGCTTATGTACATTCACCATCTTCTTAACAAACTTTTAAAAGTGTCTTTCTAAAGTCACCGATTTGATTAATACTCCATTTAGATTCTGCACAGTCACATTGGATGACTTACGAATTCTGCTGGCACAGTTATCAGTACCTGCATACAATAGAGCGCCGCACTGAAGGACTGTCAATTGACAAAGCCAAAGACTGTGTGACATTGAAGCCAATCCGATTATTTTTAATACCTGCTCCTTGATGTTAGCAGAGTCCAGGGTGTAGTTGAGTGCAGTCTTGGCAGCTTTGTATGGTTCCCAGGCCTCCACCAGGTTCACCGTGATCCCCATGTAGATACTGATAACCTGCAGACAGACAACACAAACACTGAGACGAAGCAAGACAAACGCCAAAACATAACACAGTGCATGCCATAACATTTCACACAGTTGTTTATATTCATTTCTAATCTACCAGCAGGACACTATCGGCGCAGATTAAGCCTACAGAACGTCCATTAAACAATTCTACCATATAACAAACGTCTTACCCAGTTGTCAGGGAAGTACTTGTCCACTATCTCCCTCATCTTGGCCTGCTGGGTGTGCAGTATGGAGGGGCTGAAGTAGAGGCAAACATACAGCATGGCTGCCTGGTTAGCCAGCGCCGTGCTCCGATGCTCTGGTAGAGGGTACGCAGACACCTGATGGGAAGAGAAATGGGATTTTAGGTCCAGTCCACGACATTTGACACAATCTATGCCCAAGTTGTCTCATAAAATCTGTAACAAAGGAAAACTTTAATCTCACATTTGTCATTTCAGTTTCTTGAAAGTTCAAAATGTTAAAAAAAAAAAAGAAATGTTTCTCACTTGGTTGTATATGTCGTCCGAACGCAGCCTCCCGATGACCATGCTGATGAAAGTGGTGCTGATGGGAACTCTGTGGAAGTAGCTCTCTGGGTAGTTGGCTGGCCGTTTGGCTCCAGGTTGACTGGAGTAGCCGGTGCTGCGCAGGAGCTTGCAGATGTCATCCAGGTTGGAGTCGCCTGACGAACGGGCAGCACTAGAGAAAACATGAAACAATTAAATAATGGGAGACAATTTAAAGACTGAGGCAAGTGAGGACAAAAGTTGTGTTATATTTATATATAAACTAATATTTTAATTATTTTAAGTAAAATAACATCTCAGAACACTGTGAAAGCAAGATGATATTGTATCACATTTCAAGCATATTTACATGAAGGGGTGATATTTCAACCGAGACACAGAAAGAGAGAGATAAACAGAGATCAGGTACACCAACTGTAATGTTCACTCTGTCTAACATTTTAAGCGACGGCAGCTATGAGTCAAGTAAAGTGACTCAACTTGGCTGTGAGCAGGTGAATTGAGCACAGTATCGAGCGTGTGAGTCAGCAAGAGAATGTCGCCTGCGTGTGTGTGGGAGTGTGAGTCACCTGTATCTATAGTAGGAAACGAGCATCCTCTCTCTGACCTCCCCTTCAATTTTCTGGTCAATAACCAGCAACATAACCCCATAAAGGTAGAGAGCCTCACACTGGGTGGGAGAAAAAAAAACACATAATCATCAACTTCTGTTGTGTTTCAGTGTGTAATTCTGAAGGCTAGGCATGGAAATATATCCTCAAATCAGCAACACAGCCAATTCATTCTGATGTGAACTCATCACAGACACTTAGAAGATGTAATGTTAGCTTGTTCCTGTAATGTTATAAATTTAAAACTGATTTGCATATGTGTTACTTACTAAAAGCTGTTTCCCATCCTCATTTAGAAGCACAGTCTCCAGGGTCTGCTGAATATAAACACCCTCATGTAGGTCATCCAAATATCTGAAGAGAGGAGGAAATCATATAACAGCATCTTGTAATACAGTCTTTATCATGTTTTGTGGTTTAAAAAGGAGAAAAGGAGGGAGGGAGGGAGTGTGAATCAAGGTCAGGGCTTTTTGTTATTTATTTTAATAGGACAGCTGGACAACAAGTTTTCATATTCTGAAGAACTTTTACTCTTAAATGGACTGAACTGAAAGCGATCTGGGGAAAAAATCCTCCATAGCCCTGTCCTGTCTTACCTGTTCAGATCCACTATATATTTGTGGACACTCTCAAAAGCCAGATAGAACCTCGACAGAATCTCAATGTTGTTCTCTCTAAACTCTTCATCCAGGTCTTGAAGCTCAGGTTTGGCTTCCAGCTTCCCCTCGTAATACTCTGGACCCTGTCAAAGAAGCAACGTCTTGAAGCAAGTGCAAACGATACCCAATCAATACTCATGTCTTTATGAAAATGTACACACGGCTCCCAACAAAGGGGACAAGATAGAACAGCTGTTCCAATGAGAAGGCAATTATTTTTACACAGACAGAGCTAAAATGTTTGTTTATGTCCTGAACCCCAGGAAAAACTTACAGCAGCCCTACAAAGCCAATGCTGATATGCAGTTAATGCAACTGAAACAAAATTATCTCCACCTCCTAATAGCCGACTTCCATTTAAATAAATAATGACTTGAATATCATGTGCCTACTTTCCTCAAGTCTACAGAATGTCATGTAATTAGGTTGTCACTTCAGCACTTGTATGTTAAGTATGTTAACTGTAGCTAATTGTTCAAGGCCACAGATGTCTAAGGACGCCTGCCCTGATCAAATCCATACCTTAAAGTAGCTGAAGTCACAGATGATGTCTCCATATTTCTGCTGATCACTCTTGTCCTTGAGCCTGAAGACTGCAGGGATGAAGTCAGAGAGGCGCAAGAGCTCGGCAATGATGGCATTTCCTCTGGAAACTATCCGGAGGATGGCCTGGCCACACAGGTTGTTCTCCGCCAGGAAGTCCACCATAACGGCTGGAGGAGGAGGAGGAGGATGATGCACCAAACAGCCACACCTCGAAACTGTGTTTCCGCAGAAGACTGACTGCTCGGACACTCCAGCTAAAAAAGAGAAAGGCAGGGAGGATGTTTGAAAACAACAGTTCAATTCAAGACTTTCTGATGCAGTTTTTATCTTTATTTTTATCAACCAAACAGACTAGTTTCAGAGTCCTTGGGGAAGACATTGAATGCCTGCCAGACTGGTCCTGGCTGCTCCTGAGACAGGCAAATAGAAAGAGCATCCTCACAAAGAGGTTTAGGTTGTAGCCATTTACTTTAGAATAACCTTCACTCGATGTTTAGTAGGATCAGACTACATGAGAATGGATGTTTTCTCACACTAATTTTAACAATGTTTAATGTTAGACCTAAAATGTCTGTGTTTGTAACATTTTAACACCTCTAGGTTTCACAATGTCCAGGTTTCTTGAAGACACACCAACACACATTGAAGACATACCACACTTTGGCTTTTAATAGGCTTGTTATTTGGTTTCTAAATGGGAGAATTTGAAGAGTGTAGTTATCATAGTATAGTTATCGTGCAATAGCTAACTTATCTGTTAGCTCTTTCTATTGCCACCAAGCTAACGTTAGCACATAGCCTGCTAGCTACTTTGATTAGCCTTGATGCTGCAGACGACAACACATAAAAAGATGCAAACATGTCGTGGTACACTAACGTTTTTACGTCTTGATGATTTAATACCAAAAGCAGGACTTTTAAAAAGCCCAAGACTGCAGAAAAAAATGCTTGCCTCTTTAGATCTTCTCTTCCCTGTTTACTTCCTCATGACCAACCACATGACTCTGCCGTTGGGTGTGTTTGATTCTGTTCCTTCAGCGCGCCGGAGAGGAGCGGTAACAAGTATGGCCCATGCCACCAACAGTACATTTGCTATATTTTGAAATGACTCACAGGGATCCTACCGGCTAATGTAAATAAAGGATATGCATGTCAGCCTGAATTACTGAGTAAACTGCATTCCACAAATAAAAAATGGGTCAGCTGAGTTTAAGTGGGTATACCTTCAAGTCCTAAACCTCAATTAGGTGTACATGTTTCTCTAGATGGCGACAGAGATCCACTGTACCCTCAGTTTATCTCTCTCACTGCTGCTCCACTGCACTGAGGGTCTGTGAGTGCAGATTTCTGGCTCCACAGGGATGCAGTGATTTGCAGAGATCGGGTAGTGAGAATAAGCCTGAACTAAAATTAAACCAACATGCAGTGGAAAACCTCCGAGATATATCCACAGGGAAGAAATATAACATCCCAAAGCCTTCAGGCAACAAATACCCTCCTAAAACATATTTTCATGCAGGCCTCAGAGGAGACTTTACATTCACTCTAACAGCAAACCATTAACTCGTTAATCATTATCATCATTGTATACTTTAATAAAAATCTATTTGGATGGAGAAATGATCAACCTTGCTTGAAAAGACTGGAGTTTACCACCAGCTGTGACAACCTGCATGACCAACATGTGGTCAACATGGATGAATAAGCATAGGCCCTCATGTTTCCTTCAAATTCTGATTGAATTGGACTTTTATTGCCGATAAGTCTAACACGCTGGCAGGCACTTCCTTTAAGCAGTGTGAGCCAGAGGTTAATAACTGTCATATGGAGAGAGCTGTTTGTTTGACCTGTCACCTTTCTGTGTGGCAGAGTGAGGGTTCATCTCAATCCTGAACCGGTTGATGTCTCAGTGTGCCACAGTAGATTGTCTGTCCTCATCATTCAACGTTCATATGGTAAAAAGATTGTAAATCTTTTGATACAATGCTGCTGCATCACTTTAATTGCATTTTTATCTTTGATATGCAAAGGATTGTCTGCTTCAGGGTATTTTTTTCAGATTATCTTCATAATGCTTTCACTTTAATCATTAGCAGAGCGGTGATTGACAGGCATCTGGGAGACTTGAGGGTGTGACATATGGTAAGGTGAGCTGCGTTTAACGTCCTGAATAACGTGCTTCTTATCTCCCAGAGCCACTGGAGAACCATTATTTCAATGCATTTTATAGTGGGGACAAGGGAGAACGACAGACAGGTGCAATTTAGATTCATAGCTTGCCTCCTCATTGACCCGGCTGTCCACAAACTACACACTGCGTCCCTGCGGCCGCTGGATTTATTGCCCGTTTGCCATCACGCCAAGGTCACATTCTCAGCGGCACCTGGGTCAGCTATATGGGCTTCCTGGGAAGCATCATGAAAGGTTTTCACTAATGAGGTCTCTTACTACACACCTTCTCTATTAACCCTCTGGTGCCTTAAGGGTTTTCTCCTCTTGTTATCATGATTGATCTTTGTAGAATCTCATCTGAGAATTGCTTTTATTGTGAAATACTAGATTGTTTGTGATGAATCAAATGCATATGCAGGTGAAGGACCCCATAAATACATGGCAACAGTCCAATCTTATCCCATTGAGTAATATTCCAAACACATATTGTACATTCATTTAGCCATCGACTGAAGAGTGACCAAATGACCCTCATGTCTCTGCCCATTAAGTGCACTGCCGGATCTCAGCTCTCATTCCCTGAGTAGCCTGGCAGCCATTGACTGTTGAGTCAGGTAATTATCATTTGTCAGTGAAACCCTTGAATTGGCTGACAAATGATTATTGCCTCTTACCTGTGAGCTACTTTTTGTGCTAACAAACTCACCAAATTAAGGACTTTACATAAAGAAAGAGTGACTCCGAGATTTATAAACTGGAGGTCATTATCAGTATTCAACAGCTACATGTGGGTAAAGTCCTGTGCACGCGTGTATGCAAAACATGGTCTGAATGCACATATGTAAGGGCATCCATGTATATGTGTGTGTGTGTCTAGGTGCATAAGCAAACGCATGCATGTGTGCATGTGTCCCCTCAGGCCCTGTGTGCCCTTTATTAGCAGCAAGTTGACTCTATTCAGCTTGGCGAGTGATTAAACCTTTTCATGGCGGGAACTTTCACACCACTGTGAACTGTGTGAGGTGATTAAAGGCTGCTCAATTTGTAGTCCAGTCCCACTGCTATTCTTCCTCATTGATCTTTTTCAGGCCCTTGAAGTGAGAGCTGCACGCAGCAGGCTTCTCTCATCGGAATAAGACAGGATACATACTCTGCCCTACTCCTCCTGTCTCTCTGCTCTCATGTCAGCAAATATTTCACAGAAATGTATCCAATCTAATTATAGCTAAAATTAGCTGCCATGTAAGGCTGGTATTTAATAACGTTCATGTGATTAACGTTGTTGTGTTTCTTTTGATATTGTTAAATGAATTTAATTAAGTTCTTTTATGTTGAACAGAATACATGAATACATATCAGGCAAAATGTCATGTGCTCAGAGTGCTGATCTTTATCTCAAGAGGAACAAATGTTACAACCACAGATGATTTTCAGACCATGAAATCTTGAAAAGTTTGATTTAGAGTTGTTAAAGAATATAGAAATATTTATATTTCACCTTTGCTTTAACAAAGAGCCTAAAACCATGCTAAATGCTAACACTAGCATGCCAACTTGCTCACAATGGCAATGCTGGCATGCTGATGTTAAGCAAGTTTACCATGTTCACCATTTTAATTTAGCGTGTTAGCATGCTGACATTTGCTAATTTCAAGAGACTGTCATTAGTTTTACAGGTATTTGTTCATAAAGTTAAGTATTGACAAATCAAATATTTGACCTAATGGTGGCGCCTGATCAGGGGATCACCAAAGTTATTACAATTCTTTCTGAGGGAAACATGAATGTCTTTTCAAATTTCATGGCAATCTATACAACAGTTTCCGAGACCGAGGTAAATGTCGGTTTCATGGTGGCTTTAGAGGAAAGGTTACTGAAGTCTTTAGGATTCATCCTCTGGGGAACATGAATGTCTGTAGAAAATGTCATGACAATCCATCCAATAGGTGTTGAGATATTTCAGTTGGACCGGCCAACAGATCGACATTGCCATTCCTAAAGACACGCCGCTAGCATGGCTAAAAACACTTTTCGACTGGAAACTAAGTTCATTGGCTTTCTTTGTTTTCAGACTACTTCTGTTTGCACATCTGTCCACCCTGGAAGAGGGAATGATGCCTCCTCTCTTGTTTCTCCCATTTTTCCAGCAAAATGGTTTTTGGGAAGGAATCTTTCCCTGTCCCTACCGAGGGTCTGAGGATGGAGGCTGTTGTACAATATTGTCCAGATTCTAAAGCCCTCTATGATAAATTTGTGATTTTGGTCCATATAAATTAGACTGACTTGACTTGACTCCACAGTTAAAACACAAATACAACACTTTCACACATTGCAGAGAGACGCGGAAAGGCCAGGAGAAGGGTTATTACATCACTAATGCTAGATGCCAAAACATTTCCCAAAAGGAGTTTCAAGACTAAAATGTGCTTTCAGGACAAATAGCAAAAACTGATGGTAGTAATTCTCTAATATCAGATTTGATCAAGCACCAGATGTATTTTCATTGCAAGTCATTACTGCTGTCATACTTATTAGCATACAAATGGTGTCTAGGCCTATGGAGACCTAAAAGTTATTGCATGTGTAATTGAACCTGATCTCTGCTCTGTGATTGAGATGTTCCAGCACACAAGGTGGTGAGCATATTGTGCGCACACACACACACGCACGCACCCACACATACACAAGTGATTTGTCTCTGTTCCTCTCATTTTGTCACAATCCTTTTTCTAATATGCAGCTGTAAACAGTTGAAGAGAAACAACAAGAGGAAGGAATATGATGATAATCATGACGTCTATTATGGAGATAACATAACACATTCATCTCCTGCAGACAGTTTGGATGATGAATAGCACATGAACGATGAAAGCTGTAGTTTTTCTCTACATTAAACAAGATTGTTGATTGATAGATTGATCGATATCGCCGTCCTTTTTGAATGGGATCCTTAAATCCACTATCACTCAGATGAAATTAGAGAAATGCGGATGCAAATAATCGATATTTGCAAAAAGAGCTCAACAAATAATAATAATAATAATAATAATAATTAAAAGGAACAGAATATTCATCTTTTATAGAATTCTTTATTCTTAAGTTACATTCCCATTAGCTGAGGCTGGAAAGCAGCATAGCTCCAATTTTAGTTATATTTCCATCCAGGTTTCTATACCAGGAGATGTGTCATCTGAAAGAGAGAGCAACATCTCCTCAGAATACTGTTAACAAGGTTGCATGTTAAATTAACATCATCTAATTGAATGCTACAAATGTTTTGTTAAAAATATGTTTTCTTTTTGATCTAATTTAACTTGGTAATCTTATTTCTCTAATTAAATAAACCATCAACATGGTGCACTACTGCACTTTTCAGACATCATCCACTAACCTGACTAATTTTTCCATGAATGTTTCAAAGTAACGTTCACATCCTTTTCCTGATCAGACCACTGTAAATCTTTAACATCATTAAAACATTAGTCAGCATTAAATCTTTTATTTGACCTGCAGTAAATAATCCAGACTCCAACTCCAGACTTGGGCATTTTAGTCTTTCTTGTTAAAGCAATCAAATGATGGCCTCTGCATCCCACTGATACTGTGAACACAGCTCATGGATGTCAGTGAAAATATGATCAATACAGGCTGAATTATTAATACCACCAATGGTTGTGGAAATTCTTGGCGGTAGAGTCACAGCCTGGGTAAGACTGCAAACATTTACCACAGAAATCAACTTCTTACTAAATGGATATTTTTTAGAAAACCAGCCTATATTCAGGTGATCAAGAGGGAAGCTATCCTTATTTTCTTCTGTCACTATATCTACATTTTCGAAATCCCTTTATAAAAGAAGAATCTAACCATGAGGCACTTTAGGTTGATGACTGAGTTTGTCCACCCCTGGTCATGATGACCAGCTTGTCGTCTACCAGGCTGGCTTCATCACCTCTTTTCTCGGGCAGCTTCCAGAGCATGGTAATTCACTCAGATTTTTAATAGGGTCATAATAGGATGGGAATTTTAAATTTTGTTGCTGCCACTCAAATGTGACAGGTTCTTATGACTGTAGGACATCACAGACATTATAACTGGGAACAGCAGCAGACTTTCAAAATCCAATAGGGTCAATCTTTAATTGTGGCCTCACTGGAATCCCAAATTCCTAGCACCTCTGACGCTCAAACACATTATATCTAGTTAGTTTAATCTGTACAAAAAACGTATGTTAACACAAAAAGTTTCACAGGGTTTATATGCAGGATAATGCTAATCGGCTAAGCCAAGCTAACCGGCGGCTGGCTGTAGCTTGTAATGTAGTGAATAAGCATATTTCCCCAAATATTAAACTATTCCTTTAATAAAGACAATTTTTGTGGCTGCTGACTTATACAATATCCATCTACACGACTTGTTGCCACGAGAGAAGAAGGTGGCAGATATACAGTATATCAAGTAGCCCTCCACTTAAATCCTTGATACTGGTCCTCTCTGCATTGAGACGCTGACACTTCCATTTGTCACACGAACCCTTCATTTCACTGTTCGTCCTGTTACACTCATGTGATTTGTGCTTTCCAGTGTCAACACAGATGGTTGAGGCTCCTCACCAAGGCTGTCAGTCTCAGTCAGGAGGGGACATTAAATTACCACATCCAAGGCTGTGCTCTACATGAAAGAGTCACACACATACACAGCATTTACACACCCACAAATGACTTTGTGTGCCTGCATGCCTGTAGTCATGCACATGTCTACATGGCACATACCACACATTCATATTTCTATGTGAGAGGAATTTTGAATAACAAAAGTTATTAACAAAAAAGCAAATTAATGACTTCAAAATGTACTCGAAGGGAAATAACAAATCTCCATTTGGCTGTTCAGTTGCTTGGCTGGCTGACTCGCTGGCTGGCTAGGAAAACTGTGCTGACCTGGGTGCATCCAAATTAGATATTGGCATGGTTGCATGTATTACACAGTGGGAGTGCTGCTCTGGCTCAGTCACCCTGCTGCTCTAAATCTGGCCAGTGCTCAGCTCAGCAAACACAATGCAACAGCAGGAAGACAGCATCTCCACATTCCCATTAAGCTGCAGATTATAGCTAGACAAAAGCAGAACCCCACAAATGTTTTTTTAAATGTTTTTGTTGTTGTTGTTGTTGTTGTTGATTTGTTCTTACTCTATCATCACGTTGGTTTTGAAGTGAGGCATCCAAATGAGCCTACTGGAAGTGCAATTATGAATTTCAGACTGTAAAGTGAGGGACTGTCCACATGGATAAACCACTTTAAAGAGCTTGAATTAAAATTCAGTGACATATAAACAAGCACATCTGATCACTGTAGTGGCAAAAGCCGAGGAACATTCACATCAGTCACCGGTGCACCCCCCCCTCGTAAATTAGTTAAAGGGATGAAAGAGAGAAGGGATGGAAAGAATGCCAGAGAGCAGCAGAGGGGATGATAGAGAGTACGAGAGGGAAAAGGCAGGAGTGGGGTGAGTGAGACAGAGAGAGGAGAGACAAAGAGAGAGGGAGGAGGTAGAGAATGAGGAGGTGGTGGTCATATCCCTCCCTGTCTTTGATCAGTGGTCCATGGGGAACTGAGGCAGTGCAGATAGCTGGTCCACAGCTCCTGAGGAACGCAGCTTCACATTCCTCCTTGCTCTTTCCCCGCTTCTGCAAAATCACTTGTGGTCTTTCAGACCTCAGCAGCTGTGAAAACACATCATGGCTTACTACATGCCAGAAAAGACCTGGCTAATGCACTGTAGTGCCATTGTCCTGCTGGTCCTCATTCACTGGTACAATTCCTCTCAGGGCAAAATCCATTCTATTCTTACAGCATTCTAATGTTTTCTATTGTATCCTATCTCTATTTAGGCTGAAAATGATTAATTTATCCAGTTGTGTAAACCTCCCGACAGAAGCGTCAGGGGTCGTGTTCTGGTATGACTGAGTGATCCAGTGTTTTGCTCAAGGGCACTTCAGCAGGACAAATGCATGCTGATGAAGAACCATGACTGTCCAGTAGACAGCATCAGAAACTCTCAGAATCCAATGCCCAAATCTGGCAGACATCCTTCTCTTTGGTCTTTCAACAAGCATAGCCAATCTCTCAGCTGCAGAATCACTTGTTAAGACAGGGACCTGAACCCAAACTCTCTTTGCAGCATGGTCTCAGTCCCCCAGCCCCCTGCCTGGGCAGTTGACTACAGACAGTACAGTAAAGGGTAGTGCTGCAACTGCTAATAGTCATCCGTCTTTGAACTTAAACAAACAAAACAAGCATTGGAATATTCAGTAGAATGATGAGCTTGTTTGTACATCCTGCATCATTATGCACAACACTGCTGTCAGCCTGACTGCAAAAAAGTGCAAATAGGAGTGATTTTGATTTAGGTTATCAACATAGACCAAGAATCTTTGACTATTAACCCACCTAGCTACCTTATATGACCCCCCCCCCCACCCCCCCAGTATAATATTCCTTAGAAGTGTAGCCTTTTAGTGTGTCTGTCGGGAATTTCTTGTAGTTACTTAATTATTCATTGTTAACCTCAAAAGCAACATAAACATATTCTATAATAGTCCATGAGGGATTTAATTTACACAGTGATTTATTTCAGAGTTCATGCTTGACCTTAAAACAACAGTTGACTATTACAGTCAACTTTTAAGCCTTAAAGTTTTAAAGTTTTAAAGTTTTAAAAGTCCTTAAAATGCTGGAAATTTGACATCTACAGTGACAGCTGGGCAAACTCCATCTGCCTGTTAAACGGACCTTGACGTTAGTTTGTATTTTACTGGACTGATGCAGGTAAGTCATTCTGTACTTTAAAAGCCTGCTTCTGATGGTTCCCCGCTTAACAATCATGGACATCCAAAATAAAATCTGCATTCACGAATACATCTCAATTTCTCATATGGCTTGATGTGGTTCACTACATCAGGCATTCCTTCAATATCCGCTCCTAATTCTCTCTGGTAAATCAGCGGAGGAACTGTTCCTTCCTTCCCTGCTCTGTTCTCTTCTCCCGGGTGTGAATGGGTGCACTGGAAGCCCCGCCCGCCTCGGATGTGACGCGAGCCAATGGTAACGCACCGTGCGCCGTGGAAGAACGTCACATCATCATCAGCAGTTGTTCTGGTGGGACTGCCGTGCCGCTGTGCTTGGCTTGCAGTCTCTACAGCACCTCTTGTTTTTGTGTGTGTGTGTGTGAGCCACCACTTGAACACTTTACACGACTGGAGCAATTTACGGAGAAATTAGCCTGTCGGTTTTGTGGGAAGAGCGAAGGATAAGTTGTGGGCGAATGAAGAGACATGGAGTTTAGAGGGAGAAGAGAGACTGCCTGGCTGTCTTTACTCCCAACCAGCGTTAAAGCTACTTTGATGCAACCGCTTAGCTAACAAGCTAACTGGGAATGTTTTCAGAAACTAGCCAGTTTGTTAGCTTGCTAGCTAGCTAAGTCGGGTGGAGAAATTCGCTGTGTAGATTTAGCAAACGGGTATAATGATACTTTTATCTTTCGATACATTAAGTGAGACAACTGTGGCAACGTCTCAAACTGGGTATGTTGAATGTTTAGGGCTCCAGTGCCCGCTTAGTTGCTAATTTCCTGTAGGGACAATAGTTAAAAGTGTCCAGGCAACAAGTCTGGCACACACTGCTGCTTTAACGTTACTTAAGTTTGTATTCATTTTGTGCAATATTACTATTAGTTACCGTTTGGTTGTAGTTAGCTTAAAATGAACGCTCTGTGGTTAAAATCAACATTTTGGGCAAAGTAAAGGTAATGTTATACAAAAGAAAGTGGGGTGCCACTTAAACGTTAGATCCCCATTTGTAAATGGATCGGGTCACTGTTGTATAGGAGAAACGGATCGATACAACTATTGACGAGGAGACGAGGTGGATGAACATTATAAATCGCCCACATGCGTTGGATCAGTTCCCGGACTTGTGAAAGGCATCTGAAGCAGAAGGTGGGAGACGTGAGTGCACAACCCTTGCAGCCTGGGGGAAGATGGCGGAGCGTTCCCGTAGGAGGTGGTGAAACCAAAACTTGGGAACTTCTTGGATTTATCGCCAGACATCTTATCCCAGATCGTAGGACACATGCAGGCCAAAAAACGGTACTTAACCCTGTTCTCCGCCGGTGCCTGTCTCATTCTGTTGTTTTGTTTTGGGGGGATACAAGTCCCGTTATCGAGACGGGGTCCCGGCCGGCGTGATGACCGCAGCCTCACCGGTTATCATCCCGGGGCGCGGTGGCGTCGCTTCCCGGGGTCCGTGCAGCCTTTCAGCTCCTGGGAGCAAGACCGGAGTGATGATCACAATGAACACATATCTCCTCGACAGAAGAGGGACGCTAACTCAGGCGTTTACACTGGAAAACGCTGCAGGATGGAGTCCTGCTTTGATTTCTCCCTGTGTGAGAAGAATGGATTCAAAGTTTACGTCTACCCCCAGCAGAAAGGGGAGAAGATGTCAGAGAGTTATCAGAACATCTTGTCCTCTATTGAAGGGTCGAGGTTCTACACACCTGACCCAGGACAGGCATGCCTGTTTGTCCTGAGTTTGGACACTCTGGACCGAGACCAGCTTTCACCCCAGTATGTGCACAACTTGAAAGCAAAAATCCAGAATCTTCCTCTGTGGAATGGGGGCAAAAACCACATCATCTTCAACTTATACTCTGGCACCTGGCCAGACTACACAGAAGACCTTGGCTTCGACATTGGTCTCGCCATGTTGGCCAAGGCCAGCATCAGCACAGAGAACTTTAGGCCCAACTTTGACGTTTCTATCCCTCTTTTCTCTAAAGACCACCCTAGGACAGGAGGGGAAAGGGGCTACCTGAAACATAACACCATCCCCCCTTATAGGAAGTACATGCTTGTTTTTAAGGGGAAGAGATACCTAACCGGAATAGGCTCGGACACTAGGAACGCTTTATATCACGTCCATAACTCAGAGGATGTGGTCCTCCTCACCACCTGTAAGCATGGGAAGGACTGGCAGAAACACAAGGATGCACGCTGTGATAAAGACAACGCTGAGTATGACAAGTAAGTAATGTCCAGTTACTAACTTTACAGAGTGTGTCAGTCCTTTTCAATTCACACCATACAGCTGCTGTACAGGTCTGGGTTTCTTGCTCTCATTTCTTATTATGTTCTCACTTTTTTTGTCTTTTCTTCATGTCCTAATGTTTTGTCAGTATGGTGGTTTTACTTTCTGTTTACTGATTCAGCTCATACTCTATGCACTCTATCCATGGTTACGAGGCAAGAGGTGTGAAAAGTTTTGACAGAACATCTGTTTGCTCCTTGCATTGAACCTCAGATTTTCAAGATGGACTCTGTAACCATGGGATACTAGTAGTTAACTCACATAGTGGTATATTAAATTAGCAGGGGTCCGATCAGGTCCATGCTCCTACAACACGCATTAATTACACTGGTAAATATTTCTCAGTTTGTGGATGTTGTGCTGTTGCCATGCTGTTTTTTTGCTGTCCTGTTTTTGCTTAGTGCCGAATAAGTTAAGACAAGAGCATTAAGCCTGGGATATCATGTACATAATTTGTTATTATACTTTCCAGAGATGAGGCAGTATGATGGGTGTATTTCTAAATGCAACATGGTCTGAGGGCTGTCTAGATCCCACTTTTCCCTGATTTAATTCCTTTTCATTGTGCACATCTGAGTTACTCCACACCAATAGAAACGCTTTAGTGGGCAACAGTTATTTGTCGCTTTCAAATAGCACTCATATCATAAGACTTTATTTTCCCAAATTACACATCACGAGGTAGAGATAAGTAGATTTGCTGTAATGTCAGCTACAAGAGCCACTCTATTAATGTAATTCAACTGATATCCCCATCTGTCTATACAGCCTGCTATTCAGCAGTGGATAAATCTGCTTCTCTTGCTCTCGGCATTTCCACCTTTGTGCCATGTAATATGAGTCCTGATCCTCTCTGTTAGAAATTGTCAATACAACACAAAAATGCACACATAGTGATCATGATGCACACAGATAACAATCTTATGAGAAAGTAGATGGTCCATTCTGGAAAGTGATGTACCATGTTCAAAGTCATTAAAGATATGTTATACAAAAAAAATAGAGTAGTTGGGGAAAATGTACAACTCAAACCAGCTGCAAAGTTATACAATACAAAGTAATACTGTCTCTGTAACTAGTCTCCATCCCTGCAAAAATATTGCACAGCTTCATTGCCTCAGAATGTTTCTCTATGATCATCACTCAGTCCTACAGTTAAGCCATACTGTTTTCTGTACCCAAATCTGATGAGCAAACTGGCGTCTGTCTCCCTGCATTGGCCAGTGGGATTCATTTCGTGTCCCCCCAGACTGTGCTGTGTTGTTACTGGTGACTGTGTGGCGCTGGGTGTTTGACTGTGGCTCTTTGGAGTGGATTAGTGGGGACAAAGCGCTGGTGCCAGTAAGGGGAAGCCACTATGGCCCCTGTTTGCTCAGTCATTTCCCAGACAAACCCAACTGCATCAGCCAGGAATGCCCTGGCCCCAACCTGTGTCCTGCGTGACCCCTCTGTTGTTTAGGGCCTGCTGTGATTGACCCCCATGTCAACTCTTTACCGTGTTGTTGTCAGTTGTTCAGTTTGGGTAACAGACGATTTCATAGTATGTAAAGGGGTCTGCTATGAAACCTGGCTGCAACATGGATTACAGTAATAAACTGGTTCCGATGTCTTTTCATATCATGATGTCTAATGTGTTTGCTCAGCATTGATCCTCAGAGGATTCTCATGTTTGTGTCTGCCTGTGTAGGTAGATATCAGCTTATGAGGTTCATTCATTGGCTCAGCAGAATAACATTCTCCATATCACTCTTAAGACATGAGCTATCTGCTCTCTCTCTGCCTCTTTCTGCCAGCTCACTGCTTGCTGCCAAGTGCTGCCAGGGAGTGATTTCACACAGTGAGATGGGTGGCATCAGAGCAATAACCCAAAGGAAAAAATAATCCTCCTGTCATTAAGTAGTATTGGGGGAGAAACAGGCTTTGGGTATCTCTCTAGCCCTCGCCAGCTTAGCTCCATTGCATGGCCACAGTATGTTCAGTGGTTCTCAGTCAGTGCATCCTCAGTAAGCCACATCACTTGATCCCCCGTCCGCTGCAGATTTAATGTTAAATTGAATAAAATTAATTTACTGATCCTGACCTTACCTTCTCCTTTCGCTGGTAGAGTCAACAAAGTCTGTATGTTGCTGCAACTAATACGATTCGGTTGCAGTTAAACAGTGAGGAGCATAGTTTCAAATGGAAAACTTGACTATGTTCTTCTTCTAAGCCCATCTGTGATGAACTCAGATCTGTTCATTCTGTCATGAAGGCACACCTTTTTCAGATCACAATTCCAAACTCAGATTTCTGCAGGTTTACACTGAAGTGTAAAGTGTTGATAGTGTGGACTTATCACAACAGGCCTTGGTCAAGCGCAATGGCAACAACTCTTAAATGCATGTGTTGCATAGACAGGATAGAGCCTACAGGAGTAAACTGTGGTTCTACTGTTTCGAGTGGATACTGAAATTAAACACCAAAGTTTTCATAACAGACACGTTTCCATGGTTTGTGTACGTAAAAGAGATGAAGTAAAAAGTGCATGCATCTGAGCCAGATATTATAAATATTTTATGAGAGGTTTGTTTGTTCCGGATCTGGTAAAAAATATCTTGCACAGTGATTTTACAGAACACAGTTTGAGGCTATTGGGACTCATCTATTGCTGGTTCACTTGCTGTATTGGGCTTTATTTATTAATTGCTTTCTTGGCTCTAGTCACCAGTACAGTGGAGCATGAAAATCCCATGATTACAATAAGTGAGTCTGTTTGGAGTGCAAGTTGGGTGGGGTTTTTCCTTTTTTGGCGTGGAATCCAAATGGTTAACATTATGTCTGACAGGACTGATTCATCAGTCCCCAAAAGCTGAATTATTTTCAGTTGGTAATTGTACCCAGACCTTCTCTGTATCCCTGGCCTGGCACCCAGCTATGCAAGGCTTTCCAAAGGGGTGAGACTCGGAGGGACCAAAGATGTGGGTGGGACAGTAGTCAAGGAAGCCAGTTGCCAAGGAGATCAATATTTGTTTCCAGGTGAACGGTTTCTGACTGTATTGTGCTGTAAAACACACTAGTAGATGGTTGCAGCATGCTGCAAATTGGAAAAATATCAAGTTCTTAAAAATATCTCCCTGGATTAAGCAGCTGTTTGTCAGACAGATGGATTTAGTAAACGTGTCAAATATATTAACAGCTATAGGTGTACTGCATTAATGCTTATTCTTACTTATAGTATCATCTCACTTGAGATTTTGCTCAAATGCCAGTTTGCACAATCTGTGGGTAGTATGCAGGTTGTCGTGTATAATTGTGAGTGAGTTGCACTGTCCTGTTATATAGCCCTATGGGTCAGACAGTACAGTCTGTGGTCTAACTGGGTGGAAGTAATAGTTTCTGTGCCTGGCTGTGGCCCTTTGTGCAACAAATCCCTCTTATCCTCTCCCACTGACAACAAGGAAGTTGTGACAGACTGAATGCAGCCTCTCACCATAATTACCATGTAATGGCCATGTCATTTTTGTGTAATAGTCCAGACTCCATTCTCCAGATGTTGGCTTGGTATGTATATGGGTTTTTTGATTCACGGTACTTATGAGGCCTGTTTGAAGGTATAATGACGTTACATCTGTACACTTCACTGCATTGCATGGTACACTGTCTGATTATATTGTTTATTTAGTGCATAATATTTATAAACTCTGTTCTCCAATCGTGAGATTTCATGGTCTTAGATAACATACCAAGTAGTAAACAAAGCAATCTGTGTTTTTGTAAGTCTTTGTTACTTATGTCTGCTTGTGGCTCATTTAGTTTCTCTCAGTGGTGATAGGAATTGGCACTCCGACAGGTATCCTAGGTACAGTAAAAGAGGTTTTGTTTAGCATTGCTGTACACCTTTACAGCTGTGATGAATATTGCTTGTATACCTGTTGCAGATTCCCACATATACCTGTAAATTAAATATGTGGGGAAGATCGAGTCAAGGGGTATTGCTGAATTCTTCCTTTATGAAAAGGTCCCACATTTTGGCTTATAAAAGCCTGGATCAGGTATGATGCATCAGTGTCTCTTAGCTATCTCCTTTTTTGTATTTACATATCCTACTTGTTATGTCTGGCCTGATAGGGCATCTTGTCCAAGGATTAGAAATGTCAGGTTATATCCCACATATTTGTGTTTTGCAAGTAAACTACAGCATGTCTCCATTTTGCTTGTTTACCTGTCATGTCCCTGCTGTTTCCAGCCAGTGGGTAGAGTCAACTTTTGCTTCCCGCTTCACCACATTCTGTCCTTCAGACTCCTGCACTCAGCCACAGTGTACAGGCCAGTAATACAGCCAAAGGAGAGAAGAAAAGATACAGCAGGAGGCAGGTCAGATGCAATTTTAACCTCAAACTGAAAGCCCTCTCACAGCTTGTTTCCAATTAAGAGGCCCTGCCAAGCGAGAGAGTACGAGAGCGATAGAGTGAGAGATGAGGGGAGCTGGAGAGACACAGAAGAGTGGGAGAGACACTCAGAGAGTGAGTTGGAGGAAAAAGTAGGAACACAAAGAGAAGGAGCAGTGATGGTCTGAGAAACTGAAAGAAAGAGGGAAAAAGTGAAAACAAGAGAGAAGTAGAAAAGAGGAAAAACACGTCAGCCATCCAGCAGTGAGAGGTGAGTGCAATAGCTGGCTTGGTGCTGACGTTGGTCTGCTAGGTGTATTTATAGACTTGCAGGGTTTTAATCCTCTGTATTGGCCAAAGCCCCTGGCAGAGGGCTGCTAGCCAACTTGATGCAGGCTTTACAGAGCTTGGGGAAAATGATAATCATTGGGGGAGGATGGTCGATCTCTGAGTTCCTGCACATTAACTTTAAGTGCTTCACAATCTTGTCTACAATTTCAAGACACTGGATTTAGGTTAACATTTAGGTACCAGTTAGGTTTAGCTAGAGTTATACTGTTTATTTGCTTTTTGTAACCTTTTTTTGAATAACTGAATATTCCCATGATAGCAAACTAATTCTATCTGCTCGGTTTACAATACGTAATCCATTCTGGTAAGCTAGACCACAAAGTGTGTGTAGTAAAGGTACCTGAGGAGATGCAGTATTCCCATGATGACGGTGTGTTTTCTCTGGACTGAAATGGGGGTGTCATTTGAAACGACGGTGTTGCTTTCTGTATTAAGTTGGTCGCATTGTTTACAGTTTACCTGTTCAGTCTGCAGTCTGGGTTTCTTTTACACAGTGGTTTTGGCTGACTTTATAGCAAACATGTGTGCCAGTAGTTAATTCTGTGACTTAATTTTATGAAAAGATTTTTCTCAAAGGCTCCTCCAGTCACCTCCATTTATAGCTCAGGTCTGCCAGTATACCATCCACAGTTGGCCCCGCTGAAAAGAGCTGAATGACACAGCAGGCAGTGAAGAAGGCTGGTAAACCACAAAACCACTCTGCACAAATGATATGTTTGCTCTTCATCGATGCAGGCCCAGAAGTGACACTTACATGACCACACAATAATAGTGAAATGGTCAGTGTTTTGAATACAGTATCCGATGGGTTGGGCTGGACCAGTTTGCATATGAAAGTAAGAGGCCTGCAGGTACCAACACAGTGTAGTCTGTGTACAAGCAGCAGCAACTCTTCTTGCTGAGTAAACTCAAGTCCCTCATGATGTTTCCTGTTCCCAGAAGTTGCATTAGTCTCTCAGCTTGGTCTTGGTCTCTCATCTGGTGCTTACTGCCACTCAGTTCTACTTGTGAATTTTATTTTTTCTTACATTCATCTTCACAATAATGTATTGTAGCCTACACACGAACAATACTGAATTGGCTGATGGGACTACATTTTGCAATGTATATGTATCTCTATTACATTGTGTTGTCAGTTTAACTTATGTTGCTAATTTCACACCTGAATGTTGTATAAATCCAACATGATCTGACATTTTTTCCGCTGGCTGTTCATTTCCCTGTCTTGTCTCCAAGGCTGTAAACAGGTTGAATCCCGCAGAGGAAAATGCTGGCACAATCAGCCACTGACAACAATGAGTTGAGATCAGCTCTTCTGAATGCTGTGATTGGGAACAAGTTTCATATCTTTGTCTGCTGATATTCATGTTTCCTAATGATGATAGACAATACAACAGGAAATGTATGTCAGTATGACGCACTGAGCTTTCTGCTTGTATCTCTCCAAATTTTCCACCATAGCTTTTTGGGGTTTCAGTATATTTCTTCTTGATGAATGGCTTGTTTGTATGTGAATTTTAAGTAGTTATATGACTGGATGTTTGAAAGATTCTTTTATTATAGCAACAAAAATATGCTTTTGTACGCTTTCTGTTTTAAAGTAGATGAATTACATCAACCAAAGATGTGCATAGTGGATCTTCTGGCTGATGAATACTGTGTAAGAGGGGATTTAGCCTTTAGGTCTAATGGCCCATAGCCTTGTGTTAAAGGGGTGAAGGGCTGAACTAGATGGATGATGCACAGTTTCCCTATAGGGGGATTACAAACTGCTCATATTTAGAGAGCTCATGTAAGTGATATCTGTGGAAACAAATGCAGGAAAGCGGATAAGTGAGCAGCCACGCTATCACATGGCGGCTGGCATTGTTGTTCTAGATAACAGCATCATGTCATGCAAAAATGTCTAAACTGACTCTGACTTTTGAGTGAAGACACGTTAAACTGACCTACTGAGTTAAAGCTCTTCCTATTTACGCACCACATCTTTGAGTCAAGCCAATGAGCATGTGCATAATGTCTTCGCCTTCTGTCTGGTCACTTTCTACTGTACTTTTAGTAGAAGCATGAATGAATGAAGGTCATCTGAAACGGCTGTAAAGATGGTGTATTTATGAACAGCCAGGGACCTACTGATTGATTTATTATTGCTTCTGAAGAATAATCTCTGCTAACTTTACTACAATACTACAAATACTTAGTACAAACATTTATCCTAAATTTTTTGATGTTTCAAATGTTCATCAGTTGTAAGTAAACCAAAGGAATTGTATGAATGTGTGTAGGCAAGCTGTGTAAATCCGCTTATATATGCTTTATTTGTATGATGATTTACAGATATCTGCCATGTGAAATATACTTAATTGTGTTCTTATATGTGCGCATGTATGTATGCACATATGTCTGCTTAATCCCGGAAAGTGCAGAAAGTGGACCCGGAAAGAATCGGCATACTCATCTCTCAATTGATTGCCATCTCATTTTTCACTGCCAGGATTTATAGAGAGGGAGGTCGAGGGTGAACGGAGGGTATTACCATCAATGTTCACGTCTCATCACTCATTAATTACTACCGGTGCCTGTGAAGTAGCTAGATCTACATTACCTTGACTTCAGCTCTCGGCCAGTGACTTGGTGGCGCAGCTTAATTTAAGAAGAGTTGAAATCTGGCAACTTGTGGCATTATTGGGAGTCTTTTTACTGTTGTGTACTTGAGCATATCCTTGAGTGGTTGCAGCGGTTTCTTTCTCTCGTCTCTCTGATTCAAATTCAAATCTTCTTTATTTGCTTGAATGGGTTTTAGCCGCACTCTCACTCTCTTTGGAGGCTAGTTGTACAGGACAGAGGGCAGTACCATTTGTTTGCCATACCCCCTCCCTCCCTCCCTCTCTCTCCTGTCCTGACAGGATGATGTATGTCTTGTCCTCGGCAGCCATGTGCAGGTGATATATTCCAGCTGGAATGCTGGGAGGATGGAATAAGGAAAGGCATGTCCATGTGCCAGACACAGAGTGTGGTCCATTCCAGGAAGAGCTTTTCTGTCATCATGGGGAGGCACATATCACCATTTCCTTGCTCCTTGACAGATGTGATTAAGTTGGGCTGGATAAAAACAGGAAGGCGGAAAGCAGCGGGTGCTGCCAAACACACATGGATCCAAGAGGGTTAGGGTGTGGAAAAAGTGAAACATAAAGGGTAATGAAACAAAAGCAACACTTTATGGTGATGGAGATGAATAGGATGACCTTTGGGTAGTAACAGAATTGATCTAAAATCAATTTTTATGGTGTTTTGGCCTGATTAGAGAGGGTTTTCTGGACCTCAGGCAGATTTTTTAAGTACGTTTGTTTGTTGGAGCTGCTGTTGTACTAGGGTACAGAAAAGTGCTCCCTGGTCCACCTCAAACCATTGGTCTATGGTCTGTTTTTGGCCAGCTCTGGTGCCATCCTCTGATATGATTCTATGTGATTTGTTGACTGTGTGTGAAATGCCTTTAGTGACATAGAACGTGACAAAGAAGCTAAGAAATTATAAAGTAGATTTAACTTTAACATTTGATAGGTTTCTTTGCCAAAGCCATCTTAAGTGCCACTGGTGGAGCATCTTGGGACAAAGATGTAACTTTATGGAACTAACTCATCATTCAGCAAGCCAGTGTTTGCGTGACCCAGGAGGCACATTTACAGTCCTTTCAAGCGCTCAGATAAGTTGCTTGCTCGGCTTGACAGGGACTTTCTCAATTATCCCTCATGTACAATGAAATGTGTTGTGAGAGCTACATGCAGAATTAAGCGGCACTCTAAAACCAAGGCCACCCAAATCCTATGGGCTTTTAATCCTTCAGTCAGTGTAGAGAGTGGACCTGCCAAGCCCATGGACATAGAGTCTCTAAATCTCTGTGACTCTTGACTCAGAGCCACAAAATGTTTTTTTTTTATATTTGTTATAATGGAGGAGGGGATTACAGTACAATAATAAATAGCCTTAGTATTTCTGATTTGGAGAGAGGAACTGACGTATCCTGAAGAGTTGGGCCACATGAGTGTGATTGTCCTTGTATCTTCTCAATGGTACTTTGGCAATGTATCATCGTCACCATGTGGGACCATGCTGTGTTGTGTTAATGTAACCACACTTGGCTGCATAGAAAAATTACCAGCCACCAGGTTGCGGTGCTTGGCTGGGTAGTGACTTGGATCATCAGATAAAACTGGCACACAAACACACACACACAGATATGCTATCTCTTGCTGTCCTCTTTGGACTCCACTTTGTCAGATAAGGGCTTCAACTGGCTCTGTGAGAGGAAGGGAAGCGCCAGCACGCATGTTGATAACCCTGGGTATGTGATAGTCTTAACTCTTCCGTGAAATGGTGGCCTTATTCAACCTCTTCTTTGTTGCAATCCTTAACAGATGAAGTGGCCATTTAGACTCACAATAATGTTATACTCACCAAATTATGTCAAGAAGAAAAGCAACAGGATAGTTGAATGAGGACAAATTTGGAATTGGTTGCAAACAAGTAAATATTGACAGAGAGTCAAAGCAACTGTTTCGTTTGTAAACCACTTTCTGTTTTAACAAATGGGTAAGTTGCTGTGATTTCAACTGAAATGACTTAGACTGTGATTTTTTGCCTGTTGGCTAAGCTTCATGCAGTTTCTTCCCTTCTCTCACCCAGTGAAATCCGTGACTTCCGCTTGTGAGGTCACAACCAGAGGGCAAGACAGGAAGTGTTGTCTTTGATCTTTCCCGCTGTTCAGACTAATTACCTGCCCGCAGCAGCAAGCACTGCTGGCTGTGGAATTCATTAACAGATGGTATAAGCTTTGTTCTGGGCCAGAGTGTCTGCAAGGATAAATAGGAATTCAGCTGCCTCAGAGGGTGCTGTTGTGCAGTCTAATTCCTCTCTGAGATCAGGCTAACCTGTCCTTGGGTGTAACATGGAGAGGCCAGTGATGATGTGGAGCCACATTTTCACATTCATCTGGTGGGCTATCCCACCTAAAAGTAGTTGTATTGGTCTTGTTGTCAGATTGTCTAAAAACTCTTCTAGATCTTTTGGCAGCTTGGTTAAAAAATGTACAGTATGTACTTTTGATAGAGAGGAGAAAATGGATCATTAAAATAGTTGACAATGGCAGACGTTTCGCCTTTCGACAGTTGAAACATAACTGTACAAAAGCAGTTGGAACTCAGCATTGTCTGCATGGTGCTAATATGTTAGACGTGGTGTTCATGTCCTGCTAAATAGGAGGTGATGACTGTGACAGGGTATGACAGTAGTGCTTTAAGTGACTCACAGTAATTAAACCCATGTCAACCCTCCTCGTCCTCCCTCTGCCCTCCCCGTGACCTCAAATGTGTTTTGATGGGTGACAGTATCGGCCATTTTACATCCTGTGTTGGGCAACAGTTTTGCTGTATTTGTTTTTAGCTGGATTATACATCTTTATAAAATTCCCCACAATCAATTTTTAGATATTTTTGTGATTATCCGTTGAATAATTAAAGGTTTGCTAAGTTGTGAACAGTGGAACTTTTTTAGTTTTGCAGCATATATTTTACCTCTCTGTAATAAGTGTATGAAACGTTACCAAGACTTTAACTTGTACACTCAGTAGGGTCGTACATGTGTAGGTGTGTGGTGTATAATGGTATCACTGTAGGATTAGGTGGCCCTCCCCAAAAGTCATCACATTAGTGAGTGAGGATTTATTAGATAGGTTAAAACCTGAGTGGTGGTAGGCTGTGGCTTATGACAAAGCTGGCCCTCCATTCAGTTTAAGCCTTCATGAGAATGACAGTGGTACAGAGATGTCATTGCAGGTCATAAATGCCACAACATACAAGTTGTGTATTGTTTACCATGATTGTTGTATTAATAAACCTGTAGATCATTAAATAATTTGACAGGCCTAGTAGTATTTCCTGCCAGGAAAAAATAGACATGAAATGTGCAAAATAGTGCTGCTTTACTAAAATAGAAACGTGTTGAATGCCTCTCTGGATGTTGATGTCTCAATGCTTTGAGAAAAAAAGATTGTTTAATTCAGCCACAGACATTCAACAAATAAGGCATTCCCTCTTCATCTTCATTTTGAAGAGCATTGCCAATGCGTTAGTCAAATGCCACAAATTTCTGCTAGTTGCTGCAATTTTGTGTATCCTCTGGGATAAACGGCAGTATTTTCCCCTTTTCCCATCATCATTAGTACTGCCGCCACCCTGTAATCTCTCTTTCTGTCACTGAGGCAATGGGGCTTCTCTCCTCTGTGGTCTTGTAATTGTGAGGTAATCATCTTTTCCCTCTTGAGAGCTAAAAGACTGTGTTTACACTTAGTTTTTGGCGGCTCAACTTGGCGAGAGACATTAATTTACTCTCAGCAGCAGAATGAAGCTGCTCCTCATTACTTCACACTGGCTTTGCACTTAGAGCCCTTATTTTCCCAGTGCATTAGAGGCTTTTTGACATCGGCAGGTAGGATAAACTCAGTTTTCTCTCTATTTTTCATGTGGTGTATTCATTTTAGTTGTTCTGAGATATTTGTCTCTGAGATTTCTGCCTCCTTCCCAATACATTGAAGGTAAATGGATTTTTTTGTGAATAAAATTACATTTAAAATATTTGACAGCGACACAGTAGCTTTGGATAATCCACAGAACATCAGTGTGTTCAACAATTTTCACTGGAGGTATTTTAGCTTTCTGAAGAAATAGAACATGCGAAAACTGTTGAAAGTGTGCTCTGTCATGGGGCCAGTGTCTCTGGAAAGAGATTTTTTTTCCAATGCACCAATAAGCATCTCAAATCAAATTCCATTTACCTCCATTATACTGAATTGACATTCTGGAGATCAAATGAAAATAATCTCTTTTAGTAATGTGGGTCTCTTTTTCACATGCTTGAATTTGATCTTTGCTTCATGGGGTGGTGTGACATTTGTTGGGGACAGTTAAAATAATCCAAGCTGGTTTGGCAGTGCTATCACCTCTACTAACCTCAGCTGACCCCCCTGGATATTCAGCTTTTGCATTATCCCTTGCGCTGTCCTCTATCATAAGTGTCACATGGACACACGTGTGGTCCAAAAGTGCAAAGACCCACTGAAATGTAACCGGCCATCACATGCAAACAACATAAAAATCCCAAACTTTTCCTTCCCCCACTACTCACTCTCTATCCCTCTCTCTTGCCTGAAACACTTGCATAAGGCCATCCCCTGGTATGTCCTAAAAAAAAACTCATTCCTGTACATATTCATACATGCACACACTCACGCACATGGTCCGGCAGTTCGGCTGACGCATTACCCCTCCGATATTGTCCCAAATCACACCCACACACAAACACAAAATGCTTCAAAACAGAATTTCTCAGTCCAGGCAGATCCCAGCCTCAGCAGTCAGGCTTTATCTAAATCCCTCTCCCGGCATGATGGATTGGATCAGATCAGACATGGCCCACAAGTCCGTTTGATGGCGCATTGATAGCAAATTCAGTTGATAACATCCCTTATTCTGAACTAAGAGAGACATTACAAAGTCCCCTTCTCCCTGTCATGGCTTGTCACAGGTGCTTTGCCATTAAAGGGAGGAGGCTGTCTGTGAGCTGACAGGGTTTTTCACCCCGGTTAAAAAACCAATTGATGTTTGGAAAAGCTGGCCACATGCTGATGCATTCACAGAGCTCACACAGGTATACAGATACTTGCACAGATGCGCTTAACCTTACGTTTTATTCCATCCATTCTCATTTTTGCTGATTACATTTCCATCTGTATTCTGCTCTCCTTCGCCTCTCTTATTCTCCTGTTTTTCTACATCCCACCCTCCCTCCCCTCCCCTTCACCCCCACCAGCTCCCACCCATTCATCACTCTCTCCTTTCCTGTTTCCCTCTGCTCCACCCCTGTGTCATTCAATTCCTTTCTCCTCTTCATCACTATCTCCCTTCTCACATCCTTCTATCTCTTCCTCCATCCGTCCCTGCTTGGCCCAGGAACAGAGACATTCCTAACCTGGACTTATCTCCCGTGCAGAACAGCCACTGCTACAGCAGCACCAGCTAGGCTCTATCTCTAACAGATGTCAGTTACTGGCTGTTTGACAGCATTCCTTCAAGCTCGGGGACCGCTCAGATTAATCTGCTCAACTTCCACCTTTGTTCCCAATATGAGACACTTACTGCCCATCCAGAGACTTGTGCCTTTTGTGTTTATTCATTCATGCATTCACTCATTCAGTAAGTAATTTACCAAAGCCATGTTGTTGGTTGATAGCTGGACCAAGAGATCTGGAAGTTTGTCAGCCCACAAAAGTTGGTAAGTGACTTCCTTGGATCCAGAATGATGAATAAAATGTGAGATGTGGTGAATAAATAGTGGTCTAGACAATTCCTTTTTCTTGTAAGGGCAGGCTGTAAACTCATGAAGGACCACACCATATTACTCAGGCTGAATGTCCTGTTTGGAAATACAGGATTCACTCTTAAATATATTTCTATTCCTCACAATCATTCTCGGCTATTGCCAAAAGAGGGCAAGTCTCTCCCTCATTGCTGCAGTCAAATAATTTGACCCAAGCTGTCTGATCTGACATCTTTATGTTGCCTGACTTTACAAGTCAGCCCTGACATTCCAGTGCTAATGGCTGTTCCTTTAACAACAGTCATTTCATTATCTCCAAGACTCCCTCGTTCTGGTTTTTGGTATCCGGAGAGCACTTCAAAGCATCCCTCTCATCAAGCTGACGACTGGCTGATTTAGAGATGTGGGCAATGCTTCCTCCAAACTCCTAAAGGATTCAGTGAAATTCAGAAGCTCTTTATGACCCAAAGTGGATGGATGTTGATAAATCTGTGTGTTATGGTCAGTATGTGTTGAGCTTGCTGGAACTAACACTAGGGCGTGTATGACTCCATTTTCAGGAGGGATGTTTGTAGAGATGAAAGTTTTTTTTGCTTTTTGGTTCTCCTGGTGAGAGAGGGCTTAAGATGGATGAAAGCAGAGAAGAGGAACAAGGAAAAGAAAAGTGATAGAAGATTCAAAGCATAGTAATTAGGTGAATTAACCTGGGGTCATGTAGAACTGTGGTACAGCTCGAGACCCCCCTCTGTGTGTCTGTAAATGTTTTATGAAGCTGTCTTTGAACTCATTTACCAGAGGAAGATGAGTTAGCCCAAAGTGCCTTGAGGAAATGAGTAAAAGGCTTTGTTTTTCAAAAAGCCATATTGGTATCAACATCAACTTTGCTCCATTGACTGAGGGGGGAGCAGATAGTGCTCCTTAAACCCCATTAAGCAGCAGTGTTAGTTCTTATACCGCTGGAAGTGTAACAACCATGAACCTTTCTTCTGTTCAATATGTGTACTGAAAACAAACAAATGCAGTGATTTTAGTGCAATTGGTCCCCTTATTGCCATCCATTGTCACAAATATGCCTCATTGAAGTTAAGAAATTATCCCTGCGTTCAACCGCCTCTGATTTTTCATTTGCCTTCTGTTTATTCAGACAATCAATTCCATTTTCTCATGGGACACAAATGATCAATAACCATGATGTAGTCTACTGGGGTCCAAGCTTCACCATGAAAAGAGACGATTCCTTACTAGCATGTTTGACCTTTCTTGAAGATGACTTTGGAAATATAGACTATGTAATGGGTACTGGATATTCCCGCTCAGAAAATGTTTTTTACCTGTGAACGACTTACAATGTCCATTTGCACTTGGAAAACCTACATAAAGGAAAATGTAGAATTATGCACCTTTTATCCTTCAGGTGTCATGACACAGCCAAGCTTGTGTAATAACGTGTAGTTTTTTCAATTAAATTCTTGTTGTCCCTGAAGCTGTACTGCTGTACATACACTTTTTCCCCCCAGTATTACGTCCCCATCTATGCTCCAGGTAACGTCAGCCAGCTCCATTGCTTATAAAAAAGTTGCTCATCTGTCATGGCTGCAGGTAAAACAGTCAAGATTAACTATGCCATTAAGTACAAGTGCAGTGAATCTCATTCATAATAGTGTTGGCCTCCTATCCTGAGGCCACTGGAATATTTTAAGCTCCTTAACTGTAGCCATGTTAGTGTTGCACGCGTCACATTTATTCTGGCCATTAAATTGTATGTCCTCATATCTCTTAAAAGTTATTGTGCTTTGACTGCATTGCATTGCTGGAAGATGTATCACAATGTAATTTGAATCCACACAGACAAACACTGAAAAATCAAACCTTCTGTGGGGGGATTGGTGTACCAGATCCTTACAAGGGTAAAAAACACAGTGCTTGCATCTAATGTTTCCACATTCCTCAGGGATCACTTTCTACAAAGGTCTAATGGACTCTTTCTATACCAGAGAGCAGTCCACTTTCCAGTATATATCTTGATGGCTAATTAACCCCATGTAACATGAGTAAGGGGGGTGCTCATTAACCCCACATTACGAGCAGCTGTTTGATCACTCTGTGAAGATCAAAACAGTGATGTAATGATTGCTCTCGTGCCTGAAAACAGTGTAATTGTGTTTTTTCTTTTTTACATATGCAGGTCTGATTCAAGTCTTCAAGTAAAAACAAATATACTCTTTCTGGAAGTCAGCGTTTTTGGTGTGTGCATAAGTAAAGCATCCTAGTTTCCCTCCTTGGGCCTGTCACTGTGTGTTGTACATGTCTACCTCTTGGTGCGCAGCCCTGTCAGGGGAAACAAAGCAGCTGGGTAGACGAGGGTCTGGCAGTGTCTTGAGCTATTGAAGTCGCTCTGATGTGTGTTGAGATCAAAATGGGGCTTTATGTGTGTGTGTTTGCGTTGTGTGTGACATTCTTGCCATGGGTGGCTCTGGCTGTGTGGGGCTTGGATACAGCATGCGGTTGTCAACTGCTGTTTTCTCGTCTTTGCCTTTCTCATCCGATGACAGTCACTTTTCACTCGGTGCCTTTCAGGCTGAAATTCCTCCGGCTTGAACTCGTAGTCCTGGCAACAGCCAACTGCCCATCAACTTGGCTCAACTGTGACAGAAAAGAGGAAGCAGAAAATGAAATATGAAGTCAGTACAGGATGGGAGAGGGGTGAGAAAGCGGTATAGTACTACAGCTGCCTTCACGTTCCCCTCTGAAGTCCATCTTAGGGAATTCTCGGTTTTTGAGGATTCTCCCTGTGACCAAGATGAGTGACGACTACACAATGAACTGCGGGCAGTGTATTTTAAAGGATACAAGCTATGGATTTTTTTCTTTCTAGTCGTCTTTTTTGATTATTCAGGTGACCATTTGAAAGCATTATGTTTAACTCAGCCAAACTACTTAGGCCCCTCTGTTGAGTTGTAGTTTGTCCATCATGGTACAGATGAAGGCACAATACATTAGGCCACAGATGAGCCTCCCAAGGTCCATCTTTGATGATGATTGACAGCATGGGGTCCGTTTACTTGTTCTTTCCCTTTAACTCCAGCTTACTGTATGATCAGTTTTTAGTTGAATTACCGTAACTACCAAGATTATTTGCAAAATAATGTTTGAAAATATTTGTTGGAACTTCTTTGAGTATTCTCATCCATTCTTGAATATATATATTTCTTCATTTGTTTAACATGTCAGGAACCAGGACAAGATGTTTTAAGTGTTGTAAAAATGATGCGAAAAAGCGAATGAAAGGATAAGGATGCCAAAGTCAGGGCCACAGAAATCATGTGGCCTATGATTGGAGCAGTCCTTCTGTGAGACAGCGACAAAAACAGCACAATCTTTTATCGTAGCACTTAACTGGGCCTGTGTCATTTTGAAAATACCACAACACAGCTAAGAGATGCACTATTTTCTCAAGATTCATAAAAATCACATTATCTGTTTCTGTGACACGTCCAAACAAATTATTGGATAAATGAAAGAAGGTGGATCCACAGTCCCTGGTGGACTCGCTGTCCCAGCACAGAAGACAGTTTGACATGTCATAGAGCAGCTGAAGCAGTGCCTCCTTTGATTGCGGTCCTTTCTGTAAGTTGTTATGTTGTAAATGTGTGTGGTCTCTTGCACAGATTATGGAAGACAAACACTTCGGTGCTGTTCTTCTGAGTCTCCTCAGGCACCTGACGGTGTGAGCCATGCATTTCTTTTTCACACCATCCATTCTTGTTGCTAGGAGACTGGTTGATCTTTTTTGACCCATCTCACTTCCTGTTATTCTTTTCTCTTTCTGTGAATCACACTGTGCTCCTTTCCTGCAATAATAATAAATGACATTTAATTACATCCATGAATGAATAGGTTTATACAAGGATAGCATATCAGTAGATCTCCAGCAGCAAAAGGTGATGGTTTACCATTTTACTGTCACTTTTACTTTCTCTTGTTTCCAATGAGAATCCTAGAAAATTGAGACATGTACCAGGAATAGACTGTTCCATTATTGATCTTTGTGTTGAAGTGATGATGCTGTGATGCTGTATTAGAACACAAACAGTATTAACTTACCTCCTGTAGATGGAGGGGAATTGTTCGCATCCAAATGAGAATTTGGTCACAAGTTAATTTTCCCAATTGAAACTATGTTACAATTTATAGCAAACAAGTCACAGTATATATATATAAATAATATATAACCTTTATTTAATCAGGAAATCTCATTGAGATCAAGATCTCTTTTGCCAGAGAGACCTGAGTACAGCAGGTAGAGTGAAAAACAAACATAGCCAGGCATAACAAAAGGACATACTGCATCAGAGACAATCACACATCACTAGATAGATAAAAGTATATATTATATAATTTGGTCTTAAGGAGATGGTGGTAGAGAGCATTTTCTTACCTGTTGGTCCAAAATATTGTTTTGTTCAACTGGGTTGAGATCTGGTGACTGTAAAGGCTGGAGCATTTTATTTACATCATTTTCAATCCAATCCTTGAGCCCTGGTGCACGGCGTCTGCATTTGATATTTGATATTTGTTTGTCCACTCTTTTATTAAGGTTTTTCGTTTAATTTGTCCCCCGTCTGTATGTTCCAAATGACAGTGCTCTGGTCCTGCCAGCCCCTGCTTTAGACCCTTTGCTTACACAGGGTGCATGGAAAGAGTCTATAGTTTAAGTTGTTCTTACTTCTTAGAAATATTCAGGACTAGTATGTGAGCAGTCACAATTGATTAGGCTATATCATCTTTGGGAAAGTTTGTATACCCACAACTTCCACTCATTGTTTCCAGACAACACACTATATGAGAATTACTTTCTTATAGCACTGGAAATGAAGCTCTTAAAAGCCTCTAAAACACACTTGAAACACACTTCTTTTTTACTTCTCTCCATGTCTCTAAGGTCTCACTGTCTCACTCACAAACACATACAAAGTGGTCATATAAAAGAACTGCCATTTCTAAAAGATGGTAGTTTCTAACCAAGAGCAACTGGCTGGTCAAGAAATGTCAACAGTGCAATCGCTCTGCGTTGGTTGAGGTAAAATCCTCAGCGAATGTGTCTGTGTCCACCACATGCATTCTCTCAGGCTGAAGCTTTGTGCACAGCTCTACCGTAGAATACATTGTTCCACATCGTTTCTTAAACTTGGGGAATTCCTGTGCTATCAATTTCAAATTAGTGTAATGCCAACATTGTTATAAATCATATGTTGAAATGATATTCATGAGTTTCATATCCTATTTCTGTTGTCAGACAGTAGTTCATCTCCATATTATTCCTGTAGTTTTAATAATGGCTTTAATAGCAATTGTAATCTTTATTGCAGCACATAGGGAGGTGACAGAAAAGAAAACTCAAGGTCCTTACTACCAATCTGCTACTGTGAGAGTGCTCTGCTCACCAGCAGCACTAAAAATACGGGCCGATGCAGGATTTACCTCATATCATGTGGAGTTAATCACTGACGTTGCAGTGAGATGCAGGGTGGGACTAACTCCTCACTGACGTCCATCCTGATTTTCCTCCAATGAGACCGATCTGTTGAACACCTACATGCATGTACACTTTTGAAATCTGGGGGAAAATGAAACGGAAAATGCACACCAAGACAGGAGTCTGTTTATGAAGAAGATATTTTTGAACGCTCATCCTCTCCACTGACACTCATGCGGTGGCATACTGTGAGGCTGCTCCTCCCCACAGGCAGCCATCTGGAAGAGTAGAGAAGAATGGAGGTATGCAGTTAGAGGAACATCTGGTCTTTTCTGAGTTTGCACTGACAGGAAATGTGATGGATTGGAGATTTACGCACAGCCAGGCCCAGATATGGACCTATACTTTTATTTTTATTGGCCTGCAAAACTGCCAGTTATTACGTGCCTCTGGCTGGATTATTTGTTTGTCATGCTTAATGATAGCCCATCATATCTGTGATGGAGTCAGACTGATGAATCAGATTGTTGTTTCATAATGGATGCACAGATCAGAGCAGCGTCTGTATCTACTATAGCCTACTAATATGTGCTTCATTGATAATGGATTTCTGTGGACATTATAGTGTGTCACTATAGATGGCATGAAGCTTAACTGTTGCTTTTATGCTTTTTGTGACTGTTAATCTTCTCTAAACTCACTGTTGTGGCTGTTAATTGTAAATGGAATGTGTAGTCTAAAGTGGGATTAGCCAGATAGATATTACATAATCACCAAAATTAATTCAACATTGCAGTTGATATTTTACATTGCAGTTGATATTTTACATTGCACTCATTTGTGAGTCCCATATGATAGTAATGTTGGTGCTTAGTAGAATCACTTCAGTAAGACTTTGTGATTTGTGTGTAATGTTTATTGCGATGGATGGTTCCTGACAGAATTCCATCATATGCTCTTTAGGCCACACAGAGAATAAGAGCATAAGAACAGATGCTTGTACACCAGTAGATACTTCAGATGTCACACAACCATGACCTCCAAAAGAAAATGGTTTGTCAGGCCTCTCAGAGGTCAGCCCAAATCTTGTGAACTCAGTTTTCCCTCAAAACTGTGGAGTAGCACTGTTTTTATTTAGAAAACAATGGGTTCTGGTGGGTTCAAACTAGATCCAGCCATCAAACCACGAGTGAATTGAAATTCGTCAATACTTAATCATGCATACCTGCTATTAATGCAAAAGCTAATGTTTCCAGCTGGCTTGGCATCCTCTTTGCTGAATGGAAGATGGAACCACTTGTTAGCAGATGAAGATCCTTTGCTTGACATTTGGCAAGCACTAACTATTAAAAACCAAAACCAGCAGATTTCAATATGAAACATGGAAATACGTGGTAAAGATGGCAGCTCTGTAGTTTGTGCATGTATTTCAGCAATAGTTGAATGTATTGCAGTTTTTAAGATGAAATTATGACCTGGGAATCAACAGTGTCCTATGTCTTTATGTATAATCCTCTATAGCATACATTTAATTGGCTGCCTTGTGTGTCTACTGTATTCTTGAAAACATTGGGGTTGAGATAAACCTCTTCATTACTTCATAAATTGATATTGAAGTGATGAGGTTAACAGACAAGTATATGGGCAGAGACATTTTTGGGATACATTTCACTTAGTTTAAGTGTCATACTTTGTGTCATAATGTACTAATGGGGAACTGCCTGTATGTTGCTGTGCGCTGCCTTTACCCCATGTACGCGACATAAAGCTGACGTGTCTTGGCTGTGCGACGGTCTGTAGAGTTGAAGTGGATCAGTTGAGGCATTACCTTAACACGGACACTCAGCAGTACACTTAGAGACACAGCATGCCTAAGCCATAATAAATCTGTGTACACACATATACAATAAGACCAGAGAAAAACAGCCCCAGGAACGGGCACAAATGATCACTCATATTTACATCCATATTTGCATTCTCATGCAAATGTAGTCTTGAATAGTTTTAAATATAAACTCAAATTTGCATGAATGCTTGTTTACAAATAATACACTTAGAAATCAAATGTGCACATTTTCAGTCCTAACTAATGAAACCCAGTCCAGTGCATGGCAACCAGGCAACACACAAGTGCTCTTTCACACACTCTCACAGGCACACATATAATATTGACACTGAAGGAATTCCAAGCAGCTCCTTAATCCAAGCAAGTGCTGACTGAGGCTTAGATTGGATGAAGGGAGTGAGGAAGGAACGAGAGATGTTGAGATGTGCAGGTGAGAGGGCAAGGGGTTTAAAGATGGGTGGGGAGAAGGGAAGAGAGAGGGGTTGAGATCAAAGTATGGGATTTTTCCTGAAAGTATGTGTGCTTTCCAGGTATTCCATTGTTAAAAAAGAGGTGACTTTTCTGTTCTGTCATCCGTGCTGCACTGAGACTGTTTCAGAAAACTTGGCTCTGCTATTGGCTGTGTTCCTAAAGTCAGGATTTGATTATGAGATCTCATTGTAGCTGTAGGCTTTGTAGAACGTCAATGTTCTGGTGTGTGACTGCTCACATTCTCTGTGATCTTCTGTTAGTGTCATGTACCAATGACTGTTATTTAATTTGTTAAATTCATTGTTGTCTCTTCTTTGCTATCATCCTACAGGTATGACTACAGAGAGATGCTGTACAACTCCACATTCTGTCTGGTACCTCGAGGACGACGTCTGGGTTCCTTTCGCTTCTTAGAGGCTTTGCAGGTCAGCGACACACATACAGATGTTGCTCATTATTGTAAGGCTTAGCTGTTACTAAATCTGAATTATGGTGACTCAGAAGATGCACACCATGCATCTGCTACATTGTGAGTTTGATGATACATGTTAAATCTCTCTCTCCCGTCTTTCCTGTTGCTCTCTATGAACAAATAAAGTGACAAATCCCAAAGAAAAATTGCAGCCACCGTATGTTGTACTGATTCTGTGTCACAAATATTTTGAAGGAATTACTGCAAAATTAAACCCCAATCAAAGGCTGACCCACGTAGATTCTTGTGCAAAAAGAGCTTCTGTCTTCAGGTTTTCAAAGTGCAAGGTACATTTTGGAGTGCTGGCAGCTGAACATAATGACCAAACACAAGTTGAACTGGTTCAAGAAATCTTGTAATGCGTCAGCGCTGAAGCTGTGGTGGCCAAACAATAAAGCCATTAATCAGTGGTTGAGAATGGAAAAAGTGATGTACGGCGTTATTCCCAGTAGCTCTCTCACTCACTGCCAGTCATTTTGTGATTGTGCAGACAGTGTTTATCCAGCTGCCTCTGACTCAGTCTATTCATTGCTGTCCCTACCATCTTTTCTCTCTTCTTTTCCTTTCAATTCTGGTTCTACTTTTTCCATTTCTTTGAGTGTCTTCACCCACCTCCTCAAGTCATCCTCTCCTCTAACACTACACTTACTCTTTTTAATACTGGTGCATTCTTCAACAAGTGTCCCTAATTTTCAATGGTACTGAGCCCATCTCATTGTCTCATTCACACTATCTGCCTACTCACTTAAGGTGTACAGAGATGTCGAAGCTTCTTTAGTTACAGTGCTTTAGGCTCAGACCATAGTTGCATAGTTAAAGAATGGCTTTATTTTAATGAACAGTTTCACTTCAGGCAGTTATGCTAAAATATAACCTGCTTGTTGAATTACCATTGGCCCGGATGGAAGTACGAGGCAAGCCCCATTTTAGGGGCACAAGACAGCCCTCTTTCTTGAATCCCGTAAGCAAGATTTGACCAAATATCCTTTGAATATTGCGGGATTTGAATAAATGGATGAATATATGGACTAATTTCTTTTTTATTTACATGTATCCTAAATATGCTATAGACCATTAGACAGGTAAATATTTGGTGAAGAGAGCAGGTATCTGAGCATAAATCACCCGTGTGTTGAATGTGACATCCTATCATCAAAGTTGCAGGACACTTGGGGACAGATTTAAACAGTGTTCAGGCTCTGATCCTTAACATCAGTGACAAGGCCATGTAAATGCCTTTTGACTTCACTCACTCTGTGTACCAGTATGAGAATATGCCCACATGTAAAGTATTATTTTATTTATACGAATACTTGCGGTAGAATAATTTGGAGTTGCCTTGAGATATTAAGCTGTTTTTCTCCTCCACTGACTTACAGTATAATGAGTGCAACAGTGGGGGAAAAAAAGTAGTTTGCCGTCAAAATAATCAAAAGTAAACAAAGTCCTGGGAATAAACAGCAAGGAAATGGTTAAGAAGATTTTTGAGCAAGTAGAGTAAGAATGATGACTTTTAGTTCACAATAGAAGGTGGGCAGTGACTCTTTATTGACTGGAATGGGAAGATAATTGCACCACTGGGGAGCCAGCAGTGAGGCGAGGTGAGACGGTGGACTGATGACCAGGTCAACACAGGAAAAGCAGGGCAGCTGCAGTTGAGGTAGCGTCCATAGGTTGGCTGGAGTGCAGGGCTGGACCAGGGCCTGGAGGCATTAGTGTGTCTTTCCACCCATAGCCTTATGCGGGAGCACAGCAGTTGAAGAGGGCAGGCAGACACTGGAGAATCTGGGGAAGGCAGGGCTAGTGTGCTGTATCAGTTACATTGGCTCAAGTGAGTATTCTAACAGGCCAGATAGGAAGCAGTGCAGTAGTCAAGAGTGGAGATGTTCACATGATTGAACTAGAGCTGTGTGGGTGAGGAGGGGTTTTACAGATTTGGCAGATGATGTAGAGCGCAAACCTGCAGGATCACGTTGTACAATGCAGGTGCCGTGACAAGCAGTAGGCTAGAGTCACATTGAGATTCTCGGATACACATGTTTGTTTGCAAAATGTAGGGAGTTCATAGCATTGAGTTTTATTAATGAAGGTTTGGTGTGTGTGTGTGTGTGTGTGTGTGTGTGTGTGTGTGTGTGTGTGTGTGTGTAATGCGATGAGTTGGGAGAGGATTTAGCTACAGGAGTCTCTAGTTGATTGCTCTGTGAGGGCAGATAGGTAGGGAAAGCCATGGCAGCGTTTCAGCAGATTGCTGCCTTTGCTAATGACACCGAGGAGATTAGATGAGCACTGCAGCACTCTGATGCAGGAGCGTGTGTGCATGTGTAGTGGCCGAGGCCAATCAGTGAATGGTACCCCGCTTAACAGATTACAGGGACGGTCACTGCAGGCAGGACGCTGCGTGTACTATCTAACTCATATAAACACACATACATACTTAAACTGGCAGCACAAACATGCACACGCGTTTGCACACAGATTCACAAGGATGTTCATATACTCACAAACATGGATGCACACTTCAGTGCAATTTCATTAATCTCAGACACAGGGGTTTAATGTTCAAGTATGTTTTGAAGTGTATCTTCCTTTCCACTGAACATAATGATCATTTTTATGAAGCCGCACTGCCTAGTCACTTTGAGAGTTAGTCATCAAGGTACTGCAGTAGTTCTGTAATGTTAATGTTAATGGAAATGTGTTGGAAGATGAGTTGCCCCTATTGGTTAAATTGCCTGATTTGATTGCTTGGGAAATGGACCTTGTACGGTGATGGCATTGGTTGTCAGAGCATAAGCCATTTAGCAATATTTTTCAGTTTTCTCTTCTCTCCTGTCTGTCTCTATTTTATTGCCTGTAGATATACAAACTTACAACATTCATCTCATTAACCAACAGTGTATTTTGTGTGTGTGTGATGTTGTGCGTTACTCTTTCAGGCAGCTTGTGTGCCAGTGATGCTGAGTAATGGCTGGGAGCTTCCCTTCTCAGAGATCATCGACTGGAATACGGCAGCTGTGATTGGGGATGAAAGGCTGCTATTACAGGTAGGTCTAAAGTTGTAGTTAATCAAGAGTTTTGTCAATACTGCTATGAGGAAGAAAAGCTGCACACTGCTGTTACATTGCCAGTTCCTTCGTTTTTATTATTATTGTGGCATATTTTTGACCTCATAAGGTTTTCATCAGGCCTGATCTTTTATAGGGTTGGTAACACAGCAGCAGTGTGCAGGTGTTCTTTGCTTCTTATTCCAGTCTGCATGTTTTGTCACATAGCATGTGCAGAGTAATTATTGATGTGTGTTTGCCTCTTGGAATCAAGATTGCTACATATTTAAGGACATCTTTGGCTTTTCTTCCTAGTTATGTCCTGATTTGTGAATTTGGACCACTGTCTTCTAAAGCTACTGAATATCTGCATCAGATTTGTTGTATATGATAGCCGAGACACACTCATATGATTTATTGAGGCAGATCTTGTAGTTGTTCTACAGTCAGTGTATGTTGTGAATTAAGTACCCTGTGTAGACTATGGGTTTCTGTTTTTGTTCGGTCTGGGCTAATTTAAGTATGCTAACATTTGTTCACTTGTGTCTCAGATCCCCTCAACAGTGCGCTCCATACACCAGGACAAGATCCTGTCCCTGAGACAGCAGACCCAGCTCCTATGGGAGGCTTACTTCAACTCTGTGGAGAAGATAGTTCTGACCACACTGGAGGTACACACACACACACACACACGCGTGCGCGCGTGCATTCATACATTCATGTTCATGTTACTGCTGCAGTTACAATATTTTTTACACTTGAAAACAACAATGCATGCTCGCAAACAAATGCACACAAGCATAAAAAAGAAATATGGCCTAAATCCATTCCTTCATGGTTTTTTCATTAATTTCATTAAAGTCACAGTCATTGACATTGTACTGACAAACCTACAAGTGCAGACTGTGTAGCTGCAGACATAATACCCACAATGAAATATATATATATATATAAATATATATTGTTAAACACTGCTGTCATGTTTTTGAGGCTGTTTCTTGCTGTGGCATGGCTATCAATCATGTCAGTAGTTTGTTCCTGTCAGAGTCCATTTATCTGCATTCTTCCTGGTGAGCAGCAGGCTATCATACTACTCCTAGAATTACAAACAAGCGAAGATGAGAGCAGGGAGGAATGAAAAAGGATACGGGAGCAAGGCAGAGAAACAGACAGGATTTATAAGGCTGGCTGTAAGTAAGGCAAGATATTTCACTGCAGGTGAATGCAAGTTATGCATTTGTTCATAATCACCAGCCACTTTGAGCAGTCGACCTCTAAGTTATGATAAAATACATGTATCAGCATTTTGTTTTGTATTTTGTTTGATGAATGTTTGAATCTTAATTTTTCAGTTTAATTTTCAGTTGTGTTCCTGTACATGTAAGCCTCATTGCTGACTGCAGTTTACACTATTAGTCACTGTCCTCAGATAGTGTTGCAGAGGCCCTGTCCCAAGAGGTAGCAAGTTAGGGCGCTAGAAAGCAGATCTGGGATTTTTGTGTCAGCAGGGTAAGATTACAGCCCCAAGAAGCTGATCTTCGATCTGTTTATGCTCTCAGTATCTAAACCCTGTTCCAACACATGCCATAGTACAAGACTGGTAAGAGGTCAGTTTCAAATTAAATCCATTAGTGAGCTCCCCAGCAAGGGGATTCTGGATACTTTATTGTAAACAAGGTAAAGTTTCACCTCAAGAATCTGTTTATCACCACAATAACCTACAAGTAAACAGGGTTTACTTTGCTCCTCAGCTACCCCATAGCTCCTGAGAATGCTTAATATTTTATTAAGGTATTCTGTCACTCTGCAAGAGTCTTCTTGGAGCTTGGGTGGAGTGGGACACAGTTGATGCTTTGGGCCTGTAAAGCCTGCTGATACATTGTGTGTGATATTGGGCTAAACCAACAAATAAACTTGTAAATTCAGGTTAGGATTACAGAACAGCTCAATTGATGTTACTGTTTAATTATATTCTGTCTTGTGATATAAATGTATTTAAATGGAGAGGTGGATGTAAACAGTTATACACTGCAACCAAAAATAAGCTTTCCAGAAGAAAACAGTGAAAAGAGAATTGAATAATAGGATATAATATGAGAAGACATGACAGCATAATGAAAACCACTCATTTGTAGGCTGCAAGTTTTTTGTTTATTTGAAGTGACTCGCTGTTTCAGTTGTTAATTAGGGAAGTGCCAGAGGATGTGTGTCTGTACTCAGGATATAAGACTGGAATAATTATTGCTTAATTTGAAGTATGTGAACACGGAAGATCTTGGCTCAAAACTAATTTTTTACTGACATTTTACTGACAATTCACAGTGGCTGTACTAATACTGTATCTTGGCCTTGTGATCTTTTTTCTCTGAGTCACACAGGAACAAGGAGTATTGTGGACATTTGATTGATATTTGCCAATTGCAATCAATTGGCCACTTTACAGAAAGCATTCATTTGGATCTCCTCTTCTCCCCTATTTATGCAGATCATCCAGGACCGGGTACTGCAGCACACTTCAAGGAGTAACCTCATGTGGAACAGTCTGCCTGGAGGCCTTTTCACCCTGCCTCAGTACTCCACATACCTGGGAGACTTCCCCTTCTACTACGCTAAGCTGGGTCAGTAGATCATTCATGCACATGCTGCTGTATCCTAAGAACCACATAAATGGCACACCCTAAGGTTTCATAGATTTATTTCCATTTATGACACAACACAGGAACATCTGGTATGTGGCAGCTGTTGAATGCTCGTAAACTAACATGTGAATTAGTGACATTGCCACAAGCTATGCAGTATATCTTGATTAATTCATGATTTGTCCGAGAAGCTCACCAATTAGACCTGCCATGTTGTATTTGTGCTTGGTTAATTGGCAATATATGCAGCTTGTTGCTGACATTGGGATTTGGTTAACTGGCACCTTTTCCTTTACAAGCCTAATTAGACCTTTTCAGTTACACAGTATGCCAAGTAAACAGCTTGAATTAAACAAACACAATATAAGAGATGCTCAAAGCTGTCAAAGAGGTGTTACTTATAGCTTTATGCATTTTAGAAATTGATAGTAACGAGGTATGACAGTAATGCCCAAACAACTATGCTGATACTACTTGCTTATAAACTACTTCCAGAACATTTAACTGTAGGGTTAGAGTACATGCAGTTCCATGTTCAAGTGATAGTACTACATACCTACTGTGAACGTGATTCAGGAGATCAGACAGATTTGCCTCAGAATTGCCTATTTTCTTATCTTTGATGTGTCCCGGCTGTTTTCAGGTGTTAAGCCATACTCCAAGTTTACAGCAATCATTCATGTGGTGACTCCACTGGTGTCCCAGTCCCAGCCAGTCATGAAGCTGCTCTTGGCTGTGGCCAAATCCCAGTACTGTGCTCAGGTAATTCAAACTCCAACACACTGCAGTATTCGCCTCACACAGCTGTGATCAGATTGACCTGATCCTCAGTGGTTACTGCTTGATTCTGAAGTGATGTGAGTTCCAACTATAATAATGTGGAGCTAATTTATCCAACTTCAGTATTTTATTCATGCTGGAGATGAAGGAAATGCTATACTACTAATTCACACTGAAATATAAGTATATACAGTGCATCCGGAAAGTATTCACGGCGCTTCACTTTTTCCACATTTTGTTATGTTACACCCTTATTCCAAAATGGATTAAATTAATTTTTTTCCTCAAAATTCTACACACAACACCCCATAATGACAATGTGAAAAAAGTTTTTTTGAATTTTTTGCAAATTTATTAAAAATAAAAAACTAAGAAATCACATGTACATAAGTATTCACAGCCTTTGCCATGAAGCTCAAAATTGAGCTCAGGTGCATCCTGTTTCCACTGATCATCCTTGAGATGTTTCTGCAGCTTAATTGGAGTCCACCTGTGGTAAATTCAGTTGATTGGACATGATTTGGAAAGGCACACACCTGTCTATATAAGGTCCCACAGTTGACAGTGCATGTCAGAGCACAAACCAAGCATGAAGTCAAAGGAATTGTCTGTAGACCTCCGAGACAGGATTGTCTCGAGGCACAAATCTGGGGAAGGTTACAGAAAAATTTCTGCTGCTTTGAAGGTCCCAATGAGCACAGTGGCCTCCATCATCCGTAAGTGGAAGAAGTTCGGAACCACCAGGACTCTTCCTAGAGCTGGCCGGCCATCTAAACTGAGTAATCGGGGGAGAAGGGCCTTAGTCAGGGAGGTGACCAAGAACCCGATGGTCACTCTGTCAGAGCTCCAGAGTTCCTCTGTGGAGAGAGGAGAACCTTCCAGAAGGACAACCATCTCTGCAGCAATCCACCAATCAGGCCTGTATGGTAGAGTGGCCAGACGGAAGCCACTCCTTAGTAAAAGGCACATAGCAGCCCGCCTGGAGTTTGCCAAAAGGCACCTGAAGGACTCTCAGACCATGAGAAACAAAATTCTCTGGTCTGATGAGACAAAGATTGAACTCTTTGGTGTGAATGCCAGGCGTCACGTTTGGAGGAAACCAGGCACCGCTCATCACCAGGCCAATACCATCCCTACAGTGAAGCATGGTGGTGGCAGCATCATGCTGTGGGGATGTTTTTCAGCGGCAGGAACTGGGAGACTAGTCAGGATAGAGGGAAAGATGAATGCAGCAAAGTACAGAGACATCCTGGATGAAAACCTGCTCCAGAGCGCTCTTGACCTCAGACTGGGGCGACGGTTTATCTTTCAGCAGGACAACGACCCTAAGCACACAGCCAAGATATCAAAGGAGTGGCTTCAGGACAACTCTGTGAATGTCCTTGAGTGGCCCAGCCAGAGCCCAGACTTGAATCCGATTGAACATCTCTGGAGAGATCTGAAAATGGCTGTGCACCGACGCTTCCCATCCAACCTGATGGAGCTTGAGAGGTGCTGCAAAGAGGAATGGGTGAAACTGCCCAAAGATAGGTGTGCCAAGCTTGTGGCATCATATTCAAAAAGACTTGAGGCTGTAATTGCTGCCAAAGGTGCATCAACAAAGTATTGAGCAAAGGCTGTGAATACTTATGTACATGTGATTTCTCAGGTTTTTTATTTTTAATAAATTTGCAAAAATCTCAAAAAAACTTTTTTCACGTTGTCATTATGGGGTGTTGTGTGTAGAATTTTGAGGAAAAAAATGAATTTAATCCATTTTGGTATAAGGCTGCAACATAACAAAATGTGGAAAAAGTGAAGCGCTGTGAATACTTTCCGGATGCACTGTAGGTATAATAGTAGTATACTCCAATATAGCATTTAATGTGCAGCTGTTGAGCAGTCAAACATCAGAATGCACATAATACCTGTAATTTCTCAGTGACCTATTAGGTTTCTGATATGTTGTGGAGCATGTGTACAGTAAATCCTGTCTTTTTTCAGTGGCGATTACTGCATATTACTCTGGATTATTATTATATATATTATTATATATATTATTCTGGACTTGCAAGTTCACCAAAAATGTGAATTCAGTTTTCCTGGATTTAAAACTGTATGGCTAGTATGAAGGTGTCAGCACATTTAGTTATAACATTTACAGTAATACAGTGTGTTGTTGTCACATCATGTAGGTGGTGTGACAGTTCTAAAAATAGATCTGCAGTTTGCATGAGGAAGTTGTTGCCTTCCACATAAATAGGGTATAAATAAAAATAGGGCTTTGAATTGAAACAAGGCCATATTGATGTGCGTACATAGGTATGCAAATGAATGTATTGCATGTGTTCAGAATGATGACTAAGCTTTACCTGTTTTCCCTTTTGTGCAGGTGATAGTTCTGTGGAACTGTGACAAGCCTCTTCCTGCCAAGCACCGCTGGCCTGCCACCTCAGTCCCTGTCATTGTTATAGAAGGTGAAAGCAAGGTAAAAAACCTCAGCCTTATACTTCTCTCATTAGGCAATGTTGTGGCCATTTCACATTCAGTGCTGGAAGCCTTCAGTTGAATTCAACTCGATGTAAAATGTAAAACCCCAAAGTTTCTTACCAAGTGGTCAAAGTACATGGTGTATTGTGCTGCTTCTAGCTCATCTCTAAGTGGTTTGAACAACAGCTACTTTTCTTTTCTTTCCAAATTGACAATACGAACTATTGAGTTTTGAATTACTCTTCAAATCATGGGATCAGTGCAAAAAGAACAGGCATCAAATGCTGTCATGCGCAAGCCTCAGGTCCATTTGAACATAAAGGAGCTTTTTTAATTTACTATTCACAGCATTTAGTATGTCTTGGCTTAAATTGTGTAATAATGTGATTAAAAACCTGCTCTCTCATTGTTTCTTCATTTAAACCAACAGTCTCCCTGCCTTAATATGGATGACTCAGTGTAATGATGGCATTACATTGTCACAGAACGTGCCCATCAGCCAAACCTAATGTATATTTACTAACACAGTAAAGGAGCATTTGTCAATGAGGTCTCAAACATATTATGGGTACACAAAATAGGTGTGAGGACCAAGGACAAAAAGGACTTGAATTTTAAGCACAGTTACAAAAGCTGTGACAAAGGTGCTATAAAAGAAGTCAATCAGCACTCTGATACTGCACATGAGTTTTCAAAGCAACATGAGACTGCTAGTTTTTGAAAAGCTGCATAATTATTTAATATGTCAGGGATGTGACTGGCATGCAGCATATAGGGGCTTGGCAGGGATTGCGGTCCTGACTTGGTTACCTTGAAGTGTCCTCTTTCATCTAGTGTTTGTTATTTAGCCCTGTAGGTTGAATAGTGATGTGGCTACACTATATAACTGGCATTTAGATCATTGTGCACATATTTCTAAAATTGGAAACCACTTTATAAGCTCTTGTGATACGGAGTTATTTGCATAGAAACATGCCAAAAAGCGGAGGCTGCAGGGCTCATCAGGGAGCGAAACACACTCCACTGCTTGTAGATTTCTATCTGCATCAGTGAAATGCTGTATTTCTGCTGTTATTGGTGTTATGTCAGTTTGAATATTTGGCTGACTCTGCTGTTAGCTCAGCAAGATGAAACAACTCTGTAGCACAAACAGACATGAAGAGTAGCGCTGCTTGTCAGGCAGATGTACGTCTCATATGGGCCCTGTTTAACCACCGATTGTTGCTGTTGATCTGCATTGTGTAACTATTTACTCCCTTTTAGCAACCCGTCACATTTTCTTTGTGTGTGCAAATCATTGCAGGTGATAAGCAGTCGCTTTCTGCCCTACGACACCATCCCCACTGATGCTGTACTCAGTCTGGATGAGGACACCGTGCTCTCCACCACAGAGGTCAGACTACCAGGAAACTACAGCAAACATTACTTTCTTAGAATTATTTGTTCCTGGATCCTTGGTCTCATGTCTTCCCTCCCCTTTTCTGTCTCTTTGTTTCTCTCTGTTCTCGGCCCAGGTGGACTTTGCCTTCACCGTGTGGCAGAGTTTCCCAGACCGCATTGTTGGTTACCCAGCCCGCAGCCACTTCTGGGACAGCAACAAGGAGCGGTGGGGCTACACTTCCAAGTGGACCAACGACTACTCCATGGTGCTGACTGGGGCTGCCATCTATCACAAGTACTGACACGCTACTGATTTTTACTCCTCTGCCACTTTATTGCATTTCACTCCTCACCATTGAAATTCAGTTTGCATTTAGGTCAGTACTAACACAATTCACACTCTCTCATGTTCTCTCTTAGATACTACCACTACTTGTACACCACCTACCTTCCAGCCAGTCTGAAGACCATGGTTGACCAGATGTCAAACTGCGAGGACATTCTCATGAATTTTCTGGTGTCCTCAGTCTCTAAACTACCACCCATCAAGGTCACCCAGAAGAAACAATACAAGGAGACCATGATGGGACAGGTAAGGCAGCATCTTTATCCCGTAAAAGTAGTATTTTATTTTATGCCTGAAGGTAGAACAGGATTTGTGTTGATTTGTAAGGAGAAGCAATACATTACCTGTTACTCATCTCTTTCATGGCTCTCAGAGGGCAATCACTGGTTGCTCTAGTTTTTAGTGTTCATCTGTGTGATCATCATGATCGCAAAGACGTTGATATTTAAAGTTGTCGTAGTCCCCATACACAATAAAAACCAAAGCAGTAGGAATGTCTCTGCTTGTAGAAGCTACATTCTGATTGCCATTCTTTGATTGATAGTGGAGAAATTACTGCAAGTATGCTGTTGAGTCGATGTGTGGAGTGAAAGTGGCAATTTAACATCTAGACTCACATTGTGGAAGTGTGAGGAAGCTATTCAAAAACATGAAGGAAATTCTTTACACTTGATGTAACACATTTTTTTGTAATGTCCAGTGACGTGTTTTTTCTCTTTTCACAAATTCTGAAAGCTGCTCTTAAACGCACCAACACCTGCCTTTGAACTGCACAAGCCCACATAATCATTTATTTTTCACAATGACGCTCAGTGTTGAACAGACAGAGACCCATGTCTTTCCTGATTATTGTGAGGCTGATGGCATTTAGACACATTGTACCACTTAAACCCTAACAGTGTTAGCTGTTGGAACAGAACATCGGTCATTTGTAAATTTGAATTAAAAATTAGTTTTCTTGCAATATGGCCTTCAATAAAAAAAAACTCATGAATAATTACAATAGGCTCTGAAAGGTCAGAGTAATTTATGATGCATTATTCATTGTGTCGGTCTCTCTTCCTTGCACTGCATGTACCCCCCCCCCCCCCCTCTCTCTCTTATCACCACCTCCCACCTCCAGAGTTCCCGGGCGTCTCGCTGGGCTGACCCAGACCATTTCGCCCAGCGTCAGACCTGCATGAACAAGTTTGCCAGCTGGTTTGGCACCATGCCCCTGGTCCATTCTCAGATGAGGCTGGACCCAGTCCTGTTTAAAGACCAGGTGTCCATACTGCGAAAGAAGTACAGGGACATCGAGAGGCTATAACCCTCCAGAGCCCCCCCGCTCTCTGGACACAGCAAAGACAGAGCGAGGGGGCGGACACGTAGAGAAACGCAGAGCCTTTCCGTGATTGTATGGCTGGATCAGCGGAGAAGCAAATGGGACTGGGTGCAGGGGGAGAGGAGGAAAAGAAACTAGAACAGATGTGGAGGACGGCACATTCACTGGTCTCCTCCATTTCTCCTTTCTGCCCTCTCTCCTATGTTTATTGGAGGATAGCTGAGCACACAGGTCCCACTATATAAACTATGACTACCACCAACTGAAGGACACCTGAGGACTTAAAAACTGCTCAACTTTGAACTGAAGTGGTCAAAGTCATGGAGTTGGAAATCATAGCTTGCTGCTTCAGTGGCAAACCACTCCCAACTCCAGCCCGCTGAAAAAGACTGTTTGTTCTGCTCTGTACACTCTGCACAGGTTACTGAACATTTTTGCTGACAAAATATTATTGATAATTATGAGTATGAAGAGGATAACACTATTTTGGATTGTGTTTAGCTATTTTTTTTATACAGTGAATGAATGGCCAGCACTACTCTCTCTGTATCGTCTTAATTAAAACCAATAGCAGGGTGGGTGAAGAGAGGGATGACCACAGAATTGAGTTATGATCGTTAATCTGATATTCACAGTGCCTCAAGTTTATCTAACGGCGTTGGGATCTGGGAGTCTGAGAAAAAGACATGGTGCAAAGAGAGCACCTTGATCTTGCTGCTTTGTGTTGTTTTATTTTTTGTTTTTGTTTTTTTCATGATTTGGGATTTTCTTTATAATTGATGGAATAATGGACCTTGTAGTATATTCTTCAGGTCACGTTTCAATTTTATTCCTTGTGGAAGTATAATGAAAATGAATTTTTATTCAGTTGACCAACTAAATTGTGATTATGTGCCATTCTGAACATTTCTTCCAGGTAAAACTACAACAGTCTTACACAACTAGCTAGATTTCACTGAATTTGCTAAGCGGGAATAGATATCCACAAAAACTGAATAGAAATGCAGACAAACAAATTAAATGGAATTCTCTTCTTCATGTCTCTTTTTAAATATGACAAGCTAGAAGTGGTACTTAAACATGTGCTGGCCTGAAGAACAATAGAGGATCGTAAGAGTTGCCTTGGTTAAGGGAGGCTGAGCTTGCCAATTTAGCCAACCAAATGGTCTGTTTTAAACACAAACCACTGTGAAAACTGGGGAATGCATCTTTTTGGGCCTGGTTAGCAAGGGATATTTATATACAGTTATTGTCTCCATGCCATAGACCCAATTTCATTTTGTCCAGTGATAAGTTTGGCAGAAGCCCAGGCTGGGCTAACACTGCTTTCATCTCGGAGCATCAAAGAATGCTTGATGCTGTCAGAGTTGACACCATACTAAATAGACTACTGTATTTTTCCCACTGTTGTGAACAAATATGACCTGATTGATAAGAATTCTCACCCAGAATGTGTGATACTGTTAAACTTTATAAGGAAGAAATTAGCACATTTGGGGAGATATGCTCTATAAAGTAATTATTTTCATTTGTGGTATTTCTTCAACATAAATACATGCAATTAGAAGCCTTTCCATTTACGGTATATTTGCAGAATTCCAATTTGTATCTCCGATAATCACTGATTTAAACAGCCATTCATCTCTGAGAGATTCAAGTTGGCAACATGCTGTTGTTCTTGGGCCATGTTCAAGAGGCAAAATGTAAAAGCAGGATGTTCAAGTATGTTCCGTAATTCAGTATGTCTCATAAATGACATCTTGATCAGTTTCTATATGTTAGTCTTCTCAATCTGAGACACATATCTCATTTACTGCAAATCTATACATTGAATGCCAAGTGTCAGTGGAACATGAAATTGGGTTTTTTTGCAGATGGATCAATTGGCTAATTGACTTGAATCATTTCTAAATGTTTGCTTCCATTAACAGTTGCGCTTCGTTTTATTTCTGCCTTGATATGTCATGTTAGGTTATCTGAAAAGGTTAACGTAATTTGATGAATCTAGAATGTCTGTAAATCACTGCATTATCAACTCAAAGTTAATCTGTCCATGAAGTGTCCCTGTAAAGCAACATTTCTATAGAAATCTAACCACACCTGCCCTGACAATGATAAATGATCATTTTGGTAAGCTTCACTGTTCTGTACCCTTCACCCTAATATGTGCCAATAGATCAAATATGATTTTGTTTTTACGTTTTTTTTTTTTCATCTGATATGAGGACTGCCATGCATTCCCATATGTACTTGGTTCATTAATAGTACTTCCTGTCTATATAAGAAAGTAAAGCTTGTGAGAATGAGAGGGGGGAAGGAAGGCTAGAGTGTCCATGAGAGAGCAGAGAAGGGTGCTGCTGCATTGTATTTTTCACTTCTGAGAATGTGCTATCAGCTTGACAGCAAATAAACAATCCTAGTATTACTAAACTCAGTGCTATAAAGACAACTGAATATGGTCGTGAACAGAATCACAATTCAGAACTGAACTTGGTGCAATATTTAAGATTACATTGTCTCTATCTTTGTCTTTTCTTCCTTCCTTATGTTGTTGTTTCAGAGGGCAGGGGGTTATATATTGATGTGCCTTCAGAAGAAATACACTTATTAGTTTTTTTCCCATCTGCCTTGTGCAAGAAAGAGGTCCCTGTTTTCATTTCATAGTGGGTTCTTTTTTGTTTTCTTTATCAATATCCAGTAACACATAATGGCTCCCTAAATGATATTGTTTAACACTGGAATGCTACTAAGACTTATCACCACACACCTGATACCGACATTCCTGCCTTTTCTGTTGTAGGAACGTTTTTCTTTTACACGTACTGCCTTGTATTACTGTACTTGCGACATCCCAATAGAGGGCCCCTCTTTCTGGTTGTCACAAGTATAGTAATACATGTAACACACACACATAATTCTCACATACACAGTATTTATCAGACAGGATTGTGTCTCGGCTGAATCTCTGCCTGCTTCCTTCACTTTCTTCCGTAACCGCAGACCTAATTTTATAGAGATTAAAATGGAAAGATAGAGGAAAAATCACAATTTTGTAAAAGAATTTTATAAAAACAAAACAAAAAAAATCAATAAATGAAATGTTTGATATAAATTGACTGTCTTTGTGTGTTTGTTGTCTCACCATTGATATTTATTTCATACTGTCATCCTTTCCAAATGTTTAGGTTTGTCTCCTTGTTTTTTTTACACAAATATTGAATCAAACTTAAAATATTACAATTACATACAGAATGCTGTAAAAGACATACCTGTATACACATACAGTACTTTTTACCCATCTCATTTTGTCATCCCTCTCTGACCTGCTGGCAACCCACTTTCTGGCTTCCCAAACATATTTTGCGTGTTGGGTTTATGCACTGCGCCCACTGAGGGAGAGCCAAACTAAATAATACCTTTAGCTTCCTCCTTGTGCGTGTGTGAACCTCATCCCATGCCAAGAAACTGCTGTGTTTACATAAATCTGTGTCAGGATGATTGGTTTAGACACGCTGCATAAATAACAGCATCTATCCAGGATGATCCCATGGTGTATGAGAGCTGCCAACTCAGCTGGAGCAACAGCTACAGGAGAGATTGCAAACCCCAAAACACACACACACACACACACACACATGGACACCAAACTGGGCAAAACTCTTAAAGCAAAAAGATGTGCAATGTGTGAAAGCTGGACCAGTGCCTACCACGGGCTAAATTATCGAGTGACACGCCAAAAGGAAAAGCATTTGGACAATTACACCAAGACCACATCCACTCTGCAGGGCCTGTGGACCAAAACAGGAAGAGATCCAGATGTGTAATGCTTTGTTGCACGGAGTTAGTGGAAATAAGGGATTTTCCATAAATCAAGGAGTGAAACTTCCCTGCACTGGGGGCCTATCCAATGTCATAAGTCTGCTTGTATGATTTAATGGTATGCTAATCAGTTCATCTTACTGATGAGATGTGCATCTGCAGTGGAGATGGATCTCAGCACGCATGCAGTCAGTCCCTACTGTTGGATTAAATACTGTGACTCCAGGCCAAGTTTGACAAATGTCCTTCCCTTTCTATCAGCTTTACACCAGATATTACTGCAGCACGTTTCACTCGGCAATATGAAATAAACGTTTCAGTTTCAAATCAGTCTCACTGATTTCTATGGGTTTGTAGTCTTGCTGCCTTGATATGTGGAAAATTATGTCAATATGGTGGCATCGCTCTGTTGGAGTTAACTTTATTTTGAACACTGCAACAAAGAACACACCACATGATGGATTATTTTGTCACCACATGTCCCCCCGTTGTGTTTTGGAATGAAGTTTGAAGCATCGCTGCATATATTTAAGAGGGAAAACTTCTTTTTAACAACAAGAAAACCATCACTAATTATATCTGATAATATATACCAATAAATAGATAAGAAAGAACTATGCATAAAAGATAAAAATAACTGATTTGAACAGAATTTGCAAACTGCAACAACTGAATGTCATTCAGCGCCTCATAGAAAAGTAGTTTTGTTACAGAAGAGTAGAGGGGGCTCCCTGTGGCGACATAATTGAATACATTAAGATTAGGCACATTATGACACTATTTGCCAGAAACAATTCATTTCACAGGATTAAAGGAATCTAATTCTTCAATCAGTATTGGCCTCGATAAAAATCTGTCGCTGCTTTTAGCCCACATCTCCTCTGAAGGGGTTTGTGTGTGCATGTAAGGTAAGAATGTTTCAGTAAAATCCAAAGCACAAGATGTTTTGTTTCATACAGCTGTGCCGATAATAATAGCCTATAGTTCTGTTTCGGTATGTAGAGATAAACAGATGTTCAGGCTTTGTGACTCACACCTTGTACGTCAGCAAAGCAGCTCATCTAAAGCAGGAAAGCATCAGCATAGAAGTGGTTGGTGTCTCTGAGGCTGCTTAGATGTATCTGTCATATGATAACAGGAGACAGCAATCAGCTATTTGGATAAAATTATCTTGTTTAACAGATGGCAGCTCAAAACTGTGTCACCATCCAGACATGGCTGCACAGCATTGCTAAAATGTGTCATATACCCATTTCTGTGCATGCTGCACAAGACATTATATATCTATACAAAAATAGCTTGATTCAATGTGATCATGAATCAGTGATGCAACACAGTGAAAATCTCCATCCAATTTTAAATTGAACACCATTTTAAATTCCTTATTGTCTTGCTTACATCTGTTAGCTTTCAATTGTGAAATCATGTTTAATAATTTGGCCTAGATCAATAATTTGTTCATCTCACAATGACGCCTCTGTGCAATTATGAAATGTGGATGAGAACGATCTGATTGGTTTTGGAGCATATTTGCACACATTTAAATACATTTAGGGAATTACTTACACTTAAATGTAATAAATACTCACTGCCTGTGTTATTATCATGTGATTGTGATGTATTATCACGCAGCTCAACTGCCTTGTGACTTTACCATGTTTTCCATGTATATTGCCACTGCAGATATCCAGCTATACATGAATGAATTGATTTGATAAATCAATTCTCAAACCACGCTGAGAACTAAATTTACCATTAATCTAATGATGTGTGATGACTCTGCTATCTACCAGCCATCCCAATACAGCGACACGAAGCCCTGCTGCTAGTAAATCATAAACATGCTCAACTGGCAGCAGTTCTACTGCAACAGATGCTGTAGCCTATGAGACAAATCGGCTTTACTGAATACCAATTTTGTAATTTGATTGTAGATGAGTCAGTCTCTCTGTCAGGCATGTTTCCTCTCATCTCTGTATCGAATATAATGTTTGTTTTTTATAGTCTACATGGATGTCCAGTTCCTTATGGAGTATTTTGTTCAGATGACTGAATGTGTTTGTTAGGCTGTGGTAATGTCAGTGTTTCATCCTCATGTAAATATTGTGTAACCTATTTAGTGTTTCTTCTTACATTTTTCTTTAAATTTACTTTCATTGATGAATTAATCAATTAAACATAAATTTAATTAGTTATTCTTAGGCCTTTCTCCCAGCAGACCTTTTGATTTACCATAGCAGGAATGCACAGATGACCTAATAATGTTGATGTTGGCTCTGTTCTGTTTAAGTGTAAGCCATGCTAGCAAGACAGCATGTGTATTAACAGGGTCCTATAACTGAGACCCCTGAATGGAACGCAGAAATGAATGCTATTAATTGCACCTGTGCTTCCTGCTATGACATGTCAAAATGTCTGCTGGTATATTGGGAGATTGAGAGACACAGTTGGTTTTAGGTTGCTCTGTTGATGTACAGGAGTTGCAATAGGCCTGGGTCATAACCAGTGTTACAACATGGGAACAGTTGTTTTCAAAAGATTAGGGACCAGATGGGAGCAGAGTCGGCAGACAATCGCATCCACAATACAATACCATGAGTGCACACAGTTACTACTGCACTGTATTGGACACTGGGTAACCTCAGTGGGAAGTGAACCCCTAACAAAATTAAAATGTATATTATACAACTACAACAACAACAATGTAACATAAATAATAATAATAATAATAATAATCATACATTTATTGGATTCTCTATCATCTGCATGCGTACTTTGTAAAACATAACACACTGTATTTTAATAATCATATTTATTGATTTGTTATTCAAGCACCCTACATGTCCCTGGTAAGCACTGTGCCACAGCGCCCCCTATCTCCGCTTAGTGCTCACAGCGGGCTGTCTGTCAGAATTGGCCTCAGCAGACTCCTCCTCCGCCATTTTTGACTGTAAACATCCTGCCGATTTTAAAAGGACAGCGGTGAGCGGGAGGAAGGCGACTGGCGCCATCTTGGCTGTTTTAATGAGTACAACAGGGGAGCATTCGCTGGGAGAAATAACATAGTCATCATCAATTTCACTGTAAAAGGGGTACTGTCGGTAAGTGTGTTTGCAGCGGAAATATGTTCGCGTTATTATGTGTATTTTACGAGACGAAATAAGCATGCACGTTTGTATTTATTTGTTGCGGCCTTCACTGTACACGGAGCCGTTAGCCACCAGCTAACGATACAGTTGTGCTGGTAGAGGGAAAAAAGTATGAGCATGTTTTTATATGCGCCTCGTTCTTGTGTGCTTTACTTACTTTTCATGGGCGAGTTGAAATTTTGTCGCCATTTTAAAAAATACATAATTTTACTTATATGAAGTTACATCGATTTAAACACTTCTGCTTCACATGCACAGCTTACGATTTCATTGCTCCTTTTGTAGTTAGCTGGCGGCTAATTTAGTTCGTCCCACTTGATGGCGCCGACTATTTACTGGCGTTGACCAACCCCTTGGCGCTTTTAACGTTTATTAAGTGCATACATAGCCACGTACCGTTCACTTTTAGCTGACTTGTCTGACTGAAATTTACGAATTCACGATTCATTGAAGTAAAGTACGGGAAAAGTGTCGGTAACCATAGGCAGACATGTGCATTTCCAATATTTGCCTCCCTGACTGGGAAATAGGCGGAACTTGAATGAAGTAAGCGCTTGTTTTGATAAAATCTGCGCTGCGTTAGTATTTTACAACAATGAGTAACGTTAGCGGTTAAAGTTAATTAATTTAAGCATAACAAGAGACAAAACAGGCCTTCGATGGAGCTTTATCGATTTTAGGATTAATGTTATAAACTATGTTAGCCAGTAAGCCGCCGACAAGACTTGCGTTAGCTAAAGTTAGCGTACGTTACTATGAACAAGTTCCTTTGAGAGACAATAGACTCTCATTCTTGTCAAGTAATCCGCAGGCTAACGTTAATAGTAAATAGTACTAAATACCAACGTTATCTAATGTAGCTAAAACCACTCCTCATTGTTGGGAAAAGTTAGATAAACGTTTGTCATATTTGCAGTGTTGTTGCCTAACATGCCATAAAGGGAAACACGATTCCTAACTTGACATAGAAATGGTTCAATCTGTAAACCTGCTAGGTTTGCGTACTTTTTAAAAATCAGTTATAACGGCAGATGTTATAGCCTGGCTATTCTGATCAGTGTTGTAACAGCTGGATTTACCACTGGATTGCCGATATCCGGCTCTTGGCATTATTGAGCACGGTATTCAGTTTAAAAAAAGAGATGACTGGTCTTTTTCACAGTTTTGTTGAAAACATTAAAGTGTTGCATTGATTCTGTGCAGCATTCAAACTACATTTTCTGCAACTCTATTAACAAATTTGTCCAATATCATGAACTGTCAATCAAGAGGATAGTATTGCTGAAGTTTGCTGAAAATAACAAACACTTCTAAGGGATGGTACTGTGCTGCTAGTTTGTTTCTTGCATAGTGGTACTTTGTCATTTTTGTCCTGACCTTTTTAGAATGGCTTCTCCCTATACATAAACTAATCACTTGTGTCTTACAGGTAAACCATACCGCAGTGTGAGTGTGTGAGCCAGGGGAACCAGGGCAATGTTCTACGCCCACTTTGTCCTCAGCAAACGTGGGCCGCTGGCCAAGATCTGGCTAGCGGCCCACTGGGACAAGAAGCTGACCAAGGCTCATGTGTTTGAATGCAACTTGGAGAGCAGTGTGGAGAGCATCATCTCACCCAAGGTAACAAGACAAAAGTGCAGTCTCTGCACTCTGATGATCCTCTGCAGGCTTGACAAATGGCATTTTCCCCCCCCTAATTTTTTCTGGGCCTTTTTCCTCTTAGGTAAAGATGGCACTGCGTACATCAGGTCACTTGCTCCTTGGGGTGGTGAGAATCTACCATAGGAAGGCCAAGTACCTGCTTGCTGACTGCAATGAAGCCTTCATCAAGATCAAAATGGCTTTTAGACCAGGTAAGGAGAAATGATGAGCCAAATTACTACTGGAGCAAAGTACTTTCTGTATTTTTCTTAAAACTTTCCTCACTGAAACGGTGAAGACTTCAGTGGTTTTTCCATCTTTAACAAGCAGAGTTATGAGACTGTAAGGATGAAACACCTAGACATTTTCTGACTTTGTAATTGGTTTTCCCAAACAAAAACAATTTTCTGAACTGTTGCAGTGGTACTGACTCGGTATGGTTGCTCTTTGTGAGGCATAGGAGTGGAGTACAGTCGTATTATAACAACTTCACTACTTGTATCTGTGTTCAGGTGTGGTGGATCTACCTGAGGAAAACAGAGAGGCAGCCTACAATGCCATCACCTTACCTGAGGAGTTCCATGACTTTGACCAGCCACTTCCTGACCTTGAGTAAGTGCACTACATTTACTGTTCTCATTTCATCCCCTCATTTTTTGTCTTACACACTTTCATCAGTTGAAAGGTTGATTGGTCTGTATGGTGAGATCCTCGTTTCTGGCACTAGTACTGGCGTGGTTCAGTTTGTGTCATTCAAGCACCAACAGGTGTACGTGTCCCTGATGTCTTTTTTGTGTTTTATCAAACAGTGACATAGATGTGGCCCAGCAGTTCACCCTGAACCAGAGCAGAGTAGAGGAGATCACCATGAGGGAAGATGTTGGCAACCTCAACCTCCTGCAGGACAATGACTTTGGTATGACACTATCCATACTGATGTGTACACTCATGCTGTCCACTACATATGTATGAGTAGATATGGCCATTTCTATATAATTGTACATTTCAACATGCGCAAATCATACTGCCGAATAATTTTAGATGGCATAGATTATCATTACATTCTGTCAGAATATATCAATAGAATTGTTGTGTAAAACAAAAAAAAACTTCACATGTTCATATTGTATAACATCAACCTGCTGTACTCTTCAGCTGACTTTGGTATGGATGACCGAGAGATGATGCGTGATGCCAGCACGTTTGAGGAAGATATCATGCACGGTGCCACAGCCTCTAACCTTTTGCTGGAGGCTGAGCCTGGCCCAGCCAATCTCCCTGACAAGTCCAACCACATGGAGTATGATGACTTTGGGGACAGCTCCATGGCCAACAGTGATGGGGGAATGTTGGGTGAGCAGTTTTATGTATTTATTTTATCTCAGCATAGACTATATTAGAATACAGTACACTTTGTTCTGTGAGATATTTATGATTAAGTAATAAAGAATAATTGTCCTGTTTGTTATTTCCCAGTTGATAAGCTACTGAGCTCTGAAGACGGAGGTGGGATTTTTGATGACCCTCCAGCCATCACAGAAAGTGTCATGATGCCTCCAGACCATGGAGACGATGAGGACGACTTTGACAACCTCCAGTCACGTAAGTTCTTTTGCCTTTTTTGCAAAGCATATGAAACAGGAAATTCTGATTTATCTTATAAATTCTCTCCATTCATTTCTAATAGAATTACCATATTTCTATGAAGTACATTTAGAGAATAGTCTTAACTGCTTTTTTTAATTGAGTACACGTTGCAGAGATCAGCTGAAAAACTTGCTTAGTCATGTACCAATATAAGTGGAGTGCACATTGTGTCACAACTTGCCTGTTTAAAGGGAATTGCAATTTCTGTGTTGTAGCGGGTCCAGACAGCCCAGACTCTGGCCCAGCAGAGCCACTGCCAGCAATGGCTGATCAGACAGAACAGACCACTCTGGTTCACAATGAGGAGGAGGCCTTTGCCCTGGAGCCCATTGACATCACTGGTAAGACCCTCACCTTTCTGTAGCCTGTACTTAAAACATTTTGTTTTTTATATTTCTATTTTTGTATATACTACAGTCTTATTTCTTTCTTTTCTGCAGCACTTTTGTCAGTCTTTTCAAGGTATCCATTCTCTAGATCCTTCATTATTTGCTATTTTAAATTGTACTCGAGAGAGGCAGGAACTCAAAATGGTGCCACACAAATTTGCTAAAGGCCAGGATTGGCCAATATGACAATATATGTACTGAACACTGAGACAGTTTGTCAACCAGTAGAGATTTTGCTATACCTTTTCTACCAAGGTAGCTAACCCTTAAGTGTCTCTGGTTGTATTGAACAGTTGCAGCCAATGTTGCAAATGAATGAGCAGGACTGCAAAAAACTCAACAACACAGCACTGATATACAATTGATCTATGGAACGCTTAGCATTATTGGACAACCATAGCATATGAACTGAAACATTACTGCTAATGATAGTGAAGCAGTCATGAAGTTTTTTTGTTTGGTTTTTTTTTTTCTTCAGTGAAAGAGACCAAGGCCAAGCGTAAGAGGAAGCTGATTGTGGACAGTGTGAAGGAGCTGGACAGTAAGACCATCAGGGCCCAGCTGTCTGACTACTCTGACATTGTCACCACCCTGGACCTTGCCCCTCCCACCAAGAAGCTTATGATGTGGAAGGAGACTGGAGGAGTGGAGAAGCTTTTCTCTCTGCCTGCTCAACCCCTCTGGAATGCCAGGCTGCTCAAGGTGCATATATTTATATAAATATACATGTATTTGTGGATAGTTACGTACATGTGTCCACTTATAACTATGTGAGAACATATTAAAACTATCAGCCGTCTGCCTGAAATCACCCAGAAGCAATATTACCACTTGGAGAACAGCAATGAGAAAGCCACACCAGAGGTCTGATTCTCCAAGTAGCACTGTTAAATGGAAGAGCAGAGAGTAGATATATAATATTGTATGTTTCATTGGCATTCTGTTCAGGTTGTGGGGTTTAAAGTGAGAACAATGAAGGAACAGGAGGTGGAGGAAGTCATTGGTTGTGTCTGTCTCTTTTCCCTATCCTTTCACACCCACACGTTACCCCTCTAGAATACTGAATGGAAAATGTGTTGATGCATAATTTAGCAGACCTCTTCTCCTTTTGCCTGGCATCAGTCCTCACTAACAGTCCCTACATTTTTATTGTACTACTAAGTTAGTCTAAAGTTTGTATTTTTCTCATGAAACTTCCCACCAAGTTTAACTGTTAAATCTCTGTCAGATGTTCACACGCTGCCTGACGCCTCTGGTGCCAGACGAGCTGAGGAAGAGGAGAAAGGGTGGTGAAGCAGACAGTCTGGATGAGTTCCTCAAAGAGCTTGAGAACCCAGAGGTGCCTAGAGAGGAGGTCATGAGTCAGCACAGAGATGTTATTGGTAAGTCTTGCTGGAAGAGATGAGAGGAGGTCATATCCCAGTGCAGACATGTCATCAGTTGTGTGAGAGGCAAAGAGACTGAGACACCATCAGTTACTGAATAAGGCTGTATTCACTTTCACATTTCTTTTTACATTCTATTAACAATCTCCCTTATTCATCTCTCAGACCAGACTATCATGGAGGAGCCCAGTATGCTGGCAGCCTCTGCAATGGAGGGCAGCAGGACCACCCTGGATGAGACAGTCATGCCTCCACCGTCCACCCCCCGTGGTGTCAAACGCAAGACCCTCGACAAAGATGCCACCCTTCCTGTGAGAACTAAATGTTATTTTTCTTGTGTCAAAACAATGGAATTGTGATTGCATAATTTCTTCTGAGCATTTCATGTGGAGGTGGCCAAATGTAGAAGGCCTGTTAGAGGCCTTTAGAGTTGTAGAACCATACAATACATAACAAATAGGTTTGCACCGACAATGACATTGCTTGCATTTGATTATTTCATTTCAATCAGATCACATTGGTCTCACATCAGATGAGGATTTTTGTACTGTGAATTTTAAGCAGTAAACTTGGGGAATGCTTAACAAAATGGGAGAAACATGATTAATTTAGTTGACTGCGCTGTGTCCTAACTTGGTCCTAACTCTGGGGCTCCTGCTTTCCCTCTTTCAGATGGCTCCCTTGGAGCCGCAGCAGCAGGTGGCTGAACGCTCAGTCTTGTCTCAGAGGTTAGACATGCCTCAGGTGGATCTGCCCCTGGAGGAGGGCAGTCTCAACCTCACCCAGCTTGTCCCCGAGCTTGACCTGCTTGGTGACAAGGGCAAAGACAAGAAGGATGATAGCGATGAAGAGGAGGTGAGGGCGAAATAGTGGCTTTCTCTGGTACACTGGAAAATTGGAGTTTAGAGAAGTAACTTCATAGTGATACATTTTCTAAGTTTGATTAAAAACTGCTATAAAAGTGCTATAAGATAAATCACTAACAAGTAAAACAGAACAAAAACAAATGGCATAGCTTTTGGGTAAAATCCCTGGTAATACTCTAGTATTATTTAGCAGTTTATAGGAAATGCCTTTTATATGATTGTACGTGTGTTGCTGTATGAGCCTGGGCCAATTAATGCTGATGACTGTTGTCTATGGTCCTCAGGAAGAGGAAGGTCAGGCTGGAGACCAGGATCAGGAAGAGAAGAGATGGAACAAGAGAACCCAGCAGATGCTGCACGGTCTCCAGGTACAAAAAAGATGTGTTCAGATTATGTTAAACAGATTTGAAGTAGGCTGAAACAGTTGTCATAGTATTTGTTTTTAAAATTGTTATGTGTGCAGATTTCATTTTGGTTTGGTTTCACTTTTGTTTGTCACGTGCAGAATATTTTTTGCTGTATAGGTTTAAATCAGGAAAGCACTGTCACTCTTTTCTTGTTGTTTGTCCCACTCTTTTGATGGAAGGAGGTGAAAGATGAGCATCACTTGCGTGTTCTATTTGTTTGATCCTCCCTGGTCAAAAGAGAGAACTTGGACTGACACTTTGTGCTTCTGTCCCCATAGCGCGTCATGGCTAAGACTGGCGCAGACTCAATCAGCCTGCTTGAATTGTGCCGGAACAACAACAAGAAGCAGGCAGCTGCCAAGTTTTACAGTTTCCTGGTCCTCAAGAAGCAGCAAGCCATCGAGGTCACCCAGACTGAGCCCTACAGCGACATCATTGCCACCGCTGGACCAAGATTCCACCTTATTTAGACATTGAAAGAACAGACAAACACTCTGCTTGCAACAGACATACTTTTTTAATTACTCAACTTTTTTGCCTTTTTATTTTGTTTTCCTGTCAGCCCATTTTTTTTCTGGGGAAGGGGAGGGAGTAGTGGGGAAGGGGTTGGAAACTTTAAAAAAAAAAAAAAAAAAAAAAAAAGGATTTTACTGTACTACAGATGGAATCATGCAGTATTCATTTGATTCAAACGGAGTGAGGAAGAATGTTTAACAATATTTATAAAGCAACCTTTTTTCAGTCACCAATTTGTCAGCTTTGCTTCATTATGTTTTGTAAGTTAAATTTCCATTGTCTGCTCATTCCATAAATTTTGTACCATTGCCCCTCTCACACCTGAAATATGGCAGATTTTAGATAAAGAGCCCTGTATTTTCACATGGAATCCCATATTGACTCTGTACATGTTCTGGAAAGGTACTGTTTTATTGCTCAGAAGTGTAAACTTTCCCACCTTCTCCTTGTTGCACTTGTTCTTTCATTATAAACAAAATTAATCTGTCAAAAAAATTGGTAAATCTTACCTGGCATTAAATATCATGTTTCAGATGTATAATTCAGGCAGTTTATCAGTTATATGTAATATTTTTTGTACCTTTTTACGTTTATGCTTATAAACCTTTTTGCATTATGTAACTAGGTAATGTACTTGTTACAGTTAAGTTCAGTATCCCACCTTTTTAGTCTTCGGGGTAACTTCTAGTTGTGATACATCTGTAAAGATTTGAAATAAAGTGTTTTAAGTACTTGGTAACTGGATGTTATTTATTCATTTTGTTGTGCTGTTTTTGATAACTGTTTATAAAGCTAGATCTGAAGGATAACGTTACATTGAAGGAAACTGTAGTTGTACAAATAATTGCCAGTAATTTTAGAAAATACTTGTTATACCTTTCCAGTAGTAGTGGTAGTAGTAGTCCAGGTCCACCATGAATTCACGTAGTGAGGGAATAGATGAGTTTCGATTAGAGATAGTCTCTTCTTGCAGCCCAGCCAGCTATGGATTTGTGAAACACAAAATAAAACCAGATGAGTGTATTTAATACGAATTGTAGTATCTATCACTCGTGTTACTATGCCAATGTTCTAATTAATAAAAACTCCTACCCACAAAACAGCTTTTGATTTCTCGTAATCCACAATGGCCACAGCTGAAGGGGGAACTAGACACTTAGCCTTTGTTTCTATACAGACAGGAAAACGGATGCATTTTTACCGGAAACGCCCGTCACTGAACACTGTCCTTTTTCCGCGTGTGGCGGCTTCGAAATGGCTTCACGTAAAGACTCTGGTTCAGTACCTACCCCTGTGATGGCTTCTACGGGCGGCACGTTGGACTCCCCGGTGAAACAGATCCAGATTGAGGGACTGGTAAGTGTCTCTACGGTGTTGTGTAGCTGCGTATTTAATATCGACGACGGGCGGCAGGTAAATCGGTTCCCAAGTGTTACCAGATGCAAGTGCTAGCTAAAGTGTGAGCATCATCATGGCGGACAGATAATGTGAAGCGGTGCCCGGTTCAGTTTAATATCTTAACCGATGCCTGTAGTGCATCTTGGGTTATTAAATCCAATAGATGAACGTTACTGGCCAACAGAGATAATATTTGCTGTTTACAACCCCACAACTGATTATCAGGTTAATAATAGCTAGCTAACAGTGGCTAGCTGGTGTTTAGCTTTCAGAAAGCGTTACAGAGACGTTTAATTTTAAAACCAGGAATCCCTGGTTGTCTGTGTTAAGGGAGCACGATAGGATGATGGTGCTTTTTGCTTCCTTCTCACACAGGATTATTTTCCAGAAAATACGAATGTAAGTAGGAGCTATTTGTTAGCCTTGCTCATAATCGCAAGCATTATTTCTATACAGTAATGTTAGGCTACAGTGACTTTATTGTAGTAACTAGCTATAACAATATTTATTCATTCAGTATTCTGCCATAGTCGTCTGGTAAGGAATTTATCAATAAATGTCCTCAATTGCAGGCTTGAGGGTCTGTGTGCTTTCTTTGAAACATAATCTATAAAGTTTGGTTATTTAAAACCAACCGATGTGCTACTTTATTGGTCTCTGTACGGAAACAATCCTTAGATCAACAGGGTATGAATACAACAATGTGTTTGCAATGTTTGATTTAAAAACAAAAACAAAACAAAGGTAAAAAGCAGCAATAAATAGCTGATGTGCTTGTTCCATTCTCCATTGTGTCCTTACAGCACAGAGTAGCTCATTGTTCTTGTTCTCTGGTCTATTTTCACGTGGAAAGAAGGTTGCTTGTGAGGCTGTTCTTCAATTCCCCCCTGTGTTTTATACTTGACTTATGAAACCAGGTTTGGACTGATATTTCCCCTTTTTGGTGGCACTGCTGCCAGGGAGTGTATCTTAAAGTTTGCTTTGGGCAATTGGAAACAAATACACGCTTGATGCTTTTGTTTGTTGCTGTTTTATTACTTATTTGAACAGATCTTGTGTTTTACATTTGAATTGATTATTGCCTTTTTGTGTGACTAATCTCTGACCGTAAATTGTGAAACATTTTGAAATTCAACTTCAGACAACCTAAACATTGTAGTATTTTTAGTCTGTAGTACCTGTGTATAAACAGCAGAGGACAAACTTGCTTCATTGCCATGCACTGAAATCCCTCCTCCTCCTGCCCTAAACTGCACTGGACACAAAGCTCATTTGCCTGGTGTGCCTGAACGCAGTAGCAGGACTTTAACTTGCCAGCTGCTGCCTTCCTTTTATCTTGCTCATTAAAGCTGCCCTAGAGTCCTGGGCCCTAATTTCAAATCTAAATATTTCACCTCAATGTGTATTATTTAGACCTCTAATGAGATTTTCTTAATTCATTTTCTAAGCCTTATCAACCAAACATTTTAATCGCAGCAGTTAAATTAAAAATAGTCGAGAGCCGTTTAGTGTGTGACCTCATTTGGATTCAGTCTGTTGAAGGAAAGGTGTCTCTTTCAGGAGTTATGAAACACGTTTCACCTGAATGCATTGATATGCTGCAGTTGCTGCTGTGTTGCGTCATGACCCGTCTGTCAGAGGTTTAGCTGGAGGGTTGCCCACAGACAGCATCACCACTGCTGTGTAGTAGAATTGGATTGTTTCCCTGCTTTTGAAGAGGTTTCAGAGTTGATGTTGCCACAGGAGTGGAGTGCTGCACAGCAATGGGTTCCATTAAACACAAACTGAGATCACATAACTGCCTGTAAGTTTGAAAAAGACTATTCATTTATTCTGACGTCCAACGCGCGTCAGATACGGGTCTTATTCACGTACCATGAAAAAAGGAATAGTGAAGAGCACATTTTACAGGACATGGCATTGTGATTTGTGGTTTGAAAGCTCTGGGGGATGGAAAAGGCAGGAAATACAACAAAATCAGTTTAATTTTAACATTTCTTTTAACAGTGGCAGACATTTTCATTGAATATATGACTCAGTAAAACACTGTGCCAGAACAGTCTCTTCTTTCCCCCGAGGCTTTTCCGCTTGCTTCGGGTTCTAAGCCTGGGCTCGCCAGGATGGTGTTCACACTACATGATGTGACGCAGATCAGTGGTAACGCACCCGGACACAAGATATAACATACTACCCTGTGTAGAGACATATGCTACCATCTGTTCAGTACAGTTACTAACTACTGTGTTTGTTCTATCACTTCTTCATAATGCAGAATCTATAGTTTATGTTCACTTGGCATTTTAAAGTTGTAAATCCTTCAGATTTAGGTTAGGCTACTTGAGGTATCATCAAGTGTGGTTTAATACTACATCAGACACTCCTTGAACAGTCAAAAATACAACAGAAGAGCAACCTAGTATCTGTTTACAGCACAGCAAAGTTGAGCGCAAAACCGAAATGGATTCACTAAGGGATTTGAATAGTTTCTGTTTCATAACCAGATTCAACACTGAAATCAGATTTGATACTGGATTCATTTTGGATAAAATACTGTCAAAACCCAACTGCAATGCCTCACGAGAGGTAAAGCTGGTTAGAGCGGGTTGGGGGTTCGATCCCCGGCTGCCCCCTGAGCAAGACACTGAACCATAAGTTGCTCCCAATGGAGACCAGCACCTTGCATGGCAGCTCGGTCGCCATCGGTGTGTGAATGTGTGAATGAGACTTAGCTGTAAAGCGCTTTGGGAACCGTGAAGGTTGAAAAGCGCTATATAAGTGAGATCATTTACCATTTACCTACATTTTTTTAAAACTTAAAAATAAATGTAAGCGTAGATCCCTGACATTTTTTGAAAAGATCTCCTCAGGCCAAAGCTGGCAGATGAAGCTGGGAGGCTGTGGCGGTCTTCATCCATGGCTTCACCCAACAGATGACTCGCGCCACACAAAAGGGTTTTTCTCCGTCAAGTATATTACACCCAGCGTTGAGCGTGGAGTCTGTCTACACATCAGTGGTGCAAAAAGAAAACTCATTACGGGATCGTCTCTCTTGCTGTACTTTCTCATAACTTGAGCCCCGTTGTGGCGGGAATATGAGCCCTTTTGTGTGAGTGAGAGAGAAGATTTATGATAAGAATTAAAGGCAGCCAACTGGGGATTTGGGCCGCAATTGATTTTGCACAATTCAATTTTAAGCTTGTTGATTTATAATACGCTGTCCACATATCAATCTCGGGCCTCTCCACATGTTGGTGAGCTCACTGGGCTAGCTACTGGTGAGCTAGATCAATAAAACTGTGTGTGTGCAACAGTGCTGGAGAGGGTTAGCCTGTGTGCATGTATGTGTGTGAGCTTTCCAGGCTTTGCTTACAATACCTTATGGCATTTACTCAGCACCAGGAAGCCAGCCCAACAAATCCACTGAATCCTCAGCCCTTCCTTCCATCCCTTTCTTTTAGTGCCGACGCCTCTTCAGCCCCCCTCTTTAAAGCATTTCTGTAGATTCAGGAGTTTTCTTAAAGCCCTACTTTATTTATTTGACCTTCCTGGAGTAGTTTCTGACCAATTGTCCATGTCTCACCCCCTCCTTTTCCAGACGGATGCTATTTAAGTGTGTGATGAACAGATTGCCAAGAGTTAGATAGCTGAAAGCATTGTGTATCTGTGCTATCTGCTCTCACTGATGGAGGGAGACTAGAAAAGCTATTTGCTGGCAGAAAAAGGACCCTGAGCTCAAAGGGGCAGGGGCCAGGGGGCTTTGAAAAGCAGCCAGCGCTGCCAATTCTGAGGACTTCCACTGTAGCCCTCTTCTCCCCCACCATATCCCCCCCACTGTCATTGGTTCACTTGTCTGCTCTCCTGGCTCTCACCTGGTCCTTTCCTGCTCTCTTTGGTCATCATTTCCTTTATATTTCTGGTTTCTCATCTCTCACATTTTCCTGTTGCATTTCCTCTTTTCCTCCTTCCTTTTGCCCTGCCCCACCACTTTCCCCATTGAGTTCTCACTCTTACATTTTCTCACTCTTTTCACCCCCCTCCTCCCTGACCTATTGTTCAGACCTTCCTCCCCTCTCAGTCAGAAAAGCCATGGCAGGCAGGCAGGGAATGAGATTTGTTTTTCTCCCCACTCCACCCCACATCATCTCTCTTCTCCCGCCCCGAGCTCTTTTACTTGTTGCATGACAGGTCCAGCACTCTATTGAAATAAATCATCTCCCAAGACAGATGCATGTGTGTGTATGCACGTGTGTGCGTGAGCCAATGAGACGAGTAAGGGCTTCCTCATGGTGGTGATGGGTGTTTTGATGTGAGCATGGCCCCGGGACTACCACCCTGTTCTTGCATGTATGTGTGTGTATGTGTGTATTATTAATGCCTCTGGCTGTGACCTGCCCACACTGTTATCAGCGTGATTTATGCTCTCCCCCTCCACCCTGTGCTTTCAGCTTCTTGTCCTCTTCCCGTTCACTCAGACGCTCTGCTGTATTATCTGCTCCTTTGCATCGGCTGTTTTATGTTTGGTTTTTTTTTTCTTTTTTTTTCTGGTCAGTGTGTCTCACAACGTGTAGGTGTATGTGCGTTTTGTGTCCGTCAATGTGTGTGTAGAAGTAAGCCATAGCCCTTCCCTGCTGTCCTTGGGGTCGGTGACGCAGCGCTAAACCAGCTCCTCAATCATGTGGAGGCTTGTCCTATTGGCCCATTTTTATCTGGCATTAAAAATTAAACTCATACGATGATGCATGGACACCCTGTCCAGATGAAGCACGACGATGTGGGATATCAGACTACAAGTCCAAATATACCCTCCCACTGTATGAGGGTAGCATTTTTCTTCAAATTTCACTCGATTCAGGTTTTATTCTTTATGAGTGCCGCCTCTTCTCTCTCTCTAGTGTAAATTGCTAAGCTGTGCTGAATACTTCCTGGCCTTTTGTACGCACTCAAGATTGGTGACACACCAGTGTTGAAGCCTGCAGGTGGTGCTTACCACTCAACTTACCACTCAGCCACAGCCAGTGATTACCTGAGTAACTTGCACGAGAATTACCACTTAACAACGGTTTTTGGTAATTTGGTGGTTAGTGACCAGTGAAGAGTGCAGAATGGTGGCTGGGGATTTCTTATGCAATTTAGTATGGATGTGTGCTCCCAGTCAAACTGAAATTTGTGTCACTTTTTGTTTTGTGTAAGGACGTGAATTATAATGATGCTGCAGCTATTGTGTGTAATTTTTCAGTAGAAGACAAAACCATTTTTTTGACATATTTGTGGAGACCGTGTAAGCGTCAGGCCTCAGGGGGGTGGTTCCCTTGGAAGCAGTTGGCTGACATTTGAGAAGCTGGTTAGCCTAGCTTGCTAATGTTAGAAATTAACTTAAATTTCTTCCATTCTGTTTTGACACAAGGCAGAACAAACATCAAGGATGTATACCTATTTAGCAAAAATTTACTTCAGTCCGCTTCTTTCTTCGTGTCCCTGACAGACACCTCCAGTGCTGTTGGACACTAGGCAGGCAATGCTACATAATTGTGGCTAAAAGCAATGCATGTTTTTGTTTTGCTTTATTTCAGTGAAAGATGTGGAGTAGGAGTTACTTTATAATAGGTTTCCAGAGTGGAGGTGGTGAACCAGCCAAGGGTGGGCTGAACCATGTAAGCATTAGCACCCATAAAGGCTGCACACAGGCAAAAGATGTGTGCTTATTTCTAGGAAAAATACATTTTTCCAATGCAGTTCAGCAGTATTTATGTGCCTGCACACCTAGCACATTCACTACATCACTATTCTGTGAGCTGAATGTGTGCTACCAGATACTGAGACCAAACTCTTTACATGTTTGTGATGCCAAGAAGTATTTCACAATTCAAATGGTCAGAATACATCTTCTGTACCATAGAGAATTGTGTGTGTTGGGTGAGAAAGCCTCCCACTGCACAAAACACAAGTTCAGAGTAGTGAAACAGCTAGCAATCACTTGAACAACTAAATTATTCATATTTTCATTATTTTGATTATCCAGTATGTTGTGGTAGTATTTACTATGGCCTGAAGTCACAATAAAGCTGTGTAATGTGTTAAGGAAAGTAAACTCATGATGAAAATACGTGAAAAGAAAGTTTCTTCATTAAGTATATTCACATCAGGGCATATAATGTTTTTTTTAACAAGTTCTAAATCAACATTATTATCTTGCAATGCTTTTCTTATAATACAGTTTTAATGCACACTGGAAGAAAAGCCATATTATTTTAGTCTACATTTTTTCCCACTGGGATTAATTAAATAGTTTAATGTATTTGTACTGTGATAAAACATAACGTGTAAAAGAACAGAGAAAGGAATGTAGCAAATCTGCAGCAAGAGGGATGAAAAAACCCAAGCTGCTTGTTAAAAAACATCTCAACCAAACTAACTCCAACACAAACTGAGCACAAATCAACATGATGAGCAGAAACACAATTGAATTGGATACCATAAATCAAAGGATGATAAAATACAATAACAAGAAATGCTGTAACAGCCACAAAATGCACAAACTATGGGCACGATAAATAAATTAGCCCCGGTTCAGAAAATGAAATCATTTTTCAGAAAGTGTTATTGAAAGGAGGGTAAAGCCTCCTTTCCTCCCTCTCTACCTCTATTCTGCTGCGGTGCTTTGATACAGTGATTGCCCTTTCTGTTTTCACAGGTGGTGCTGAAGATTATCAAGCACTACCAGGAAGAGGGCCAGGGCAGCGAGGTGGTTCAGGGCGTCCTGCTGGGCCTGGTAGTTGACGATCGGCTGGAGATCACCAACTGCTTCCCCTTCCCCCAGCACACAGAGGATGATGCAGACTTTGATGAAGGTAACCCAGAGCAGTGTTTTTCCTCTCTGTTTGTTCTATCGATCCTATCCCGCAGCTGGAAAAATGCACACACCCACATACAAAGTAACATCACAACAGAGCCTGACATTAATACATGTTAAGAAGCAAATGCCAGTAAACCTTGTGTTTAGTGCATGGAGTGGGGGGGTCTACTGTGACGATAATGTTTGAATGATCCAGTAACAAGGAGGCTTTGGTCTTTACTTGTTCTCAAATGTTGAAACTCCACTAAAGATTGCCTTTTGTTGTAATTTAAATTCTACTGAATGCTGTGATGAATTGCAAATTTGGATGAACAAGTTTTTAATTAGCACTGAGCGCTTGAGTTGACATACCAAATGGCACTGAAAATATTAAGTTGGAACATTTCTGTGGAAAAGTTTGTATTGTTTTGGTTGTAGTCAGTTGGTATTATTTCATTTGACCATGTCCTTGACAGATGAGCTGCAACGTGAATTTCAGACATTGTGTCAAACTAATTCATTAAAAAAGCAATAAAAGTACAGAAGCAACTGGTCCTTGAATCCTACTGGACCTGGTCCTTGAAATACCACAAAACTGATTACCGCCAACCCCCAAACTAAGAGTTTGACAGCTAATTGCGTAAGTTCACACAATATGTTTTTGAGAGAGAGACTGGGGATCACCATTCTTAGCCCACTGAAATGCCACAAGCCTTAAAGAAACAACAGATTCTCAAGGCTACGAGCCAGGTACAGTCATATCAACAGCTCACTGAATGTTGGTGTGTGTTTTCTTGGAGGTGTGAACGTAAGATGTGCCCAGGCACAGCGTTAAGGACAATGTTGACTTTTAACTAGGCTAAATAGGTGCTGGGGTTGATGTGCGAGGGCAGTGGTGCAGGGATGGAATGGCTCCTTTGTTTGTGTTACAGGTGGGTGGTGCGAACGTGCACAGGATTTGATTTAGTCTTTATTCGCACATGTACACTTTTTCTTTCCCCTCCCACCTCCAGTCAGCTTTCGAATCAAAGGATGCCATGTCCTCTGACCTCAGCCCTTCTCCTATCAAGCCTTGTTGTTACCCGCTCCTTGTTACCGCTACAAGTCAGGCTGAAGGATGGGAAGGTGAGCAGATGCAGCAAACTGAGAAAATCCTGCTCTAACAGGCCTCCCCTGCTAACGAGCAACTGTCTAAAATTCTGCTAGATACACAAGCGCCAATGGTGGCTAAAGGTCGTTAGTGTCAGGAACAGCTCACTCTGTCTGTGTGTGTGTGTGTCATGGCTTGTTGTATTGTTGACTTTTGATGCGCTGGATTTTCCGTCTGTCACTCCCTTTAAGTTAACAAGGGCTTCAGTGAGTAGCGCCTTACCATGAACCCGTAGAAAATTTACAGAGCTACAACAGATGTCCTCGCAACAGACTTCAGGTTATCTGTCACCAAATTCAAAATGGAGATGGTGTTGGGAATCATTCATTGTGTGTGTGTGTGTGTGTGTGTGTGTGTGTGTGTGTGTGTGTGAGAAATTGTTTTGAATTGAGAACAGCACAACATAAAGTAGATGACTCTGTAGACTGCAGAATGCTCCAGTCTCTGCTTACAAAGCTTACTTAAGCTATTATCTACTAAATCACAGCTATGGAAAGAGAATTACTTAGTGAAGTGAAATGATGAGAAACATGGAAAATAGATTTTTATGTCTGTACATTTGGTCATTTTGTTCCCATACTTCAGGCTGAATTGTCTACCCACGCACACAGCTGACCAGCAAGACCACTTCTCTCTCTCTCTCTCTCTCTCTCTCTCTCTCTCTCTCTCTCTCTCTCTCTGACATCAAATAAAATAGCTTTCAATTATTGCCTTTTAAATTAGGTGGAGTTGCAGTAGAGGCTGGTGTTCTTTGGAAGTATTTGCTCACACTTCCATTGTTGTTACTAGTGCCTGGTCCACAGCTTCTGGGAGTAATGTTTCAATCAGCTCTTCATTATTCTGTAACATGCAACCTTTTCTTCTGGAAGTGGATGGCCTGAAGTAGGCAGCCTATATGATTGGGAAACTTTGCAAGAGAGGGGAGGCTCAGACACACACACACACACACACACACATTGTTACACCACATACTCGTATACACTCCAGAGGCACAGGAGGATATTTGGCCAAATTGTTTTTGACAGTTGTATAAATTTTTGATGAATTTCTCTTGGATCAGTGTTTTTGTCTCACTGTAGCCCTATCTCTGACTATTGTATTGACTTTCTGATACATATCAGTTAATCGTTACACCTTAGATAAAGCTTGAGAAAGACTCTAGAAAGACTCAGCAGAGCGACACGCACTCTCTTCACCTCCAATCAGGCACTCTAGACATGTTTAACTTCCAAGGTCTGCATTTGTGGCTATATCTCGCTGTGCTGTGTTTTGTTTGCCTGAAACAGTGGTGTGTGTGTGTGTGTGTGTGTGTGTGTGTGTGTGTGTGTGTGTACCTGAATCATCCTACACTGACTCATTGCCTGCTAGAGGCCCCTCAGATCAGAATTACTCCTCCAATCTATCTCTAAAGGAAAGATGGACAGGATTGGCAGCTACGTGACTGTGTGCTTTTTGTGTGTGTGTGTGTGTGTGTGTGTGTTTGAGAGCAAGCACGTCTGTGTGCGTCTGCTATGCTGCTTTTTCATCAACAGGTGCCAGTGTGGAGCTGTACTTGCAGGACAGTCAGTGGCAGCAAATGTGACCAATATGAGTGAGAAAAAGATAGAGAAAGGGAGTAATCGAGCGCGCAGCAGAATCAGCCTCAGATAAAACCTTGGCTGAATCCCAACCCTCCTATTTCCCATGTCCTTGCATACTCTGTCCTTGTATCATTGACAAAATGTATGGAGAGAGATATGTAAAACTGCAGGCACTTATTCTCCAGGCATTGTGCACTAGAGGCACACAAGTAGCATGTTAATAATGTGCTCTTTTGTTGTGGTATCTGCAATAATACAAAGAAGAGGTATCCTGGTACAAAGAGATTATTAGGGACGACGGCATACAGGAAAATTGCATCCCTTGACACACTCACATGAAAACACACCCACTGTGATTTTCCAGATTCAGGAGAGGTGTTTATCAGTTGCAAAAAACAAAAACGATTTGTTACATGAAAGAAGAATTGTAGTTTTCAGATGCCTAAAGCTACTATATTAAGCAATAGTTTGATATTAACATAAAATCTTTGACTGAGGGTGTTGGTAGTACTGCAGATCACACTGAAAATCAACACCTAACGCTGCAGCTTTCAGCTCATTGCTTGAGTGTGCCGGTCCATATGGTTGACTCCTTATGGCTCTTACCGACCTCTGCACTCTGTCAACACATAGTGTATGTTTTTTGAAAATGTCACTGCACTTCCAACTTTTGACAGTGTGTGGGCGTTTATTTTTTTCTGGTTTCATTCTTGAATGTTCTGCAATGCACCTGTCTATTCTTATACAGGTTTACAATGATTTGTTTTTAATTTTTTATACTCTCACCAACCACTGTCATTAAAAAACAAAAACTGTGGGCAGCCCCTCCCCTGCACAAAGTTTAAGGCCCAGTTCCAAATAGCATAGAAATGATGCAAGTGGCTGGAAAGAAGAGCCCAATATCTATCTAGCCTCAGAGATCCAGATATTTTTCATTGGAGGTGGACTAGGTAAATTATGACAACTAGACCATGAATCATGACCCTGGAAACTAATCCCAAGGTATGATAACTGTTGTTTCTATTTATGGGATATATTTTGGTTAAATCTGACTTAACAAAAAAACAAATCGTTAATTTCAGTTGGTTAAACAACAAGTCAAGTGTGTCTCAGTGCAATTCACAGGCTTATATAACATGATTGGGTTGCCTGTTTGACTCGTAAAGAGGGATTATATCAACCTAACCATTGCTCAATACTGCTTTTGGTAAGTATGTTTGATATTCAGCCCATGTCACTAGTATTCAGCAGCAGCAGGAGGAGATATCCTGAAGGTAGAACAAAATTAGCCTGCTCTTCTCCCTTCTACCCCCCCCCCCCTTTCCTCTAACTCACTGCAGGTAAGAGCTACCGCCACCCTTCTCTCTGACCATTTCCCTTCTTTCTTTCTTGGCAATTGACTCTGCTTCCTTCCTTCAGTACTTTTCTTCATCCCCTCTTTATTCTTTGTCTTCCTATGTTCTGTACCAAATTGTCCACATCTACCCCCGAATCCCCCTACCGTCACCTCTACAGCCATTGGAGGATTAATAAAGCAACTCACTGTTGGAGAGAGAAATTATATAAGCACTCAACCGATGGCCTGTTGGGGTAATTAAGTCCCTGAAATGACACGTTCATTTTATGAAAATTGTGTACTTCGATAACCAGGAATAGCTATGCATTTTCTTTTTGGGAGGAAAGCAGTGCTTTGATGCCAACGCAAAAAAAATGAATATTTGGAGTAGTTATTGTGCCTCTGCTTTGAGGGAATGCCCCCACTAGCGTGAAGGTAACCACATTAACAAAATATATTGATGGCAGTGCTTGACTTAATATAAAGATGAAATTGCATGTATGTCTGTGTACATATGTGTATGGGTTTTTTCCCCCTTGAAAGTAATTATTTTTAATCGCAGACTACTTGTGTCATGCTTCACATTGGCCCAGAAGATGGGAACAGTTGTCACACTGGTGAAACAAACAAGTTTTGCAAAGTGTCCTGTTTTCAGTAATTAGAGATGCGTTTTTGCGGGTAGGCCCCTCAGTCAACACATGATGGTCTTTTCTTGGCCAAGGAGCGTCTCATTTGGACATTTGACATGACAACATATAACAAGGTTGTATCTATTCCAGTCCTAACAAGACACTTAATTAAAAAGAGCATGGAAAGTTACTCTTGATGTATAAACAACCTGTAGTCATTAATGAGGTTGATTTTGCTGATTGGCACCCTCTTTTCAGTTTGTTATTTGTTGTTTATGTGACTCCTGCTGTCACTGTTTGAATTACTTAGCAAACCAATTAGCCACACAACTTCAGGTTGAAGTGAATATGATTGGACTGTGAGATAGAGAAAATGCCTCCCTGCGAGGGAAATCTGGCTGCTGAGACTAAAGCATTAAAGGAACTGAAAGACTAGAGAAGTCCTTCCAACATTCCCCGAGACTCTTCTTTTTTTCATGGACCTTCTTAAAAGGATTTAGTATCATAAACACAGTTGTGTCTCATCAGGGACACAGAATGTTGATAACATGTCAGTAGTTGCTATCATGTTCACATTTAGTGATTTCACGAGTGATTTCAGTCATTTTTTTAGTGAAACGGTACCAGACCACAAATGTGTTGAAGTTTATAAAACCTCTTTTTAGAAGTGTCTGCAATACCTCATATGTGTGTGTCTGTGTTCTTGAAACTTCCTAAGGACCTCAAAAAGGCTCAATTTGGAGGCACACCCATGTTACATCCCCACGTGTTTTTCCTTATTTTGCCTGATTAGACCTAACCCTTCTCAGGACTGTGTGGGTGTGTGTAAGCTGTGCTTGATTGACATATTCCAGACTCGCTGGTTAGCTTTGTTGCATATTTCAGGAAAATTGCATTTTCACCATTTATATTACCATGCATATTATGGTGTCCTCACGTCAGTCCCAGCAAAGCTTCACTCAACCTCAACCTGAGCAGAGACCTAATCAAACTTTACTTACTTCATTTACTCTTAATTAGCTTATTTAACAACTTTGGGGGAAAGTGGCATGTACAACCTTCCTGCAACCTGTTAAGTCTTGCTTTAGGGTAATGTTTCACGCTTGCTTGTAGAATACGACAAGTCTAGAAATATTCTTATGTTGTCTTACATGCAGTGTATGATAATGATATAGCTCTAAAGATTTTCAGTTGAATTCAAGTCTGGGGGATCATTGTTTTGTTGCCACATCCAACCTTTTTCCAGCCCCTGTCTATTTGCCATTAGGTTCTAGGATTTGTTGAGTTAATTCGTCCTTCCCTCTGAACAGTATACCTCTCTCAAAGCAGACATTCCAACTTGTCAAACACAGGTGTAAGTAATAACATTAATCGTGGCTGCATTCCATTTACAGGTGTTTACAGTTTTGCGTACTGACTCACTGGTGTGGTGTACTGGAACCTAAATGGAACAGAGCACTTGTTAATCTTATTAGTTACACCTGGGCTTTTTGTGCTGTGACAAGTCAAAATGTGTGCTGTGAGAAAGGTCGGTACCTTCTATGCCTCTGGCTGCCACACAACTGCAAAGCATAATATATCCACTGCAATGTTTAACGGTTTGCAAGGTGTTTTTTCCAAATGCGTCTTTCTTTTTATGCCAGCCATACATTTTGTGATTGTGGCCAAAGTACAGGTTTTTTTTCATCAGTGTGAAGCACTTTACTCAAAAAAGCCTCTTCTTGGGCCAAGATTTGTGCATCGTACTGGAGACCAGAGTGCCGTCTGGTGGCCCAACAATGTAGATCATGTTAGTGCAAGCAACATAGTATTAGGAGTGTGCAATCTGGCAGAACATGTTTACATATCATGTAATGACAATATTTATCACAATATTTAAATGTACTATATACTCGGTCCTTTTTTAAAATGCTTTCTTCTTTCATAGTGAAAAGAACTAGATGGCAGAAAAATATATCTCTTCTGTCTTTGATGCAATAAACACTCCTTTAGCTGAAAGAAAATGGTCTGGCCATTCATATATCTCTGTAAAGCTGTAAAGGGTCAGCTGTATCAAGCTAAAATGTGTGACAGTAGTGAGTGTTAGGGAGGTGAAGCAGGTCCCTCAAGCTATTGACAGACAAAATAACGTCAAGTACACGTTCCTAATAGCGATTCTCGTACTTGTACTTGTGTTGACTGATCTGTCATTCTTCGGACTACTCTTAAAGACGGTAATAGGCATGAGCTTTTTATGTTAGAAATCACAAAAGCAGTTCTCTGGGTAGAAAGGTCTCTACATAACTGTAGAAGTAATACAAATTAAACATTTCTTTATTTTATTATTTTCTACGACATAGCCTATGTTTGCAGTATTTAGCAGACAAAGGCTATTGCCATCAGCCTGGCTATGCTAGTTGCCTTACATTTGCTAGCCAGCGATGTTACCAATACTTAAGCTACTGTCAGAGTCCTGCTCTTCTCCCAACCCACCTCTTTTCCAGACAACATTTTAAAAGATCTCTACTGAATGTCTTCCTTGTGAGAAATACCCAAATATAAGATAGAGATAAGATAGATAGATTAATTAAAATTAATATTAGCAGGCTAACTCAACTAGCTTGCAAACATTAGCTAGCAGGACTGTTACACTGTCTGCAAAAAGGACAGAGCACACTACCTAGCAGGCACATTTAAATATCTGCCTCAAACATGTGTTAAGTTAATTAAACACAGCTTCCCCTTGTCTATGTCGTAGTGGTGCTAGTATGGTAGAGGGAAAATGGAGCACTTGATAGAGGGAGCTCATATTTAGCATTGTGGAAATCTTCAACTCTGCTTTGACTGTGGTAGGAAAGCTGCGCCATCTGCTTCAGATTCCTTTGGCTCTTCTCCATCCATCATTGTCCATCCAATGGTCCTTGACACCTCCACTGAATATTCTCCTCTTGAGATTTTAGATGATTGCAGTCTCCTTGCCTTCCCTTTATCCTCCCCACCCTTCATTTTCTTGTGGCCCCTTTGCTGTACAGCAGATGCTTTCATTATTTATAAACTAGCCACCTTGCTCTTTGTGAAATCAAACCAATACCATATCATACCAAATTTGAAATGGACTCAAAGCCAGACTGAACTATACTACTAGACTATACTATACGATACTATACTATATATAAGAGTTAACTTGTGCCCATGCTCCAGCAGTGTTTTGCTGCATGGATAGCTCAAAGGTGCTCATCAATATATGTTGGATTTGAATCGTGCCTTACAGGTTAATTATTGTTCAATTCCAGAGAAGGGAGACCATTAAAATTGGCAAAATAAAATGACAAATATCGCTCAAAAAACAACCAGCGATGGACTCAACCCTATTGGGAACCAACGTATTGTTTATGTGAATTTTGTAATAAGTTTGTTTGCTTTTAATAATTTGCTGCTGCTGAATGAAAAGGCAATATTCTTTTTATAAAATTGTTTTTGTGGAGTGGAGCACCTATATCATGAGGCTTAATTAATTTAACTGTAGAGAGTTTGTTTCTTTTTTTGTTTTTACCAAAATGAACTCTCTTGATGGTAACAGTGAAGTGATCACAAAAAACTAAATTAATCTAAATGAAGGTGTGCTACCGATCTTAAGGAGTTAAGATTGTACACGAGAAAAACAGGTTGAGATTTGAAATTTCTCGATTGTAGATGTATCTTTTCCAACTGGCATGCTAAAAAAAATTATTATGAAACTTTTTGGCTACAGAGAGAACATGCTGAAAAGAAAAGTGTTCACTGGAGGGTAAAAACAAATTCTCAAAAATTCTTAATCTTCTTATACCAAGGCAAAGCTATGGGAGTGAAAACATAAACAGAACTAATTAGGGCCAATTACATCAGCATTTTCCTCCAGTAGGGTCTAAAAGGGTAGTCCTTGGTTTTTGGAACTTTAATTGTCATCTGTGGCAGACATTTTCACAGTGGGTTAATTGAAGTCAGGGGGATTGAAAATGCCTCTGCCATGATCTCTCCACTCCTCGCTGTAAATACACTATTCAGTATGCAGTGAGGCGTGCGTTTGTGTGTGTTTTGTAAAAAGCTGGCCCTCTCCCATTCTGATAAGGTCTTCCTTGGGGTTAGCCCTTCAATAGATCACTCTACCTGCCCCAAATGGGAAATTGATTTCCTCCGTTTTTCTGGCTCTCCCTCAGTGAGGCTAATTAGAAATCACTTGGCAGCCCACCTTTTAAGCAAAATATATAAACATTGAAGGTATCATGTGCGCTGTTATGTATTAGGATGTTGGGGGGTCACCTTTACCCTTTCCCAAGCTCAAAAAACTCTCACTCATTGTCTTTTGCTCCGTGTCCCCAGTCCCTCACCTGTCCTCTCTCCCCATCTCTATCTCTCTATCAGACCTCTGTCTCTCTCACTGTAGTGTAGACCTGAGACTGGCTGTTAGCAGCAAGCTGAGGCTGTATCTGCTTTTGAATGCTCACCTGGCGTTATAAATCAAGAGTGTGGGTCCCCCGGGTGCCGTCACCATCGCCATCAGTTCCACTGTTTTATTCATCCGCTCCTTTGTCTCATCACGATTCTGCCCCACATTAAATTTTGTGTGTGTCTGTGTGTGGAGGTTGGGGGGTTCAGAATGCATTACTGCAGACTGCTGCTAATCCAGGTGGGCTGTAGGGAAAAGGGGGAGGGTGAAAGGTAAGAAGGAGAGAAGGATGTGACAAGGGTGAGAGAAATGAAGAAAAGGTCTAAGCACGACAAGAGAGAGGGGGGAATGGAGCTTTGAGGTGTGGGGATGGTGAGATGAAAAAAGACAGAAAGTTATGAGGGAAAATGAGAGCAACCAAGCAAAAGATTGAGCGTTAGGGCAGGAGAAACTAGAGGAGAAACCGAAAAGGGGAAAAAAACAGCTGTGAGAGAGATGCTTGGCCATAGAAACAGTCGGCAAAAGATGGAGCAAGATGGTGGGGAAGAAGAAAAATGGCAATGATGAGTAAACTGTAGAGCAGCAGTAAAAAGAGAAAAGAAACCATTTTCATAACTAGTGGTGATCAAAATAGAGGAATGAACAAATACTAAGTCCACTGAACAACAAAAGGAGACCAGTATAGTAGAGGATTCATTCCTCCTTTAACCTCTAAAGTCCTTATGACTTTTTATCAAAGAACCAGATATTTGTTAACCCATTTGCTAATATGTTATACTAATGATTCTGTTGTATGCCCATTCAAGCCTTGGAAGTATCTCCTCCCACTTTGCTACACTTGGGTTGTGTTAATCACTGATGGTCCTACGTTTACTCATGCCGGTCTGACGGTTGTAGAGTTTTTTACACAGGTGAGGCCACATGGGATATGGAGGAGACAAATGGTGTGGGTGGCGCTGCAATTAATTGCGTCTGTGTAGGTACTGAGGCATGTACAGAAGAGGCTAGAAAACTGGCATACATAGTCTTTCAGGGTCTTTTTATAGACTAAATACGACAGCTTATACAGTTTAAAGGGACTGCAGAAGTATGGTACCCTCCATACTATACATGCACACTTTGCACTTCCTACTACACTACCTCTTGCTAGCATGCATGCAGTTAAATGAACATATCAAAAAGAACTATTTTTCATTTTTCTCCCATTTAGAAAGATAAACCAGGATATCTGCACATGTGAGCAAACAAACACGCACACACACCATTTCCCCTTCCACATCATCTCCCCATCCCCACTATAAAAACAAAGCCGCGTGACAAGCGGCGCTGTCAAATGTGCATACGGTGAACTCGTCAGTGTGTTATGCACACAAAGCAGCTGCTTCACTATGCTTTCACTTTCTTCCGTGCATCAGTGTGTTCGTATGCCAGTTTGTGGCCTAACATTTTTGTGTGTCTATATGTGCATGCGCGTGTAAGGCAGGGATACTCTCCACAGGGCTTGCTTAACTAAGATTAATTGCACCTAATCCACTGTGCCAGGTGGAACATGGAGCACGGTGGGTGCGCTCACACAAACACACAGACGCGCTCACAAATAGCCACACACATCCCATTATAGCCTTGCCGCTGAAAATTAGCCTTGTACCTCTCCTGACACCCTGGACCAGACCACAACTCGATACCACCATTTACTACCCGACAACTCGCACATTTATCACTGTTCCCTCCTTCCGACAGATGAACACGTGGACGAACAAAATGCCGTGACAGAGGGACAAGCTATCTGCTCTCTCACATCAGCACCAGCTGACCTTGACAATACATAGAAAGAAAGTGTTTGTCCTCTTTTCTCTTTAGAGAAGGAAAGAATGTGCTTAAACATAATGCCTTTGACAGTATTGTCCAGGATGCAGCATGTCTGTAGGAACACGTGCACTGTGAGGCACAGTCAAGTTTTACTAAAGTAGTGGAAGTGAGACAAGGACAGCAATGAGCTTACTGAGCAGGTTTATAATTAGCTGCAGAAATTAACTTCAATGATTTTTGATTAATCAGTTGTTTGTATATTCATCTGTACAGTAGAGAATCATTAATGAAAACCTGCACATTACCATGCCGTTTTGAAATATTTGTAGCTCGTCGGGTTACACCTGTCCTAGTTGTCAGTGCCGTGAAAGTTTGCTTAAAACTGAGTCAGTGTGCTGGAAATGATGATTTTACAGTAAACATTTGACAGTAAACCATAGCTAAACTTGTGGTTCTTTCAAGCTAAACATTTAAACTACGAAAACATTACAAGAATCATTTGATAGTTATTGCTATTCATTGATATGAATTCATTGACTACAAGGACCTACAATAGGCAAGGTCATGACTCATCATTTTCTCCTTTCCACATACTAAACCTTGGAGATCAATAGTCATGTCATAGGCCAGCTTTCTTTCATGCCATCTCTCTCTCTCACTCACTCACTCACTCACACACACACTGTTGCATGCTCCCACTTAGTGTGCTCACTTAGCAAATTGCATTCATAGGAGACGACAGGCAGCCGCCTTCCTTCCCCTCCTTGTACCTTTCACACTTTCTCCTTTCTTCCTCTGCGTCTTCTCTCTTCACCTCCTCTATTTATGTGTGCCATAATGATGTTGATTAATGTTGTTGCTGTGTTGTCATGCAAATGCTGTATCTACACTACACCACAGCTTCCGTAACGTTTTTTTTCCTGATACCCACGCAGTCCTGTCAGGTGAACTCAAGTACCCCATCAACACTACCTGTCATGTTTCAAATGTGTTCATTTGAATTGATTTTAAACTGATGTAATTAATAGCGCTCAATATTATCCAAGTGGATATTGTTATTATTATACTTTTTGTTGAACTGTCAATGTTTTAGGTTGGTTTGGTTGCATTCGTACTGCCACTTGGAATGGCAGAAGCTGGATGCTATTTCAACCATTTATTTATTACTTTTAGTTTACGACTGTACCTGTATGTGTGCATGCATTCATCTGTGTATGTGTGTGTTTGTTTTGCTGGCTGGAAACAAAGATAGTTTTTTCTTTTCTGAGAGAGAGAGACTGAGAACAAATAAAAGAAATCAATGCAAGGCTTATGTGGTAGCACTTATGAGCTCACTCAACGGCAATGACTGTTAGCTCAAGGCCTAATTGGCATATTGTATTGTACCAGTGGGACAAAAGATGCACGGCCTAATGAACGCGACTTGGATGGAATCGAGCAACTTGTTGAAGGTTTTTGTCTTCAGTGGCTGCTCGTGGAGGAAACAATACTTTCAGACTTTTGTCAGTGCCTTTAATCATGTTAAATTTGTGCACGTGGGCAGTTTGCTGTGCATTTGCAGATGTCAGATCTTAAGTGTCCTTGAGAATAACTTTGTGTCCTTTTTTCACACTGGGTCTTCAGGGGTTTAGTACTCTACAGTTCACCAGTGATTTGTAATGTGATGAATGGACTCAGAAGAGGAGAAAAGTGCATTAATATCCGGTATTCTCTGTTTCTGTTCAGGGAATACAGAAGAGTAGCAAGGTTAGAGAATGATGGGTAAACAGGAAAGCTGCCGTGGAACAAGACAGAACAGGCAGCTAGTCTCAAGACCTTCAAACATCGAGATTTACTTTGTTCTCCATAGTAGACAACAGCAGATGTAGTGCTTGTAGTTGTATATGGGGTAAAGTCAAGCCAGGTGTATTTATAGAATGCTTAACAGCATTGTCACAGAGGCTTTTAAAGAAAACGGAGGATCCAAAATAAATGTGTAAACACAGACCTTGTAAGAACCACTTTCTGTTTTTACCTTACAAAACAACTCGGAGTTTGTGTCGAGAATAAACACATGTCAGAATAGAGTGCAAGTGTGCAAGAGTAAAAGTAGGTTGTCAGCTGTGTTGAATGAATGGGTCAAGAGTGTGGACTCATTCAATTAGGGCTGGTGTGCTGAGTCCCGAGGGTAAGATGGGGGGAAAAAATGGATAAGCCGTGGAGCTACACCCTTCTCCACTCAGCCAAACGCTGCTCAAATAAGGTGTCTTGTAATGCGCCCAAACATTTTGTTTTGTTTTTCTCTTGGCTCTGAAGTATTTATGAAATGCAGAGATGAGCATGCTTTTGCTGTCATCACTGAGCTCCACCGGCAAAATATGAGGAATTAGGATATATAGCAGCCAGCAAAACTAGCAGTCCCATCAATCATCCAAAATGTCTGGTTTTTGTGTCTTTCAGTGTTGACTTTGAGAGGATATTGATGGGTCAACACAAAGTAAAAATGTATTTTATATGTACATATTAAGTTTGACCATGCTGAACACCACTACTATTTAGAGTGCAGTTCAATCACAGCTGTGTATTTCTGTTCTTTAACGAAGCTTTGAAGAGTTTTTTCCTCACCATTTCTCTTAAGCTGTCCTTGATCAATGGTCCATCTGAAGCGCATCAGTCGGCCCTTATTGTTACTTCATTAAAATATTCATTAAAATGTAATCAGGTTATTTTTGAAAGAGGTTTGATTGGCCCATCTAACCTCATTTTAAACTATTCAAGTTTTCTATTTACCAAACTGTGGAAGTAGTGGAGGGAAGTGGAGGGTAAAGGAAATGTAGCTCTCCAAGTTTCAGACATTAGACATCATTTTATTCTATTATTCATCTGCTCAACTTGACATTAGTGGATATAAACATCGGCTAGTGCTTGTGTGTGTGATTGTGTATGTGTGTGTAAAACCGCAGCAGACTTTCCAGGCAAGGCCCCATCAGCTTGTCAAGGTGGTGATTAGAATGTGTTGTGACACTCGGATACGTGCATCCTCACATTCAGAGACACATACACACTCACACACATCTTGCTGCCCGTGCTGAAATGTTGTGGCCTGCAGCAGCATGCAAGGTCTGATGCAGTTCACCTCTTGTGTCATTGAGTATTAGAGTATGGACTATCTGTCTGGTTCATTGCAGAGACACACACACGTGCACACACACACACACACACACACACACACACACACACACACACACACTGGTAGTGCCTTGTTGATTTTGACTCTTAACATTACTGCCCAAGGTGAAGATTTTTGCTCCCAGCTGATAAATTCCTCCACTCCACCACACACACACTCGCTTTAGATGTACAGCAAGCTGTGCATGGCATCCTTAGGCTTCACACATCTCACACTTTGTCTTTCTATTGCGCTTTCCACACATTTAAGCACACTCGCCTGCTCACAAACACATTCTCGCTCTCCCACATTTTGCACTTTCTCTCAGAATCACGTCCTGTTTCCCTCTCGATTTTTTTGTCCCATACTGATCTCATGGTTTCACACACACTCCTTTAAATACACATTCATTTTGTTTCCGTCTCACACGCAGACCATCCCCTTTCCTCTCTCCGTTACACACACACACACATACACACACAATCAAGCAGCGCTAAGGGAATGGCAGACTCATTCCCTGCCTGGCCTCGGGACCCAGATTGATTGATAGGAGAGGCGGCAGGGCAGCAGAAATGAGTGAGGAATAGCAAACGGTGGTGCATGCTCCCACCTCCGCGCCTTGATGATATTGTTAAATTGGCTTTTCTCTGGCTAATGCTGCCATTAATGTCCACAGAATAATACCGACTGTCTTGATAATGCAACAATGGGGAGCAAGAAGTCCAGGGTTTTTTTGCGGTTTTTTTTAAGAGCACATGTAGGGCTTCTAAACTAGCTTGTTATGCTAGGACTATTTTTCTTAAGGATGGCCTGCTAATGTAATTAAAGAAAAGGAAAAGCATATAGATATCTCCTATGCTCTGGTACCTAACCCCCACCTCTGATTTGCTTACAGTGCAGATCAACATCCATCTTTGTGCTTAAAAATGTTTTCTGATGTGTCTTTTCATTTTTGTTTTTCCAAAACCTTCAATCCAAGGGAATTTCTCAGAATGAAAACTCTGTTCACCCTACCAACAACTGTATTCCTCTGTTGTTGGTCAGAGCAGCTCCTTTTGAAATGGAGGGTCAGTGCTTTACTAAAGGTCACCTCCACCTCAATGCTAATTGAAAGAAAGGAAAACATTATTCACTCATGTACCCCTGTTCAGGTTACTCTAACCAGAACACAGACTGCTACCCTCCCATCACATGCTCCCCCCTTTTTTTCATATTGCCATATAGTACAGACAGTACGAAATCTTTTCTTTCTCTTTGTCACGTATGAATCTTTGATTCTTGAGCTCATTGTTGTCTTATAGCTTATTTTTAACACTAAAACAATGAGTCAGTCAATTAATTGATCAACAAAAGCAATGAATAATTCTGAAAATTCTTAAAGGAAAAATAGCAAACATTTGATGGTTATAGTTTCAGAAGCCCAAAATGCAGGGATTCGGATGAGCATTCAGCATTATTTCAGACATTTTGTAGAATTAATAATTAACTGATTATTTATACAGCTATAAAAATGTTTACACCTACCCTTTTTGACGTACAAACAAAACATTCTGTGAAGGAGCCAATGAGCGTCATCAGAAGAACGCCAAACATGGCTGCATGCGGACAGTCCTCAAATATGTCCTCAGGCTCACATTGACCATACACAGTCCAGCTGTATACTAGATTTCTAGTCTTGTTTACACACGCACACATTGTGAGAGTTCTCCAGATCTCCAGAGGCTTTACTACTTCACTACATTGTGGAGTATACACACAAATCCCCACTCACACCCACCCACATCAGATGGTCACACAGTTTGTTTTGCTATTTGGTTTCGCAGCTGTACTTCTTAGTTTATGAACAAATAAGATAGTGACCCTATGGCATTTACAAGGCTCTGTGCTCTGTATTGAATCTGTGGTGGATGAGCTGGCCAGCCTGTCGCTGGCCTGTAGTCTCCCTCAGCCATCTGAATCTCAGTTTAGCTGAGCTCAGGCTGCATGTTGGTTGGTTGTCTGCGTGTCTTCTGTCTATTTCTTTCCGACCTGGGAGCAGTGTGTAGTTGTCTGCTTGGGTGTCATCCAGATGGGTAGAATACAAGTCAGTCTCCCCTTCTGTTACTTTTATATATTTTGTGTTGTTTTAGAGTTTAATGTTAACTAGTTACGGGACTGTACAATGTTTTTACACATTCTAACCCATTTTCTGTACTTGTCTACCTTCTAGGCATTCCTCTGGTTTCAGTTAATATCAATACAGTATTTAATTAAATGTACAAAGATTTCTTGACACTTGAAAATGAACGTGATAATCTATTAAATTAACTATTTGCTCCGCATCACTTTGCAGCAGCATTAACTTTTTTAATATATACTGTATTTTAGAATGAAAGAAATATGAAAAATACTAATATAATTCAAGTGTGATGATTAATGTGAACATGTGCTGAAGTTTACAATATTGAAGTCAATACATTGTTTGCTTTAGCTGCATGCTTAGGGATGTAGTTTAAATAGAGCATAAATCTTTCCCATAAAACACAGTTGAAAATATCCAAATACAGTCATTTGTAATTCAGAGGAGCCTGAAGCACTAGCCTAACCATTTGGCTCCATTATCTGTTTCCCTAACAAATTAGAAAATTATGTGTGAAGAGCTACATGTTGCTGTCCCTGCTGAATGATCTTTAATTTCTGCCAAACGTCTCTATCTCTGTGTGTGGGCTCTCGGTCACTTGGTAGCTCTTGGCTGCACAGTTGACCTACCAGCTCAGGGAAAACACTGTGCAGTCACAAGTTCTTTGGATTTGTTTGGAACCTACTCTTAGCTTTTGAGATTCTCAGCACTACAGAAGATATTTCATAACCTTCCTCAGATCCTTGCCTTTTCACAGTTCAGCCTTTGAAATCTACACAAACAGTCGAAGTGGACCTAGTTTGTAAAGACCTCAAGGACATTGAGAAGACTTGGACACAGCTTTTCATCTTAAATTTGTTCAAAAATGCTGACATCCATTATGAATCTGAAACTTTAACATCAGATGAAGGAAAAGTCAACGACTTTGAAGTCTTTCTGAAATCATTGAGGATTAGCAGGTTAATGGAAAAGCAAGGCCAGTGATTGCGAGTTGCTTATTGTCTCTTATCAAGACATGCTAGGGGAAGCCGTCACTTGTTTAGTGGTTGATTTAATCACACTAACACATGCTCTGTTGAATGCATGCATTTTTGATGTGTTGTTAAACCACCTCAGTATCTCATCTATACTCTAAGGTACCTCACTCACACTTCACTAGATAATTATTATACTAGATAGAATACAACTGGGAGGACCAACATATGTTTTATATTTAAAATACATTTTTTTTAATGGCAGTGACCAGAAATTTCCGCTCAAATGGCATACCACCACACAAAGTTGTAATCTAATTTTAAAAAGATGACCAGAAATCCCATGCATAGTGTATAAGTAAATACAATAAATTCAAATAAAATAAAGACTAAAGTATATAATTCGAATAATATTGTTGCACTGTAAGACAGGAGTTAGCAGTATTAACATTAAGTAATTTTATCAACTAGGTTAACAGAATGAAGGGGAGATGCACAGATAAGTTTCTATTCAAGCAGAAACCACACACAGATCTCGTCTGTTTTGGTAGTAATAAGTGATCCGTCTAAACGTGAAGCCATCATTTTATAAAACAAACTGGTTTAATTCTGCGTATAGATATTCTCCACACATTCAGGTTATAAAGAACTGTGAAGGGAGTTGGCGATTGGATGAGACAGGAGAGATAGCTGATTGGTTTTCCTGCCTCTGTTGTCAATCGTCCAGCTTTCCCTTCAGACAGATCACTTTGTGCACAATTTCCCTGCTAATGATGGGGTGTTTGGGGCCGGCATACGCATCAGCGGCGCTTGAGAGGTAAGCACACATACTGATTGGCTTAGAAGTGCAGAGACAGATACAGTAGTTAGGTAACGGGCTGCCTTCCCTCTATTGAGCTCTGTGTGTCTTGGAGTGTGCTGCTAGCCTGCCCCTGGGCAGAGCCACTCTCCAACATACTAACTCGTAGTCTGTCACAAACACTCTCTCCCTTCCTCATGCTCTCTCTTTTGCTTCCTGTGTATTACTTGTCTCACCCATTCAATGTTTTAATTCTCACCTTCTCATTTGTCACTGTAGACTCTTGAATCTTCTTCCATTTGCTACCCCCCAACCAGCTAATTTTTCTCTGTGAAATATACTCTCCACACATTTCTCCTATGGGTTTGCTACTATGCTTAAGAAGCACAGCTACACACACATAGTGCCAGACACCACCTGACACCACCTCCTCCTGTGGTTTGTCACAGAATTGCTACACTGTCTGCAGTCTCTCTCTTCCCCATCATGTGCCCTATCTTCCTCAATTCCTCTCCTTCCTTCCCCTCTCCTCCCCCCTGTATTCTCCCGTCCATCTGCTCTGCTTGCTTTTGTCTCACTGACCATGTCAATCACTAAATAAAAGGCTAGATGAAAAGGCTAGATTGGTACATCTAGTCCATCCCCGCAGGGCAGCCTGTGAATGGGGCCTCTCTGCCTGTCTGTCCCCATCCAGTGCTCCAATCCAGATGTTGTTAAAATTCAGTGAGACTATTGTCAGGAGGAAGAGGCACCTCAGTGCTGCCCTTCTCCTCATGCCACGCTCCTGCAGGGGTTGAATGTGGAGTTGTGGGCAGACCGTTGCCATTCGTTTTCTGTGTGGAGTACAGCAGAGGCAGTGGAGCGAATGACTGTAAGTGTTGTGTGTGTGTGTGTGTGTGTGTGTGTGTGTGTGTGTGTGTGTGTGTGTGTGTGTGTGTGTGTGTGTGTGTGTGTGTGTGTGTGTGTGTGTGTGTGTGTGTGTGTGTGTGTGTGTGTGTGTGTGTGTGAGGTCGGTTAAAGACTGGATAAGTTAATGGAAATAGTCTAGAAAGTATTTTGTGCATGACTTTTCTTTTTTCACTCTTTGTGAGTGCTACATAAACTCTGAGAGGTCAACTGAAATGAAATATATTTTGACTGAAATCACTCCTACCAAGGGTCGAATTCAGGCCATTAGAAAGAAGCCAAAAGAGCAATGTCACCTTTGTATTAAAGTGACATTACACTTTTCTTCACTCACTCCCTTTTCTTTCTGTTTCCCCTTGTATGCCCTTTTCTTGTCCCCTCCTTCTGACTCTTTCCACTGACCTCCTCCTTTCCATCTTCTTTTCGACATCCTTCTTTTCCACTTCTCCAGTTTGTTTTTGTTAACAGCCCCAACAGGAGAAGGATGTGCTCTACAGACTGGGGTCTAGGGGGCCACAGCTGCCCTATAACACCCTGATTTATCAACCTCCGCCAGCTATCCTGCATGGAGATGCTGTTTTGCTCGCTTGCTTTGGTTGTTACTTACAGCCGGGGAGACAGGTTGTTTGTATTTGTGGCTGTGCGTCCTTAGGATGTGTCTGGCATAATGAAATGGCTTTCTTCGTAATGTATCTAGCCTTCCCAGTAGCTGAAGCCTGTCTGTGTATCTGTCTTTTCTGTCTACCAGGATATATTTACTGACACAGCCAGTTGATAACAGAAGATGAAGCCTTTGGTTTTCTCTGTTAGTGCATTTTTTCCTTCACATTCTTGTTGCTCATTTTTTCCTCAGTTTTTCTCATGTTTCTCACATCTTCTTCCTCTGTTGGTGCACAATGTCCAGTTCCAGAATGAGACCAGATATTCACAGATCCAAAAAAAAATCCCCATGCTAATTTAAAATGAAGGTCTTTCTGAATTAATTTCTTTCTCTGTCCCATTCCTCTGACTTCCCCTCCCTCTCTCTCTCTGCCTCTAGTCCAGTACCAGATGGAGATGATGCGTTCTCTGCGTCACGTCAACATTGACCATCTGCATGTGGGCTGGTACCAGTCCACCTACTATGGCTCCTTTGTCAGCCGAGCGCTGCTCGACTCCCAGTTCAGCTACCAGCATGCCATCGAAGAGTCAGTTGTACTCATCTATGGTAAGTAGACCTACACAGAAGACTGAGGAATGACTATGTTAATTTCCTTTCACTCATACCAATCTCCATGATATCATACCCAGATAAATGAAAAACTGTGTATTGAATCTGAGGGAACTCAAGACAACTCCAACAAAACACAACGTCCATAGGTGGAGCCTGTCGCATCAGATCAACGAAAACTAACGTTTGTCCAGACAGGCTAGCACCATTAGGTTGAAAATACAATCTGTTATTAACAAACCTTCATGTAGTTTCAAAGTCTTTTTAAATATTTTGGCCAATAATTCCCAAATTTCATTTGTAATGTTACACCCAGCCACATTATGGTAACAAAGCAATACTATAAGTTTATATTATTATATTATTGAAGTAGTTAAGATGGTTTTAATGGCAAAAAAATAATTAAAATGTAAACCCATGCACATTAAGTGTGTTTGAATAGCAAAGGCGGGTTCAACCATCGGTCATTACAGGCAATGGTCAGACAGGCCATTTCTTTCTATATTGGCAATTCTTATCCAATCTATTGTCATCATGACCAGGTCATGTTGTATTGACAAAGTTATAAAAGAACAAGAATGCAGAGAGCATTGTTACAAAACCATTCAGCCATTCACTGAGGACCACTAATGACCACACTGATGTTCATTCTGGTGGAAAGTGGTTCCAGCAGAGTAGGCCAGCACCAGGTGACATCTACACAGTAATACTGCATCCTCTGGAAAAAAAAACCCCACTCTAAAATCACAAAAGCTTGCTCAGATTCAACATACCAGGTCAGAATTAGTTTTACTTCTCGGGCATTAAAAATAGTGTATTAATACACTACTACTAGGGAGTCAGTTTATTTATGGTTCATATTCATTTAAGTTTCAGCCATGATTAAACAATCACAAATAAAACTTAGTCTCTTTAATCAATAGGAATCTAAGAATCTAAGAAAAGAAGCTGCCACTGAGAAGTCTTATAATGTTTTACTGTGGTTGACATCCGGAGAGTCTCAGAAATAAATCGGGATGACAGATGTAGGAAAAGATTAGTTGAGGTTAGAACAAATGTTTAAAAACACAATGGTTGCGTTTCAAGATAAATCTTGCAAGTGTCTACATTGACAGTCGAGTACATTTCAAATAGACTTAGGAGCTTGAAGAATAATAAGATTTTTTTTGTGCATATCTGCAATGTTACCTTATGTTGTACAAATTTGGTGATGCAGAGGTATTTGCGCGCAAGTTCCCACCTAACGCCACAAAGACCGGGGTTATTCCCTCCCAGTCAATCATCAATGGCAGGTGAAAAGAAGTGGCTTGTGATGCCATGTCTCATGGACAGCACTTGAAAGGCCAACAGCAAGGGAGGCAGTGACGAGCAGAAAACAGGGAAAAATAGACATGATTAACAAGGTATCTGGTAGCCACAAATATGACACTTATGCACGTTGTGTGCCTGCACCTGCTTCACTGTAAAAACCTTTAAGAGTCACTCGTAATTGCTGTACCACAAATGCCATCCGAGATGGTTCAAGCTTTCTTTCAAATGACAGCAATGTTAAAACCTACATGACAGCAAATTAAAACCTGTCACCATGAAACAGCATGCATTTAACTCCTCTGTGTCTAAATAAACGATAATTCATTACTACATAACCACTCCAAGTGGTCATTGAGTTGAGAGGCAGTGTATTAATAGTACATTACATGGATTGGTGCACATTCAAGTAATTTGTGGGTGGTTTCTATGACAGTACAACTGGTTTTAATGTATATTCATGGTGCTGAAATGTGACTCACACATCACAGACTTGTATGTATACAAGCTGAAGACATATAATCAAATATAGACATTGTCAAAATGCCAGACAGTATCAAGATAGTATTTTCTGCCCGTGTTGCACACTTCATAATGTGCTGAGTTTACCTCCTTCAGGTTTATGAACTGAAAAGTACAGCCAGGGTGACACAAAAAGTCTTACAAGCTCACTGACCTGAAATCACGATCTTTCATTAAAAGCACTCAGTGGTTATACACTCACTCCAAGTCAAGAGAGACGCGGCGACTGGAAATTGTCATTTTTTTAAAAATGATGAAAACAGCTTTGAATCTCATCAATGTTTGAGTGCTGGTGAAGGAAGGAACCCCCCACCCCCCGGCACTGTCCTTTTCTCCAAAATCACTTCAGAGTTGTCATGTTCTCGGATTGTACAAATCCAAGATAGGCAAAGATTCATTTTAACCTGCTGACATATGAACCTCTCTGATATAGTCCTGCCAGCCAGCTGGCCGCTCAGGCAGGCAGTCAGTCAGCCCTTTCTCATTCTAAACGAGGGCTCCCCGTAATGTCAGTCAATAATGCAGCGCTTAATGGATCAAAGCCCCTCAAAGGAATTGACGTTATCTCTGTTTAAAGGCAAATGCAAAGAAAATTGATTACTTTTTTGTTCTCCTCGTCATTAGCTCGCCAGTCATTTTATGCCGATGGGCAAATCAATCTGGTGACCAACAGGCGGGTTAATAGCTTCCGTCTAATGACTGCTTAGAGCATTAGAGTAGGTTGTTAAATATGTTCGCCATGACCACAGTTTTCTTACATGAGGTGAACAGTTGAACAGGTTAAGATGGACAGGCAGAGAACACACCTGCAACAGCTCTTTGCAGATCCAGAGCTTTCAAGGAGACATGGCACAACTGGTCTGGTATAGGACGTCATTAGAAGGAAGCTTTTAAGTGCTATTGTACCATTCTTAAATGTTATTATTGTATACAAGATTTAAAGCGACCAATTTTACCCATGAAGTCCAGTTTACTTGTCACTAGAGGTGCTGTTCAGTTTGTGAAACACCAGTATAGTGTCTTCTGTAGCTTCCTATGGATAGGAGTGAGTTGTCTTAATCTAGTGTGGCTGTCACCATCCAGTCTCAGTGGAGATTGGCCAACATGACTTGAGCTTGGCTATATCTTATTTAGGATTGGCTGTACTAAAGGCAAATGGCTTGTCACAGTTGGGAAGAGAATAAGTCACACTAAAATTTCTGGTAGACTGTAGTTTGGTGGCTGGCAGCCGTCCCATCTGACCCAATATTACCACTTTCTCTCCCTCTGCAGCAAGTAGCATAAACAGGACAACAAGAGGTGGAATAGAATTGGACGACAGGGCCATTCCTCAGTCTGTCTAGATACTTTTTCCTTTTCTATCTTTTTTAAATGTTACTTTAACTGGACTCTTTAGTTTGTTGAATTGATTTTATATGATGGCCTGCTGTGCAAATGCCATTTTGTGGAATGGACAGACTAGTACCTCCTCCACTCCCTTCTTTCCTGCTCAGATTTGTAAGCCTGTGTAGACATCAATGTTTTGCGTCCCTAAAATGGATAGAATATGATTTATTGATTGTACTGTATCTTCCCTGGTTGATTTTTATGGTAGCTCCACTTCACCTAGCATCTCCTAATTTTTGTTTTGACTTGTTTTCACTGAGGACACTTGTGATTTTCCTATCTTAGACTTCTTTCTATATTTGTAAATAGTAACTTGACACTTTTGAGATGTGCAAAAATGAAAAAATGCCTGGAGTCTAGCACTGGTCAAAATGGAAACTTGTAATGGGAACTTTGTTGACTGGGCAAATGTGGGAGGCAGAACCTAAATGATGGACGTTCTCAACTCATTCAATCATCCTAATGGTGCCCTTGAGCAAGGTACTTAACCCCTGACCTCTTCAGGTCAGAGACCAGCAGTAGAGGACCATGGTGCGAAGGTGTGATTGTGTATTACTAGAGCACTCTCATATGTAGAATGTATGTCAGCTCAGTTGTCAAATTTTACATGGAACTGATAGCGTGGGAAACTCAGCCACTACTGTTTTTATTTTTTAGAGAGCTTAACCTAAAGAAATCAGATTTTTCATTTTGTAAAACTTGTAATCTGAAATAGACAACAAAGTGTATGCCAGGATTGTTGTTTGCTGAATTCAAAGAATAGGATTTAAAGAACAGTTTTACATAATTTTCTTTCAACTCTCATCTCTCTCTCTCTCTCCTCATTCTAGACCCTATAAAGACGGCCCAAGGCTCCCTGTCCCTCAAGGCCTACAGGCTTACCCCAAAACTCATGGAGATCTGCAAAGAGAAAGATTTCACACCTGAGGGGTGAGTAGCTCATAGCGGAGTACACAACAGTAAAGGCATTACATGGATGAATTTCATGATCACATGCACACAAAAGAGTAGATGTTCACAAAGAAATCTTGTTTTCATTTCTGTGTGTATATAAACACACGGGCTCACATTGCTTACAGGAATACAGAGTTAATCATTTTGCCTTTTCGCTCTTTTGATTCTGCATATTCAATGGCTGCAAATATATGTTTGTGCATCCGCAGGGGAGACATTTAGTAGCAGTTGGAGATTGATACTGATGATGATGATGATTTATCAGCTCGTCCTTGCCAGTCAAACAAATGTACCATGTTTACTCTTTTTCTGACCCCAGGGCTTATCGTAATTGCTTTTAAATTGCAGCTAAAAATGAATGTAAGGAGGGGACCATTTTCCAGGCAGTTCAGGGTAGTCCAAATACACAAACTCACACATGCATAAACACACGCATGCGCTGACAAATTCAAGTGAACAGCACAATGAAGAAGTCCCAGTGGCGTCAAATTGCCGTCCATCCAGAACCTTCAGATATACATTTTTAAATCCACTAAAAGCAAGTGTATTTGCAGGGAGAAGGGACAATTAAACTGCATAATTGAATTTCTCTTCCTCATGTCCTCTGTTTTTCTCCACCTGTGTGTCTCTTTTGCCAGCCACTCTGTTATTGACCCAGTATGTTTGGCCCAGAGTCAGGATCCTTCTCATTTCTACAGCTTTTCATTAGTTCCTATGATTTATTACGCCTCCAATCTGTAGCTATCAGTGTTCCCAATAAGCCCATGATTGAAAGAGGGCAGCTCTGGGCAGGAAAGGACGATATCACCTCATAACAAAAATCTTGTCTCTGTGCTATTATTTTCAGAATAGACAGGAAACCTGAATATCAATAATGTTTCTTTTTTTTTTTTTATTCCAAAGATGCAAAACTTCAAAAGCGTTTCATTTCTCCCCCCACTACAATGTGCGTAAAAAACAGCCTCTTTCATGTTGGTATATTTGATGTTACGTAAGCTTGCATATATTGTGCACCTTTTTGAAATGAAAGGCAGGGATAGATGAGTGCTGAATAGACCCATCCCTTTGAACTGGCCTCCAAGTCCGCTGGGCTATGGAGGCAGTGGTCAATAGGCTCCACTTCAGCACACAATATGAAGCATCAAATTAGTCGTCCCGTGGAGTCGACCTTTGGCTTTGTCCAGCGGGGCCCAACTTGGAAAGAGCACAGCATTAAGTGTGCCAAAGTCTAGTAGGGTTGAGCAATTTGTCCTGCCTAAATGTGCTGTCCCTCTATGTCCTCATAGACTCCTTTTTAGATTGCTCTGGAGGCATTTGAAAAGGTCATAATACACAGGAAATATTTTAAAGCACTCCAGATGGATAATTGTGCCAATATGTACAACAAACAGTATTTATATCATTATAGATTTTCCTTATACACTGCTGTTATCCATACAGATTTGTGTTCTCCCCACTCCTAGCCCGAGGCTGGATTGTCCATCGTCTGTTGCCTCAGAGTCCCCCCTTAAAGTTTGCCTGAGGTGATCCTCTACTTGGAAAACAAAATAACATTTTTCAAAATTACCTTATCAGAATCCGATGAAGTCCCACACACCTATTTATCACACAGACAAGAATAATACAAACATCTCTGTTTCTGGTACAGTGCACATGGTGGATTAATGCAGCTAGCATATTGATCCCATAACAAGCAAGACACATCTAACAAGCCAACATTAGACATATACAGACATTAGTTTGTAGCTCATGCACTGAGCACAAGTGACAGGCTGAACCAAGGCAGTCAGTCAATGCTATTGGATTTATGTGAGACATTAAGCAAAGTTTGAAGTTCCATTTTGTGTTAACAGGCCCGTGTCTGAGAAAGAGAGAGAGAGATGCAGCTTTTAGCTCCTGAGGTACAAGAAGAGGTGGTTAGAAATCGGCCGGTGGTTTGCACACTTATCAGCAAAGCCCATAAAAAAGTCGTTAATGCTACAGAGTCTAACATTGCTCGGGCTGGGCAATGTGGACATCCAATCGTCACCCCATTTTCAGATATCAAAATGCAACATGCATAACATTATTATTCATTTTGCTTCTTGCGGAGCCGAACTTTACTGAGAAGTACAAGCCAAGTGGAAACAGTACAATACTCCATTTGCAACCTTTCTTGTAAGCATATGTGAACAACAAATAAAATGAGGAAATACGTCAAAAGCAGACCTGAGGGGCTTTCCGCCCTCAACAAAACATATGTTATTTAATGGAGTTGCATTAGAACTAGAGGTAGAACTGTTAACCCCATCTACTCTCTATGGATCAATTAAGACTTGGGTTTTTCTTTGCATGAGTTTTCTTTGTTATAGGCTAATCTCCACCACTGATTCGCACTTATTCTCATGTGTTGTATAACTAGGCAAGCTGTGCCCTTAAAACCACTTGTTGTCTCAGACAGAACATAATAAAAGATAATGTTCCCTGTGGATTTAGTATGGCTACAGGTCAGCACAATAAAAAGTACAATACAACGTGATGATGCTTAGGGCTGGACAGTAGGACTGTCCATATCAGGATATTAATGAGATTTTCCAAAATCCATATAACAGAAATACACAGCGATACTAATTTATTAATACAAATTAACAGCACAGAATGTGGATCATAGAAATCCCTTACTTTCTCACTTTGACAAAGTCTGAAAAAGTTGGTAAAAGTATTGAATGTAAACAGATAATGATGAAAAATCTTATAGGGAATGGCCCATACACTGCAGTCTTCTCTAACATGTATGTAATCCTCAGTGTGAAGGCAAATTGTAACTTAATCTCTCTTCTCCTGCCTCTGTCCCTCCTGTCCTGTCCCCCACTCTCCAGCTTGAAGAAGGCTAACATTGGCTTCGAGCATATGTTCGAGGAGGTGCCTATTGTCATCAAAAACTCCCACCTCATCAACGTGCTGATGTGGGACCTGGAGGACAAGTCCACGGTCGCCGACAAGCACGAACTGCTCAACCTCTCAAGCAGGTCAGACGTGAGCTCATGCAGCCATTTACCAAGACGGCCCAAGGCCAGACACCTTTGTTGTAAAAAAGAGGGTTTTTCTCAGCAGACCAACATTTACAAGATGTTTCTGCATGGTCTTGTCGGGCATCGTGTGGGTTTATCAACATCTGTCCTCTGTATAAAAAGGGGGGAAAAATGACCTTCAATCCTGCTGTAAATTTTCTAATCTAACACTGACATTGAACATGCAGGTTATCTAACAGATTTAACTGCTTGATACTCGGGAGGGATTCAGTTTCTCTCTCCAGTTTCTATGTGGGCCTAGTCTTTTATTTAGACTATATTATTATTTTTATTTTTACAGAAAATGCAAATTAATAATTTTTTATTGCACTTGGAGAGACCTGTGTAAGATCACAATGGTATGAATCTTTTCAATCTTTGGACTTAAGAGGCCCATTTCTCGTTTCGTGCCATATGATTATATTACAGCATCTTCTATTTTTATGAAACTGCCTGCGTGGTGATTTGTAAGCATATGAGCAAGATCCAACATGGAAAAAAATACTGGCATAAGGTTCATCATCAGACCTCAGTGTGTCTCATCAGCATCTGTGTAAAATCACTCTACAATCAAAATCCAGGAAAACGGAGGTTATTGATGGAAATTACATCATCCCAGACCATCCAACACTAAGCAGTGTCACCTTAATTTGATTCATTTGCACATGGTTACCATGCTTCTGTGCATACATATCTACTGAAGAATACTGTCTTCTTAAAAGCATCTCACAAGCTTTAAAAACATGTCATGGTATCTCTTTAAACCTGCAGGCTTCTTTCACAGACATGAGTTAAAGCCACTTCTAAATTAAAATTGATTTGACATTAGCGAACTGGGCATTAATCTGTGTCTTCTTCACTGTTCTTAAGTGTACCAGATTGGTGGAAAGAATTAGAGGTCTATTGATATATTTTTGTCTTATATACCATACATGGTTTTAGTGCTGTTTTTAAACCCGTCTTAGGATGGCTGGTTTGATTTGATATTTCTATTGTCAAAGAAATCCCATGAAAAGACCAAAGAAAAAATGCAAACAATGTATCTTAATAGCAAGGATGGTTTGTGTAGCCAAAGCTCACACTTCTGTGCCATTGTCTTCCAAAACCTATTAAAAACACATAAATGAGCCATATTAATGCATTGGGTGACACATTGCTTTGTTACAATGAGCATTGGCAGTGTAGTTCACTCTGAAATAACACCGATAGACCAATAACTTAAACTGCATTTTTGATCTCTGGAAAGTAAATGCTCACAGACACTTTTCTGTGTTCATCCCGCTTTGTCAGTTTGCTTTACCATTTATCATTAGCTGCAGAAATTACAATTAGAACTGTATAATTCCTGGGTCAGACTCACAAGGTTGAATACGCAGCTGACAACACTGATGAAGACAGGGTCAGATTTGGTGGACCTGCGATTAGCCCAGTGCATTGCTATGGCTCTTTTGTGTGGTTTTAATAGCTTGAATAGCACATTGGCATACACTACATGAGGCTGTGGCTCCACAGACAATACTTGTTAGCAAGATGAATTCTTTGTTGGTTTTGGTCTTTTCATGAGATTTGCTGATAATAACGAAAAGATTGAAAGTAACACCAGCCTAATCGTTTAAAACTCTTTTTAACCTGCTTGGACTACAGCACCAGATGGGTGAGGACTACAGTATCAGGACATCTCAAAATGTGGAACTTGCCAGTCATGGAAATGTTTTGTGTTTTGCATCTTGGAGGTATAAAACAAACCCCAGCAAGCATTTGTTGTTTGGATCAGATCCATAAACCACACAGACATTGCAGTCCACATACATATTCTAGTTCTTAGACACATTGAACACTATTATCGGTCTACCTTTTGGGTTGTATTGGATGCTTGATTGGGATATCCAGTCCAAAACTAGGTACAGTAAACGCCACATCTAAATGTCAAAACAGATTTATTCAGAAATGTCTCCAAAAACCAGCCATCAAACTTTGTCTTCCATCACTAATGAGCCCAATATGTACAAATATCATCCCACCATATCAACTCACAGCCTGGCTCTTTAAGTCTCGCATTTAGATCTCAGAGGCTTTCAGCATCAGTCTCAGGAGAATTTATCAGCAATCATTTATGGAGATAAACCGCTGCAAGTGGAGCAACAGCTGTGAAGCTTCCCAGGGGCAGGTGTGAGAAATTAGCACAATAACGACTCAAAGTGCTGCTTCACACACTGTTAGCACGCAAAACAAACTGTGCTGACTTATACACTGCAGTGTAGCACATCGGGAGTTGATGTGTGTCCTGTAACACAAGCAAGTCATGAATTAAATGAAGACTCATATGTACAGAGCTCCGTAGAATGCATGTGCCCGGCCAACCAAGCTTGGCACCAGCATAGTAATTTGTTATAAATTGTCGAAATGACTGAAGGAGAATGCCTCACTTTTCTTGCATATTGTTCCATTTTCCAAAAGACTACTCTGAAGTTGAAACATAGCTTTTGATATGACCCAAAATGGGGCAGAAGCAGCCTGGCCCTCCCCATAGGTTTCCCGACATGACTGCCAATAGGATGTCTGGCAAGATGAAATTGTTTCCTGAAGTTGTCAGAATGCTACGCAGCTCTGTCCTTTTTGTATTGGATTCTAGCGTCCGTCTCTCTACCTCTTCTACTGACAGCCCCACCCCTTTCTCCTCATATGCACCCCTTCAAAAAAGATAACGATAATGGGTTTTATTTAATGTTTTTCCTTTTTGTCTCATTTTCCAATCTGCGGCCCCATTTGTCAATGTCATCTATGTCCAAGGCTGAGTGAATGCAGTTTCACTCCAGCAAACGGGGTTGTTCTTACCACAGATGATGATGTTGATCGTGGTGATGGATTGCATGAATGTAAATTCATTTATGTAGCCTTTTCCCCACAAACAGCCTAGAATTGCCTCTATATTTGCCATGTTACAAAGCTGCCTGTATTTATGTCAGGCCACAAAGCTTTTTGCGTGTGGGCCATCTTACATGGTCTTCACCCGTCTGAAAATGTGCCCACGGTGGAGTGGCTTACTTTGTTCATTATAAATCATCCTTTAAACCTCATATTTACTTTCTGTTCTGTGTGAATGAGCAGCTCGCCAGTCCATTACCTCCTGTCTGATTAGTGTAATTGGCCTTCTGCACAGAAATGTTAGACAATGGAAGGATGTGTAAACAGTGAGGCAAGCGAGGAAGGTGAAGGGACATAACTAGAAATAGGGGCACAGAGGAGGTGGTGACAGAAAATGTAGCTGTGATTGAAATATACTGTGGAAAAATGACAAACCACTGAGATGGACTTAAAGAAGAGATATTTTTAATCAACGGCCAATCAATAATTCTTTCTCTGATAGTTCTGTCTTTTTTTTCAATGGAATAATGATAATGGGCAGGAAGGGAGGAGAGAGGGATTAAACAGAAAATGATTAGGCTATAGGGTATTCACTCACATAAGGATTAGGAATATATTTTCACAAGATAATTATGTTGGGACAATGTTAGATCTAGGCCATTTTATGTCGTCTTTAAAATATATTATTCTGCTACAGAAGCAAGCCAGGGATCCATATAGTGCCCCAGTCCATCAGTTAAAAAGGCTCCATCAGAGTAAAACTCTCATTATAGGAATGGAAGTCACTTCCTTTGGCAGCTTTGTTAAACAACTCCCCTCTGAACTTTCAATTTACTGAATGTCAGCTCATTTTTGCTCACACACCAATACAGTTTTTAGAGTTTGTCCTTTATTGTCCTGTGTGAATATGATATGATAATATAGGCCCGAGCGCACACACATACTGTATGGGCTGCCATTGAACCTGACCTTAAAACAGAATTGGTGATGAGAGGAAGTCCCTCGATAGACTTTGTTTTCTAATTCAGGATTGATCGAAAGGCTCGCTGACCTGTCTGAATAATTGAACCCTGTGGAATGTATGACCAGACACTATGTAGTGTAGGTTGCATTATTCAGTGTGCAATATTCCCAACCGTGTGTAACCGGTAAACATCATCATTTTTAGCGTGTTTGAAAATGCTACCAACCAGTTTATTTTTTGTCCAAATGGAGTAACTTCATTTTACTTTTCAATCCAAGTTGTGTTCTCATTTCAGTTTGGCAAGATCAAAGTAGTAAATAGTGGTTAGATCATGTTTATATAACCCTTCACAACCAAGCATGTGTCAAAGACTTAACATGCACAAGCCCTCCAAATGTAACACATTTACAATCAACTGCAAAATAAATGATGAAATACAAACTGATAAAAAAAAAATTTTTTTAAATCCAGTGCACTGAATCTCTCTCTCACACACACACACACACACACACACACACACACACTCACTTCTGTTCAGTCCCGCTCAAACACTTGACACATACATAAACGACAGATGTTTTGGAGGATCCTGCTCTGACTAAATGATTTCCTTTGCATATATTATAAATGCACACCACACAAATTAGCTACCATATTGCTTGATGAAATAGTTTTAAATGGGCTTTCGTCAGCGAGAATCAATTTTGGCACAGTCGGAGGGACACAGTAGGGAAGTGTTATGGCGGGCTTTGGTCCTGAGCCATTAGTTTTCATGTTTACAGCTCTGACACTGCAGTGGAGGGTTGACAAACTGATCACACAACAGTCCTCACAGGCAAACATGACGGGAGTGGAAATGGCTCAGCAGTCTATACTATGAGAAAGACAATTGGAGCTGCTGAAAATCAGACACTCTTCACTCATGTTTTTATTTGAATTCAAAATTTCAGTGTGAAACAAGCAGAAATTACTGAAAACCCATTTGCAGTATTCGTCCACATACCTTGTGTGCCTAAAATTCTGCAATACAAGGACAGCAGGCTGATTATTTCACCACTTACATTAACACACACCTCATGCTGGTGCCGGGCCATAATATGGATAGTCTTGCATTTGAGAATATTATAAATCATCATCAGCAGTGTTCATACAGTTATCTGCATGCATGCGGTTACATTAGTTTTCTCTCCTTGTGCAGGCGAGCTTGAAAGACTTCATGTGTGTGTGTGTTTGCATATAAATGTAATTAAGGGTGTTACCAGTTGAATGTGGGTTGATGGCAGCCTGACGCTGAGATGATCATGATGAGTGGCTTCAGGATGTGCATATATTTTACACATGTATGGATGCTTAATTATATGTAGTCCTTTAGTTTTTGTTGCTCTGGCCACAGATTTTATATTTCCCGGCTTTCGCTTTGTAAGATTGTAATTTGATTTCATCAGTTAGCCTAGTTTGTGAATTATATAATTCCACAGCAATTCCCTTTTTAATTTAATTTCTAATCACCTTCATAGCACCAAAAATACTACATTTCTTGCTGTTAAAATGTCTGCATACCTTGCTTTTTGATCTTGGATGAAGCCTGCAGCAGCATCGTGACAAAGTAAAGAAGCTCTCTAACATTTGCTGTGCTTTTTATGTTGATTTATGTTTCACTGCACCTCACTCAAACAGCAGGAGACCAAAGTTTTAAATACGAAAGAAATTGACTCAAATTGACAAGGCAAATATATTTGGTTCAGGTCAATTCTGGTTACATTGGAGATTGTTTCTCAGGAATCTTTGTTATCCCCCATTTCAATATAAGAAAGGTATTCCTAATCAATACTTGCTTGAGAAAGAGGTAGAAGCTTTGGGGATGTAATGGCATTTGTGAGGGTTGGTAAATTCTGTCTTGATTTTTTAGCTTGAGAGAGAGAGAGAGATTAATTGAAAAATCTCACTGCAGAGAGGAAAGTAACTAAAATCACCAGAAACACTCTTCCTCCACAGTCACACAATGAAACACACAAACAAAACCGTTACATCAGCGCAACTGCACACACAGCCAAAGCATACACAGTGCTGGCAGTCCTTGCGGGTACAACTGTCATTTAAATAAACAGTGAGAATCAGTTTTCCCACAGTACACGCTGCATTATGGAGCACCCAAACACTCATAAACGGAACAATATAATTCCACAGAGGAGAGTACCAACAGAGAGAGCACTGCAGCCTTGTCAAGGTTGAACTTAAGGCAGCAGTGAGACATCCTGTTAAAAATGGAGCTCATGGGAGGAGAGGGGAAGAGGAATGCTGGTAGAGATGTGTGTTGAGTGTTGTCAGCATTGTCAGCATGGCAGTGTTGGGGGGAAAAGATGAGGGATGTGATACAAGAGCAGAGGGATGTAGCACAGGGACAACAAGAAGGGTCCTCGGGTCTGAGTACTGACAAAACCCTGGAGAGGTGGTTTCATGTCAGATGTCTTTCAGTATACACAAGAGCCACATATCTGGTAGGATATGCACTCAGAGATTAGGTCAGAATGGAAGGCAAACATTGACTGCTGAAAAATGTGGATGTAGCATTTTTTAGACAGCAACCACAAGCCTCTGAAGGGACATCTCAAAGCTTAGCCTGTTTTCCATTCATAGTGGTTGGTACTTGATGGGAAGGAGCATCCTGTGGTTTAGTGTTAAAGAAAGGAGGATCTGTGTAAGATGACATTTTTGACATTAGCTGGTTTCAGAGTGGCTTTCTAAAGAAGAGAAGTGACTCCAAGACCCCATCGACACCTGGTATAAACATGGGATCTGTATAATAATGTGTGATCATAGGCCTTTGCTTTTACAGCGGTTATTAATAAGTAGTCTTGTCTTCTGATTTCAATATGCAAGTTGGTTAGGCAGAGCTGGTGGACTTACCAACAAATATGGCGCATTCCAGGTGAAGGGAGGCGATGCTACTGTATGGGATCTACTAAGTTTTCCTTCACACTAGAGGGGGTTGCTTGTAGCTTTTTGCCAGATTTGCTTGAGGTAAACGGAAATAAAAGGTTTGGTCAAAGTTTTTCAGTAGAAGGTGGTCAAACTGTACAGGTTGCACTTACACCTGGCTGAAGATTTGTATCACAATGCGAGCCAGACCACCTCCAGATATGGTCGGGCTGATCAGATAGCCGTCTGTGTTCTATGTTAATACCTGGTGTAAATGGGGTCCAGCCGATGTACATGCAGATCGCAATTAGCCAAATAACAGGGAAGAGTTGATGATCAGATACGACTACAGCGCGGTGTTCTTACGACTACAGCGCTTCAAACCTTTTTGGGGTTGTCACTTCAAAACAGAAATTTAAAGGAAAGATTAGTTGAGTAAATTTTATTTATATAGCCCACAACCAATAATGTGTATGTACTCACACAGCGATCCTCAGCTCCTGTCCACATGTCCAACTGTCTGTGTGTCTGAAATAACAATAGTTCCGTTAAAATGAAGTGAGGATTAGTGTAAGCTGTTAAAGGCTTAGGAGTGAATGAAATGATGTGCGTCACTGCTGCTCACAAGTGCTGATGTCGGTACAAAAACGTGTGAATGACATGCTGACATTTTTCTTCCAGCAACCACTTGGAGAAGAGCCTTCAGCTTCTGATGGACAGAGTGGATGACATGAGCCAAGACATTGTCAAATATAACACGTACAGCCGCAACCTGAGTAAGCAACAGCAGCAGAAGCACCAGGTAACTCTCATACACACAAGCTTTCATGGACTGAAACACACACACCACCTACACAGTGAGCAAGCAGCAGAAACATCGGCTTACCAGCATGCATATAAGGGAAAGAGGCACATACACACAATCACACAGTGGCATTGACACACAGATGCACCTACAGTCACAAACTCAGCAGGAAAACAGCAGGTATATTTCTCTCAGCCATGGACACAACCAATTTCAGCTATAATCACAGCAGGCAAGCAGCAGAAGCAGCAGGTACACCGCAAACACACACACACACACACACACACACACACACACACACACACACACACACACACACACACACACACACACACACACACACACACACACAGAAAGATGGTACTCCAAGCTCACATTAATGTACATGCACCCACTGAGGACCACCAGAAGTAACTACAGTAAACAGCAAAGGTTAAAAACATATAAACATTTACTAACGCCTAAATCTATAGTATCTATATCTATAACAAATATACTGCATTGCTTGTATGCATTGATACACATGGATATTCCATACTTCCATACTACTCGGTACTGTAATGCTGCATTCACGCAAGGGTGTTTTTTGAGGTGAGTATGTAAACTGTAAAAAGCAGGGAAAAGACATGTTTACTGCTCTTTTTATGCATTTCGGTCTCAGGTAGGTTTTCCACAGGCCCGTTTCAGATGTAAAAGACAGCTGATCTGGACACCCAGCTGTTTTTTCACATGCTTAATTAATATACCATTAAAAGGAAAAACATGCTATATAATGACAGAAAACACATAGTAAGACAAACACTGCTTTGCTTAACAATAGAAGCTGCCGTAACACCAGTACCCTTCACTTCAAGCAGTGACACGGGTTTAAAAGTCATGTTGTTTTGAGCCCGACACCAATGAGATAAGCCTGACTAACCCTAACCCTGAAATATCTGTCATCGTGTTCATCCCTCACCTCGCTGCAGCTGCTGACATGCACCCACTGCACATCAGCATCACTTAAATTTCAGACTCGCTTCTCCTCCATCTGCTGCATTACTTTTTCTTTTCAAGGAATTGGTCAGGGACTACTGCAAGGACTACTTCTTTGATAGTCATTTATTTATCCTTATGGAATGAAGAGTAGATTCTGAAGGTTAAATATATAGTCACACTCAGACAACCTTCAAATAGCATTGACACCCAGGGAGAGCTGATACGTGTGGACTCAAAGCTAGCATTAGTAAGTGGAGTCTTTCTTTTTTTTAATGAGTAAATGAACATGTTCTGTTTTTATTCGTTTTCCGTACCGGTGAAACACATCAAAAACTCAAAATTACTTTAAAAGCAGCTTTGTAAAACACACACACACACACACAGTCGCACGCATACTCTGTGCAAAGACTCAAGACACTCACACCACCTACAAGCACAAACTCAGCCAGAAGCACCAAAAAGGCAAGAACAAAACAAACACACACAGAAGAAGAGTCCGCTCCAACCTCAGCCAGATGCATCATAAACATCCAGCAACACAAAGGGTCACACACTGATACACACACACATTACTCAGGAAAATGGAAGCATAGAGGCACAAGGTGACTCACTGATGTGCGCCGAGTGCATGCGTACAAACCTACAACTACATTATTCTGTCATTATACTCTGCAAGTGGAAACGAGTATTAATGTTAATCCGGGCTGAGTCATCATCTTCTCGGGCCAACAGCAGACACAACCACGGCACAGTTCACACACACGGGGCAGACTTAACAGCAAACATGCATCCGTGACCACAGGTAGTCGGCCATGAGCACACAAGGCATTCACAACCTGGGCTGCGAGCAAACACACACCTGCGTAGCCACACATCCCCGGGGCCAATCACCCACACTCCAGCCATTATGATCCATCATCCTCCCCCACCGACCTCCTCATCATCACAGCCCCCAAGCCTTACCCCTCACACACAAACACACACTCATGTCATACACAATATCACACAGACAACCCCTTTCATGGTGTCTACTTTTTTCATCTTTCACGCGATTCTCTACAATGAACAAAGAAAGTGAGCCTCCATTACACCTTTCAGACATCTACAGTACTTGCTCCGTGTAATCATGCGCTATTGACCCTGCTGCTTTCACGGACAAATGGAACCTTATTAATCATCATAGAAAGTTGCAAAAAGGCGCTGTGCTGAGAGGGCTCCATTTATCATTTATAGATCTCCAAATTTTGGTGAAAAGCAGGTTCCCAGGCACAATCTGTGGCCAAGTTAGTCTTTGTACCAGGAAATGTATTTCTAACTCTCCCAGATTTGTTCATTTTCTATTTTCTTTTTCTTTTCTTTCCCCATCCAGCACTTTGCAGAAGATTAGATATGGAGCAATGTGTTAATCTTGTGTGATTTATGGTTAATGATACAATTCAGTTACCATTAGATGATTCAGCAATATCTTCCAAGTCTGAGCCATATAATTATTTTAGATATATAAACCCAAAATAAACACATTGAAGGCAAGCCAAGTCATGTATTTGGTCGTAGTCTATGGCAACTCAGATAAAGGTCATGAGTTTCAACTTTATTACTGTTGAAAAACTCCTATGACGTCTGGGCTAGTGTGCCAAAAGGCATGTGAGAGACGAAGGTTCAATGATCTGATGTGGCGTCTATGAAAAAAGATCTAAAACCAGACCCTACCCGGCCCCATTAGATTGAGTGCAATTTCTCTGGTCCTGGCTCTGGTCTCACTTCCTCAGAACAGAGTGGTCCTGTTGAGACCTCTAGTCTAGATACCAACATTTTTAACCATCATGCTAAAGCCAAACACAGCACATTGCCAGAAACACACCGTCCCCAGCATGAAGCGTGGTGGTTCCAGCAGCATGCTGTAGAGACGCTGCTCCCCAGCAGGCCGTGGAAGGCTTGTGAAGGTAGAGGGTGAAATAAATACAGCAAAGTGCGACGAGGGAGGGGATTATTTTCCACCAAGACGACAACCTCAAACATAAAGCTACATCTCCACAGGAGTCCAGACTGCAATCCAATTCAGACTTTGTGGCAGGACTTGAAAACTGCTGCTCCCTCACAGTCCCCATACAACTTGACAGAGCCTGAGCAGTTGGTAAAGAAAATAGCAAGAGCAAAAGGTGCCTCAACTAAATGCTGACTTGAAGGAGGTTGGTTATATTTGTACTCAATTTAGATGAATTAGATTTGTTTGACTTCAGCTTTAGCCATTGTATGTCTATATTTATATATGGAAGCTGGAGAACAAGTGCAAACATTTTTTATTTTTGGCTTGTTTCTAAAATTTGCATGTGTTAGCATTTTGATTATGCACAGTCGTGCTGTGACGCAAGAGTGACAATTCATTTGAACAAATAGTTCTATTTTTCATTTATTGTTTATCTTAGCAGTTTTTTTTCAGCTTCAGTCGATCGTACAGGTGCGCTGTGGGATGTTTGGTTGAAAGCACTCAAGTTGCTCCCACGTCGTTTTTCCTCCTCGTCTGCCGCCACCTCCCCTTCCGCCGGTCTTTGTCGGTCTCTGCTCCATCTTGCCAAATTAACAAGGCTTTTAGGATCTCCAGAGACCCGGCACCTCGCTGATTTACCGACTGTCAGCCCCTTCACAAATCACTCCATCCCTGTCAGCACTTATATCTCTTCTCTCTCTCTCTCTCCTATCTCTTCTTTCATGACCATGTTCCATTACATCTCACTTCCTGTTACTGTTTCCATTGCCTGTCTTTCTTCTTCCTCTTCTTCTCTTCTTACTATCCACTTTGTGCTCTCTTCATCTCTCTAACTATACTTCCTTCCTCCTGGTACTTTACCTTTTCCTGTTCCTGACTTCCTTACTTAATACCTTTTTTGTTCTCCGTTCTTTACTCCCACTCCTTATCTTCCGTTATTGTTGCACCTCACCTCTTCTCCTCACATGCTGTCAATGCTATTTCTTTTTGTTTTTTCTTTCCTCTCCTGTGCCACCCCCCTTCTCTAATGCCCCCCTCTTTCTCCCTGTGTCCCTCCCTCCAGTACCTCCAGAGGCGGCAGCAGGAGAACGCCCAGCGCCAGAGCAGAGGGGAGCCCCCGCTGCCTGAGGAGGACATCACCAAAATGTTTAAGCCCCCCCAGCCTCCACCACGCATGGACACACTGCTTATTGCGGGTAAGCACACACATACACAAACACAACACCTCCACACACAGACAGTACTCGTCATCTCCACCACAGAGACCCCCCTCCACTCCGAACTCCATCAGACGCCTCTGCTCCCCTCACAGGAGCTCAGGTTCTGTTTTGTAATTATCTCCGCCATTATCTTGAAATTACATTAATTTAAAGTTTATTGAGTCGATCTCAAACTCGCCTGCCCCTTTCCCTGCTGTTTCGCACCGTTCAGCTCTCCTCCGCCTTCTGACAACACTCTGATCCTTCCATTTACTCCGTTCCCCACTAATTTGATGTTTTTGCTGTGCTGCTGTGCTTCTGCCCCCCCCCCCCCTCTCTCTCTCCCGCCTCCGCCTGTTTGTGTGCATGTCTGTGAACAAATGTATGTATGTTTGTATATTTCTGTGTTTTTTGTGTGTGGGCGTGTGGATGCATGTGGCTACTCTCCAACAGGGCAAATTAACAACTACTGTCAGAACGTGAAGGAATTCACCTCGCAGAACCTCGGGAAGCTGTTCATGGCGGAGGCTCTCCAAGGCCAGAACTAGATGGGCAGAGACATGCGGGCTGAAAGGATCTGCGAGAGGGGGAAACAAAGTGCACAGAGGGGGGGAAAAGAAAAATAGCAGAGATGCAAAACCACCTTGGCGACAACCAGAGGAACACTGCGCTCTTCTCTGTTTTCTAAGAATTTATTCATTGTTTTTATGCCCAGCCTCATCTTGAATACTAAATTATCTTTGAAGATCATTTGATTTTGATTTAAATAAAAGGCTTGCATCTCTACATCTTCTCTGGCTCTGTGTGTGTTTTTACAGTTGAACTGTATTCTGCTTTTGATGGTAATTGTGGCATATTTTACTGTAGGCTTTGGGCATTGCTTTGTGTTTTGCTGTACAAAAATGGTTAGTTTTGTACCCAATATTAATATGCTAAAATGGGGCTTGCGCATAATACAAGATAATTATACAGTACAATGGTACTTATTCATAATTTTATTGCTACATACTTCTCGTCTTGCAGTTCAAACATCCAGCAGGTGGAACCAATTACTAGTGGATTTGCTGAAGTGTCAGTTCGCATGGTGGGAACAATGATATCCTTGTAAACAGAACTGCAACCAAAGTATCAGTGAAAGTTGAAATGAAATGCCAGTTACATGTCTCGGCCCCCACTGTCTCTCTGCACTAAATAGACTTTTGATTGTGTCTTTCCCGAAGTGAAATTACATGACACGCCAGAATCTGCCTTTCATCCACACAGGCAGCAATCAGCACCTGTTTATTTTTGGATGCAAATAAAAAGTCCCAATAGTGAAATTTAGAAGACGAAGGAGCTGCAGGTGTGCCAAATGACAGACTGAGAAAAAAAAAAAGTCATGCACTAAGTGGAATTCCTTAGTGTTGTTGTGTTTTGTGTGTAATTGCCAAAAACCCATGAATGATTTGGTAACACAATTTCAGAGAAACACAACAGGGGAACCAATGAAGTGTTTTGAAGTTAATTCCTAAAACACAGGAAGATTTCTAGGAAGTCCTGGGTACATACAGTGGGGCCCAAAAGTCTGACACCACTAGTCAAGATAGTTCTGTTTTGCATTTGTTTCGAATGTAATCCAATCTTCATCATTACAAATGATAATATCAGTTTAACAATTTGAGTGAGAAGTTGTATCTTTGAAAAATGTACAGGGATTTCTGAAAATCTTCGTATTTGGTTTGTCTCCCTTTTGCTTTAATGACAGCATTCACTCGAGCTGGCATGGACTCTACAAGTTTGTGCAAAACCTGATGACCCATGTTATCCCAGCAGGATTTGACAATGTTCCAAAGGGCTTCTTGTGATGTCACAGGGTGTTTGGCTTTCTGAGTCTTCAAGTGCGCCCATAAATAGCTCAATGGGGTTGAGGTCAGGTGACTGTGGAGGAAAGTCCATGACAGTCAGGACTCCTTGGTCTTCTTTGTTCTTCAAGTAGTTCTTGCAAAGCTTTGAGGCGTGTTTGGGGTCATCGTCCTACTGCAGTATGAATCCCTTTCCACAAAGATGCAAACCAGCTGGTATAGCATGTCTCTGAGGAATGGAGTGGTACTTCTCCTTGGTCAGGGTGTAGTCGATTTGGTGCAGGTGTCCAACTCCAGAGTCGGGACACCCCCAGACTTGAATATTCCCACCACCATGTTTCACTGTTGGTTTGATACTTTGCGATATCATTCTCTCTCCTGTTCGTCTCCTTACATACACCATTCTGTTCCTGCCATAAATCTCAAACTTGGATTCATCAGTAAATAGGACTTTTCGTCATCCACAGTAAAATGCTGGTATTTCTTAGTCCACCCCAAGTGTTTGGCCTTGTTTCTCCTTCTGAGAAGTGGTTTAGAAACTGCTACTCGTCCTCTGAGACCACTACAAGACAGCCTTCTTTTGACAGTTCTTGTGTTCTTTATTTAGCAAATTCTGTATCTGTGATGAAGTTTCTTTTCTATCCATCAGAGAACTAAGCTTGATGTATTGATCTTCTGATGGTGTGGTCACTTTTGGTCTGCCTGATCGTGCTTTGGATACAACTGATCCCATTTCTGCAAAGCGTTTTAGAGTTCCATGCACTGCCCCCTTAGAAACCTTTAGTCTAGCCAAGAATTGACACTGAGAAAGCCCCTCTTTGCTCAGAATAACAGTTTGACGTCTGACACTTTCACTTAGTTCGGATGCCATGTTTCCCACTATCACCATGCTACTTAGTAAGCAATGATCTGCTGGAAACTTGAGGCACAGCCATATTCACAACAGGTGATTTGCTCATTCACACACAGTGCAGCCAAGGCTGATGGGAATGCCGTTCATTTGGACAAATAAAAGTTTTGCACCATGTGGAAAGTGAAGGATTCACCAAAGTGATTACAATTCATCCTGGGTGTTGCAAGAAACTCTACTACCAATATTATTTTAGATATTTATGTTTATGTATGTATTACCAGACACAAATTGTTAGTTTCAGAGCATTTGATTGTTTTAACTTTGTGATTAAGCCTGTTTGTTGACCTGGGAGATGGACTGTGGGATAAATAAAGATGAATCTAATTGTATTGAGTAAGTCCCTGCTGCTTCTGGCCCACCTCCCTGCTTCCAAAGATACCACACTTACATTTTATTATAAACTAATAAAATCAGCCCTTTTCACATTTCATGACACAATAACATCATATTAAACCCAGATGGGTAATTCTGGTCGTCCTGTACCCTTCAGACATGAAGAAAGTGTTATCCTAAAACAAACTTCCGCTGACACTTAAAACCAAAGCATAAGTTGTAGGGTGATGCAGCATGGAGGAACCAGTCCTGTGGAGTTCCCTTGAACAGGAGTTTGAAACTCCACCAGCTCTAAATCCTCCTGCATGAGAGCATCAGCTAAATACCTCACACGTAGCTGTAAGCTGTTTTGGTGAGCATCCTCTCTTAGAATTAATTCCTCAAATCATAAAAAGCACAGCTCATTTGTGGAGCTTGTCACCAGTGTCCACTCACACCCAACACCAGGAAGCTGAATGATGGCTCTTCTTGCTCCATTTAATAAAAGAAGCTGCCAGTGTGCGATTCATTGCATAATAATTACACTGCAGCTCTGTCTTGCTGTGCGCTGCGTTGTTCTTCCTCGACCTGTGGTTAAACAGCGTCATCTAATTCAGAGGATGATGTTATTTAACTTGTCATCAGCATCTCCTGGTCGAGTAATAACTTGTAGTGCTCCTGCTTGTCATCAGGACAATGCCATTAACAATAATTACAAGTCAACCAACATGATAAACGCTTATTGGAACAGCGACACTCGAGCCGGAAATGATTTCTTCCCCAAATCATAACATGTTTCCCTGACAGGCTGGCAGGATGGGAAATATTAATTCACCGCAGAGGGCTCAGTTGATATTTATTAATTGCAGTATCTGCTACTTTGACAGGCACACCTGTGCTTGTGATTGATGTTTTGTATGATGGGAGGCACTTCTTCCTAGCAGGTATTGATTGGGTTTTGATCAGTGGCTTGTGCTGGAGCAGAATCTGTGTTGTTTGTAATTCTGAAGCAGCGCTGTAGGGTGACGTTGCCCTTGAGGTCTGAGTGGGGCACAGCCTCCCCCTGTCCCTAATCCCGAGATGTGTGAGGAATTACAAAATTTTAAATGCCCTCAACTGAACCACAAGGGTTTGTGTGAAGCCGCCCCGGCACCACTCGCCCCTGCAGAGTGCAAACGCGGTGACAGAGGTTCAGCTTGTATTTAAAGTGACACTGTTTTGTTTGGAGTGGAAAGCAGTTTGGACTGAATTGTGTAGTCACGGCAGGGCTCAAGGGCAATAGAGTGGAGGTGCATGGGAGTCAAACTGGTGTTTTGCTTTCACATTACTCCACAGTAACATAAATGATGACATGAGCTTTTGGCTTTCTTGTTAAGCAAAGATAAAGATGAGAAATGATTTGCCTTTTATGAGATTAACCACGAAATCACAGTTTAACCAGGAATAAGAGGCCAAATTATTTGGTTTCTGGAATTACTTCCAACTTCAAATTAAGAGGCGTTTTCATGGTTTACGTCATGGCAACACTTTACTTTAACAATATATAAATAATAAGTGTTTTTTTAACCCACTATTGTGCAATTTTAAGTGGATATAAAGACATTTTATAATTTCTCCTATGAAGCATTCGCAATTGGTGTATAAACATGAAACAATGAATAATTAATAACACAGTATAACATAGCTGTGATCATATTAAATGATATATGACATGAGCAAATCCTCCTTACAGTATGTTATTAAAAAACATTAACAGTTTATACATGTGCAAATCATTCACAGGCAAGTTTAAAACATTTTTTAACTCGTTAATCAATTTTTTCTTCCTTAATAAACAATCTGTATGCAAATAGTTTAAGTTCAAGCGTAACCGCTGGTTACCACGTGTTAAACTGAGATTTAAGGTGAGCAAAGAGAAATGTTCTCCCTTCAGCAGGTGAATGCAAAAACAGCTTTCTCGTGTCAAACTTTGTACGTACTCCATTCTGCCAAGTGAAGCTCAAACATCCAAGTGAGGTAACAATGAGCAAAACTCATTTTTTCAGTGAAGGAGGGCTTTAAAGTCTCATTATAAATACATTATAATGAGATATAAATGTACCAAGTGTTTATATTCTGCATTTATATTTATGCTAGTTGCCATTGAACAGGAATGAATGAGTTATTCTTTGGAGTACATTCATCATGCCATCTTGAGTGCATGCTGTATAAATGCAACAACAAGACAGTGCTGAAACTCACTTATGTCCCTCCATATGTCCAGATGCTTCACCTTTTGTTCGCACTCGGTGGATTTAGAAGTGTCTTTGTTCAGAGGGTCTTTGCTTCATTGTGTTACTTGTTCTGAAATGTGAAACTGTTTGGAAGAAAAAGGGAGCTCACAGAAACCCACAACAGCAGCTGCATTAGCGGTTTTCTCTCCCACACTATTCTGCTCAATTGACCGTGAGACTGCTGCGAGTTGGTGAAAATGAGAATGACATCCTCAAATACGAGACAATTTGTTTTTTCACCCACGAACAGTGCAGAAGCCGAGCCTGTGGTCTGCTGACGCAATACTTACCATTAACCTTTCCATCTCTCCCTCCAAAGTGATTCCATTTGCTTTCCAAATTATTTTTTTCTATCACGTTCTGTGATGTCACTTTCCTCTTTAGTAATTGCAGAGATTCCCCTAAAGTACGTGTTTGAGCCGAGCATGAGAACCGAATGAGGGCTACAGCTTTGTAAACAGCCAGGCATTTTGTACGCTGCAATAGGAGGAAATACTTGATTAGGATTATGGGATTTGTCTCTGCACCTTCAGATTCCCGAGAAGGAGGCTGGAAGATGTCAGACGGATATAAGTTTGGTCTCATTTAATCAGGGAGTGCGGCCTGCACAGCCCTGACCCCAGCAGTAATTCATTACCGCTCAAACGCAAACAAGCTCTTTCACCATGCCTGCCGTCGCCCTGTCATTGGTGATAGAGAGAATCAGCTGGCTAAATATAATGAAACCAGTTATTTCCCTGTCAACTCTGAATACTTTTCCCTTCCCTTTTTTTTTCTCCCTCCCTCTCTCTTTTTTTTCTGCCACAGATATTGCCATGGCAACTGTAGATCCTGTATGGAGTAGCTGTTGAGGATGTAAAGTAGTTCGCGTGGAAAAATAATCTTGCAAATCCTCAAAACAAGAGCAGAAAGGAAGGCAGATTCAGTTGTAGGAAGCGGTGTGGGTATGGTGGGGGAATTTAGCATTTATGGGATTATTCACACAAGTCCAACACAACCAATGTCTGAATACATTTCTCCACATAACAACGCTCTACCTGTCACTGAAGCAGCTCTATATTTGCCTTATCTCTCCTTTTTTCCCTCCATGGTCAACAGATCTGCACTTTGATTGGCAACTGTATAGATTGAGCGCTGTGTTCTAGTTGCAATTCGTCTCTGCCTGCCACCCAATTCGACGGCTGTCACCCGGCAGTGGCACAAATCCCACAGGCCATTATGAGGCTGGTTTAATCCCCACAACAGCAGCAACAGAAGCCTTTCAAGAAAGGTTTCGGAGCATGATACCCTGTCTGTCACATGCATCCGTGGGCTTCAGGCAAGGCTACAGTGCATTGTTGTCATCCCACTCCATCACTTATGTCTTGTCTTATCCCCAAGCCACTAAGACAGATGTACTGGATGTCCTCCTGCTGAAGATCACTCACATGTTGCGCGTAATCTTCTGATGGGCTTTGTCTTTGCTGCTGATACTCAGATTTGGCCTTGGCTGTTACACATGATAAATTGTGTTTTTATTGATGTCTTGATTTTGCAGGTTGAGATGGATTTGTAAAAGAACTTTTGCTCCATTTATTTAGCGCGTTAGTTATTTGTTTGTTTGTGCTTCAAGGGTATTTTCTGGTGTTAGATAAGAACCTGATTTTTTTTATGGGTTTTTCCTTCTTGTAAACTCTCCTCAAACTTTTGTGGCACACGCCCAAGTTGTCATGTGGAGTTTAGTGTGTATGTATTGTGTACGTTTGTGTTCAATTTTAAAAGAATAGTTTGACAGTTTGAGAAATACAGAGTTAGATGAGAAGATTAATACCACTCTTATGCCCATGGAAATACGGAGGTACAGCCAGGAGTCAATTAGCTTAGCTTAGCATAAAGACTGGAAGCCAGTATCCTTGCTCTCCCCAAAGATCAGTAATACGCCTTTAAAGTTTTGTTTGTGGAAGGGGTAACAAAAACTAGATACAACGTGTTAATTTATGAACTTTAGAGGTACTGGTAGGCATTATTGATGAACTGTCTTTATGCTATGCTAAGCTAAGCTAATCGACTGCTGGCTCTAGCTCCATGATAAGCATAAAGATATGAAAGTGGTATGAATCTTCTCATCTAACTCACCGCAGTAAAGCAAATAAGTGTATTTCCTCAAATGTCAACAACATCCTTTAAAGCAGCATAATATTTTTATATTAACAACGGCTCAAATGACTACTTGTAATGTAAAAGGAGTCAGTCGTAGTGACGAATGCAGAATTATCATCTAATTGTTTTGGTTTTTCAGCCTGTAACTTTACTGTTTGTACTGGCAGCTGTTCTCAGCACATGTAAGCTGCCTGCTCTGCACCAAATGGCAGACAGAGAAAGTTAGCAACTACCTGGTGAACATAATGGAGCATTCAGCAGCTTAAGATTTCCCTCAGGAGTTGGTAGAGACAAAAACAGAGCAAAAAGGAGAGTGAGAATTGAACTGTGGCCTGACACAAGACTCCAAATGAATGCTGATGCTGCTCCGTATCTGCAGGATGTGCAAATAGGCAACAGTTTGCTAACAAGTTCAACATATCAACTTAAAAGGTGATATGTTAATGACGTTTTCACAGCTTGTTTTTTGGACAAATATACCGGCTATCTTCTTGCAGTAGTTTATATTTTCTGGAGCACACAGACACTCTGTGACCTCCAGTTTCTCCTAATGTCTGTTGCTTTTTATTCAGTACGAGAAGTATTGTTATCTATCAGCTTTGTTAGAACCTTGAATTTCAAAATCTGCCTGCTTTTCCTTTTTCCTTTCTTTTTTTTTGCTGGCTTATCATATTTCCCCCTTAATGAAGAAAATGAGAAAATGCCAAGCAGAGTCATTTATTATAATTCATGATCAGCTTCCCTGTCTTTCTTAAAGTCTGGAGATGCCAGGTTGCTCCGGGTACAGTGATTGATGGGATGCTTGTGACCTACAATAGACAGACTCAACAATTAAAGCGCGTCTTATCTCCCAGCTTTGGCTCTCAAAGATAAATGCTGATAGCACCCTCCCCTTTGATGTTCAATCATGCACTCCACGCCTTGGTCTCAGCGTGTGTCCTTAGAATGACTGATGTGCATTTGAATATTTTTTTCTCGCAGGTAAACATTAACATTCAGTTCACTTATTCATTCACTCCTCCTCACTGTAGGTTCAATGTAGCCTGTCTGTTTCACACAGGCATTCTCAGGAAAAAACCCGCACCTTATTTAAGTGTTTATCTTCACGCTGTGTACCAGCAGGACTAATGTACCGAACATCCTTTTATTTTGGAATTATTATATATATCACATGATATGGGAAATGGACAATGTTTTTCCTCATTTCTTTCTCTGCAGCAACTTTGATTTTTTTATTATTTCATTTTTAAATTGGCTCTGTCCCAAATATCATATTTTGGACTCAAACAACCCTCAGACTTAAAACTTACTTGTTTCTACTTCAATCTCCAGTGGGACATAAGCATTTGACCATGGCTTGCCTTTTTGTTCTGGGCTCAGGACACATAGAAGACTCTCTGCCAGTTGTTTTGTTCTGCACCAGATCTTCTTTGGGCAACTAGGTTTTCATCTTAAAACAATTTTCTGAATCGACTCCAGTGCATTCTGAGATTGTGGCCAATCCACCACAGACGTCAATACTCGACCTTGAGGAACACACTGTTGCTGCTTGTCCCATTGGGTAGATTGTGGATTTTATTGGTTGACCAGAAGATGGAGAATATTTTTCAAAGGCATCCATTATGAAAGACATCTGTATTTTTCCCATGTCTCTTCTATCAACTGTCCAGCCTGTTGTAAACAGTAGTACTGATTTCATCAGATTCCAGTTAGACCTATAAATGGGATGTCTTTTTGTGTGCAATCGTCTTTACTGATGGAGCTGGCCTGGTATCCTCCATATCCTCCTGGGCTTCAACATTAATGGTGGTGGGTTCATCCATAGAGGTGGTGACGCACATGATTTTAGTCTTGGGGGAGCTGATGTTGAGCCCAATTGCAATGTGATTCAGACTGTTGGACAAGTCTGACAAGTCTAACTCTTGTAAATGAAAAAAGTGATTCACTGGATGCTTCTATGTCTGTCTGATGAAGTAATTCACACAATCCAGTCGATGATTATTAGGAGTTTGGAGGAAAGGCCCTGTGGTGTACCTGATTCCACTGGAAACCACTCAAAGAGCGATGATACTTAATTCAAAGTGGTAATAAAACTGCTGTGTGTAACAGTCTTTAGATCACATGAAATGCTTCTATGTGTTCCATGCTAAGCAGCACTGTTCAATTATGTACATACTATGAAAATTTGATCAATGCTTCCCCTTTTATTCTTGATTCCTTTTTGTTTCTCCCTCAGCTCATTATCTATTTTTGACTCTCATCACAGACACTCAGTGGATGTCACTTTTCTGATCTGTCCTGTGTCTGATGCAGAAATGACCGGCACAATTGGCACTGACATTTCAGGTGCACCAGTGTTGAAGAAATTACATTTTTGCTCACTTGACTTCTAAATATGTGTTTCACACTGTTAATACAAGTGCAAGCTGTCAGAGAGGCAGTTAAGTGTGTCACTTAAAAAGGTCAGTGGTGTTTTAGTAGGATGAACCACCACATAATCTCCGTCTGGGAAGACAGATTACAACAAATTTAAACAATGAATAGAAGTTTATTCCTTTAGATTTGCTGCAGTTTTCACCTTCAGCTTTGTTTTTCCTTTCCACACGCATTTTGACTATAACAAATGTTGATGCCTGGGCCCTGAACCTTGTCATTCGGTGTCCATTTATTTCCTTTGAGGGAAGCAGCAAGCCCACTGACATTCAATCACATTATTTTAGCACAATGATTCGCTGCCTCCACCTGTGACCTGAACCACACATAACACAGTGCATGACAAGTGCTGTGTAAATCAAACCACCATGACACATATACACCGATTCCTGACAGAATCTCATGGTGAGACCCTGACCAGCCACAGAGATGATCACATGCACATCAATAAACAAAGCAGGCAGTGGTGAACACCCAGGATCTCACTTTTACCCCCTTCTACAATATTTGAATTCAATTTCTCCTGAGCCACCTGCAGGGTGATGCTACACCACTTGGATGCAACTGCTGACCTGATATTGCGGCAGTGTGATAGAGGGTAAGCTTATAGCAGCCATAACGGGCTTTTGTAAGGGCATGATGGCCTGCAGGTAAGTGATTTAGAGAAAATCAGGTTGATGCTCTCCAAACCCTCTGCCAGAGAGGCCCCGCCAAGGCCAAGCAGTTGTAAATTTTCTCAAAGTGTCAGCATTTTCCACATCGCTTACCTTTGGCTCAGCTGGAATAAATTCTCACACAATTTTCCAGAGCTAAAATTGGTCATTCCTTGAGCATCTCTTCACTCCAGGACCTGTAAAATTTGTCTGAGGGTGTTGTTTGGAGGCTTGTCTCACTGTATTCGGTGTGGCACCTGATCCATATACTCAGTAAAGAGAAATTTCGGAGTCTTTCACCCAATTTAGAAGGAATTGGTTATGCTGCACTGAGCTGATTTGGCATGGTCTATGCACAAAAAGGGGAGCATATCTGATGCGTTCAGGCTCACTGCAACTGGACACGTAGCCTAGGTTTGTAAACAGGTACCACTGTACACTGGAAGTCAGTGTAAAGTCCCCACATGCTTTCCACATCCTGTATAACAGTTTAGTAAATTTGCCTAAGTGCAATGTACACCATTATTCATATCCCATTTACCATCATATAACCTGGTATCATTTAAATGACAGATTATGACCTTGTAGAAACCCTCACAAAGGTAATTGGTACAGTGATTGATGAAGAATATGTGTTAACATAAATTGTCAAAGAAACTCCTTAAAGAAATAGGGTAGATACAGACGTCCTTTGTACTGTGCATGTGAGTGGATTTCAAGATAAATGTAATTATGCAAGACGCATTAGATTTTCAAAAATAAGGTATGCACTGAGTGACAACTTAAGAGTTCAATAGCTTGGAAATGAAATGAGAGAATAATATATAAAAAAATTTGCACCATTTTCCTTTTAGAACAAGTACGTGGCCCCTGTGTCTCACATTATTTCAGAAAAGAAAAGTGGACTTTTTCGAAAGAAGGCCATGCAGAGAGCATTATGGGTTAAGTGCGGGCTTGAGAATTAGCTGCACTGTGACAGCGCTCATCACATTTTGATGTGCGCCCTTCAATAGTTGGATCTGCAGCAACACAGGACCTGACATGAGGGCCAGGGATCTCTGACTTTATATCACTCTTGACGCGAATCAGACGGGAAAAGAAGACATCTTAGTCTTAATATTGACTTGAGAAGATTGGCTGTCTGGATTGTCTGTACAGTTATACATAATCAAAATGTCTACTAGGGACCATACCACTGTCTGTGCTTGTTCAAACCCATTTTCTACATTCACACATCAGATTGACTAGTTAGTATCAGAGTTGACCATTAAATGTTCCTGTCTACATTTTCTACCTACAGAGCCCATCAGGGGGTCAAATGGTAGCTAAAGAAACTATGCACATGTACTGGTATGTGAAACACACATACACACGTGAACAAAATTGTTGGTACCCTTCCGTTAAAGAAAGAAAAACCCACAATGGTCACTGAAATAACTTTAAACTGACAAAAGTAATAATAAATAAAAAATTACTGAAAATTAACTAATGAAAATCATACATTGCTTTTGAATTGTGGTTCAACAGAATCATTAAAAAAAACAAACTAATGAAACTGGCCTGGACAAAATGATGGTACCCATAACTTAATATTTTGTTGCACAACCTTTTGAGGCAGTCACTGCAATCAAGCGATTTCTGTAACTCTCTATGAGACTTCTGCACCTGTCGACAGGTATTTTGGCCCACTCCTCGTGAGCAAACTGCTCCAGCTGTCTCAGGTTTGAAGGGTGCCTTCTCCAGACTGCATGTTTCAGCTCCTTCCACAGATGTTCAATAGGATTTAGATCAGGGCTCATAGAAGGCTACTTCAGAATAGTCCAATGTTTTGTTCTTAGCCATTCTTGGGTGTCTGTGTGTTTTGGGTCATTATCCTGTTGGAGGACCCATGACCTGCGACTGAGACCAAGCTTTCTGACACTGGGCAGCACATTTCGCTCCAGAATGCCTTGATAGTCTTGAGATTTCATTGTACCCTGCACAGATTCAAGACACCCTGTGCCAGATGCAGCAAAGCAGCCCCAGAATATAACCGAGCCTCCTCCATGTTTCATAGTAGGTACAGTGTTCTTTTCTTTGTATGCTTCATTTTTGCGTCTGTGAACATAGACCTGATGTGACTTGCCAAAAAGCTCCAGTTTTGTCTCATCTGTCCAAAGGACATTCTCCCAGAAGCTTTGTGGCTTGTCAATATGCATTCTGGCGAATTCCAGTCTCGCTTTTTTTTTATTTGCTTTCAACAGTGGTGTCCTCCTCGGTCGTCTTCCATTAAGTCCACTTTGGCTCAAACAGTGACGGATGGTGCGATCTGACACTGATGTACCTTGACCTTGGAGTTCACCTCTAATCTCTTTGGAAGTTGTTCTGGGCTCTTTGGTTACCATTCGTATTATCCGTCTCTTCAATTTGTCATCAATTTTCCTCTTGCGGCCACGTCCAGGGAGGTTGGCTACAGTCCCGTGGACCTTAAACTTCTGAATAATATGTGCGACTGTAGTCACAGGAACATCAAGCTGCTTGGAGATGGTCTTATAGTCTTTACCTTTAACATGCTTGTCTATAATTTTCTTTCTAATCTCCTGAGACAACTCTCTCGTTAGCTTTCTGTGGTCCATGTTCAGTGTGGTACACACCGTGATACCAAACAGCACAGTGACTACTTTTCACCCTTTAAATAGGCAGACTGACTGATTACAAGTTTGAAGACACCTGTGATGCTAATTACAGGACACACCTTAGTTTAACATGTCCCTATGGTCAAATTATTTTCAATCTTTTCTAGGGGTACCATCATTTTTGTCCAGGCCATTTTCATTAGTTTGTTTTTTAAAATGATTCTGTTGAACCACAATTCAAAAGCTATGCCTGATTTTCATTAGTTAATGTTCAGTAAATTTTTATTTATTATTACTTTTGTCAGTTTCAAGTTATTTCAGTGACCATTGTGGGTTTTTCTTTCTTTAACGGAAGGGTACCAACAATTTTGTCCACGTGTGTATAAGTAAACTGCAAAACTAAAAATACTCGGAAGCAAGGAGCTCTCAGTCAAAATGCTCTAGCAGTAATTATACTTCTTAAAGGAGTAGTATAAGAGTGAGATTGTATGATGTAAATATAATTGTGTGAACACAGGTTTAAATATAATCATGCCAACATAAATTTAGTATATTCTTAGTGAATTTCTATCAGCTTGTTTGCACACAGTTGGTGTTTACAGTAATGTTATGTTGATGTTCCAGAAGCAGGTATTTCCAACTAGGCTGCGCTGTTCAGGCAGCTGGTCGTTCTGGGGATTGAGAAAAAGGGAGAAGAAGAAAGGAGAGGAGAGCGGAGTTTGCAAGGATCGAGAGGAGTGTATTAGCGTTAATGTAACTGATCTGTGTTTTTTGGGACTTATGAGGAAGTTATGAGGAAAACCCATAACATGTTGGACTGAGTTATTCCTTCTCACATCCACGTCGCTTACATTAGTATTACATTTCAGGAAATATACTCATTTGCCCTCTTGCTGAAAGTAAGATGAGACAATCGACCAGCACCTCTAAAGGTCACTAAGTAACATATTATATCTAGTTTGTTTGATCCACCTGTAAAGCGGAAAATTGTTGAATTTACACTTTTGTTTTTGAATGGATTAAACAAAAACTGGCTGGCACTGCTGTTTCCTCCTGTTTCAAGTCTTTGTACGAAGCTAAGCTGGCTCCAGCTACATATTGACCACACAGATGCTGCTCATAAAAGACTGATAATTAGCCAGTCAGAGCTGTGTATGAATTAGGCACTACACTATTCCTCTTGTCTAATTGTTGAAGTGGCTATAATCAACATTTTCACTCCAAATGAATGATAATCCGTATCTGCTGGATGTCTAAACATTCAACTGTTTGCTAACAAGTTCACCATAAAAGGTGATAATGTCAATATGTCAATGTCAATGTTGTGTTCACAACTAGTTTCCATGGCCCAAAAAAAAAGTTAATGCACACATTCTGTGTCGTAGCCAGCAGGAACAGCCAACTAAACATCTTGGTTGTGCATTCAATGACTCAGCTGTTGTTAATGCTCATGTAAAGGTTATGAAATTTGTAGTTGAAATACATGTGGTCAATTTTTGCCAATGAAGTTAAACGTAGTGTTTTGCTATGATATTGGAATAATTGTTTACTAAATGTAAATATCTGCTTTAACAATGGCTTTGCTCAGTCAATGCATTTGAATCAGGTTCATTTCATATGATTAGCAGAAATAGTTTGGTGATTGTGCTCAGTTTCTTGCAAACCTGTTAGTCTTCTTGATTGTTTGATGTCTTCTGCAGCTTTGACAGTATCATGGAATCTGACACCTGACAGAGATTCAACTCCATCTGTCATCTGGCACCATGGTAGGTTATGATTTGTTTCCCCTTAGGTTAGCTGCTCTCCAACAGTCAACAAAAAAACCCCATCTTGAGCCAAGCAGCTTAAAGGTCCCTTTATTGTGCAGTAGAAAATTTGATGGCATAGGTGCAGGTGAAAACCCATAGTGTTTATCGACTGATATGAGTGATACTGATCTGAAAGCAGTTATTTCCTCTCCACCAGGCTGTCATTTGGCTGGCTGAGTGAATCCAGCCCAGACTTTAGCCTATTCTTTTACTGCCAGACAGCTGGGTGATTAGTGCTGTGGCAGTCTGCAGTCGGCAGCTCAGTGCTGTTGCCTGATAAAGGGGTCAGGCTCAGCCGCATACCCACCGCCAACCTATTCTGCCACTTAGTAGCCTGTTTCTTGTCAGCTTGCTCACAGTGAACAACAACAGGTTACTGTTGTACCTTCCTGCCACACCAGCTCTTCTTCCAAAACCTGACTCTCCGTGAAGCAGATCGCCTTTTGCCATTGCTTCTTGCTGAAACGCATCTCTGCACCTGTTCAAGAAAACCCACTGATTAATCTTAGTCAACATCAGAGCCAGAAAGCCTACAATGCAGTTCGCCTGTAGCCAGATTCTCTTCATTGACTGCAGAGGGATAGGAGACCACACAGAGAAGAGTGAGAGTTAGTTAATTGGATATTATATTGAACAGAAGTAGTTCAGAGCTGAAGGAGAAAATAACTTTTGTTGGTAACAGTGCAATTGTAGCCACATGGGGAGATATAATGGATGTGATTCTCCCATCAAAGAGCAGGTTTATTGTGTCTTCTACAAAGGATTGAGATTGGAAAAAGAGATGGGGGTTTCATCTTTTCACAGGATGACTTACTGCACTGATCTAGTTTCTAATCAGATTTTACTGGTGTTTTAGAAGCTTTTTAACATCAAATCTCCAAAAGAATCCACCTTTAAGTGAAATTCACGGGCAGATGTAGCTGAAAGTCCCAGCATTAACAGGTATGCTGCCTTGAAATTTCAATGTTGCTTGAACTCTGTAAGATTTTAGTGTGGGGAAATACCGTAGTGCAAATATAAGATGAAGAAATCAGGGGCATTATGTCTTTTTATGTCTACTGCTGTGTGGTATTTATTGGAATTTGAGTAGTTTAGTAAAATTCTCTCCACGTTAAATTAATGTTTTCAAGTCAAGAAACAAAAACAGCAAACATTTCTAAGATAAAACAAATCGAGAGGTCATGTCTTATTGATAAGTCCCATTTAAAAAATTATTTCTGAGTGTGGAATTCACAACACAATGGGCCCCCAGTGGACTTCAAACTTTGAAGCTCAGAATTCTATAACCATCCTAAAGGCGACATTTTTATTCTGATCGAACTTGTTATTACGTGCTGGGGAAGTTCAATGCAGCGTGGCAACATTTAGAAAATGAGCAATTATAGCATCCACAGAGGATGTGCATAAGTCATTGCAGCTCACCTTGAATGCTTCTGGAGGGTCAGCAGTAGGATGCTTTTAATCTGTTAGTCCTCACATCCTCGTCGCCATGACCTTGCAGACACACCATGAATTTCATTACATGCTTCTTACCTTTGACACGACAATGACAGTCGCCGTCAGTTCCCCCGAAGAAGTTTTCTTTGGGCGTCACTCACAATCCGGGAAATCCATCACATTACAGGCCCTTTTACCAGAAGAAAAATATTACTTTCAGCTCTGCTTTGAGATTCAAGGCTCAGTCAGAATTCAGTCAGATGTAACTCTATTCAGAATTAATTTTGTTGTTTCATTTTCAATCATACAGGCACGCACACACACACACACACACACACACACACACACACACACACAAACACAAACACCCCAGTTCAGTTCCATTAGTTTGGCTGACTTTTCAGAATGCATTGCTAAGCATTATCTGAGACTGCCTCATGGTTGTTGCTAATTGATGCTGCAGTCAGTTCATTATTTTAGTCTCTCATGGCCGCTCAGATATCTGATTCATACATACACGCTGCATTTAATCAGTCTGATCCCACAGCCATGGAATCCAACATAAGAGGCAAGGGTCTAACGCCAACAAATCACGCATGTATAGGCTTTCAACAATGTGCTGCAAACATTGTTTCATGTCCCAAGTCACCAAATGAGCATTATTTTGTACGAATGTGTGAATAGTCAATAGTTTGCACACATAATCAACAGCTGGGCCTCTTTTATAAATGTACAATTGTGCTCATTTTGCTGCTATGAGGGGGATTTCAAGAATCAAATGTGACAAATGTCTGATTGAGCCACATTAGACTTGATGCTCTTTTCCTCAATAGGCCAATAGATCAGCGGCAGTCTATTGTGGGATAGCATTGCTAGTGTTCACACATGGTTTGTGCTGCCGGATCCTCCCTCCTCAAGAACCAGATATTATCCCATTTCAGCTTTTATTAGCCAACATAAAAATGGAGTACCAAGGTGATTATTCAGAGATGGTAAGATGTCCACTGAAGAGGAGCAGCAAACGCCAGACACAGCAGCCATTACAGAGCTATAAATGAGGGAAATCCCTCAGCTGGTGGGATCACACCAAGCATAGTCTTAGCAAGTCCTTGTGTTGATAGTTTACTCAGAATATGTATCAGCTATCTAAGGGACATCTAGAATTACCTTTCAATGGCAGACAGACTGAAATGACCTCGTATGAGCGCATTATTCTGTGTGTAACTCCCACAAATGATGCATTAAAATGCCATGATCAACACGTAATAGACCTTATGCCACTGGCAAAAATTCACTCAAGCAACAGAGACTGTATGCCTCTGATAAAAAGCAGACAAAAAGAAAGACAATTAGGACGTGAAAAAGAAATTACCAGCCTCATTGATGGGCCTGAATAGAGTCCCAGAGGAGGAAGAGGTAAAATGTAACGCTTCAACAAAAGGACATTAACACAGATCCCTTCATTACTTTGAGTATAATGACCCTCCCCCTCCCCCACCCACGCTCCATGCATACGACCCAGCAAGGAAAATAATTTACAGTGGTTTAGTGGCAAAGAAGATTCTTCAGATACATCACTGCTCCCTCCAGACATTGTCAGATGAAGAGTAGTGAGCGCAGGTATCATTGTTGTTAATTAATCCTTTGACATTTTGGGAGTTTCTTACCCCCTGGAGCCGGTTGCGTCTTGCTTTTCACAAGTTCAGCCTAGTTATAACGCTTTGACTGTTTACTGAGTCCAGATGTATGTATCACTAAATTAAAATGGGTTGCACCGCACATACTAGTTCTTACATAGAGGTTAAGAACTAACTGACAAAACAAACCGTAGCATGCTAGTGTATGAACAGTTAAGACTGAAGATTACAAGAGCTAATGTGGGTCCACCACATGTATCAATATGATGTTTGGTTATGATTTTGAAATTCCTTTCATAATGCAACACAATATTCCTCAAATAACAAAGTGTTATTGCTAACATCACCAGACTAAATGACTACATAGCGTTGGTTAGGTTAGCATAATCGTATATTTCCCACTCATTTTACACTATGAATAATGCTCTAACTCTAAAACACAAATTTCTCCATGTACAGTTTGCATAAAAAAAGTTAAACCTACATTTGTATATCGCACATGGTTTTTGGCAGTTATGTCACAGCTCATGATACTACAGTGACTTTCTGTTTACATAGTTGATTGCTTTTGATTGGACAGCGCTACAGTTCACACAGTATGTTTCCTATAGCAACCGATTTACATATGCTTTATAGTCTATACTTGCTAAGACATTTCTTAAGTTGATTAATTAATGGTGCAACCTGGTTTAGTAAGTGGCTACTAAGAACGGACAAACGAAAGGACTGCACACATACTTGGTAATGGATTCACAAATAGCTGGTGCAACCAGTCCTGGAATCAGTGACCCCATTGTCCAAGCAATAAATCTACAATCAGCCTCCCAAAGGTAAAGATCGAATCCCAATAAGTACCTTAAAATTATTCTTAAAGTAGTACTTCTTCATTTTTAATAAAGCCCTGGAATCCAAGTTCAAGTCCATAATTTGCTCTTGGCTGCCTCTGCCCTTCAATATTGAAACAACACAGAGTTTGCTTTTTGCAAACACACCGAGTACCATATTGATCACCTCACAGGCAAATATTAGGGAGACATGAAGCAAAGTTTCTCATTACAGCGCTCGGTTCATTGAATGTAATTAATTCGGACACTTGAAAAGTTATGGAGCAATTAAGGCGAGTCGCATATTACGAGCTCAATTATCACACAGCACAGATAGGTATTCATGTAGAGATACAGTGAAAAGGATCATGCTGCTATATCTGTTCTTAACGTTGGTCACGTTCCAAACAAACCCTGCCGGTGAGTAATTAGTGAATGAGTGAGCTTAATGAGCAGAGGTGAGAACTTCAAGTGTGAATCATGTCTTCACATACTAATGATGTAGGAATTGATTTCAATAAGAAAGAGATGTATGTTGAAGCATGCTCAAGTTACGGAGGAGGAGATTTGAAAATTTGAATAGAAAGCTAAGACAATACGGTGTTCAAGCCAATCAAACGTTTGAACTACTTGTATGAATATTTGATCTGTAGAAGAAGAAGTGAGTGATGTGTGGGTGGAAAGGCAGGCAAGATTCTTATTCTATTTATTGTTTCATTTCTTTTTAACAGTTAATTCACTGTCACTGGAATCAAAGCACAAAGATGACACAAAATAAAGTGTCATTGACTTCATGATAAAGCATATCCTCTTATTCAACTAACAGGGAAATGAAATAAATAAATATATTTTTGAGAATATCCTGCCTCCAACAAGTTAATTCTTCAGATTTATCTGAGTTTACCTGAGGATAATTTCAAAGCTGGGCCTCTTCTTTTTTCTTCTTTTGCGATAAGCCAGCCAACATACCAGTGTGTCATAATCCTCTCATACTAACCTTTTTTCTCTCTTGCAGTCAGTCAACGCTCAAAATCTCCAATCATAACCCGTTATAGCCTCGACCAAAGTCCTACGGAGCTGGATGGGTTCATGCACAATGATTGGTTGATGATTCTTTGAAATTTGAAAGTGACACTTGTCACCATTCTTGTTGTTGTCAATAACTGTTTCTGCTATGAAGTTAATTCATAATGTGATAATACCATGGTTAAAAATTTGATTTCAGCTTTTGAACTCTCGCATTTCTCTCCTGAGCAAAGAATGAATTCATAAACTTCCCTAATAAACTACTCAGAGACCGGGCTCATCTTTATTTTAGGCTCAACTCTAATGACGGAGGGGAGGATGTGGAGATGGAGAGCACGATGGAGAGAGAGTAAGGTGGAGGACTGGAGTGCTCTCGTGGTCCCAGACACAGATGGACAAGATGAGAGGGGAACACATGCACAGCTGAGGCCTTGCCGCGTGGAGTATTAAAAGACCAGGAATCAGTGAGCCTGGCTCTGCACTGATGACACTGGCTTTGCTGCCACTCAGTCATTCACCGCTCTCACCAGGAACCCCGGGGACGTGAATCGCCGAGCACAGTTGCATCAAGATTAAAGGCACTTTTCCCCTCTAAGATCAAAAGTGTGTTAGGCTATGCCAAAAGTGTCTCCAGTGGAGTTATGATGGTACTATTTCATAAGTACTCAAATGCCCAAAGCCATTAGCAACGGGGAAACTCAACTCAACTCAAAGCATATCAAAATGATGTGCATGTTCTATTTAAGCTGAGTTTATTAAGTATCTCTTCCATCTGTTTGTGCAGAAATCTTTTGGCTGGACTGAAAGTTTGAGCTATCAACTTTGACATTTTGCTGATCCAAATTACCTTAATCATTAGAAGCTATACATCAGAGCTTTTCATAAGGAGTGTAGTTTATGACAGGTGGATTGGTTTGACCTATTATGAAATCCCTTAAACCTCATGCATAGAAATCGTGTTTGTCACAACCTTAGACAGGGACAATGAATTTAATCCTTTAATGGGAAAAGGAAGAATAAACGTATCCATTCAGGCATGAACCCTTGTTTGTCCGACTTGCACTCTTGCTTGTTATACGCTGCGCTGGATGAGTGTATCTGCTAAACGTCTAGAATGGAAAGTGTGAAAATTGTAAAACGTTATCTCTGGGGCTTCACACTCCCTGTGAGATGAAGCACAAAGCATACTCTACCTGAACTCTACAGAGTATATAAAGGCTAGTAATCTTCCTCCGGGGCTTCAGCCGGGAGGCAAAGAAAGCACACAATAGCATCATCCACTTCTGATCCATTTTGTGAGGGTAGAAGAATGAGAAAAGAAAGTGAACACATTGCCTCAACCTCAGCCTCAGCGATTGCAGGGAATGGAAAATGGAGTGGAGAAACAACTCGACAACAGTTCTGAAAGTCCACCGCTGAGGGTTTATATCAACCTTTGTGCGTGCAATGCCAATAGTGCATGAACCAGGAAGTAGACTATATGCTGCAAATTATGAGATTCTGTGAAGATCATTAAATTTAGTTTTTAGGTTGAAAATAGCCCGTCAAATAAGGAGAATAATCAGGAAATTAAAGCCAGAATTGATGGAGAGAGTATAGGACGCAACTCTAATCCTATCCACCTTCACCTCACCATCTTCCTCTCCTGTCAGAGGGAACTTTCAGGTAGGCAACACAGAACAAAGTAACTCCACAGACCAGAGCTAGTTTCCAAGGAAACAGTGAGCAGGCCCCCTTTTGGATCGAAGGGCTAATTTCCACACCTGTACCCTTGCCGCGACTGCAGAGCCATGTATATTTCAACATGCTTTATGACTGCTGGCCTGAAGCGATTGTCGGCGACAGAGGTGACCACAACGCAGAGGCTGAAATACCAGAACAACACAGTGGCACCTCATTAGTAGTATCACACTGATCCGGAGGCTGGGTTTTTTTCTTCCTTTGGCTCGGCCATCACTGCCATCTCGCTGTGTGTTATGTCATCCTGTTCTTGTTCTTCCCTTCTCTTTCTCACCATAATCCTCAGTGTAGCTGGGTTTTTTTGTTGTGTTCCTCACCTCCTCCCTTTTTTTCCTTCTTCTCCCCCATCTCCCATTGCGATCTCTGATTCAAACTGTCCTCATGTGGCTCCTTTCATCCCTGTCACTCTATCAGTGAATCAAGCCTGAGTGCCCTCCCTATCTCTCTGTGTATAATTAGTACACAGCCCTACCGAAAGAGAGGAGTTATCTGACACCAGCTGTTCACCAAATTTAAGGTGAAGTTCTAATTGATTTAATTGGCTACTTGAACTAATTTAACATCAGATTTTGAATTTTCCTATATTTTAAAGCCCCTGTAAACTAAAGTATTTCTAATTATATTATATAAGCAACAATCAAAGTTCAAAAAAACATCCTCAGGTATTATTAACAGCTTAACATTTAACAGAAAATCTGCTTCAACAGGACTATGTGGGTGTGGTTTGATCCGGTTTGATTGACAGTGGCCTGCATGGTACCATGAGCAAACAACCCCACAACTGTCATCACTGTTTGATTCCAGTGTTGCTCAATCCTGATTGGTGCATGGAAGTTTATGACATCCCCTTTTCCCCCACTCAGACCCACCCACTTCAAGCCAGTGAGTAGAACACAGGCACAAACACAAATACAGAAATCATTTTGGCAGATCATTTCACATTCATTTGTGACCCCACACTTTAACAAGCAGTGGTGAAATGTAACTAAGTACATTTACTCAAGTTCTGTACTGTAGTATTTTCTACTTCTACACCAAGAAATATTGTACATTTACGCCACTACAATTATCTGACAGCTTATGAAAAATATGAAGAGCTTATAAACATTATGCTTTGTCATAGATTAAACTACAGCCAACAGTACACAGTTAGAGCTTAAATGATTAGTCGACTGACAGAAGATGATTTGGAAACTATTTTATTCATCTTTAAAATAATTTTTCATGCAAATCAAATTCAGGCTAAATCTTCGATAAAGGCACTATACAGTGCACCACCGCTGCCTCAAAACCCCCCTATGTAGGGCCCCCTTCTGGGAGCGGTGTAAAGATCAGGAGACAGCAGGGCTCACCTACCTGACTGTCAAGTCACTGACTGGACTGACCTGCAGGAGGCAGTAATGTGCCGCACGGCATCTAGCCTGCCGGAATTGCGAAGAAGAAGAAGAAGAAGAAGAAGACGAAGACGACTCAGCTGCTGTCAATTACATGACCCGCAACCTTAGTTTTAGAGAGTTACAGGTGTAACCGTCAGCGCAGCGCAAGAAAAAACGAGAAGAGGAGGAAAAGCGACACCAGGTCCGGGGTAAGTAGCTATAATTAAAATGATTAGATTGATTTGCTTTATTGTCTGTGCACCTCATTAAGCATTACTGTTCTGATGAGTCACTGCTTGTGGCAAAATCTCTGAAAACACTTGTTTTCTACTTGTTTGCCATCTAATTATCTTGTTGTGGAGCCCAATATAGGGCTCCAGTCCACAGTAGTCCATTGCGCTAGTATATTCTCAATCTATGCACAAAAATCACTTTCTTGCATCATTGTTTTCCATTTTTTGGCTTTAGGAGCACGGTTGAAATTCTTCCAGCCAGTGGAGCCATCTCCGTCTACCACCTCTGACTGTAAGTTCAGTGTATTCAAGGCTGACCCACTCTCACTCTTGCTCTCAATTCAGTTCAAATAAGCTTTATTGGCATGACAGATCAGGAACCTGTACAGAAAATTATTATCATTGACAGATATAAATATACCAAAATATAATGTAATAAAGGCATGAGATAACAATTATATTCAGTTCAACTCATGACCATACAGGGCCTCGGTGGGTTTTAATTTTTAAAGAGCCAAAACTTCTGACATTTCAAGACATTTTAAAATGAACTTTGTGGAGCGTCTTAGTTAAACTTTCCTTAGGTTGAGTCCCTGTCCTCCTCGGGCCAGTAGACAAACAGTCTACTGGCATCGCTGCCGTTGTAATTTGTGTGCATCCTAATGACTGTTGCCCCGAGCCATTTGCACAGTTTCCCAGCAAGCCCTGTGAAGGTCAGCATGGCATCACAGCAGACGCTAAAGACAGACTCAATTGCTCGGACAATTGACAGTTGACACACACACACACAGGCACACACTCAAACACACACACACACCCACACATCCAAAACGGATATAAGCAGACTGCATGCATGCCCCACAGGCATATTTAGGCACAGATGACGCGGCTGCTTCAGGACACACACACACACACACACACACACACACACACACATACTGCATGCACTGTCATGAAAATTATGTATAAAGTACCTTTCCCATATTGCTCTCCTTTCATCACATTGACAGGGGGTTTTTCCTCAGGCAAATGAAATGTGTTTTCTTTTATCAGAAAGTATTTAAAGGTCCTTTATATTTCTCTGACATGTTGGTAACAAGCTTGTAACAGTGTGAAACATACTTGTTGTCTTGTTGGCTGTTAGCAGCATTTTTGAGATGCTGTAAATTGGATTCTATCGCCCTGAATATGGAGAGTCAGTCAAAGTGATGTAACAATCAGATAAAGCACTCCACCCTACATCCTTATAGTTAAACAGATGCATCTGTGGTTGTTGAAAATGCTACGAGTGTGCTCTCCGGAACAAGGCTGCTAACACTCTTTAATACATATTAATCTTAGTGCATTCACAGTTTAGAAAGCATTTCCTGCCATTTCTTTGTTAAGATCAACACCAAGGTGGTCCAAAATCCGCCATTACACATGGCCAGAGGCTCCTTAATCAAGAGGGACATCTTGGAATATGATATGGAAGTGCTCTGGTCAAAACTAATCTCACACAGTATTTTTAAAAAATATTCAAGCAGGCTAATTTAGATTAAGAACATAAAGACCAAATTAAGAACACAGAGGCCAAAGTCACAGATGGAAAATTAGCACAGACATAATGATTTTCTAGTTTAATTAACCGTGGTATAATCTTCATACTCTGCATGCACTCCATGTCCTCTGGATCACAAAAAGACACACCATTACCTCGTCTTCATTGAATTTAAATAAAAAATCTGATCATCAACACCTTTTGATCTATTACTGTATTTTTCTATTTCCACAGTCCAAAGAGACAATATTTGTTCAGTATATGCCACACACATATCCCAATATTATAACATGTTTTGTTTGTATAGCCTAAACCTTTCTATAACCTAATTTGTAAACCTATTTGAGAACATTTTCCTGCAAGAGATGCACATAAATTGTCTAAAAACTATGATGCAACACAGGCAGGACCAGTTCAGGTTATTGTCCTTGCATTTGCTATATTTACAACATTTTTTGCAAGACGAGTTAAGATGCAGAAGTCTAAATCCATCCTGGAAGTCATTGCACGTTGCATGCCGTGGTCAAGCTTCTTATACATTCTGCGGGCAGGTTTGGCCTGTAGATGCATTACAAGCAGCTGCTAGCTGTGAAAGGTTTTGATGAAACCTACAATCAACAGCCTTTCATGTTAAACACCTTTCCAACCACTGTGAGATTAGAATTCTTCTCAGCCCCCCTCAATTATTAATTAAATCCAATTGGACCTGAAAGTCATTGAGTGTGACAAAAGGATTGTTTTTGAACACTTTGTGAGATTTATCACAGCTGTTAGCTGTTCTTACCTATTGTATCCTCACAAATCTTGAATGCTGTTTTACAGAAATAAGACCTAAGAGCAGTTCCAAATGAATCATGACACTCTGCACAGAACCAAGAATGAAGGAACTACAGTATGCATCACATGTCAGGTGGTACAGTAGAAGTCAGAGGAAAGGACAAGATGTTCTCAGCAGACATGCAGCAGGCAGCTCTGTGATTTTCCAACTGTACCTATAAGTCAACACATGAATTAAATATATTTATTTTTTTCAACAGTGCGTTTCTTCCTTAGTGAAAGATTTAAAGTCAGCATAGGCTCACTCCCACAAAACAAACAAACCGAAGTCTTGGCCTTTCACTTTTCTGTTAACATGAGAGAATTAATAACCAATGTCAGCAGGTAATGGCTGCTTTCACATTTAAAAAGCAGTGCTTGTTGGTAGTGAAACTAGGTAAAATAAAGCATTTAGGAAAGTTGTGTATATGATACAGGGTGCTGATCAGACATGGCTCTGTACCAGGTGCATTTACTTATGCAGGGATTGTAATTGCAAGGGGTTTTGGAGACAAGGTAGAGAATACAGCAATCTAAGCAGGTGAATTGGCAGCTTTGCCATGGTTGTGCTGAGCAGACTGCTAAATAAGGTTTTGTGTTGTCCAGAGAAAAAGCCGTGACCGTGGCAAGGGAAGAGAGGGGGGGGGGGGGGCAAGGGATACTGAGGAGGAGCAAGGGCAACAGAGAGAGTTAGAGAATGAGCAAGGAAGATAGAGAGGTAGGGAGGGAGAGAGGCCGGGGGGAAGATAGACGGCGAGCACAGAGGAGTGAGGACAATGGAGGGTAAGGGAGGGAGAGAGTGTGAGACGAGCACCTTAGAAAATCAAGCATCCAGTCTATTCCCCAGAGAGGCAGCGAAGCTGGCTGTGGCTGACTGATCCAGTGCTGTGCTGCACTGTGTGAAAGGGGCCTATAACAGGCTGAGTAATGGGATTGTGCCACTGCAGATTGTGTGTGAACAGGTTGGGTCCTTGGGTGTTCCCACACGTCAGGTAAAGCACTGGCCTGAATAAGACTGGACTGAACAAGAGCCAAGCCTGCCTGTTGTGCTCAACATCTATAGGCTCACCAGTTTATTTTTAAAGGATAAGGCTGGGGGTATTCTATATTTTTCTTGGTGTCAACAAATCCCATGAAAAGACCAAAGCCAACAATGAACAGATTCAGTATTACCTGCTAGCCTGCTACAGTTTATTCATCTGTGCCATAGAGCTCCATTATCGTCAAAAAACTAAACAATCAATGAGCCACATCGTTGCACTAATAAGCATGTTGACGATGAACATAGGCACTGCAATTTGTTTCAAGTGAATTACACATAAACATGTTTGCTAAAAATTAGTAATAACTCAACCATTTTTGAACGAAAGAGAACTCATATTTTGTCCTTACAAATGAATTCATACACAACACATGTAGCCCAATCCTACACTACGTTATAGAATTTATGTTCCATTAATCTGTGGTGCCTCTGCTGCCACTAAGCTAAGCTAACAGCTGACATCCGTTTTTTTTGTCATGTTCCACCTTTACCGCCCATACCTACTCCAAGCTTTTTCATCTCTGGCATTAAATCCAACATGCAACATGACAGGGTTATTGATTACACTTTACTTTAACTTTTACCACCGTCTATATTTTACCATCGTTAATAATGTATCGTACTAATTCTCCCACTGGGACTCCTCTGTCTGCTGTATCCTGTCCCTGTGGTAGGTTTATCTGTAATAAGGACCATTAATATTTCAATAGGAGTATTTTTGTTGGTAGAAATGTGTTTTTATGTTGTATGATAAAAGGGGCTTATAATTATCACAGCAGTGTGTGTTTGTTGTAGAGTAATTTGTTGAGCACACCATGACATCGGTGACTTTGCTAGCTTGATTGTTGTCATGACTCACGTGGCTTCACAACAAGTCTCTGTGGTGTAGCTTGCTAACCAGCAGTTAGCTAAATGATTTCTCTGTTTTTAGTGTTTTTGGAGCTTGTTATGAAGCTGGCTGTGAGAGACTTAATATCATTTTGTTGTTAGCAGGAATACATTTGCCACTTTGGGCCTCATTCATCACACAACACAAGAGAGAGAGAGGGAGTACATAACTGCTACAGTACCACACATCACTTCTCAGCCAGTTTGGTGTCATAATAATAAATCTGTTACGCACTGCTCTCTAGTTTCCTCCATTTTGAAAAGAGAACAGTAGCCTAATCCACTGAGGGCAACTCACACTGGACATTTATGTTATAAATTACTCTTCACACATCATTTTGAATTTGAACAAATCATTCGATATTGTTTCCTTCATTGTAACTGTGCAGTAAATGGCTATTAGTATAAGAGGATATTAAACTCTCAGGTCCTGTCTGTCTCTGTGTATGTCAGCCTGTCTTAAAGGATAAGATCATCTTCCCAAGTGAGTCAATGGGCTCCATATTGATGTGTGGTTTAGTTACTGTAGTTCACACAATGTCAGTCTGGATTAGAGCCTCCACTGTTCAACACCCCCCACCCTTGCTTTGAAGCCCTCTTGCTCCACATCCTGCTGGTGCTTTAGCTCACATTTAACACGTCCCATTTCATTAGTCTCACTCTGTCCCTCACCTTGTGGCTCAGCTCAAGCGGCTACTGCCCAGCCATTTCCATTTCCTCGTTGCTTCTTTGATGTTTGTCCATCAGATCAGCCGCTCTTGCTTGTGTGTGGGCATGAGTGTTGCATGCATGAGTGTTGTGTGAGTGCGGGACTTAATTGTACCAATGCGATTAAGCTATACACATCTCACTTTTCATGATTCAAGGTTCAGAAAAATCCTTATTTATCTTATACTGGCGCTTTATGCAGCCACTCAGTTCATCCTCTGCAACGCCTCATCCTTTTGCCGGTGTGGAGGGTTCTGAAAGCAAACTGTAAACCTACTAACTAAAATAATTCCTTGTTCTTGATCGGAAATGGCAACTTCTCAAATCCATCTGTACACGTTAGAGCCTGAATCCGATCCAGAATATGAGAGTGGACAGCACGACCATCTGCAGCAACAAAGATTACAGCAGGACGTCTCTGTTTGGTAAATATTATGCTCATTACCTGCTTATTGTGTGACAAAATGTTGGATTTAGTCTTTCAATCATAAGCTGTATATATAAAAAATTCTGTTAATAGGTGTACTTGTGGGAAATGAGCTTAAATGCTGTCTGAAGTGGAAACATCTGCTGTCAGGAAATAACAAAGCTAGTAAAGTATTATCCTGTCGCCAAACGTGTACATACGTTTACCAAGAAGACTGTAGTTTGACAGGCTTTTGGCTTGGAAAAAACTCTTTGCTTGAGCATAACTTACGAGCTGTGTATACAGAATCCGTGAGAAGCTGATGTCGGCTTGTTGTGAAAGTAGAAAAAAACGTTGAAACCTAGGATTCAGAGTTTTTTGCTCACAGGGATTACTTTTACGTACGTTTATTCATTATTTGAAACTTTGGCCACTTTTTAATATGAAGATTGTAACATTATATATATGACAGAAAATAAGGGAACGCATTTAAAGGTGTTGCTAATTCTTGGCTTAAAGCAAAGTTGAAGACGGTGGCGTACAAACAGCCTAACGAGACGAGTGTGTTGCCAAATGTATAGCTGTGTGCCATTTCTACACCAACACAAAATGCATTCACAGGTCCAGATGATGAGTCAGAGGCAATGCAAGATGAGGATTCATTTTGGGAGAAATGTTAACAGTATTGATTTAAGATTATTCAAATGAACTTCCCACTTGCTGCACACGTTGAAAGGAGAATATAATTTGTTGGCGAGCCACCAAAGCCATGATTACTTGCTTGTATTTTGCTTTCATACTGGTGTAACAATCTTTCCAATAAGAAATAGTCTCTGGGTCTTTTGCTGGTGACTGCAGAGAACACTCTATAACTCCTTCAGAAAGCCTTCATTTTCCACCAAATTTCAGGCCTCTGACGTCTCATTACTTTGGAATAACTAGTCACAAGTGCCACCCCTGACAGCACTGAGGGGGCTACAGATGATGGCCTAGGGGTTTATTCATACCCTGTGGCACTATGCTATCTTACCATGCCAAGATACTGAGGGGCAGAGAGGAGTGAGCGAACAGGAGAGTTTAACTGGCTGCAACTGCCTCAACCCTGATTTCAACTTAACCTCAAACTTCTAGTTTGGAGTGAATGTGTTTTTATTCCCTTTGATTTCTTCTTTGTGTTTGAATTCAAAGGCAGAGTCATTTATAGCTTTCTCTGTGCTTAACGTTTCATTCAGTGTAGTTTGAGCATGAAAAAGTGGGAATGCTGTATCGGCTGAAATTTAAGTGAGATTTTACTGAAGGCAGAAAAAAGTGGAGAAACGCATTGAGTTAAAGTCACTGATCAACTTAAAAGCTGTGTACCCATGAATTAGGAACGTCTTGAAAAATGTCTTCAGTGGCGCTGCAGTGGCATTGCTGAACTCACAGAGAATGATCACCTAACTAGCTTTTAGCATCTTTCAGCGCTCTGTTTATGGCCTGCCAGTTTTCTGTTTTGATTCACTCTTGCCGCTATCATCAGTGTCATTGGAGACGCAGCAGACTAAAGCTAAGAAAGATGGCCAGAAATGTGTCTAAATAAATGCAAATGTTGCATTGCTAAAGGGGCGGTTTGACACCTCAAAGCCAATTTACTAGACATGGGGAGTACTACTCAGCCTGTGAAAATAACTGTATAGTTTTTTTGTACAGAGATTTATTAAGTGACATCAGTTTCAGCTTGTGCTTGGACAATATACATTTTTTTTAATGGAAAGCTTATTTTACACAGTGTTTGAGTTTGTTTTGAAGACAGTTTTAACCACACACAAAGGATCTAATGAAAGATGCTATTCAGTTTCATGTGGGGAAATGTACAAGGGACATACAGGGACTAAAGATTAGGATACATACTGTATATATATATATCTCGGCCCTTGCTGTATCAATTTTGACCATTCTTTCTAAATTCTGACTCTTCTAAGTCACCCAACTTTATGGAAGTGCAATACTACTGTAAGTCATTGGAGCACTGTTTTAATTACACGCATCACTTCACATGCATTGAGAATCAATGAAAGAATAGATAGTACACGTAGTAAAATGACCTACATATTTTGAGACGTGATCCACACTGTAGTGGACTGCCACAGAAAGTGTGACTCCAGCAGCCGGAGTCGGTGGTAATTAGGCTGGTAGGTGGATACATTTCATTATGCCCAGAGAAAGACGTGGCTAAGCCCTGCGTTCCCCTGTAATCCCTCCACTGCGCTGCCCATTATGACTCAACCCCAATCCGCTATACTGAAAGTCATCACTTTTCTTCAGCCACAGCAGGCCAGACGAGCCAGATGCCCCAGGCTTACTGACATCAGCCCTGTCTCTGGTGACTGAAGTCGCCTCCGCGCAGAGCTGAAGTTTCCTGCTTTCAGGTTGAATAGGGCTGGAGGGAGCACCGTTTAGTTCCCCTCGTTTAAAGATAAGATAAGGCTAACGACTGTAATAGCTCCTCAGGGAAATAGATACTCAGGATAATAGAGATCCACTGTTCCTATCAGTCCAGGTATATTGGACAGAGGAGAGGTTTTTGGCTGGGGAAAAAAGCACTGATGAGCTCTGCTTTGCATAACAGGGCACACTAGTGCCTGTGGTGTATCAACAGATATCCAACATAGTAAGGAAATATCACTCCCTACTTCTTTTGATTCTTGTTTCTTACCGTCATTCATCACTCTCTGTTCATTTAAGTTTTTCTTGTTAAAGGAAAAAATGAAAGAGAAAATATAATTCCAAGACCGATAATCCTGGGTGTGTATGAGTGTTTCCGCACCTCTTTTACAGTCTAAAACTTCTGTGGTCTATTTGTTTTTACTTTTCTTCTTACAGTCTGTTCAATTGTACAACTGGCGCTCAGTGAGTCCAATCCACTTTTATGACACCCCCCTTGGTTTTAATATTCCAGTAGTAATGAGTGATAGCCGGCTTAGCTATCACTGGAGTAATCACAGGAGTGTTGATTTACATAACTTGACCATCATGATACGGACTGCTCTCCGTTTATCAAAAGCGCCATTTGCAGCTCTGGAGGTCGTGACACAAATTCGGAGGGCTTGGGAAATGAAATATCCAAAATGATCTATATTAAGGTCTGGGCGCAACAACACCATTTTCTGAAACATAGTTGTCAAACAATGTTAAAAATGCAGATTTTTGTCTTGGTAACTATGATGTTTTTTTTTTTTGATGTAATCAGCCTACTAAGGGTGAAGGTGTAGCCATTTTTGTGTAAAGTTTTTTTTTTTTTTTATCTGTCTCTGTCTTTACCTCTGTATCTAAGCTGAAATGTTTTGACCTCTCTGTTGTAAGTGTTTGTCTGGGGAAAAATAATACTGCAAAGGTTCTAGTATATCGTTCGCCCTCTGCGCCAGCGGGTGCGATGGATGATTTATTTAATTTGATATCCAGCTATGATAATTCAGAACTTCTTATCCTGGGTGATATGAACATTAACTGGTTAACTAATGCTTTGGATAATTAAAACAATATCTGCAATTAATTAAATTAGATTATTTAGTGGAAACATTTAATCTCAATCATGCGCCTTTTAAGAACTTCAAAAACAGGTACAATGCTTGTTTTGTTCAGAAATTGCTGAAATATTACATGAAAGGAATGCTGCCTGGCGCAAAGCACAGTATTTTCACCAAGAGTGCAATAGGTGTCTCACTGTTATTCAAAATGCCAAGTCATCATTTTATGTCACTGCACAGTAAAGTAAAGGAAACCAAGCAAAGTTTTGGAAAACGGTTAAATCATTATCACATAACCCTACTTCATCCTTACCCAATGAAATGGTTCAAAGTCCCACCACTATCTCAGTTGGAAAGAGAGTATGTGATGCATTCAGTGAACACTAAGGTTATATATTTGAAAATGCTGGATTTCCTCCCACTGTCTCTGATCATAGTGCACCTTTCTGGGCAAACAAATTAGGCACAAATTGGGACCTTTTCATTTAAGCCTTTTACAAGCTTTTGAAGTGCTTAAGGCTCTTTGTTCTATTGATCCAAAAAAGACCACTGGGGCTGATCAGTGAGAGCCAAGGCTTTCATTATTAGCACCTCCATTTCTAGTTGAATGCTTAACTTATATTTTTACCCTGGCTGTGGTAACCGAAAGCATCCCTGAATTTTGGAAGACAGCCCTAAATAATAATATTACCTTTTAATTACCTTTTAAGCACCCAATTCTGATGGAGGGCACCGAATGGTTGCTATCTTGTGTTAGCTTCAGTTTCAGACAAAGGAATAGTTTCAGTGCGAAACGCCTTCCACCATCCCAAACTCTGCCTCTTTTGTCAAGAGCCTGATTGATCTCCAGTCTTCATGCTGGTCCTCAACTTGAATTCAAGTAACATCTCTTAGTTATCTTAGTAATTTTGACGTCTTTAAGTTTCATTTTCCTGAGCTGTATGGCCTCGGAGAACCGTGCCAGCGACTCCCGACCAGAACCTTTGCCGTTGGCCGTGAAACTTGACTGCCACAGCGGCTAGAGGACCTCATCCGCTCGGTGACCCACTGCTCCTCACGGAGTCACCAGGGAGCGTAACCTGCAGCAGGGCTCCTAACGACAGGGCCTCACTGGCAGACCGGGAGTTGATGCCGAATAAGAGAAATCCCCTTTAGAGAAGTTGATGCCTTAATGTTGCATTGCGTCGCTTTTTGTTTTGATAATTAAATCACATGCTTCTCGCTTCTTTATCGCCCACTGAGTAAGGTTTATCATTTAAGATCTTGTATTCATTTGTTGATGTACTCTTTATTAATCCTTAATTTATTCAGTTGTTAGACATTTAGCTATAATAAATGTCCTCATTTAGCAAGAAGTTGTCTGTGTTTTTTCTTTGAAGCAGAAGACGGAAGTAAATGTATCAAAAAGAATTCCAATTCCTTCTGACGAGACGGAGCAATTTAACGACTCATTTGGTTTATTTATTTCCTTCAATTTGAAGGTGGTGCCTCTTTTCGAAAGCAAATGTTTAATTTTCAAGTAGTAATATCGTTACATATTTTTGGCCCCAGTGGTGAGGCGAATCACTACGTATATATGATGTATAATTATCGACCAATTTCTAAACTATCGTGTCTAGCTCAAGTGTTGGAGAAACAGGTAAACGTTCATGTGAGAACATTTGAACATTGGAAAATTAGACAAGCTAATCCCTGCATTTCAGTTTAGATCTCTGTTGACATGCATGTGTTTTCTTAATATAATAATGTGTATGCTGTAACTTTCATGTGCATTTATTGTTTTATATGTACTGTATTCAGGGTGAATACTTATAATAATCTTTAATGGAGAACAAGGTTCATTCAGCAAAGTCACACTCTTCCTAACAGTTTTGTGCAGAGACTCTCAGGGACACAAGTTAAAACCAAAGATGAAAGCAAATCCAACCAAATGCCAAAGGGCTCGGAGGGCAACATGCCCCTGGGAGAGCTAAAAGTAATTTGAAGCACTTGTTTCTGGTGACTTTTGACCGAAGAGCACTGATCGTCAGCCCCCTGACTTCATTACAGTTTAAAGGCACCACAAGACTCTTGTTGAGTCAGATGAGACTCTTGTGGTCATGTTTTTGGCTGTTGATAAAAATGAGTGCTGAAAAGCATCAAATAAGAAGTCGTCACCCTGCATGCTATGTTTTTCTAAAGGGCAGCCACACCCAAGGCAATATCCAGTCAAGTGGTGCAAAGGAAGACAGAACAGTGTGGGAAATAATCATTCAGTGAGGGGGCTATTATAGCGATTTGAGGTTTCCCTTGAATTACTAAACACACAAATCACCAGTAATCTGAGCTTGATTACAATTATTTTCATTACGGTCAGATCTATAAACTGCGAAAGTAAAGCATAGCAGGGTATTTTTGGTGTTGTTTTTGTTTTTTTGATTAGGCCCTGTCCTTGTCTTTGTTTTGTGTTAAATGACTGGACGCCTTTTTTCAAAATCTTAGCTCTGGGCAGGAGTGATTATCCCCTCTGCCCACACCTTTTACTTTGTGTAGTCAAAGCCTGTGCGACACCGCCTTACTATGCTACCAACCAATTTAAATTTTGGCACTAAGGTAATTTGTTCTGGGTTTGTACCACAAAAGATGATTGTAGTCCACTGACTTTGACCTTTTTAGAGGGCAAATTATTAAGAAAAGATGGTATTATTTTGCATTCATTTGATGTCACAGCTGCAGTCCTACATACTTTCATAAGTAACAGGAATTTAATGCAGATGGGGATACAAAGTAGTGCAGCTAAAAATAGTATGATCTATATATGTCTCTGTCTTCATGCACAGCACATTCAGAACGTATGCAGCAAGTTTAAGACCTGCTGACATTGTTTGAGTGTTAAATTTAGAATCACTCTCTCTGCTCCCTTAGCTTACCGTCTTCCTGTCTCTCCATCATCTCTAGAGAATTGTTGTGTTATTCCTCTGTCTGATTTCGAGATGAAGCAGTTTACCTTCTGACTTTCTACGGGTCGACTCCAGGAAGTTCTCAAACCTTTCCTCCATCTTTTTATAGCTTCCTGTACTGTATCTCTGCTTTGTTTTTTACTTTGCATGATGCTTACAAAGTAGGTTTTGTTCAATTTGAGCAGCTGTTGAAAAGAGGTAGCCTTTCAGAGTGGCATCATGCAACATACTTAGTGTGCCATTCTTCATGAATGGTTTTGAACATTCACACATCCATCATGATCTCACGAGGACACACTGAGAGATTCATGTGCTCTCTGCTTTCCCACCTTAGCTTCTGCACAAATTGGTAAGCCTCTCTCGACAGAAGCTGGGCCAAGTGAAAAGAGCAGTAGTGGTGCCTCTCTGCCCTGTTGGATAAACACTCACTGGAGCACATTAACCTCCACTTTCTTTTTTAAATATTTCATTCAATTTTTGCATAATATAAAAGGTTAGAATCCAGGTCTAACTAATGACACTTAAATGAGAGTGCTGCGCATGTGTGTGCACGTGTGCGCGCATGTGTCAATGCATCAGTGTGTGTGTGTGTGTGTGTGTGTGTGTTCTCCGAACAACAACAAGTCTGTGTTTCTGTGCTCCCAACCGGCATATTCCGGCTGCTCACTGTGGAGCGAATGGAATGTCAGCACTCTGTGTTGCTCTCTATCTGGCATTTTGAGTCTGCATTTAATGTCCTGGCGTACAATGTCACTGTAAAATGTCTTAAATCACTGCTATGCCAGTAACAAACAAATACTATGAATGAATCATAATAAAACTGGGCTGACATTCCTTCAATATTACTCCCAGATCTCCCTGAAGAAGACACTTAGCTTACATTCGTACAGAAAAAGGGTAACTCAGGTGAAGCATGCTGTTTGGTTACTCTCTTTTCTTCTTCGTTTCAAATTGGCACTGTGTAGCACTGCATCACCAGGGACACTGCAATACAAGCTGGGATGGGCAAATAAGAGCATGAACTCGGGGCTGAGCACAATTTCAAGACAAGTAGGCAGCAACATAAAGGCCAAGGTATGGCAGTGTAATCCATGACTTGTAATTATGTTTTGTTCTCTTTCCCCCTCCAGATCAATAACCCTGACACCTCCTTGGTCCTTTTTAGTTTAGAAATTTCTACTTTCATTTTGCATTCCTCAAGGTGAGCACAGATTTGTACTGTGTAATACTTTAACTGTGATAAAACACTATAATGGTATGATTCTGTAACTGATAGTAACTTTGAGTCATAAGTATAATTTCCATAAACAAACACTGTCATAGCTGAGAAGACTGGCAGGCTCTAATGATGGCTCAAAGCTGGAAATAGTCACACTGCATACTCAATTAATCCTTTCGCTCCCTTCTGTGGTCCAACACTCAATTATCACATTCTACATGCTGTATAACACTGATTTCCTGAGTGAAAATGTGTACACTCTGGTATGCCCTGCGAAGGTAAGATGTTCTTTACCACTCTGTTATCACTCACAGATGATGACAGATAGCTCCCACTTTTTGCTCGTTATCAAATGGCAATCTTTGTGACTACTCCTCATTGGTTTATTGTCATTTACTCAAAAACTACCTTTTTGATTTTCTTTTCTCTGGGAAACCTTAACCATTCTGCAAAGCTCTGTTCTCTAACCTGCTCTTACAATGCATATAAACAAATACCATACTTTTCTCTTCAGTCTGCGCAGCCTGACAAGAGTAAGAGAAATCTGTAGAAATTGCCAAATTCATCCAAATTGTAGCTTCAGTACTATCACACACATTCTGCCACACGCAGCTGCTTCTCCAAAAAATGTGCCCTAACTGTGGTTTATATGAAATTCTGCACTTGAAGCTTGTTTTATTTTATGTATTCCATGTATTCACACTCTCACACTTGTTGGCTGCATAATTTCAAATTTTTTTGTGGTAAATCATTTTCACAATCACATTTAAAAGAAATGTAATCCAACCTGTCCACTACCTTTACACTCCAAAGTGAATCCTCAGCTGTTGTCTGATCCTCAGTGGCAACAAGGGCTAACCAAATCTTACTGGTCACTTCAGGTACCATTCAAAAAATGCAATAGTGTCATTCTATATGACACCATTATTTGAGTCTGGTTCCACTATAGCCTGTGACTAGCTTGGTTTAATCTCAAATGTAATGACTAACATGTCTTTGGAGCACCAGCTAATCATTATTCACTAATGTGGAGCAATGTAGAAAAAAATGGCTCTTATTGCTTTATCATTATATTGCTTGCCTTTAATGTACAGGACGTTACTGAACCTCGGAGCAAAATGAACCACAAGACAAATCTCTCCTTTCTCTCATTAAATTCTAAAATGAAGACTACACAAGAAAAGTGAAACTTTTCTCTGCCATTCATCAGGATCAGCCTGGGCCACAGTTTTCTCATGAAATGCTTGATAAGACTCTAAAGGGGACTGGCTTGGACTGATTGCATATGCACGACCAGTAATCATGAATTTACTTGGACCACAGGGGAGGAGTGCTCCCTGTCTGTGTAATTCTTTGATCACCACAAGACACGAGCAGCATTGGGCTTGTTCCCTACCTTTCACTCACCCTATGCCACAGGAATATATTAGCATATTGTGCTTTTAAAGAGCTGTCACCTGTAATCGCACAGCTCTGAGTTAACAATGTCTTTAAAGAAGTTTGTTTTTCTTTGGTTGTGTGGAAATATTGCATGTTGGATAAAAGATTTGTCAGCCGACGTTGTTGCTCTTAATACTGTAACAGCTTACTGTCATCGGAGCATTGTCGTGATATAACGCAGCATGCAGGAGCTTAGTAAATAATAAAGACCTTGCGCCTTTTGTTACTTTTTTAAAGAACTTCTTTCATGAGAGGTTGCAGTGCACATGCCCTTATACCCACTAACTTGACATCCATGAAGGGGGCACAGGCATTGGCAGGATATGTGATTCTCAATAATTCACATACTAATGTATGAAAAAACCCATCCCAATGTTATTTTATACTCATAAATATGTGGATTTTGGAGCATAAAATGCACCGCCTGAAGCAATGTCAAGTTTTATAGGCTTTGTTTAGAGTGTAGAGGTGTTAGGTCGGCACGCAATGACCAGGCATTAACTTAATATTCCTCAGGCTTTGTTTATATCAGGTCTGATTTTGTTAGGGTGTTTCAGACATTTGTGAGTTCTGAAAAATTGTTGTGCCCACGTTGTGGGTGCAGCACACAGCAGTTGAGAGTTTCTTGAATCGCATTACTAATAAGTTCCTTTTGCAAGAGAAAATATGTCCATATGTCAACAACATCGGTCATGAGATGTAGCCTTAAACACTTGAAAGATATTGACCTGATGGCATTTTCATACATGTGCTTGAAAAAGCTGGCCTGTGATGATATGATAGATTTCACAGGATTTCATCACATCCTCACAAGTTATGCTCTTGTGCATGTGTCAAATATATTGTATTTCACAATGTTTCTCATCTTTACCAGTCAGCCAGGATAATTTGATGCTCAGATGCCCCGACGTTGTTTGCAAGTCAATATTCCAAGCGCTTTAAGTGAGAGGAGTCAATAGCAAATTGGACGTATTCTGGGTTTAATCAAATGCTTTAGTTCAGTGATGACACTATCCCTGCTGTGAGACCATCATGCTCGCGCCGAGGAGACCACGAAAATATTCATTGCTACACAGCTCGCTGCGTTTGCACTTGAGGACATTGCTGAATCATGCAATTATGGTTTGGATGAGGAAAGTCGATAACCGCCTCATACTTGGGCAGAGATGGCTAAGGTCACACCTGTAATCATGTGGGAGCAGCACAGTCCATTGACACAATGATGAGACTCCACAGACAGTCGGGCAGGATTGAGATAGGGGTTGATTGCTCCTTATTGGAAGATGGAGTCAGGCTGTCATGAATGGTGCTGTCACACAGATGGAGATATGCACTAGTAGTCCCATGTTTGCTCAGGTCAGGGCCTGACACCCTGCCAGCAGGGCATGTCTTGGTGGGTCAAATGTATAAGAGCCACCGTAAACAGGCAACAGTTGGAGGCAGGGCACCAACCGAGCAGTGTCTTTAGTGGGGGGATATAACAGGTAAAGATCAGTATGAATAAAGTATTTTTATAGTACCACCTTAGAAAAAGGAACACTAATACTTTAAGATTTATAAATAGTAATTTATGGCTTTATTAATGGTTAATAAATATTTAGTAAACCTTTATAGATGAATCATAAGCCATCAATAAGAAAAACATTTGGGTGGCCAGATTTGGAAAAATTGACTGACTGGACCGTTTGATCACTCACCTTTCAGAAAACCTCTGCAGAGGATCGGAACCAATAATTAACCAGAATTAACCACTTATTTAGCATTTCCCACTGGATTACCAACATATCTAATCTAAAATGGAAACGCTGATCAAAAGGATTTTCACAACCTGGCAACCTATATTTATAACTGATCTGTAAAGCATTAGTAAATTATTTATTAACTATCGAGAAAAACAGAAGTTACATTTGATAAGCTGCTATGTGGCCGCTATCAAGGAAATATACTACATCTCTTTACTGTGTTGAAGCTTTGCAGATCTTAGCTGTGAAGGCCTGGTTAAACCAGCTTTAAAAACAGCAAACATTTTTGCATCTTGATAACAGTGTTGACTTTTGAGAAAATGGAGAGCAAGCAAGTCCAAACTGGAGGAAACTATCGTAGCTCATTAGTTGTGTTCCAGCATCCACTTATTTTATCCTCCTCTGTCAGAGGACTGCTCTACAAAAGACGAGACAGGAGGTTTTAATACAAATACATCTTTATAATAAACTGTGTGAACTGTTGAGCTAACAAGCTTGCTAACTGACAGTTAGTTAGCAATTAGCAAGCTTGTTAGCTTGAACACAATGCCAAAGGTGCAATACAGAGAAAATAAGATGAAGCTCAGAGAGATTTTGGGATTGACTAGCGCAGGTCCCTGGCTGGCTAGCGTGTTAGCGGTTAGCTCGCCGAGCATGCAGAACCAAATATTATGTGGATGAATGTCATTGTGCCACAATGCAGGAGTCAAGACAGATACACAAATAACTGTAATTGCACTCAATTGCTGCTTTCACAAAGGGGGTAAATACAGCAACAGCTGTAACAATGTTGGAAAGCCAAGGAGAAAATGCTTTTTAAGAAGTCACAACTTTTATTTAACAAATATACAATGAGCAGAAAACAGCATGAATCACCTTTTAGAAAAGCTTTATGTTTACATCCCAGTATCACACTGATTGTTACATCTTATGCCTTTTCACATTTAATGAAACACCTTTAATAAGTCTTAATATCAGCAGGTTAATAATGAGAATTTTTGCCCCTATGGCCTGAAAACAACTTGCTCTAACAACATGCCATTTGCACTTCACACAAATAAGAAGCCAGCAGACATTCACATCACTGTGAAGCAGGTACCTGCTCTGCTGCAGCCACTCATGTAGATGATTCATTAGAAGGCACCCAGGTTTTCACCATGCTTCTCAGTCCACTCCACTCCAATTATTCTTAACAAGTGCTTACTCGGAGGTCACCATTATGCCAAACCCCCCCCCCCCCCCCCCCCCCCCACCACCACCACTCTGTCATTTCAAGATCCACAGTGGAGAGGGGGAACATAATGCACTTGTTTTCCTGCATTTAGTCCTACCTTTTTCGCCACATTTAGCTTGCGTATGCTGAGCCTGATTAGATGAAAGATCACATTAATGACTCTTCTACTAATAATCCAAGCTTCATTCTTCCATAATGTTAGTGTGTTTGCTTCTGTAAATCTGCAACTATTACAGTGTTGTTAGATCTCTGTCTTCTATACCCTGAAGCAGCACGTATCAGCTGAGGAGGAAGGGTGTTTAACTGCCAAAATCATCCAGTGTTTGGCGTCTTTGGTTGGGCTGCGGAGGCAGGCGGTACTGGAATCCAGAATCTTGTTACAATGTAAATGAGAGCCATTAAAGCAATAAAAAGACATTTGGCTGCATTATTGTAATTAGATTGTCAGATGAGTTCCATAATGTATTTTTTTAAATTGCAAGTGATTTGTTTTTGCATATAAACTGTAGCCTATATTATCAAGTCAGTGAAAACACTATTGTTTACCTTTTCTCTGGGGTTACAGACAGTGTAGAGCTTCATTAATTCAGAACTTCAGCATATTTGTTCTTGTGCAAAAATAGGCGCAATAAGAGGGAAGGACTCATCAGAATATCATTAGTAGAATGTGACTCAGTAATCGTGGATTGATAGTGCTTATTAGCTTATTTGTGTGCACATGTGTTGCCTCAACAGTTTAAACATCAGAGTCCCAGCTACTGCCATGCAGGTGACACAAACTGCAGGCATGATGTGTTTTGTCATTCCAGCTAGCTTGCTATGTGATCACTGGCAGGAAAATGTAATAAAGGATTGCCAGAAGCATGTTATCTCTCTCATAATGATCACTGCTGCAGTTATTTCAGAAAAGACTTAATTTGTTTATACCTACTCAAATCAAAGTGATCCATAGTAAACCACAGCAGGTGTTAGATGCTTCCAACAACCTAATTGTATATTTTTTTTAATGGGCTCTTATTTATTACACAGGTGTAGTGACATGTTTGGCAGAGACTGCTGTGATACTTTACAGCTTTATAAGCCAAACAGTGGAAATTGCTTAAAGAACAGCTTGCTTGTTTGTAATTTTTCTCTATCAAAATGCAGTCATGTCCCATGTTTGTACAGCGCCTATGCAAAGCCGTACTATCTATCGTACTAAACTATACTGAGCAAAAGGTATGTTCGGCTCAACTGTCTGAGACTAACGAGCATATTTGAGGTGCTGTTGTTTCACTTGGAAGACGGTCCTCTTTTGATCTTAGCAATAATCTGTCTCTCAGAGTCTGGAAGCTATTTACAGAGGAGATTTATTTCACTGATTCTCTGCGTACAATGAAGCATCTGCTCCTGCCAGCTCAGGTAGAGAAGGGCTGTTTCAGACAGCGGCTCACTGAATATGTGCTAGTTTCTTTCAAACACAAAGAGGAAAAAAATCTATTAATAGTCTGCTGAGTGTCCTCTGTATGCTGGTAGATGTGTGTAATGCTCCTTTCAACGAGTTGAAGTGGGAGGAAAATGTCCATTTATGAGCATATCCCTCCTACCTTCTTGTCAGGGCTGCAGTAAAAATACCACAGGAGGAAACTTTTGTCCATTATCTATCAACAGTGGACACAGCTGTGTTTTCATCTGCTCCACTGTGACTACAAATAAAATAAAAGGGAAAGGAGTGGATTCTTCCATTGGATTTGTTTTTGCTTTTTATCTCCCAGCTCCAAAGTGAATTACACAGCCCTGAACAACGTCTGGCAGGCCTTGAGATATTCCCAGGCAGGAATACTAGAGGTCAAGGTGTGAGAGCATTGCCATGAGCGCAACTTGAAATTCTGCTGGTGCTTCTTCTCCCACTGGCTTGCTCTCACTTCCCCACTTTCTATCGCTCTGTCTCTGCCTGCCTTTCTCCCGCTTTCCTGTTTCTCCCCCTCCCTCTCACTCCAATTTCTTTTTAACACCTCTTTCAACTTTTTCTCCCCCTCGTACTCTCCTCAGCTCTCTTTGAACAGGTGCAGGAGTCAGTGCAGTAAATGGTTCTTGTAAAGCTAATTAATATCAAAGTGCTCTTGTACATACACATGCAGACATGAGTGCAAATAAAACAACAATATGGCCTCTCAATCTGTACAACATATGACGCCATCTATCCTTGATTCATATTCAAACAAGGGACTGTCATGAGAAGGTGGTTTTACTAATTCTGCATATTTAGGAAGTCTGCTTTCCCTTGTCAACCAGGATAACATGAAAAAATGTATTATGCCGAAAAGGCATTGGAAAATGAAATGTCCTGTGTGAATGACACACACTGAGTGGGCTTCTTGTGGTTGTGTGTGTGGGAGTCATGATGAGTGTCTATTTGCTTGCAAGCAGGCTCAGTGTTTATGGTATCTGTCCTGAGCCTTTCTCCAGGTAGCACATTCAGTAAGACAGGAAAAGTGCTCAGTGAGAATCACTGTGTACATGAACAGCATGGACTGAACAAATTGCAGCTTGGAGGTCTCCATCAGACTTATTTTAGCAGCAGCCTGCAGCGTGGCTACTGTAGAGGAGAGCCGTGACAAAGGATTAAGGGGAGTCAATATCAATTCATATCAATTTCTAATGGCTGTGGCAAAGAAAAGCAGATTACTGTGCCATGAAGATATTTCTGATGCTTCAGAAAAGGCCATTATACACTAATCTGAAGATATTGAAATGTACCGTGTAATCATTTTTTAGTGTGTTAGATATTAAAATACAATGTTGCCGTTGTTGTTGTGAGTGTTATGTCAATCTTGAATGTTGCCTGCATTGAAATTGCAAAGATTCATCAGACATGCCCAGTACTGGCTGAGTAAATGCCATTGTTCTGCTCAATTTTAGACTTATTTCAACCTTTCCTACAGTACAATATCCAATATTCATTGTGAAACCTGTCAACCAACAAGAGTAAAATGTAATTTGTATTTAATATATTGTATTTTAATATGTCAATTATTACAAATGTTAGTTACTATTAAATACTTTTTTTTATTAAATACAAATAAAGTTGTACTGTTCAATGTAATATTTATTTAAAAGACACCAAAAAGCCTGCACGCAGATAGTCTCCACGGAGAAGGTGCACAGGAATTTAGTATATATAATAAATAAATATATAAAGTTTGAAAACTGTGTGCTGGGTGAGCAGCACTAATTGGAATAAATGGGGCCACCGAGTTTGGATTCATCTTCCATGTCTTCCATTTATCATCTTATGGGTGTCACAAGTGTGGAGATTCATATTATCTCCACAGATCTCACCCCCCAACCAAAACAGTCGAGTAGCAACAAAAATGTGATCCCACACTGGCTTCCCACCTGGCGACAAAAGTTGTGTTCAGTGGTGCTTTGGGAACTTCTGTATCTGAGTTTCACATGTCTTCGGCACATTGCGATAACAGAATTGAGGCTGAAACTCCACATAGTGACATTCTAATTATTTGCTGTATTAAAACCTTGCCCTACATGCTACCTTTTTGATTTTTGAAGTTGTATTACATCATATCATGCCGCAACCTGTCTAATAACTGTACCATAAAGTGCAGACTGCGATGAATTATATGAAGTGCTCAGCAGGAGGGGACCTCTGTGCCTTTGTAATGCTAATGAAATTATGATGTGCTCTTCAGACAAATGCTTTGTGTCTTCATATGTTTGTATATTAGCTTGTGTCTGTTTGATATTAGAGTATATATAAACACTTCTACTTTGCTATTAAAATCTTTATATGTTTATTATAGTGGCCGTTTCTAAAATGATAGCTGACATGAAACACATCTTCCAAAAAACATTGTAAATGCTACTGTTGAGGAATATTGCAAGAGTAACAGTATGATAACATCAGTGACTAAACTTACATGCAAACAGAACTGCCTGCAGTTGGTTTAACACAGCACACACCAGATTAAACTGTTAAAGCTCAGACTTAGACACAGTTAAGATGCCTGGCACAGAGCGATACTAAATGTAAATCTTGTGCTTTTGGATTTTGCCGTCTGTGCAAACTCTCTGACTCTGACTCTCTGACAGCGTTCTGTTTACATATTGATATCAACAAAAAACACAGCTGTACTACTGTAGCTTTTGTTCTTTGTTCTTGGATATTACTTTCACCTGTATTACAATGAATGTCAGTAGGAAAGTCAGGAAGCTCCTCTTTTTAATGCTTTTGCTGGTGAACTGTTCATCCATGTGACAGTCACCACAAGTGGACACTAATGTTCCCCAATCTGGTTTATTCATGACAGAAAAGTGACAGTTTATCAAAGGTGGAGATGCACCGCTTAACATGAACAAGATGTTAACCAGAATATGGCAAATAACTGTGTTGCTCCATGCATGTAAATGCAGCCACAGGAAGTGTTATGGGTTCAAGTCCAACCATTAAATATTCATACACGTCACCTACTGCAGGGCACTTTGGAGAAAATACTCCCTCAAAGAGTGAATGTAGTGAGCCAAGGGGCTCCAAGTGGGAGCGGTGTCACCAAACACTTTCTTTTGTCAAATCAAGTTTAATTGTGTGCTTTTCCTTCTCAAAGTACATAAAAAAGCAATACATGGGAACAACGTTTGAATATGAAGATTACACCTGCAGCCCAAACAAGGAAAAACCTCATCAGGAAGAAAAGTAGGAAAAGTCAAAGAAAGAGACTCTCCTTTTAGGGAGGACAGGTAGTTTATTACAATGTGAAGCATAAAGAAAACACAGAGTAACCCTAATAAGAAAACTTCCACTAAAGCCAGCTTGATCACCACTGGCAGTAACATCATCAAGGTCAGCACTGGAATGGCATGTGACCATGATGAACTCAACAAAGCAAAGTGGCCAAAGGGGGGGGGGGGCAGTTAGTCATTCCTTCTCAGAGAAACCTGTAAATGGGATTTGAGGATTTTTCATTTCATCTCGACTTTGATAATATGAAATCTGTCACATTAAACAGGAACAATGGCGGTTCCCTTTATTATGGGATACCCTCCTTCACACCAGTCACTATATACATACAAAGCAGGAGATGATTTAGAACTACAGTATAGAAAATTACCTACACTTGTTGTGAATAACATTAATAATTCTTCCATTTGAGCCCATCTATTTAACATGAACTTGACTGAATTGCTTTGGGAAACCAAGGCCATTTAATTGTCTCCTGCATCCTTGTTCATACCACATTCTGCTCTAAGCTATTACATCCAATTTCCACCCTGATGATTATTATGTAGTAGATACTAATAGAATAATGGTGGAAGAATAGGAGAGTGCAGAGGTAATTAGGAAGCAGTGGGTCATCTCCTTTGCCCAGAGGAGGATGCAGAGGGAATTACCTGGTCCACAGACAGAGGAGACAGGAGGGAAGAAGAAAGAGAGAGTAGAAAGAGACAATATGATATAAATCAGAGAGGGGATGAAAGAAAGGAAGAGCTAGAGAGAGGAACGGAGGGAGGCTCGAGAACTGGAGTTGGATGGAGAGAAAGGCGACAAGAGAGAAAGGCGACAAGAGAGAGGAAAGAGAAAAATGAGACTTGTTTCATTTTGAAATGATGGAATGTGTTCCCGCCCCAGAGCTCTGTTCAATAAGCCGCCTTCTGTTGTTGAGCTCAGGAGGAGGCAGGGAGGAGAAGAAGGGAAAGGAGAAAGAAAGAGAGAACAAAATGGCCATGTGCATGAGTGTGTGTGTGTTTGCGTGTAGAGAGAGAGAGAGAGAGTGTGTGTGTGTGTATCCAACCCATAATTTCATAAAGAGTATTAGTCCACCTACTCGGCTGCCTTGAATGCTGTTCACTCATTCCACTGCATGACTGATTATGATCAAAGAAAGATTAACACTCTCTTCAGTCATACAATAAAAAAGGCCTTATATGCAGATGATGTTCTGTTATTCAAGCCAAGTGTTTCTGTTTTTGTGCTTAATTGATAAACAACTATGGTTTATTTTGGGGCTAAAGCATCCCCAGTGCCAGGAGATAAATATTCAATTGGCATTCATTGTTAACTTTCTAGAAACTGTTTTTTGTTTATCTTCATCCCACATATTAACCCTTTTTAAAGTATAATGATCATATTATGGCTAGCTAGCTAGCTAGATCGCTAATGATCCTAGGTTGTCTTATTTGCATTAAATTACTAACTTGTTAGCTAAGGCTAGTGTTAAATGCCACACCACTAACTTAGCAAGCATGTGACTGGCTGAAATTAAAGTTCACACATGACGAGCAGTTTGTAAATACAGGTTTAACATCCATCCATTTTTTTTCTATAATTAGGCTGGAGCCAATCCCAGCTGACATTGGGCGAGAGGTGGGGTATACCCAGTCTGTATGTAAATGTAACAACATCCAAATATGATGAAAATTGCAAATACTTTTGCATGCAAATGATACACATTCCTGGCAGTAGTTTCACACTAGTCCACTGATTTACAGATATAGGTAACACACCTAGATATGCACACAGGGAAGAAGACTGCTTGCTAATAACATGGATGAAAACAAATATATTCAAAATACTTAAACATCAGCTTTATTAATGAGGAAGGAAATACATTCAAGACATTTCTTAGAGCTCAAGGATACACAGAAGGAGTTTTAGTGAGTAACACTGAATGTAACTCCTGTTTGTTTAAAAGAAAACTCCAATAGAATCTCTTCAACGTTACCCTTACTCTCAGTGAGAAATAGACCCTGATTAACCCTGCTGAATGAAGACTCCAGACCGCCAGTCCTGCATTATGTATTATGTACATTTGAGTAATCAGAAATGTACCAGCTATAAATGGCAGCCCCAGCTGCTGGATCCACCACCACGTCAACCCTTCACTGAGGTCACAGCTTGGCTCTGCAAGCCATCATACCTAATTCTAACTGCTCCATTTTCTCCCTCGGCCCAGTACCTACACCTCTCTTTAAATCCTGTTCCCCATCTTGTCTCAGTTCATCTCCACATGCATCAACAAATCTTTGCTGACAGGAAAGGTGCCAGATGCCTTTAAAATAGCAGCTCTGTGTTCAATCCTGGGGAAATCTAACCTCAATCAAGGCTCTTGCTCAAACTACACAGACCCATCCCCAACCTGCTGTTTGCCACCAAAATGTTGCAGCATGCTGCTTCAGTCACACCTGCCCAAAAATGAACATGATGAAACATTTTAGTTGCTATTCGTTCACAGCAGCACAGGAATTGTCTTGAACGAAGCTTTTTCCATGACTGGCTAATGGCAGCCAGCTCAGCTTCAAGCCTCTTTTTCATTTCATTACAGACCACAATATTCTCCTCCATCAGCATGTGCTGAAATGGTTTTCACTCTTCTCCGACATGCTCTGATATTTAGGTATTATTTGTAGCAATATGTATGCATGAATGTGTTTTTACTGCAGCAGTCGCAGCAAAAATATGTGTGAGTGTGTGAATTTCACATCTTGTTAGTAACTTAGGAATTGTGAGGCTGCTGTAATGAACGTAAGGTGTAAGTGTTGAGTTGTGTTTCCATAAGAAGAAAATTTGGAAAAAATAAATTAGAAACGTACTGCTCCAAAATCATTTTCTCTCAGATGTGCACACACTGTACTTTGTACAAATACAAATTCATTTGTAAAATGCCCAGATGTTCTGCCACTGATACAGATTTTACTGTATAAATGCAAAGGGGTTTACAACTAACACTCATTCACAACTGACAGGATTTACTGGTTGCATTAGTTCAAGTGAAGCTGGAGAATAAAACTGAAAAATGGAGTGCACAATTTCATATGATCCATAGAGGTGTTGTGAGACAATCATATAGAGAACCTCTGTCTGGCTATGCACTGTAATGTATTCATTTACATCTGTCTCAGAACAAAAGACCATAACAAATGTGACAAAACATACAGTATATATTGTACAGGTTATTTTCAAAAACTTCAAAAAATCTTTTTTTTTTCCTTTTTAACTGAAAAACATGTCAATATCCCACATCCTAGGAAGTTGTCATTTTGTAAGTCAAATACTTCAAACCGTTGACTCTTGATGCACAGTGTATACATTATAACAAAATACACCACATTCAAAATATGTGTGCACTTCCAACTTTGTGACTGATTTATAAATGTATGTTAGTCACTAGTGTGCTCAGCTATGATGTGGCATGTTCTTTTTTTATGTGTTATCTGAGTTATCTGTAAAATAGTCGTCATGATTCATTTTTTCATCGGGATACATTTCTGCAATGTCTTGTTTGTAGGAATGATGGGGATGGATCAGTTTATTCACAGCGATGGCACAACGAAGAAGCAAAAGGAATTGGGGTATTGAAGATATTCAGGTGGACGTGAACAGTAAGGAGCAAAACTAGATAGAGACATGATGTAAAATAACAACAGCAGTCAGCAAACCACAATAAATAGAGGATTTTCAAAAAAAAATGAGGAGGCACAAAACACACACTGCTTATTTTTCTCGATGAGATTTGAAGGAAATCTTGGAGGAAACACAAGAAAAGCCAAAAACACAAAAACAAGGCGGCCTAGAGTGATCATAAACTGAAGTTAAGCTCAATTAGGACAATAATGGGAAGAAAGAGATCCAGATGTGAGTGGGGATTTTTCTAGTTTAGGAGAAGTGTTTTCACTTCCATCACTGGGCACGTCAGTCTGGAATACCAGCCTGAAACTGTCAAATTCAGCAAATTCGTCTGCGAAACCTATTCTGTGTGTCCTGTGTCGTGCCTCACCCAATTGGGCTCGAATATTTGGTTCACAATCTCACGTTCTCTCAAGCTCACGTCTGTAAAGACCCTCCTCAGTTTCTTTTCAGATAAATGTAGCATGTCTCCCAGGAGCCTTGTTTTCAATTACTGCATTTCCCTGTTTAACTGTCATATTAAGCTCATACTATGTGTGCTCTCATAAATGTAACTATTTACGTCTTTTACTGTAATATTTCCTGATTTGTTCCTACAAGTAAAGCAGCTATTCATTTGTTGTTTCTTGGTAACTGTGGAGGAGGAAAAGAGTGAGAGAGCTCGAGGCTCGAAGCCACACCTTTTCCTGCACTTCCCTTCTCTCCAGCGGTTCTGGGAAGTTGGCTCCCTCTTGGCTCTTTGGCACAGACAAAGATGAAATCCAAGACAAATATATCAGGCAGCTCCACACAGGTATTTAATCATCAAACACAACAAGTCTAATTGGTCTTTTAAAGGGCAATCACAGTGGGAGCGTGGAGATCCGGTCTTGATTGCTGCAATTTGGCATTTAAGCAAAGGCAAAACCAAAAATGTAGACGTTTCAGAGCACCCGGTTAAATTGCATTAAAATGGAATTCAATCACACTCCACAATCAAATGCGAGCTTTATTTCAATACAACCAAAAACAATCCCAGCTGCATGCCTGTTGTACCTTTCCATTGATTGGGATTCTTGCAGTGAGCTTAATCTTAGATTCAGGAGGGCCCAAACAATGTCCTTAAACAAAAGGAAGTTTTTAAAATTTCCTGTCAGAGGGGAAAAGAGTGATAAAGTGTGTCTCCCACTTCAGGCTGAAAACTTCACATCACTTTCCTCTCTGAATCATATCATCTCTCCTCTTCTGGCTCTAATTGCTCTCTCAAAATATCCCCTCCGTCTCTCTGTCCGGCACTTATTCTATTTCTTTTCCTACCATTTCAAGCCAACAGAATCATTTTGTGGTCATGCGGGTATTGTTAGAACCAAAAAGGCCCAACCTTTGCACTCCTTAAGTTTGGATGCTTGTTCTTATGAGGATATGAGAATTGAGGCTGATTACACTGTTATTTTCACTTTAAGTCACCCTGGGTAAAAATATAATCTAAATACTAACATGTAAAATGCAAAAGTAAGGCTTTGGATGCCAAATCATGCCTTTGGATTGCAATTTCCAATGCAATAAACAGATGTTTATGTTCAAAGCCATATGGGGAGAACAGGGTAAATGCATCCGCTTTTTCACATTTTATGCTGGAACAGCAAAATAAATGTGTATTCACCTCAGATAATAACTGCTGTGTTTAATTAAGGTTGCTGGGCATCCATGGAAAGTAACACAAAAACATGAATTTAAAGCAGTTTTAGAAATATGACCCATTTTTTTGGCACAATTTGCCCTAAGTATGAGGCAACATAAATCCTATGGAGGCAAGATGTACCACAGAAAAAAATAGATGCACATAACAAGGCTGCAGAGCCTTTTTTGGTCTCTTTTGGCCATTTCACCAGAACATGTTCAGCCGCCACCTGTTGGAATTCAGGCACAGATGATTTGTATCATTGCAAAATGTCCCAGTTATAGTTTCTAAATTTACCTAACCAACACAATCTGCTGGAAAACTAGACACAGCTTGACTCAACAGGTTTGTGTACAGTATATATATATATATATATATATATATATATATATATATATATATATATATATATATATATATATGCGTCTGATGCTAGATCAGGGAGAGTCATCCCTCACCTCTGATCAAATCACTATACATCTGCTCTGCGACATCTGAAAATCCCACTTGAGCAAACATTTGCCTTAAGTTCATTTCATTGTAATACAAATATTATTACATGACATTAGAAACTACTTCGCACAGTAAATCAGCCCTAGAATTAGTTAATGAATTCATATTGTATATAAAACTAAAGTCGCACATGTATCTAATTTCATTTCGAGGCATAATTGCGATATCTTTACCCATCTGACACAGCAAAAATCTAACTTTCTGACCTACAGTAACCTGCCTTTCCTATCTCATTCTCTCTGTGCTCTCTTCTATCACAGATGCAGGAAATTAGATAAAAATGTGTGATCACATTAATGTCTTTGTGTAGATATGAGCGATGAGACATCTAACCCACTAGCTCAACCCACCCATTTTCACCTCTGTTCAGCTCTTACAGTAGCGTCTGGGCAAAATGGGCCTCATTTTCAATAGAAAAATGGATTAGTTCCTTTTTCTCTTACTCCACAACCTGCTCTTTTGTATTATTTTACTATTTATTTCTTTTACCCACCTTTTCAATTCAAATGAATTTGCCTATACATTAATAGTGAGAAGGAGCATTTTGCACGGCCAGAGATCAGGTGCTGTAGTAGCCCTGGTGTAAGAGGGTTCAAAGGCATACTCTACATAGAAAAAAGACCTTTTGCACCATGTGTTCTTGCACAGACTATGAAAGTATTGATGTTTTGTTCTGAGACCTTTTATCATAAAAATCCTTACTTGCCCGACTACGATATTAACCTGCTTTTAGACCACTTCACTTTCATTTCATGGTACATAAATTTGTTACCCATGGATATGTACGTTTTTAATTCCCTCTGATGAAGAAATCTGGTAAGCAGAATTATTGATGTTCAAAATAAGCTGATGCAATATCACACTATGTTTCTTGCTGAAGGCAAAGAAACATTTTTTTATGGTGTAATTTAACCGAGCTATTGATTATTTTCATTCCTGCACAGAAGCCGAGTCACAATGAAGGTGGGTGAGACAAAGGCAATGACAGGTGAGGAATGGATGGTATGCAAGGCTGTGTTGCCACGAGGATACCCTTGAACCATCACTTGAAACAGGAAGTGCTTGGAGCCTGAGCCTCAGGTAAGTCAGTGACCTACAGGGAATGTAGTGAGCTGCTCTGACAGACATTTCACCTTGGGAGCAACAATAAGTGTTGTAGGAATTGCTAAACTGCTTAGCAGGATACTTGATTTGCCTCAGCCTTGCACCATGCTCTGCAAAAAAAGTAATGCTTGCTTTAAAAAATAAAACCAGCAATCTGCCTCTTTTTACTCGTGTTCAAGTGCACAGCACCTCATGTGACTCATCTTTTTTTTTTTTTGCTTGGCAGTGAGATACTGACAACATGTACAAATAATGCAGCTATTCCAGTCACGTTGACTGAAGCACTACGCAACAGAATGCACATGTTGTGCTGAAGAAACACAGACACTATTTTAAGGGAATTCAAATTGGTAATTTTTTCTCTCAGCAGGGATGAAAATGTGATAATATGGAACGAACGCATTAAAAAAAACTGATGCTTACAGTTGATGCCTAAATTGCTTTACTGCCTCAAAATGTTGTGTGTGTGTTTAGCACTGCCTTAAAGGTGCTATTTAAGCTCAGCAACACTTTAGTCAGTGTAGGTAAGTCTGATATTTCACTGTGTGATTAGCCTTGGCTGTCATGAATACCAGATTATGTTGTGGACTGTCAGAAAACCTCTCACTCAATAACCCCAGCACATTCTTAATACTTTACAAGTCTCTCATCCACACTTACAATCAAATGCACACAACATTTTTTCTCTCAAGAAAAAAGAAGGTGTTTAACTCATTTTTTCCCCTCTGTGGAGTGAATCAAAAGGCTAGCGTTTGCTTATTCTCCCCTCCTCCTCTCTCAATCAGCAATTTCTCCCTTTGATCTTTTATTCATATGATTAAGTCTGTGTATCACCAGACTGTTCATTCTACATTTCAATATATGATGAGACCATCTTTGAAGTTGGGTATGCTGCAGTGGAGCCACTTTGGTGAGCAACTGTTTTTTCTGTTTTTAACCGTCTGTAGTTTTTCACTAATTATTGTTGGAATGGAAACCCTTTCCATCTTGTTAATTATCCCATTTAAATTGTTTGACCCTACGTGTAAACATGCACAAACAGCTTGTGGAGCATTCGCGGAAATAGAAGAAAAAAAGAGATACAGAAATACACTTCCAAGCTTCCCGGCCCATATATTAGCCATGGCTTGTGTCACCCAAAATATGTTATCTCTTTCATAAACACATTTATTTGGTATCCAGTTAGATTCACTATTCATTACATTTTCCTTGTTGCGCTGGCTTCTGTGCTCCTCAAATCTATTTTTTTGCCTGCTTATTATAATACTTTACCCTTGCTCCTCTCCTCTGTCTCTCTTCCTCTTTTTTCCCCCAATGCCAACAACTTCGATTCATCCTCACTCTGCCCTCCTTTTGCCTGTTTGTCCTTCCCTATCTTTCTCTCACTCTCCTCAACTCACTTCTGTTTTCTATCTCTCACCTTTATGTTTGTCCCTCAATCAATACCTTTAACCCTTGTTTTCTCTCAACTCCTTGTTCTGCCCTCCCCACTTCCTTCCTTCCCCCTCTGCTGTCTCTACTGTTTCAGAGTTTTCCTCGGAAGATAAAAGGTCTAAGAATGTTTAATGTCAGATGTGTGAACAAAGCACATGAGCAGTCTCAGTCAGCAGAGATCTCATTGAAATCTATATAGAACCTAATGAGCAAAAGACAGAAGCGTGTGGTGAACATGTAGTAATAAGGTAAGGGCGGTGAGATTTAGGAAAGAGGAGAGTGAGGTGAAACAGATAAAGTGTATGGATTCATATGTAAGCAAAAGGTTGTGTAGGGGAAATAAAGAAGAAATATTGTGTAATTCATATTTAGTGAAGCTTTTCTTGGGCTAAAAATTGATCAAAAATGGTTTTGATGTTCTTGATGTCATTTTTTATCCATATTTATTCAGACTGAACCATTTGCCATGACTCATAGCTCATAGCGTTGCCCTGAGCTAAAGTGCTAGCGTCAGGCTGACGATGATCTTGCCAGGCATGCCAGTGAAACTGTCAATGCACATTCTTGTCAGTACGCCACCATGTAACCTGCAACAGGATATGGTGTGAAGGTGCGCTTTTGTGTAATTGTAAAATCCATCTTACATTACACCTTGCCATTGATTCCTGGAAAAGCCTGACCCCATTTTTTTTTCATATATTTTTTTTTTATATCAAACCACTTCTTTTTCTCTATTTCAGTCATTATTCACTGACGGGCCATCATCCCCAAGCACTGGAACAGACCAAAGATTATCCACACTAGCATGGTGGCTGAATGTATTAGAACAGAAAATAGTGCACTCAATAGTGCTCACATGTACATGCAAGCATGATGAAAAATATGCAATAGTAAATGGACATTTGTTTGGACTCCATAAGCTTTTATTAAGTTTTATTTGAAACATCCATTTTTATGCCTCAAATGCCCTTCATCACTCATTAGTCCTTCCCCATCCCCCAATACCATTTTACTCACATGCACAGATATCTCCCTTCTACCCCTTTCACCTGCACACACCTTCCCAGTGCCCCTTCGGGTGCTGGAGGTAGCACATCCAGAGCAATGGAGCAGCAGAACCCAGCAGTGGATTAGCAGCAGTGTGTGAGAGAAGCCAGATTCAGACACATTCCTCCAGGGAAGTCAAGCCAGCTAATCCGACCCCAGCGCTTACTCTATCAACCCCCTACCAGCTGCACTTTGCCCCTGCACACAAACAGACACACACACACAAACAAAATGTAACCCAGGCGTGAAGATTTCAACTGACTGAGATGTATGCCAAGGCGTAGAGGCATCACAGCACATGTACATGCAAACAGGCATACACACACTTTTTATCTTATATCCCTGAAGGGCACATGTGTTGCATATATACAAATAATCTGACACTTTTTATTTGCACATGTGCATGCACTCGTGCATACCATAAGCATACACACATTCACAGACACCTGTCTACCCCCCCCCCCCCCCCGCCCTTACCACAAGGCCCCCTCTGGGAAGACTGAAGACCTTTGGCACCTGTGTGACACGAAAACCTTCCCAGGCATCAGTCCTCATACACCACTGCTAATCAGAACCTCCTGGCCAAATTCACAAGTGCAACAGCCTGAGTCCCTGAAGGGAAAACGGTGTGACTGGCTATTCAGTCCACTGGCTGATTATCTGGCTGTTCAGCTAACTGGTTCTGTTCTTCTTGGTGCAGTGGCCAACACATAAAACTACATTCAACACATGAATTCCTTCTTCAGTATGAGCTAAAGTGTGTTAATGTTTGCCTCCACACACACAGGATGCATGCATGTGCATGAGTATATGTGTTCAATTTGGAAACTGTTAACACATATACATGGATACACACAGAGAGAGAGAGAGAGAGAGAGAGAGAGAGAGAGAGAGAGAGAGAGAGACACACACACAAAAACAACAGGAGGATCAGGCAAGAGGCAGTTTGATTGCTCATCAGGCAGCAAGCGAGAGCTGGCGAGAGGCATCAATACGACTGAAGCCCACTCTCCTGGGCCCACCTGTCGATTACAGTGGTAAAGACAAGCTGGCTGGTGCCTCAATCCATTCCCAGCAGCCTCCACTGGGCCTGTAGACACCTGAAGAATTCTGATGCCAGGAGGGAATAAGGGACCTTCCACTGCTCACCGGCAGATACGCAGTGGTTTGCCTCTGCTGCATAAACCATTGAGATAAACAACTCTGGAGAGAAATGGAGCGAGGACACAAATCTATCGTTAATGTGGGAGCAGTTCGGTTTGTAAAGGTAGAACGAGCTAGATTAATATCAAGCTGTCCACAGAAACATGTAAAATGAGATTTTCACAAAGCACTACAATGCATTTCATTGAGCTGGCAAGGACCCAATAAATACAGAATAAAATGTAACTCCCAAAATACAAAGGCCATAAAGTACTACTGCTTTTACAGTGCAAATAAATCTCAAGGCATTACAATTATAAATATCATATGTGTTACTATTTTGCCTCCACAGTTGAATTATGTTTTCTGAATATTTGGCCGAAGGACAACAGTCCCATTGCCCTCTCTGCTGTCTTATAATTAGACAAGATTAGAGCAGCATCAAGCTGTTTTCTCCCATTTATTCTCCCAAGGGAGAGCAGGGGTAGGGGGAGGTTTACCATGTCTAGCCAACTAACCTTGGACACAGAACAGAAAGATGCAAAATTATGATCATCTGGAAAGCAGATTTGCACTTTAGAGTGGAATTGTAGGTAAGGAGCAAATGTTTTTTTTAAATCCAAACAGTCAGTTAACTAGTTTGAAATACACGTATTAATAAATGAATAGTATGTCATTCTGATGCAAGTTATTTTTTAGTGGGGAATGATGAAAGCAGAAGTCAGTTCCCACACAAACGCTCTGGTTTAAGGTTTCAGCACCATGGACAGCTCTCACACTGGAAGTTACTGAGAAGCAGCGGCCGTTCTGGCTTCTCCTCAAACCCACAGCGAGGCTCGGAGTTAATTTATTAGGCTTCCTCATGAACTGACCCCGCTGACTTCACGCTAATAAATCCTGTCAATACTAGGGCACAGGATATTGATTTCTATGGAGGTCAGTGCAGGTACAACCATTAAGTGGGAAATATTCAAACCCGAAGTTATGCACATAATTGATTTAAACCTCACCTGATATCCAAGCCCTTTTCAAACCGCTTTCAGACAGAAAAAACTTTCATTTGCTTTGCTATTCCAAGCTATGAGAATCCAGAGACTATCCTGGTGGGAAAAGGGAAGCCAACAGCTCTTCAAGAACCCCTATCTGAATGTGTTACAGACCGGAGGATGTTCATTCAATTTGCAATCACGGCCTCTCACTTCACTGCTCCCCCTTTTTCTTTTCCTCTCCGTTTCAAAGTAGAGGTCGGTGACTCTTCCAAAGCTAGATGGCAGAAGAGCCCCACTGCAGCTGAGCTGCGCTTTGCTCCGTCATCATCCCATCTTTGCATTGCAAATCGCCCAGTCCCATCACTCCCAATAACTGCTCCGCTCGATCTCCGAAATGAAAATCAGAGTTATGGTGAGATTGCCTACCAGGCGAATTTCTTTCATCAGCTTTCGGGACGGGATGCTGCCTGTCTGAATCTCACCTAACACTCCCGCCCCTCACCCCACCTCTCACATAAACCACATGCGGTCATTAACAGAGTTCATTTCTTTCTCAGGATTTACATCCTACCCATAAAGACGTGCCTCCTCCTCTCTTTGCCACCCACACCTCACTGTTCCCACTTCGTGATTTGTTACCCACACATCAGCCACATCATACTTCCACAGGACGCTCTCTCTCACCACAGCCCCCCCCCCCCCACCCCACCACCACCACCACCTTTTCTCTCTCACTCTGCGTGCTTCAATTGCCGATCGATAAAGGCAGCATTCAAATGGTAGGCTAGACTCCTCGGCCGGTTTACAGGGATTTAAAAGGAAAAGATGTTGAACAGCAGATGCGAGAGCGCGGCACCAGAGATCCTCACACTTGATGCCCCTCTCAGCAGAGATGGTTGAGCCCTCGTCCAGGTTGCTGTGGTCCTCTCCTAAAATTCAGTCTTGCTCACTTCTCTCCTATCAGCTGACATAACGCGGCGGGCGGCTCTGCCTGTTTCTCCTCTGAGAAGGGAGAGGGAATCTACTTCCACCCAACAGAAAGAACATTTAGGCTGTAGGTTACATGTGTTAGTTTGCGAGCATGAAGGGGATTTACAGAGACGGATACTACGACGGATCTATTGAACTACGGGACATTTTCAACAGGAGATGCGTTAAATGTGGCCAAGGGGACTTTGTTCAAGCCAAAACGATGAGGATTAGGACGGGAATTGTTTTTTGGAATCTCATCTTTTCACTGATGTTCACTTGTGTGAAAGGTACGAGCCACTGCAGCAATCCTCTGTGTTTTCTGATGCGCTTGTGGTGTGCCTGTGTGTGTGTGTGTGTGTGTGTGCGTGCGTGCGTGCGTGCAGGGCGAGGAATCAAAAAGCTTTAACGTTACAGACGTGCGCAAAATAGGCTACCACGCTTTACTGGATGGAGTTTTAAGGGACGCATTTTCAGCGGTTTTGCGCTCAATGCAGGCTTTGACTGAGTCGCTCAATAGATATTCTTGCGGTAGCCTACGCTCCTTCTAATAGCCTACGTGAGCTGCTTTGCTTAGTAGGGTAACTAGTGAAGTGTTGAGGCGCAAGTGCATGCACTGCAGATTTCCTGTAGGATGTTAAGAGACTCGTTTATTTAGGCTAGAGCAGTCCGCGTTTTCTCCTTTCTGGGTCGAGTTTTCAAGTATTTATGTGGGATTCTGCGTCAGGCCAATTGCTCACCAGAAATGTTACTGGAACCATTTGGTTTGGGGGGGGGTGGGGGGGGGGGGCAATTAGTAGCGTGGAACCAATTTGTCCACTGGTGTTTATCGGACTTGCCAGTGCAGGCAGGTGTAAGGTGGGCTTGTTAGTATTCCAGGGGCTCTGTCTCAGGGTCTGTCCATCTCAATACTCGCTCTAGCTTGTGAGGTAACCGCTGGTTCCATTTTTTTTCTTACATGCATCAGCTAATTTTATTCAGACCAAGGAAAATCTCAGCACTACTGAAATGTCACTTTTCTCATACAGTTTTTTTCCAACTATATGAAGCAACAAAATCCCCCCCAGACTTTGTGCTTAACTTTCTCCAACCTCTGTTTTTCTACCCCTTGTTTACCACGGTCATTTGGTTCATGCTATTTACATACTTCAGCTTCTGTAAAAGTAATGTCAAAGCAATTGTTGCTCATTTACCACACTGCGGCTATCATGTGCTCATCCATTGTCCACTGACATTTAAACAGCATTTACAGAAAACTAATAAAAAATCAGTCGCTTGCTTGTCAGTTACATGTTGATTATAAACACTGAGCATAAGTGTGTGTGTTTCTCACTGTTTGTGTGCGTGTGTGTGTGTCTTACATATAATGTTAATGTATTCTCATTTCCAACTCAAATTAAAACCAAAGAAAAAAGGCAAATCCAATTTCAACCCTCAAAATGTTTTTCTTCTCAATGTGTTTGTGTGTATGCCAGGGACGTTGTGTGTGTGTGTGTGTGTGTGTGTGTGCGTGTGAGAGTGAGAGAGTGCGTGGCTGTTTATTTGTTGAATGCATGTACGTGTGTCTGAGTATGGGCTCTCACAGATTTCAATTTACATGCAGATTGTTCACCCTGTGAGTAATTCTCATGTCTGTCTATTGGGGGTGGATGAAATGTGCAGCATGCAGAGTAGCAGCGCCCACCAAGAATGAGCCAAGTCGCGCCGAGCAGAGTCGGGCGCAGTGCTGTTTCATCACCACCCACATTGTGGCAATGTCAAACCTTGAGGCCACTGCCAATCCTCCTAGTTCTGTTACTTATTAGGGAGCCAGCCAGCCAGGAATTGGGGAGGAAGGGAGGAAAGGAGGAGGAGGATGCCTAGGTCTTCTTTTGGAAAAAAAAAGGGAAGGAAATAGTGGCACAGATCAAGGCGAGGAGGAGGAAGAACCATGGAACAGCTGTTGTTCCTCTGCTCTGACAACTGACACAATGTTTGCAGAAGTAAAAAGATATATACTAGATCTGGCCTGTGACTCACTTCTCCTGCTAAGATAATGATGCTGTAAAAAAAAAAAAAAGCCCCTCTATCTAGCAAAGTTTTTTTACAACACCGGTTTGCTAGAGGTGCTTTTTCATATTAGATTATTTTTGAGCCAGGATCCTGCGCGTGGGCGGTGCACAGTTCTGATTCTCTGTTCACAAAGTTGTCTCAGTCACCTGTCTGATTCCTGGCACTCTACACATATCATGAGGTGCAATTTAGTGAAATGAAGCAACTTAGTTTTGGAATTAATAAAACGTGCATGATGATGATGATTTGGAAAAGAAAAAAAAAGGATTCTTTCCCATTGCAGCAGTCCACTACCAACCAACCGGGGACATCCACTGCAACTGTGTGGATCCCAAATTTAGGAAGCTAAATTTTAGGGACTGCATTTTTTCTTTTTTCAAACCGAGCAAAAGACAAGAGACTGAGTCAAATACAAATTGAATTTTACACTGACTATGAGCACTGTATCTTCTCTTCAGTACAACAGCTGCTTTTGCACTTTTTTTTACTCGTGACAATCACATCGCATTGCATTCATCAATCGGACAAAGATCAATCAAGTTCACAATAATGAAACAGTCACAAAGCTGAGAGAACCCCATTCTTATGACACACACTTGTATAAGCAGTGGATGACATGTGAGAGAGCAGAGATGTTGATGATCCAGATTGGAGTTATGGCCACAGCTTCCTGGATCTGCCCTTTATATCCTTTATGGCTATTTGAATATTTATTATTGAAACTGCATGAGTGTTACGTAACTTTACATTTTTACCTTTTATATCCATTTCAAATGATACTTGGCAGATCAGAATCTACTCAACAGTTTCTGTCTTTTGGGGCTTCTTTATACGGGACATACGTATACGTAGTGACCTGGAAAGGAAAAGCAGGAGGGGACATGACCGTCATGGGAAGACAACACAAGAGAGGACACACACACTGCAGCACTGACATTAGCACATCAAATGACAGTGCACGATTAATGATAGTGAGCAGATTGTTGGAAGTTGTCCATCTGTTGTTTCCCCCCACTATTGTTTTTTTGTGATTACGCAGTATTTCTCAAATTTCCTTCTAGCTTGTTAAAGTGTAGATTTTTTTAAAACTTTATACCAGGCAGTCACTAATTGCTGGTAATCAGGTGGGTTCAGCACCGACAGTAATCTGGCCACTGAGCCCTTGATGAAGACTTTCTCTCAATGTGATTATGTAAACAGGCTGGAAAGGCTGCTGGGGCTAATCAGGATTACAATTTGTCTGTGTAATTATACACTATCTACAGGGAATTTGGGGCATTATCCCACTGCCCCTCAGGTTCGTGATCACCACAACAGTAGAAGAAGAAGAGCAGAAAAAGTGGACAGTGTCCAGAAGAATCACCTGGGTTCATTTGGAGCAGGAAGGAACAATTCACAATTTTCCAGGATTCAGGAACTTGGAACAGTAACAATTTTACTCCCTGGATTCCTGATGCCTCTTTTAGTGCTGACATCTCACTGGATAGCCTTAGTGGTGTACCAAAGTACTGCTCGGCTCACCCACTGGCCTCGCGCCCATGGCTTTAGGTCTGGGCCAGGCTCTTAGACGTTGCTGACAGGTCCCTGCGAAGGTTGGATATAGTGTGCTGGTTCTGATTAAGTCAATTCTTCTCAGGTATCAGTTTTAATATAAGCAGTACTCTTGGGGGAGAGAGATTGGCAATATCTTGTCTTCAGGAAGAAAAATAGCTTGCCGTTTGTTGAGATTAAATGTAATGGGTTGAGGAGAGGCTGCTTTCCAGAGTCAAGGCTACAGATTCAAGGTGGACTGTCTTCTGAACCTCGGGTGCCATTTTCAGACAGGATTAAACTCTGTTAACTGTCTGGAGGCATATTCGCTGATAAAAAAAAAAGTGTGCATTTATTTAGCCTTATCCAGGCAGCGTCTGGAAAACCTGGCAAGTGAGGAATCTGCAATCACATTGTATTTGGGATAAATGTATGCAATAACAGTGAGGTGTAGCTAATAAACCAGTAACTTTATTGCTGCATATGAAATTCTATATGCATTTCCTATGTGTTCATTGAAGCACAATGGTATCCATACCATTGGACTGTAATCTTGTTGAGAATGGCATCCACAGTTATACTATATTTCCAGTTTTATTCACTTAATAACCTGTGACCATGGCATACCCACGTACCTTACCTTCATGAATCTTTCTTCTCAGTGACTGCTGCTGCTCTTGTTTGTGTGTGCAGCTGTCGACTGGATTTTTGATATGTGACAGCAGAGCAGGCAGGGGCGAAGCACGGTCAGGGAAACAAAGTGGGGTGATGTGAAGGTAATTGAGGAGGTAGACTGCTCAGTGGAGGTTGCTGTGATTCCACAGCATATTCAACAGCAATTAAAATGATATGTGAGGATAGCTTAACAGATACCTGTTTAGACTCTCAAATACACCACTGTGCTATCAGTGTTGAGGAGGCCGCACTGGGGATCTAGTTAGAAAATAGACCCAGACAGGCAGACCGTACAATCTCAGCCTGTGAGATGCTCTCAGATCAGCGTTTTTGGAAATTACTGATTTCTTCATAAATGCTATATTGCGGCTAATTTCACAATTGACTTGACTGTTCTTAAGTTTTTTAGCCTCTTCTGTGTGGAAAAAAGTAGCAAAAATATCCTCTCTCATGCATCATACTGAACACGAGAAAATATATTCGGGCCTCTGCTGTGCATACAGAAAAATAAATAATTGATTGACTAATCATTTGATTTTAGGGTTCATGCTGTGTACATTGGCCTTTGGTCCTGGCCTGTGGAGCTGCATTTATTAAAGCAGCAGTTTAAAATCAGGTCTAATTTTGGTCATGAGAGCATTATCAAGGTCACACAGCGTCACTGATAGGAAGAAGCTGAACCTAGGCCAAGCCAATATCATCGAACTGCAGTGGCAGCAGTTTTAGACCCGCAGTTTCAGTCCAACCTGTGGAATCTAAAAGCAATGAGAGCATCAGCAGGTTAGAACTGACGGCAGAAAAACAAGGAACGTATTAGCCTCTTTATTGTGCCACCTACTGACAATGAATGTTACAACTGTGGTGTTTTTAATTGTCTTTTTGATACTTGCTATGTGTGTGTGTATACTCATTTGATGTTTAACCTGCAAAATGTAAACCTTTTTTACAACTCAAGCATATTTCCTACTGAATACGAGAGAGTATAGTTCACACAGCTTGGAGTGTCCTTGTGTGTCCTCTATCTTCCAGGTTTCATGGGAGGGGAATGAAGGGGGTCTTATCGACGTTTTATTTGTTGAAAAAAAAATGAGGAAAACAACAAAGGGATGATGCAGAGGCCAAAAGAAAATTAGCAATGTATGTTGACTAAAACTTGATTAGAGCTGCAGTGAATAGTTAATTAATCGATGATTGAATAATATTTGCTGGTTCCAGCTTCTCATATGTGAAGATTTGAAGCTTTACTTTGCCATGGATGATAGTAAATTTTGGGATTTGGACTGTTGAATAAAGACTTTTGAAGACATCATCTTGGCTGTGGGAAATTATGACGGATATTTTTCACAATTAATTGACATTTTATAGACAAAACCATCAGTTGAGGAAATAATCGGCAGATCAATTTATAATGAAGATACTTGTTATTTGCAGCTTCTAACTTGTTACTAAAATAATTTACATATCGGTTGTTATTATTATTATAAGGAGTATTTAATCTGCGCTGCCTCCAGGTGATGCAAAATTGCAGCAGCTATTATTTTCTATCAACATGTCTACATCAGCAGGTCCAATCATTACTTTTCTCTCCTACAGGCGGAGCTGGTCAGCATGTATAGAACTGATCTAACAATTTCTGCAGCCAGCTAAATGTTAACAAGGCGATTTGAAAGTTTGTGATTGAGTTTCATGGCCTTCCATGAGGTGCTTTGCATCTAAAAAAACGTGTCCTCACTGTGTGAACAGGTTGTTAACTGGAAGAAGATGTTTACTTGGAAAGTGAAAAACAGCCAGAATTGTTTCAGCCTCTGCTGTTGTCTTTAGATAGAAAAAGACAGGTTCTTATTCAGTGCTTCTTTCCTTTTCCCTTTTCGGGGAAAGTGAAGTGTTGATGTTATTGTTTGTTTGGAAGATTGGAGGCTAGAGAGACAGGCGTCCTATTAGATGTGTTGTTGGCTCACAGTTTTGTGTTGTACAGCAGCTCTCACAGTGGTGGCCTGGCATCAGGTGCAATATGGCTCAGTAGCACTTTGAGGAGGTATTGGTGTCTAGCCATAAAATACTGTATCTGCTGGGAGGTAGCTAAAGCACCAGCAGCATACAGACGTTGGGAAACAGTTATTATACTTGGCTACACAGACACAAAACTTCTGTTATTTCCTTGTGCAATGGTGTGTGTGTTTGTGCACATGCCAGTTGCGTTTCATTGTGGCAGTGTATTTGATTTTAGTATTTTTCACCTCAGTGGCTGGCAATTTAAAACCACCAAATGGAATATTTCAGAACCCTTTTCCAAATTGCAGTGACACACTCATGAGGTAATAGTCATTCTCTAGAAAGCCTCTTTTCTGTTTCTGTTGTATAGAGCCCATTTCCCTTTCATCAAGCATGCAGACAAGCATGGTGAGGGGCTGCGATTATGTACATTCTATCAGTATGAATTGTGAAGGTGCAGCACAGCCATGCAGATAAAATCCCTCTCTTTGGGGACATCAATTTAAGATTTCTGTCTACTAAGGTTGCTGTCTAGGCCCTAGCAGTCATCATTGTTGCATTCCTGGTTGTGCTGATGAAAAATTATTTTCTCTTCCCTCCACATTTTATGTCTGTGGCTCAGAGTACAGCTTGTCATAGATCTAAGAGAAAAGTGCTTGGATTTCTAAAAACAAAATTACCTCTAAAGATAACTCCTAAGTGCTGCTGCAACTCTGATTTGATATGGTGCAGACCCGCAAGATTCATGATCTGAAGGTATGACAGCAGACAAGCAACAAAAGGTTTTTTTTCTTCTCTGTCTTGCGCGTTTCCTCTGATCAATGGTTATGTCCAATGTTCAACATAATCTATAATTTTAATTTCCTTTTCCTTTTTCTCGACTTTACAAAATCAATACTCAGCAAAACAAAGGGGTGTGTATGTATGAAACTACTGTTTCTCTTTGTTGTGTTTTGTAAGTTGTGTTGAGTTGATACTTTGCAGCGAATGAAGCTTTCCAGGAGGTTTCTGTTGACCTTTGTTTTGCTCGGTAAGGGCTCTATCTTTCCGGTCGGAGCTCTGTAACCAGGCCTCGGTGATGGATATCTCTATATTGGCTGACTCACCTTTAAGGTCAGGTGCAAATCAATGCAGGGTTTTTTTTGTATCCTAACTTTGATTGCTAGGAGTGGTGCCGTTGCCTCACCTTCTGTTTGTTATAGGCCATCATCACGAGCAATAATGAAATGCCATCCGCAAGAAGATGTGTCCTTGACTAAGCATACACTACAGTCAATCGTGAGGAAATGGAGTATCAAGCTGAGAAAGAGAAAATAATAAATTCCAAAAATAAGTCGAGAAGAGGAGCTTGAAAGCGCATAGCTCAGTAGGCTTGTGGATATTGGGCTTAGGATTTGTTTGAAGAAAGATGCTGTGATTTACGAAGGGTGAAGGCAAAATACTTTCCATGCATAGATCGACTGGTGGTCGAAGTGGTGATCAAAGCAGGGCTCATTTCTTTCTAAAAGCCTGAAATTATGCATTTTAGTATTATTTAGTTATTCATGTAATGATGTATGTTTAGCCACATTGCTGTGAATATTTATACACTGCATTTGCATTTAAGTCAGTTACTTTTTTTCTAATTTGTGATGGTTGATACGCTGACCCTCACATCCTTATACAGTCACTATTAATTAGACATACTGTATATTTATTATAGAAGTATTTATATATATATATATGTATATATATATATATATATATATATATATATATATATATATATATACATAAATATATATGTACAGTGGCTTGCAAAAGTATTCAGCCCCCTTGAACTTTTCCACATTTTGTCACGTTACGACCACAAATCTAAATATATTTTATTGGAATTTTATGTGAAAGACCAACACAAAGTGGCACACAATTGTGAAGTAGAAAGAAAATTATATATGATTTAAAAAAAAATTTACAAATAAAAAACTGAAAAGTACGGTGTGCAAAAGTATTCAGCCCCCTTTTCTCTGAGTGTAACCAATTGCCTTCAGAAGTTGCCTGATGATTGCTGAATGATCGAATGTTGACCTAATGACTAAATAGAGTCCACCTGTGTGTAATCTAATCTGAGTACAAATACAGCTGTTCTGTGACAGCCTCAGAGGTTTGTTAAGAGAATATTGGGGAGCAAACAGCATCATGATGTCCAAGGAACACACCAGACAGGTCAGGGATAAAGTTGTGGAGAAGTTTAAAGCAGGGTTAGGCTATAAAAAGATTTCCCAAGCTTTGAACATCTCACGGAGCGCTGTTCAATCCATCATCTGGAAATGGAAATTGTATGGCACAACTGCAAACCTACCAAGACACGGCCGTCCACCTAAACTTACAGGCCGAACAAGGAGAGCACTGATCAGAGATGCAGCCAAGAGGCCCATGGTGACTCTCGACGAACTGCAGAGATCCACAGCTCAGGTGGGGGAATCTGTCCACAGGACAACTATTAGTCAAATCTGGCCTTTATGGAAGAGTGGCAAGAAGAAAGCCATTGTTAAAAGAAAACCATAAGAAGTCCCATTTGCAGTTTGCCAGAAGCCATATGGGAGACACAGCAAACATGTGGAAGAAGGTGCTCTGGTCAGATGAGACCAAAATTGAACTTTTTGGCCTAAATGCAAAACGCTATGTGTGGCGGAAAACTAACACTGCACATCACTCTAAACACACCATCCCCACTGTCAAACATGGCGGTGGCAGCATCATGCTCTGGGGGTGCTTCTCTTCAGCAGGGACAGGGAAGATGGTCAGAGTTGATGGGAAGATGGATGGAGCCAAATACAGGGCAATCTTGGAAGAAAACCTGTTGGAGTCTGCAAAAGACTTGAGACTGGGGCGGAGATTCACCTTCCAGCAGGACAACGACCCTAAACATAAAGCCAGGGCTACAATGGAATGGTTTAAAACAAAACATATTCATGTGTTAGAATGGCCCAGTCAAAGTCCAGACCTAAATCCAATCGAGAATCTGTGGCAAGATCTGAAAACTGCCGTTCACAAACGCTCTCCATCTAATCTGACTGAGCTTGAGCTGTTTTGCAAGGAAGAATGGGCAAAAATTTCAGTCTCTCGATGTGCAAAGCTGGTAGAGACATACCCCAAAAGACTTGCAGCTGTAATTGCAGCAAAAGGCGGTTCCACAAAGTATTGACTCAGGGGGGCTGAATACTTTTGCACACCGTACTTTTCAGTTTTTTATTTGTAAATTTTTTTTTCAATCATGTATAATTTTCTTTCTACTTCACAATTGTGTGCCACTTTGTGTTGGTCTTTCACATAAAATTCCAATAAAATATATTTCTGTTTGTGGTCGTAACGTGACAAAATGTGGAAAAGTTCAAGGGGGCTGAATACTTTTGCAAGCCACTGTATATATACATATGTACATGTATATGTATTTATATCAACTCATACACACTGTGTGCATTGCAAGACCTTTTGGGTCTCTACTTAACACTACTATCTTTCAAAAGAAAAACCCACCGGGTGCATTTGCTATTTAAATAGCAGGCACTGGTTAAAAAGTCATAAAGAATCCTAAATGAAGCTTAAACACAGTAGTAATAATACATAATAACATAATACTTTAATGAGTTCTACCACTGTGTAGTAGAAAAGCATTCTGTGAAAAGCTCAGCTTTTTAAAGAGAAGAAGTGTAATTTTCCTTTGAAACATAAACATCTCATGAGGGTGTCAGAGCTCAGAGGCAGAAAGAACAAGTCCTCCTCTACTTTCTTTGGTCTCTAGGCTCAGTGCATGACACAGGCACACACTGGCTACAATAACACCAGCATTGGGCTATTCTTACAAAGTGATTATTCAGGTGTGACTGACACAGCAGTAGTTCAGGTGGTAGAGCATGTTGACAATTCGTCATATGTTGGCTCTTCCTGTCCACTTGTCCAACCTGTTCCAGATGTGTGTGGAGAAAAAAATGTAAATCGCTTAGGTCAAAAGCATCTGCCAAATGACAGTGTTGATGTAGCATCCTTTCACCTGACACTGCAGACTTGTTAAAGTGTTGTCCCATTGTCCAATAGACCTTCCCAAATGCCCTTGCAAAGAGCCCTGCAGCTGATGTCCTCTTGCTGTGGTGTTTGTCCACACATCACATTGATGTTTAGACATGTTATTTGTGAAGACTCTTTGATAAATTATGCATCAATGTTGTTGCTTTACAGATGGTCACTGTTCACAAGTAACCACTGTCCAAAGAATTCTTGAAATCTTTCCCTCACACCTTAAACAATGAAGTTTACACTGACTGGTGCCAAAGGGGGGCGCTACAACATTTCTTTAATTGCCAGTACATTGAATGCCATTCATCAGGGCACACAAACTTTCATTTCAATATTACTCTGATTGCTCTGAGCCACAGGATTTTGTTAGATTAGATAAACATTATTGTCTCATAGGAAAAATTGCTTTGGACATGCACGCTGCCTCATAAACTGGGGACAATAGACAGTCGATAAAAGACAAATACAGCACAATGGACAGCAGATAAATTCAATGCACTTTAAGGACAATATAGCAAATGGAACACAATAAATTTGCCAAACTAAATGCTGCAGTTTTTCATCAGAATTCAACTGTTTCACTGCCAGGGGAAGAAAAGAGTTTGTCTGGCAGTTAAATCGGCCCTGCGGGATCCTGAAGCAACTACCTGAAGGGAGCAGGTCAGACTCTGAGTGTTTATTTTCCGAGCCTGTTTAATGACGGCCTGTTCAAAAAACGGTCGATGGGGATGGGCAATCTCTCATAACCATCAGCAATCATCCATTACCCAATGGTCTGTTTGTCACTCATGATAATTTGGATGGTAGTAAATGACTCCTCCTCCCCTCTCCCCGCTGCACATAATCATTTCTCTTTATGGCCCAACTACAAATCTGTATTAATGGTGAAGGACAGGCTATTGGCTGTTTACTTGTTTAGGGGGCACCTATCCCTTCATACACAAGTCCATGATCTGGAAGGCCAAAATGTTTTCTCTCATTTTCTTCCATGCTTAAAGTAAACATTAAATAATCTATTTAGCCCACAGCAAATTCTATAATAGGATACCTGCTATGATGCGTAATGCATTTTGTTTACAAAATCAATCTTATTTTCCACACAGGGTACATCCCTGTGGTTCATTAACCAAACCAAAATCTCTGTATTCACTGGGCAAGTAAGAAAAAAAATCACATTCAGTAGTCTTGTTTAGCCCTTTGCATTAATGAGAGGCTCTGCAAGGCCAACAACACATATAAATATGCATGTACTCACACTCCTTCAATTCAGACTGACAAAGAGACAAACACCTTCAGAAATCTCATCAGGGTGGGAGACAACTGCCATTTTCCTGTCTGTGTTTTGTTCTCTGCAAGTATAACAATCAGTTATAAGCGTCAAAGGTGTGGTGCGGTGAAAAAGGTGGTATTTGTGTGTATTTCCAAGAGGCCAGGGGTGAATGTAACTATTCGAGGAACAGCTGGGACCGTTCTTGAGCTGTCAGCCAGCCTTGCTGCACGCTGAGGCCCCTGTTTGTGCCAGGCTTGTGTGTTATGATACTGATTCATATTTCTGAACCGCATTTTCCCCACTGTGCAATCACAGCATGTTGTTAATTTGGTTTCTCATCACAATTTATGGTCGGTGCTGCAGTGTGGCGCTAACATGGGGTCGGAGAAAACCCCGGGGAGTGCGTTTTACAATTGAAGTGATGATGGAGGTCGGAGCAGGCTACTAAGCGGTGACAGAGGAATTCAAAGAAGACATACTGCAGGTGTAAGTGCTAAACGGATTGAATGTATGTCCCCTCTCCTGTACAAGGATGTACATGTTGCCATCGCGTTTTCCTTTGAAGAAATAAGATGAATGTTTACAATGTTCTTTTTATAGATACAGCTTTCATGGAGATGACAGTGCTTAACATATTACAAGCTCCTATGATTCACAGAATTGAAAAGGGGGATTCTAATTCATAAGCTTATCGGAAAAAAATGGAAAAACAAGGAGGGCAATAGATAATGGTGGGGGGAGTAGAGTTGCGGAGCAGGAAGGGAGAGAGGGATAAAGAAAGGGAGGAAACAATTGGCTGAAGAGGCAGTGAATGAAAAAGGTGAGTGAGATGAAGAGAGGGTGAGAGTTGCAGGGAGTATGAAGGATGAAAGAAATACATAGATCTGAGAAGGAGAAAGAGGAGAGAGAGAAATAGGAAATATCTTGGCAATGAGCGTCTGTTATGTCATCTTCGAGACATCAGAACAATCAGCCACACAAACACTGCTGAGCAGATCACACAAACAGCATTACTCTGAATAGTTCACAGCATTAGTCATCTAATGTCAAACACTGAAATATTCCAGGGTCTAATAGAGCTACATGGGTGCTGTCCTTGTTGTAGTTATAAACTCTGTATGATACAAGAGAGCCTCAAAGAAAAGCAGAAATACTTGACTTTTGTTTTCTAAAACTGTGTGGGTCTAATTGCTACTGAGCCCAACACAAGGTTTAGAGGCTTTTCTCTCTGCTCTGTTGATATCCTCAACCATGATTGCTTCAGGTTTATGTTTTCCTACAATGGTTAGCCACAGTTACAGAATTGTGCGGTAACGTCACCACAACTCAAGTCTAGTTTACTTGGTTTGCACTCATGGTCATGTAGGAGTAATTAAAACTGCATGTCTCTGGTTTCATATATTTTTCACTTGGCTGTTCTCACTCCAACAGACATCAAATCCAGAACAGTGTTAGTAGTAATGATTCTGTTGTAATATTTAAAGGGGTAATCCAGCAATAATGCAATGTCAAAAAAAACTAATTAACTTCCAAAACACAGGATCCTACATTTCCTATAATGCAACTAAATAGCATCTTTCATTACCTCCCTGCCTCCTAAATGTTCACTTCTTTCAAACCCTGTTAAAAAGTTTAAGGATGCTGGTTACATCATCAGGTTTTTATTTTCGGACTTTAGAAAACTCCTAGACTTTAGTAGACATTAAACTGTTTCCACAGGCTGAGTGGAACTGAACTGAACTTCATATGTAAAATTGGTGGAGTGCCCCTTTAAATAAATGCTTAAATGTTTGTAAAAAATGTTGCACTTTACCTTTTAAATAATATCAAAAAATGTATTTTAGAAAAATGAATTCGTTCATTCATTCATTCATTGTGTTCATAAAAATGGAAGAGGTGACTTTCCAAGATAAATAATAGACTGAAGCTGAACATCAGCTTTCAAATATTGTGTTGTCATGCCTTCCTGCCCTCATAATTATCTGATCCTTCTGCTCTTACTGAAGTTAATTAAGTCTAAACTGTAACTACATCAGCAACTGCTTGTGGGCTCACCTTCAGTAATGGACATGTCGTCCTTAAAATTCTTTTTCAAGGCCAAAATCAAGGCGATGTGGATCCGACATCTAACTGGTAGACCCTCTATCAGATCATTACACTCAAGAATGTGTGATGATTTCAGGTAAATGATCAGGGGGAATTGAAACATGCAACAAAGCTTTGCTGCCAAGAAATAACAAATATCACAGTAGAATGCTGTCACATTGCAATTACTCATCTGTCATCAAAAGTTCACACAGTCAGACTCACAGCTTGGTTGGATCAGTGAAGAGGGCTGTCATGGTAATTACGATATTCCTGCGAGTACTTGAAAGCAGCAATAATGCACATTGTCACAGGTTGTATCGTGTTGACCTTGTAGGTGGTGCATCAATGCTGCAAATTTGCCATGATTCCCCTGTTTGCTCAATGGTGGCGGAAATAATTGCAACTTAGACATGTGACAAACCTCGGCAGGAATCTTCCCCCACTACATTCAGAGCAGCAGCCACATCATAAACCTGTATGGGCATGATATATATCGTATCTATAACTGTATCTATAAATAGGTCAGGCCACTTGATCACTGGATACAGGAGTAGTGAGGTGGTCTCAGGGGCAGGTCAGTTATCAGGACAATAGGTGGAGATATACTGTACTGTCAGGGACTCTGGGTCAGGGCCCCTGTAAGTATAATATCCTGAAGGTGTTGCAAGATGTAAAGATTGTGGGAAAATGTTCCAGAGGATCATCACGTTTTTGACAACAGACTTGTTGTTTTTTTGTGAAATATAAACAGCTGCCAGGCTTTGTCCAAAAATAATGAAACAGCTTGACAAGTGCAAAATTAATTATCAGAGTTTAACATTTTGACAGTTTGCTCACATCAGTTTTTAAGAAGGCGTACATATTATTGGGAAAATTAGTGCTGTTTGTCCAGTTAGAGGCCATTGGAATTGCATAGCTGCCAAGTGATCTTGGTGTTTTCCTGACCCCCCCCCCCACCCCCCACCCCCACCCCCACACTGCAGTGCGTGTGTGTGGCCAACACTATGCAAAACATCCTTTACCTACCAAGTGTGAAAAGCTAATTACACTAGGAGTAAATTGTGGGGCATACACCATGCATCTCAATTAAGTTTGCATTTCATTAGACAACACGGAGGATAGCCTCAAATAAAATGGCACTCTGACACAGTGTGTATGGGAGCATGTTCATACCTTGTTTGTGGAAGTGTGGGAGAATACTGCTCTGGAAATGGGTACTGGAAATGGTGCATGAGTGACAAAGATTATGCTTGCTTGTTATGCGTTTGAGTTAGACTTACTTAGCTGTGGCACATTTGTTCATTTACATTAACACCACAAAGATTAACCAAGCGATCACGTTACTGTAGTTTGACAATTATAGTTTAATGCTTAACCTAATATGTCAAGGGTATTGATTTTCAGCAAGACAGTGCAACAAGGTGCAAAGTTATATCTTGTGTGGGCTGTGAAACAGAGCGTTAAGGGTTTGTGGCACCAAATTGGAAGACCTCGCTTGTTGCTTGTCTCTGGGGCTTTCTGACCCTCTGGAAAGAAATGGGCAGTAATGATACATTACAAGCTTTTTGTTCAATATAACACTGAAAAACTGTGATTCTCAATGATGCATTTGTCTTCCATCAGTACAGGAGTTAGGTGCCTATTATTTTTTTGTAATTTGAAGGCGAGCTGAAAACATTAAACTTGGCTCTCGTTCAGCTGGTTGCCAGATTTCCCTCACAGCTTCTGCCAGCTGAGAACAATGTGGATTTTCCAAACAATTTGTTTTCAGTTGAAGAAATATTGCACCTGAACTTTACAGGGAGCATACAGTTGTTACAATAAAACTGTTACTCGGAGTAGCATCTACACAGGCCCATTTAAACATATCAGTTTTATTGTTGTAGTTTATTTATTGTTGCTTGGATATGTGCACCGGCAAAAATAAGTACATTTTCATTTTAGGGTCTCTACAATTGGCTCCTTTTCTTCCATGTGTTGAAGAGATTTTATTTATACACACTCACATGTGCGTTTGATAATGACTGGGTGTTTCCTTTCTTTCCAGGTTTTATCCATACTTGCGGAGGCACTTTAAAAGGGAGGAATGGGACGATAGAAAGCCCCGGGTTTCCATATGGATATCCAAATGGAGCGAACTGTACCTGGGTGATTGTTGCCGAGGAGGGGAACAGGATTCATATAGTTTTTCAATCTTTCGCTGTGGAGGAGGAATATGACTTTTTATCTTTGTATGATGGGCATCCGCACCCGGCTAACTTCAGGACGAGGTAAGGAAACAGCCCTGAAGCGATGCACCTTGAAGGCTGTGTTTGAAGGCTGGCAGGCAGGGACGGGACGTAGGGGGGAGGCAAGCCTTCAATGATCACTTCTGATGGAAAGTTCATCTTTAATGTACACATGACAAAGACTGCTTATTCTTGTCAGGGAGGTGTCAGGCAAGTCAGTGGGAGTGTGTGTGGACTGTAGAGTCTCCATGCCTTTCTGACATGGGTTTTGTGCAGAATTGAAATGCCTTCAGATCTGTAGATCGTTTTGTTTTTCGGTTTCAAAGGAACCAAGTTGCAAAGATGCTTCTTGTACATTAAACCAAAACAGACTTTGAAATACAGATTTTACATGTAACATATCTATTTCTAAGTATGTGTGCAATATTGATACTTTTTTCAGCAGTAAAAAAAAAGAACATTTGAGATTCAGTGTAAACACAAAGTACAGTACAAAAAAAGTCAGAGAAAAACAATTTATTTCATGAAATACATTCTAAATAAGGTTTTGTAAATGTGTTTGGATTCCACAGCAAATAAACCCATCAACCTAAAAGCTATAAGCAGCATTTATTTCTGAATGAGCATGCTGTGTTGACTCCAGTAATACATGGGTCAGCTCAGTAGCCACCATCCTTTATTCAAATGCGTCACTCGAGGAGTCAGAGGTAGAGAAAAACATGACAAACACAAAATCAAACACAAAGATTTCTCCTTGTTTACTTAAGTCACTGAACAGGCAAACAACTGTTTACTCAGTGTGCTTTCTGCATTCTCACAAAAGCCTGATGTTCTTGTGGGAAGAGTTTCCTCCGTTTCCCTTTTATTTCTCTCTCTCCTCAGTATCTGTCTCTAACAGAATTATTTGGCTCTCCCCTGTGTTTGATTTTAACAGACCGTAAATTCACAATTTAATAAAGAAGAATTGATACTCATGGTGAGATGACAGTCAGTGACTTTGGCAGTGGAGGTTCATTGTACTGAACCCGCATGTAAAATATTATCAGGGATTCACATAAGAGGCAGTACATGTATCGATACAGAAACAAAGTACTGAAAGCTAAGGTTTGAATACAGACATTTTGTACACAAGTACACCATTCTTGAAGGTTTTTGTGGGACGTACACTGCTCAAGGATTTTGATTAGTAAATAATTCAGACTCTCTTTATTAAACACACTATCACCGACATGAGCTCAATCAAACCCTCATACCTTGCAAATTGGTTTAACCGTGAAGGCTATAAGCCAATCATCATTGACTTAGTGGAATCCTTAAATCCTTAAATATATAAATATTTTGTTGTTTGGGCATGAAAAACAGAAGAACACATTATATGTCTGATTCAGGAACAATCTGACCTGCAGCATTCTTGGGATGTTCTAGTCCCCACTTTCCCAAATGAAACCCGCTTTAAAGAATTGTTCTGTGTTTGGATTTCAAAGGAAAAAGCCACAAAGGTTTTCACATTTTCCTTGTCAAACCAAATTGCCCAAAATAAACCCACTCTTTATAGATAAGTGTGCTGTGTACTATGAGAAGATTATCTCTCATCTGAGCTGATACACACATCAGCTTTTAAACCTGTCAAAAGCTTTTTTTAAAAGGACATCTTAGTGTCTGATTATCCACTTGTATTCACAAGCACGCTCCATGAGAGGTGAAAGTGGGGTCCAGCATTTCTCTGTGAAACACTCAAAAAAGACAGCGCCAAAAGGATTTCTCCTGGCCCATTTATGCAGCTCAACTTCAGTGGAAGTGGACCGAAGTCACATGCTAATACAATGGAGGATGTATAGCAAAGAGTGGCAATGAAGGGGAATAATTCAAGAGCTGAATCATTGTTGATACTTCAGCCACTGAATCACTTTAGATACTTAAAAGATTATGTTGCATAAGGCTGTTTTCAAGGTCAGGCTTATGAGAGGTTTGTCACCATGCTGGTTGACTCCACATCAATTAATAATCTTACATAAATAACTCTTGCCACAAATATGGTAAAAAGCCTTAAAATATGCTTTATGTTTAAGAGCAATCGAGCAAATCCTAACATTGCTATGACTTCATATCCATATTGTAAAAGTTTGTCTTGGTAGTCTTAGCTTTTTCTCTCTTGCTATACTGGTGAATTCATTGTTGCGCAAGTACCTTCCATTGAGCCAAACCAAAATATTCAGCGTTACCAGAACACATTGGTTCAAACTGGTGTGTTATAAGCAGAGGGCATTTTAATGCCAGTAATTTGCATGTAATGGCAGTATAATGGCACAACATCAACAAGTTATGGCAGACATCATATGTGATCGCAAATGCTGTGCTGCGCTTCATATGCTGAGATAAATCAGTTGGCCGTTAAGCATAACTGGTGTTGTCACAGTGCCAGAATTTTCTATTTCAGTGCCAATAATAACTTTATAATTCAGTGACACTGTCAAACCTTTGTACAATTTTGATAAATTAGCTCATCTTTAATCCGTGAAACAGTATTTCCACGGTACTGTAGGTGTTTCTCAATCATGATTAGTGTCAGCCACACAATGTATTGATAATTACAGTTTACAGGTGTTCGAAAAGAGCGGGCAAAGGAAAGACAACCCCTCTATAAAGAAGAAATTCACCCCTTGAAGTCTTCATATTACATTGAAGAAGAAATCCCAAGTTTCCCATTATTTATGAATGCAGCACAAAACTCCCACACTCGAACAAACACCCAAACACAACCTGTCGTTAGACAGACAGCACCTGTGTAGAAGAAGCAGCCTCAGTTTGACCTGTATGAACAACTTCAGTAAGTGGCTTGTTCAATGACTCCTGGTTTCTCACAGTAACGCTACTGTAGGTAAAGTTTGCATGGCCACGCTGTCTTCGTATCAATGTTGGACACAATTGACTTGGGACATGAATACCAACCAGTGTGACACAAGATTAGCGCTACCGCTGCGTCTGCAAACTTCAGGTAATCTCCACGCTTAAACATGTTTAATGCTGCATGGTATTAAGAGTAGTAGTACGTGTAATTTGACATTAATAGGGCTAAATTCCATTTATTTCATTGCCCTGGTGTTTTTTTCAATCTGGCTAACTGTCATGCCGTAATTAATGTTATTAGGCGCACCTGTGCTTTTCCTGATGTGACACGTCAAAATATCTCTGTTGCTGTTTAGACATGCCAGCGTGGATATGCATTGATTATGATTAGAATTACACTTGATTCATTTGAGAGTTTTTTATTTTGTGTAGTTTACAGCTTAAGTGTGTCAACACTGAAAAAACAATGCTAAGGTAAGGTATTCTTGTTATTTGCATGTGTATGGGGGGTGACAACATGTCAGGACCGCCTCATAATATAGTCCAGTTCAAAACAAACAACAAAGGACTTCACTAAAGGACCTTCATGGATGTATTCATTGCAAGACTATTTTATATGGGTATTTTAATGTAATTTCAATATATATGTGTGTGTGTGTGTGTGTGTGTGTGTGTATATATATCACACATATAATGTGTTCTTCTATATATATAGTTTTGTTTTTTTTAGCAAATCTCTCAGCCTTTTGTGTTACTTTAAACTCCCTGGTCATGTTTGCCTTTCTTATCCTTGGTGTAATTGTTCCAATTGAAGAAGGGTTAGGGTTAGGGTTAACCCTTTCAGCCATTGTGCTGTCTCACCACAATGGCTGAAACGGTAACAATTTGAGTGGCTGGGTGTCAGCTTGCTTCTAGTGGTGGTCTCGTTGCATAGGGTAAATTTTTGGTATTGTCACTGACCAAACTCTTTTATAATCCTAGCAATGACACATTGCGTACCTTGACTTTGTGTGTTGGGTTGCAGCTAATCACCAAACCAGTTCACTATGCAAAACTGACCCACTGTCAAAGCAAGCGAGGCATGCATCTGGAGGCTGAAGTAAAGTCTGCACACCAAAACTCTATTCATATCTCTATTAAACTTCACCCCAAATTACCTTTTTGAATCTAGAATTAATTTAGTTTTTGTAGATGGAAGACTATTACATAAGATCCACTTTGAATTTTGGAAATCATTTTGGATTTTTTTGTTTAAATATTGAAATGTAACACACCAGGGCTCAGTGATGTTTGAAATACATATCACAGTATTTATAGGATTACATTTCTGACATACCATTTAAGACTCAAGCTGGTGTTCAGTGCAGTTAACTGTCTTCCACGGTTACAGTGTGTATTACCTCAGACTAAACATGTAAGACAACAGAATTATGTAAAATGATAACATGATTTGATCATATCGTCATGATATGCAGTGCAGTGAAAGGTGTTTAATATTTGGCCTAATGATTATGTATATTATGTGTAATTGTAAGTATATGACAGCTAATATGAGGTGCTCCATATCAGGTAATCCAATTTGCTGTCAATATATACTGTACCTGAAGGGACAACATGCTCGTAATTTGACCTAATAAGACATTTATTTGTAACAATGTGAATGGAGATTGTGTGTGCAAGCTGTGCTTTAAATGTAGATTTAGAGCTTTTTTAATCAGGTTTATATCTGTCTAACCTACACAAAGGTACTGCTACCACTGAACAAATCCGGTGGGTATTTCACAATACAAAAACAAAAAGACAAACGCAGTTCTATTCTGTTGAAAGCTTTTACTGTGAAAAGCAAATGCAGACTGTTTACTTTGCTGGCACACTGTTCATTATCTCCTATTTCACTAGTTTTGCATCTTAGCACATTGTCCCCATATTTCTGGTGGTTAGTGATGATGGAGATGTGTGCAATGCTGTGTGAGCTGAATATATTTTGGGCAGTAGTATGCAGTATGATGAAGATTTTGGCTAAAATTGAATTCTAAACATTTTAGATATGCATTTTTTTTCAACTCAGTGCAACTTTCCACTTCCAGTACACTGAGGTGTTTGTTTACAGAGATGTCGATTCAAGCATCTGCTATAGATAGAGACTGCAATGTTATTCAGCCAGAGAAAACACAACAAAGTTGATGTCAGGGAGGTGGCTGTATTTCTGTATCTGCTAATGCTTTATAGTCAGTAACTGCAGACTGGAGAAAAAAATATATATGTAAATGTTCAAGTTCAAACTTAATGGAATCTACAAAACTACCGCCAGGAAGCTTATTTACACCAAGGCACCCTGTACTGTAACACTACAAATACAAAATTAATTCATTAATTCAATATACAAAATGTCAGTGGATTTAAAGTAAATCGGTAAATGTAACACATCTCAGTTGAATGCACAGCTAGTTAGTTTTTTAGTGCGATATCATATGCATCAGTAATATTTTCCACAGTTTATTAGGACTCTTGAACTCGTATGTTGTGATTATGACTGTCATTTTCTGCCTCAACTAGAAAACTACAGGTGAGGACTTGTACACACTGACATGTTTTAATGATATAGGATCTTGAAAGAATCAAGATATTTTTAGAGTAATGTTTAAATTATGATATGTTTTATGTAGATGTATGTAGTACAAAAGCTATGATTTGTTTGTATTGCTTAAACAACAACAACAACAAAAATAAAAATAAAAATAACCTCTCTATGACAGTATCAATGAAAATGTAACATTGTAGGCATCATAAAAATAGACTTTATGGGAGAACAGTTGTATTGGACTGCATTAGATTGTATAAGTGTACCAATAAAGTGGACACTGAGTGTAGGCAACAAGTCAAGTCATTAGCTTATAAGAGCCATTGCTGATGAGCTGTGTCAAATATAGGGTTAACAATTTGCAAAACAACAAACCAGAGATATTTCACTGAGACTTTTTAATTTCACATGGAACTAATCCCACCATTGAGAGAGAAGGAGGAAAAGCATGACTAATTCTTGCTACGAGACAAAAGCAAATGGCTCAAATTTTGATGGGTTTTTCCTGATCCAACCCAAACCTCTAAATAGCAATGTTGTTCTTTGTGTTTTAGTCACACTTTTGTTTTTTCCAAGTGGTGGATTTCCTCACAATGTGGGACTATGTTGTGTGGCGCCAGAAAATGATAATTCCATGACAGAGTCTTTACTTTGCCTTTCGGGCCCAAAATGTACACTAGTGGAACGCCTGCTCTTACACAATTCATTTTCTCCAAAACAAGAATCACTGAGAAGAAGGGAAAAACAAGCTTCCCTGCCTTGTGTTTTCCCGCCTTTTTGTTTAACTTTGTCAAGAAAGATGCAGCACAAACTTTCCCACCCTCTCTTCCAGCAACTTGTTCTGAAAGATGCTCATTTCCATATGGCAACACCTGAAGTTGTTTCATTTTTCGGTTCTTTCTTCCGTTCTCTGAATGTTGACGTGTTGTTAGCTCAGGTGTTACTTCAGCTGGAATAAATAAGGTGAACATAATGACAGGCAATCCTTTTTTCAGCTTTTCTTTTCCTCTTCTGGGGTAATTATAAATAGAAACCTTGTTAGAGATTAAAGAGGCCTTTAATTTATTAATGCTATTAATTAATTAAGGCAGAAATTCAGAAGGGAACATGACAAAAGCGACAATGAATTTTTAACATGAAAAAGAATCGACATCCCCGTGATGGACCTGATTAGTGTGACTCCCCATTGATCTATGTATTCTCTTTGCTCTGTGAAGTTTGTTCCCCCATCCCTCTCACTCGTTGCTGCACTTACATTACGTACAATCCCTCGTGCCGGAGAATGTCTGGTTGAAGCACTCATTATTGTACTGAAATTATATGGTGAGGATGGTAGAGGAAAGGAAGTGAGTTAGGGCAATAAAGCCTTTTATTCCAGTGTTGCCCTGCACAAATAATGACCTCATTATAGTGATCTTTTTGCTGCCGTCATTATACAATTACTAGTCAATGTCCTCAACTGAACCCCGAATTAAACACTGTAACCATGCATCTACAAAAGTTTTGCGACTGTAAAAGAAGAACGTGCAAAAAATTGGGCCTTTCTAGTTACTCTAAGTGACAGTCAACAGCTGTTGGTTTACTAGGCGCTAAGCACTAGGGGACTAAATACCATCTTGACAGTATATTTGCTTGTTTACCATTGATATAATATTTCCAAGGTGGCTAAGCACTTAGAGTAAGAAACTCATTGGTTTGAATCTTGATAGTGGTGCTCTCTCTGTGGAGTTTGCGTGTAATACTTGTCTGTGTAGGTTTCCTCCCATAATCAAGGAGACCAGAGAGTCAGGTGACCTGGAGATGGAAAAGGTCCCCACACTACAGAACACTAAGCTCAGTTCATCAAATCTTATTGAGGAACATTGTTTTACATGGATCATTAAATTCTTGCCTGACTTGTTTGCCTTACCGGTTGGCAAATTAGTCAGACAATCCCTTTTTTGATTAAATTAAATTAAATTATTTTGTCTGTATCCCTTTTTAATTTTTTTCAAACATTTCACAGAATGAGACAAATCTGTTTTTCATCTCAATCTGAACTTTTCGTAAAGTTGTCGTTAGTTTGTAGCTCTGAAGCTAGTAATTGTTGGTCATAGGGACAGGGACTTTTAAAATACACTAAAGTTAGGGATATTCAGCTTTCACATGAAGTCGATTCACATTGAGCAGAAATGAGGAATGAGATGAAGAAATTACCATTGCATGCTTCTACTTAAAAGCCCTACTTTCATGATATAATATCACTGTAGCATGAACTTTTTACATTTTCCATAAATTTCACCCGAAAGTCGAATATCCCTAACTTTTTGTGAGTAGTGTAGAAGACAGAGAAACCTGAGAGGACATGATTGTAGATGTCAGCCAGTGGTGGGTGTATTGAACTTCAGTGAGCACTTTAATCCTTTGTTGGACTGGTTCTCTGTCAATAGATATGGGGTATAAAATGTGATGTTCCTTTTTGAATTACTTCAGTAACAGAGGCTAAGTAGTGATGATAGTTTGAAGCTTGACAACATGTGAAACAAAAAGGTGGTGGAACTGAGACTTAGCATGAAGCTGAATGTATTAAAAGTTGTTCTGAAGAAGCTTTACTTTGTTACCAGGTCAAAAACTGAACTTAAAAAAACATTCCTACTTGTCCCCAATCTGCTCTTCATGAGGTTTTGTATTTGGTGTCTAGTTCAGAATTTTCAAAACATCAAAATGTTTGTTTCTGTCTCTTTCTGAAAATGCACAGTAGCTGCTTCTGTCTGACCACCCCCCTTGAACAGATTTGATTATTTAAGTAAGCACAAGTTGTGCAAAAAGTATGTCACCTAACTATAAATGCCTGACATTTACCCATTTACCATTCTCAACCTTCTGAGTCACTTCAGGTGGCACACAGAGTTTTAGGTGGCAGAATGTAAATGTGGGACTCTTGACCTGTGATAAAATCCTGGAGGCTGAACAGTACTATTCACAGAACAAATGTTGCCACTAGTGTCAAGTGGTTAGGTCTTTTATTGTCTATTCTAACACAGAGAACACAGCGCTGAAAGTACAAATGCAGTGCAGAAAGATTATGCTGGCTAGCGTCAAATCAGATATTCAAGAAAAAAGTTTCCACAGGATTGGCCACAACCAATCCAAGTGCGTTTGCGTTTGACACCCTGCCTATTCTCACCAGGAGAATTACTTGCAGATGCATGATAATGCAGAAAATGACTGTGATACTATGCAAAACTAAAGAGGAGTAGCAAAGGGAGAATTATATGAACGTTTCGACCATTTACCAGGCTTTCTCCATATTAAATATCCCTTTGCAATTCAAGAAAGGTTTTTCATTCTTCACTCTTATTAGACTGAGAAGAGCCAAGAATGAATGAATGAATTAATAGGATGATTTGACCTTTATTACTGCAGTTATTAAAATGAAATGTCAGTGTCTGGGGCAGCTGTAATGAGTTAGGACATGTCAGTGCAAACTAAGTCTATTAATCATCCCCCACTGTTTTTCCTGTGTTTCGAGGAGACGGCCAACCGGAAGGCCATTATTCACCTTAGTTCCTAACAGGCCTTATTTTGCTCTGCTTCTAACACTAAACTAAATGTAAGCGGTTCACTAACTGTTACTCACTAAGTAAGATCAGTCAGAACACTTAAGGGCTCTCCCCACATCTGTCTGTTTTTGTTCTTTCCTCTTCCTTTCCAGGAGACACAAATAGGTTAAGAGCAGTGTAGCAACAAGGAGACAAACGAAGAGATACAAAGAGGCACAAACTGAACCAGGAAGACAGGAAAAGGAAAACTTGTAGTGAATAAGAGCAACCTCATGCAATAAGAAACACAGAAAGTGAGAGAGAGCTAGTGTGACAGAAAGAGCTCGTGCCACACAGAGGGAAAGCCAGATGGAGGTAGAGAGACAGTGAGTCAGACAAATAGAGGTACATCATTCCCGTCTCTCTCTCTCTCTCTCTCTCTCTCTCTCTCTCTCTCTCTCTCTCTCTATGGCACGCCGTTACAGTGACACACTAATCAGATGGTGGGAATATCTGACAGCTACCTTCAGGGCTGATGTAGTGTGTTCAGGTGGAAGGAAAGGCTGCATCTGTCCAGGCAATCATTGGCGCACTGTTCCCAGACGCACATAGTCATTCTGCCATTACTGGTGCTGCTTTGATCCATAAATGACGGATGCCATAGCTGTTCAGACACCTGGCATCTCCAGACCCACGGTGAGATTTTTGGTTGACCTGGTGGAGTCCAATACAGATGCAGCAGAACTGTTTTTTTTCTATCTGACTTGCACTTGTAGCACTTTGCAATTCCTATTCGTAGAGCTGTACGAAGTTTAATTTAATATGATCTTTTTGTGAATAAGCTTTGATCAAATTTATAAAAGTTCCCATCTCACTCGCCTGAAGGAAGTCATAATTACTGCATGCTGAGCCACTGTGAAGACTTAGCAAATGTTGTTTTTGTTTTTGAATAGCTTTGATCAAATCCATCAAAGCTATTTCAAGCAAATCATTTGGTTCTGACTTTGTATGACCTCTAATACATCAGCTTCCATCACCACCACAGGTCAAAACCAATAATGTTACTTAATGGATACCAATGGGACTGCATTATGTTATGCACAGTGGATGACCTTTTTTGTTTTCAAGAATTAGAATTTTTTTTGACTAAGATATACAATACTTTTGTGACAAACACTCTTGTAAACCATTAATTTTCACCCCAACATACAGTAGGTGTAATATACAGTAAGAAATGCAGATTTTTATGGCTTCTAACACTGAATTTGTAATCCTATTTTGCTTGAATGAAACCTTATTCGTTGGACGTAAAAAAAAAAAAAAGTAGTGCTTCAAACCCTTGCTTTCTTATGTGCAAATTATGTACCACTTCTTTTTTTTCTAAGTGTAACATAGCCGGTCTATAAACGTTCTGGATAAAAAATAGCTTTCCAAATTCACACCATATTCCAGTGAACCAGAGAGAAAGGGCTTTTGCAGTGTGCTGGAATAAACTGTAAATTAAACTGTTTGTCGGACTGCCAGAGGTTTTAATAGCCAAGTATCCTTGAGAGGTTAAAAATGTGATTTATGACAAACATTACTAACAAACTATCCTTGAATTAGGGTTAGGGTTAGGGGGTTAGGGTTAGGGGGGGTTAGGGTTAGGGGTTAGGGTTAACTATATTTCCTCTTGTTGCATGTTCATGTTCTTGACTGTGCTATAAAGGGCTGTACCTTTACTGTCTCAAATGAAAATGAAAATTCCCTGGACCTGGAGTCTTGAAGACCACCTCCCAAAATCAGATGAGGTATAATCTGTATTTAAAATGTTGTCTTTGTAGAATTTCATATGGAAGTGTGATTCAGGTTGCAGACTTGTGTGTGATAGCTAAGTCACAAGATCCCTGTGTCTGAGGAGACAGCAGGCCCCATGGTGTTTATTTGTTAATGAAATTTTCCAACCATTCACCTGATGCTCCTGTTGCCAAAGCAACAGGTGGCAGTGAATGCCAGATGATGAAGATCTCTTTGTCTGCTTTTTGTTAGATACATACTGAGGTCACAATGTGCTTCTTTGGTTTTAAACAAACCAAACGCACAATATATTCCACAGTTTCCTTGAGAAAATGCTATCAAAATATCAGGCTTTTTTTATACTAATAGCAATGTTCATGTCCCCGTCAGGCAAGCCATCATATGTAGATGGATTATGATTAATTCAGATTAAGTGTTTATCAGGCAGTCGCACGTTTTCATGCCCATGGTTTAAGATGTTGCTTGTTCAGGCTTTGTTTTCAGGTTTGAATTATTCGTGCATCATCCTGACCCTTACGACTTGAGGCATGACCTGTCTGAATCAGAAATAAGTCTAGGAGTACAGAATTCTGACCAACTCTGCCTAGACTGTCACCTCCTAATCCTTCTCATTGACAGCCTTAGAAAAGATGTCTTCCCCTCAGGTACACTAACCCCATGACATCCTCATTCCCTTGCTTTTTTGTGCCGTGATGACGAGTGCAATCTCAAAAAGGATTTAGTCTGCTGAGACTTGGAACATGGGTCTGAAGTTCAGTTTGGCAGGGCTAAGCTTTTTCTACCGCATTTTATCCACCTCGCTTGTGGTCATGAGAAAATGTCTTGTCTTTATTTCAGATGTCCTGGTAGTTGTAGGAGCCTAAAGAAAATAGCTAGGCTTTATCTCATCAGGCTAAATTCTTCACATTACCCTGTATGTGTTGCTGTAACACTGCATCTGTTTTCTCTCCCGTCTTTGTGTCTCTGTATCACATGTTGCCATAGCAGCACATCTTATTCCTATCCTCTGTACACTCTGTCTTCATAGTCAGTGCTGCAACCTAAAGAGAAGAATTTTCTGAACTTTTTCATTCATTGTCACATTTCTTCAGTATCCATTGCAGGTAAAGGCTTTTTAGTGTAGTATTGTGTAACTGAATTGCACTCACCTTGGTGGGTGCCATCGACATCTACTCGGCAGCCACTGATTGTTCTATTATTTTCTGTTCTGCTCTGGCAATAATTAGTTCCCCCATGGATCCCCCTTCCCATAACTTTGGGTAAGGAAGGCTAATTTAAATGACTACCCAGCTTGACTTCCAACTGTGATTCACTGAAAATATATAACTCTCACATAGAAATGGCGCTGCGGACCCCTCCAACGTCTGTACTGCTGGTGGAATGGCACTGAGAGAGAGTCACGATTGAGGGCGTTCTTTGTTCCGTGCCACAGCAGCTAACATTGGGACCAGGGAGAAAGGCCAGGGTTACACACTTGTCTTTTCAATGTGACTTTTGTTAACAGAAGCACAGAACAGAAGTTACATCAAACAGATGTGTCCACACGTGACATTTGAACGTGAACTCTGACTGGAGCTATGTTTCCAGCACAAGTTTCTAATAATCCAGAGACATAAAAAGACACGGAGTGTGAGAGAGTTCCTCAATATTTTGATTGTTCTCATCTGAAGATTTTTTGTTGCTTTTGTCAGTTCCGTTGCAGAGAGGAGTGTTTCCGTTTAGCTTTTTAGCCCCAACAGTTTTGGAAATGACTTCTTTTCCTCTGTGTTTCTCCAGTATGCATGTGCACACTTAACAGTGTTTGGGGCCTGCATATATAATAATATCTAGATTGTGGACAGTTTGGATATTGCCTAACCAAATGTGACTGGTCAGAAACATTAATACATTATACTGTCTTAAGTCAAACAATAACAAGTGTCAAAAATAGTTTCAAAGTGCTACCTCTGTCCTGTGCTATTTTTGTTTAAGCACTCCAACAAAGACTTTTCTTGTGATGCACAAGCTTGCCTCCACTTTTAATTTAACCATGAGAGCATGCAAATCCAGTACAGTGCTCTTGTGTGTGATTAAGTTTCCATCAAGGTCACATTTTAAGTTCTGTTTCCTCAGAAATGTATTCAAAGTTGCATCATGTGGCAATTGACTTTTAGCAGTATCTTGGCATGCTGTGCCGTACCTGCGACAAAGGGTAATTATTTACTGCAAGGACCAGCACAGTTCACAGTGCTGTAATTGGAATCTCTATTGAAGCTGTAAATACAGCACCCTCTTCTTTGCTGTCACGGGGGGAATTTCTGTTTTTCCACATTTGGCCAACTACAGACATTATTCACCTGGCTTATTGTCAAGTAGAGGTTCAGTCACACAACCAGCCACAAAACTAGCAACGGAAAATAACAAGAGAAAACGAGATGGCAATAGAGAAGGAGACATTTTGTTTCATGCACAAGTTCTTTTCATGCTACACATCCTGGCTTGTGGCAGTGGAAGGTCGATAGAACATCAGCAACTGCTGCTGAGGAATGGTCAGCCACACATCTTGTTTACGACGTCGTGAAAGTAAATGGATTTGTTTGGATCTGCACCTAATTTGAAATGCAGTAATGAAGCAGTCTGTTACAATGCAGCTGCCAGCCCTCAAACACCATCCAACAATAGGGAAGGTTTTCACTCAGGTTTTGATTGTATAGTACCCAGTATATTATCGGTGGACAAATTGCATCACAATTCTCAGAGCAGTTCTGTTTTATTAGACACAAAATGCTGCAGCACACCAACTCACCAGCGTTGTGAGGTTTGAGGTCTTTGAACATGACAGTCATTACTTGTAGTGATAGTTACTGCGGTGTAAAGCATCATCGCATTTTAGTGCACATGTATCTCAACATGAACTTATAAATATATGGTCAGCCAGTTCACCTGGTGGCCTATCTAATTTAAATACAAAAATGTTTGATGATGTTTAACAAGCCCAGGTAGTGTTTATGCCTCACAACTTTTCCACAGTGTGACATTACAAGTTGGGGGGAAAATTGTAGTGGATATCACTCGAGAGGGAACAATGGCATCCATTGCACTTTAACTTGTGTGTGTTTTTATAACAGGTTTTTTTGATCTGTCATCATATAGATTTCATTAAAACATTTGTCTTACGTTTAATTAGGCTCAAACGACAACCACACAATGTATTTTTTCATTGTTATTAGCATTTAAATGTGGTTGATATAAATTAAATCATTTGTTAAATACTGAGTTCTCTTTCTCTTGTCTGCAGGTTAACAGGATTTACCATCCCTCCGCCTGTTACCAGTTCTGGCTCCATTTTTTCACTGAGGCTTACCAGTGACTTTGCAGTAAGCGCTCATGGATTTAAGGTAGCTTATGAAGGTAAGAAAAGCATCAATTTCTGCTCTTTGTCTTTAACTGTCTTTAGAAATTGCCATTTGAATGAAAAAGAAATGTGGATTTTAAGTTAGAGACTACTATCAGGACAACTCTTCATAAACTGGGTCTTCACCTCAATCCATCAGCCAGGAGAAGTAGAGACCATTTATACTTAAGAGAGGGACGTGTGATCACACTCACTCCACTTGATTTCCTGTAGGACCTCCACTGTTGAGTTATGGAAACACTGGGTACCTCAATTCAGCAAATGAATCTCATATTTTCCAAATCAACATCCCTCCCCCCAAAGTCCTGAACCTTTTCTGCGACTCCAGAGGTGCATCTGAAATTGCATGGCAGATGGCGATGGGAATTAGTTGAACTAATGGATGCACCGAGTTATCTGTGTTGAAGCAGAGCTGAGTGCAGCGGGGAGCTGTCTAAATATGAACTATCCTTCTGTGACCACCTCGCTCACCCCTACACTTTCCCCCTCTGCTCCCTCCTGTGAACTCCATCGCTCATCCATCTCTAATTCTCTTTCTTTCTCCGTTCCTTCATTATGATGTTTTATGTGTTTTGTCTTAAGCCTTTCTCCTCATTTCATCGTCTTACCTCCTTTCCTGCCTGCCTCCTCTTCTCCCTTTCCTTCTACCTCCTGCCCATGTGCTTCTATGAATTGTCTGCTCTTCTCTTCCTTCTACTCCCTGTATCATTTGGTTATTTCTTTACTCTCTGTTCTAGTCCGTTGACCTTCTCCTACACCAACAGGCTGACTCCATCCTCTAGCCTCACTCCTCCCTTCCACAATGTCCTTTTCCATCCCCCTTTACCCCCTCCTCATCTCCCCACCTGCCCCAGACCTGGCCGGTCCAGGACTTCTCCCCTCTCCATCTGCCCATTTGTGCTCTCCTTCTCCTGCTCTGTTTTTCTCCCTCTCCTGTCTCCTTCTATCTCCCTCTCTCTCCCTCTCTGTCTCCAGTGGGTGGCTTGGTTGAATTAGATTTCGTTCTTCTGCCTCCACATTTTGCCTGTGTAATCTTCAACAGCATTTGATGCTGATTTGGATGTTAATCACATTTTGTTACACAGAAAACCCAAATATTTCCCACTACTCAATACTGAAGAGTTTACCAATTCGGACAATAGGGGATAAAGTCTTTCTTCTAGGATTTTTTCCAGCAGCGGTGCTGAAGTGCGTGATTTTATTTTGCACCACTGGAAGACATTTAGCATGTCCGCTGACACAAGAAGGGCTTTAGATGATTAATGAAACAAAACTTATTAATATCAAACAAAAATAAGAATTTGAGAGAGAATAAAACTAATTATTTGTGTAATTGTGTAAACTGTTGGTCTTTTACTTTTTTGATAATATGTCCGTTTGTTTACAGTTCCCTCTGCTTCTTTCTTATTTTCCATTATTTTCATGAAAATAATGGAAATTTATGATGATAGTCAAGCTGTATGACTGACGCATATAAAACGCAAACATTCAATGTAGTCATCCATAATGTATTCATTTGCAAACCATACTCACTGTTGCCGCTGCATACCTTTCTTCCTTGTTATGCTGATACTGTTAGCTACATCATAAACATGAATATGTATGTGCTGCTCGTTCTTATGACTGAAAATGTGTGATGCTTGCTCAGAGATGATTGAATCATGACTGCAATTAAGTGGATTTGAATCTGCGTGCATACAAAGGACACAGTGAAGGACGCGGCCAGATGGAATCTAATTTCTCAACGGCCTGTCAATCTTTTGTCAAGTATGTTAGAATACAAACCAGCTCCAGCTTAGAATGCAAACCAGCTCCAGCTTTCTGTGAATGTTTTTTACTGATTAGTGCCTACTTTCCTATACTATCAGCACTCTGTCAGTGTGATCCTGCAACCTTAACGCTTAGGCGTGGCCTGAAAGGGCCAAGCTGCATTCATTAAGGAGTAGAGATATGGGGGCTTTTCTACAACACAGCCAAACAATGGCCACTAGTACTTGTACTTTCCAAGGGATAGAGATAGGGTGCAGCCGTGGAGTGTACATCTACTGAGCTGGGAGTAATGCTATCTGCTTTCCCTTTGTTGAAGGTTGTGTATTTGCAATGAAAACATTGCCGTGTCTATCTAAAACCTGCCTCGATGCCATTTCAACCTGCCCTTTCTTTCTGATAAAGTCTTTGAAAGACAGCTGACCCATAAAACAGAATTTCATCTTTTCTCCCCAAATCATTTCATTTGTCCCTCTGTGGCATGCAGATTGTCCACTGAGTTGGAAAAGTGTGTGCGTGCATGTATGAGCATGTGTTGTTTGCCAGCTGCTTTGCCCTGTGATCCAACATGAGTTCAGTCAATACTCTTTTCCCTGCCTGCATAAAAATCCAGCTCAGCAGCCACTCAAGCAACCAGCTAGGAAGCCAGACAGGCAGTCTACAGGCGGCTCCTGAGGGGAAAGTGTGCAGCTTGTGTGTTCACAAACACTGCCACTCCGTCAAACTTCCATCTTCTTCAAAGGACTACAGAGTCATTAGATATACAGGCGAAATAAATAGCTCAGCCCCAGAGAAATCTCGCACCCAACTACCTCATTTACTAGTTCACATAACTTACTCGTTACCACTGTGATGAGGGATAATGCAAGCCAGTCTCACTTACACTGTCTGCGAATGCAACTGCAGGCAAAAATTGTAGAGCAGTGTGTGTTATAATTACACATTACTGTGGTCTTTTCACTTTAATTGTGCAATACTGGTTTACCAGGCCTTAGATTCCATTTTACATATTGTTGCTCTCTTATCCTATTAACATATTTTGGTGAAGATTTAAAACACAGCACTGTTTTCTCCTCTTTTTGGTTTGCAGATAGGTCAGAGAGATATCTCTGGGTTAAACGCACTCTGCAGCATCATATTAATGTTGTTTGTATTAATATGTTTTCTCTGGCATCACAATAATATTTGTTGTGTATGATAATGTTTTTAACCAGGCATTTTGCAGAGTAGGTGGTGCTTTGTGAGGTTTAAAGTACTCCATCTGCATTGTATTAGCATTGTTTGCCTTCATTTTCCCACCTTGAAGTAAAGTTTGTACAGATTTTCATGAGGCTTTGCACCAGCACCAGCCCCTGGTGTTTGGGAGCAGCTGTTTTCCCATGGTTCAGTTATATCAACAATTTATTTAGGGTCCTCAAGACAGCAACACTTGTTAGCTCTGGGCTAACACTGTATCTAAAACACTTGATTTCTTTAGGGGGCTCTTCAAACCCTCATAAATGTACAAATCCTGATTCGATGTTAAGTGCAGTTATTGTTCAGAGTACTTTACTTTCTTAGTTTCACTTGCAGATATGCAACTGAGACACAGTTTTATTTTGCCTACAAAGAGAGGCCTTATCCAAACCAACTGCTTCAAATATCTGCAACACATCCTTTGAATTAATTCAAGAGCCATGTCTGTCTGAGACATTACTTATGACTTTCCATACACCGAAGGCCAATGAGTCAGTGCTGGTATAATTACAGCTGGGATGCATCTCTTACTTTTTAATTAGTGACCTGAGGTGAGTTTCTCCAAACACTTACTTGCGAGAGCGGGTCTTTTGTTTCTCTGTATAGTTCTCTCAAGAACAGCTGCCTCTCAAGAACAGAAAGTATTGATTATAGCAATGAATGTCTTAATAGTTGTCTATGAATTAGATACTGTACACCATGCACATGAGCATTCACTCAAAATCTATACAACCTGCTGCACAATTAGTATTGTATTGGGTGCATAAATGCAGCATATTCTTGCATAGAAAATCCGTGGCAAATTATTAAAGACAGCTACATTTATTGGAAAATGTGGTGTCATCCTGTCAAATAATTTATATGTTACCATATTTTTATTTGGCTGAATGCAATCTGTCCGATGTCCCAGCAACATCTGGCATCTGAAATTAGAGCTCTGTTCAGGGTTCACAGGGTACAGGCTGCTTTTGCGTATGATTTGTAACACTCAATAGTCCACAAACTTCTGAGTTTTTTATTCTACTCATAGTCACATCCAAGTCACAGCAGGTTAGTCAAGACACTTGTGAGCAGCAAAAACAAATGCAAAGAATAAATTAGTGAATGAAATATGGAGAGACGTGAATGTATGTTGACATATTATTGCAAATATCCACTGAGAAGAGATGGTACCAACAGTGTACATCAGTAATAGCAAAAATCAAGTAATAGGTACACAATGTTACTTTCCCCTCTGCTAAATTTGCATTTTTAACATTTACACTCTGAAGAGTCTTGACAGACTTCCATGTTACATTTGTGCTCTGGCAGGAAGAAGGCAGTAATCTTGGCAAATAAGAGTGCACACTTGTGTAGTGCTGGGTTTTCAATTGCAGGGTCTCATATTTAACATAATATTTATTTTCCCCCTGTGGTTCCCTGTGATATTGAAAACAGTGACAAACATGGTTGTGATCTTAACAGACCAATCATATTACAAAAGTTGCTTCCTGTCATTATGATATAGAAAAACTGGTTGTTCAACCTCTAGAGAGGAAAGCTTGCATTTAGATTATTTTTCAAAGGCTTCAACACATCTTTCTGATGACGGAATTGACAATATCTGTAACTTTCCAAAATGACAACCGACATTGACACCCACTTCACGTTGTGTGCGTAGGTGTGCTGAGGTGAGAAAGGAGCTAGGGTTTGAACTACTCTCTTGTTCTCTTTTTTCATTCTTTATACGACTATTTCAAGCACTTTTTGTGTGTACAACTAAGTGCACCACTATGAATGCCTTCCAGGAGAGACCTCTTTAGCCAGGCATGTATAGTATAATTTCTGATATTTACATAGCTTTTAATGACGAGTACTATACTCATTAAAGGCAATGACGTAAATGAAACACTGTTGTGTATAGTGTGTTACAGCGGACCAGTTATTTGATCAAAATAATAGAATATTCTGCTTCAGCATATAATATGTCAACTATGCATCGCTGTGTGACGTCTTAACCAATTATATTCTCTGATCCCAAGCCAAGCCATTTAAGCTAGAGTATCTGATAATCTTTTTTTCCTATAGTATATAGGGTGCAGATTGCACATTTAGCTTTAGGTAGACCAACATTAGAACTGGAAAACACTGACACTGATTATTTTGCCAACCAAAAGAGATTGATACCCCAAATACATCAAAACTGAGAGTGATAGATCAGCTGCATTGTACAGTACAGTATGTGATGCATACACATGCACCTAAACTTATTTTCCTTCCAACATCATTGGCACAATTCTCTACCGATAAGTCATCCAAGAAATGCTTGGCAGCCTGGTTCAGCAGCCAGGCTCCTGCTGATCAAGTTTTTTTTAATTGGCTGATGAGTGTTAAATACCTAAAGCACAGAGTACATTTGGTATTCTCCAGTGACCATCACCATCCTTGAATGGTTATGTCCAGTTAAACGTTGCTGGTGTGATGAAAGCTTTGTGGGAAACAGCACCAGTCCCTGACCAGTTGAATTTCTTGCTTGTTTAGATTTTTTTGATGCAAATGCTTTCAGCTCAGCTGTGTGCTGAATTTTAATCTGACGCTCTCTGCATCAAACTGTAAGGGTTGTGGCGCGTTTTTAGATATTTAGATTGCCTTTGATGTGCTTTGTCACACTTTGTTGAACTCCAGAAATCTGATATTTCAGACAAATAAATAAAAATTTCACAGGCTCTCTGTAATTCCCATGGAGGCATATTTGCTGTTCGTTACCAGGGATCATGCTGTGCCTTGTAGGGATGCATACATTCATGGCAGCCTGCAGAACATAGCTGCCTTTGGTAATAGTGAAGCAGGGCTACAAAATAATACAGCAAATCAATGGATGTTGTTTTTTTTTGATGTACAGTATGAAGGGATTGGTCAACACAGCATATGCTTATGAAGGTTTTATTTTCTTTACCCTCAGTTTCATGTGAACCAACATTTTTTGGATGGTATTTTAGATCTATTTTAACCTTTAATTGCCTTTTTAATGAATTAAGATTTAAGTTACCATATACAATATGCCACATTGAATTTGTTCACAACACCATGGATTATTTATGAGAGGTGAACCTTGCCAGTCAACCTCAGTGATGTCACATTAAAACAGTCTTCCATCGTTAAACTTTATCTATGTGTAAACAATAGTTTCCATATTTAGTAATGCAAAATAGTTGCATATGAATGTAAGTCTAAAGAGACTCGGTTGCTCCTCCTCACCCCTGACCACTGCACTGCTCAGGTGTCAATCCTACAAGGAATCTCAACTCTGCTTCTCACTCCTCACCCCTACATTGGTCAGGTATCATTAGTGCTGCACTATATATGACTCGATCTTCCATCATCCCACAGTTTGCATCTGTCTCAGGGAAGGAAGTGTTGCTGCTTGAAAATAAAATGCATGAATCATACATAAATCGATAATAAACCCATTATACATATTTTACTCCTCTTCAGACAAAGTCATTTGTCTAGCCGGTATTAAAATGGCAGAATGCGAATAACAGCCTCAGCTGCCAGTGTGTCAGTTAGCTCCCTCAGTGAAGCTTTGAAATGGCGGGCTAATATGGTCACTGTAGTATTAGGTCTGTTTAGGGTGTCAGCATTTTACCTGCGTTAGTCGACATTTTCTGTAGTTGATTAAAAAATAAATCACACATGCTCTGAGGTCCTCCGGCTTTATTCCCGTCGCAGTCTGTCGGTATTTAATTTTGCTCATAAACATAAACAGCCGGCAGTTGATGCTGAGGATTTTTATTGCATTCATTAGTGATCTTATGTATGAGGGATGTGTATGTGAGCATCTGCAGTGTAAAGTGGATTAGTAATTTGATTTCAGAAATGATTCCTAGAAATTAACATTAGAAAATGTGACTTCACAGATGTGTCCATCAGTGATATCAACTTCAGGATCAGGGTCTGAAATATACCCCTCTTTATCTCTTTCCATCTGTCGGGCCTATCTATAGATCCATCCTACATGTAGATCCATGTAAGTGTAAAAATGGCCGGGCTCCCTGTCAGTTGGAATAATTAGCCACAAACAGATGGTCCATATCAAAAATAATAATTTGACTTGACTGCCTGATCAGTTACAAGCTGAAGGACGTTGGGACCTTTTATATTCCTATCAGAGAGGACAACTCTGGATCTGATCAGACTAATTGGGTTGTATTGATCATTACCCTCAAATTCAGTTATGCAGGGTTCTTTATCATAAAGTTGAGCCAAGTGTATCTTTTAAAATATACTGTGTCTGCGCTGATTTATATTGCTTTTAAGAGTGGAAGCTTTTGACTGAAATCATATTTTCTTGACAGATACATGTTTAGTGAAACATTTACCTGTGGATGGATGATAAAGCAGAGGTTACTCATCATGAAAGTGCACTATACTAATATTAAGAGAGTAGCTACTGAAAAGTCACAAGCTGCATACTGGTAGAGGTAATTACAGAACCTATACATAAGATTTCAACAGTGTTGACACTATTGATTTTAGTTGTTTAACATTTTCTAACACAATTACACATTTCTTTGTACTGTAATCAAGAGAAAGAAGTAAAGAGCATCACTAAAAACAATAATATAGAAAGTAAGAACACCATAGATTAAAACTCAATGTAACATCTTTAAAAAGACTTTATTTGCTATATAAATAACTGATTTTACAGGCCAAACCTCCTTGTTCAGATTGACTACAGGTACCAACAACCAAAAGGATCTGAAATCACAAGTCTGCAGTCTGACTCACACAGGTGTTTAAGGTTTAGTGTTATGGACACAGGTCAGACCCAATCCTGCCTTCAAGCTGAGTAGTCAACACCTAGATGTCAAACATGTACCTGCTGAAGCAAAAAGAAGCCGATGATGTGTTATTGTCCTGTACTGTGGCTTGAAATATAAGCCTTGCTGATACATTTTGTGCAGACTTTTTGGACATATGCTGGTGGACTTTGACAGAGATTTAGTTAATGGAGGAGAGAAATGTACTGAAATATTGTGTTCAGCCAAAAGAATACAGGATTGAACAGCCCTCCAGGCCTGTTTATCACAACTTACAGTAGATCTTTATCAAAGTTCTCTTTCAATAGTTTTCCAGGAGTACATTGATCATGAGCACTTTGGCTCTGTCAGCGCATAAAGATGGCGCTGGTAATTTCTTGGGAATTGCTTTCTTGTGGAAGATGTATAACTTCAATATGCCATCTTCCAAAATGTGTCTGCCTAGGGATTTAAAATGATATTAATGCAATTTTGTAGTAAGTAATATTATTTTTCATTGTTATGGTTGTTCTGTCACCTGCAGTTCTTTATCTCTGTCACAACCCACCTAAAGACTGGACAAAGGGGACAATGCACAAGAGTTGTAACTAAACATTTTGTAACTAAAAGTTTATTTTACATTATTAAAAGAAATTAAGAAATGTAAATACTGTAAATGTGTATATTTTTTATTTTCTATTTCTTATTTTTATATTTTGTACATACTTTTAGTTCTAAATTATGCTACTTTACTCTTGAATGGGAGCACCGGTACTGTACAATTTCCCCCCGGGGATCAATAAAGTATTTCTGATTTTGATTCTGATTCTGTAGTAGTTCTCTAGGGAGTAGAGAATAGAGGGTGCAATGAGATAATGAAGGAGTAGACAAGTTCTGTTTCATTCTGTTAATATACATGCTGGCTGCAGATTTCACCATATTGTTACTATTTTCCAGAAAATGTGTTTAATCTGATTAGTTTGGGAACATAAGTGAAAGACAATCAGTCAACGTCAACAGAGGTCATTTGACAAGCTCTTTGACAGTAAAATATGCCAAAAGTTGAATAAGCATTCCTATAGAAGCCCAGTATTCATGCTAATTGATGTTTTGACCTATCACTAGGCCCTGCAGTGGGCATCAGATAATAGAAACTCTACAAAAATTGAAAGTCTAGTGCACATTCAGTGCTGTGATGTTTTTTTGTGATGAGGATTTTTTCACCCTTGAATTTATGAAAAATTATTCATAAAGAGTTCTTCCCCTGCTATTAGTGTTCAAGAAAATGATTATACTCTGCAGCAGTAGCTTCTTCTTTCATGTCTTCCTGCCATCTTTTTCTTTCCTTGTGCATTGTGCTAACGTACTTGTTTTTCTCTGCCCCTCATTGCCTCTTCCGGCTATAGATTTATGTTATTTAGTGAACTCTTAATGTAAAGAGATGGTTAAGACACCAGTGCGGTACTTCAGCACTCCCTAGGCAGTGCATTTTATCATCTTCCCATATTAATTTCAGCTCTTCAGACATAACTAAGCATCTGAGTAGCAATGGCATAAAATTCAGACTTGCGCTGACATTTGCTAGCTCACATAGAGTCTAACACTGAAGTCAAGATCACTAACAACGTCAAATACAACATGGAAATTGAAAAATATATCAAAAAATAAACTTAACAGCTTTGCATACGTGAGTAGAGACAAAATGAAGAAAAAAAACTGGTACTGCTCTACTGGTACATATTTTATACAGCAACACATTGTTATTCTTAACAATACTTTCTTCGCTTTCCATTTTCCAGAGCTGAGAAGCAGCTCATGTGGAAACCCGGGGATTCCACCCAAAGGCATACTGAATGGAACTCAGTTCAACGTAGGTGATAAGATCCGCTACCGGTGCGTCACTGGCTACGTCTTGGACGGACATTCACTCCTCGCCTGTGTGAACAACGCAGCCGGTGTGTCAGTGTGGGACTTCCCTGTGCCAATCTGCAGAGGTGAGGATATTTTATCACTGAAAATGAGTTACTAATCATTTTAACTGCATGTGATCAGTGCTGCTGCCAACTTTTTTTTTTCACAGCTGTACAAAGTGACTGTAGGGTATCATGGAGAATACATAATGTGATCTGCATATTTTAGGGTTCCCCAAAGAAATTTAAAATGAGCAGGTGATTGGTTTGTTCTGACCTCTTGTCTTTTGATTCCCATGAATTGCTTTAAGTTTATTGCCTTTTAATGATTGACGACTTGATGGCTGTGTGATTGGGTGTCTGCGTTACGGATGTTGTAAAGTCTGGCTCAAGTCTTTACTAGATCTATATATTTATTTGCTATCTGATGGGATGGAATGATTTTAATCATGTAGTTTATTAGAGCCTCTGTGGCTCAAAAGATGAATTAAATATTTATTCCGGTAGAGCAAGTATCTTAAATACATTAATGCTGTAAGCAGGAGTGGTACGTCGATTATATTTTTGCATCTCTATTTGGGCTGTACTTTGACTCTAGTGGAGTATGAGATTTGGGCACCTTTTCTTTAGAATATGTTCTGTTTTTTCTGATTTGATTCTTTTTTTTATTTTGGTGAGCTGTTTGCTTCTGCTGCTTCACTGAGGTCACAATCACCTTTCCTCTCAGACTGCATGGGCAGCAACACCAGGTTACATGTTCTACAAAGGAAGCAATTAAAGTCACACCAAGTCTGTTATTTTTATATGAAATATTGGGTTATAAAAAATGCAGTACAACCTCACATTTGGTCCATTGTGGTTACCCACCAACTCCTGAACCATTGTCCATGAGATGGACCAGCAGCAATTAAACATATACAGCAGGTACAGCAGAGGAAAAACACCACTCTGAGGCCAGAGTCTGGAGGATTTGAAAAGAAAATGCCAAATTATTTAGTTGGACTGTGTGCCGTTTCTCTTGCTTGGCAGATATGCTGGGACAGCAGATACACGGATATGGCAAACAGTTATATGTGAACTTTTTAACCTTTTATTTTTTTGTCTACCTCAGGACAAGTGATCCAAAAAAATGGATTGTTTGGACTGTTTCACTTTTTTAATTGATATCTGTCAGTTATGTACATCTCCAGTATCCACTGGTAGAAGATAGGAGATGGAGCATTTTACTGGTCCAGCCATTTTAAATGCTTTAGGTTTCACGATGCAAATACTGGCATCTCAGCTAACAATGCACCAAATCCAAACCCCATATGAGAAATTTCTTCAGCCAGCAGTCTCAACTTTCCCACATATTGAATAAGTGTTTGTTTTGCTTAGCGTGCATTTGGCAGTTCAGACTACTTAAATAATCCCAAAAGTACAAACTGAAAAATAACATTAGCATATACGGTATGAGCGTAGAGCAAAGATCAGGTTACAGAATTAAGATATTTCAAAAAGTTTCAAGAGTCTGCATTGCTTGAGGTGTAATAGATTTTATTTTCTGACACTTGGTATTTTTGCATCTTTGCAACATTTCTAGCATATTCAAAAACACTGTGTTGCCCAGGATTTGAACCCTTAAACATGCTGTACATAGGTAATTGATGGAGAGTGAGGAAGATGCCATAGAATAATGATGGTTTCTTTCTGACAGCTGGTTGATGAATGACTGTCTGGTGCTCTTCATACCATGCTGTTTATCCCTTGCTGTGTTTAGATGAGACCTGTTGTCACACTGATGCATATAATCCACTACATATGTAGAAAGGCTTTGTGCTGGTAATAGTGTGATCTCTTGCAATATGATGTGTGCACAGTAGGTAGAGATTTAAAGAGTTAATCGTATTAAGAAATGTATCAGTATTGCACTAGTGTCTGAATGGAGTGTGGTCATTTGGCATGATGGATTCAAAATTAGGTAAGGCAGTCCATATACTGCAGGCGATGGGAACAGCTTAGCATAGGCAAGTTAGGATTAGTTGATGTTACAAGCTTGTCTAAATCTCCATTCGGACATTTTGATAAACCATAACCCTTTTTTTGTTTATCACTTGATATTAAGTAGATAAGATATTTAGGTAACAAAAGGCAACACCATTTTTGCTTTTGCTGTGTCAACCTCTCTTTACCCCAAACCACCATCAGGAAGTGCTGCCGTATTCTCATTTTGAGCTGGGGAAAACCTTGACCTAAAAAATAAGTATTTATGTTATATTTAGAGACGGCCACCCCTTCATACAGTGTACTGCAAGGACAAATAAACTAACGTCAGGCAAAAGCTCTAAAGGAGAAGGATTTAAAGCCATTCCCATACAGATCATTTCCTTCCAATCTAACACAATAGTCTGTTGTTGTGTTTTCTTATTGCTGTATACTGAAATAGCTTCATACGACTTTAAGAACTATCCTGCAATGATTTACTGAATCAAAAATAAAAAGTCTTGCACTGTGGAAATTCTTGGAGTAGGTCTTTGTGTATTTTAAATTGTGTCTAGTTTTTAAGCAGATTGATCTCATAGTTTTGTTTTTTGAGATGAAAACCAGGGAATAACTGCATGTGTAAATTTAATCAGTACATTTTGATGCTGGTGGACTACTCTGTCTAAGATGTGCAAAGTCCTCCAAACAGAGGAGAGGATATACTAAAAAGAGTCAAAGATCTCCCCCTGCCATCTTAATGTACAATCCTAAGAAATCCCAAAGCCAGCAAAGCAGATTTGCTCATGCCAACTCAATCTACAGTGCAAGACACAGCTAAAAGAAAATGGCTCAGCATATGTTTGAGAAATAGCACGCTTGGAGGAAACAAAGCTGCAGATGGAGGGTTCCTTTCCATTTAAGGATTGTGTTAGCCTCTATTGCTACGGGCCAGAAACATCACTCCTTTTCAGGCCTGGGCACTACTTGAGCCACTCTCTCTCTCTCTCGCTCTCTCTCTCTCTCTCGTCTAAATCCAGCCCGGCTCTTGTATGTGGGCAGATGGTCCTTTGATCTTATTTCCTCAGAGATCCTGCCCTTTCTGCTCATCACCAATTGTTTCACACTAAACACACAGCAACACAAAATCTCTCCCCAATCCACCGTCCACCCCCCACCGTCTCCCAACACCTCTCGTCTCTCAACCAGTCACCTCCTTTTGTCCTATCTCTCTCTCTCTCTTTCATCTTCCTCCCAGTTCTCTTCTCCGTCATCATCCAAAGTCCACCGTGTTAGTCAAACGTTTGTGTGTGAGTGTATGGCTGACAGGAAGACTGAGGGATAGAGAAGGAAAAAAAGTAAATTGCAAGGAGACATACAATACTAATTCCCACAACAAATGCTTTGTTTAAAGTGGGATAATGAAGCTGCAGAACCACAATTTGATAAATATTAAACACCATTACTAAACTGTGGAGTTATCAGATATAAGCTGGACAGAGTTGTCAACTTTAATTTAATTGAAAGTGGTCACTGCAGTGTTTTCCCTGGAGGCACAACATGGCAGTCAGTGTGGATGAAGTGATGTAATTTAGTAATTATTTTCTTTAGTTTGTCTCCTAATGAAACAACCCACACACAACCTCCAAGTTTATTTATCTGTATTATTGAGAAAAGCAGAATTTATGGCTTAGATAGCTTGGGGTGGCTTGGGCTATAGGACTCCCATAATAATTCTGTAGTAACCATGTACTGTAGGTACAGTGAAGCCATCGTAATGCCAGGTGTTCTCCCATTCAGATTAGCCATGTGTTTATCCTCACTGTTTCTTTGAAAGGTGACAATAGAGCTTGAAAGGTTGACAGAAAAACCGAGAGGGGTAGATATAAAGTGTAGGGGATAGTATAAGTGTAGAGTAAAAGAGACTGAAAGACTGACATAGAAAACCAGACACAATCAACTCCAAGCAGAAAGGCAGTGAGATGGAGAATTAATGGCTATTCAAATCGTGAGTTGCTACTGCCCCTCCCCAGAGCCCATTTTGATTCCTTCCATCTAAATAGTCTCTGGACATTCATTAAACCAGGCAGCGAGACAGCAAACAGGGACAGCATGGTAACATGAGAATATGGTCTATTGATACAATGTCGTTCTTGCTGCCAGCCACTGTCCAACAGAATAAGAGAATTAGGCCACAGAAAAACCTTGCTCCTTTTTAGAACATTTCCGTATCTGGTAATTTGATTGGACTAAACTCACACAGTTCTCTCTGCGATGCCTTTTCAACTCTCTTCTACACAAACTGAGAATTCAAATCTGAAAATCTGACTCGGCCTCTTGCCCATGGCAAGATTTTTGTGCTAAGTTGTCCTCCACAGTTAGAACTGATATAAACCAAGCTACTGCCAGAAAGCCTTACATTAAATAACAGGCAACCATGTTGTTAGCGTTTGGGTTAAGAATTAGGTAACCAGCGTGAACCTCCATATTCAATAGTTATTGATTTCAGAAGAATGATAATGGGATGTGAGAGTCATTACATATTTTATAAAATGAGGACCAAAAGGACCAAATCCTTTACTCTTATGTAGCATTGTAATTGCCATATTGCTCACTGGATCGTCCTCCTCTTCTCTCATAATTCATTAAACATTTCAAATTACAGAGAAATGGTCATTATGCATATGCATGATGCAATGTGAATTGCATCTCTGCACCCATTACAGATCTCTTTACTATTCCTCAACCCCATCAATGTTTAACATGACTTGCAGCTGAGCAAATGAGGGACTTACTGTAGACGTCGTCACTGCCTTTGCATTAACACAGGGATTATTACAAAGGAAAAACCTGAGGTAGGGTATAAAAATTGACACGAGTTCCCTCCCTTCTATCCTTGGGGGTGAATATTAGAAAGACAAGTGTAGTATATCTGATCAAAGTCAAGGAGAGAGAGGCTTAATCCCTCCTCAAGTAGCATTAGATTTCTGATGCTGGGGATGTAAATGAGCTCAGCTAAAGCAGTCCTAATCCTCATCACCATCTTTTTTTTTTTTTTATACTGCCACCGTTTTTAAAAGAGACTGATCCTTCTTCGTCTTTAAATCCAGAGCATGCTCTAATGATTTGCTAAGGAACACATTGCCCAGCATTCAGTGCCTCCTTTATGTTGCTAAACCTTGTTGGCAAACTGTACCTCAAATGCTGCCATGCATCCCAATGAAACACTGCATGTGAATATAGGAAACCTGTGTAAGGCATTATCCAGTTGAAGCCATTTAAAATTATCATGCTGCAAAGCATTTTTGAGCCTCAGACAGCAGTTTGCTGGTTCGTGATTTACAGTATCATGCATGGATGCTTCTCTAAAAAACAGCTAAGAAACCTGTCTTAGTACGTCTGTACCATAACGAATTGCTCCCAAGCATCTACCCAATTTTCCTGGCAATTTAATTGGCTACAACTGTAGACACATTAATGAGTTATAAATGAGGTTATTATCATTAATTGTGGTTGTAGAAATCTATCGCATGTCTTCGAGGAAGCCCTGTGCTGAAATATTGGTGATTAATCAAGAACACAAACCAGAGAATGACTTGCAGCTTTAGGTTTACTAAAACGTCTCTTTAAAGTTGCTTCCAGACAGTGGGCAGTTACCAGTGCCAGCATTTTTAGTCTGCGTACAACAATACCTTTGTACCTGTCAGTTTTGCACATGGCTTTTTGCTGCCACCACCTGAGTTGAATGATGTTCAACGATGATCAGAGAGCATGTCTGTTATCATGGAAACCACTTCAGAGAAAACCAGAGCTATTTATTTTTATATTTGTTCCATCCTTTTCTGGTGTACAAAGATCTGAGGAATAAAAAAGGGCTTTCATTTTTGTTTACAGTTTGTGGGAGAGCCTTTTCATTGTCTCTTTTTTTCGCTATGATAATGTCAGTGGTATCATTTGCCATGGTGGCAACGTTGTGTCCTCTGTGCCTTCCAGTCAAAACCTAGAACATAAACAGTGCTGGATGGCAGCCTGCGGTTTTTGCTCACTGTCTGCATGCACCACAAGGCCTAACTTAATTAACTCTTATCTACAGTACTGAGTCTTACTGCTGTGTGTTGATATTTGATTGATTTACAGTATTTATCAAGTTTCATCATATGATGCCCCGAGGCCCTAGGAGATGCCATGCAGATTCTTGGATAATTGTGCTAGTTATATTCCTTTAACATTTAACAATATGAAAATGCTGTAAATACATATGCAATTCACTCACAGCTTCCAATGCATCCAGAGCACGGAATGAGAGTTCGAAGAAGCTTTAGTTGAAAGACCTTGGGATGTATAATATCCTTCTTTTCTTTTTTACTCTAATTTTCTCCTGACTATTGTAAATTGAGCTTATAATAATAATAATAATAATAATAATAATAATAATATATGTTTGTTTGGTTGAAATGAATATTCTACTATTATTCATCATCAGCTGTAGACAGTAATCCATCTATTGTCTGCCTTTGCTACCAGACCTATAACACTTTCAAAGGTAGTGTGCATCAGCGTGTATGAGTGAAATTACCCAATGTCCCCACAGGGATCAATCTCATCCTTAAAATGGGATACTCATGTTGATGTCAGTATGCGACGTAATGCATCATAAATTTTGGGGGGGTTCACAATTACTTATTTTATGTGGCACTGTACTACAAATCAATGTCACAGAGTTTATAAAAACGCTTACCACATATTTAGCAGTATGAGCTCTAAAGCTAAACCCCCGTGTTTCTAGTAAAGTCAGTCTATCTAGTTTTAATGGTTAACATGAGTTTGAATGATAAAGTGAATTTAGTTTGGATTCCACGTTAAAATTTCATTAAATCCTCGTCAGACACTCATGCTTTTTGTGTGGCTGCTAATCATTTTTAACCCACCAGTTTATCGATACAGTCTAGTCTATTCAATCGTCGTCAGGCTGATATCACATCTGCTTTCTTTGAATCTTTCCTGTTAGACTTCTTTTGTATTCCTTAAGTGTTATAGAGGGTTTTTGTTGTTGGCATGTGTGGTTTCTAGTGGTCACATTGACTGTGTTTATATAATACATATCATTTTCTGTGTTCAAAATTGGTCACTCATTTACTGTTTTTTGCGGCGGGTGCACTGCTAGAGCACAGTCATTTTCACTGACAGAAACACTATGTAATAGACTTTTTAATAAATGGTGAAGGTTTTCAGACGAAGCTCCAGAAACAAAGGTATTGTTGACTGTGGAAGTCAGTAAAAAGCCCTCCATTATCTGGTCTGCTGGACATTCCCTTAGAAGAAGAAGCATTCATAAGTACAGTTACTGCCTCAAACCTAGCAGCATGCACAACCAGTATGGAGTGCATGGTCTGTTTTACTTGGATGATGGTTCAGCTGTAAAATGATAATAATAATAATAATAATAACAATGGTTTGTGTTTTGAGAAAGATCATCTTCTTTCTCACAAAATAGGACCCTAGCCTGAGCAGCCCTGGCAGTTATTGACCAGACCAGACGTTAGCTTTGAGAAGCCTATCTAGCTGGATAAAATAAAACACTGTCTGACGCAGATGCATTCATTAATAAAACATTGTTGTAAGACGTTTTGCCAGTCAGTTTTAGTCCTAAACCTGCACAGTTTTCACCTAACTTCCATCATATTTAGTGGTGATCAAAATACAAGAGTTTAGATTTTATTTTAGCTGTATGGTGGATAACATAAATGCCAAATTTACCAGCAAACTGAATGATAGTAAAGTCTCTGATGGAATGAGACAAAGGCATGGATCAGGAGTGACATACATGTTAAAAAACACTTAATTATTAAATATTTCAATGTGTAAATTATTATCATGTGTACATTTTAATTTACAATAATTATGATTGATGTCAGTTAGTTACAGTTTGCTATAGAATGTCTTTATTAGATAAACATGGTTGGCTAGTTGTTAGATGGAATCATTTAATTGAAATTGAATCATTCTTTCTTTGTCAGGAGAAACATTTTGTTATCTCTTTTGCTGCCATTGTCAACTAAACATGGCTTGGTTTTGTATTTAGTCCGTATGTGTTGAAAGACGAACTCTCTCTGAAAACAGCTGTTTGTAAGGAGTGCAAAGGTCATGGTTGTAGTGTTTGAAGAATTAACATTAGAAAATATTCACTTGACTTTTGTATGAATGTGTATTATGGAAGAAGAAGAAAGAGAAGAATACTTGAAGATGCTGTAAAAATGTAGTAGAATGAAGATTTGTTTTCCTTTTCCTTTTATTTTATCACTCTGCTGTCTGTCTTTGTCTCATGCAAAATTCCAACCTTTCGCTCTTTCCTTTCTGTTTTCCCTTTGTCTTTTTTTTCCTCTCCACTTGTCTCTTTTCTTTTCCACTTCTATCTCCTCTCCAACACTCGCCCCCCTCTCATTATCTAACGCTTCTCCACCACTTCTTTCTGGCTTGCTTTGCCTTGATGGCGATGAGGACACTTTACACTGCCCTCCTGTCTGTCATCAAGGTTAAAAAGTGATATAGCTCCTTTGGTCAGACTCGCAGCACTTAAATATCAGTTTAATTTCAGCCTATAGCCAATTACTCCACAAATCCTCTGGGCACTCTTTGGAATGTCATCTTAAATGCATTGAGGGGGATATACAATTTGTCACTCAGGATAATTGTTATATGGTGGAGTGTATAATGATTTAAACCAGAAACAAATCATGACTCCACATGCGTTTGTTGTTACAAGGCTGCAGGCATTCAACAAATGAAAGCCTGCCCTTGGTGTAGTCTACAAATGAGAGTCTGCCCTTGATATGAATCATATATGTGTGGACATCATTGATGTCTAATACATTATCAATGCTATCTCCGCCCTTCCTATAAAGACTTTGATCAATTGCTATGCTTCAGCTAATGTGTCAAAGGACATGGATCAGGCTAACTAGCAGCCCCTGCTCTCCCATCTTCCCCCCTTTTTTCTTTATCTTCTTTTGAATTTCATACGCCCGCTTCCTTGTTCCTTGACCAATCGTGTAATGCAGCATACAGGAATGTTCCAAGGCTGGCAGCTCTGACAGCCCTGAGTGGAGCGCTGAGCCATCAAAGGTTTCAGCTGGCACAGCTGAGTGTCACATATTAGTCTTAAATGATGTGAAAACTGTGAAAGCCCTGCCATCATTAGAATTCTTTAGGGAGAAAAAACAGATACAGGGATAGACGGGAGGGTGGTGAGTAATAGTAGAAAGATCTGAGAGGGCTCGAAGGAGAGCAATGGTGAGAGAGATGGAGAGATGAGAAAGGGTGGGGGAGAGAAGGGGAAAGGGACGTGGAGTGAAAGAGAGCAAGCCACTGTTATGGTAGAGTGCATTAACATTCAACTGACGTGCCATGCTCCCCACGCTGGAAAAAAAATATACAATTTCACAGCATTATAAGCCCTGTTTATCACAATTTGTTTGTTTCCTGAAACATGAGGGGGCTCGGAGCACACAATGATGAATTACTGACTCTTGGATGGAGGGAGGAGACAAGATGGGTGGAAAAGAGAGAAAAAGCACTAAAGAGATAGTTAGGACTTTTCCTCCCGTGTAGAGACAGCACTGAAGGAAACTGTGACAGAATTAGCACACAATTAATTGGTAAATAGTTCTGCCTGTTGTCACTGGACGCTTCATGATTCTTGCCAGTGTGAAGAAAACACAAACAACCTTTTAATCTTACACTTCATTTCTTAGCAATCCCATAGTTGTGCTGTAATTTGCTGTAGGTACTGGCACTTGACAACCTGTGGATGTTTGAAAAACAAATAAAATGATGCGTTTAAATGGCCTGCACAGCTCCAGCATCAGCCTCCACATTGGTCTTTCTCTGGTTTGCATTTATCTGAGTGGACAGGTACAGATGTTTTATGCCTGAGGCCACTTTTTTTCCCATGTGGAACTTTTGAGTAATAGCTCTGAAATAACCCAGAGACCATGTGTCTGTCCTCCCCTCACCCTCCCCACCCTGCTTTTCTCTTTGGTGACTGACAGCGGAGGACACGTGCGGTGGCACCCTGAGGGGCTCCAGCGGGCTCATCTCCAGCTTCGATTTCCCCAGCGGTGACTCCCCTGGTGCTGGCGGAGGTGGAGGTGCTGGAGGCCTGGGCAGCAGTGGGGAGTGTAAGTGGACCATCCTGGCAGATCCGGGGGACACCATCTCTCTGGTTTTCACTGAATTTCAGATGGAGGAGAAGTCGGATTATCTGGAAGTGGAGGGATCTGAACCGCCAACCATCTGGTGAGTTGAGCTGTGAGGAGGAGTGAGGGTGTGTACTGCTTGTATTCAATTTGATGAGCATTCAGTTGTTACATGAAGAGTTTTACTGTGTGTGTGTTTGGATTTGTGTGTTGTTTGGTGTTTACAAGGTGTTAACAGAAAGGTGTTTTTGATATTTGTATTGTTTGGAGAAAGATAACCTGTACGAAATTCTCTCAAGAAAAGGATTTCTAGTGCTGTAGTATAAAACTGTTAAATCATGGCGTATGTTGCCAAACCGAATGTAGGCCAGAAAGTGAGTTTTGAAATCCAAAGATGCTAGCACTTTTATTGCAATTAGTGTGTTTTGTAAGTACAAAGTCAGTTTTGATTGACAAGTGAAAGTAAAGTCATGTTTATTGGTGTAGCCCAATATCACATACAGTGTTTTAATTGGCTTTACAGGCCCACAGTTGCAGTTCCAAACCCAGACCAAACCCCCTTGAAAACCTTAGGATAGACGAAATCACTTGGCTGAGGGTGCAATAAAGAGCTGTAAAAGGCAATTATAAAAATGAACAGGAAGTTGTAGCAGTTAGTATAATAAACTCTAACAATGAAATTATCATTCAATAATAACATTACATTTGGTTCAGTAATATAATTTATCTACGTATCTGAGTAATTTTTGTGCCCTATAGAGACTTGACTAGTGTATATTTAATCATAACAAAAACAAAATGTTATGGGCACTCATAGAGAGAATAGAGAGAATAAATTGATTTACAGATCGCAAGAGAGCTGGCTACTGTATCGGCAGCTCTAAATTTATTCCGGAGAGTAGTGGGGGCTTGGTAAGACAAGGCTGTATTGCCTTAGGATTTCGTCTTAGTTCTTGGGATAACAAGGAGATCTGCCTGCTGAGATCTTAAAGCATGCCAAGGAACTAATGTTTAGTATGTATGGTAAGCATGGCCATGTAATATATTATAGGAGCAGCACTTTAAAATCAGACGCATGTATTGGAAACATAAGAGAAAAAGCCAGCTGACTGACATGCAAATGTACCTTTTTAATGAATTTCCATGGACAGTTGAGTGCAGAAAACGTTTTAAATATGCCTTTTAGTTCTGATTGAATTAAATCAATTCACAGAGAGGGCACATGATTCCCTGTCTCATAATTCAAATTAAAGTGCACATGAATTACAAATCTTCGACAGAGTTTTGTTTAAAAGGCAGCCTTCAGACACTTTGGTTTATGGTTTATGGTTTAAGTCATTCCCAACTGAAACAAGGAAATATGAAATGGGTTTGACCCCCACCCTTGATGCTAAGGTTATCCATCTCTTCTGTGTCCTGTGTGAATGGGAGCATCCGCCAGGTTTATGTGATCCTGCCGGGCATTAATTATAATTGGCTGGAAGAAGCTCTAATCAATCACTGAGCTGCTACGAGCTTTGTTGTCCCTGAGAGTTGTCATCCGGAGGCAGAGGGAGAGAGGGAGGCAGACACTGTGTCAGTGAGAGACAGAGAGTCAAAAGGAGAGGTGCTCTGAGTGTGGTGATGACTGCTAAGTATTGTATGTTGACGTAGCTAAGGAGAGTGTGACAGGGAGCTGGTATTGGATGACACTGATTTGTTTTGACAGACCATCCGGCAACCCTCTTCTCTTAGGTATAAAAGCTCAAAAATGAACTCTTTCACTGACAGAAATGCCTCTCGGTTTCAGGATTTGAGAAAATGGTTCTGAGTGGTTAATTATTTACATGCATTTCATTATTATTTATTTTTTATTCATTTAGTCCTCCGGTCATAAAATATCTTCACACACTTGAGAGACTGTTGTTACGCTTTGAATAATGAAAAACTAATGTCTTTCAAACATTTTACTGGTCAATGCACTGCAGTTTTAAGAGAGAAGAAAGCAAACAAACAGACTTCTGCACCTGAAATGTCACGTTCACATATCATTAAACCAAGACACAAAGAAAAAAAAAGGGATACTAGGCAGGTTACTTCTTTGTGACTTCAAAATAAAACCATCTATAAGTGTAACTCAAATTAAACAATGTATTTTTTTTAACACTGTCCATGGTAGTAATGAGTTGTTTCCAATAGCAGGTTTTTTATATATTCTTGTATACATTAACTTTAAATAATGTAAAAAGTATGAATTAATGTTTCTTTTATCACATTTGTAACATTTTAAACCACAATTACAAATGACATGCATGAATGAAATACATGAAACCGAAATAAATCACAACTCTTAATTAGGAAATGAAACACAAGAGTTTTTGGAGAAGTGTCTCTTTCATCTTTTGAAATCAATGGCATCTAACATGCAAGACATACTGTATACATTCAGAGAATACTTTATTACCTCCATCTACACCAGGGTTTCTTCTCTATGCATTCCCTTATCTTCAGATCCCAGCTATTAGAATGTGCTCAGGTAAATTTAAGCAAGCCACACTGTATTCACTTTTTAAGACCACAGAGTCTGCAATTTCTACTATCAAAAATATATATTGAAATATTTATAAATCAGGCGACACTTCCATGGAGTGGTAACCCCTGAGGGTGAACTGACATCTTCAGTTAGGTTTTTCTGCTGTCCGGTGTACAAGTAAATGTTAAAAAGACTCATACTGTGTTTATTTATCAGGTAAAGCAGTTTAACAAGCGCCGCCTTTATTTATGAGAGTTTTACTTGTGTTTGTGGTGAGTGGTCAACATGCATCACTTGAACGCTTTAAAACTCCCAGATGATGTTATTGTACGTCACCAAATGTCAGAGGCTGTCAGTTCTCGTTTTAAGCTCTGCAATCCAAGTGGGACCCAGTGAGCTCGAGTGCAGTGGGGCCAGAATTTCAGAGAGATGGCTTCAACTCGGCCAGGTAAACAAACAGACAAGCAAACAAACACGATTCAGAGCGAGCAATTCTCGCATGCCCACAAAATTCATTGCTCTTGGTCCCCCTCTTTTTATGAGTGTCTTTGACTGTGTACAAGGCCATTGGGCAGCTAAACTTTCAAGCATCCTAACATATAGCACCAGCTGCAGGCAGAGACAAGCAGACTGTCAATTTACCCTTGAGGTTTAGAGCTGCTTAACGATGATTGACAGCCTGGAACCTCAAAGTCAGCCAGATTTAACATCTCTCCTCGGCCTTTTTCAGGCAAATAGACTGAAAGCGTGACCAAACTTAACTTGTTATCCTCTCTCAACCTGTGGTATTACAGATTGTTATCAAGTGATAAACATGCGTAAAAACATGAATGCTGAAAATGAGTCGCAAATTAAGAAACCTTGATCCCTGACAAAATAATTAACTTCAGTACTGGAGAATAAAAATTGCAATTTACAAGACAGTACAGTTCGCAGAAACTGATTCTTAACATAATTGAGATCAACACATATGTTAAACATTAATGTAATTTAGTAAAAATATATGAAAGTTTAATTAATTACAACATATGTAATAGTTGTAGGAAAATGTAGTCACATTTTTAACTGCCCAATTTTGCCAGCCAATTTCCTGAAATTGTATGATAGATGACGACTAACACTAAAAACCAATTCCTGATTGTTGAAAGTACACAAAATCCACGACTACAGGTCAAGAAATATGTTTTCTGACACCTCTTAGCAGCTTTTATCCTTTTATCAATTGAAGACTTCTATCAGATCTCTCCAAATGAGTTTATTGATTACGTTGTTGTCAGGTTGATGTGAGGCCACACATCAATCACCCTGAAAATAGACAAAAAAAAAATCTCTGTTTCCTTTGACAAGAGCCAACATTGGAGTCTGGCTAGACCAAGAAAAACAGTTCTTTGTTATTCTTCTGACCTTTAATATGATTGTACAGCCCTGCTCACAAAGGGCAAAAACAACAAGCTGTAGATTACACGTCACTCATCACTCATCAAATATGGACACAGAACATAAAACCTGAAAGGCTTTGCGGATATTAGATACACATTTTTTTGCATTCACACTATGAAATTTTGTAACATCGACTCTGGATGTTGTAAACATACTAAAAAAGATTAGACAGATTGCTTCTTTGCAGAGCAATCTGGTGATATTTTGCTTGGTTCACTGAATATGAACAATCCTATTCCATCAGAGTGGCTAAATGGTTGTCAGAGGAAGATTACAATATTCAAAGCAGGTTGAGAGCCAGAGGTGCCCTGCAGCTAAATTACCAACTTTGGTTAAATTACCATGCGTATTAGATTCAATTTCTTCTTTCTGGGATTTATTATTGATCTTCCCAAGCAAAATATAACCCAAAATGTCTCCAAAAGCCATCCTCTAATGCGGTCAGACTGGGAAGAATGCAATGTTTAACTGAAAGAATGTGAACTGACAATTTACCCAGGTATTCCACCAGGGCAATAAATGTAAGGAGCCACTGCGTATACAGTGACTTGCTCACTGTTCTCAGAGGCCAATCTACTGGCAGACAGGCACCGAGCTTTTTAAGTTCATCTCCTCAACAGTGTCTGATGAGGGAGTAACTTGATGGCAACGGCTTCTTCCTTATCACATAAAATATTCTTACAATTACTCTCTCGTCAGATTTTATAGAATATGTGTGGGAGGAAAAGACAAAATCACCTGGCTCTGTCTTTTTTGACACATTTGAATTGATCGCTCATTATCTGGGGTGCACTTATGTATAACCTGCCTGTCTGTGAAACTAAGTAGAGACACCAGAGATTTCAACTCGTCGTTCTGGCCTCAAGGCCACATTTGGCCAGAGTACCTGCACATTGGGACTCGTTACGTTGGTATTTTGATGAGATCGCCATGCTCGCTTCAACCTCTCATCCTATCAAATATGGCCCATTTTACTCCGAGAACTTCATGTTCATGTTCTCGCTAATGTGCCTTGCAAACCTATGTCAGAATCTACCATTAGTCGTCGAGATGCCCCAAATTGATGATATAACGCATGCTAAAACTTGGATGAAACCAAGCACATGAAAACACTGAACGCTTGCCAAGAAGTAATCTCCGAAAAGCCATATTGCATATCTATGAAGGAGCAAATAGACAGCCTGAGTGAGTCTGCAGAGATGGAATGGAAGTGCATTATGTGAGGAATCCATTTTCCAATTGGACTTTCTCATCTTTTGTCACTCAATATGCACTGGAGGAGTTACAATAAGAAAACAGTAGACAGCAGTCACTTGTTCTCATCTGTTTTAAGGAGACTGGGCAGCCCATTTTCCACAAGTAATTTATTTGTTTTCATGACAGTTACATTGACGAGTACCAGTGACGAGCATAGAGGTTTTATGAAGTAGCCCTGAATTATTTTGCATAACCATTTGGCTGCTGTTAAATCTTTTATCACAATCTGGACATATAAGGACAACTTGAGAAGCAAAAGTGATACAACATATTCCCTGACATGATACTGTATCACTTTAGTGCTCAGTTAGATACAACATTAAATATCTTCATCAAAGAAAGCATGAGAAAATTTTGGCACGAAATCACCAATCTCTCAGGTCACATCAGACGCTGTCTGAAGTCCTTCCTCTGCCAGCTTCCAGCCTATGAGCAAATTTGTGTTCATTTGGGCATCTGCTCTTACTGGGAGCACAGCAGCTGGAGGGAGTGGTGAGGGAGTGTATTTCCTCTGTGCAAACCAGCCGTCCCCGAAATGGTATCACAATACATTATATATTTTTTTCACTTTGTTACTCGTGTTACTTTATGTAGCAAGAAAATGTTTGCATGCAGTACGTTATCGTATAAATCAATAGAATGGTTTACCGCAGATAGATACAAATGTACCCATTGAAGTAAGTCCTTTTGTAAGGTGTCATTAAGCCTTTATTTACTGTTGATGGCAGATCATGTTTCACTTCCTCTGCCATACTTTGCCAATGTGACAACAGTATATTCACCTCTGCTGGTCTTAAATTTGTAACATCACTCCTGCTGCTGCCTGGAGCATCTGTGCAACTTCTGGATGGGTACAACTTTATTGTCACTATCCATTTTATTTTAGACTTTTAGCAGGAATCTTGTGATAATTTGCTGCTTCCACTTCGGGAAACATGGAGGCAGTTTCCTTTAAATAGTTCAGCTACCTGAAGGCTGCTCTTTTTCATTCTGCCCATATATTGGTGTCATTAGCATTTCATCAATGACGCAAAGAGAGAAAAGGTCAACTTTTGTGTGAAAATCAATACCTTTTCACTGCCATTATCTCCTCTTGTGATGAGTAATTATCAGTATTTAGTATTTACATAGCATTTAGTTTGCTAATCAATTAAAAATCAAACATGCAACAGCATATAATCTGTCTGACAGATGTATTTTACTCCGTGAAGTAATGAAGTTAAAATTTAAACAGCAGGAACCAGTGGTGTAATCAAAACAAGGAGAAATCAAGTGTGAAGTAGACTTACTAATGTGTTTCTTATATCTGCAATAGCCACCAAGGGAAAAAGTCACCCTCTCCTTTGTTTTTCCTCATCACTCTCTTCCTGTCTCTGTCTCTTTCTCTCACTGCCACTTTCATTTCTTTCATTTTGCTGTTGTCTGTCTGCCCCTTAGGTGGCTCTGCAGTAAATGCCAAAGAAATTACATAGAAAAACAAACCTTAAACACGACTGCATGCACAATAACACACACATACACACACACACATGCACGGGTGGGGGCGCATACACACAGACAAAATAACAAGTTAACACATTGTTTTTTTTATCCACTGAGCCAATTTGGGAGCACAGGGCTCAACTGCACCGTGCTCTTTTTAGCCTGTCCCAAGCCTCTGTTTAATAGCTAGAATGGCATTGTGTGCTATTGACTGTGGTATGACAGGGTGTGGTACAGGGATTGCAAGGCAATAGAAAAAAAGCCAGAGCTGGTCAGCCAGACAAATGAGAAGCCCCCTGGCAGCTTTAAATCTCCATGATTATAGAGTGTCCCTGATGCTGCGGCCACACGCTGAATAAAACTTCTGATCTAAAACACAGACGCAGACAGTAAGATGGATGTAGTCGCGACACGCTGAGACTTGAATCACGCAGGGACGTTTTGACAGACAACCGTGCACACAATGACACGTGTCTGCACATTGGTAAACACTCCTTTTCTGTCTCTGTTACTATCTTCCCATTTCCACCCACACACAGACATTTGAACATAAAAGTGCACAAAGCCAAACAAGAACCAACAGAGTCAAAGTAAGGTGGGTTTTTTTCAAGGTGTTAGGGCTGGTTATCATTTTAAGGGCACCATTTCCAGCCCCTGACATCCTGTAGAAATGGATGAATTCATTCAGTTGGGAGTCCATCTTTACAGCAGGTGTATTTTCTCTCCTTTAATTCTTGTGAAGTCTTAATAATTTTCTCCAAGGTTTTCATTCATGGTTTCTTCATTTTACCCAATTGCCTGTTTTTTTTTAGTTTTTTTTTTAGGTGATTATGGTGAAACAAGGATGCAAGTGACCAGAAAGCTATGTAGTTGAATCAAAGTTAAAACTGATGACACATGTTTTCTTTTATTTGTGACTCTTTACACTCAGGCTAACTGGAATGAATATTCCAGCACCCATCATCAGCAACAAAAACTGGCTACGGCTGCATTTTGTGACGGAGAGCAACCACCGCCACAAAGGCTTCAGGGCTCAGTATCAAGGTAAGACATGATTACTTCATTTGCACATCGTAATAGAGGGCCCCCTACTTGAACGAAAAGGGATCATCGTAAGAATAACACGCTGTAATTACAAAACATGTTTTTGATCTTTGTTAACTGAATATTAAACAGTTTGATTAATACCCCCTCTGTAGAGGGCATGAAGGTTTTTTTCTGCTTCAAACCATTGACTTCAAAGGGCCTTGTTAATCAAAAAAATAAGAGATAAATACTGTATATACTTTGCTCCTTATAAAAACTCAGCTCTGGCAGCTCAATAAACCATTACCCTGACATTGTTCTTTGGCATGACTTTAAAGTCAGAGTATGTGCTGCTTATACTATACCATAAAGGCTTAAAGCCTGGCCCCAAGCCAGATATGAAACCTGCATCTTCACCACAAACATCTCTATAAAAACTTTCAGTAACATGCAGGTGTGGCAACTCGCTGTAAATGAAGACATGAAATCAATTGCATTGCACTTCTCATCTATTGCAGTGCCTTGTTGTGCAATGGTAAAGCAATTTGTAAATGCATTTGTTATTTATGATGTAAAGGGCAGATATTTTAATCAAAGACTGAGGGGTTTTATTACGCAGTATGCTTTTGAGCAAATAACAGTCCTTATCTGGTCACTAAATAGATTCACATCCTAATTGTGTTTATACCAAGTTGAATTAAGCAGTTGACCTACAGTGTAGTTCAGAGGAGAGGCATCGTCCCAATGTTTTCAAATTCAAATAGCCTTGTTTTTGCTTGATACATCATTCATTGCTTTTGGCTATTCTGTTGACACTTCAAAATTATGACAGCCGCTTGCATCACCTGGCTTTTGTGTGCAATCTGGCCCCTGCTGTGTTTAATTAGTCTTAAGATGCAGCATTGCAGTCCTTGTGCTGCTCTTCGATTATATGTGGTATTTCCCCACTACAAGCTATAACCATTAAATCTGCTCGGACAAATCAATTTCCTTCCACTGTTTAATATGTCTGAGTTATATGAGCAAACAAACACGAGAAACTAATGTAGGTTTTATAGAATTGCCAGGGCAACCCTTAGGAATGCATTAGAGCCGTTGGACTCATTTCTTTTGAAAACGAATGCACACCAGTAGCAATTACATTTTGATGTTCTTCATAGGACCAAGTATCCAGAGAAAGAAACACTTGTACTGTATCTTCTCACATCTAATACTGTAACTTCTTTTATCTAATGAACTCTTTCTATTGCTCTCGACCAGTGAAAAGCTCTGGAGAGCTTAAATCCAGAGGGGTAAAATTATTACCAGGAAAGGACAACACTAACAAACTGTCTTTGAGTAAGTCTTTTATTTTTCTTATGCAACTGTTTTCATTGTTTTTTTGTTTATGTAGGGCTTGCGTTCTGGGTCTTTGTTTCTTTCTTGTCTCTTTTTTTGCTGCATCATTTGGTGAAGGAATTAAGCTACAGTACTAGATTTTGCAGAAGTGCAGTCTCTTTTTCTTTCTGATGACCTGCAGTGCTGCTAGAAAGTTTGTGAACCATTTAGAATTTTCTATATTTCTGCAAAAATGTGATCAGATCTTCATCTCAAGTCCTCAAACATTAATACATGAAGCAGACCCAGTTAAACAAATAACAAAAAAACATTATACTTTTTTCATTTTTTATTGAGAAGAATTATCCAACATTAATTATCTTCTTGGAAAAAGTATATGAACCTTTGCTTTCGGTACCTGGTTTGACCCCCCCTTGAGCAGCAATAACTTCAACCAAACGTTTTCTCTAACTGTTGATCACAACTTGGAGGAATTTTGACCCATTCCTCCTTAAAAACTGCTTCAACTCAGTGATGTTGGTGGGCTTCCTTGCATGAGCTGCTCTCTTCAGGTCTCTCCATTTCTGTGGGATTATGGTCTGCACTTTGACTCGGCCATTCCAAAACATTACATTTTTTCTGCTTTAACCATTCTTTGGTAGACTGACTTGTGTGTTTCGGGTATTGTCTTTCTGCATGACCCACCTTTTGTTGAGCTTCAGTTTATGAACGGATATCCTGACACTGTCCTGTATAATTTGTTGGGACAATCCAGAATTCATAGTTCTGTCAATGATTGCTAGCTGCCCTGGTCCCGAGACAGCAAAGCAGCCCCAAACCATTGTATTATTTGTTTAACTGGGTCCTCTTTATCTATTTTTATACTTGAATGAATATCTGATCATATTTTAGGCAACACTTATGCAGAAATACAGAAAATTCTGAAGGATTCACAAACTTTCTAGTGGAACTGTATTTCCCCTGCAGTCCCAGACTTCCTGTCCTGTCAGAAATGCTAGATCAGGCCTAGTTATGTATATTGCAGCAAAACGCTAAATTTAAACAGTTTCAGCCAAAACCCCCTCCGTCTCATTCTGTACTATTTAAGCAGTACATCAGATTGACTTATGTTCATGCACTGTGTGATCCACACACACACAGCAGTAGTCAAGGTTGAGTGACCACTCACTTGTCAGATGATTTGTGTACACTTCAGACCGAAGCGAATGCATTCTAATTGCTTGCGGAGCTCCGTCATTAACATAAATCTGGAACACAATTCCCTCTAACTCCACAGTGTGCTAAACACTTCAATGATAACAGGTTGTAATCTTTATTACCTTATGTGTCATAGATTCAGCATTGCATGGAGACATGAATAATGCAGAGGGCTGTAATCTTTTCCACAAGACAATACTGTATATAATTTAAAAGACTATGAAGAGATGCTTCATATGCCTTGTGGATTCATTGCATATAATTGAACCCATAACTGTATTATAACCCGCAACAATTAACTTCAAAGCTAATGAACTCCCTGAAAGAAGTCAAAGAAGAGAACCATACCGGTAGAGCTTCTCACGTTAAAACGGAAGGGGCTTTGTGTGTGTGTGTGGGGGGTGATGTCTTATTGCAAATATTACAACAAACCTTAATGATAATTATGATACTACATATTTCATGAATTTCATTTCCAGTGCATGCAGTGTTTGATATACAGCTCATAATGTGAGGGGGCATAATGTGAGCTTGTTAAAAGTCAGAACACAGAAAAACACTGAACTATTTTCCGCCAACTCTCTACCTTCCTACCATAGTAAAGGCTACACTCCATATGAAACCATATCTACAAGGCTTAATCTTGTGTACTTGAACTATTAATATGTATAGAGAGTCTCACTGAGTGATTATTGTAGCTCCTGCAATTGATAGTTGAAGGTTATTTAATCCTCTTAGTCCCTGTTGGGCGCAGATATATTTCCCTGTATTTTGTCTAGCTCAGGTGAGAGAGTTGCATTTACCCTTGGCACTCACTCTGATATCACACAACACGAGTGTGTATTCACAACAGCGCTGCCAAATAACTGGCAGTTGAGAGTCTCTGACATTGAGAGATGAGGTCGATTTGTCTAACTACGTGATTCTTGGAACCAAATTCTGTTTCCAAACATAACTACTAAACATGCAAACAGACAGAGTTAGCTATATTCAAGTGCTGTTCACTGCAGTGGGTGTTTTCTCAAAGTACAGTGCTTTGGAAATTAAAGTGTCTCCCTCACAGCGTTCTTGGTCCTTCTCTTTCTCACCCAGTGAATGAAGGAGGAATCAAACAGGTGTCTAATTATTGCCCTGACCCAGGGGAGCCGGAGAATGGCAAACGGAGCGGCTCTGACTTCAGGTGAGTTGGTGCTGCAGCAGCTGAAGTGACGGAGCTCAGATTTGTGTAGAGGAGAGTTAAGGAGTGGGACAACATGCTCTCCATCCAATTTCAGCTGTATGACATGCAGCATATTCCAAGTATTACTGTCACATTCTATTAAGTCAACTAAATGTGTGTGCACATCCCAGTTTTAATCTTGTTACGTCAACCTGCATCAGTTTTGAAACTTATATTACCATCACATTTCACATAATGTTTGATGTATTTACTAGAGTCATGGAGAGTCCCTTTGCGAATAGTGTGCGGTACCGAAAAAAACAAACATATCCACTTTCAGACTATTTATTTTGACATGTAGCAGACTTTGATCACATTTAGTCTTAAACAGAGTACAGAATGCTACACTGTGAACTCATGCAGCTTTAGAAACTCTCTCGTTCTAAAAATGAGCCAGTTGGATGCTGAGATTAAGCTAACTGCATGTTTCTTTGTCCATGTGAATATATACCCTCTGTGTCTTAGATCGCTCTCCACTGGACGCTATTAGCTCAAATTTGCAATATATTTCATGTTTAGAATTCATGTATGAACGTAATTGAGATGTTAATCAGTTTATGTGCAAAAAATGCTCACTGTATTAAAGGGCATTGTTGTTTCTTATTTCTAACTGGGACATGTGTACTGTAAGTATGGAGACTGAGGACAGTAATACATAAATGAACACAGCTATAATGAATGAATGACATGAAATGAATAATGAATTTGATATTTCATCAAGAGTCATTTTTGAGAAATTGATTGCTTTTTCAGCCATTAATGGTGTTTATCTTCTCAGCATCGGAGCAACTGCTCAATTTACCTGTGACGAAGACCATGTGCTGCAAGGTTCCAAAACGATTACCTGCCAGCGCGTAGCCGAAGTCTTTGCTGCTTGGAGCGACCACAGACCTGTCTGCAAGGGTGAGCGAGGCTTCTGAAGAGCTAATAAAACAGTTTGATTAAGGTGGTGCCTCTGGATATAGGCTCTATGCAGATAGAGGAAAGTTCATTTTTGTTAATTATGTATGAAAGCCTTTGCTGCAGCACTCTACTTTTCCGTTCCAAAATGCTCGGCCGGTTTTTCTGTTTCGTAATACCTGGAGCACCTTTTAGAATTTGATTAATGGAAATGCAGCTAATAGACCTTCTCTCTACTTGTGCAAACAATATATTACCTTTCTGTCATATTACAATGCAGGAGTTATTGCTCTGCTTTCTGAGCATATTTATTGTGAATTTTATATTCCTAGGACTGATTTCTAGGTTTTGTAGTGATGATTTATACTTTGTATACTGTATATTAATATATATATATGTTTTTTCAAATGATCAAGGATATTTTTAATCTGTCTTTACTTAATGTGTATATCGTCTGCGTCTTCATGTTTATTTTTATACTGTTGCAGTGAAAACCTGTGGGTCGAATCTGCAGGGACCCTCTGGGACTTTTACATCTCCTAACTTCCCTATCCAGTATGAGAGTAACTCCCAGTGTGTGTGGATCATCACGGCCAGCGATCCAAACAAGGTAGTAAAAAAGAGTCAGTGGTCTTCTCTTGGATCAAGTCTAATGAAAACCCCTGTTGTCATGTGAGGACCCAATAATAATAGGCCTTTGGATCAAGAATAATTTTTCTCATCTTCCCTTGTCTCAATTGACCAATTACTCTTAGATACAGTAAACACAACACACACTTACAGTCGCTATAACAGTGCACAGTACAACCTAAGTTTTGTGTTGTACTTATTTACATCTGCTTCACAGCATAAAGAAAGCAGTTACTTCCAAGATAAAAGTACCAGATACTGCAGATATAGACTAGAGGCATGATGAGGGCCACGGTTTCCCTTAAAGGTGGTGAAAGTAATAATCTGACAGGAGAGAAAAAGTGCAATCCTTACCTGCAATTCCATACTACCTCAGAGTAGTCTCTTTTCAGTGTACACATCGTATGTATAAAGATAAAATAATGGCTCAGAAGGAGTTCAAGGAGGAGTAATTTGGTGTAAATAAGTGCAATAGTCCCTCATTAGTTATATAATAAACACAAATGGACAATCTTTTCCTGTTTCCCCAGCACGTAAACCTTCACCTTTTTACATTAGAAAACTCTCCCTTCCTGCAGTGTAGAGCATTTGTCCAGGCATCCCCTCCCTGGATACGTATTTATGTATGCATCTATTTTCCAAGGGCTTCCCAAGGTGGGAAAAGGTTACATAGAATATGCATGTATTTTGACTTAAGTTCATTGTTACTGTCCCTCATTAATGTACATAGATGTAGCGGATTGCATTTCGGTTCTCACTAGACCACCCATTTGACCGCGGCTGTTGGCAATTGAGCGATTCTCTTCATTCATCAGGGGTAACAGAAATGGAGAGAAATAATGATCGAATGAGGCCAGCTTTTCCCCAAAGTGAAGAGGTCAAAGCTGTTTTCCTAATGGTCATTACTGCTCTCCTACATCAAATCTGGCTCTCTATTGGTATTCCAGTGAGTCATATACACAGGGGTGTCAACTAAGTGCTATCCTGATAATAAACAATAACTAACCAACTAGCACTCATTCAGAACTCACTAGGACTGGCAAGTGCCATAGCTTTGTGCCGCCGTGCCCTCTCCTAGGCAAACAAGCCATTGACTTGGCACTGAAACTTGGTCCATTAGTGTTATTATGGTAATTATGCTTATGCGTGCATTGTAATGAGCCTGTTATGCATGGATATTGTGCAGACATTGTCCTCCCCATGGCCAGAGAAAGGGATGCTTAGGATGAGCAAGCAGCCATCATATGTTTGTCATCAGCAGATGTGACACTCACGTCATTACAACATCCTGTCTCTCATCACTAATCCATGTAGGCAAAGTGTAGGCTGGGATAATGTGGCTTTATTGTGTACTGTCTCTGTAGTAGACTCAATTTTACATGATTATTATTAGTGAAAGCAGCTCTTGCCAGTGTGATCAGTTAATATGTCATCTTTTGTGATGTTAAGTGCATTTGTTAAGGGAAAAAAAGATACACCAGTGACAGCTGACAAAGATGTCTCAAGGGTGAATGTGGACAGGCGATTAAAAATTTTGGACTCATAAATTTGCCCTGCCATTTTTGGTTCTTTGTATTTGATTTGTGCTCTAAAGTAATGTGAAGAGATGCTGCTGTCAGTTTCTATATTGCTTTGAAGGATGTTTGTGGTGTCCTTTGTTTGCGGGGCAGTATGGCATGGACATGCACTATTTGTCAAAGCCTTATTCTATAAACAGTCACAAATTTGATGTGAGTTGAGTTTTATGTTTGCCTTCCATTTTCTCTTTGTGCCATTGTTGACTTGAGTTTTAGGGGTAGTTTCTGCATAATTCATAAAAGTATAGGCGATATTATGCAGCTATCTGAATTATGACATCGGAGGAAGTCTTAGGTTTTTACAGGATTGTTTGATCAAACATGTTGCTGTCTGTTTGCAAAAATGTGTAACACATTACATAGGCTTGCCTCCTTCAGTTTAGCTGTCTCCAGAAACACTCTCCCTAAAGGCAAAGTTATAGAAATGAGCAGCCATGTTATGAATTTCATATAAATGAGCTGGTGGATTATTTGTTAATAAAACTTGGGTAGCATTTGGAATTTCTGCTCATCTGATTGAGGGTTTGGCTTATATAAGTGAATACAATGAATAAGACCGACTCAGAATGTGTGGGTCGGTAGAGATGTGGCTTTGTATCACTTGGGTACAGTTGAATGGCCTCCAGGTATAGATGGTGGGGCTTTCAGACTCGTAGTTTTGTTTGTGTGTTCATGAATATCTATAAAATGTTGCTGACAGACAAATTGTTTAACATGTTTACATATGTACACAAACTATCTGCACCCTACATTGACTGACTCGGATATATCTGCTCCAATAGGAATGTTCGTAGATATAAAATAATACTCATAAGCACTGCCATGCTGCATGTTAACACTTATCAAAGGACAGATTATGAAAGTGACTTATATTTTATTATAGGTTATTCAGATCAACTTCGAAGAGTTCGACCTAGAAATTGGGTACGATTCGCTAACTATCGGAGACGGAGGGGAAGTGGGAGATTCTAAAACAATAATACAAGTGTAAGTACTACATACATTACTTCATTGGATATATATTGTACTATAATATTGCTTATGCAATCAAATATGTTGCAGAACTGGTTAGATTTTATTTTACATAATGTTGTGAAGCCACGATATGCAGAAAACCTTGAATAAATTCAGTGACAGCCCCTTTTTAAATGAAGGCTTGCTTTGTTGAAACAAACTGTAATGCCCTATAATTACTGTTATGCTGTTACACTATGTATATAGCACAATGTCTTTTTGTTTCAATACATTTTACATGACATTGGACATTATTTAAAATACACTGTGTGATGAGATAATGTTTGAAAAGTGGGCTTTGATAGTATTGTAACTTTTGTTGTTGCCCTGTCTGCAGGCTGACTGGGAGCTTTGTCCCAGACCTGATTGTCAGCATGTCCCATCAGATGTGGCTTCATCTCCAGTCTGATGAGAGTGTGGGCTCGATTGGCTTCAAGATCAACTATAAAGGTACACAGGCTTTAGTGCTGATATCATCTCTCACCGTCTGCATTCATGTCTGTGTCTGAGACTCTCTCGTTCAGTAAAGAGTCCATTTTCCTGTCAGCCTTTCTGTCCTTCTATCGGTTTGTCTGCCTGTCTCTCACTCTCTTCTCTATCTTCTTCTAAAGAAAACTTCCTTGACCAGGCTCTCAGACTCTTCACATGGACCTTTATAGATAATGTTAAAGAAAAAAAAGTACCTCAAAGTACTTGGCTTGACTCAATCCTCTACTTTCCCCTCTTTCCATCCCTTCGTCCTCCTCTCCTCTCCTCTCCTGCCCTCACCCACAGAAATTGACAAAGAGAGTTGTGGTGACCCTGGTACACCTCTGTATGGCTACCAAGAGGGTAGTGGCTTTTTAAACGGAGATGTTCTGCGCTTTGAATGCCAGTTTGGATTTGAGCTCATCGGGGAACGGATGATAACCTGCCAGAACAACAATCAGTGGTCGGCTAATATCCCCATCTGCATATGTGAGTCCAATACATGCTTTTTTTTTCATGACAGCAAATGAAGCAATTACTTATGCGCTTGGAAAGTTCACAATGACACTGAGCTATTGGAGGATTAATTACAGTGTTGTTAAATGACCATGCCGTGTGTTGTGTGTAAACAGCAATATACATAATCTAAAATGGGAAATTGATAGCATGTGGTGTTTCTTGTTATTTGTGGTTGATTTGAAAGAGAAGAAAGTAGGGTACACACTATTACGCTACACAAATACTCTGGAGAAGGGAAACCTGCATTATACTGTACATTGTCCTTTCTCAAGACAACCTAAACCCCTCCAGTGAGTTTCACTATACCTAACCCATATCCATAACAAAAATCTAGTACTCTGTGTCTTCAAGTTAACTGTGTCCATTGGGACAGTGTGCAGTATTCCGGTGCACCTTTATTGCTGTATGTCTGTATTTTTATACACTAACTCCAAAGTGCTCCATCCCCCTTACAGTTTCATGTTTCTCCAACTACTCAGCACCCATGGGAGCAGTGCTGTCTCCGGATTGCTGAACTAGTTATTCAGTACTGACATTGTTCTGTACTGAACTTTGTACCTGATCCTGTCATGGCAGAATCCGCACTGGAGATTGTCATGTGGCCAGGGAGAGTTGCTGTAAAACAAATAACCTAAGCAGGGATATTTAAGTATTTTAATCATTACTAATATACTTTGCCCCCTCTATCACACAGTCCCCTGTTTCTCCAACTTCACTGCTCCCATGGGGACGGTGTTGTCTCCTGACTACCCGGAAGGCTATGGAAACAACCTCAACTGCGTGTGGCTGATTATCTCGGAGGCTGGCACCAGAATCCACCTGGCCTTCAATGACTTTGACCTGGAGCCTCCCTATGACTTCCTCACTATCAAAGATGGTGACCAGTCTGGAGCCACAATACTAGGGCGCTTCTCAGGGGCCGAAGTTCCTTCCCACCTGACGTCCAACAGCAACGTGCTACAGCTGGAGTTTCAGGCTGACCACTCTATGTCCGGGCGAGGATTCAACATCACCTATAGCAGTAAGGGACTGTTTGATCAATCCAAACGATCGTATCATAATAAAGAATTTATAAACAAATAATTGCATCCATCTAGTGTGAGTGTCTCAAAGCAAATATCTACACTTTTTAAAAAACTTATAAACAATTAACCAAAGAAAGGAAAATTCTATATAGTAAAGTGCAAACAAATTACATCTTATATCTTATTAATAGTAAAGGATGAGATGAACTTCAGCCGGATCTGTAATTTGTGTGTGAATGTGCATGTTCTCAGTCACAAAGCATGCTCTTGTCCCTTTGTTCTGTGTAAAATACAAGTGCAAAACAAAAGCAGCCACGGTAGTTCTTTTTATCCTGGCGAAGCACAGCAAGCTCTAAATACAGAGGTTACTGTCACCCTCAGGTGTACAGAGCAGACCTCTGTTAGGTTTTTTTTCTCTTCTACGGACAGCTACATCCATTTCCCTTATCTCCCTACTCCTCAAAGACCCCATTTCTCATTCACACAAGAGCGTTTGTCACTAGATCTTGTTCTCTTTCTTCTCATTACAAGCTTTCGGACGTAATGAGTGCCCTGACCCTGGCATACCGTTGAATGCCAGGCGCTTTGGGGACAGTTTCCAACTGGGGAGCTCCATCTCTGTGGTTTGTGAGGAGGGCTTCATCAAGACTCAGGGGGCTGACACCATCACATGCCATCTGGAGGAAGCCAAGGTGATGTGGAGCGGACTCATTCCCAAATGTGAAGGTACTGAAATGGAATAACTAATAATTCTGTGGTTGGTGGACAGATATGCCAACTATTGAGTTAGGAAGAGAAAGACAGAACAGAGGGAATTTTGATTTAAAAAGAAATGTGAGTGGGTTATGTGGAACATGCAGTCCACCCAAACTGGGCTACATTTATCTCGTATTATTTTCAGGTATTTGTGTAACTCCAGCCCTTTAGTGACTCATCTTATATTTCTTTTCTTTCAATGTTTTTCATGTGGGTACAAAAAGATTACAGAATGGCATTATCTTTGAAACAACTTTTCTCTATCTATTTTCCTCCTCTCCTCTGATTTATTTATATCTTTAATTTATATATTTATCCTCCCCGTCCCTCCCACCATTCCTCCTCCTCCCTGCTCCTCCAGCTCCTTGCGGGGGCCACTACTCAGGGCCATCTGGTGTCATCCTCTCCCCGGGGTGGCCAGGCTACTACAAAGACTCCCTGAGTTGTGAGTGGGTCATTGAGGCCGAGCCGGGAAGCTCCATCAAGATCAGCTTTGACAGGTTTGTATGACAGTGCTGCAACAACTCGGCTGTGTTCACAAAGATACATACCAACTCACACACACACGCTCACGCTCACACACACACACACACACACAAAGACACAGACAAAAATCTGAGACCGCTCACAATCCCTTATGTACGTATATCCACCTACTGTACCACATGTGAGTTCTACTATACTCAACCAAACACAGACACACTCTGCGTATATACACACACACACACATAACATGTGAATTTACACACACACTGTATATGTGCACAAACACAGAAGGCATATCCTTAATCCTGGAAGCCTCTGAGTTAGAAATAGAAAGTCTGAGGAGGTGGAACGCAGTCCTGGACCTAGTTTCCAAAAATGTTGAAAGCCTCGAGTAATTCCTTATTTCGCTTACTGGCTCCTGCTCACTTCCTCAGAGAACTGCAATATAAAGAAAAAAATTTGTCTTGCTTTAAGATCTTATTTCTTACCATTTTAAGAAGCAAAACCATGAAATTTTCATATTTTATAATCAAGGCTTTCTCAGTGCTGACACACTCCTTTGTGAAGAAACAAAGACCTACTTTACCTATGATTTTTTTTTTTTTGTGAAATGAGCCCAAATCTTTTTGCCCCTCTTTACTTAACATTTGTTAGAATTAAGTTTTCTTATGCCTAGTTAATGCAGTTGATAGTGGCATTATATTGGGGAGTCAATATGCTTCTTCTTTTAAGCTCTTTGCATTATCCACAATACCAACAGTGATATTGGATCTCTGTGCTGTCACTTGTTTGATGATGTAGAGACCTGAGGGTGACCACGGATCCATACCAAGTCAGATTTCCAAGACACTCATTGATCTTATACTATTGCTATAATTGGAGCACTTGCCGTGCAAGCTATTCTTCTCATTTATCTCCTCAAAATTAGACTGTTTTCTCTGCGGACACAACAGGCTAAATGGCTTCAAACTGACTAATCTGTTAAAGCACTGTCAAGTATTGTTTTGAATACAAATAATTATCTATTCTGTAACTCCCTCTCTCTGCTCTCTTTACTTTCAGGTTTCAAACTGAGCTCAGTTATGACTTCCTGGAAGTGCATGACGGCCCCAACCTGCTCTCTCCTTTGATTGGCTCGTTTAATGGAACCCAGGTCCCTCAGTTCCTGTTTAGTAGCAGTAACTTTCTGTATCTGCTTTTCACCACCGATAACAGTCGATCAAACAGCGGCTTCAAGATATTCTATGAAGGTGAGAGCATGCTACTATTGCCTGCATGCACTGCAAAACATGAGACTGGATGAGTTATGAATGCAAAATATCTTTGGGATGGTAAACAAATATTCTTGTTACTGTTCAGAGGATTTAAGAAATCAGTTTTAAAAGAGATATGTCAAATAAAGGAAAGAAAAAAAGAGATGAAAGTCCAAGTATGCGATGATTATTCACTCCAAATTTAAATAGGTCTGCCTTTCTTGTAACACTTGCCTAAACTACGTGCCAAGACCAAACTGAGGATGTGTTTGAGGTGGATTTCATGACAGGAGCACCAGTATTATACAACTTGACTCACTGAGCTTCGGTTCTCAGCATGAAACAAAATGTATTCAGTTTAGGTACGGGGATAAAAATTCAAGAGTGAGACTACAGAATTTTAAACATTGCTCATTTTAGAGGGAGATCGATGTCAACACTGCTGTTGTCAGTTTTATGTTAGCACTCATGTAAAATCTAAAGTACCTCACACAGTTATTTCACGTTGAGCAGCAGTTTGAAACTCCCATTGTTTGCAAGGCCTTTTGTTTGAGAGGCTAGGGAATGGCTCCGGGGCGAAATAAAAGCCAAACCGCAGGACAAAGTCGGCTGTACATCTTAATCAGTGCAGCTTATTGATTATCATTGTGCTGTAGATGTAAACAAATACTGAAAGTAAATAGCAAAGAGTTCATTGGAATTGTGGAATTTATGTCAGCAATGGACTTGAAGGGACCTGCCCTAAATCCCAGTTCCCAGATTCACTGTTTTGCTATCCAAATGTGTTCTGGCACTTTACCTTCCCTTGTTAGGCGCACCAGTAGCCCCAAGTTTAAAGATGCAAGCTAGAGGAGGAAGGTTGTCTTCAAGTGCACAGACTGACTAAGAAAATCTGGGCGAGGAGGGAGAACTATTAGCTCTCAGAGGTACATAATCGAATACTCTGAATAACTACCGTCTGGGTAAAATCTTCTGCTCTCAGGGGAGTTTGCGTTTTTATTCTTTCCACATCATTATGCATGGAGTGGTAGTCTTTGAAAAATCAAACAGAAAAATACTCTGGACATAGTGTGATATATTTTCACGATTGTTTGCACTAGGACCATTACCCTTGTCACTCAGATGTGATTCATAAAACAGAGTTTGTTATTATGTCTGTATTATTGACTGAAAGCAGACCACAAGTGCCTTTGTCTTATTATGTTTCACTCTCAAGTGCATTTCTCTTTTGTTGATGAGGCTATTGAAAAGCAATAACAGTAAGATCATATTAGTTTCTTCCATTGCAATTTAGGACATATCTTATTGCTGAAATGCTTTGGGGAAACCCAGCCTAGTTCATTTGTAAAATTGGTCTTACAAAGTAGGGCTGTTGTGAATTATGCTGTGAATAAACTGAGGCAAAGAAGAATTGCATCATTCCCTTTATATGAAATAGATAGCTTCTATTCAGTTACAAAAAATACTGCAAAATGTCATCAAATCATATTCAGGCCCACATATTCGATGTATGTTTTCTATAATTTCATTCCTGACCATTTATTATTTTTGCATTATTTTGTCCCCCAATTTCCTGCACCCTAGAGGCCCGTACCAGCACTGATCAATGAATGCTTTACTTCTCTAACATGTTCAGGCAAAATTCACATGTTTCCTTACTAAAAATATCAACTATTACTCAAGGAGAGCAAGCCAAGTTTTCTACAGAGGCCAGGCAGTATAAAGGAAGAGCCCTGTTATCACACATGAACAATTAGTCTGCCTGGGCTGTTATACAGGTTATTGATGCTGACAACTGTAATCTATAGCTCACAAACTATATGGTACAACTGTGTTACACTTTTAACTATGTCATTTATTGTCAATAATGCCGTGCCACATGGGTAAAAGTAGTTTCTGCTGGCTATGTAGTAGAACTACACTTCTCATAATGGATTAGAATTTATTACAATGTGGTATTGAACCTTTTCAGATTGACAGTATTTGTTTGACTTGCTGAGAGTGTAGCTGGAGCTGTTTGCTTCTGCAGTGGGTGCAATTTTACATAAATGTAACATTGTGGGCTGTACCTTTTAAATGCACTTCATGCTGGGCTCACAGTCACTGATGCCAGACATCCCACAATGAACAGTGTACTATTTATATACTGTTTGCTGACATGTCTAAGTTCTTTGACTGGGTCAATCACCTGAAACTACTGCAGTGCACAAGAAATTGGACTACAACCGGACACCGCTGAAAGAGAACAAAAAGTGATACCTAGTTGCACCTTGCATCTTTGTTAATATCTGTTCTGAACATGCAGTGGGGTCCAAAAGTCTGAGACCACTAGTCAAGATACTTCTATTTTGCATTTGTTTCGAATGTAATTCTATCTTTTCATTACAAATGATATCAGTTTAGCAATATGAGTAAAAAGTTCTATCTTTTAAAAATGTACAGTACACACAAGTTTGTGCAAAACCTGATGACCCATGTTATCCCAGCAGGATTTGACAATGTTCCAAAGGGTTTCTTGTGATGTCAAAAGGTGTTTGGCTTTCTGAGTCTTCAATTGCCCCCATAAATAGCTCAATGGGGTTGAGGTCAGGTGACTGTGGAGGAAAGTCCATGACAGTCAGGACTCCTTGGTCTTCTTTGTTCTTGCAAAGCTTTGAGGTGTGTTTGAGGTCATCGTCCTGCTGCAGTATGAATCCCTTTCCAGCTGGTATAGCATGTCTCTGAGGAATGGAGTGGTACTTCTCCTTGGTCAGGGTGTAGTCGATTTGGTGCAGGTGTCCAACTCCAGAGTCGGGACACCCCCAGACTTGAATATTCCCACCACCATGTTTCACTGTTGGTTTGATACACTGCGGTATCATTCTCTCTCCTGTTCGTCTCCTTACATACACCATTCTGTTCCTGCCATAAATCTCAAACTTGGATTCAGTAAATAGGAGTTTTCGTCATCCACAGTAAAATGCTGGTATTTCTTAGTCCACCCCAAGTGTTTGGCCTTTTTCTTCTTCTGAGAAGTGGTTTAGAAACTGCTACTCGTCCTCTGAGACCACTACAAGACAGCCTTCTTTTGACAGTTCTTGTGTTCTTTATTTAGCAAATTCTGTTTCTGTGATGAAGTTTCTTTTCTATCCATCAGGGAACTAAGCTTGATGTATTGATCTTCTGATGGTGTGGTCACTTTTGGTCTGCCTGATCGTGCTTTGGATACAACTGATCCCGTTTCTGCAAAGCGTTTTAGAGTTCCATGCACTGCCCCCTTAGAAACCTTTAGTCTAGCCAAGAATTGACACTGAGAAAGCCCCTCTTTGCTCAGAATAACAGTTTGACGTCTGACACTTTCACTTAGTTCGGATGCCATGTTTCCCACTATCACCATGCTACTTAGTAAGCAATGATCTGCTGGAAACTTGAGGCACAGCTATATTTATAACAGGTGAACGCTGGCTGCAAGCTGAGTTACTTGAACGAGCCTCCTGTGAGTAGATCAAATCCACCTGAGTGTCATCTGAACGCATGCTTCAATGGAAGGGCTACAACTCAAGGAAAATTTGACTTTTTGTACAAATAAGATTAAAATACAGGTTCTGATAATGCTATCTTAGAATAGCCTACCCACCAATGACCTGATAACTGCTTACACAACTGTTGCCAGTCAATGCTTAAAATCTGCATATTTTTAGAACATCAAAAGCAAGCCTACTTGGAGGATATCCAAACGGTAGTCCTGGAAATCACAGGGAAAAACGGGGGCATCTCTTTGCAGCTTGCATCACTGAAGATTAAGAGGGAGCTGGAACTACTATGCAACCAGCTCATTCTAGGAGCAAAGCCAGTGGACAAAAATATTTTTATGAAAACCAGAAGTGGTGGTCCAACACATGCATAGAACAGGAGGAAGTATACTTATACAGTTTCACCGAGGTCATATCCCCAATTCTCTCTCTGCATGAAATGCCTGCCCTGTACTCCTCCTCACCACCTACAACATCTACTTTTGACCTCTTCTTAGTGGGTGACTTGCTTAAATGTAACAAAAAAGTGATAGCATGAAGATGAGGCCTTGTTTTCTTTAACACCAGAGAAACTGACAACACTATCAAGGTTATTTAGAAAGAAACTGTCAAACATCTCAGAAGTCAATGCAATCGTGCTTTTTTCTTTAAAGTCTCAACTGTGTCGTGTTGCTATTCTCTGAAATGTGTTACTTTTTCTGTGCACTGTCTTTTGTTCGTCATGTAATATATTCTTCCCACTTTTGAGTGAGCATGAGCGAGCATTCATTTTTAAAGTTATTAGTCAAAATAAAGGTCAAAATAAGTCTCTTACTTTGGAAAACTTGCCTTCTATATTATGAATACAACCCGAGACCTACCTTTGTTGTGATGATTGTAATAACATCAAAGGTACTGTCAGCTCTTTTTTGTATGAATGCGGCCTAGAGATTTTACTGATTGCAAAAATAGAATTGACATTTCATCTTTCATGAATGCTGAATGACTTCAACATACCTCTGTACTGCGACAGTCATATTTTATTTGCATAATCAAGAGCAGACCCTCCGCTACTGTATAAATAGTTGAACAGAATCTGACATACTGTGTGACAGAATGGAAAAACATGCAGTCACTTGCACAATATTGCTGCACTTTATACATAGTCCACATGTCACAATACAATGAAGATGTATGGCTTGGTAATCATCATCATCAGTCACAGTAACAAGGCAACAAGCCCATAGATTAACACAAAATCAAATACAACAGTAGATAAATTCAGTTGCCAAGGTGAAGATGTACAATTCTCTCAAAACCTATTCAAGAAATAACAGTTTGATGTTAATTTCTCTAGTGGTCACATTGGACACGTACTCCTGTATGGATCCTGGTATCCCAGTGAATGGAGTGCGGTTAAGCCATGACCTGTCCATTGGCTCCACGGTGTCCTTCCAGTGTGACCCAGGATACAGGCTGAGCCACGAAGAACCACTGGTTTGTGAGAAAAACCACTTCTGGAGCCACCCACTGCCCACTTGTGATGGTACGTATAGGAAATGTTATACTTTTTTGCATTGCCTTCCAGCATAGGCAACAGTCTCATCCATGAAATATATGACACATGAGTGAACGCTAATCTTATTTGTAATATCCGTTTTTTGTACTATTTTGTTTTTTATGCTCTTAAAATGACACTGTATGACATATGGTCCATTTGTAAACTTTAGAGCTCAAACACTAAAACACAAGGACCACCCTTCTTGGCCTTGAACATGAACGTTAAAAGTCATTGACAGTGCATCTAATGATTGACCTGGTTATGACTTGATTAGTATGAAGTATTGAATTTTATACAGCCCCAGATCAGCTTATTAGGATGTCTGCATTATTTTGAGAAAATACGCTTGAAGAGCCTATTTGCATGTACAGTATGTATAGTCTGGAAGAGTCATTTAGCCACAAATACTTATGGGATGCTGCCACTAGTAACTGGCAAGAGGTTTCTAAATTGATTTTGCTAAAGGTAGCTGGGTTATTACAGCAGCAGCTTTCATTGCTGTATTTATCCAAACTCAAACGCCCCCCCCCCAAAAAAAAAAAAACATGGCCTTGTGGGCAAGAGGTAATGACACAAGCATAAGTGACTATGAGTAGCCCACAGCAGGTCTGACTAACCAAACAGACTCTTGTCAAAGTGTCTTTTATTCAGTACAGAGCCAGTCCTTGTGTGAACAACTTACTTGGGGTATAATGAATCATGTGCTACAGAAGACAGATTATGCTCTACTTCAAAGCATGAAGTTCAGCATGTTCCTGATAGTTCTGATATCTCACATTATCTCTCTCTCGGCTGTGTTTGTACAGTTTTGCTTTTTGTGCTGTTTAGAAGCACACTGAAGGACAATTGTGGCGATTACTGTTGCAGCATGCAAACCGTAAATGATGTGTCTTAGTCACCGATCACTCAGTCGAAAGAATATAACGAATAAAATACATGCGAGAGTAGGCGGGCGCACCATACTGTACATATGATGCAGTGCCATGCTATACAGCTCCAGCCTAATGGATGTCCTGAAAATTCATTTTATATCTTGGAGCATTGTCTTGCCTAGGTTTGTGCCAGACTGGTGCCAAATGCCTTGGCTCTCTGCCTATGGAGCTTCTAAAGTAGATAGTTTGCCAAGCGTACTCATCCACTTTTAATGACTTTATGTAATTTTGGCTCATTAATAAAATATTTGATATAATTTTGTTGGTGGGTAAGGATTCAGGCCTTGATGTGTTGAGCTTGCTGGAGGGCCCAAGGGTGGAGGGAGAGAGGATAAGAGGGGGGTGGGTGTGTGCAGCTGTGGAGCCTCAGGCATCTCAGTGATCCTCCAAAACATCATCTGACATGCATTACTTTGAAAATATGTACATGCACAAGAGTTCTACTTCTAATATTTGTCAACGATTGCTGTTTTTAAGGAAGGCATCTGGGCATTTGGCTGTAACACCACCATTCAGGCCAAAGAACACACAAACCCACACACACAGACTCAAAGAAAGAAGAAAATAAAACAAAACAAAGCTGGTCATATTTCATAAATGCTATATTTAAAAAGACCTGTTAGCCTTCAGACCTAGCATTAACCAGCAGCCAATGAGGGTAGAGATTTATCTCATTAACTTCCTTTGATGAGATAAGGTGCTTTCTGGCAGTTAAGTATATGTCAATAGTCAATATGTATGAGAGTCATATCACCGACGTATGAGTGCTGCTCGTTTTGACAACCCTGCCTATCACCTCTCTGTGACTGCCCTACATGGTGGGTTGCGGCTGAAAAGTAGCTGGACGCTGCCCTGGGGTGATTGTTTCTCTTTGGAAAAAATTCAAAATCACTTTAAAGTCCCAATCAAAATGAAGGCCAATGCTCTAATCCGCTGAATATGTTTGTGTCAGTTCTTTTGAATTGTAAGTAAATTTAATGGATTATCATGTTTTCTGACAATGTCTTTCAGTTTAAGATGCCATAGGAGAGGAGAAAATATGGATGGATTGCTGAATTAATGAATAATTTATTGTCCTGGCAGTAGGGCAGGTTTGGAGAGAGAGGGGGAAAAAAAACATTGTGTTGGCAGAATTACAGGTACTCATAAAAATAGCAGGACAGGATGTGATATGACTCAAATGCATTATTCATTCAAATCGCTCCTCTGTCTTCAGGTGAAAGATTTATTGGTTCATTTACAATTTTTCTTCTTTCTTTTTTTCAGCAGTTCAACAGTTACCATTCATTATCTTCCCTTTCTATTCAGCATCATGTGGTGGGGATATCAGGGGACCTGGAGGGATCATCTTATCACCTGGCTACCCGGAGCTGTATCCTAACTCTCTAAACTGTACCTGGACTGTAGAAGTCAGCCATGGAAAAGGTAGGAAGACCCCACTAATTTTAAATGACGTATGCATACCTTGCATACTAAAATATACGTTTTTATTTTGGTTCAGGAACTCTCAAATATATTTATTTTGTATTTTTAGTAATCATCCACATACTACACCTCGTTTATTTTTTATAGTCCTAACCACAGTGACACACTCAATGTATAAATTAAATATTATAAAATGAGAAGTGCGTTAAGCATATATCTTACTTGAGCAGAGATCATTTAAATGCACTGACTTTTTTCATCTTTGGCAACTGGCCAGAATGTGCGTAGGGATAATATTACACTCTGAGGTGTTCACTTATTGAACAATTAACTGTGTGAGAATCCAGTTTAATTCGTAGTTCGTCTTTATCAGCAGTTCTTCCTCCACTTATTTTACATATTTGAGCCAATGTGGTACAGTAGGCTGCTTTATACATTCCTCAGTTGGATAACATTTTACACTGTTAGGAGAATATTGCATTTTATCAATTTTTCACCTAGCTCATTTAATTTTTTGATGCACACATTTTTTATTGAATTAGTTTAATTCTGTTATCAGAGCGCTCACTGTCAGTTATGTGATCAGTAACCAGTTCTCTGAGACATTGTTCATCATTATAATTTGAAAAGTACTCTGACCTTATCTCTGTGCCCTAGCACCTAGCTGTATTATCCCTATATTTTACCATAGTGTTTCATGTTATCGTCCTCCAAAAGGTCCATGGAAATGCCATATTGTACCCTTTGTACATTACCAATTGATCCTATTGTTAAAACCAGCACCTCTAAAGAGTCGCCTATCAGCATACTTCCCATCAGGGGGTCTCTTCCCTGCATAAAGAAATATATCAAGCTCTTACTTTATATGTGAAAACAGATTATGAATCTTTTATCATGGCACTGATTTACCTTGTATATTTTTATCCTGTGGCTACAGACTGGAAGACAAATGTATGCTATGTAACTATTCCACCAACATCCCGTACCTACTCTATTAAAATATTGGGATGTCCCCTCACGGGGATGGCTCTTGATTAATTGATCATTCTCCTTTAGTCTATGTAATATAATTGCTGTTTTACAGAGCACAATCAATCATTTCATTTTGTTTTTTATTTTATGGCCATTTAGGACTTTCTTTATCAAGTGAGCCAAACATTGCGGAGGACATTATAGAGGCATATTCAAACAGATTCAACAGATGGCATTAAAGTGGCAGTGCTTATTGCACTGAAAAGCAGCCAACTGGCCATCATGGATGGACTGAAGATGTTGTTATTGGGTCTGAGTTACAGTGTGAAAATAGAAGCAGATCTTGTTTTCAACCTAAAAGTTAAATAATAATTTGCTGATAGATTTATAGATTTCCTTTGCTGCTGTTGCAGATTTTCTATCATCAATCATGTGAATCTGGATCATTGGCCTGCAAGGACAGTTAGCGATGTGTTGTCCTCAAATTTAAAAGTTTTACAAGATTGGCAGATGTTAAAGTGTAGGAGATACTGACTAATGCAGTGGTGGAAATCCCACCTTTAGTTTCCATAGTTTAAAAAAGACAAACATTTTCACTCTTAATGTTTCAAGTTTTCTATCCACTTTTTGAAATTGCTTTTCATCTTTTTTGTCTCTTTTTAAATGTAACATTTTCCTTTTTTCATTTCAATTCACTATGATAACTTTAGTAGGATTAATTTGTCCTCATTCCTAGCGCTGCTGTAAGGATTAAAGCATTTATTATTTAATGAATGAAGAATGCGATGTGTAGATGGATGTTTCAGCAAGCTAAACCCAAATTAATACAACCGATTTTTAATCATGATAATGACATTTGAATTTATAGTTACAATTAAAATTGAATAATAGTCACATTCACTTTGAGGCCATTGCATTAAATTTCAAAGTCTGTGCCCTACAATATAAACAGCAAATCCATTTCTTAACCTCATGAGTCAGTATGGACCTGAAAACGTGAAATTTATGCATTACATATTCTATTCAAAGCCTTTTCTATATCTTTATCAGTGATTCTTAGTATTTTCCCCAAAACCTTTAACGCTGGGCTTTCTTATTTTCTCCTCCAAGGTGTCCAATTCACTTTTCACTCCTTCCACCTGGAGGATCACCATGACTACCTACTGATAACAGAAAACGGCAGCTTCGCCCAGCCTCTGGCTCGACTTACTGGCTCAGAGAGGCCTGCACCGGTTAACGCCGGCCTCTTTGGGAACTTCAAGGCCCAGCTACGCTTCATTTCTGACTTCTCCATATCGCTGCAGGGATTCAACATCTCCTTCTCGGGTATGAAGGCATATGAGGGTTCTGCCCGTAGGATGCAGGGAGGGGGAAGTATTGGTAGGTGAGAAGACAGCAGGAACAGGGAAGGTTTTTATAGAGGAAAGGGGGATCAATTGTGTGGAGGAGGCAGAAGGGAGAAGTGAGGATGCTGAAAATGTGGTGGGTGGAGTTGTTAAGTAGGAGGGTTAGAAAGCAAAAGACACTGTGACAGACAGAAAGAGAAAGACAGCTCGTTCAATGATGAGATCAAAAGTGCTAAGCCTCTCTAAATCGTGCATAAAGTAACATATGAGGAGAGATTTGTCGGTCAGAATGGGAGCAGGCTTAAGGTAGACCATGCCTCAGGCTGTGCTGATCAGAGGAGGATAATTAAGAGACAACGAGGTCACGCAGGTAGAGGGTGTCTGACCGTGATGGGAATGATCATCAAAGCATGCCATGTGGGTCAGTATCCTGAGGAGAAGGAAGGGAAGGGGTGGGGTGGGGGGGGCTGTACAGAAATAATGGACCAAGGAATGGAGAGAGAGAGAGAGAGAGAGAGGAAGGAGATGGAGGGAGATGGAGAGAGAGAGAGAGAGAGGAAGGAGATGAGACAGATGGTGATGCTGAGTGAGCTGGGTTGATAGAGAGGGCGGGGAGAGAGAGAGAGAGAGAGGTGGGAGAGAGGTATAGTAAAGTAGGAAAAAGGAGAGAGAGAGTCTTCATGTGCGTTCTGGCTAAATGTTTGCCTGCTGTTCGCTGAAGTGAAGCATAACTTATGCAGTCATGAATATTCATGAAATTTAGTTTGTCAGTGTGTGTGCGTATGTCCTTGCATGCTCTGTAATTAGCATCTATAGATTTCCTGATTAGAATTCATTTTTTAACCTTTTATGACCTTTGATGAAAATTTGCCAACGCTGTCAGGCCACATCCTACAGTAGGGTGCTCCTGTAACGTTTTGTTGTGTTGAAATCAATAGCCCTACGTAGTTCTGCATACTGCCAAATACAGGCCGTGAGAAGAATGCTGCCCGGAGTAAAACTTATTCTTCCTATGCAGGCTGAGTTGCATCTCCAATGATAAGGCCACCAACAGCCCATGTATAATAATATTGCATGCAGGGTGGCCTAGTTTTTAGAGACCCCATCCGTCTTCCAGACATCCAGGGTTCAAGTGTTTGGCATGGATCCCAACCGGATGAAGTGTCCTTGAGCAAGACACTTCACCCCTACAAGCTACAAGATTGCTTTCTTTGAGTTTTTTTGAAGGGAGCAAGAGAACAGGCAGATTTTTCCCATGGGGATTATCAATATCAAGTATAAGTAATAAATCATTATAATAGTGTTATGGATAAGACAGCATTTTTACTTGTGCAACTGATTATTTTTTCTTGTTTCCAGAGTATGATCTCGAACCCTGTCAGGATCCTGGAACGCCTCGGTTCGGCTGGCACACAGGCTCCAGGTTTGGCATTGGGGACTCACTGGCGTTCTACTGCAACACGGGTTATCGTCTGCAGGGGGCGAGGGAGATTGTATGCTTGGGAGGTGGCCGCCGTATGTGGAGTGCCCCTCTGCCAAGGTGTGTGGGTACGTGGTCAGCTGCTTTTATTCTGTTTTCTTTCCTGTTTGTGTATGTGTATTGCTGAATTTATGCTGCTCAGCCGATGTCAGGTTTTAAATGTATTTGGCAGAGATATAAACTTTTTATTAGACATTAAAGAGCTCAGTGGGATTGGATTTGCTTAAGCAGACTACAATTAAAAGCTCAGACCTGTGATTAATACTGATGTGAGCTGCTGGGTTAAAACTATCCTGGGAGGTCTCTTTTTCCACTGAAGGTTGCTTCAAGGGCAAGTCAAGGGAGATGAGTTCAGGGACAATACTAATACAGAGAAGCTCAATTACAGTATTTACACATTTTAAGAGCTGACTCCAGAGATGTAGCTGTTTCATAGCGGAGGCATTTAAACTAGTTCATCACACCCGCTGATGGAGTGCTGTATTAGCTCAAGTGCTTGGAAACAAATAGCCAAAATATTTAAGTAGGGCTTGTAGTGACTTATTTTAATTGGTAATGACTTTTAAAGTAGGCATGCTCTTGTTTTAAAGGAAAACAAATACATTAAAAGTTGTGTTATGGGTTGCTTGGTATATATAAACCATGCAGAGAAATATTGATGTCTGTCCCCTTCAAAGTCCATAATTGGCTCTTTACTTGTTGATTCAGAACAGTTCATTTTGGAAAGGGATCTTCTCCTCTTTTGTTGGCATGGTGCAAGAAAGAAATGAAGCCTGTAATGTTTTTACACTGAGCCTTTAATAGTCTACACAACATTTCACAATGTGTCAGCGCCAGTTGGTAATGATTATTATGATACCGAAGAAGGACACTTAGATTAATCAGTTATCACGATCTTCCAAATAAGACATTTTAATGCATACATTTATCTCTTTAGTAACAATTAATGAACCAGTTACATAATGTCAATCAATTTTACTGTATTTATTCCAAGTCTAGTCTTTTTTTTGCAGTGCCTGTTGTTGTTGTTGTGTAACTGATTATGTCTATTGTCTGTGTTGGTTTTCTTGTAGCCGAGTGTGGATCGACAGTCTCCAACAATGAGGGAGTTCTTTTGTCACCAAACTATCCAGTGAACTATGACAACAGCCACGAATGTGTGTACAGCATTCAGGTCCAAACAGGCAAAGGCATCAACATCACTGCCAGCACATTTCAACTTGCACAAGGTGACATCCTCAAGGTAAAGACACAATGCAGCCGCTCTTCTTTGATGACTGAAAATAGACAAATCAACAAATAAACACAGGGCTTTGGAACTAGGTCAAATCAATTTGTGTCATTTTTAATGAATGTTTAAGTATATGAGACAGGTCCTGATGCTTTTTATTATGTACAACATGGGAAACTAGAAAGGGGATTCAGGAGAAAGCACCAGGCAAAATGCAGAATTGTTTTGCCTTGGAAGTCAGAGCAAAGGTCAAATGGCAGCAGCAGCATCAGCATCATCCCTTTGGGAAGGAAGGGATTCAATTCTTTGCTCAAGGGCATTTTAACAGTTTTGGTAGGCACCACAGATGTGATGCAAATGACTATGTAGTCCCCAATTCACAGCTGGAATGCACTCTTTTTGGGATGCAGATGTCTTGTCTAATGCTCCAATTAACAGAGCATTGTAGCCTACTATCTGTGTTTCTAGTAATGGAGTTGTGTAGACAGTAATCTCTTGTACTTAGTCATTTTATGAACATCTGAAATGTGGAAAGATATGCTTTGAGAGCTAAACTGACTTGAAGAAAGGGAAAAACAAAACAAAACAGAGAGGGCCCCCATAGTATTTCAAAGGAAAACCTAGTGCCTTGTATTTCATTTCTTGTTATTTCACAGATGTCAGTCAGGGAAGATTAGGTATACTGCTGGAAATTCATACTTGCAATTTTAAAAGGGTGCTTTTTTAACATAATAATAACTTCCATTAGGTGTGTCGATCAAAAAAATCTGTAATAAAAAAGAATAACAAATACAGATTAAAAATGAAATTATGTTTTGTAAAAATCCACAAAACATAAAAAAACAATGTACCTTACTCCTTGCATGGGGAATGCGCTGCTTTTAAACTCTCATTAGATTTTATTACTTAAGTATTGAAGAGCATCTAATATTTGTTTGATAATTGCTGTTAAATAGTCTTTTTTGTTTGACATCATGAATCTCACCAACTGCCTTGTTAGTTCCACTCTACAGATGCTCAGTAGCAAATCAATGGGAAGAATTATGGTCACTCCAATGTAATTTTCACATCCCATTTAGGACATTGGCTTTGCAATAGAGGTGCCATATAAAACAGAGGATATACAGTACTAATAGCTTCTTTTTAATTGTGGCTCTCTTTCTTCAGTATTAATATTTAATTCTTAATATTATCATTTTTTACATTATTGTGGGTATTTAATCCTCCATAAGCAGCAAAACTCTCCATCATGTTCTTCTCCGTCTCTGATCAGGTGTATGATGGTAAAGACGGTGCAGCCCCACTCCTTGGCACTTACACAGGCACGTTGATGCAAGGTCTGTCCCTTACCAGCACCTCCAACTATCTGTGGCTTGAATTTTACTCAGACCAGGAGGCAACAGCAGCGGGGTTCCGGCTCATATACCACAGTAAGTCACATTTCATTTCCCTGGGGGAGGAGGGCCCTAAAGCTTTTCCAAATGAGTGAATTTAGCCTCACTTCAGGAGCCAGGCATTTCAAGAAGCAGAATTTTAAAAGAAAATTTTAATTGACCCTCACCCTGCTTCACTGTGTCTTTCACTGTCAGGGTATCCATTAAACACAGCATGGTGTTTCCGCGCCATTCCTGCAGGAAAATTAGCTTTTTTCTTTCCTGCCTTTCTCCCCCTCTGTCTCTCTCTATGTGAATCCCTTTTCTCTCTTTTCCTTTTGCCCTCCACTCCTGCAATTAGCGTCCATGCCTGCCTAACTGTACCTTGTTAAAACAGGTGAATTATTGTTTGGAATCTGTGTGTTTGTATGTGCTTGAACTGTATATAGTGTGTGCTTCCACATACAGTATGCGTACAGCATACAGTGCGTGTGTGTGTGTATTGAAAGTTTGGGTCATTGTTGGTGACCAATAATAGATGGGTTTTGTTTCTCCCCTTAATTGGCTTGCTGACTGTGTATTGTTGCTAACCGTTTCTAATTTATTACTTTGACGCGAGAATGTTTTGGTGACACTGCATTTTGCAGTCCAATTTAAAGTGTTTTTGTGTTTCACCTGCAATTGAGCTCTCTGAATTCTTTTTGTCTACCAGTGTCTACCTAGTTAGTGAGAATGGCAACAGGCCAAGTGCTGTTTTGACATGAATAGTGTGAAAGCAAAAAAGTTTTTAGTTAACTTGAAGTTACTCAGCCCACACTGGCAATTTTCAGTCTGTGATAATTACACCAAATGTGCCAGGTACAAACAGTTATATTACGGCTTAAATAAAATAATAGTGTTACACTAGAGTTACTCATGGTTTTGGTTTTGCATTCTGACAGACCTGCAATAATAATAATTATAATAATAAAAGGAACAACAGGAATGTGTCTTCATTTACAATAACTAAATAACATAAGCATCTAAATGCAACTACAATTAGTTCAGAGGAAATTATGGTTTAATTACAAGCTACCTTTTGAGTTACAGAATTACCCATAATTAAGTATCACATAATTAGATTTCGTTTCTGATTTTTCCAGGGATGTGCACAAGGTAAAAAGCAGAATATGAGCTAGCACCCTTTATCCATCTCAAAGTGCAGCCTTTTCAACCTGAATGAATAGCCCTTTTCAAATTTGAGAGGACTGACTGATGTATGAACAGCACGAGGGCAGGAGAAGGTGGGATATGGGCCGCTTAAATCTTGTCTGAACATGAAATCTGATCATGTTTTCATGACTCTTCTACCAAAAGTGCTGAGGTAATTTTCTAAATGTGAGCAGTAACTGCTGGAGATTTATACTGGGCATGACACTTCTAATACTACCATAACATCTGGCATGGGCATGGACCTCGCTGTGAGAAGAGACCATAAATCAGCAGTGCTGGGTTTATGTGCGGCCACTGTTGCTGCATAGCAGAACACTTACATTTAGTACCTGAAAGAGAGAAACGCATATAACGGCCACGGTCAAGTTCAAACATGGTAACCCAAGCTTGTTTATTTTATTTCTTTTGTATTACCCCAAAGTGTTACGAGGGGATTGGCTGTTTCTCAATCGTGGTAAATGTCCACACTCAATTGAACATTTAATTGTGAACATCTAATTGTACTCTCTGTCTAAAAGGAACCTTTTACTGCCGAGTCATATAATGGGACTGTAAGCCCAGCCCTCATCTGTGCTCAACTGGAAATTAATTCTCAAAGCTTAATCAATAAGTCTTTACAATACAGATAAATGGCTCTGGTTTACAGAATTGCTGCTCCTGTGGACTTGGTTTTAAATTCTGACAAGCAGTTCTGTGTTTGTATGTGTTCATGGTCTTCATGTTGTCACTCTTCAACTCATATTCTTCTCCGCTCTCCTCTCCTTCTCCTCACCATCGTACTCGTTCAGGCTTTGAGCTGTCCCACTGTGATGATCCAGGTGTGCCGCAGTTCGGCTTTAAAGTCAGTGACCAGGGTCACTTTGCTGGAAGTGCCATCACGTTCGGCTGCAACCAAGGTTACACTCTTCACGGCAGTGGCATACTGAAGTGCATGACAGGGGATAGAAGGGCCTGGGACAACCACCTGCCATCATGTATAGGTAATCCTTTTTGCCTATGTCTGTATGCTGTCTCAGTGTTTAGTCCTAGACACTCTGTCTCCCGGTCTCTGTCCGTCTCTCTCTTTCTCTCTCCTGTAGTAGCTTGTATTATTATTCAGGCCAGGCACACTGTCAACATTGTTCAGCTAGGTGTTAATCCTGAGGATTTATCCCGAGATGATTTCTACTTAATTGAACTGTGTTGAAAGAAAATACGCTGCTTGTCATTTTGTAAGAGTATATAAACAGCTCAGATGTTTTATTGTGAGTCATTGATCTCTGTGTGTGTTCTTGATGCAGAGCATGGCTGTGTAGAGTCATTAAGAACACTATAGTGAAGCAATCTTAATTGCTATTGAGCTTTCACTGTGTTGCTCTGACTCGGCTTCATTCATAGGCTGTGTTACTTAGATATTTTAATCCACAAGCAATTGATCAGCATTTTTCTAGAAGTTAAGGGATAATTATCAGAGCATTCATATCATATTGAGTCATGGACATGATGTACAGTCTTGGCTGTACTTTCATATTCAGAACATGCAGAGACAGAGAGACATAGAAATGATAAAGCTATTACCTGCCTGCTGCTAGAGTCTGGAAGGTGTTGCGAGGCTGTGTCTGTTTCTTGATGTCTAGCAATGATGGATTAGGGTAAAAAATGATTTACAAATTGTGGATGTGTGCAGAATTGCACTTTAAATGCCACTGTGTCCTACTGCGTTTTTCAATGAAACATGTCTTTGTTGCTTTTTCTTTGTGGCACTGTGTGGCATGTTCAATACAATCACACACAAAAAGCTAAATCAGTCGATTGATTAACAGTGCTGGATCACTGAATGGTCAGTATTAATAGTGAGCTTTGTATCTGTAAACTGCATGTGAAATGGGATATCCAGCCGTTTCTCCAGAGCCACATCCTGTTATGATATTGGTTATAGCCTACCACTGTGGCAATCTGTGGCAATTTTCCTATTAATTAAGTGCTGTTTGTTCTGTAATATAGATAGCAAGACGATAACCAGGGGAGAGACAACATAGATTGGATGATAAGATATTCCTTCAGTCATTAACATTTGAAGCAGTGTCTTCCCTGCAGTGCAAGGCCCAGCCTATATATTATCCGGACACAGTCTTCTTAAAGTTAATTAATGGCATCATTAGGAGGCATACTTAGAGACAAAACAAGTTTTGCATCTGTGAGTATCTCTGCCCAGGCAGGAAGTCCTTGTTGCAGTCCCATTACCTGTTAGAAAAAGCAAATTGTTCATTTTCAGCAGAACGGTTGCTCATTAGTCCTCATTGTAGACCCTGAGCTTCAGTGAGCTTCAGTGAGCTTGGACTCTGACAGCATTTCTTCTGTGTTTGGTTTCAACATACTGTATACGTTTGCTTGTGTGAATTTGAATAATTGTTGGAGGTTTTCATGTATTTTGTTATTTGTGTATGCAGCGGAGTGTGGTGGCAGTTTCAAGGGTGAGTCTACAGGGCGTATCCTCTCTCCTGGGTATCCCTTCCCCTATGACAACAACCTGAGGTGCACCTGGACAATTGAGGTCAACTCTGGCAACATTGTCAGGTAACTCAAGTTGCTAATATCATGGTCATGTAATGCATGCATATTTATGCATATGCTGTATATCCAGTATGAATGAAAAATGGTTTGCTATTGTCATTGTATAACTTTAAGCCACTAATAACTTTTTAGAAAATCATTATAGTTTGAAATATTTTAATTAAGATGTGCAATAATTTATCAAAATATGCTAATTGTATTGAGCATCATTACTCATCAAATATGGTGTTGAGGAAGGAAACATATAGTTGGGCTTTTATTATAAAGAAACTAATGTAAGTTTAAATCAACAAAGGCAAAGTAGGACGCTCAGTGGATTTGTGTGATAAAACTAAAGGGAATTTGATTGACGTTATCATGACACTGCAGTTTATACACAAGGAAATTGCCTGAACTGAACTGATAGGAATTGATTTAAATACGTCTTAAATTAACGGAGGTTGTCCTAGCTTGACCTGACTTTAAAAGACTTAAAGATGAAAACATCCTAAAAATGTTGTAAAGTTCAGTTAAGATTTTAAACATGAAACATTCTCTTCTAAAGCTAGATGTCATCAAGAGAAACAGCCTGCAGCAGCTCCATTAACAATGATTGGGAGAGGGACTTGTAGACACTGTGACAGCACCCGGGGGAATTTTCCCGGGGCATGGAAGCATTTTTTTTTGGTTGAGAGCTCCTAGTATTACTGTGAAATAAAACCTATTTGGGCTTAGAGGTCGAAGTAAACATGGTATGATTTCATAAAGTCAGCCACACATTCTTTGTCAGAAGAGCTGCTTCAGGCCATCTCTTGATGAGATTGCAGATAAGTCTGTACTCGTATTTCTAACTTTGGCAGAAATTGATTGATGATATCAAATCTCAGTGAAATGCCCAAAAGCACGGGGACACTGTCTCTACATAGATCTCTCCTTTGAACTCAATTTAATCTTGTTCCAACCAAGTTCAGCACCCATTTTGCCTGCCTTCTTTGGAACATTTGTTTTTGTTGTATTTGAGATGCAAAATTGTGCAAGAGAGTGACTAAACCGCCCCTATAATCTGAATTAATCTCAGTCTGATCATATGTTAAATACAAAGACTTTCACACTTGAAAGTCAGAATCAAAATTTGCTTTTTTGTTACATTGTGTACATTTGATCCGGTTAGTTTTGATTTCATATTGCTATTATGCGAGCACACTAAAGGACTCTACATGACATATCCACGTCCTGTGGTCATCACCTACGTGAGTTGCGTCTCCCTATACTTGCAATTGATTGGTTTGTAGACGGCCGTGTGTCTGACATCAACGTGTTGTCAGTTCAGTGTAGCCTTCGCAGTTTGAATGAATGGAGGAAAATGAATGAACAGATTCATTTTGTTGCCTTTACAATAATATTATTCGTTGATGTCAATGAAACATTTGGTCTCCTCCTCTCCTGATGCGCTACCGCGGCTCATTTTGTTTTGTTGCGTTGTTTTTCCTTTTTCTGGTTCTGATGATAGTATGCCAGACCTTCCTTTAATTGGTCCTAAAGTCCAAACCATTCAAATAACCTTTTCACACTAGAAACGAAACAAGGTTCAATTTTATCCGGACGGAGCCAACCTCTTGTTGTTCAGCTTGTTTGGTCCGGAGCGTGGTCCAGGTTTCACACCTGTAGTTTTGGTTGGACCAAATGAGATAGGTGTGAAAGGGCCCTTAAACTGACTGAATTGAACTAAAACAAAACTAAGCCAAAGTAACAATCTCTTGTGTCCACCTCTTCCAGTCTCCAGTTTCTTGCATTCGACACAGAGGCATCCCACGACATCCTGAAGGTGTGGGACGGGCCTCCTGATAACGAGATGTCTCTGAAGGAGGTTAGCGGCTCGCTGCTGCCTGAGGGGATCCACTCCACTCTCAACATCGTCACCATTCAGTTTGAGACTGACTTTTATATCACCAAGTCTGGCTTTGCCATTGACTTCTCCAGTGAGTATTTCCCTCTCAGTAGTCGATGTACTGTAGATGTACTGTAATTTGTTTGCTTGAAAAACATCAGGTATTTCCTTTGGTTTATATGTACATAAATGAAAGGTGTGTCCTGATTGTATACTGTATGAAATGAGAAAGTGTCGTAGTAAAATTGTTAAACTTTTTTTTTTTTTAATTTAATGTTATTTGAATTTTTCAATTTTTAAGCTGTCATCATATAATAAGTTAAAGGTTAATATCATGTTCATTTCTAATCTGCATGTCTCCAATGAAGTAGGTAGTTGTAAGGTGCAGCTTTTAATTTGAACATTTCCTCATGCCATGTCGATCTCTCAGTATTTTATGTAATCTTTAACCATGTTTTGATGAGCAGTGAAAGCAGGTATTTCACAGTTCATTGCAGACGGTCTCCTGTGCGACGTTTGCTGTTATAAAAACCTATGCTATGCATACATGTTCTGCTGATGAGTTTCAAAACCAAGCACATGAGTGCAGCCATAACACCTCATGTATGATGAGTTTGTAAATGTTTTCATTTTCTTTAGCATATATATATATATAGCATGGCAGCGTAATGTAAAAATCAATGACATGGGATTCACTGCACATGTTTAAAGCTGGAGATGCACATTGTATGTAAATACCTGGTTTACCTAAGGCTAGTGGTTTTCATTTTGAAAACAGATAATCAATTGTATTTTGCTATGTATGTCATCTGTTAATCACATCACATACACTATGATCACCATTACCATTTAATTCCTCAGTTGTATTTTTTCAACATTTTTTCCTTGATGTATTTGTATTTTGGAAAAAACTACAACAAACTGCAATATACTTAACTGTGTTAAGTATCTCAATAACGTCTGTCAAGATGGGAATATTTGAAGAATCCATCACATTTTACCAGATCATTCTGTAGCTGTGGGCTGCTCCACAGCTGTGGTTTAGGAAAACAGATTAGGAAAACACGGTAGGATTTTGACTGATATCAGTCTGTAGTCTGCTCTGTGCTCTATCTCTGTTTGATCTACAGTTTCAGCTTGACAGCTGCCTACCGTATGATATGAAACTCCTTGTGTATGCATGTGTGTTCCCTCCTGTGCTCATTGATTCCCCTGTACATGGCACGTACACGTGCATTTATGTATGTGTATGTCACACGTGTGTGTCTGCCCTTAAGGTTCGCTTGCGACAGCTTGCAGAGATCCAGGTATTCCCATGAATGGCAGTCGCAACGGGGAAGGCCGGGAGCCCGGTGACTCTGTGACCTTCTCCTGTGATCCGGGATATGAATTGCAGGGGGAGAGCAGAATCACCTGCATCCAAGTGGAAAATAGATACTACTGGCAACCCAGCCCTCCAAGCTGCATCGGTGAGAGAGAGGGAGATAGTGTGAGTTAGAGAGAGAAGGGGGGTGGGGGGGGTGGAGGAGACAGAGAGAGGTATATGGACTGAAGGAGAGAGGGAGAGAAGGTGGGAAGCGTAAGGGGATCAGAGTGAAAGAGAGATGGTGAGAGGAAGAGGAGAGAGGGAGTTTTTCTATTAACTGCCTGTAGCAAAGACTATAATTCTCTCTCACTGATGTCTTAAAAATATGTGTAGGATAAACAAGACTCTTCAGATATGTTTGAGTTGTTGCCAACTCTTATGTGGACAAATCCACTTCTGTAGCCAGTCAAAGACCTAGTACTCTACAGCCTCCCAACACATTGTCTTATTAGAGCTTAACAGCTAATTACTTTACAATGCAACTAGAAATTATTACACTAAGTAGGTCCAAAGAAACCTAGATGTTCTTGAGTTGCTGCCAACCGGTCTAACTGAGGGTTTTTTTCTGACCAGGAAAGAGCTAGGCTATTTGTAGGTCTTGCAATGCAATTGCAAGATCACCTGATTCAGCATAATATAATGACACCAGAAGCAAGTCTGTATGAGTGAAAACTTGATGTAAATGTCAGCAGTCTTTATACAAAGTGTTACCACACCAAGTAAGAGCAACGTACTCATCAACGTGTCACTGACACTTCCTCATAGCGGAACATGACAGCTGTTAGTTTATTCATCAAACTCAACAAATGACAAGTTAAGCCTTTCGTGAGGATTTAGGACTAGGCACAGAGAGTATCCTCTGACGTGCAGAGGCACTAAAAACTGTCATTAAAAAATCACAAACTTAATCCATCCAGCTAAATCATACAGTAGAGCAGAAATGTCCACATTTATTAGTTGATTATTTAATTGTCATAATATGTTGTTAGTTTTTTATCTGCTTCATCTCTGTAGTCGCAATGAGATACAAGAGTCACGTATCAATAAACAGCTATTATCAAGATTACATAATGAAGCAATAACTGAAATGTTCACAGTTTGTGACACTTGGATTGTTGAAAGAGTTGCAGAAGTTTTTGCTTGAATAATTTATAGTTGGAAAATCTATTCTCCATATTTATCATATTTTATACTTATCTGATATGTACAACTGCACAGGATGGACTTTGTATTTTTGTGTGCAACTGACCTGTTGAACACTGATAAAACACTAATTGGAAAATGTACCAGACAGATCCAATGCCCTGGTAAGACAAGAAAAATAGCTCTTTTAATCATAATGTAGGGAAATAATGTTATGGTCTCTCTAATGCCCTGGTTTTTGGCCTGATGTCACTGCAGTACCTGATGCTTGTTGCTGATAGAGGTTGACAAAGGTCATAGAATTGACTCAATTATATTTAATGACCTGCAAGTGCTTGTTCCTTGTCTCAAACTGAATTCCGCTTAGCCAAAGAACTGCAGCAGGTCAGGCACCTGTTAAAGATTTTCTTTGTGATGACTGTGTGCAACTTTCTCATCCATCTCTTCTTCCTTCTACTTTTATCTGTCAAGCTCCTTGTGGTGGGAATGTGACTGGATCTTCAGGATTCATCCTCTCTCCCAACTACCCACACCCCTACCCACACAGCAAAGACTGCGACTGGCTTATTGCTGTCCACTCTGACTATGTAATTTCCTTGGCTTTCATCAGGTAATATGATGTCCATTTCACTTTGTTTATCTGCTTTTAGTCAAAACATAAAACAAAACTACACCAGCTGTCTAAATGGCCAGATGAAATGTAAAAAACAAGCTTATTTTGTCCCAGTTACATTTGAAAGCACATGGGTTTGATACATTCTTTACATGTGTAGAGCATCTAAGTTGTTTGAAACAATTATATTGTAATAAATGTAAGGTTTCTGCAAGAACAGTGGCTCCAATAAAAGATACTGGAGATGATGAAAATACAGTGTTGTCCTTTTAAGTACATGGTCCAGTAGCTTACAAGATAAAGCTTTCCCTAAACCTGAAACCTGTGGTATGTTTGTAACCTACCTGAAACAGAATGGAGTCAGTTCTCAGTGGATGCACCGCGGCTCAGGTTGTGCCATGGAATTGCTTGTTTTCTGCAGTGGAACCAGCTATAACGTCATAGTATTGAGCAGAGTTGGCCATGTGTGTTAAGCAGAGGACCTGAATGTGAGTCCAGGTGTGTTGGGAGATAGGGGGAGAGCAATAGTGCCTCGACAAACACATAGAAGGCCTGGTACTTTGCAGAAATGTAGTGAACCAAGATTTCTGGATGAAAACTGTATATTGCAGGCAGAATTGCGATATGAGTGCAACTCGTTTCCTTGGCTGAATGATACTCAGACCTTAAGCTTTACATTATTAATTGCAATCCAAGCGTGTAGCAGCAATACTGGCAGAGAAAACTCACAGATGGGCCTGAGGGCACTTTTCATGGGCAGTGTTACTTTTGACTGTTGACTATTATTTTTATAGTCGTATCATGAAGGGCTGAAGAAGACTCCCACACACTTTCCCTCTTCTTGAGGTGAAGGAGAGAAATTCACCATGTTTCTTTTTCAACTTTGTCCTCCAAAACAAACATCTAATAGAGTTAGCACAATGCTGCGTTCTGGCTGCCTTGGGAATGCCAAATGAAAGGATGGAGTTATGATTTTAAATTGGAGTTGCCTTGATCCAACTCAAATGCAATTATCTCCAAGCTATTTACATTTTTGTCATAAACCACGCTCATTATTTTGAAAACAAATGCTCCTCTCTCTCTCACTGCGGCATGTGATTTGATATACAGCGCTACAATATGAAACGATCTTTTCACACTGCATTGCCATTGCCGTCTGGGAAGATTTTGTGCCAGCGCAGTGTCACAACAATTTAATCTCTTCTCACCTCTTGGGGGAGATATCTTTTTTTATCTCTTTGTCTGGAGATGCAAAACAAATCGCTTGGCGTGACTCACTTCTAGCACTGCGGTGCACACTCTCATTTCGAAACCCTAATGCATTCTAAAATCTCACATAGAATCTGGTGGTTAAGACTTAAATAATAACTGTTTTATCTCTCATTTGTGTGTTTCTTGTACTTGTCACAGCTTCAGTATTGAGCCAAACTATGATTTCTTGTATATCTACGATGGACCAGACAGCAGCTCTCATCTGATTGGCAGTTTCCAAGACAGTAAACTTCCTGAGAAGATTGAGAGCACTTCCAACTTCATGTATTTGGCATTTCGCAGCGATGGCTCTGTGAGCTACACCGGCTTTCATTTGGAATACAAAGGTACTCTGAATGCAAGTGGGATTCTATATGTATTTTCACAGAATATGTTTATGTATTTTTTATGTTCATGTAGCTGGGGATTTAGTTGGATACATATGAATGAGAAAAAACATCTTTAAAGTATGCTACTACACACAACTTTTTCTAATTTTGGGGCCAGCTGTGAGAATAGCCTTTGATTAACCCATATCCATTTCCACCATGTTAACATGTTATGTTTTAATAACAGTTTTGTTAAATCAAACACAGCCTTGCAGCCTGAGTAACTATTTATACCATCTCTGCATAATTAGAAGCCCATCGCATTTGAGACAGTTTTCACTGTTCTTAAAGCTTTGTTCTTTTGATTGACAGCAAAACTGCGGGAGGCGTGTTTTGACCCAGGGAATATGATGAATGGCACGAGAATGGGTACTGACTACAAGCTGGGTTCTATGGTGACATTTCATTGTGAGGCTGGCTACCTGCTGCAGGGCTACTCCACTCTGACGTGTGTCATGGGCAACAGCAAGAGACCAGAGTGGGACAGAGCCAAACCAAGCTGTCAAGGTGAGAGGCAACACTTCTACATTAATGGAAGGCCTGAGTAGCAGAGAACTGCACTCCAGCTGTTTGGTCAATATTTGACACGATGTGATACCAGGACTGTGCTGTGGAAAAATAAAGTTTGAAGTTGAAGTGTGGTGTACACTTCTCTGGCAGAACGCAAGAAAAGCAAACTCAGAGGAGAAAAGTCGATGTCTTAATCGATGTACTTAAATAATTGCTGCAGATCATTTGTTCATTTGTCATTGTTCATATCTGTAGATGTAAAACATTTTTTAAAAAAATGAACAAAATGGAGTCTACTGCAGTGTCCCAAAACATAGCAAAACTATGTCTGTAATGAGTGGCCATTTCCAGAAACACACACTTGTGTATGTCAGGTAATGGGGTGTGTGTTCGTGTGTAAATTACACATAAATTATACATATTTGACAAGGTGGATATCAAGTTTTCTAATACGATAACTTTAAACATCAGACATCAATTGTCCTGGCTTTTGCCAATAGGAAAAAATATTATGTTCAAAATTGTATGTGTTTTCTCTTCTCTCCAATACACACCCAGATGCCAAATATGGTTTACAACAGCTGAATCCTATTGGTCTAAACAGACTAAGTCATTGCCCTTTCAGCACAATAAACAACTAGATCTACCAATGCACTATTTCAGGTTGTAAATTGATCAACCCATAAACCCACCAATAAATTGACCTTAAATATAAAACCTGCAGTTCCAGTTAATATAAGCAGATTTATATTAGCTTGAAAGAAATGGTCGATATACAAAAGCAATATTAATACATTCATGATATGCAATATCCTGACTTTCACAAGAAGTGAGGCAACCTTTTGGTTAAAGTAAAATAAAAGAGACTAATTTATGGTATAAGTATGAAAGCCTCAATGTTTGATAGAGCCTACCTGGTCTACAGAATTAATTTTTTTTAAACTAAGCGTAGTTGAAGCAACCTCATAAAGTTCTGACTGAAACAAAGTCCATTTTATAGTTGTTGGAATTTTACAATTTCAGTGTATTGCAAAGACCATAATATACCAAGTATAAACTGTTCACAGACAAATCTACAGCGTAGGCATGTCATAGAGCTTTTCAGTATCCCAGTGATCACAGTGTCAAGGAGGGAAGTGAGAAAAGATGCAGCTACCCAGTGCTCCTCCCCATTGTAGCATTACACCATTTTTAATACTCCTCAAAGTATTTAATCTGCCAAGGTTGAATTAGAATTCAGCTCTTCAGCAGTGGGGAACGGGGTCACCCACTCTCACACCAGGGAGCTATTCATTACTTTTACAGGTGGCACCTGTGTAACTTTACTGGACAGCCCTGAGGTTATGTGCTTTATTAAAGGGTCCATCAACAACTCTCCATTTAGTATTTTCACTTTGAGACCAGATTTGGACTGATGACTTACCAGTCTTAAGGCTCAATCTAATGGCTTCAGCTGCCCCAACATATGGCCAGCTCTTGTCCCTGAAGTTGATAGCATTTCCCAAACAAGCAAAACATGCAGTTTTTGCCAGTAATTGCCAACAAGACTGAGTCCTATTGTATAATTTGTTGTTGAATGCTATTGTGGAATACAGCAATCACACTGTAATATATAGACATGCTAAAAATGATATCTGTATCCCTTTCAAACTTAGTTGGTCAGGGTTTAAACATCTGGCGATCAATGTGACCCGCGTTTTACCTTCTCTCTTCTCGGCTAATTTCTCTCCCTTGGTCACTCCGGTCAAGGCTGAGTTCCAGAGGTCCTTGCCTCTATCATTGATGGGCAGAATTAATGCGATACGGATTACATTGTAACTAGAGCCAGACCAATGTTTGCGCACTGACATTATTGGTCGATGTTAGCTTATCACAGATATATCTGTCTAGGCATACATGCCGACCGATAAGGAAGAAACTGCAGTACAGAAAAGCCAAAGATATGTTTGAGTGCTCAGTATATATTCACAATTCTTTAATAACCAAATTTAAGGGATCGGGAGAGAAATCGGAGATCAGTTATGCTGGTCATATTTTACATTTCCATTTAATCCACTGTCTGTCCCCATTTTAGCATCTCACCCAATACATTCAACATATTAGATTTGTTCTATTGTGCTGTGATGATCTAAATGAAGTGGACTGAGGGCTGGGTAAATATCCTTCATAAGTAACCAGTTTCTCTTTGTAATGATGCAGCATTCCCATGTTTTTAAGTTTTTCGTTGTGTGGATTTTGAAGATAATCTGAGCTGTCTTGAAATGAAACCTAAGACATCAACATCTTAAATGTCATCCTGATTCCCAATATCATCATATGTATATCATCAGTACCCATCAGTCTTTTGCAGAACGCAAAGTAATTTTGCAGTGTGCCCACTTCTCGTTAGCACTACACTCAGCTGTCAGAATGGAACCATTAAAGTATATCCTGAGAATCCCTTCCTTTCCTTGGTGCAGCTCTCACCTGCTGTTGATTGACAGTACAGTGTGCCCTCCTTCCCATCAGCAGCATTCTCAAATTCATCACCCACTACGCCACTACAGCTCCCATTCTGTCTGACAAATCAGCTTGAATTAGAGTCCCACATGCCGTCATCACATGTGTTGTGATTACATGCCTCTTGCTAGTCCAACAACTAAATGCGGATAAACTGCTGATCCATCTTTCTGCATTAGCGCCTCTGCTCACTTTTGTTCATCTTCTCCTGTGCTGCTTGATGAAACGGCAGTGACATGTGCATTGTGTGGGCCACAGGGGGTTCAGAGCAGCTGGTGACAGCTTCCCTCCGACAAATGAGTGTGTGTTTGTTTACAGTCGAGGCTCCCCCACCTGATGGCTCGGTCCGTGAGGTCTGAGGCAACTGCGTTAAGAGGGCCTCATGGCAAATTAGGTACATCATTAAGCCCAAGATAGGACTGTGAGATGCGACGCAGGTGCAGGACAGACAGAGTCTGCCAACACTATGATGATGGTCCAAGTAAAAGTTTACGAGATTCAAGCATGCAAGGGTATGACTTTTGTTGGGAGCTAATAAGACGTGTTGCTACCCCCCTCTTGTGAATGGGATCTTCATGCCATACTTCATGCTTCATGGCATTAGCAGTTTTAAGCGCATTACTGCTTGCTAACTTGAACGGATAGTCTTTTCAAGATTGTAAATAATTATCCAGTGACTTTAAAACAAGAGCAACTGGACTTTTTATGTGCACAGTCTGCTGACTGAAAGCCTTCGACTGGAGAGTTGAATCTGAGTTTCTCAAAACATGCTGCTGGGTGATATGGGCTGATTACAGTCCCAGGCATGTGGAACTTTTGTGATTGTGTGTTTTGTTGATTGATGGTGTTTTTACGTATTTTGAAGGCAAAAAGTACTTTTCCTCTCTGGTTGTTTCCCTTTCAGGTTTTCACCCTGTAAACACAACTCAGGCTTCCTTTTCTCTCTTTTTACAGCTCACGTTTCTTTTGAAAATGTCCCCAAAGTGTCTTTCAAGTGTCAAATTACTTTGGTATGCGGGCCAAAATTATATTTGTTAGCAGCTGAAAGTTCAAAGGTGACTTTTCATCTCATTTTGTGATATGAACTGCTTACCTGTGCACCTGTGCCAGTTAAATTGGATTTGCTGATTGTACTTTATTGCCTCATTTCCCCAGGTATTATAAACTGGTTGTTTGACATTTGTTAACTGTGCTTTTCTGTTGCTTCCCTTCCTGTCTCCAACAGCTCCCTGTGGAGGTCACTTCACAGGTTCAGAGGGAACTGTGCTGTCCCCAAACTACCCACATAATTACACTAGAGGCCAGAGCTGTGTCTATGACATCTTTGTCCCCGGGGACTTCGGTAAGCATTTCAAGCATTATTTTTGCAGAAAATTGTTGCTTACAGTCTGTTCAACTGCTGCTCATAGCCAATATGTGGTGACTGTTTCCAGAAATATTTTTACTTCAAACATGAAGTGAGAGGAGGCGGCTAAGAGAGATAATTGTTTGTGTTTTCTGTGAGTTTTCTGTTAATGATGAGGATAAAGAATAGTCTGTGAAGAAATGGAGGCTTATCCTCAAAGCTGGTCATAGGTGACATAGTACTACCAAAGACTTGCAAAATTCATTTCCATGTAGCGTTTAATTATGTTTCATGCATTTCAGTGTTTTGTAAGTTTGGATTGGTATGTTGATGGTTACAGCCATTGACACACAGGTTAAATGCTTGTCTGCTGCTGGATTAATATTCAATCCCTGTATATGTCATATCTGACAACTGGACAGTGAACAAGACATTGGTTACGACTGGTTATGACTAGCCAAAGGTCAGCGAAGGCCACTGCTATTCCTCACAATGGTGTGTGTCAAATGAAATCAAATTGAATCAATACATACATGTTAGAATTCCATACCAACATAGTGTTTGTTACAAACATACTAACTGCTGAACTCTTCTGGCTGTTTCTGTCTCTTACGTATGAGTTGTAACATAACCTGAATAATAGCAGTGTTTGGATTCTAGCAAGAGGCGTGAAAGCACAAAACAAAAATTGATTGTGTTGACATGAAAAATGCTCTGTACCGTAGGCAATGGAGAGGAAGGTCAAGCAACGGAGGGCTGCGGGCAATAGATGGAGCAAGCAAATGTATGGGTGCTCAGTTTATCCAAGCGCCTCTGTATATACATAATTCAGCAAAGATCTCCAGAAGACCTTGATGCGCTTCGGCTCAATATTCCATGTTAGTCATAAAGAGCTGCTGAAATCGTAGGCAGAGGTTTTTATTCTGTAAAGCCCTGTGCTTATGAAACACAGATTAATCCCCTGTGTGATGATCCAGCCCGACAGTTTACATCCTCTGTTGCCATCTCCCACTGCTCATGGACTCCAGGAACCCACAGGTCTCTCTCTCTCCCTCTCTCTCTCTTTTTTTATAAATATTGCATACAAATGCAGCCTTTGCTTAAACTGCCTCCAAAAGCTTAATGGAGTGTGGAAGTCACCAAGCAACATTCCCACCTGGGCCTGCAAATTTATTCCAGGGAGTGCAGACACAGAGGCTATTGAAGAGTCCCTCTGATGATGAAGACTGCTGTGGCGTGGCTTGAGGGAAATATATTCTGAATAGTAGTCTAACAAAGTAACAGGGATTCACAGCTTGGGTAGAGCAAGTTGACAATGTTGGGACTATAACCCTAGCCATGATGTAACAAGAAATCCTAAAGTATGTGCCTCTCATTTCACTAACAAGCAGCTCTCTGCTGCTGTAATGGCGATTGACAACACTGAGCTTATTTCCACACAGTATATACAGAGGTGATCTTATAAAACTAGCCATTGAATTGTTATACAGTACAATATATTGCAACGACAGTACCACCCTAACATTAAATATAGTTTGTTCGTATTAACTTCCTTGAGTTACTTTACTTAATTGTGTGAGTTAAATTACAGTAAAAATAAAGCCAAACAATGTATGTAGAGTCCAGCATTTTAGTGTTTTTAACCTCCAGATAAAACAGTACGGAGAGAATGTCCATTTTCTTTGTGGCAGCTTGGCAGCTGAGTCTAGCCTATAGGCAGTGTGATAGCAGAAATCACATTTCAGTGTCTAGTATACAGGTAATTGAAATTTGTAAGTGCCTAGGGTAGAGTATCAAACGTGTGTCCTAGTCTATCCTCATATGACCGATAGCGTACCATAAGCCTTTGAGACATTGTGTCAACCAGGTTGAACTGGCAGGAAAAGGTCAGTGGGAAATATCATCTCATGACTCCAGCTCAATGACCTGAGGGTTTTACACCTGGGTTGGGAGGGTTGCAGTATTATAAGGATATATGTCTTGCTGTCAAGGTGTAGCTAAAAGGGCAGCCCTTGTTATGAATATATGTATTGTACTATGTTTATGAATATTTGAAATATGTTGCAAGCACACTGTGTTACTCTTGGAAGAAAAATTGGAGGGAGTACATTTAAAATGAATTAAACCATGTGCTGTTAATGATAATAATCAGATTATCTGATTAAGTTAGTGTCAGTACAGTGCCTGACATCATGTTTGAGTTATGGTTACCAGAATGAAAGCTATGTTCATCATAAAATGGATTTCACTAAAAATAAGAGGCTTAGCATCACGAATAATGCAAAATACAATGAACAGGGATAGACAGATGTTTTGTTTAATTGCATATTTACAAGCTAGCCTCAAGTATAATGAAGTAAATTGCAATAGGGAAAATAATTACCTCCTGTTAGCGTGATCAGATCTGTACTTCATCAGTCATATCACAACTATATTTGATCTGGATATGCAGCAAACAAGGCAGGGCTGGCAAGTCTTCTTCATATTTAAGGAAGGCACTGTCGAAAAGTTTTGCACAACGTGCAATGTTGCCATGTTCCCAGATCTTGGCAGTTATCTCATAGATGATAATATTACTGTATCACAGGTTGTCCTTTAATTTCAGCTTTGCCATTTGTGACAGAGTGAGTCAGGGAAGGATGTTTTTTTTCACATTTGGCTTGTTGCTTGTGCACCTGGCTGAGTGGTGAAGTGGTGACAGTACACTTTGTCTACAAAAGTAAATAAATGCGACAGCATTTTCCTTCTGCACCAAGGCGAGGAATCCAGTATTCTTTATTTGTTGTAGATGTTGTTTGTTTTTTAGAACAGTAAAAACTGGATGCCAACAGGGGCAACCAGATCAAATCAAATGGTTGATAGTGCTTCAGATCTTGTTGCCTGGGGCAAATGTGCAGCTGTTACTACTGAGCCTTACAGTACAAGTCGTTACATACGACTTTAATTTTTTTTTCTCAATACAAGACTTTTGCATGCATACATATAGCACTAATACTGATGACATAATCAGCTACATTTCCTTCTTTTGTCATCTGCAGTAGTTCCCCTAAACACACAGATTTACACTGTGTGTTTTTAGATTCTCCTACAGGTTGTCAGTGCAATGGACTGAGAGAGCTTAAAGAGTTTTGGGAATGTTTATACATGTGTTGGATGTTGGCAGATATTTTGCTCAGTGGTATCATAGTATCATATGACAGTTTGTATAGATTTACTGCGTTCGCTTCAAGCTGTCATGGTTTCTGTCTGACTGGCTGAAAAAACCCTGTGGATAGGTGCATACCTCCCTGTATGTGCCTGTGTTTTTCTTTGGACCACATTTTGCCATGCCACATTTTGCACCTGATACACTAACATAATGTATGCACATAATAAACACCCATCCATAACATCATAATGCGCCACAGTGTAATCTAGTTCAACTCTGCCTGAAGCATCACCTCAATCATACAAATAAATGCCTGTCTTTTTGCTTAGGACTCGCTGGTCCTACATGATATATATCTACAATTTGGATACCTGGTTTCTGCTCTTACTCCTGTATATACATATTCATATAGGCATTTATGCACTGTATTCCAGTTGATGATCATAACACTTGTAATAAGAAAAGAGCTGATAGTAGACACCAGTGCTTAAAGCACACTGTGACTACAGTCAGTAAAAAGGCTCTACATTCATTTGTGAGCCATCATTTCTTGGTAGCTCAGCGCTCATATGTATGCTCTGTGCATAGCTTATTTTATTTTGCATCATTCAGATGTCATTAAGGTACAATGTGCATCTGTCTTGCCCTTTAATGTTTAATTATTCTGTCAGAAATAAAGCTTGTAGTCATATTTCAAACAATAACTCTGCTCCTGTTTTAAAGAGATGAATTATTCATGGCACTCAACCTTTGCCTTGGGCACTGCTTGTAAACATACAGACATACATTGCCCCACAGGACTTCACTCTTGTTTACACCAAGTTCAGTGGCTAGTATATAACTTTTTTTGACCTATACTTCCAGCAGTGTATGGTGTTTTCTTACATAAAAACAGGGAGACTGTTGAGATATTTTGACATGATGAAAGTCCATTGTGTGTGCACTGGTACACAGGGAAGAAAGAAATTAAAAATCATGTGGACCAACATTTTTCTTTGTCAAAAATGCCAAACCATGCTTCAAGGTAAAGTGATTTTTTTCTTCAGCCTATGTTTGTATTGTTTGTATTTTGCTTAGAGGTTTTGTTTGTTCAGTGCAGCCGAAGCTTCAGAGGTGAGCAAAATTCATCCAATTAGCAGGGTCCTCCATGGTTTTTCTGGTATACATATTTTTTTTCTTTTGCAAGGTAATATGTGATTTTATTTTTGAAATGGATCGTACATGAAATATCCCCAATGAGATGTAGCAACACTCACTCATTAACTTTGTAGATAACCTTTGAAAATCAACTTTGGATCTACAAATCTAATTAAAATTGAAATGGTTGTCAGAAGCCATCTACATGACTGAAGTTGAAGATTGAATATCTGTATATACCTCTTACTCTGGATCTGATTTTAACGAGGTTATGTAGCAGATCAAATAACTATCATAACTTATTTTTGGATTTCTTTCCAAAAGTTGCATTTCATCCTAAGGTAGAGTCTGATCAGAAGGATACTCATAATGAGTCATTGGTGAGTTTGATTTCATAGACACAACATTCAGTCACCTCTGTTTATCTGCCCAAGGCTTTTTATAGCTCCAGTGTATGTGTTTATGATACTAACAACAACATATGCATATTTGTTGCCACAGAATGTGTCAGGAGGCGAGACACGAGCACTGACAGATTGCACTAATAAATCTGTGCTGTAACAAGATGGACAGAGAATGAGCGAGAGAGAGAGTCTGTGGAGACTGCAAGAGGTAAAGGGAGTGAGTCTAACTAGGAGAAAGAGGCACATAGCTCTTGGTTGAATGTGAAAGTCTCAGAGAGAACAAGTTAGATGGAGAGAGTTATAATGAGTGAGAGAGTTATAATGAGCAAGACATGGAATGAGAAGAGAGGGAGAGATAGGCGGAGTGCTGCTGAGAGCGATCATAAAAGCGTTGACCCCCGGGGCTGATTGTTTACTCATCAGTGATGTTCGCTAGAGAGTAAGATTATGCCTGGGGCCACCTTAATACATGACTTGCTACATCCCACACAGAAACCATTACCTTGTCTGTCTCAGTCAGCTTACAGTGTATACACTACCCTCAGTGTGATTAATCTAATGTGAACCGTGAACTCCGCTGTGCTCCGGCCCCACCTTGATGTAGAATGTGTTTTTGCTATGGGGGTTCCACAGGTGCATATGTCTGTGGATGTGTAATTAGAGAGTGTACCTCTGTCAAATTTGAGTGTGTCGAGCGCTCACATGAATGACTGCATTGACTGGATTTGACAACCTGTGGTTTTCAAGTTGATGAGATTCTGGGTACCCATTGTGTGAGTTCAATGGCTTGCGCTAGTTGTCAGATACGCCTCTGAAAAGTACTGTACGCTGTTTCAAAAGTCAACAAGTAAAAACGATGATAAAGACCCAAGCAAAAAGAGTGCAGCTAAAACTGTAAGTAAAAGAAGAAGCTGGTGACATGTCCTTGTCCTCTTCCTCTACTCTCTTGAAGTGACCAATACTTACAGCTTTCAATCCACAGAGGGGATTCTTTTACCCAAGATAGAAGCCTAATGGACTGGATGCGGCTTGTGCCAAGGTGCAGCCACATACTCCCTGCCAAAAGGCCTGATGCAATTTCACTGTGATAATGGGTCATTAAAAATATATGCGTCTGTGCAGTCATACAATCCCTCTGGTTTCTGTAAATGAGGCTTGTGTATGCTGTCACAGCCCAGAATCTCAGAAGGCCTGTGCTGCCACAAAGCAAAGACGACAGGTAGCTCTTCCATAATTCATAGCCAGAAGGACAAACATATGCTGCCATTTTCCTTACCTTTCGCTGTTGCCTGTGCTGTGAGTGTCTTTAACACCTTATCTGGGCTTTGTGCATATTTTGCCCTAAGGCACATGTGCTAATGCAGTGGCTGTGGGCAAAAATGGGCTTGCATTACATTCCAGTTACATTTGTGATTCGCTGAGCAATTGCTTTTCACAGTATGACTGATTGATAGTTCACCTGAGTGGCTGTGTACCAGTAGGAACTTCTGTTTCTCACCTATTTCATTTCCTGCCACCATGGCCATGTAGCTTGACCGACCAAAAATGTTTTTGTTAAATGTAACTCTCCTATTGCAAACAGATTGTGATGATAGCAGAGAAAATGGTTATTAACACATAAGCAGTAAACAAATGGAAACCAGGATATCAGTGTAAAAATGCCAGCTGTAACAGACCATCGATGGTCACTTATCACAGACAATGAGTTTAAATCCACCTGTTCTCAGTGATTTAGTATTTGTAGTTAAAAAATCTGAATGGAAATGACAGATGTTTTAAAAATGCTTGTTTTTATGTAACAGTCAGAACTCAAACCCCATTGACCTTTTTCACAGCAGACATTTTGACTCATTATTGCAGGAAAATCACAGGGGAGATACTAACATTAATGATGGCTCTGTGCCATTAAGTGTCCCAGGAAGCATTATCAACATAAGCCGATAACAGGAAAAGTAGCTACAGTTTCCTGAACACAAAGGCAACTGCTGTAGAACACAAGTTGTAGAAGTTCCTCTGGAAAGAGATGCCTTCTTATTCAGGTACTTTGAATCAATGACAAACAAATGGGCAGGCAGGTAGCTGATCAGAGCTGATCAGCTGTTGGGTAACAAGTATCAGGAGCTGGATACTCACCAAGATTGCCTAGTGGGCAGGTGAGCTGTATGTGCATGGATGGAAAGAGTACTAGAATATTATTCTGTTACTTTAAAGTAGGTTAGTTAAAATGTACTCTTAGTAAATGTTACTGTGTTACACAGTAAGTGTTACATTTTTAGAAAGGGGGGGTAAAGAAAATAATAATAATGTAATATGGTGATATATATGTATACACTAGTGGAGCAACATCACGGCACCAAGCCCTAATGTCCAAACCAACAATAAATTCCATGTCTATAGACGGCACTTTGCAGGCTGTGCATACAACTGATTATCAATTATAAACATACAACTGCTTTCCTCTATGTAGCCTTACTAGAATTAACCAGAAAAGAGCCCAAAAAAAGGCAATTAAACAAAAATGGCCAACAATAAATAAAAACAAAGACCACTAAAATACATAACCACTAGCAGTGTTATTACGACTTGTTCATCTGAGTGATGGCTGCTGGAACAAAGCTATTTTTATACCACTTTGTTCTACACCTTGGGACTATAAACCTCCGTCCAGAAGGGAGAAGCTAGAATTCACTGTGCAAAGGGTAGGAGTAGTCATTTAAAATCAAGCTGGTTATCCGCTGTAACTGTCTGGTGTACAGGGACTCTGGGTTAAGCTCAGACTCACCAATCAGCCTACTAGACCATTTAACAGTTGAATTGAGAGACTTCCTGTTCTTTAAAGATAGGTTCCCGAATGACAGCATGATAGAATAAGGTCATCATGGTTTTATCAATGTGGAAATAGTACAGTTCCCTAAAACAAAAGAGCTGGTGCCCCTTTTTGCACACAGTTTCACAATTTGCTTAAAAGTTCAGTTTTGAGTCAATAATTATCCCAAGATATTTATAAGATTAAATAGATATGACCTCATGTGTGTGGGTGTGTCTTCTAAAATCAATTATCATGTCTTTGGTTTAGAAATGTTTAATTGAAGATGGGACTCCTCACACCACTTGACAAAGTCGCCCTCCAAGTGATTAAAAAGTAAATTAAACAAAGTGTGGCATCCTCTACTCCTCTGTGTGGCCTAAAAGCAAACTGCTCTTTCTTTCTCAAAGCTTAATATGACCAGTCCACTCAGCCTCTGAGAGAGGCAGAAGTCTGTAGAAGTTACAGCTGGAGCATCACCACCATGATTATTTTTTAGGATTTACCCAGACAGCTTGCATGCTACATTGTGGGTGTGTTTGATTTGGGTCACTTAGTGTGCTTGTTGGGTGGTGCATTTATCCAGTGATTAATGACGGTAGATGAAACCTTTTGCAGAGGTACAACAATGATAAGCATACCCATACCCTGCGAGCACCGGCCCGGGTGCAACTGCACCCCCCACACCCCCTGGCACTCGGCCAGTGAACATACACATTTAGAACGTCTTATCCAGAGTGTCAGGTGAGTGCAGAGTGCCACCTCTCTGGAGCTCTGCCCTCCTGCAGCCGCAGACACACCAGCAGCTTCTTCTCTGCTGCAGCTGCTGATTTAACACTTTGCTCTTGTTCCGTTCTCATGCGCTTTATCTTGACTTTTTAAAATGTGACTTTTGTTCTTTGTAATGGATGCAACTTGAAATGTTGCAAAGTACAATACTTGTGATAAAAATTAAAAAAATAATAAAATTACTGATTTTTTTCCACCTGTGTGTGTGTGGAAAATAAACGTAGCACACAGAAATTAGGGACAAGGAAAGGGTAAGAGGCAGAATAAGATGGATATACACATTTTTTTCTCCTTTGGATAATTGAAGTTGGAAGACCTACTTCCGCTTGACTGTTCGTCAAACTCCCTTTAAGAACTTTCAGATAGAGGCAAGGGCAAAGGGAGAGCGAGGCCCTGCAGAGGCAGTCTAGGTTCACTGATGCCACATGATACATGAGAACCAAAGCCTGTTATCTCACTTTTATGCTCCATTTTAGATAAATACTCCACCAAAACTGCTTTACCACCACCGAGAATCGATGTGCTGGCAAGGTTTTTTTGAGTTGTAGCCACACCTGAATGAAATCGGATAGAATTGAAATGATTTAATGCCACTAATCTTAAGTCCTGCATCCTACCATGACAGTGTCACATAACATTAAAACTAACCTTGTCACATGAAGATGTTTTCCGAACTGTTCCTTGTTTAGGTCATGTTTTCTTAGTCTTAGCCTTGGCTCACAACCAAGTGTAACACTGAAAAATCATAAGCCGAATTGTTTTGGAAAAAAATGTGCTGGACTGACTTATGACACAAAGGAGTCGCCTCAACCAAAACCAGAGGAGGAATTATATTTACATCTGAGGCAAATATACTGTATATTTAGCGGATATGTTTTTAAAAGGTGAGCTATTTTTTCTAGTAACATTGCAATGGTGATTTGTAGTTTGTGAGATTTTATATACCTATATATATACATATATAGCACAGCACTTTGGCCCTCCACTTGTTTTAATACTATGTGCTACATGAACAAATTTCTCTCTTTCTTTGTGGGTTGTTTGTCTGTTGACTGCATGAAAAAAAACATATGAATCTGTCTTGTTGTGAGGCGACAGTGATAATCTCTGAGCCCCAATACCTGTGACTAGAAGTAATACTACTGATAAACATAACCCAAAGGCAATCCAGGAGCAGATTGGTTTGTACGGATTAAATAGCAACAGAGGAAAAGAGATTACTAACGCAGGTATTACAGACAGCAGTTCAAAAAGGTCCCCTAACAATTATACACATCTCTCTAAGCATCAAAGGTGCTGTCTCAGAAATGCTGGTAAGCATTTAAACATAATGAATGTCATCATTTTTAGACAGAAGTCTTTGTGTTCAACAACTCCTCAAAAACACCTCTTTATAACTCAACAACATTTCTCTCTTTCAACCAGTGTATGTACAAGATAGTACACACATGAGGATGTCAACCTTGTATTGTGGAATTTCTTTTTCCTGGCTGGCATACATGAGTTTTATCACAATCAATCAACTACACACAACACACCAGTGATCCAGTGGGCCGTGCTCATTCATTCTGTAGAAGAAAGATCAAATAGCGGAGGGAGGAAGGACAGAGACTGAAAGAGCCTTTCTAAGATTATGACATTTCTCTTCCCTGCTGTATTGTAATGATCCTATCTGCCGCACATGCCCTTGTTTTTGACAGGGAAAGGAGTCCATCCCAAACTCTGAGATGATAAAGAAACCAGATGAAAACTGAAAAGTGCAGCCAAAGTTTGTAATAGAGGAGCAGTAGCATTAAGGCAATCAGATATGTTGTCTATTCCCTAGCCTCTTCTGCTCTTGTTTTCTCTTAATAGGGGAGCCCTTACGTTTTAGTTTTCTCTCGATTTCCCCAACCTGTAACACATCATCTGATATTTCTTAGCTTCTAAACAGTTCTGAAATTGGTCAAATTGAGACCCATCCTCAACCTCATCCTGATTTCAGTTATGTGTTGACATAAATCTTGTCACAATATGGACTTTACAATCAAGGTCACTCATTTCCTACATTCTAATTTGCCTGTGACGAAGAAAGCAAGTCATTTGGACAAATTGGCCATTAGAACAGCAAAACCACAACCATATTGTCAGTCCAAACTTTGCTGCTGGACTCAAACTACTGTCTCCATCTAAATGGGGGGCATGTATTTAATCTTGGTTTATACATGGCAGGTTGGCTCCCTTTCAGCAATGCCCTGTTAACAGTTAAAATGAAGTGACAACACCTCTTTCTTGACAGGAAATGAAAGTTAACACTTACAGTGTTGGGCAGTTAACAATATACACCTTCAAAAAGAGGGGTTACGTTTGACAACATTTTTACTTGAGTTTTATGTATAATATTGCACAGAAAAGATGTATTTAATCACAGTTTTACATAATATTTTCCAGTGATCTATGTTTGCTGTGAAACTAAGCGATGTGTCAACTATTGATGTACAGAGAAGTGTAAGCCTAAAGTCTAGTTTGTGTGTATAGTGACAGTATACATATACATAGTATAGTAACATTTAGTATATATCCATCATGGTAAAATATGTTATTGTAAACACACTAAATGCAAAGTTCCTTTTTATTGTTTAGCATCCAAGAAGTAAAAGATAAGGTTAAAATCGAGGTAAAGAAGTTGGAGTAAACTGTGAATGGTGGAATCCTCTTGCCAGCTCCACACCGTACAGGACACAGGGTGTTTGTTGTAGCGTAATGGTGTGGTGATGTTTTCTTGGCACACATTACTGCCCTTAATACCGTCTGAGCACCACTCAGACACCACAACATACTTGGACATTGTTACTGACCAGGTGCATCCATTCATCGCCACAGTCTACACTTTTTCAAATGGATACTTGAAACAAGCCTTGTCACAAAGCACTCATCATCCTGAAATGGTTCCAGGAACATGACAGTGATTTTAATTTACTTCACTTCCCTGCACTTTCTCCAGATTCCAGCCCAATAGAGCACCTTTGAGATGTGGTAGCAAGGGATTTTCACAGTGTGAATGCGCTGGCAAATGTCTGCAGGAACTGTGTGTATTGAGTCAGAATGAACCAAGAAGAATGAACTTTGTTGAATCCATGCCTCAAAGAATTGAGGCTGTTTTGAAGCAGAAATCTCTTGCAACTTTAGCTCGTGTATCTTATAAAGTGTATTTTAAAGCGTTGACTGAGACTATGAGACTGTGCTCCCTTCCCTTTGTTTTCTGTAAATGACTGTAATGTATGACCACCCAGACACTATTGCTTTAATCACATGATTAATTTAAGCCAGGGGTGCACACACTTTTTCAGCATGCGAGCTACTTATAAGTTTAAATGATCTACCTACTATAAAAATGCAAAACATATATTTATTTATAAATATATTGAGTATTCTTTATATGTACAATATATGTTGGTGTACCTTGCATAACTGCATGAACCCATATTGCACAATATAACTCTGCATTTTTTGTCATTACCTTACTGACAATGACTTGCACTGAATGGAATCAGCCAGGGATGCATAGTCCGGACAGTAGCACACTTCCAAATGATCATCAGTCAAGGTGGAACGGTATTTGGACTTAATAAACTCAGCAGCTTGCTAGAGTTTTGCCGCACTTGGCGTGCTTGTACGCGCATGCGCGGTGACCCATGTGTCAGAAAAGATCAGATGTCAGACTGGCTGCCCTGTATGTCAACCAAGTGACAAATTTCATAGGGAGGATGGATGATAGGCTGACGTCTATTTTTTTTAATGCCATGCGATCTACCCACACTACCTTTGCGATCGACCGGTAGATTGCGGTCGACGTATTGGGCACCCCTGATTTAAGCAGTCCCTGGAATCTATTAAAATCTGGTAGAAACCACCAAGGATAGTAGAAACCATCACAGCCACTGCTTTCACACGCAAGGAAAATTATTTAAGCCCCACACACACGGCCATATCTCTCTACTAATGGTATGAGATACAGGAATGCACTAGAATCATGATCTAATACCCAAAGAGGTATGCGATTACAGCGACTTAACTGCTTTGGGATAATTCAAGGTGAAGATGCAGGCATGAAAATGTAGTCCATTGTCCAAATGCATTGCGTTACACTACCATGACTATGCCCAGAGGACAAAAGGTTCATCATGGTCCTGCATAAATTAGGTAACAAGTTTACAATGATTTATTGACTTAATATCTGGACACGATTACAGCAAAGGAGCAGATTGGAGTCATGCTTGGCTGACTTTGGATTAGAGGCAGAGATGGGCGACCCTGTACTTGTGAGAGTGTGTATACATGTGATCGTGTTTGTGTGTGTGTTCACAAAGCAGAGGAGTGCAGCCTATTCAACATAGCATGGTGTCAGTATGCTAATACCACAGCAGTGAGCTGTCCCTAAGGGTAAAAGAAATCATCTCTTATTCAGACCCTGGTTCAGCCATAGGTATTCCTGCTATTCAACAGATAAAGAAACAGGTCTGTCTGTGCTGCTCTGTGTGAGCCTTTTTTTTTTGTGTGTGTGTGTGTGCGCGCATTTGCAGTTTTGTTTTTTTGCTTTGTCAGAGTTTTTTTGGCTGTCATTTGACTTGCTGTTGTGTGTGTTCAATCTGCTTCATGACACACAGGATAAGTAGTAAGGCACCATTATTATAAAAACATAGAAACACATTTTCTCCTCCTCCTCGCTTGCTCCATGTCTTCAGCACTGTCAGTTTGGTCAGTCACTCGGTCCAAAACCCTCTCTCTTGGGATATAAAGTGCAGCATTACCTCCAGTGGCTGTTAGGGGGCGTTTGTTCTCTCAGTTTAGTTTCTAACTGTGCCTCTCATTCTCTCTCTTGCTGTGTCTTTCTTAGTTATGTGACGGGTATAACGATTTTACAATGCTGTACTGTGAGGCTACATGCCAGAGGAGATCCGTACAGCTACAAAGTGAAGACGACAGGAAGCTGCTCCATTATTCATAGCCAGAAGGATAAACATATGCTGCCATTTTTTTTACCTTTAGCAATTGCCTCTGTTGCAAGTGTTTTTTACACCTTTTGTGGTGGGGTTTGTGTGTATTTTGCCTTGAGGCATGTGGATGTAGCTAACACATTGGCAAAAGCTATTACTGGCCGGAAACTGCCTTCTTTTTTAGCATTGAAGTCTGCTCTTCACAACATGGCCCAATTATACTTAACTAGCATGTCTGTGAACCAGTTAGAGCAGCTACTTTCACTTGTTTAAAACTTGTTACTTTATTTCCGTGGCACATTTAACTCGGCTGTATTGACTGCAACTTGTTACAATGTTAGTTCATTGGTTAGCTGAGAGAGCTAATGGTTTAAACAGGTTTACTATTCTTTTTATGAACATAGACTGTATTTGTTCTTTCTATTTACAAAGCTGATGAAGAATTAGGATTATGCTTTAAGATTAATGCTTGATGAAGCCACATATAATTTAGTATTTCAGATGATCTTGCTATCTAGGAATGCTATTTCTCACAGATTAAACCCAATTGTTAAAACCAGGATGGTATTTCATACTAATATTCCCTCTGTGCTAGAGCTATGATGGTGTTATTTGTTAACTATTATTCTTTTAAATGAACTCTTTTCAAACCACTCGACATACTGGATCATTGAAACTGTGTGAGACTGTTCATTTTCTTGGGAAAGTAAAATATCAGTAGCTTTTCATTTATTTTCATAACCTGCTCCTCTTATGAATCAAATGTCATTACGGTTGTGATAGCTGAAGCTATACTATATATCAGCTGTAGCTGAACACAACCTGTGATGCAGGCACATGCTTTTCCATATGACAGGAATGGCACAGTGTAAGATGCTGCTTACCTTGGTGATGTGATGGAGGTTTACCTAAACCGTAGTAAGAACCTGTTGTGTGCACCGCCTCAATTAACCACCAACACTGTGGCTGTTGTTGCCTGATTGTTGACAGATATTAGCTGGCGGTTGGGGAAAAACACGGTGAGGACACTAATGATCTCAGCCCCATGGTACGCACAGAAAATAGACTTAATGCAGTGACGCAATAGCCGTCCATCTTCATCAGGATGAAGGGTAGAGAGACGGGCAGAAGAGAGAGAGAGAGAGAGAGAGAGAGGATAAGAGAGAAGTGCGTAAAGACTATGTAGCTTCTACAAGATGCCTGTGCACCAGAGGGCGAGATTTAGGATGTAATTTTACCATTGGTAATCCACACGCATGCAGCACTTTTATGCACACTGGCATGCACAACCGCACATACACAAACACACATGTTATCAGAGAAGTAGTGATCCAGTCGGCCATGTCTATTGATTTGGTTGGAGAAAGATCAGATTATTTTCAGGGGCGTGTACACATTGATATAATCAGGAATGCTTAATTGGAAATATTCATGCAGGACATTATTTAAATAATTCTCTGTTCATTAACATAAGTTCTCAGTAGTTTCCCTCACTGAGGGTGAGATTTAATTATTATTTTTGTAATAAACAACAATGTTCGCACGTGACATGTCATGTAGTGAAGGCAGTTTAAAGATTAAAGGTCAGATTCTGCAAAGACATTAAGTCCAGATGCCCTCTCCATGCAGTAACCTGTGGTCTCAGGTCAGTCCAACTGAAATTTAATTGCATCTTTTATGCATACATCTGTAAGCTCTGTAAATCGCTTGTCCTGTGTTCCCCTTTGAAAAAATTTAGAAACCATAAGGGAGAAATTATATATATATATATATTCATGATGGCGCCCCCTAGTTTTGCATGAATCCATCGGAATACCAGTAGTTTTCCGTCTACGTACCTGCAAATGTCACTTTGGTCTGGTTAGATGCTGGTGTGCTCCTTACTCTTCAATACCACCACCAACACGCTGTCTGTCCATGACATGTAGCTTCTGTCCAAGTTAGTTTAATTTTCCTCTCGTTCTTCTGCTGGGGCTCAGCCTGCAAGCTGTTGTCAATCACACACAGACAGCAACATGCCCCTCCAGCTGTTGAGAGGAAAAGGATTATTTCTGATATTTCCCCAAAGACCCTTTCCCCCCCCCTTTTTAAATTATAAAAAACTATAACAATACATTGAACTTAACACTGACATTATTTTTGACTGCAAAAAGGGATGACTAAATGTGATTTTAGTTTGACTTTAAGTAGTTTACTGTATTCTGTGAAGGTTATTCTCCACATGTTAAATGCCATGGCACACCAAAGAGAGGTAAAAAAAAAAAATCAAAGGAAAGCCTTATTATTGGTTGTTAAGAAAATGTCACTTAAGTTTACAGTAGGTGAGCAGATACTACTTTGCTTGAGGAAATAGTGACCTATAAAAAGCTCCTTTCCAGGAAGCGTATTGCACCAAAAGTCACAATTTTTATTGAGTCTGTTAATGCTGTCCTGCGCATTTGTATTTTCTCTTAACACTGGAGTAAAATGAATTGGTATTTAAAGACTAAACAAACACAAACCCCACCTTGGTAAATGTGTGTCCATATTAAGTGTATGGCAAAATGGCAGAGCTGGGTGAAATAGGTTAATAACATCGTGATGAAATTTATTATTGATTGACATTATTAATCACTGTTAGTTATGTTGTAGGCAAAAAATAATTAAAAGAATGCAAATTTAGCATCGAATTAAAAGGTTCTGGCTTAAGTGTCTGCATTACACTGCAACACTTTACAATGTGCTGGTTTGACCAGGACTAAGAAAATAATACAAACAAGCTGTCAATCAGAACATGTTCATGTTGCTTTCTTCCTTCTTCTCCAACATTTATAGAACTGTTCAAATGTTTCTTTATTCCCAAAACAAAAGACACATTGACATGAACTTCCTTTACTGACAATCTGTAGACAACATTTCTCGACGATCTCTGTGTCTCAGATTCCTCACTGGCTCACACACACACACACACACACACACACACACACACACACACACACACACACAAGTAGCACAAGAAAGTCTTATTACATGGCTGATCATTTTACAACATGAACCTCGTGTTTTGTCTCATGAAATAAACCCAACGTGTATCATGCTTCTGGTAAATGTGCCTCTGCAATATTGTAAAGGGTGTCTATGGGCAGAATTTTGCATTTGTGACAAAATTATCTCAAATAGATTGTAAATACTTTTTGTATTGTCTGGTCCTAGTTGGTATCAGATAGATACTGATGTCGTGATTGATTGAAAGCAGGAGTGGCTGAATAAGTATTTTCAGTAAGGAGAGTTACAGTGGATCACACTGAGTTGAAATAACAGGGAAAAAAGTCTCCCCTCAGCATGGAAAACTAACTGGTTCAGTACAGTCAGGACAGACTGCTCTGTCTAAGTGTGTCACCATGGCATGTCAGCAGCGTTTTGGAGAATTATATCCGACCTTTAAAGCCAAATTTACTCAAGTAAAGAGAGATTTAGTCCATAAATTCTGCCAATCATATTTTATTTAAAGATTAAAGGAAGTGTTATGACAAATTGGTTGGGTAGAAATGTTTTCCATGGTCTTCAATCTGGGGAGAGACACATGCAAATTAGATTGCATACATGACCCTTCAAACAGAAGGGACTACTCCAGTCAAAACAACGTTAACCTCTGTGTTACTGGTTCAAGGTGTCAGCTTTGTCAAAGCAGCAGCCAGACTCTTTAAAGACTGAAAAGATAAAATCAAATTCTCAGCAGCTTACCTAATAATTGCCTCCCAGGGACAATAAAAACCCCAGTGAATGGGCTGAATGTTGACATATAATTTTTGATTGCTGCAAAATCATGTTCTGATGTACTACCGCTCCTTTCTTTGCAGTGCTGTTTGGCCAGTTTGTGGTATTCCAGACTTTGACCAGTGATGTGGTCGAGATCTATGATGGATCCTCCACAGATTCAGCGCTTCTCTCCTCCATATATGGATCCCACTCAGGTAAAAACATAACTCTGAAACCCTTAATTTATTTATGCTACTAGCTCATTGGTATGAGCAGTTCTGTCAAGTACAGCATTTTGCACTGCAGGCAAGACAGCACATCCATCTCTCGGTTCAATTCAAATCAAATAACTATTTTTCCCAGACAAAATTACAAATCTAAAATCTTAGCTTTATGCTGCCATGGATAATGATTTTTCTTTTCCTTCTTACATTTCTGTAATGATGATATAATGAAACATGATGATGATACATAATACATTATGATTACAATTGAACAAACTCCTGAGGTCCCAATTAAAATAACAAAACCAGATGTTGTAGATTGTGTCAGACTGTGACACAATGTGAAAACATACAAATTAATCAGATCTGCTGCTTCCATTTATAACACTACTGCAGATAAGACACAAACAACTACCTGTTACACAGAACTGAAACAATATTTTCCTTCTTTTTCCAGATTAATTTACAGTTAATAAGGTCATGCAGAGCTTATGTTCATAATGTGTCAATTATGTGTTACTTTGTCTACATGTTATCTGTGGAAACAGCATCATCTAAAAGAGTTGATAATGTCTCCTTTTGATTTTGTTATTTAGGCGAGACACTCCCTTTGAGTTCAGGAAACAAGATAATACTCAAGTTTACCACAAATGGAACAGATACAGCCAAAGGATTTCATTTTGTTTACCAAGGTAAGGGTGTTTTTCTGATACGTTTCCAGAATTGTGATGTGGAAACTTATTTGGTGCATTGAGTCCATTTACTTGCTTTTGAAAAAAGACACTTTAGCCTTGCACTCATCACGTATAGGGCTGTTCAGCTGAGAACCATTGGCTGTGCTGGGCATGGCTGAGCGGAGCAGGATGATGTGGAATCAAACAGCCTATCCTGGCACAGCAGAAGAGAGTGACTAATGACGTGCAAGGAGATCCACAAGGGCTTTGCCATTTCTCTCTGCCTCCTTTGTCATGCCATCTCTCCTCCCTGTTGTCTTTTTGCCTACCACACCCACCCACCACTCTTTCTTCCTCTCATGCTCGCTTCCTCCTCTCTTATCCCTAGCCGTCCCCCGGACAAGCGCCACTCAATGTAGCTCGGTCCCTGAGCCCCGGTTTGGGAAGCGGATAGGGAACGATTTTGGCATCGGTATGGTGGTACTGTTTGAATGCAATCCAGGCTACACGCTGCACGGCTCCAACGCCATCAGGTGTGAGGCCGTGCCCAATGCCCTGGCCCAGTGGAACGGCACTGTGCCCACATGTGTTGGTAAGCGTCCTCACCCTCCAACCCTCACCTCACCCCCTGCATGCGCACATACACACACACACACACACACACACAGATCCAAAAAGATGAAGCAGGTGCACAAAAGCGGTTGGTCATTACTTATCCTAATGTCTGTCACCCGTTGCAAAGCATCCGCCTATCTCTGGTCTTGATAGTTCAGACAGGAAGAAAGAGGCAAGGACAAACACAACAAAGTGTCACATAAATATTCTGCCCAGACAAGGGATTTTGGTTCCCGTGTCTTGCCAGACTAATGGGAAAATAAATAGCAGTGTAAAATGAATATGTCCAACAGCAACACCCACTTTGGGTGACTTTCTCTGTGTATCTCTAATGCACTTCATATTTTTGGTTTATTATTATTTAACAGTTTCAGTTCAACACAACAGACCTGCAATAGAACGTGTTTCTAATACATATGTAAATGGAGGTATACAAAACATTAGAAACACAGAAATGATTTATGGATGTAATAATACATTATAATGCATCATAAAAGTTTACTCTCATGATGCATTATGCAGGCATTGTAATGCTATATATCATACTTTTATACACTGAGGTACCAGTTTTTCTCAGGTTCACTGTCCCATCTGAAATTATGTGTACAATACCCAGAAATATAGCGGAACTTTGTGAAGCTAAGCGTCGTACTATACACTTTACAAGGTTAAAGTGGCTATAGACGTTATTTTTACAATAACAATGTATCAAATGAGTGATAATGTCAAAACAATGTGAAAGGCATCGCTGGTAGTGACAGTGAATTATCACCAGAATCTGCAGCTCCGTCGACTTTACGTTGCTTTATTTATCTGTCCAGCCACATTTTTTTGTTTTGGACCGCAGCAGGTTGCTGATTTCAGTGAAAACTCTCTATAAACCCAGTGTACACTACCAGCTCAGCACCAAACTGACTGACACATTCAGAGACTACATTAGCAGGTGAACATAGTGGAGCATTGAGCAGGTAAAAAGACAGATGTTTCCCTCAGGAGTTGGTAGAGAAAAAAAACAGAGCTAAAGAGAGTGGGTGTTGAACTTTTGCCAGGTGGCCAGAAACACAACTCCAAATGAAGGATAATGTTGTTCCGTAGGTGCTGAATGTGTAGATTAGCAACTGATTGCTAACAAGTTCACCATATCAACTTAAAATGTGATGACATGTCAATGTTGTGTTCACAAATTGTTTCTGCTGCCCCCAGTGGCCAAAAACATCTGAAAATGCATATACTGTATATGTATCCCAATCACTTACAATTGCTCTATCCATTTCCTTAATATGTATTAACCATATACCTGCATAGATATGCATAGACCTAAACACACCCCACTTTTGTACACATGACCAGATTTACATGCATTGTCTACACACGCTTTTACCCAAACATGTCAACATGCAGAAAGACATGCTCTCAAAGACACCCACATGTCTTCCATGGGAAGATAAAGAAGTATAGATGAAGTTGGGAGAAACACATTGAAGTCAGGCCTTGTGCCAGCTAACAAATAACCCTAGACGTTGTGTGCGGGAGATTTCAAGCCAGGGTTCATCCGAGTTTACTGCCAAGTGGTAAGGGAATAGCAGTGGCACGCGCAGTTCCATTTTAAACACAGTGATTTTTATCTGGAGATTGAATCTGGCTGCAGCATCTCCCCCAGCGGCAGTGTACTCGTCCAGAATAATGGATACAGTTTCATGGAAGCTTCAACAAAAACACTATGCTCAATTACTCAAGCCCTCTTTATAGGATATGATGGCATCAGACACCGCTCTCCTGTGAGGTACCTGTGTTTCAGAAGATACATTTCCAACTTCTTGTCCAGCTGTGATTGACCCGGCTCGTCATGCAACACTTGTTTCGCTTTCCATTTCACAAATACAAAGCCGCTGAATTAAGGCTTTGCTGTTGAGTTGCGCCAGCACAACGTTCTTTCGTGATTTAATTACCCTCGGCTGAATGGATGCATAATGTTTGGGTGGCCTCTGTTGAATTTTATGGAAATAGTTGACTTGAGTAAATAGATGTTTTGTTTCCAGATGGAGTTTGACTTAAAGTACTTAAAGCGAGCTTTTGAAAATGAAAGTAATGCAGATGATCTCTCAGTTTTTCAGTGTTGTGTGTAAATGGTGGAATCTGTTTCAACATCTGCTTGTATCATTATTAGATTGTGGAAATGAACCAGGGTCTTTTACAGGTTACGGTAAAAGTAAAGTGTAGGTAAAAATTGATAGATGAGCTTGATTTTCTGTTCCCTGCACAACTGAGAGAAAGGCAGCTGAATCTCACAAACTAAATCACTTCTGATTGTAGAAAATCATGACTGCCCAAAATTACATAAGATCAAAGATAGCCATGATTCATACTGAGTATGCCCACACCATGGAATTGACTGTTCACTGTTTTTCGAAGGTGTCAACAAGTAAACAGTGTCACACCAAGCTTGTTTTTAAACAGTGGGTTCTTGTTTTGAAATAGCCTCCCAAGACCAAGACCAATTAAAGTGTCTCAGTCTGGGGGTGTGTGGTAAGGCCGGGCCAGAGTTCCTCTCTGGAGCAAGATGAGCTGCTACTTTTAGTTTAGTTTTGAGTTTACTGAGGTTTCTGTAATGAAAGTGGAAATTACTGCCAGTTTGACTAACAGTGTATTTTTAGCATCTCTTCAAGCGGTACAAATTCTAAAGCAACATATTTAATTTAGATTAAAAAACGAAAAGTCCCACCACCCACCCCTCCAAACCGTTAAGACCACATACAAAAAGCAATTTGTATTTTGTAAACAGTTTTTTGTCATTATCCTGTGTTGATGTTCTATTTTGCTCACTGTAAGTATTATCCATAATGACTTTGACCAACTGGCTAATATTGGTAATTTATTTTAGCCTCCAAAAAACACAATTTTGCCCTGAGAATGGGAGCCACAACATTTTCTCAACATTCAATTCTAATCAAACTGTCCTGTGCAATTTTGGGAGAGCTTTGAGAGAGTTTTTCATAGTTGTCTTCACTGTAGCCTTGAAATATTGGCAGTGTTGTTCGATTTGGTGCTTAATTATACAAAGAAAACAAGTTTGCATTTAGAGTGGAGAGTTAAACCCTAATGCTTATTATAAAGAGAAAGCGAAGATAACAGAGACATTAGAAGATATGATTGCTGTATATTAGTTTACATAGTTTTTGCCTGCATAATTTACATTTGAAATTTAATTAATATAAATATAACATTTGTAAGATTTATGTATGCTAAAAACAAAGAAGTATAAGAAACATTTTACGGATATATACTTGAAATATTACATTAAAGTAGTGCATGTGAAACACATTATGTGCAGATAGGTTTTTGATATCTTGATTAAAACACTTGTAATTAAACGTTGCTGTGTATTCCCTGCATATCATAGAGGGCTAAATGGTGTCTCATAATGTGTGCAGTCCCCACGCTCTGACATATGAGCCTGCCACTGATTGAGATGGGTGTAGAGCCTCCATGCTTTTATGAGTGTCATGATTTCCAATCTTGCTCGACCAATTACATTAACTGACAGCTCAGGGGACTCAAAGGAGCTGTTAAGTTATACTGAAATACTGGGTCTTTCCCTGGAATAGGTCTGTTGCTTGTTCAAAATGGTGGTCTCATGCTGGAAGAATTGAAGTAAAACAGAGCAGCCCTTTATTTTGTTATTCTTAAAGAAAAATGTTATTTCTCAGACCTTTGTTTCAGCATTGAAGGTTGGAACTAATGAAGATCTGATGATGAATAGCATAATTATTATGTGTACTACTATGTTCTGCCCTTAATTTTGTATAAAGGAGATCTTGGAGAGACAGCAGGAAATTATTAAATAGAATACTAGGTTACCGACAATGATAGTCTAGTCACTCAGTCATTAACTTTTTTATTTAGTGTATAGGCACTTCATACCTTCAAGTAGCCCTTAGCCGGTGTCCACAGGATATGACACTCTGACTATAGTACTAGTACAGAGTCCAGACATTGACCTTCATTTTTCATTTGCAGAGCAGACTTCAAAACAATTACATGAGCTGTTCTCCTTCAGTCTTGACGCAGGAGTTAATCGATTTCAACACTGAATAGTGGACATGTGTCATGCGTTGGCTGAAGATGACATTACTGTGGTGGTGATTATATGAAAGTGTGATTGCTGTAACGTACAGTATAGAAATCATTTTCTCTAATGTGTCACTGGGAAGAAAAGGAACAGGGTTCTTTGTGATAAGTAGCATATTTCTTTTTTCTCTTGTTTTCTGTGTCTCCCCTTGTCTTTCACATCGAACCCTCCAGTTGCTCATGGATATCGAAAACATTATCATTGACCTGTACAGGGTAAACCCTTGCTCTTGACAAATACCAGCTGGCTCTTCATTGTGAGAACGCATTGTAGTACTCTGCTAAACATCTGATGGACCTCATCAGCCCTGAGTGACAGCTTTGTTCATGGTCCTATAGGAAAACTGTCACATACAAATGCTAGCTAACCTTGAACATCAGAGGACTGAAAAAACAGTTAATTGGTTGGGTGTAAAAGTGATAAAGGTCCATTGTTTCTCTGACCTGCAGTTTAATCTAAGGATTGTTTCTGCATCAGGAGTGAAGTGAGAAAAGGAACAAAGGAGATCATGCATTTTTGTCACTGGGCTTGGATACAGACTTTTATACAGCTTCTTTTTGTAGAAAACAGGATGTCATTAATGTTGAAACACATATACTGGCTTAACAGATGTATGACACGCTCCAGCTGGTGACAGCAGATCTCAACAGAGCAAAGCAGCAAAGTAAAAGCAAAAACACTTGACTTCTCTTCTTGTGATCTCATCAGTTTAATAGGTCATTGCTTCTCTCTGTATTAGCCAGCAGAACTACATTTCAGTAGAAAGCAAATGCATTTTGTTCTGTGTTTTGTTGTGTGTAATAATCCAAAGGATTCTGGTCTTCAAGGCTGGGTTACCACAATCCTTAATGGACAAAAAGTGGAGCCAAACACTGTGTAGAACGTCACTGGCCGGATACAAGGCCAATTGGCACCCATCTGAAAAGCAATAAAGAAATTGCAGCTGTTATTGCCCTTTTTTCATTTTGATTTTTACTCTTCAAATATATCACAGTGCTTGACAATGTCAGCATAACCTGGCCAGTGACACAAATTCAACATTCATCTGAGCGCTGAGAGGCTTGATAAATATGTTACTTGTGGCACTGGTTGAAACATGGTGCGCTTAGAGAGGAATAGCAAAGATGTGATTTTGTGTGGCCTGCGAGAGATAAAATTACACATCAGGGTTGAACTGTTTACGTCTGCGGGGAGCGAGAGGCGAGTTTGTGCTGCCACACAAAGCTCCACTGAGTAATAAATGACAGTGATTTCATGTGGACAAGGATGCATGTTCTGGTTCAAAACTGTCATAAAATAAAGCACATTTACATTACATACCTTAAGTAGAACCTGTCATTGTCATGGCTGGCTTTATTATGACACCAATCTTTTCTTGGTCCATAGAATTATATCACATAAAGTGATTTTACAGATGCTTATTTAAAATCCATGTATTAGTGGTCATTTATACTAGTTGGAATGATGCTTTTAAATGCTCGACATTTTGGTACTTTCCCACTGTGACCCCTGCCCACTCCTGGCTCTGCAGGTGTGTGTGTGTGTGTGTGTGTGTGTGTGTGTGTGTGTGTGTGTGTGTGTGTGTGTGTGTGTGTGTGTGTGTGTGTGTGTGTGTGTGTGTGTGTGTGTGTGTGTAGACTTCACATCTTTCAGCCTGAATTTTTGTCGTGACTGACTCTTTTTTCTCTCTCTTTCTCAATCGGCTATCCTTTGTCTAGTTCCCTGCGGCGGGGTGTTAACTGACCGCAGAGGCACTATCCTCTCTCCTGGATACCCAGAGCCGTATGCCAACTATCTGAACTGTGCCTGGAAAATCTCTGTTCCTGAGGGAGCCGGCATCCAAGTGAGAGGACACAGATGCAGATCTTATTAGTGTAATGTTTGATGAGAGATTAAAAGATTTTTTGGGTGGATTAATTTTTATACTTTTTTATATCCGGCCAGCCATTTTGCTGCTCAATTACATTTGTTTTCTGTGTTTTGTATTTGTGTGTTTTTCGTGCTGTCTTTTTTACGTATGTATTAAGGCATCTTTCTCTTTCAGATTCAAGTTGTGACCTTCGCCACAGAACACAACTGGGACTCACTGGATTTTTTTGATGGGGTTGATGGCAATGCTCCAAGGCTTGGTAGCTACTCAGGTAAAACTGATACAACTGAATTTTAGTTGTCAGCTCCCCTTTCAATTTCAATCAGACATCACAGGGGCCCAGCAGCAGACAGATGTGGTGATGGAGCTGATGACATTTGGCATGTCCTTTTGAGAATGCTGTCTAAAAACCAGTTAAAGTCAAAGAAGAAAAAATATCCCTCCTCCTTCGCACAATGTTCCTATCCCTGCATTTGAGATCTTCATAATGTAGCTCTTGTTTCAGTCTGGAATTTTGCAAATGTAGTGTTGCCTTAGGGCACACGCTAATGAGAATGGTGCTCTTGCCACATGGTAACCTCCTAGAAACAGGCCATCACATTATTTCACATGCTGAATCCTAGTATAAGTGGGACTGGTGTTGCATAATGACTTCTGCCTCTATATCGGCTATCAGTTTTATGAGACTAGGTGTCAAAGTGGTGGATATCTCATTTTGGAACAAAACTCTAAGTATTGTAATAGCTCCACAGTACAGCTGTCACTGTGCAGGACAGCGTGCGGTGTGAAAAGGCTAAGGCAGTTTAAATGGCTAGCAGTCAATTTTATCTTGGGCTAGTGATGAAGGTGATTATGAATATATGTAAAAGTCTTCATGCACATTGCAGAAGACATACGCCTGGAATAGAGATAATGACCCCAGACCTCAGTGTTGCCACACATACAGAATATTCTGCAGTGCAAATTCAGAATTATAGACAATGTTAGTGCTCACTGGTTTCATTTTCTTCTCTGACTGAAGGTCCAGGAAGTGTGTTAAACATTATTTACACCTTAAAATGTATAACAGAGACAGCATGTGTGATCCATGTATTTCAACGATCATTGTTCTTGAAAATGTTTAAGTAGAGACCTTAGTAAATAGAATGTTGTCACTGTGTATATCATGTTACTGTCTCTTCCCAAAAATTCTGAGAATTTGGTTGCTGGCTTGAAATTATGATCTGTATATCGTTGCATATCATTGGCTATTGTAATGCTTTCTTTTCTGGTTGATCCAAAAAGCCTTACATAAACTGCAGATTATCCAAAAGACAGTGTGTTTTCTGACGTAGGACTCTTGGTTTGCTATTTTATTTCTTAATGTGAGTGATTGTCTGTGATTTATTGTATTATGTGGGGCACTCTGCTTATTTTTGTTTTTTGCACCATAATTGAGCTTGTACTTGCTGATATACTCAGCAACTCTCATTTAGCAAGGTTATGGAGGTGAAATGGCAGCTGCTGAAAGCCACAGTGTCCAGACTCTTATCAAAGTTTGGCTCTGGTTAAAATGAAGAAGTGGAATCCACATAATGGTTTAACAAAACTCCAGCAGAATATGGACTAGACATGGTCTTAACTGTCTTCTGTATGTTGTATAATACAGGTACAACAATTCCCCAACTGCTGAACAGCACGTCCAACAACCTGCACTTGACCTTCCAGTCTGACATCAGTGTGTCTGCCGCTGGCTTCCACCTGGAGTACACAGGTATGAGGAGAGACGGCTTGTCTGCCCGACTGTCACTTTGTCTGTTGTCAGTTTGTTTCTATGTGTCCATCTGCCACGGGCTTCCAGCTGCTGCACAGGGGTATAAGAAATAAGAGGGGCTGCTGGTCTGGGTGCCATGGTTGGACATGGAAAGAAAGAGTATGATGGAGTGAGTGAGTGGGAAGTTTTTTCCACTTCTGTATCTCTTCTAATCTTCCAGTCTTTGTATGTGCTTTTCTGGCATTCTGGCAAGGTACTCCCCAATGGTGTCGTTTTTTTTAGTCCTCCCATTCCCTCAAATGACTGGACTCACATCCTATTTCATTTAGGGGCTTAATTTGCTCTTTTCTCATTGGGCTATTCACTTAGGGGCATATTTGCTGAGGGGCATGCTAAACATTTTCCATGCACTAAAATTTAAGTTTGAGTGTAGCTGGCCCCAGTGGAGCCACTGATTTACAAAGTGCTCCCATTCAAAAATTGTGTAAATGAAAATAGGGGTGCTGATCTGCAGGTGATGCATGGCTCTTCTGCAGATATTTAATAATACAATCCTTCGAGACCAATTTCCCCATCGTTATTTACATCTCAGGCACTTCTCCTTTGTCTCTTTTAATGTCAGGGTAATTTTCCAGTCTCTCTAAGGTTAGATGGATTTTAAGTTGGGACTTTCTGTCTCCTCCTCACATTTGCCTTTCTGCTAGTTTGTTACTTACCACTCACTCGCAATTTTCTTACTAATATATGTGGATATGGGAGACCCATTTTCAGTGACAGGGCAGTGAAAAAGCATGACCACTATGAAAGTAAGAGTGGAGACGTCATGAACTCTATAATGTTACGATTCAGTAAAGTGGGAGGATGTGGATGGCACAAAGGGAGGAAAGAAAGGCTGTGATAAGAGTCCTGCTAACAATGCCAACTTTTAGATCCCATACACAACACAACTAAAGAATATGTTAAGTAAAATCAGTTCCCACACAATCTAACAGTCCCCAGAAAAGTGTTGGAAAAACAAAAGAAGCATGAAAGAACATTTCTGTCACTGAATCTGTCCTCGCTGTCAGCTGTGTCAGTCCGCGAGCATCATACCACTGTTGAGAACGACTTCACAGTCATGTCTCTCGCAGTCAGTCCTTCGTTTCCACAACACCCTCCTCGTGCTTGCAACCACTCCGTAGCTGTGTCTCTCTGTGGGCTATTTCCTCTCTGCAGTAACCCCTCCCCCACCATCGCTACCTACTGCTGAGAATCACTTCAGTGCCATGTCTCGCAGTCAGCTCTTTCCTCTATGTCTGTCTCACACTTTGCTACTGCTGCCCTGGAGAAGTGTAATCCCAGATGCTTTGTGTAAACTAGGCTCCAGTCAAAGTCCTTTCTACTTTTCCTGTTGCTAGTCATATGTCTTAGCTTGCCTGCCATATGGTTCTACTGTCTGCCTTTTGGCAAACATTTGTGTATGTGTGATCAAGCCATGCTGCTTCTCTATGGAAGTACTCATGATGTATTTTTGTTTTTGTGGTCTGTTGTTTCCCATTTTGTGATGATCTAGTCTACTGCTTATAGCAGAGTTGAGTTTCTGATTTATTCGGTCAAATTACGAGCAAACCTCTATTCTGTCCTCTAGTTGGTTGTATCTTTGTATCGGCCTGAACCACCCATTTATTTTCTACCCACAAATTAATGCTCTGGATGTTCAGTACAGTGGGAAGAAAAAGGCAAGAGGGATTGGCAGAGACCCAGCCAGTCAACCATCTGTTTTAACATGTTTCCTTTGGGTGATTGTTGCAGCCCATTGAGAACAGTCATCCTGTATACCACCAATCATTACAACTTCTTAAGAGCCAACCGTTTAACCAGCTCTCCTAAGGCAGACGGTATGCTATGGTTGAAAACAAAATTGGCATGTTCTCACAGGCAATATGGCAGTTTGCATCCTAAATAAAGTCCCACACTGGGCTTCAATTGCTACAGAGTCTGCAGAAGCCTATATTATTTCCACATGAGCTACATGGAGCGACTGTCACAACAACCTAGGCAACTTGGAAAGAAATTCATCCTCTGAATCAGCCCCAAGATCTGTCGATACATTTCTTACTCCATTTGTAATTTCAGTCACACCGCTCATAGGACATCATGGCCCTGCATATGGTAATTGCGGTTTTCTATAAATGCTAAGCTTATTACAGATAATCTTTTTGATAAGTATCTGCACTTATTCACTTTTCAACTAGATTATTAGCATATGTATCATGGCTAAATGATTAAAGACCAAGAGAACCAATCACCTGGTCAGTACTCATACTTGATTACTTTGAACTTGTAATCAAGTTTAGCATATTCTCACTACACTTGCTTCTCCAGCAGTAAACCAGTTGCAGGATCGTATCCTACAATACAATTAAATGTAAAATGACTATGCTGTGGGCTCTCTGTGTCAGTCAGTATCTACTATGCAACGCTTATGCCTCTTATTTTATTGCAAAGCCACCAGAAGAGTCACTTTGATCGGGATGCAAGTCTCTATTTGCGCTGGGAACTGTTTTTTAGGCTCAGCTTGTGCCAGGGTGGGAGGCACAGGGGAAGACGTGTTTTTGCACATCAAAAGGCAGAGTGCAATTTTGGTACTCTTTTTGTCATGAAAAAAATATTTCTCTGTAATTTCTGCCTGCTCAGACCACATCTTTTCACAAGGGCAAGCAATTTTTGTGGCTTTAGTTGGCAGAGGTGTGCACTTGTACATTTTTCCATCTAGCACAGATGGAAATGCAAACCAAAGTACAATTTTTAATGTGTTAATGGCAGAGTCATTCTTACTGATAATACCACCCACAGCTGTAGAATGTATATGGCCCTTCCCATTCAGTCGAGTAAATGCTTGTAGACATGAGCAACAGGAGAATATGTGTGTTTCAATTCCAGTGTCTATTTCATGGAATCTGTTGTACGTAATTATGAACAGGTTCAATAATGAGTGCATCTGTGTTTTTGAGCACACTAAGCACCAGACTGTAAGCTAGGAGCACAGCAGGCATCCTCACTAGACTGGTTGTTTTTTTTGTCTTTTTTTATGAAGGGAGAAAAAAGACAATTATATTGATGGTCAGCATAAAGAGGAAGATACTAATGATGTGACATTTGTAATGAGAACATCACAATTAATATTTTGATAATTAATGTAGAGATAATGGTGATCTTGGTACAAAATTCAAAGTACATGACTGAGACAGAAACGTATTCTTTGCTCTACTCCGCTCCTCCCCACTTTGCGTATGCCACCATCCTCCTCTTCCTTATCTTAAACTCTCAGTTGCCTGTGCTGTTGACAGTGTATAACCACAGAACTATCTTTAGTAAGCTTGAACCTTTAGTGTGCTGTTGTATTTGTGTGTACCCTTACAAAGAGATCTCTTTTCCACTCAGTAAACTATTCCCTCTTGTGTGACCTGAATGTTTTGCTTCTGCATCTGCCAAGTAGCTTTCATTATCTTGGTATATTACTAAACACTTGGTGTTTTATTCACAGGTCCAATTTTAAATTTTAAATTTTAAATTAAATTTATGTAAATTCACATATTAAATTGAAAACAGGAGTAGATAAATCTGTCAGCTACACTCAGATATTAATTGGTGACACACACTACTGAGATTTTATTGGCCAGGCATCCTGTTGAAAATATCAAACACGTTTGATAAGGACGGGACTCCCTCCAGACACCGTTGCACACTCAGGAACAGTGGGTGTCAACCTTCTCACAGCAGGGTGATAACTGTCCTTGCCAAAATGTGCATTCTGACAGTTTGACTGGAGCCCATCTGGAGTGCAACGGGAATCAGTGCCGTCTGTTAGTATGCACCCACTCTTAACCTGACCAGAGCGCAAAGGTCTATTTGTGCCCAGTTAAGGTCTGGCACACTGCCTTTGGCTGTGTAAAATGGACTCCTGCTTTGACTGTTTGATATGACTGATAAATGGAGGCTTTAATATAAGCTGAGCAACAAAGTGTTGTACTTGTTGAATGATTCAAGTTTATTTCTGGTATGCTACTTGTGACACGAATGTATGGATACACTTTTACACCTGTTCCTGTATATAATGCTAGCAGTTGCCAGCACATCCTGTATAACAATATTCCACCAATCCTATATTATTATAAATTTTTAATCTTTGAACAACTATTGAAGTAAATGAGAATCCACTGCTTTATGAAACTAGTTTTACAGAACACTGCAAGGGGACGGCTGACTGTTCTGTAGAGTTTGGACATATTATGATCATTTCATGAAACTATTAAATTTGTAGCTGCATCGTGCTTTGATGTCAAACTTACCTTATGGCAACATTTCACTGCAAACACTGCTTTCATGAATTGCGTCACCAAATCTCCTTGAAATCAATTAAAAATTTCAAAGTAATACTTTTATTTAAACCCACATATGACAACACTTAACAGCTTCAAAGAATCCTCCCACTCCCCCTGTACAGCAGCTCTTCTTTAGTTGTTGTATCGGTGGCTGCTCTTATATTGCTTCCTCCTCTGCGTCTCGTAGGTTACTATCTCCTCCCACTCGAATATCCTCTCTAACTTTCACTAGATGCTGAGTGGAGTGGCCACTCCTGCCATTCAGCACTCTCAAGACTTGCCTATAAATTGTTCTGAATCTTTTGTGGCCATTTCTGCCGTCATGTTTACATTTATCCACCCACCTACTTGTTTGAACCTGGTAACTCTTTGAATGGGCTTAGTCGTATTTTTCTTTTTCGAGTGGTGTGTGTACGTGTTATCTTTGCCTACACATAGGTGGGGATAAATTGGTCTCTTTTTTTGTTGCTGTATTTGTATATCCACCACTGCCTCTCATCCTACAGCCTGCTCACTAATTATGCGCAGGTGAAAACTCCTGTATGAATGTATATGTGCTTTTGAAGTTATTACAACAGACCCCCTTCTTTAATTTCTTACATATTACTGGTGCAGCAGCCAATTTTAATAGTTTTATGCTTCCAAAAAAGCATTCAAACAACCTATTGACAGATGACTTTTGTCAGTTGAAACTTACTTTTCCCCCTGTGAATATAGCTTAAATTTACCTCACATATCCTACATCATACTAATATAGCCCAAAGCTTGGATCACCATTACTTTTAAGACATTAAAAACACAATACCAGGCCTCTCAGTACCTGGCAAGTGGCACTGTAATCACTTTGTTCCCATGGAGCGCAATGCTTCTCTCTGTCAAGTAATACTTCTGGGATTGCTTTGTAATTTCACAGTGATTGCTTCAGATCACAGTCAGAAGGATTTTGCTATTACAGCCACCAGTAGAATAGCTCCTGGCTTGTCCCAGTTTGTAAATGTTATGAGGGGGAAGAAAAAAACCCCCAGACATACTCAATTATTATGCAATTACAAATACATTAAAATGAGGCACTGTGTAATTGCATGTTAAAGCGTTTGGTTTTAATGTAATTATTCCCTTTTCTCCATAGGTATTGTGGGATTGAATTTAAATGTCTAAATGTTACAATGAATGATCAACAATGAAACAATATCAAGGCAGTTGCAGATTTTGATTCTACCCATATTGTGCAGAAGAATGATTGCTGTCCACACTTGTGTGTTGTGACTCTGTCCTAAGCAATAGGTTTGGATTCGTGCCCAGAGCCGCTGCCTCCCAGTAACGGCCAAAAAGTGGGCGACCGCTACACTGTGGGTGACATGGTGTCCTTCCAGTGCGATCAAGGCTTCTCATTACAGGTAGGTGAAAGCATGCAATGCTGGTAAAGCAGATATCCAGCTTTCTTATGGTTAAGATAAGTGAATCATATCTACCTGCCTGACAAGTTCAAGCGGATACCCCAAAGGATGAGTCTGTGAAGGCAGCTTTACTAAGTACTTTTTGTGTGTGTGAGTGGAAGAGTCAGTGCAGGAAAGAAATGTGTGAATGTAGTGTGGGGTAGCATGTGTCCATGTATTTATGCCTGCATATTTATTTGCGTGTGTGTGTGTACTTGCATGCTTCTCTGCGTGGATGTTCGTGTGAGTGTGTTTGTGTATGTCTGTTACAAAGCAGCTTTAACTCCCTCCAATCCTCCTCGAGTACATACTGTAGCTGTGGCGTTTTGAGCTGTAGAACCCTCCAACGCCACGGGCGATGGATTGTGTTAACAGTTGCCTCACTAATCCCACACCGATTTTTCTTCCTGGCTCGGGCATTCACTTCTTTTCACATTCTCTCTGGACCAACCAGCAACTTCTTACATACATCTTCAGGCTGAGTGTCTGAACACCAGAAATAGACTAGAGGCCATTGTAGAAACAAAAGCACAAGTATGGCTGAGTCTTTTGAGTTCAGGTCTATGTGTGTTGTAGAAATGTGCATACACGCCCATGCTTTGGTAGATGTCTGTTTTCAAGTTTGGCATAAGTGTACATGCTGGCTGGAGAATGTACATGTATGTATGCATTTTACAAGCATCTTGGCTGCAGGGAACTTCCAGACTGCACTACATTCGGAATGGATTAAAACAACAGTGCTATGAATATTTTACAAAGGATTAACCTTTACTATCTATCACTTTTAGATTATTTTTGTATCTAACAGAAAACAAGTCTGAAAGCAGGATGTTTGTCTTTGCTTGTTCTCTCAGGCTGTAACACACCTCTCTGTAGTCAGACCCCAGGTGGTACTCTTGCTGCCCAACTAACAGCAAGAGGTCTCTCTCCTGCTCTTGATACCGTCAAATATTTACACACGAGACTTTGAGAAGAGGATTTTGAGAAATCCAAAAATCTGACTGTTAACTAACTCCAAAGATCCACAGGGCAGAGATAAAATCAGTTGTAAGCACCTGTCAGTTTGATCTCTTGGTGTTCCTTTTCTTTCTTTTGGAGGTGATAAATTTATTGTTTTTGTCTGTTTTCCTGAACAGGGTAATGCATATATTACCTGCATGCCTGGTCCCGTCAGAAGGTGGAATTACCCCGTACCTCTGTGTTTAGGTAATGTATTATTTTATACAGTCTGACATTGCCAGCGTACATGGTTTCAATGAGGTGAAATTGCAGACAACAAAACCATATTTGTTGCCTCAAACACAGTCTCACAGACTTTCTTTTGTCATTTGCCATTCACCTTTTCTCCCTTTTCTTTATTTATCTTTTCTACTCCCTTACCAATACTTTTCTCATACACAGCCACAATAGATCAATGGCATCACAGAGGATCTTGTATTAGGGCAACAATTTCATTGTAAGATCGGGGGAGGGGGTGATGGGTGGGCGTGGAGAGCTTGGAGGGTGGGGATTATGAATTTTCTGCTTTCCCCTTCAGTTGAAAATCCATATGGCTTAGCACCATCTCCGTGTGTCATTTGATTTCTGATGCCCCTGATGAGAGTCTCTAGTCTCCCCTGACACTTCCTCTGATGTTGATTGCCACACTGATAGATTCCAGAGATTACTAAGGAAGCGCTCCACTTTCTGTTTTGACACTTCACTGTTCTGTTGCCCCCAATTACACATGTACACAAACACACTCACACACACACACTGGTGTGAACACACCCTTACAGTGTACAAGACAAAAATGCATGCTTGCACATGCACTCACTGCACTCTTCATGTAAATGTTCAGTCCCTGTGGTCTACGCAGTTCACTGTAGACATAAATCCTAGCTTTACTGTTGACAGGCCCGGTCTTGGACATGTGCGTTTGCTCGTTAGCTCCACTCCTCGCTCGTTTACAGTACATGCGCGCACCCCAACACCCCAGGATCTGTAGTCACTGTGTTGCTGATAAACTCACATCAAAGTGGTTGCATGCCCCTGAACAAACAGTATAACATCCTCATAAGTGCCTCTCCTCTCCTCTTGTCTTTCATTTAATACACAAACAGGTCAAGCTGGTTTCCCCTACCAGCAGCACAATTAAACCCAAGATAGTCTCATCTCATTCTGGCCTTGGTTGATAGTCCCCAAAGAAATGGCAGCAATACCCCTTGTGATTCCAACCATTTCCCACATAAATAGGCCTGTCGAGGTTGGGATGGGAAAAAGAGGAATGATTTAACTACAAGTTTACATTGATGCCTCTGGTGGCTGTAATTGCATTATACCTGGGTGTTTGTGTAAGACAAAGGTATGTGCCACAGGCGAGGGGGATGATGGTAACCTTCACAGCAAGCTGAAGTGTTCTTTAATGCACAGTCAAAGAGAGGTGGGGTGTTGCAGGGGGAGGGTGAAGTAATCACAGCCACCGCTGAGCAAAACTGTGGTGCTGTATTGAATATTGACTCCCTCATTTATTTTAATTTAAAGCACCACCAAACAAGGGATGTGCCTGAGTCTGTTATCTTTTCACGGATGCCCTTATGGAGCATAATCCACACAGTCAAGCAGAGATGTACATGCACAAGTCACAGACATGCTCAAACACAGACATAAACCCCCCCCACCTAATTCTAAGCTCATAAAGCACACTCGCAGCACTTCATTTTCTCTCTCGCCCACAAAACTTCGTAGTCTGCATACAAACACGAGCATATAAAACTCATGCTTATGAGCACATGCAGAAAACGCACCCATAAACAGCACTGCTACTTTTCCTCCTTTTTGTACACATACACAGCAATTATGCACGTACTGTCTGAAACCCCCAAAGACACAATGTGCTTTGCCCTCCCTCCATATTCACCTCCTTAGTCATTGTTTTTCTTTGTTTTCCCATTGAGCCGTTCTGTGGAGAAGTGACATGTTCTTTCTCCTTGGTTGGTCCCCCTCAGCTCAGTGTGGTGGCTCCATGACAGACTTCAGCGGCGTCATCCTCAGCCCAGGCTTTCCAGGGAATTACCAGAGCAGCCTGGACTGCAGCTGGAGAGTTCAACTCCCTATTGGCTTCGGTCTGTCATCCCCCCTCTGTCATTCCTTTCTTCTTCTCCTCTCCTCTCCTATCTCTTTTTCTTTTTTGTTCTGCTATCTCTGATGTCTTCTCTGCTTATCGTTCTGTTTACTCCTCTCTGTCTCTCCTATGCTATGCTTATTGTGTTCAAAAAGAACATGCTAGTTTTATGTGTGCTTTTAACATTTTAAATTTGAAGTAACCTCCTTCTGCAGTACCTGTAAGGAGCATACACATTCACTCACTTTGACTTATTCTTGAGTTTGTCTCCTACATTAACCCTTTCTTTCTGCATTATAGGGATCCATTTGCAGTTTCTGAACTTCTCCACAGAACCTGTTCATGACTATCTGGAGGTGCGCAGTGGGAGCCTGGAAACGGGAACAGTGATTGATCGGTTCAGCGGCCCCATGGTGCCCAACTCTCTCTTTAGCACCACCCACGAGACCACACTCTTCTTCCACAGCGACTACTCCCAGAACAAGCATGGCTTCCACATTGTCTACCAGGGTGAGGAGCAAAAGATTGATCCTTAGGGTAAAGTTAGATGGGTGGTTTCATAGCAGTTGCTGAAAAAGTGGAAGGAGATTGAAGAGTTTGCCAATAGAACACTTAAAAGACCATCAGTCAAGTTAGATACAAACCAGGGAAAAAGATTGGTCCTGCTAAGCGGACACTTTTACTGAAGTTGTAAGATTACAAAAGGTTAAAGAATAAAAAAATCAATGCTGACCTCCACTGAGACAACCAATAGCACATATCCTTGAATAATAATAGTGTGTTGGCGATGTCAGTGGGGCATTTTATTTGATAAAACCAAAGTGGAAAATGTATTTTAGTAACAGACTAACAACATAGCAGTACTTTTAAGTTGGGTTTTTTGGCAAAACCATGTATTATCAAAATGTTAACATTTCATGAAGAAAGAAGATAACCAGACCTACATTTTTCCGTTTATCAATTCTACCATAGGAAGTAAGGATGTTTTCAACCAATAAAAGAGCATGTAGTAATATAGGCTATATTATATAGTATTATACTGGTAGTGTTTAACTATTTGTCTCCTGGAGTCTGTGTTTCATAAACCTCCTCTACTGTGTATGGCTTTGTGTTTTTTCTCAGCATATGAGCTACAGAGGTGTCCGGACCCACGACCGTTTCGTAACGGCATAGTGATCGGTCAGGACTACAGCGTGGGGATGACCATTTCTTTTGAATGCCTTCCGGGTTACACTCTTCTTGGAGAGCCATCTCTCACATGTCTGCATGGAGTCAGCAGGAACTGGAATCACCCAATACCTCGTTGTGAAGGTGACTAACTAGTGCCTAACAAAGTGTTTTTCTGCCAGTGTTGTTCATGTGCAGAAAAAAATGTGAAAAGCGGTACTAAACCCCTCTTACTATTGCACTATCAAGACCTAAATATTCCCTTTAAATAGCCTGCATTTATGGTATCAACAAATTATATTTAGCAGTCATGAAATGCCTTTTCTTTGATATTTTCCATCACTGTTTCCCCAAACTTAGTGGGAAAATATTTAAATAAATGTGTGCTAACAAATCCTTGAGAAAGTCATGCATGCTACTTTCTGAGTAGCTGACTAAAATGAAGACGGAGATGCTTTTCCATCCACATTACCCACTAAAAATAAGGCCTTTGAAGTTATTTTGAATAGAAGAATATAGGTTCTTCAGTCTGCTTGCAGTCCTGTCCTTTTTTCTAACACATTAAAGCATCTGACTCTCTTTTCCCGCAACGTAGCAGCCCTTTACTGAACTATAAACTGATACAGCCCATTATAATGATATATGGAGCATTTGAAAGTCTTTATTACAAAGCTGATTGCGCCTGTCTCCGTTGTAAATTTGAGGGAGACTCCTCAGATGTTGCTCAGGTATGATAGATTACGGCTTTCCTCCCATCAGTTAAGTGAAGGAGAAACATACGTTTCAAGTCCTCAACAGAGTTTGGTATTTTTCTGAGAAAGTGGTAAATAGTGTTGTTTTGCTCCATAGACACCGTATCGTCTGTGTCGAGTTTACAGTCCTTTTTTGATCCCGAGGGCAGTTCTTCGGCTTTGACTTCCAGTTCAAAGTCAAGTTTTAACACATTCCCTCTGAAGGGGTATGACAGGGGAGTTATAGCGTCGGAACTACTCAGTGTCATCAAGTTCACGGCAACCCTGCAGTTGTATCTAACAGGTGCATTCTCCCCTCCAGTATCTCAGTGATAACCCAATAACATGCAGTTATGGTTTGCTTTATCAACAGTTAGTGGTGATAAAGCCATAAAAGCAAGTTTTATGTTTTGAGGTAAATCAAAGACTTGCTCTCTATTTTTATCCACCCTCTCTGACTTTCTTCCCTCCCTCCAGCTCTCTGTGGTGGAAATATAACATCCATGAATGGCACAATTTACTCTCCCGGACACCCAGCCGAGTATCCACACTTTCAGGACTGCATGTGGACTGTCAGAGTACCTCCTGGGTATGGCATCTACATCAATTTCTCTGTCATCAATACAGAGCCAATCTACGACTACATCACTGTGTGGTAAGTTCCCTTTTCTCTCTCAGTATGATATCATTCATCAATCATCAGATTATGGCACACATCACGCACACACTGTTTTCTGTATACAGAGCCAGATACAGAGTTCTATTGACAATTATTGGGAGACTTTCTCAATTAATAGTGATGTTTGTTTAAGCTTTATAAACCTGTGACACCAATTTTTACAAATAACACTAAGCAGTGAGCCATAAAATATACCCTTGTTAAAGTTTCCACCAAGTTTGTACCATATACAATGTGTTGCTAATACTGCAGTTCCCAGAAGGTTTCACAATTGAAGTTTTATTTCTTTATTCAAGGAAAAACCTGAAAGTATATACTGTATAGTTTTCAGAATAACATTCTGTATTAGGGTGAGTATTTCCCTTACTCATTGCAAAAGCAAACTCAAAAGCTGCACACAATGGACTGAACAGCTGAGAAAATATTAAGGCCATAGGCCAGTCTGACAAATTTTGCTTGCACCTTTTGATGTGACACCCGCATTAGATGAGCCAACAGCCATCCAAATATGTTGACCTTTGTCTGGACATTTGTGGATTCATTTTTCTTTCCAGACAACTTATTTCCTTACAGCCCTTAAACGGAGTCACTGTGTGTCCCTCTTCCCCTACCCACTAAACGTATGGTAGATGTTAAACTCCTGCTCCCCAGTGAGTGTTATGGGAAAAGACAGAAATGTGTAAAAGTATGAAAGCGCTGGGTTATCTTGGATGTTTGTTAATATGTAGAAACTTTAACTCTTGACATATAATTGTACAGCGGTACATTACAGGCTACCTGCCTGTTAACACTCCAGCAGCTGTCTCTCTCTCTCCGTCTTTCCTTCTCCCTCCCTACCTTTCTGTAGCCTGTCTGTAGTATAATAAGCCTCAGGCAGTCATGGAGCTGTCCTCGTGGGTGATTGAGGAGGGAAATGCCTTCCAGCATCTGGGGCTACCATAGTATGGGAGGAGGGAGCTACTGGCACTACAGTTTTCAAAGGAAATAGCGCATAAACAATCGGTCCCCTGATGGTTACATTTCATTTCTCTGCCTGACTGCCGTCTCCCATTTTGCTGATCATTCTGAAATGAAACTGCAATAAGACTTTTAATATATAAGATATTAAAGTTACACACACATACAAAAAAGCATTTAGTGTACATCATTCAGGTGAATAGGCCTGGAGCTACCGGAAGGAGCCAGTAATGAAATACTCCTCTCTTGTACAGAAATAGCATTTATATATCATAGAAAAGTACTGTCTTCTCGCATTAATCTTTCTTTTTATCCTCAGAGAAAAGTAGCATGCTACACCCAAAAATTGTTATCCGACTTATGCTACTTATTTCAGATACAGATCATGGTAATATTCATACAAGGGTTCTGCTAATGCTCTCATTAGCAGAGGTCCTGTGTTCTGTGTAGTCAGCAGCTAACGCATGCCTCATAAATGGCTTCACTGCTAATGACAAGTTCTATTATCACCCCACAGCCATCCACATTCATCTTGGGATGGGGGAAATGGAGAAATGTTCACGACAAATGTAGTTTTATGTTGCAACAGGGATGCATGTTGTGATAATAATTTATTATTCTATTATAATAATACATTTCCTGAACTTCAATTTAGCATGTACAGTATGACAGCCAGGTGGGAATGCCCTTTTTGTCTAATGAAGTGAATTAGATCCCTGACAAATCAAGGTACATCATCACATATAATGCTGCTAGAAGGTTTGTGTTGAATTTCCTCCATTTGTACACTATCTACCTGACAGTGAATTAGTGAAGGCCAAACTCTATAAATGGTTTCGTAACCTTGTCCAGCCTGGTGACCATCAACAACTTTTTGGCGGAGCTCTCCTTTGATCGAGGCATGGCACACTTCCACAAACCTGTATGGGGAAGACCAGACCTTGATAGTAAAGACCCAGCTTTACATTCTTTCAGTAAGGCAGGAACCGCTAAACTCACCCCTGCTGTCATCCCATTGATTGAAACACCTGACTCCAATTACATTTAGTGTTGGATCGCTTTTTTAATAAATAAATGAATTAATAAGCAAACATTTTTTGTATTATGGGTTTACCTGGGTCCTCTTTATCTAGTTTTAGGACTTGAATGAAGATCTGATCACATTTTAGGTAACATTTATGCAGAACTACAGACACTTTTAAAGGATTCACAAACTCTCTAGCAGCACAGAACATTTCCATAAATTAGTCCTGCTTATTGAATTGCAACATTGTTCTCAATCACCCAACAGCTAAAGATAATAATATGTTTAGCTATCTCAGTGTGAACGGTATAGAAAAGCTCTACAAATTGCCAAATTTTAATCATCGCAAAGGATGTATATTGTCATATTGGCCAACGCTATATCTATCTGTCCACCCATTTTCATCCACTTCCCTCCAGCTCCACCTGGGGGATCCTGAGGTCTACCAAGCCCAGCTGGCATAATATAAGTGTGTTCTGGGTCTGCCCCCGGGGTCTCCTCCCAGCCAGGCGTACCTGACGTAGCACCACAGGAAGGCATCCCAGAGGCATCCTAATTAGATGTCTGAACTAGCTCAACTGGCTCTTTTCAGGAGGAGCAGTAGAGCAGCAGGTCTACTCCGAGCTCCTCCCAAATATCCGCCTTCTCACACTATGACCCCAACCTGCACAGGCAGCTCATTTCAGCTCTTTGTATCCGTAAATTGAGAACTTCACCTTCAGGCCTACCTCCATTTTCAGCATGACATTTCAGTACCATGCCACTTGTCAATTTCACTCTATATTGTACCCTCATTCGGTAACAAGGCCCATAGATACTTAAATTCTTTCACTTGCGGCCGCAGCCCCAACTGCCAAAGGTGGATGCTGTCCAAGAGATGCGTCAGGCACGACAGGCTGACAACATTCAGGGCCTTCAGCATCTCAGAGTGAATCTCATCTCGAATCAGGATTTCAATGACTGCTACTGTCCTAGCCTCTTATCTTTGTATCTGCTTTGTAATTTATAGGTGCCTGAAGGAGCTGGTAGACTTGTTTCCATCACTCGGAAAATATTACTATTGTCACATCTTTGCCACATTTCGATTGTGCTATGACATTTAGTGTAAATCAAGTTTGATTTAGCAGTCTCAATTAAATTTAAAGGAATGTTTTGCAACAGGCCACAAAAGGTGTTTTGGATTTTGCACATTTTTTGCAGAATTCTGCATCATTGATTTTTTTCCCCCAAAAAAACTTTATTCCCCATCAATATGTAACATGGCTGGAGGGGGCTAAAGTTTCAGTTATATACTGCCTCATCAGTTAACATATACTCAGCTTCCACTTTGACACTGTTGATTAATGTGAAACTTTTCTCAGGTCGTCAGAATGACTGCTGGGTGCTGCTCGGGGATAACTAGACCTGCTCTTGATCACAACAAGTTATTATTGGTGTTTATTCATAAATCATTTGCTCTCTCTCTCTCCCCCTCTATGTCTTCCACCTCCCTTCACTTCTTCAATCTCTCAATTTTTGTCCCCCCTCACAACCCCTACTATCTCCACCTCTCTATATCACTGGATCAGGGATGGACCTGATCAGGCCTCGCCTCAAATTGGCCAGTTCAGCGGCAACTCTGTTCAGGAGGGCGTGTCCACCACTGCCAATCAAATCCTCATCAAATTCCACAGCGACTTCAGCACCAGCGGCTTCTTTGTGCTGCATTATTATGGTAACCTCCCCTTTTGACACCAGCTAAGTAAAAACCTTGTTCCGTGCTGCTGTAATGCCCCTTTCATTTGATCTTCAGTTTTCGACATTGTTGGGACCCGGCTGTAGTAATGAAGATCACAAAAGAACAAAGGGATATTTGCTCTGTGTTTCCATATTGGAACACCTTTAATTTTCCATTTTTTTATAAATCATTATTTGGCCTTTCTCATTTTGCTACATGGTATTGCTTCCAGTTCCGTGTAAGGATAAATGATGGATGCCTTCTTATGCCTATTTTTCGTCTACACTATTAAAGCACCCCTTTGAAAAGAAGCTGATTAATAATAAAAAGTCCCCCGTCTCAGCTAAATTAGTGATTGGTTTTTGATGATCATGAACAGTGATAGGTGGCAATTTATGGTCTAATCAAGTTTCAGTGTGATGGAAGAGTAAAGAATGTGCCGCATTTGAATAGAAAATGCATACACACACTCTCTCTCCCTCTTGCTTGAGTGCGCACATACACTGTTGCAGATTTCAGTATTTGTCCTCTTCCCAACAGCATACCAGCTGAGAACATGTCAGCCACCCCCTCCCGTCGCCAACGCCACTATCCTAACCGATGATGACGAGTTTGAAATAGGTTTGTCTAAATTATTTTGCATGTTTACTGGCCAGGGACAATGTGTAATAAAATACATTTTCACCAGACATAAGGTAATTTGCTTGGACAGCCCTGGACAGGAAAAAAATATGAATAGACATATCAAATGGATTTAGCCATTAATTAATTCATTCGTACTCCGAAACCATTGTTTGGATGTTTATATCTTTGCTGTTTGTCTTTATTTTATTACATTTTTTGTGAATGTATCAATCCATCTGTCCATTTCACAATTTGAAACAGCTTTGTCTGTAGTACATATTAATTTGAACATGTACTTTTTTCCATAATACTACTATTTGACAGATGTTTTTTGAAATCTTCACTATCTCATTCCATCTGCAATATACTCTTTGTCTCTTTTTCTTTGTTTCTCTTTGCTCTTCCTTATATTTCTTTCCTTCTTTTTGAGTTTTTTCATCTATTTGTGCTTTGTGCAATAAAATATTAGTTTGAGAGCAGGGCTAATTAGCTCTCCATATAAACTGTTTGTATTTTCAGTGTTCAGAAGCGAATCAGAAGTGGAAATCATGTGGCTAGTGGTGATGTGTCTTTGAAATTGAGTGTAATTTAGATTTTGTGTGTGTGTGCTTGTGTGCAAGTTTGTGGCTCTGTAATGTAATGAAGTGCCTTCAGTACTCCAGCTAGCTAAGGGGATGTCAATCTTCATTAGAAAATGTGTTGTTGATTACTGTTTCAAGTGCTGGTACTGAGGAGGCTTTTACTAACATAGCTCTTGGGGATGTGTGTGTGTGTGTGTGTGTGTGTGTGTGTGTGTGTTTGTTTGTGTGTGTGTGTGTGTTTGTGTGTGTGTGTGTGGGTGGGTGGATGGATGTGTTTTTCATGTCCATTCCTGGCCTGTGTGTGTCTGTATGATTGCGGGTGTAAATGACCTCACAGGGGACATTATTCGGTACTCATGCCTGCCAGGCTTCACCTTGGTGGGCAGTGAGATTCTGACCTGCCGACTTGGAGAGAGGCTACAGATGGATGGACCCCCACCAGTCTGTCAAGGTTGGTTTTATTCAATGTATGAGTTTGAGTCTATGGTTTCATGTTTTTGTGTGGTTTTATGAATGTTCTCGTTTTTGCCTGTGTAAGTATTCTCCTCAATGTGTGTTCAAATATTTGTGTGTGCACTGTGCACATTTATGTGTATGCGTATCCATGTTCAGTTATGTGTGCCTTTATGTGTGTGCTTCACGCCACTCTGCCAAGGTTGGTTGCAGTCAGCCGCACCCACTGTTGATGCATCATTTAACAGACTGCCAGCAGGGCCCCTTGTAGCAGGCTCCTGGTGGCAAATAGCATCTCTATTCTAATTTATCAAGACTCAGAGAGAAGGAATACTACTGACCCAAGATCATAGACCTGCGCTCCCCTAGAACCAACACTTGACTGTGAAGGATCAGTGTGAAACAGATTACAGATCAGCAGGTTTCATCAACAAATGTTTTTTTTACAATCTAACAAGGTAGATGGAGGCCAGTCATAGCTGTTTTTTTTTTCTTCACAGAAAGAGATTGGAGCTTATATTTTACCCCTTAATCCCTTCTCAAATGGCCCCATGGGTTTGATCGATGTTTGTACCCATGTTTTTTCAGAAGATGGATTTTCAAACAAGAAGCAAAGGAAAAGAAATGTCTGTGTTGTTTGCATCAGAGATTTTGTTTAGACAAAAAAACAAATGCCATCAGCCTGCCTGTCGTGCCAATACATCTCTGCCGCAGACAACAGAGCGCTCTGAAACCTTCTATTCCCTGTGGATAGGCATCTTTTGAAGTGCCCTGGAGTCCTTTGTCTACAAGTCTTGAGTTGATGAGCATTTCTGTCTTTTTATTTCTAGAAACTATGAGTAATCGCATTGGACGTGTGATCAAGGCATGACAGATCCTCGACAAACCCAGAGCCTGCATTCATAAAGCATCTTAGAATGGGACTAGTGATTTGGAACCTATTTGCTCATCCCTGGCTGTTATTATTTGATATCTTGGTTCTTCCCCTGTAGCGTGTTTGCGGCTGACATAGTTTTGCTATTACAAGTAAGAATTTGACTGATTTCATTTTAGTATATGGAAAGTGCCACAAGTAAAGCAACAAATAGTGATGGCAAAGCTTAAGTCGAGTGACCTGACCGGTGATCTAGGATCTGGAAGCTACTCATATTCTTATACTTTATTCATAAAGGCTACATGGAGCGCTGCTGGTGAATGGCTCTATTAGTTTATGCACAAGGGTCAAAGAGACCAAAAGGATGGCAATTTGATAAAATTTTCATTGATATAGGTGTGTGTGTGTGGGAGTCCTAAAAACAACAGGGCCTACCTTTACTTATGCTGCATTGGGCCTACCTAGCATTTTTCAAAATGAATAATTTATAAAAGCACAAGTGTTATGCAGAGTAAAGAAAGACAGGAAATAGGAGAGAATAGCTTCATTGCATACTGCATCATACATGTCTAGCATACAGATGTATAATCATATTAATGGAATTATAGTGACGTGCTTTCCAATACTTTATTTCATTGTTTGTTTGAAAGTGACCAAATTAGCAGATCAGCAACAATAGGAATAGTTTGAAATTGTATCCATTTCTTCTGTGCCAAGCGAGGGCAGTCATTCACTTGAGAGTACTGGAACATATTCCAGGCTCTCTTGTTATGTTGGTCTTGCCAGCTCACCTTCTCATGGGTTACTGACTACACAGACCTTTGCCAAGACCAACTAGCTCCTATTAGCTAAAACTCTCACACAGTACTTTTTCACAGGCCTTAATTTGAGTGACTAAATTAACCTGCCAAATTCAGATGGGCAAAGCATGTTGGGACTATTCTGGTAGAACACACTGTGGATTTCTTGAGCAAAGCAATCAACCATGTACCAGAATTTCAGATGTTCCAAACTATTTAGCCAGCACAGATTCTCACATATCATAGTAAACTGTGTTGTATACTGCCAAGAAAAGGGGTCCTCTTTGCTAAATGGATAACTAACAAAATGAAATATTATATATAAAAACATATGTGCCATATAAGAAAATACATAATGAGTCTAATAAAGAGGTTTCGTAAATCCATACCAAAAATGAGCAGATACTCAGGCAATACAGTGAAATGAGTACTGTATGTGATAGGCATAATATAAAGTGCACAACAAAATGTGTCAGATGATTAGGCGTCGTATATATCTTGATTGAACTGCTCCTTAAAACCTGCCTTGAGCATTAAATTGTCATGGTTAGGACTATTTTAGGATGTCTGGGTTAGTATTTCGTTGTTTGACATTTTCATGGATCACCTCATTATTGTAGTCAAGACTTCGTTACATTTCCTTGTGTTGGATATGTTATGTCCTTGTGCCACCTCTAGCAGGAAACTAATTGCTCTCCTTGGGACATGTAAAGTTGAACTTAATTTGAGTTGACCTGCTATTCACATCCAAGAGACTGCTACAGTAAGCTTGTAAAGGGGCCATTTCCTGTCGGCAGCTTGCCGATAGGGCAGGAAAAAGAGTTCTCCTGTGTTCCCCCGATTCCGCTTTTGTTTGCTGTCAACGCTTCTGTTAATTGTCATTTTCTGCTTATAAGATAACACTGAAGTGTCCTTGCATGGCAATGCAATTTTACCCTCAAATACCCCTGGTTTTTAAGATATTTCCCCAGGCTCTGCCTTTATGAAAGCCTATGAGGAAGGTTATGCAGTAGCTTTGATCAAGGATAGAGCCACAATTGAGTTGACTGCTGTTTTATGTGTGGTAAACCATCTGCCACATTGAGGTTGAGTCTAACCCATTAAATGTTCTCATATTGATCTTCACATTCACATTGATTTTCATGTGTCTGTCAGAAAATCTAATGAAAAACAATTTCTGCTCTTACTTCATCTTCACTATACATATGTGAGCTCTATTATACATCTCTATAGCCAAAAATATGTAATCGTCATTGTCATGATATTGTCATTCCATACGCACGGTGTGCTGAGTAAAAGAACAAACACGTGTTGGTTTGCACATGGAATTACCAAGACACGTCTCTGAGCATGATTTAACAAATGCCAAAGCCAGTGGTTTTTAAACAAATCATGATGGCTTGCATGTCATTGCAAATAGATGGATGTAGCCCACTGGCTAAGGATGGTTTGTTGATAAACTAATATCACTGATTCCCTTGAGATGAGGTGCTGATTCAGTCTACAAGCTAAAATGAAATTAGAAATACAAGACTATATTTGTCATGTTTACTGGATTTATCTGCCTTTAACTTTGACTATAATATTGCTAATCAATATATTATATTGTAAATATTATATGATACATATTACAGTATTATAGTATGGTAATAACTGTACTTTGGCTGCCTTTCATTTTTGTTATAATAAGGTACAGAGGTCTCCATTTGTACTATAGCCAAACCACCATACGAATCCATTGTAAGCTTCAGTCTGCTTTCAGGGTCACTTCCTATCCTCAGCATGGTCCTCCAAAAACCCATAATAAAAAGTGGCACTATTGAGGTGTCTGAAACAGTTTTAAGCCTCTCATGATTCATTTTTTAATCCCTGCACCTAAAGTTTGCGGCAAAGCTGTTTAAGCCATAACTTACTGCTTACTGGATAAAGTTGTGTTTGTTGCCTGGCAACGTTAGCTTATTAAAGTATTGGGGGCTCAATTATTTCAATAACAAACTCTAACCAGATAGATGGCTGTATGTACAGTGCATTAGATCTTGTCAAGTCAGTCAATTTCATGTACAAACGGGGCACAAATTAAAGGAAAAAAATGACTAAAAGTGTGGAAACATCAAATGCAGATGCTTCCATGCAACAGGGCTCACTGAATGGTTTAGAGAGTATGCAAATGATGTGAGTAAAATGCTACGGTCTTTACAGTCACCAGATCTCAACGCAGTTGAACACCTGTGGAAGAATGCTCTCCAGTTCTGGAGGCTCTTGGTGGCCTGACTACATACCAAGACACCTCATGTTGGTTTTTCCTTTCATTTGTCCCCCATCTGTATATCGTAAAGCCGTCCAATATGGTAAAGTGCTGCAGGGAAGGGGAATCTGTATCGGTGTATTCAGGTTTTTTGGGTTGGTAACCCCTGTGTAATAATAAGCGGGAAAACTGTGTAGAATTGAACATAGCAATTTTTAGTCACAATTACTTACAGTTCACACATTTCCTTTAAGCTGAATTTGTTATAGAAAGAAATATTGCTATTTCATATTAAATTGCTATGTTAATTTATTTTCTGAATAGATCCAGTTGAGATTTGTTGCCTCCCTAATGAGTACTGTACAGTGTTTCTATAAATATTGATTCAGCCGTGCACAAATCCTGTTATGCTTATTTGTTTATTTTTCTTTGATTCAAGTATTTTCCTTGTTGTTGAGATAATCTAATGAGACATTTTCTTGACCTTGGTGCCCACAGAGGGGCAGAGGTATATTGTGATTTAAGAAATGCATTGTTGTTTAAAGAATCACTGACTTTTTGGAGATCATATCTGCCTGTTATTTTTGAGCCAAAGGCTGTTCTAGTTGAAACTTCTGCAGTGACTCGCCAGCGGGAATATTCATACTGCTTTGTGTTACAACTCTTTCCTTCTGACTTTTATTCTTGATATATGTCCGATTGCTTCCAGTGACCTTTTTATCTGAAACAGTTGTTCGCATTAACCTTTTATATGCGTCATGTTTCTTCACTAGTGGCCCTGAAGAGAAACTTCTGTTACCAGCAGAAAAGGAAAAGAAAAAAACAGGACTGTCATTATTTCAGACATGCCAGCCTACAGGAAATGAAGGGAGTTCTCTGAGCAGCTACACATGAACTCACACACACAGCCACAATATTTTTTCATACAAAGTTGATATCAGGGGAGCCTGGTGACAGCGGCAGACTCACCAGCTCAGCCCTTAGGTGCAATATCACTCGGGGTGAAATGTAATTGTTTGAGGACTAATTATTTTTTCAATGTGATTTCTACTGTCACATTGGAGCATTCCTGTCTTCCATTCCCTCACCTCATCTTGCCTTTCCTCTCTCTTTTCTCTTTCTCTGTTGTTTCTCCTCTGTCTCTTTGTCTTTCTCTGACACTGCCTTGTCCTTATCCTGTCTCTCTTCTCCCAGTTCAATGTCCAGCCCATGAGGTGCGTTTTGACTCAACAGGGGTGATCTTGAGTCCAGGCTACCCTGACAACTACCCCAATCTCCAGATGTGCTCCTGGCTGATAAACGTGGAGAAGGGTTACAACATCACTCTGCACTTTGAAATCTTCCAGACAGAAAAGGAGTTTGACATCTTGGAAATATTTGATGGTGGGTTCTGCGGGAGTTTTGGTGTTTGTGTAAAAATTTAGTAAGCAAGATACAAAAAATGTTACTTAACTGAAATTATTGATGTGTTCGTCTAGTGAATTTTAGTGCTTCTCAGTAAAACATTCATACTTTCTTTTTCTTTTGTTTTGCACCACTATTTCAGCATTCATTCATGTTCTGAATGTGGCGTCTTGGAGCTGAAAGTCTGATTTTGGATTCCAGTCATGTGTTCAGTAAAATAAGTCTTACTGTATAGTTGAGGCCATGACTAGATGACATTTAGAAATGTAGCTGATATTTGGTCTGTTGTTGTTGATCTGTAATTAATGCTATTATAAAAGAAAATTTGAAGATGCATGTCCATGTCTGTCTACATTAATGCTAGTTTCTGACAAATATCCTTTTCTGGGAAACTGTGTGTTTGTCTATATCTGTGTTCAGGTCCCAATATCTACAGCCAGAGCCTGGCATCACTCAGCGGTGACATTGTAACACCCTTCAGCCTGACCACCACGGGCCATCAGCTCCTGCTGCGCTGGTCCTCTGACCACGGCACCAACAGACGCGGCTTCCACATCAGATACGTGGGTGAGTATCAAAGTATGTATCCAGCTTATAATCATATTCTCTTTTTTATAGTGCTATTTGAACATTGTCTCTAAACTACAGAAAAGTGATAAAAGTCATGGGTTTACTATTCAGGCATTTATATTTTAGGCACTGTGTAGAGACACTTCAATTGAACAAGTGATAACACATCATAGGGGTAAATACTCATTGAACCTACTCTGATGCAGCTACTGTATATTACTGTGGATTCAGTGTGACCCCATGATTTTTGTTACAGCGTGCTGGGATTGTTTCTGGGTATTATTTATTGAGTTTTTGATATCAGTTAATTTGCAAAAATACTTTGAATCTCCACAGAAATGATAATGGCTCATGATAGGAGATTTTTTCACACCAAAAACCATGGGTCACTGGAAGGCTTCCATGCTGTTTTGCACTCCTTAATTTAAAAAGGTTTTAAATTCTTAATTGGCTCTTTAATAAAGCAAGTGGTGCTAAGCAAGAACAGCATAGGGAATCTTCCTACATTTGAAATGCATCAATAATAATGAATAAAGCACAAAAGATATTCATTTTTCATGTTGTGTCTCTCCATTATATTTAATACACAAGAGTGTTACTGTGAAAGCAAGTCGGTGTGATGAATTTTGTAAAGAAAACTCATCCTTGACTTGATTGACTTGAACAGGAACTGACTTCAGCTCCAGTGTGTGTCTTTTGGTCTTAAATCCCTGCTATCTCCCAGTCACGCTGATTTGTAAGAATGTTTGACAGCGTTCGTGAAGCACATAGCCCTACCTTGGATTTTCTGTCCCATCGGCTCATATTCTGAAAATCAAATTTACCTTTTTTGTGTTCGATGGGCTGTAAGATGAGGGAAAGGAAGGCTATGGAACAAATAACTGGGGGATGCACCAGTATCGCATGTGTTAAAGCAAATTGAATATGTGTGTGCCCATGGGCCAGAAAGGAATAGTAATAATGTGATTTTGAGGGCTTCCTTTGCTGTGTGGCACGCAGCCCGAGTACTAAGTAGATGTGACACTCCTCCGGCATTTTTCCTCATTATCTTTCTGCATTTAAAATGGAGCCTTACTGTGACTAAAAATGTTCACCTGAGTCTTTCTCTAGAGGAGCTTTGTTAATGCCTCCCTTTCCTTTCTCTTTTCTCTGCTTTATTTCTTTTTTTTGCCTGTTAATATCTGCTGTTCTCTATTCCCTTTTCTGGATTTCATTCTTAACTTCACTCCTGTTTCTCTCTCCTCTCATTTGCATTGCCATTCATCTCTCCTCCTCTTCCCTGTTCCTTTATTCCTCCATATATTGTAGCAATGTACTGCAGTACCCCAGACTCCCCACAGCACGGCTTTGTAGTGAGCCAGACCGGGGGTCATCTTAACAGCATGGTGCGCTGGGCCTGCGACAGGGGGTACAAGCTGATCGGAAAGGGCACAGCTGTGTGCAAGAAGAACACCTATGGCTACCACGCCTGGGACGCGCCAGTTCCCGCCTGTCAAGGTGAGCACATTGGCCCTGGCAGTCTTTTATTTCTGACTTCAGCCTGCCTCTTTCCCTGTTCTTCTGGTCAGTGCCTCTGCACCCCTATGCTCAGCAGACAAACAGGCAGGCGCTTAAGGCACCCAAGTGTCTCAGCCCAAGCCCTTTTCCTGTGTTGTTAGCAGCTGAACTGAATCCAGCCTGATTGAGAACCAGCACTCTGTCAGGTGGAAAGGAAACAGAAATCAATCCTCCCTTCTTCTGTCAATTTCCACTTCTTCAAATTACTTTGGCTAACTCGCCATTAGCATGCAGTATCTGCTGCTGTTGGCCCTCTCTCAACTAATTGGGTTCTTTGATGCGCACATGTGAAATGTGCGCATTTACGTGTGCGCACGATTGCATGCACTAGCACAGACACACACACTGCAGCAAACAGCAACAGATGGTGTGCTCAATTGCATTTTATCATGATGCAGTGAAATCAAAATATGTATGTCATGTACTTTAAAATGATTTAAAAACACTTCACACCTGTGATTAATTCCGTCAGTTTGGTAATTGCTCACAGCTTTTCGAAAGCACATAAACTCAACCGTGGCTGCAAATGAACTAATATATTCATACAGATGCTGTCCATCTGCTATCCGCTAGATGGTGGAGATTACATTACAGTATGTTCACTCCTTCGTTCTTTCCAATCCATATTGTGTGATATGCTGAGAATGTAGAGTATATTAATCCATCAGTGTCGCTCATGCTGCTCAGAGAAAGAGCAATGGCCTAAAATAATGTTTCAGTCACCTTCTAAGCTTTGATGAGACACTCACTCTTCCAATGTTGAAACTGTCCATCTGCAGTGTAAAAAAGTGTGCTTTTGATTAGTATCTCTTAGATTGTGACTTAGCAGTACTCACAAATGAATGTTGATTGATTCTCTCTTGAGATATTGAGGGCCAATGTAATGGCTCCAGGCCATGTTGGCAGATTCCTGCCTTTGATGTTTCACAGTGTGCAGCTTCCATTGCTGCTCCATTTTATGATGTGTGTGTTTGCATAACTGTTCCCATTTAGTATGGGCCTGCAGATGTTGGTTTCCCCGCTCTATTCACTCCCTCCGACTTGGCTCTGATGATAAACACCTTGAAACCTTCTAGCTTGAGACTTCTGTCTGGTTTAAGCTCTGAGGCCATAGTAACCCAGATTCACTGAGTAGGGGGACAAGGACACAGCGCTTTGTGGAAGTTTTTGTACGTGTGAGTGCTTCATACATCTATATGTTTGGAAAAGTTACTGTTGAAGCTAGTTACATTAGTGGTTGTACTATAATCAGTTAGTCTTCATTAAAAGTAAGTCATTAGTGTGTTTTCAAATTACCCACTGACAAATGAAAGAAATATAATTAAATATGATCCCAGCTTTCTCTAGGTTTCATTGACTTGGTCGAATAGCTACTTGTAAAGCCAGTAGGGTAACTTTATTTACATGAAAACATTCTAAAACCTTGTAAGATTTATGGAGGACTTTCGTTTAACATAACATACCTTTCTGCAGTGTGTTAGACTGCTTCCACTCTGAGGTGGTGGGATACATTTTCCTCAAGGGGCCAGTCCTATATATAATGCTTTCATGGATTTCTCTAGCTAGTGCGATTGCATGAGCAGTTTAATAGATTCAGTGACCTATAATATATACAGTATAAGCAAATGTAAGTGTTGACATGACACAAGCATCCCCACATCATTATTATAAATGCATTAGGTGGGTGTAAATACTTTTGTTTTGCTAAAATGTAGACTGTGGTGGTAGGCGTACTGTTTTGCATTTTAGAAAATGTCGCATTTTTGCAGTGATCCTGTGACAGACTTTTAGACTTGGTATCGAGGGAAACGCACAGGTGCAACTCATTTTGTTAATGATGGCTCAGTTCCATTAAGTGCTCCAGTAAGCCAGTCCAGTCAGCTAGCATGCACAATACCAGGGCTCGGGCTCTGGCACTGGCTCAACTAAAGTGAATGCAGTGGTTGTTAATGTTATTAATTACACCTGTGCTTTACCTGCTGTGAGTGTTGAAGGCGTTCAAGGTCAATGTTGAGCAATTATTTCCTTTTGGGTTTTTACTTACTAAAATTATAACCATTTGAAAGGTAAATAATAATCATCTTGTGTAAATTGAATACTTGACATCACTTGTGTATCATAAAGGGAAAACGCTTCCAACACTGGTGGTAGTACATACATGTGTATTTAGCACTTACTCACGAAAATGTGACTGTAAGTGAATATATGCCTGCTTGCCATGCCTGTGTTTACCAGGCGTTTCTCAACAAGTCTCTCTAGTATGTGTCTTGCACTGCACATAATTGTATGCCGACAATTGTCCTCTTACCGCCTGCAGCTGTGTCATGCGGTGTGCCCAGTGCGCCAGTGAACGGAGGTGTGCTCGCTGCTGATTACTCCGTCGGCACACGGGTGACCTACTTCTGCAACGGCGGCTACCGGCTCTCCTCCAAAGAGCTGACGACCACAGTCTGCCAGCCAGACGGCACCTGGAGCAACCACAACAAGATACCTCGATGCATCGGTGAGTAGAGGATGCTGGGGGAGGAGGCAAGGGGATGTAGAGGAGGGAGAGAGATTTAGAGAGACGGGGTAACTGCAAGAACCCATAGCAGTATTGAGCAGGAAGGAAGGAAGGAGAAGCTAAGAGAGGAGGCATAGGAGAGAGTGATGGAGAAGACATTGATTTTGAATTTGATTCTGAATTTTGAAAGCTGTATTGGAGACGGAAAAAGAGTTTGAAACATCTTCTGGAGAACTTGTGGAATATCAAACAGTTTAAAAACACTTAAAACACTGTACTGTAATGGAAGGTGTCATGAAATATGGACTGCTGTCCCCACAGAACCATGAGTTGAGGTTTCGTTACAAAAACACTACCTTGTTGGGTAGTGACGATAAGGGAGAGGGAGAATAATGGTTGAGAGGAAATCTGTAGCTGGTGCTCGGGTGAGAGTTTTACACGCCAGTGCAACTCCTCCAAGTTTGAAAGTCAGTGTAACGAGTGATTGACAACATTGTTTACCAGTGAGACCAATGTTTATTCCCTGCTGTATATGTGTTTCACAGCAAAATAGGAAACAGAGTTTGTTTTGAAGCTAATTTGGTTTTAGTGAATGCCAATTCATTGTGGAAGAACATTTGTATACAGTAACTGCAGAAAAATTACTATTTACATTTTACACGGATTGTTTTATTCTACTGATTAAAATTTTCCCTTGCAACTATTTGTAATTTCCTCTACACTGGTGGGTTGTTACATATGTTTACGGGTTTTGACTTAGCAGTGTGTGTACAAGGGATAAGAGAAGAAATTGAAACAGAAGTCAAATCCATTTGAATAATCCAAAACTAACAATGAATCCCCTCTCTTTTTTCGTTTTGGCACAGTCATTACGTGTCCTAGTCTCAGCTCCTTCTCTCTGGACCACGGGAAATGGAGGATTGTCAACGGTTCGCACTATGAGTATGGAACAAAAATAATCTTCACCTGCAACCCTGGATACTACCGTGTTGGTCCCGCCCACATCCAGTGCTTATCCAATGGGGTGTGGAGCTGGAGAAATGAGAGGCCTCGATGTAGAAGTGAGTGACTTCTGCTGCAGCCGCACATAAAATCAACACTTGTAGATCACATAAATTCACAAATGCAGATTTCTTGAAAATTTAACTTGACCAAAAGTTAAAATGTTCCAAGAAATTAAATCTCCTTTATCTCCACTTTGTTACAGCATTATAATGAAAAATAAAGAATCAGTGGATGCACGCATGAAGCATGTAGCCTATCCCACAAACACGCTGTATTTGTGTTTCATTAGCATTAATGAATACCTTATTCATGGCTCACTTAATCAGCAACTCAATGATTCACTTTTGTACTCTTCACCTATTTCCGTCTCTGCCTAGGTTAGATATTGTTTATTGAAGGAACTGGAAATAAAAGCTTTTCTATGCTGTCATGGGGATTACTTTTAAGAAGCAAAAGAGCTGAATAGCCTGTGTAATGGCAGAAGGAGATGCCAGCCAACATGATGAAAGATGTTGGGACAAAGGCAAACACCATCATTATCCTCCCCATGAAATAGTACAGGTCACTCCTTTATCACATTAAGGTCGGTAAGATGGGTGTAAATGACTGTGCTCTCCCATTGACTCTGAAGATGTAAGCCAACTTCTGTCTCCTCTTTCTTTCTCTCTCTCTTGTTCTCCCTCATTCACTCTACTGGTGTCTTGTTCTTTCATTCTCTGCCTCCTCCATCTCCTTCCTTTTCTTTTTCTTTTCACTTTCCTCTTCATCTTATTGCAGTCATTTCCTGTAGCGATCTGCCAACTCCTCCTAATGGGAAGAAAATTGGGACCCAAACTACCTTTGGAGCATCAGCCATTTTCAGCTGTAACATTGGCTATGTTTTAACTGGATCTACAGTTAGAGAGTGTCTCCTGTCCGGCCTTTGGAGTGAGACGGAGACTCACTGCCTGGGTAAGCAGGGTCTAAATGTTCTCTTTAACTTTATAAAGGACGGCCTTAACCAGGGTCAAACACTGCTGGCGATCTGTTCGGACAGATTATGAGCTTTTTTGGTCGGGCCAACATGCCCAGAATAGAACCAGATGGGGAGTCATGGAGAGGTGGCTATAATTGGCTGTATGTTACTACTACTGTAAGCATTTAGAAAGATGTACAATTTGTGGTCGTCTTGCTGCCCATTTATATTTTCCTTTGGCTTAGCACACATCAGAATGTTTCTGACATTGTAGAGATAATAAGGTAAGAATTTCTGTGCAAATGTGCGATCACTTTTGGCAACTACCTTTAGTTGATTGGAGCATGATGCTGTACAGTAAAGCCTCCGAGTCAGTGTGATACGGTGTTTCTAAAATGTTAAATGTGAGAGAGCCACAGCTGGCCTGAAACTATGAGATACTTGCCAAGCTGTACCAGCAAAATTTGAGCTGTTGTTAAGATATATAAACACGAAAATATGCTACAGCTTAGCTTACACACAGCTCATCACAGCTCTGTACTGTGGAACAAAAAGGGGGATCTGTAATTACTTGAGCCGCATTTAAACCCACACAGCAGCAGAATGTGACGGTTTCCCTGGCAGATGCATTAGTCCGTTTATCAACCCTGTGGCACCAGCACTCCAAGCTCCGCTCAAGATTGTTTCAGTTCATTAAAAGAAGGGCACCTCTCTCTTGTTTAGTAATATGACTGTCAGGGTTAACATAGCCAGGGACCTCTCGGTGTAGTTGCCTACTTCAGCACTATCTTCATAGAATCTGGCTGCTCTCAACTGGAGTGTGATAATAAAATGCTCGGCTGAGTTTCTGGGTGCAGGAGTGAATTAGGGAAATCAGACTCGCAGTCAGCGGCAATTTCCCAGGTTTTAAGTGGCAGTGGAAATCTCAGCAAGATTCCTCCTCTCTGAAAGGGATTTATTATAGCTGAAAGTAATACGATTACGTGCATGAGCGTATTGCACAGATTTTGAGGAGTTTCACACGCGTGTCTCTGTCTACTGTAGATGAGAAAAGCAGTTATCACCACAAGTCAAGCTGAAGCCAATGTGAATTTAGAAACAATAATAATAATAACAACAATTCAGAGATAATGAGCTGAAAAATGCTTTCCAAATCCAATATGTTTCATGAATACACAAACTAATTTTGTTTGCCAGCATTATAATTCCAAGACCTTTTAAATCACCAGTTTGCTCATTTCATTTTATAATACAGTTGTCAAAATGCAAAGTTATTCAAACGTGATAACACAATCAAAATTGTCCTTCTACCCTGCAACTATTGTCCATTAGTTCAGTGGGCGCCACTGCAGGCTATTATTCTCAATAACTATAAAGTTGAACTTAAGTATCGTAACACATGAATGGTTGACTGAGATCATTCATCGTGATTTGTGATGCAAAGTGCATTTCATCTAGTGCAAAAATTGGTCCTCCACATTGGCTACAACTGAATGTTATTCTGACAGCAGAGTGTTAAAAATACCAGTACAAGCGTTACAGGGTGTGCTGTCTTTGTCGTGGTTAAGTCTCCATCACTAAAGAAATTTACAACCTTGTTGAGAAAGAGATAAACATTAAGCAAAAGGAAATAGTTAAACATGTATACAATATGGTATGTTTTGTTTTTTTTCTCCGTCATCCTACAGCCGGTCACTGTGGTGTTCCAGAGCAGATCGTAAATGGGCAGGTGATCGGGGAAAACTTTGGTTACAGAGACACAGTGGTTTACCAGTGCAACCCCGGATTCAGGCTTATTGGATCCTCAGTACGGATTTGCCAGCAGGACCACAACTGGTCTGGACAGCTTCCTGTTTGTATCTGTAAGTACCATTTCACCAATTCTCCACTGCAAGAGGGGTTGTGTGTATGCATGTGTGTTTATGTTTGAGGGTGGATTTATGTTTTAAGCATTTCTCACCATACACACTACTGTTCAGATGGAAAACAGATTTTATTTTGATACAGGTTAAGAAAGCCTTGAATGTGGCAGTTTGTAGTCACAAGAAAGAAAGGTTCAGTCAAAAATGAGATGATTTGCATTGTTAGAATAAATGAAAAAATGAAAACATTTCAAACATTTCCTGCTCCTTTTAGTTTCTGAAGCACTGAAGTCAACAATCAAAACAAGTCCTCATAATGTGATTATCAATCTCAATCTCCTATTGATGCACTGAAATGCATTCCCCATCAAGATCTGACATGTCTTAATTCCTAAGTCCCCCGTTATCCTCTGAGGTTAATTGTATGATAATGATAGTCATAGGATCGGTGTTACTGTACATCACCTATCGATCATTGTAATTGAATTTTCTCTACCTTATTCTCTCTGTCTCTCTCTGTCCACACACTGTATCTCTCTCATGCTCCTCCCCTTTACCGCTTCTTTGTATCTCTTCTTTGCTGCCTTTCGTCTTCCATCCTCCTCTCTACCTCCTCCGTTCTGACTTGTACCTGGGTGATGTGCGTCAACCTCAGCTGTCACATGTGGCCACCCCGGTAGCCCTATCTATGGCCGCACCACTGGCGATGGCTTCAACTACAATGATGTAGTGCGCTTCTCCTGCAACAAAGGCTACACCCTGGAAGGACCCTCCACAGCCCAGTGCCAGGCAAACCGCCAGTGGAGCCAGCAGCCACCGACATGCAGAGGTAAGATCCAGCTGCAGAACTCCTGCAGAATGGATAAATGATTGGCAGCTGGACTGACTTAGAGTATCATAAGGATGTAGATGTATCTTGACAGTTGAACTAAAAAGCTGCTTGTCTCTGCCAGCATGTTTAACTAAGGCTCACACCACAGACATGGCCTCAGGAGGCGAGACAGACAGGAATCAAAAGCAAGAATTACTAAAAGAATTTGTAACCAGCAGATGCATCTCATTCATGTGCATCTCATTAACCATCTGCAATGGTTGATTTCTGGAGAGGGTACCTCTTAGTGTATCACTACAACTAAAGGTGTTTTAATGTTTGATAACAGAAGCCACTTCTATCTAATTCTGCTCTTGTGAATCAGGCTAGCCATCAGTGGAGCAGGTAGCTGCCAGCAGGCAGAAGAAGGATCCAGCCAAAGTGTTGGAACAGAATAAAATGACTTTTGCAGGTGCTTTGTGATGGTTCAGAAATCAGAAGCTAGGATGACCACAAGAATTCAGCAGCTAGCAGATGTATCATGATCATTCAGGAATCAGCAGCCGGTGACCGCCAGCATGCACAGGCATAAACACACGAGCAAAGAGATAGTATTCACACATCTATTGATTTGAATGAGAAGAGTCACTATCTGTTCTTCTTCTCTGGCTAGAGCATTAGGCAATAACATCTGGAGCCCTGGCCTCAGAGCGAAAACAGAGAAACAGCAATAACGAGCTTACAGCTGAATGTATGGAAAGGGAAGAGTAAATGGGGAATTGTTTCTACAATTTTACTGCCAGTTTTTACCAAGAGGCTTGCTGCAGGCAGAGATTACTTTGAAGGCAAGAAAGCGCAGAGTACATTTAGTGGAAGACATCTTATTGGGAATGTCAGATGGTGGCTGTGTTTTAGTTGTGTCCAGTTTTAGTTTGCCCAGGTTAGGCTCATTAGTGGTGTGTTTACAATCAGCAGCTATCCAGACATTTTTGTGTGTGACCATACCAGAGACATGTTTACTTGTTTTCCCAAAATAATAGACAGTGTGACAATATTTTCTGGAAATATTTCCCACTATTTACATTATTGTCCCCAAAATATAATGGAAACAGGCAATAGTTGTATTGTGCAGTATGATGGAAGCTCTTTATTTTAATAAAGCTTTGAAAAAGAGATTTTTCATATTTGCCTTTGGAAATGCTTCTAGCTAGACAGATATTTGTTCCAGTGTGGAGATGTGGTAAATGTTGGTAAATATGATCTTAAAAGTTCTATAAAACCAGGTAACAGATCAGGAAGCAATCATTAATAGATACAATTGAACACATGAGTTTGAGCGATATCCAGCATGGCTTTAATTGGTCTGCTACCTCTGGATCTAGTCGACCCAAGCTAGATTTGCCAGACTTTACCCATTTAAAAATATCTCTCCTCTTGGCATGAGTTTTGTTGGCAGTCAGATGTGAAGAGACACAGTTTTCATTACTGTGAATAGCACCATAGAGACAGACCTGGTAAAAGATCAAAAGAGTAAAATCATATTAAACTGTCATGACTCCCTTTGTCAAAATATGTCTGTTTGTCGCCACTTAAATTTTCTCACATTAAGCCAGCTTTTTCACACGTTTGCATTATTGATTTAATTTGATGTTGCTCTGAACTTAATTTCACCCTCCTCTCCTTTCAGCCGTTTAAACCACCTTGTCAGCAGTGTGGTCATGGAGACTTTAGCTGCTTCTAAAATGGATGCTTATGAATTTATGACAATAGATGTGCCTTTGGTTCTGTTGTTTTCAGGAGCAAGCAATAGATGTTATTATTATTGACAATGTTTAAATATAGCCTGGACTCACTTGTGTCCCTGTTTGTAGAATAAACAGAAAAAGCCACTGATCAGGTCGTATCAACAGTTCTATTATTAACTCACAAGTGAACATGCTGACAGATAGCATTAATGCAAATGAGGCTCCAACCAAAGAAAAAAGACTGCACTGCTTCCAGGAAAGAAAAGTCAGATCCCCAGCGACGATACCTACTGGGTGGAGTTAATTAGGCAGATTGCCCATTGTTTGTGTTGTCTTGTTTTTGACTTTATGTCATGTTGAGGTAAAATTATTATGGGAAATATATTTTTCTTTCTCTATACGCTGTTAGAAAATTAGGTATTGGAAATTTATCACAAGTTGCCATAGCTTTTGACACAACTTTCCTCTAGCAGAGAGGAAGGGAGGAACCAAGACACGTAGAACCCTGAGTCACTGTGATTGGCTAGTTACGTGCTAATTAACCTGATTGGTTGTTTGGTTCAGACTGGGTCCAGTTTCAAAAAAAATAAATACAAAGGGGTGGGCACTCACACACACACACATTTCAAGGAACGCTTCAATTAAATATTGTTAGTGACATGCAATAGTCAAAATGAGCTATTTCTACCAAAATTATAATGACATAATATTGCCTACTGCAGCCTTAACTTGATATTTACAGTGTACATGACTACAGTAGATATAATTGAGGCAAAGGCAATTATAGAAACTCATCACACATGAATACATAAAACATGAAATAATCTAAATATTATGGCAAAACCTTTACAATGCAGCAACTATACAGTATGTATGGTATTATAGTTAAGTTAATATTCACTTTATACTATATTTCATCTCCTGCTATGCAGTGGTGTGATGTGCACTATGAACATTTAGTGCCATAGCAATCTTCATGAGATGGGTTTGGAAACGCTGCCAAGAAGTGAATATTCACTTTGGCTCAAGTAATCATGCCTATGATAAAGAGAATATAGATAAGACGGTGAATCATGCCCTCTTAAGAGGCTTTTTTTTCCTTTTTCTTTTTTTTTTTAAACCTTTAGTTCAACAAGTAATCATGTGATATGCAGTTCCAACAGTAATTTGCCTGAAATTACACTGGAAACGTCTGTCTTGCCTGAAATATCCTTCCAGCAATAAAAATTAATTGTACTGCTTTCAGAATTCTGCTGTATTCTCCCATTATGATTAAACTAATTGAATAATTCATGATGGCGTAACTGTGTTTTCTTTCTATTCTTTTTCATCCAGTGGTAAACTGCACAGATCCAGGTATTCCTGCCAATTCTATCCGGGAGAGTAAGATTGAGCACGGTAACTTTACTTTCGGCAGCGTGGTCTTCTACGACTGTAACCCAGGATATTACCTGTTCGGCTCATCAGTGCTCAGCTGCCAGCCGGTGGGCCACTGGGACAAACCTCTACCAGAATGCATCGGTACAGTGGTCACTTTTAATATTACCTTAGCAATCAATTGGCAAACCATGTAATTATTGTACACTGTTAAGTGCATCAGCCGACCCACCTTTCTATGTAATTAGTGCATTTTATGCAAAAGTTAATGAATTAAATCACTTAACAAGAGATGCAAGTAAAGAATTGAGAGAAGAGTTTCTCTCTCGAGTGTCCACAACCTTTCTGTCCTCATTTGCTTCTTGAGTTGAAATGGTACAAGTTTCTAAATGCTGTGACTGAGAGCATTTGTGTAATGTTTGATGCCCCAGTGGCTTATGGTTATGTTTCACTGGTCCTATGACAGTTTCCCCATTTCTCAATTAGGCACAGTTGTTCAGGCTATAGCTAATGTTCCCTCAAAATCAAGCACTCAAATTATACCAAGAACCGTCTATGAACTGTACGGGTTATCTGAGGTTGTAATGTTGCTCTCAAACACCTGCCTCATCGTCCACTCTACTTTTGTATGAGGCCACCAACAGTAATTACCTATTTCTAGTGAAATTATCTAAAGTAAACCTCTACATTTTGCACACAGGCTCAGAAAGCACTTCATTTCATGAGAGAGATGACGCATGGCATTTATTTTATCAAACAGAATAGTAGTTAAAGAGATACACAGGAGTGTCTGTCTCAAATGTTTATTCACTGACTCTTTGTTAAGAAATTAGCTTTGTGAAATTTCAGAAACTTGCATTATGGGACAAGGCCGATTTAAATGACAGCTCCCACAAAAATATGTAAAGGTCAAAAGAATAATGAAGCAGCAGAGAAAGACATGTACCAAATTAGACTTTAGTCCTGAAAACAAACACTTTATTAAATGTATATACAATATTACATATCATTGTCTTTTTTAGGAAAAACTATTATGACAATAAAGTAGTTCTGAGCAAGCAAACTGATTTCTGTTTGGCTTATTAAGGCACAGTAATCTCTAATGTTTCTTTCAACACAAGCTTCTCTGAACTACTTATATACTTACTATAGACTCAAAGTGCACAGCGGTGTAGATTAACGTGCTACTGGACTGGTTGTTGGTTTTCACAGGGTGATTAGGCAGCAAGCCATATTATGCCATGCAATATAGAGACTTCAGGCATGACACAAAGCATATTGCCTTCCTAATATTGTTTTCTGCAATATTTTATTTGCTAGTTTGGAGTAGAGAGGGGCAGAAATAAGTGGAGGGGTATGATGTGACAGAGGCTACGAGGCATGTCACTCTGATACAGTCTATGTGTCGTGACCAACTGAGCTAGTGTTGAATGAGGAAAAATGCAAAAGTAGAATCAGAATCAGAAATACTTTATTGATCCCCGGGGGGAAATTGTACAGGGGGGATCAATAAAGTATTTCTGATTCTGATTCTAATCAATATAATTGAAAAACTGTAAACTTGGGTGTCTCACCAGCACCTGTGACAATGTGAGTGGTGATTTTATCAAGTGTGTTGAGGCATGCAACACTAAACCATCTATCCATTAATTCATCCATCCTCTCTCTCTGTCATGCAGAGGTGGCCTGCGGCCACCCGGGTACACCTCCCCACGGAGTGATGAGCGGGGAGAAGTTTACCTTTGGCTCCACGGTGCGCTATTCCTGCTCTGGAGACCGCCTGCTCATAGGAGACTCATCACTCACCTGTCAACTGAACGGACACTGGAGTGGTCCACTGCCCCACTGCTCAGGTACACAAACACGCACAGACATAGTCATGCACATACACAAGTATGCCTGCACACATTCACACAATGAAACATAAGTCCCTTTCACTCTTCCTTATGACACTGATATCGGTATCTTATTAGGGACTGGTGGTTGACTGATTTGTAAAGAAGAGTATCCTTTCATTTGAAGTCATTCTGTGTTCTCTAAACGAGTGGAAGGAGTTGTGCTTAAAGGTTCGGTTTACCCAAATTACAAAACATACAGCATATTTTCTCCCTCACCTCTAGTGGTATCAAGCCACACAGTTTTATTTTTATTTGCCCAAGCTTTGAGATATCAGTGTCTGAGATTAATGCCATCACCCCAATGCCGTAGAGTTTAATGGAATTCCGTTTGTGGTGTTCATAGCAATAGAAAATAACTTTTAAAAAATTCAGCAGCCACATCTTTCTTCCAGAAACCATGTCCCTAATACTGGATATTCCACAAAACACACTGTCAACAGTTTTTATAATGACTATTTCTTTGGTAGTAAGTAGTTCCGATGAAAACTGCTCACAGCAATGTCTGTGGATTATACAGACTAATCAGGACACAGATTGTTTAAATGCAATTTCTCAATGCTGTAAGCACCACAAACAAAATTCATTTAAAGTGCCAGAAATATTAAAGAAATATATCTCAAAACTTGGGCTAATTAAACCAAAACAATCCATGGCTAGACAGTGAACACCACACCACAGTGGTGGAATATTTGGGAGTCCGGGCATAAATGAGATATTTGGTTAGAGCCTGTGTGAAGTTCAGAGAAAACACAGCATAGGATAGTTCAGCTGACTGAGCCAATTTGCTGCCCTCAAACTAGAGCCATGTTGAGCTCTTCTGCATTTGCCTGACGAATGTTTAAAAAAGTGCACTGATGGTGGACCAGTGCCAAATAACCCAAACAATAACCCTCACCCATCATTCCTCTTCGATTCAGTGAGTTATGAATTTACGCCTCAGCCAAAGAATGTGTACGAGCAAATGTTGCTCCCTGCATAAAACAATCCATCGCCCCTGACATAACCGAAATGTGGACTCTGTACACAAAAAGTGCTGTTAAAACTTTTGACAGTGTTCAGTACATTTATTTGCGGACTCTTCTCTTGACATTTCTGAAAACCTCAAAAAAGTGTGTTTTATAGTGTATGTCTGCCCGACTACAAACTTCCCCTCTTAATCCCCTCTGTGCTCTTACCTCCCATCACACTTAAGCATTCCTGACCATTTAAGTGGATTCTCTTTACTGAATGTTCACTTGGTTTGTTCAACTCACTGACCCAGAAGTGATGTTTGTAAGCAGACTTGTATGACTGTTTTTTTTTCTCTTCTTTTTTAAATGGGAGTGCAAACTCTCTACTCACCTTCAATATTTTGTATTTACTCGGACAGTTGGAAAACAGCGAGGCAGTAGTGAAGTTAGACTCCTAGGATAGGATAGTAAGGAGATGCACATGATTGCAGAGGCTCAAATCTATCTCCCAGGTAGAGTTTCAATATTTTGTTCTTTCTTTTGCAAAATGGAGGGAGAGAGGTATGGTGGAGTATTTTGCTTTGTTTGCGCCTGCATAATTATCTGCAGTGCACAACCTAATAGCTGTTTTTAGGCCTGAAATGATAGCCATAGAATCTAATAAAGAATGTAATTCTTATTCTTGTGGTCAGAAAAATTAGTGTTGCAAGGTATTTTTTCTTCTTCATCACCTAGTCTTTAAAAGCAATTTGGCATCTATTATTGACATAATTTGATCAGCACCCTGCTGTTATGACAAACAAGCCTCTTGGAAAGTGATGATTTGCAGTTTTGCATTATATTTCATTTCACTCACTCTGAGCTGTGTATCACCAACATGAGCTCTGCTGCCTCTGATTGTCTGACAAAACCCGGCTAATAAACTCTGCTTTAATCAGGGCAAAAAACATTTAATGCCAAACTAGATTTGGTGCATTTAATTTAACTTGTCCAAAACCTAATCAGCATCAACTCATCACTTGAAAAGTGAGATAAGTAAAGCCAACATGAATCTGTTCCCAAGTATTTAAATTGTCTTAAGAGCAATTGCTGTTTAGAAAGTAAAACCCAGTGGAGGAATGTGCAGAAGAATAAGAGTCCTGGGTCAGTGACTAGATTATTTAATCATTATAAATGACGCCGTAACTTACCAAACCAAAGGATGTGCTGTGGTGAGCAGACAATACACATTTTATTACACATAATCTGATTACAAAAATGCAGCTGCAGTTTATTTTATAGTGATACAACAGCACTCCTATTTAACAGACGTTTTTTTTATGATTTCTTAAACACTAAAAGAGGATTAGTTAGTTAGTTAGTTTTTTCGTTTTGTGACTAATTTTAATTGATGACCCAATCAGTTATTGTATGACCATGCAGGTGCGGGATATGTACATATATAATTGAAAAAAACAAAACCATAAGGACAAAGTACAGAAATTAAGTAGTTAGATTTTTTTGTGACATCCAGGACTAATGTGTATTGATGTTGGTTATAGATGATAATTAGAGTGTAAATGCCTCACATTGTCACACAGTATTATACTGCATCAGTGCTTCTACTCAACCATGAAATCAGCAACTTTATAATGGAAAGAAGACACCTTTGTAGATCACTTGTTCATCACTAAGAGGCTTGATGAATTCAGACCCATGGCAGTAAACATCTGTTACAGCCGTAGGAGAAGTTAGAACCACAACCCAGCTGGAACTCAGTTGTGGCTTACAGGGACTAAAGTTGTGATGCTGCAAATGCCTGGAGAGTTTTAAATTAGCAAGAGTGTACATTCTAGCACCTAGTTTTCACAGGCACATTAGCAAAAAATGTCTGAAGTGAAGCAATTAGTACTGCAGTGTTAGCAAGATAAATGAGCTGTCTGGAAAGTGTTGATTTATGTTTAAATGTTTCTGTCCCTGTGTTATGTCCCATCACTTAGTCTAAGCTTCTCTTCGATGCTCCTGCAATGATTTAAAAGTTTATGTGTAGAAAGGGTACTGTATAGTCTATGGACAGCTTTATCTGCTGGGCTAGAAGTTATTAAAATGGCACATTTGAATTCCCAGATAGTGTTCATCACCAATAGCAACAAAACAATTTGGGCTATGAATTCCTTCGAAGGCCAGCCCAGCGTCAGCAACAGTTCTCATCCATGCATCCATCCATGCATCTATCCTTCCTCTCATCTGTCCTCCTTTGCTAATTAGTAAGAGGGGGCTTAAAACTGCTTGTGAAGCCATCCCCCTTTTGTCCTCGTCTGTTGCATGGCTGAGTTGAAGGCCTTATTATTTCCTCACAAAGGGAGCCTGGTGAACGGACATTAACTCCGATTCAAACCAAATCCACCACCATCCCAATTAGTGAGATTATAGCTGTCACAGTGCATGCCGAGCTGGGCTGCCTCACCTAACCGAAGGAGACTAATGAAGTACCGACAGCTGCTGCAGAGACATACACGGACACGTATATATATACACACAAGTGGTCATGCACACACACAGGCAACAAATAAGTATGCATACTGAACATATACTTGGAAAGACAAGTGTATGTAAGTACATGCACACAAACACTCACATGCATCAAGTGCACTCCCTTACAGAGAGACACACGCACATATGCAGTACATGTATATGCACACACAGTCATTGCTAACCACAGCACACACAAACGAATCATCTCCAGCTGTGAGCCCTTGACCTGACAAATCCAGTTTGTGCACATGTGAGCAGTAGGACGTGTGTAGAAGATATGAGCTTGGTGTTTGTGCAGTAAGGCTTTGTCAACAAGTCCTGTATTACTGCAGCTGTTTGCTGCTCTGTAGAGAGCAGCAGCCAACACATAGGGAATGATGCACAGGGTGTGTGCACAGCTCAAGGAACAGGATCTCAAAGCCAATAAAGCACAGATCCCTCACAAAGAGTCAACATGTACTAAACTGTGCCGACTACCACGTTGGCAGTACTCTATCTATCTATCCATCTATTCATCTGTCTGCATACCTGTATTTCTGCTTTGTCTGCCTAGCAATATCTCTTTCTGTGATACTCTGTCGTCAGATGCCAAGCATTTCTTTTCTTTTCTTTCCTCCACTGGTTTCATTTTTGTGAGAGAATGGAAGCAGCAGCAGCAGCATTGGAAGAAGTGGTTGGTGTTATGTGTGTTATGTGCTTTTTCTCTTGCTCTGAGGATGTCCCCAGTAATACAAAACTGAAAACCACCCCACCCCCTTGATTCCATCCTGACTCACACACCACTCAGCTTTGCTTGGTGTTCATCAGAACATAAAATATTTAGTAGTCATGTCACCGCCCTGACTCCATACCTGTCATCTCTCTCTCATTTCCTATGGCTTAGATAGAGAACATTTTTTTCACCCTACGGAGACAGCCCTAATGGGGACATGAAAAGACAAATAACAAGAGACACAGCATCTTTTTATTTGTTAATTCACAGGTGGTGCAAGACCCTGAAAGTACTGTGTGTTCCTCCACAGGACAAAAGACAGGAGAGATAATTCAGGATAATGAAAACGCATTTAGCTTCAGAGGTCAAACTGTATTCATCATTTCTCATAACCACAGCTGGGTGCCTTTTAATGCTGGCCTCGCTGTTTTTATGGACAGAAAGCTCCTGGTGTCAAAGCAGTGAAAGGTATTGGTACTCCAGGTTTTTGGCATGACGACAACTGCTCATCGGTGCATTGTGTGTTTTATAGCTGCTTCTTGGAGGACTTGAGAGATGTACAGTTTGAGTCCTGTCTGTATTGCCCCTCTGCTTGACAGACAGGAACACTGTGTTGTAATTCACTGCCATACCAACTTAAAAGGGCCCATCTGTGAACACACACATAGACAGTTAAAGTAGATGGCATCTTCAGTTTCTTGTTTTCATTGCTCCTTGTCTGGTTATCTCCCATTGCAGGTGACTCGGCAGACACCTGTGGGGATCCTGGCACACCAGCCCATGCCAGCAGGGAGGCAGGGAACTTCAAGGTGCGCAGCAAGGTGCGCTTCACCTGCGCAGTGGGACATACACTGTACGGCTCGGCTGAGAGGATCTGCTTCCCCAACGGGACCTGGTCGGGCAGACAGCCGTTCTGCAAACGTAAGGGAAATCTTAAAAATGTCTCTGTGATGTTTTGGAGTGCATTGGAGGGCTTTTGGTGGCTCTGGAGGGAGTAAGTTTGACAAAATAACCCTGATGATGTCATCAGGTTTTTTTTGGCTGCACATTTTTAGCAGAAAGCTTGTGTTACAAACTGAGGCCATGGACATACACCAGGCAGGGAACAAATATGCTATTGAGTTGCATTATAGAAAGTTTAGGATCCACTGTTTTAGGGCTTTAGCTATACTTGAGACTTCAAGACAGGACATCTCTCATCCTATTTTGATGATTCTTTTTCAACTCTCTGTCCTGTAAGTCCCTCAATTTTATGGAGGTACAATACCATGTCGCTGGAATGCCCCTTTTAAAATTAAAACTGAACAAAAAAAAAATGTAAAAAAGCTTTTTTGGTATGGTATTGGAAATATTCAGTACAGTAACCATACCAAGCGTATGCACCATATGGGCTGCATGCAAGCATGTGTGTGCATAAAGTGTACAGATAGGTGCTCGTGTGCATCCACACCTACACACACACAAATAGTTGCAAAAGCTCACAAACACAGTGCTGCACCAGATGGATAAGTATCTCTCTGCTGCAGTCTGGTATTTTCTGCCAGTACATGGTGCTGTGACTAGCTTCCAGATTGCAACCAAAAAATTCATTAATTCTAGACACCTAAAGCCAAGTTCCTTTTGGATTGTGATAAATGAATCATTGTGGATTTTGAAGATATTAGTTCACAGAACGCCAGCTCTACATCTTGCATAAATTACCCCCAGGGGTCAACCGGATATTGAGGCAAATGTTTGACTGCTTCTGCTCTCCTCTACTTACTGTCCGCCAGATTGGCACAGTGCCTGTGTCCTTTTTAATATGATAGGCCAATGCACAGGCCCACTGAACTACTATATGTATATATACATTCCATCTCTCTTGTTTCTTTCTGTCTCTCTATCCTTCATTTCCCCTGTTGTCAGCCTTTTTCTTTTGCCTCTCCCCTGATTTCTCTCTGTCTTAATTTTATTGTCTGGCTGTCTCTACGTCCCTGTCCAGTCCTCCATCTGTCCCTCCTCTTTCTCTCTCTCTCTCTCCATTGCTCAGCCTTACCCTTCCCTCCCCTCCTTTTACCCCACATCTCTCTTCCACTACCTTTTTATCTCTCCATCTCCCCACTGAACTCCTGATTTAAAGATTGTTTTAGCCATCTCTCCACCTCAGGAGGGAGGGGGCAGGAATTCACTGGAGCCTGAATGAGTTTCAGTGCTGTCTGTCTGTGATCTAAAGCCCTGTCTACAGTTAAAGCCCATCCATCCGTTATCCACAACCTTTTACAGTCTCTGCAAAACAGTCACTGTGGATATTCAGCTTAATATCCATCTCACAATACCATCAAGGTCTGTTTTGTGCGTCTGTCATCGTGTCTGTCTTGAATTATTAAGAGAGGAAGCCAAAGAGGCTACCATACTTTATTTTTGGCATGTGTGCGTGCATATGCTCGTGTGTGCATTTACAGTACAGTAATGTGAGCATGTTGGCACCTGGTATATTTGAGTCTGTGCCAGAGTGATGTGTTTGTGTGTGTGTGCACATGTGGTAATTGAGAAATCACCACCACACCTACAACACGTCTGTCTCCTACAAGAATCAGATTTTCCAGGCAATTAGGTGATTGAAAGAGCAAATCAGTTTCGTAATTAGACGTGATTTGGAGCAGAAGAAAAACACAAGAAACAAACTCTGCCCTTTCCCCTCTTCAGGGATGCATTTTGGTTTATTCTGGAAATGATGTAAAGGATGCCCTAGTGTGAAAAGCCGAATGCTTCAGTCCACTACAGAAAGTCAGTTTTTTCCTCCCCAGGGATTGTACATCTACACTTTGCATGAAATTGAGCCTCCTGTCTGAGTTCAGTTTGTGCTTTAAATAATAAGGAGTGATATTTCATCATATGACCTGGAAAGTTATTCCAGATCGTAAAATTATTTAGTAAAATGTAATAACTAAAAGTTCTATTATTGTTCAAATTGACCCCCGAGCCCTTAGACCACAGCTGCAAATGTCCACATTACTCCCACGATTCTCTTCTTGTTTTTAGACAGCACTAAATGTCATTACCAGGGATGTGCTATGGGACTTGACAATACACAAACTGCACTTTATTTACTGATGACTCATCAATAGTGTGATGTACCACTGCACCATCTCTGCTCATTAGCGTCTCTTAATAAAGCTGTGATGCTGTATAGATTAGTGGTTCTTTACTGGTTTGGTTCACAGCTTCTTTATAAGAACAATGCTTCCTCGCATTCCCTAATGTGAGGGACACACGTATAATGGGGAACTCTGACATAGGCCAACAATTTCTATCTGCCCTTTTCAGACTGTTCCACCTGAGTGCTAATCAGACTGAGTCAAGAAACTACAAATATTCATCAAGTCAAAAGCAAAACGGCAATTATTTCGCAAATGAATATAACTTTTTATACAATATGGCAGGAATATGTTTTTAAAAGCCAATTAATCACCTTGAGACCTTCAGAAGTCATCTTGCAGCCACCTTGGGGGCTCCCAACCCTCAGATTGTGAATCACTGATATGGAAAATAGAAAATCCATTACTATTTTACACCCCTGACCTTCACCTTCTCTCTTTTCTCCCCTGTATTGCAGCGGTACAATGTGGGAACCCAGCTACACCTGCTCATGGCCGTATTTCCCGTGTGGATGGCACAACCTTCTCCAACTCCATTGTGTATTCTTGTATGGAGGGCTATTTCCTCACTGGCTCGCCCACACGCCAGTGTCTGGCGAATGGCACGTGGTCTGGCATGGCTCCAAACTGCACAAGTGAGTTTTATATGCACAGAAACATGAAGGGATACTGGAGTCATGTCTCGTGGTCTCGGGGAATACACTTAAAAGGCCACTCTGCTGCACAGTTTTCATGTTATGAAATTACATTGCATTGTCTACTTGCTGTCAAAGAAAATTGTGAAATAATTGTGTTTGACCAATGAGATGCCGTCAGGCGTTAGTCGCAATTATACCAGTGCTGTGAACAGAGAAATGCTACAGAGCACCATTCAATGTTTCTTGGATGATCACATTTAGCTCAGTCACACTTACACCTACATTGACATTCACAGATTTTGTTATCGTTGCTCTCAGAAATAGAACAGAAAAATAAGTAGAAACAGGACGAGGAAGATTGGGCACTCCCGTGGGTGTCATGGGAGCAGCCAAAATGAACTTGTGTTATCCTGGAGGGAGCCGCTGCTGACCAATTACACATGGCCAGGCATGTTAGTCACAATAAATGTTCTGTACTGTTCTACCGTAGACTGAATTAGCCACTGTTCTTGTGTTCTGTGTGATGCTGCATGAACACATTAAACATATGATTTATACTGTAAAGCAGATAAACCCCTCTGAAAAGAATGAAGACAGACGGGACTGAAGATGATTTTGCTCCCAATTTCTGCCAAAAGGAGGCGCTCTGAGTAATCAACAGTGGTGCTAAAATAGGGTATAAGATTTCAAATAGCACATAAATCTCTTAGAGCCTCCTCTCCCTGCAAAGCATCAAAACTGTCAGGCGTTTTTTTATTGTCTGGATCTCAGCAAATGAGCCTTGCAGTAATTAAGAAGTATGCCAATCTATATTCAATTTGCACCAGGAAGACTATCAAACAAAATTACACATTGTTCTTCTCTCTGAAAATCACCATATTCTCTCTTCCTCATTCTTTTTGCTTGTTATTGAATCACAAGAAAAGATAAATGGTATGGGCATAATTTTCAATTTTGGAATGAAATGAGTCTCCGGAGAGAGATACACAGGAAGGGAGGGAGGTGGAGAGACAGATTGAAAATTGGATTGAATAATAATGATCAAACATGCAGAAAGGCAGAAAAGCTCTTTTCCCCACTTTCAAGCCTGCTCATCACCAAACTTATTATTGTTATCCTCCTGAATGCTATCACTTCACATTAAATTTTAGTGGTCAGTTCAGGGACACCAACACTTAAGATACCAAGATTGGCTCACTGTGCCTTCATTAAGGAGGCAATCATTTTCACGGTTCATGGGTAATCGATCATGTAAGTTACCAGATCAAAGTCACACAACATTCTCAAGGGGAGAGAGAAAAGTTCTTCTTTTATTTTTTATCTAAACGCTTTTGATGGTTGATAAAGGAAATTTATGGAGCATGTTGAGGAATTAGCGAATTAGCAGAAGTGCACTAGGAAAGAGACTTGCTCAGTGAACTGTGAAGTAAAGCCATAAAGCACTATGAAATAAACAGTAAACACTGATTATTCAGGCCTTGTAACTTGCCCTGATACTGTTGATTTATATCTACTGTGTTTAGTATTCTCCTCTTCTCTTCTCCATTCCTCTCCCCTCTCCCTTAGTTTAAACACGGTTGGAGGATAGGGTTAAATGAAGACATCAGAGCAAAATGCTTTAGAAGCTACCAGGTTACAGTCAGATTTCTGGTTCAGCTGTAAGTACTCCAGTGCTGTGACAAAATAGGGAAAAAACTCTTCATGATGCAGCATCATATGTTACTAACACGCCTAAAATATATCAGCATGGTTCAAAAGTATGCTACAGTAAGGGACAAAGAGAGATCTGATTACTGACCAACTGCATGTAAATGGGGGTTTTACTGGGAGCAGGTTATTGCAGTGCATGTAAACTCCTCTTATTTCCTTTCTTAACCTGATTTCTCCCAGTAACCTGTTTTCTTGGGAGCCAGTAAATGTACTGAATGAAAAAGCTGTAGAGTTAAGTTGAATTGTTGAAGTCAACAGCCTGCAGCTTTCTTGCATTGCGCTGACTGACTGGGTTTTTGCCTTCTACAGATAGACAGGCACATGTAAGCATTTACATTTATGTGCACATATACTTTTTCTGTCTCCCTTTCTCTCCCAGTAAGACCACTTTTCCACTTCCTCACAAGATGTTTCTAGATGATACCAATTGAAATTTTTATTAGCTGTCTTTTATTCATGCCAGCTGCTCTTGGCTTATGTTTGGAGCGACATATCATGCTTAATTCAACATAATGTGTTTCAGTGTCATTTTGGTGACTCGGAGTCAAAATGAACTGAACAACTACAATACGGCAAAGAGACACAGCGTATACACATATACTGTACATACATGTGGCTGCAGAGACATTAGGTTGGCTGCTATTTACCATCACCATCCAAAACACGTATGGCAGGTTGTCCCGATCTCCTTTTGGTTCTTGGGCTTACCATGAATTGATGAAAGAGTTTGTTGTTAATGCAGATTTTGCCATTCCATTGTTATTACACCTTCATGTCTAGTTAGAGAATTGTAAAATATGTTTATGCCCAAGACTCTTCCTCTAACGCCACCAAGAGGTCAAAATTTCACGTGTCCTGTCTATCTATGTACATAATGGATTGGCACAAGATTTTGTACAGACATTCATAGTTGGTGATCCCCTGACTTTTTTTTCTGCAGCGCCACCATGAGGTTGACATTTGTAATTTTTATTAAAATGTCTGAACTGTTTGATGGATTGCCATGAAATTTGGTTCACATTTTCACGTCTCCCTCAAGATAAATTGATCCCCTAACTTTTCATGTAGTGCCACCATCAGGTCAAATTTTGAATTTGTCCAAGTATTGGTTTATGACCCAATACTCGAAATAAATACATGTTGATAATGACTGTCTGTCTGTACTTTCCAGAAAAACATTATTGGTCATTTGCTTATACAACTTAACATGTTCTATGTTTACATTCATTAGCAAAGCAGGAATCAATTTTCTGTTCTCATATTGCTATTCTTAGGTGGGAGCTTGGGATAGAATGATGGGTGTGCAAGTCATCTGACTTAAACTGGAAACTGGGATTATACCAAGTAACAAGGATGTTGTTTCTGAATAGAGAGGGTACTGTTGAGATTTTCAGCAAATTACTATCTGCATGGGTAGATATCCCTTTAGGTATGAGTGATTTGGGTGAACTGACCCAAACTAAACTGAACTGACCCAACAAAGGAGCTCACTACCCACAAGGCCTGTAAAGTCCAATAAATTAGATAAGGCTGACAGGTTTGTTTATTTATTACACAAACTTTCCATAAAAGGCAGGCAGCAGTGCATATGTGAAAGTGAAAATAAAAACCCTACATTATGAATCACTGTGTGTCAAACATCAAACACACTGCACTGCAATTCAATCATCTGACATAGATTACAGGATACAGGGTGCAGGAACCTCTGAGGAGGAGGATGTAGTATGGAATTCCTCCAAGTAAACATAAACAAATCACACAAGTCACATAACCTGCATCATCCACCAGACAAACATCAAGGCTGTACAGCTAACCTTTCATTTCAGCTGATTTTCTGCAGGCTACTGTCTTAGCTGTTGTGCTAATTTTGAAAATATACAAATATACACACAGGACTACTTTCATTATCGTCTTTGCTTACAACTAGCAGCTCTCGGATGTATCCTGTCAGAATACAAAGTTAGTCTCACCCAGCAATGATAAACATGTCCAAGTGTTCAAATCCTTGGCAGCAACTGAAAATAAACAAACAGAAATTAATTGAAGGGAGGAGGCATTAGCAGGGACAGCCATATGCATCAAACTGGCTTCTTACAGTAAGGTGAACAAGTCAGGAAAGATTTTGTAATAAGTAGGCACAAATTAGGGCTGTAAGATGAAACAAGGGCTATGAAAAAGCAATCAAGTAGAGGCTGGCAACTTACAATTTCATCAGAGATAGCACTAGGTTAAGACCTGACGATGTAGTGGGCCAACATTCAGCCATCTGTTTACTTTGGAGAGATTGTGCCATGAGAAGAAGCCAGGAATAGGCATTTGAAAAGAAGAGACTGAACAAAAATTACCAGGGGAGAGAAGGTCCCCAACATTTTAGTTTTTTTTTTCACTGAATTCTCTCCTTGAACCAATATCCCAAAATGATGTAGTGCAGCATTTAGAAAGAGAATATTTAAATAAAACATAGTTATTACTTTTAGGATTACTATGACCACACAGGCATCCCTCACACTTAGGTCAGGGGCACAGCACAACAGATTTTTTGTGATGACGCTTTGAGCACTCAGTCATAGACTTGCTACAGCTACAGCTGTGTTATCAACTTCTGTCCATATTTCTTATCTCCACATAACTGAACATCACATTAGAATGCTTGAAAATCATTATTTACTTATTTTTATTGCCCAGATTCTTTATGTGCAGGACAGATATGTGTGTTAAATAGGCATTCTCTAATTTGACAAAATGCTGCACGCAAGCACAGAGCCATTATACATAATGATCTATTGTGGTTAACTTGATTGACTCATGCACAACCAACATGATACACAATAGCCACACAAACCTTTGTGCTTCATGCAATTTGCTACTTTTGTGTGGAAGTGTCCAGTTGCCTTTTTATATGCTGATTGAGCAGTTGTATGTATATTGTAGTAAAAAAACCATTGCATCATCATGAAGCTTAAAGAAAAGTTATTTTTCTTAATTCATGAACAGCAGACATTTTAGAGATACTTTCTTTTTAATTTGACAATATTTATTGTGCAAATCACTGTAATCACATCTGTACAATGGAGCCCCTGTGCCCTGCACTAATGTCACGTTCACGTCACATGGGAATCTTTCCTATCTCTACAGTTCATCCCATGTTTACAACTTGTGAGTGTTCCCCTCACAGGACAACTCAAGAAGTCGGTTGTAAGATTACAGAGTTGTTTGAGTGAGGATTGAAAATATTGTACTGTATTAACATTTTGAACCATACAAGTAAAAGTCGACAGGGAAGCAATCACCAGTAACTTATGACCACCACACAAGTAACACCTATTTGGTGACAAATTGTTGACTTTCTTGTATCTTTAACTTGATGCTGTTGTACAATGTGCTTCTGTTTAGCAAATCATCACTGTAATAAGTATGAAATGCTGGTGAAGGATTATGGGTGTAGGTGCGGTTGCACCCTTTGATTATTTAACACTCTATTTTATGAGTCATTTTCACCACGCACTGTATTTTGCACAGCTGTTTAAAACTTTTGAACCAAATATGTGGCTTAGAGGATAATTACTAATCATCATGCACCTGTAAGAACAAAAATAACAAGTGCATGGTTATGCCCTGATGGTGTAAGTCAACAAATGAGGATTAGTAAACCACCAACAACTTAACAAGAGATGACTAAAAATACAAAATCTAGGGGGAAATCAGGCCCTCCCTTCCCATAACCCCTCACCTCTCTTTCTTCAGTGTATAGGCATAAGGGTCAGTTACATCAGACACTCTGTATTGATAAGTTTTATGTATGACATACAGTATATTTCATATTGCAGTTTAATATACTTTAATCACTATTCAACCTCACCATTTAGGATGATTTCTGATGCAAGTTCCTTATGTTTGACCACCGATGACAGTGATCACCTGTGGCGACCCTGGTATTCCAGCCAATGGACTCAGATTTGGCGATGACATCACAGTGGGCCACAATGTGACGTTCATGTGCCAGCCGGGGTACGTGATGATAGGAGGGGACAATGCTGTCACAAGGACCTGCACCAACAATGGCACCTGGAGTGGCACCATGCCAGCATGCCAAGGTAAGCACCACCCACAAATGCACCGTATCACATCGTAACGCATCATATACGTGCTGCAGTAGACAGTCAACCTTGATAATCATCAGACCGTGCTGTAACAACCTTGGCACGCTAGCGCACTGTCACGTACAATATAAAGTACATGCTTACCCCCTGAGATCTAATGAGATTAGCAGGCAAGGTGACACGGAACTTCCTATGTGGTCAAATAGTGTCATATTCAGTGTGCCAACAATACATAAAGCTTGACAGACACACACACGTATATGCAGGCGCATACATTTGTGTGCCTGTATAAACACACACCCGCATAAACACTACATGCAATTTCGAATATGTTTTCTAAACGGTGCATTCCTACATTACAAAAGTAGTACTATGTGTTAATGAGTTCCCAGATAAGAGGCAGTGTCACTCAGCTGGCTTTCAGAAAAAAATATATAATACATTTGTAGAGCCCTTGATCTAGGACACTGTGATTTCACCCACACCTGCATCTAGACTTGCACCTGTGATGGCACAGAGCCAAGGCTAAAAGTTCCTCTGACAGTCAATGATGGATGGCTAACAAGTCCTCTTCATCACAACGAGGATCCCTCTAATTGTACTCCAACAGTTAATCACTGGCTTCCTCTCTCTAAAAGTTTGTGCACACTCTAACAGCTTGATTAACATCAAAGTTAGAAAATCCAGCAAGAAAACTTGTTGTTGGACGCCCATCAGCACTCCATCACTCTATGATTTATGACGCTCGAGTGGAGGCACAGATTAGCATGTCTGCCATCGACACCCAAAAGTAAGTATTGCAGGGGAGATTAACTTGTGCGGCGTACAGTTCAAAAGTACACCAGGAAAGGGAAGAGCCCACAAGGCAAATGGGGGCTCATTGTTGCTAAGGAACTGTTCTCAGGCTGCTGTCTCAGTTACAGAGAAGCAAGCCGGCGTTGTATTTACCTCTTGACAAATGGGAAAGGACAAATGAAATGTGAGAGGAAAACCGGCAGAGTGTGAGAGACTGACATGCACACAGATAAACATAACAGCAGGTAGGGGAAATATATACCAACAAGTTACAGAATGGCAAAAAATCAAACATACACAGACAAATTCTTCGAAAGGGTTGAGTATCAGGGAGTGAAAAAACATGAAGCCTGTTGATCATTTTTCTTCTTATGCAATGGTTGTTTTTGTTTCTAGATTTGTGTAGACAGTGTAGAAAATGCTGTTATTGACCCAGAAGTACTCTGTGCTATCACCTTTCCTTCGCTTAACTCATAGGGAACTGTGGTTTTAAGCCACACACTTCTTGCCCTCCTCAGGCTCCCTGTAGGACCTTGGCTAGAAGTTTACAACATCCAAACTGACACTGATTGGTAATATTTCATAGGTGTGTTTCATTATTAATGCACCCTGTCCAGTGGTATGTTGAAGCTGTTGGATGAATCAGTGGTCGCACAACTATTACCCAAGGCAGTTTAGATGGAGAGAGAAAGACAGGGAGCATGAGTGTACGTGTGCACGCATGTGTGTATTAAAGTGTGTGAAGCTCCTAACCTCCGAGCTCTAATCCTTGACGGCTACCGCAACAGCTCAGGCACTCTGCGAAACCCCAGAGCTTAGCCTTCCTCATCACACACTCACACACAACCATGCATGCATACAATCACATGGGGGCATTCAATTACACTACTGTCTCTCTCATGCATACATAGACGCAGATGCTTACACACCTTCACGTTTGCTGCTGCCGCTGTCTGAGTGCTGTCAGCTCGTGCTGACCTGTAAGCATTAGTCGGCGAGCGACAGGGTCCCTCCTGTCTCCTCTCGCCACTGCTCTCACTTTTTCAGTACTACTTGGAGGGAGGGGTTTGATTATTAAGTGGGTTCTCTATATTAATTTTGTCATTCCTCAGTGTGGATGTCGTTGCTCGTTCCTCTCCCTTTCTAAGACTATCCAGGACAGGCAATAGAAAAGCTTGCTGGTAATCACAGCTTTTTTATTATCTCTCTCACTGACAGCCTATGCAGCAATAGGTCTTAGAAAAGGACTGAGAAAATGTCAATTTTCTTTCTTGCATCTGAAGCTGAAACAATGCGTATTCCAATGAAATTGGTTGCTTTTTTTTTTTGCATGATTGGGTTCAAGTTGAAGGTGCAGTGGTTCTGGGGGGGCGTGAGCTGTTTGAAATTGTCATGATGCGGGGCATCTGTCATGTCATAGATTTGGATGATGTGCTGCAGGGATATGAGCAAGGGAGGGAGGGGTAATGAGAGAGAGAGAAAGAGATGGAAGCGAGAGAAGGAAAGGGAGAGAGAGAGACTTTGAGACTAAAAGAGACAAAGAGGTTTAATGTGTGCCGACGCATAATTTTGCACTCAATGTGTGCACGTCAGTGCTGGCCACGCCATTTGTGTGCAGAGTGCATACACACACTGCCGATGACACATCTTAAGCCTTGCCCGGCAAGGATTCAGTTTGAATCCCAGGTTTGGCGTGTTCAGCTAAGAGGCACTAATGCTGCTTAGAACTACTTAGGAAAATGGGGACACTCTCTGCTTCCCATTCAGTTCTGCCTGCCACCCATGCTTTTTTCTTTTTTTTTTCTTTCATTTAAAGTAATTTCTGATGCAGTGCTCATGGGATTAGTAGGCCTACTCCTCTAATCAACGTAATTTGCCTACTTGCACACGTGCGCTCACACATTCTCCCTCCATTCGTCTTTTTCTCCCCCTCTTTCTTTCTCTCACACAGACATACAGTAAGGAGACACACATACACACCCAAACCGACTTTCTACTTTACAGCATCCAGCTGGGCATTTTAGTGAGGTATTTCAGAATGAAGTGCCTTTTTTTTTTCTAGGGCTCCAGAGCAACAACATGAAAATCCCAAATTGAAGGCACTCTTTACTAATTCATTAACATCAAAGAGAAACAATTTCAAGTGAACTTGTTTCTCCTTGAGAACTTGAGAAACAAAATTACATTACCAAACAAAACATTAAAAAACAGATTGCAACATCAGTATGGTTTTGCCTTTGACTTTTATTCACTATTCATCATGGCCTAAATAGCTTTCCAAAAATAGCATACATCTAAAGCATATATACTGTATACTACTGCAACATCTCCATATGGAAATCTTTTTGGATCCGCTGCCAACCAAGAACAAAAGATGGTTCCACCTTGGAGAGAATGTGTGAATATCCCTCAGTGGCTTGCTCCACATTTACTGTATTTCATTCGGTAGAAGAGAGAAATCGAACTAAACTTTACGAGGCAAGAAAGTTGTCCATCATGTGGCTACCTCATATTAACATAATCCTAATGAGAAACATACTCATTTTCAAATTTGAACTGTGATAGTTTTAAAAACTAGCTTTAAACGTCTGGCCAGGAGGCTTTCTGAATTGTGTAAATAAAATAAATACAACTGAAATCTAGTTTGTAAGAAAGGAAGCTACCATGCAGCAAAGTATCTATATATATAAGTATATATAGTGTTCATATTGCCAGCTAGATTTAATATTGAGATATGTAGATGTCATTTATTCTTTCCATGCATCATAGTTTTAGACCATTTCATTTAACAAAAAATGACATTTCAGTCAACAGTAAGCCTACAATAGTTTGTCTTGTTCTGGTTGGCTTTAATGGTGTCTTAGTTTAATTACTGTCTATAAATATATATTCAAATTCAACAAACATATCGCTTGGTTAAAATATATTTAGTTCTGCTCAATTTTAGGATTTAACAAGCTTTTACTACTAAGTGACAGGTTGTATGAATCAAGCCCAGAGCCTGACTAAATATACAGTATAGCATGTGGTCACTTAAGAGTACACAGTGCTATTCAGTCATTTATTGTACAATGATTTTCTATCCGACCGAAGACAACAGCTGGTGATTTAATTGATCTCTCCTACCGGTGCTAATAAACGAAATCACCGGCTGTAGTCTTTGGTCAGCTTTAAAATCAGCATGGTGACTTCTGGCATGCAGTGTGCCAAGTTGCTCAGATGTAGTGAGTTTCTGTGCTCTTAGCATGTACAGTGGGAACATTGCTGGTTTGGAGGGTTTGGTGGGGAGTGTTGCTCTGGAAATTAAAAGGTAATAGGCTTGAAGCAGATTTAGGCAGTTAAGAAGGCAGTCATGGAGGTGTCCAATGGTCAGGTAATCTCAAGTCTGTGCTGCAGGTGGCAGCTAGTCCAACCTGCCTTAGCAAAGTCTCTGTCTTTCAAATGATGCCCACAAATGCGGTGGGTGCATATGACTCTATTCATAGTCCTGAACAGAGCCAACATGTCTGTTGTCTGCCTTCACATGGCTGCATCTGTATATTTTTGTCATGTATTTGATAAGTGAAAATGACTGTTGTTGTACTGCCAAATCCTTTACTAGAGTCATGCTGTTAACATGACAGTTTAAGTAACTGGATTTGTAAACTAAACATCTGATCTTGCCAGACAGTTGTGAGGCTTGGATAAAGCCTGACTTCAAGTGTTTCGGTATGCGTGAGTATGTCTAAAAGAAAGAGAGACTTGGGGAAATGATGGGTGTTGAGGGAGGATAGTAATGGTATAAAACAACTGCTATAATTTATTCACATCCCTAAAACCCATATCCCATCTGCGTCCCCACGGGTTCATCTCCAAGTGTGTCAGAACAAACTCCGAGCTTTATTATGCATTCATTTATTACATTTGTTGAGCAGAAAGTTTATGGCTTACACAGACACAAGATGTCCCCTCATTTCTCACAGAAATTATTCAGTATACTCCAAACAGAAATCGCAGAAAACTCCAACACAGTCATAGTCAAAACACTATTTCTATGACTATTTCTGTGGGCTAAAGACCTGTTTTAATCCACATTATGTAGAATTGTGAATCTGTGCCACCTCCATTATTATCTGTAAAATAGCACTATAATTTGAAGCAAGCAGTGTAATAATAGATTTCTCAAAACATGTCCATGTTTAACCTGCATGAAAAAGCTAACTTCAATCCGGCTGCGTCTTTTAAAAAGAAGCTGCTCTGGGACATTGAAGTATTTTATCATTCTGGATATAAATGGGAAGATGAAACCTGTAAAAAGTGGGTTTATTACAATATCTAATATATTTTAACACCACCACTCCCTCTTACAATCACCGCCGCCTCCATTTATCAAAATTTTGATTAGAAAAGAAAAGACCCGGGATATAGCCATATCCCTTTAAATCCACACAAATCATAGTAATTATCTCCAAGCTTTAACATTGTCTGTTATCCTCGAGTCACATCCACTAGCTGTTTGGGTTCAACTGTATCAGGATGGAAGAAAGCAGGATCTTTTATGATCCTTCATGCTTGTGTCCAGGGCCTTAGAACCAAAGACCATTTAACTGATGTCATAAAGAGTTCTTGTTTCCATTCATGTTTTGACTTAGTCTTGATTGTGACCACATTCCCATTGCAGATATTTTGGGTGGGACTCTTAAAGAGAGCCATAAACAGTGCCGTCTATGTACAATACCCAAAAACTCAAGGATTTAAATGTCACTCTCAACTCCACCTCCTTTCATGTTAGCTGTAGACTCCCGACTGCTGCAACAACCTGTGGCAAGTATGGATTAAAAAAGGCCCGCGTGCTGTCAGTCTACTATGTCTTTGCATTTTGTTGAAATATTTCAGATTATATAATGTCCTTCTATGACTTTTGCTCGATCAGGTTCCTGTGTAATCCACTGATGATGGATAGGCATAGACCCGTTTTTAAATTAGCTTTTTCAGCTGTCATATTTATATTTGGAAATGTTGGTCTTGCTCTTGAGTAGGACCTGATTTGCTCTCATGTCTGTCTTGTTTTGGTCTCAGCCCCACAATCCTTTTGAACCTGTTCTTGATTCAAACTCGACCGGAGCTGTTTTGTGTATCAATTGTACTTCCATAAGCTTGTCTGACTGTGACTGTGTCCTCACTATCCCCACAGTGGTGACGTGTCGTACACCCCCACCCATACCCAACGGCCTCCTGGAGGGCTCAGTCCTGGAGTGGGGTATCAGCGTGAGCTACAGCTGTCTACCTGGCTACGAGCTGTCCTTCCCTGCTGTGCTCACCTGCGTAGGGAATGGGTCATGGAGCGGAGACCTGCCTCAGTGCTTGCGTGAGTCACCATTTTGTACTGCCACAATAATTATAATGATAATTATAGAGGAAGTCTCCTCATGTGTAGATGGAAATGGTCTTGATGACATTTCTGTAGCCGTCTGAAACATGGTTATTTGCACATTGAGCTAAATTGGGTCTTTTCTCTTGTTGCCGCTTTTTAAACATTATCAGCATGTGAAATGTTGGACTCATAATTAAAATCTGGCATCTTGTTGCTTTTCCTCTTACTCATCTAATGCTCATGAATTAATAAACTACCTTGCCTCATGTATTAGACTGTGAAATGACCATGGTTCCTACTGGGAAGTCAAGAAATGACATATTTTCTCAATTAGGTCTCTTTTACAGGGATATATACCTGCATGTTCCTTTACAACTTGTCTCTTACATTCAGTACATTTGTTTAAAGCTTTTTTCTCAGAGGCAAGACCCTTCTGCCACTTTGCTGCTCACCCCTTTAGAAGTTATCTCAAGTTAATGAAATTAATGAAAGTCATGAATAAGTCATGGAATTCAACATCAGGGCCTAGGTGGAAAAGCTGAATTATGATACAAATCGAATAAGACACTCTTGCAGAGATGCAGAAAAGGGATTATTAGTATTGCTCGTAGTTTCAACGTCAAGGTCCTTTTTTTTGGAAAACCACCTTAAGTGGCCACTAAATGATTCAAAAATAAAAAAAAAATCTGGCAGGGGGCCTGGGGATATCTAATCAAATACTGAAAAATAGTAAGCATGAGAATTGTATCCTGCCTGTTAATAAAGAACACAAATGAATATTTCATCATTTGTACATGAAATGGAACATCCAGTTTACATTTGGAGTAAATGAAAAGTGAATTGACCTCGAGCCCGAGAGTCAAAGCTACAATGTCGATGATGAAGATGATGATCTAAGTGGAGCCACAAGTGAGGTGTCTGACGCTCTTTACTCCATTAAGACCTTCTCAGAATCCTCTTTGCAAGCATAATAATAACCCCTGAGATGCATGACTGCTCAAGAGCGTCTCACTATCATCAGAATCATTCTTGCATTACATCAGTCAGACAGAAATGAAATATCAAGGAGGGTAAAGTACTTGTGTTTATTTCTCACTGAATTCTAGTCAGGTCTAAGTGGAATCAAATACCACTGAAAAATATTCATGCACAACACTCACACACATTTTTTTCTGACTGCTGTGCTGCACTAAAAGCGTGTCCACTTAAACTGGTTGATGGAGGCAGTCCTATCATATTCATTGATTATTACAGCCTTCCTTTGCAGGGAATCTCTGCTATCAGATGGCTGCATGCATTTATTGTGCATACAGTAACTACACTTTGTTGATTGCTGATTTTGTGGAAGAGTTTATGAATTGGAGAGAAATTAGATGGTTTGTAGTATTTTAGTGACACATGTTGGATAATGACCAAAAAAAAACTGCCCCCTGAGCCTATTTTAAAAGAACTGCATTCACTTGTGTGTTCTTTTGTAATTAATGCTAATGACAGAATTTGGTGCTTGTGGCCGTATTCAGTGAGGCAAACACGGTCCCATTTGGGTATTTAGCATCTGAGATCCAGCTGACAGAGTGCTAGTGTTTGTGACCATGCAACTAAAAGCACAGTACCCCATGCAGCCATTTGCTCCTCTAAATGGCCACATTGCAGTCGTTTATTGTAATTTATGTAAGTCACTGTGCACACTGCTGTCTGATTTATATCCTGCTTAGCTGTAAAGGATCGTATTTGTCTGTTATGACCAGATATGTGCTTTAGCACTACTAAGTGACCAACTGCCTGTTTTATTGAGGTGCACTGGTATATCTGCGTCCTGGTCCAGAGTTGTTATGATGGGTAAAAAATGTCATCTGGCCATAAAATGGACAAGGTTCCACTTGGTGAATGTACCATGTCTACTTTCTGTCTACATCAGTTATGATGAGCAGTGTCATTCCTCAACACTACAATCATTTTTCCACATCAACACCTCCACAACATCCTCCTGCAGATATGTGAGCGAGTAATCTTTATGTCCTGTGATGTAATGTTAGTGTTTAATGTGTCTCAGCAGAGAATTGTTTTTGATGTAGTAATTACATTTAATAGCTCCATTACTTACGACCTAGAATGCAGGTTCCTCTGTGTGTAAAGGTGCAAAATTGACACAAATTGAGAGCCATACACTATAAATATCATTCAGTGTGATCAATAAGCAGCTTTTGTAAAGAACCTGGCTCTCTTAAACATGTTGTTGTAGCTAGCCTCCTGCTATAGTACTCCAAGTGGAAGCAAGTCTGTGATAAATCACTGAGGTTTACTAAGGCAAATAAATGAGTCTGAAAAATGGGAACAACAGGGAAGAAAGTGCTGATCATATTTGGTGTAGAAAAGGCTATTATCTATGCATTAAAATGTCAGCACAGCACTATCTACAGCAGTCTTAGGTGCTGGTCCCTATAAACTGTGGAGCCATTATTAAGAGACACATCCTTAGTTAGTGTCAGTGCTCACAATGTAGTCACATAACTGACCATTACTGTACATAATCTGCATTATTTTATAAACACATATCTCATGGAACAGATATATGCACACATGCCAGTAATGTTCTGAGCATAGGATGCATCTATAAAAATACACTTGGTCAAAACATTACATCATCCTGTAGACTGAGGATATTTCCCATTTACCTACAACATTATGAGCTGAGCAAGAGGCATAATTTTGGCTCTTTCATACACATCTGCTGCAAATTTAACCTGAAACCAGTCTATTAGATTTAGTTTGGTGCATAATAATTTTAAAGCCAGAGTCTTGCTGTTTATTAGACATATAGTAGGCTTGCACTGCTGCAGACTTTAGAAATATGATTGCAGTTCATACTCAGCAGTTTCAGTTGAAATACAGCTCAGCAATACTGCAGGAGATGCCATGCATCTGCAAATGCAAATCCATTTGTGCATTCCTTAAAATCTGCACTTTTGCAAGCATTTGTGGCCAAACGGGATTAAGATGCATATTCATGTTCCCTATCACAACACATGGGGAACAGAGAGCACGCAGCAAAATCAGTTTCTGAGGATGCTAGTTCATGTGTCTGTAGGGATGAGACTGTGATCCCAACTTTGAATCTGGCCTCTGCATACTGATTACTTCAAAGCATTGATAATTCATCAAGGAAGGAGAGAGGCTGTGAGAGAGATAGTGAGAAAAAGTTTGACTAGTCTCTCTCTCTTTCCCTCTTTCTCTCTCACTCATCCACCTATACACACACAGGCACATTAAATATGCTGAGCTTGGTTTGGCCTGGGGCCATTTCTCTTATATATCCATAAAACAGTACATTATTTCCCTGCAGCTTGAAGCTTATGACTGATGTGCATGTCACCTGTTTGGCCTGCATTGTCAACCCTCCAAAAAAATGCCATCTGAATACTAAGTCTTGCAATGTCATTTGAAAAGTGACAAGAATCGTTTTCAGATCCAGCCAGACATTTGCATCTTTATTTGTTGTCATATCAAACACGGTCAAACTATTGGGTGCTAGGGGGTTGAAACTCACAGTGCATGGTTTTCAGGTGGGACCTATATTATAGGCAAACACATTTTCTATGAGAAGAGATGTCTCTGAATACGAGGATTTGTTTCTGAGATAACAGTATTTGCAGTAATGGCTTTATTCTTGCATGGGCTGGATTCTAATCTCCTTACTAGATATCTATTGTGTCAGGGATTGGCTGTGGGAAGCCCCTGTTGGTTCCTGACTTCTAGGAGGAGAGCAAGCAAGAACTTATCTCTGTCTCCAGACCTCCACGCAGCAGCACATGTCAGGTCTGGAGAAGCAGCCTGCCTTATTATTGGCTTGATCCCACAGTGCTCCGGCTGCATGACTGAAAGCTGTGACTCTCGTCCTCGCCTCTTCTCTCTCACACACTGCGCAATTCTGAACCTCCTATAGCTAACAAGTAACATTTACTGATCAGTATGGTTATAGTGGATTGATGGATGTGTACATATACAGTAAAGATGGATAGAAAGATACACTGACAGACTGTAAAATGGCTGACTTCTCTCCCCATCAAACCCACTCAGTTCAAATTATTCCAGTCAATTTGATTAGATGACTATAGGCAATAATTTGAAGGAGCCAACGGGCTTCATCTGCTGAGGCTGTGGCTGGAGTCCCATTAAAAAGCCAATATCATACAAGAGGCTTGAAGAGAAACAGCGGTAGCAGATGGTTCCAGTTGTGTTAACCTCAAGGCCCTGTCAGAGAAATTCATATTTCACTTGCTAATTATTTTGATCTAAAATTGAGTGCCATGACCCCCCTCACTCCCTCTTTGCTGCCAAGATGAACACTCACATACCTACTGTAACTACTCACCAGCAAGGTTGATTGTTGGAAACAATAAAATGTTCAGACGGAGCAATTCATCCTGAGACAAGGACGTCAATGCATCTGCCCACATACAAAAGGAATTTGTGCAACAACCATAATGGCAATGCAATTTGAATAATTCAGTCCATGAAGACTTTCCAAATCATATAGAATGACAATAATTTTTACAGGTACTCAAATAAATTTGACATGATAAAAAGCCCATGGAAAACAGCAGCAGTGGAAACCACTGTAGGCACTCCTCATCATGGTCTGATCTTGTATGGGTGCAGCAGCAGCCCACATAGCTCATTATTTCTGAATTAAATGCTGAATATGCTGCATTTAATTGACTAGCTGCTGCAGTATTCCTTATGTGTAATGGGGTTAAAAAGAGAGGAATGTTTGAATTGTAAAAATGGGGCAGAACAATAGGGCATCAACACTGTCGTGAACTGGGGGGAAGGTGTAACAGCGCAGTGTGCTACACTGCACAAATACTACGCAGGAAAATGCGTAACATCTGTGTTGGATTTTGTTGGCCCTCAGCTTATCACATCAGCAATATTCCACATTTCTGCCTCTGCAGCCAAGTTCTGTGGAGACACTGGTACGCCTGCCAAAGGACGGAGAGAAGGACGCAGTTTCATCTTCAAGTCCGAGGTGACGTTTAGCTGCAATGCCCCCCATGTGCTGGTGGGATCAACAGCACGCATGTGCCAGGAGGACGGCACCTGGAGCGGATCTCAGCCTCGATGTATAGGTACTGAATATAAGTCTGTATGTTGATTCAATTAATCTGCAAAATAATTGCCTTTTAGACTGTAATTATTGTGTTCAACTGTATATTGTGGTGATTTGCCATACAATTTACATTATTGATAACTAAATGATGATATTCCAGGATTTGACTCTTCTACATGCAAGAGATGAGCGTTTTGATCCGTAGAGTAAAATAACAAAGGTAGTGAAATCAAATATACAAGACGTCTGCCAGGTACCATCAAAAATTAAAGAAAAATACAGAGCACTTGATTTCACAACAGATAATGATCTTCCAAATGATCATTATCTGTTGATTCTCTTGAAGCGGCTAACATAAATAACACAACACAGTTGAACTAGAACTAGAATCAGTGCGTTGCCATCTGGCACTGCTGTAAAACTAAATCACTAAAATGAAATACCTTATCTATATTATTACCTCAGGGACGATGCTTTATATTTGCAGCTTAGTGTTGCTGGAAATATTAAGTGCTGAAGAAATGTTTTACCAAATGGATGTGTCTTAATAATAGTCTAAGCAATGATTAAACGTCTCAGAAGTCCATATTCCTGAGACTTTTAAAAGCCAAGGAATTCATCGTCAAAGAGGCTAAAGATGGCAGGGTGATCTGCTTGTGTTACTCCGCCACTTCAGTAATTGTCCTCTAGTACATGGTACACCAGAGAGAAATTGCATTGTCATTGTCAATGATTGCCCCTCTGTCATATTCTCATTTTTGTTCCCCTGTAATTCCTCTGCTCATCGTGACAATGATTTCTTGTTCCAGAGCCCACGAGAACCACGTGTGAAAATCCAGGGACACCTGAGCATGGCTTCATGAATTACACAACAGGCTTTAAGGTAAAATGAGCAAATGCAATGGATACATTTTATATACAGGTGGTGTTAGTTATCTCTGAGGTGAATTTGTAGCAGCAAATGAGAAAAATAATATTCCTAGTTGGAGACAGGTTTATTTAACAGGTATGTAACATAAAAATATACGTTGGGTACTCAACTAGCACAACATATTTGATTTTGTATGGACTATACAGTACTCTACTATATACTGTGATAAACTTCACTTTCTGAATTCAGCTCTACAACAAATCTCTATGTGATCAATATTTGAAGCAGCCAGGCTGAAGTAGATGAGTGTGAACAAGAAGCACCAAATCAAAGTACCATTCAAAGCTTGCAGCTCTCCTGCATTAACTGCACTTAGTCCTCTTTCAAATGGGCAGTTTCCAATGGATGTTCCAGGTGGAATCATCATACCTTTGGGTGATTTTATGTGGCTGCAAGGATGAAGCAGTGATGCGTGCATGTATCCATCCCAGGTGGTTGCACACAAGAAAAGCAACCGTATTTCTCTACCACTGTGACTTTGTAAAGACATGGTGCAATATCTAGATCTATAATAATGTGCACTCTATGCATTTTAAACGTGTTTGTGTAAAATGAGCGATGCTAAAATGCATCATAGTAAAGAAAAATTGATATCATGGCCATTGGTGTGTGCTCAGTGGCTCCCTTGAGATGCTTTCAGCTTGTGTATTTCATTTTATTTCCTCCCTGTTGCTTTTAGAGTGTCACTTACAAGTTAAGTACAAACAATTTCTCCACAACATTCAGCTGAATATCTGATATGAAATTTGTCCCAAATGAAAGCAGAAGCAGCTTATTATTTGGATCACTGCTTGTAATGGCTGTAGTCTTGCGTTTTTCTGCATTACTGAACAACTTTACCAATATCTTGACACCACCGAATGAGAAAGTTTTGAGTCGATGCTGTCTTTAAACAGTCGACTGCGATGGTGGCTGAAAATAAAAGTCATTTATTAAGTTAACTGAAAACAGTTTGGCTCTATATTTTTACCAGAAAGTAATCTCCCTCACTTTCTAATGTCTGTGCATCAGTTGAGAACACAAACATGGGCCATCGCCTCTAGGAATAGTCTCCATCTGCCTCCACACACTACAGATAATCATTAAAAAAGGGAAAAAACTTAAGTGAGCAGTATTTTTTCCAAGCTCTTTAGATTTGATGCTGGGAGCATATTGGCATTTGCATCAGTGTATTGACTCACACTTTGTGTGCTGTCTGTTTGTGGCCAGGTGGGCAGCAGAGTAGACTTCCAGTGCCAACAGGGACACCTACTGCAGGGCTCCACCACACGGCTCTGTTTGCCAGATCTCACCTGGACCGGCATCCAGCCTACCTGTATCCGTAAGTGCTTGTTTCTCATGCTCTCTCACTATGTCTTTATATCACTCTCCCTGTCTTTGTTTTTCACTTCCCCTTCTGGCATCTTGTCACTGTTTATCGGCATTGCTGGCAACTCAGACGCCCCCCCCCCCACCCCACCCCCACCCCACTTCTCTCGTTCGCTCAATCCTGCCATAACCTTTGACCTCTCAGTAGATTGCAGCTTTTGCCTTAATCAACTTGCCATCCCAGTTATTCTGAGAGTGAGGTGTTGACCGTGATTACTGTCGTTGTGTTTGAACTACCTGAACTGTCCACCAACACCAAACTAGGGCTGTGCAATTGAGCCCAGCCACTTTGCCGAGCCAAGTGTTTTTCAGACTTGTGATGTAATCCAGTATTTCAGTGGAATCCCTTTCACCTACAGCATTTTTTGTGGAAATATTCCCACTTTAAATCTTACTGCGTTTTACTATGCACTTACAGTGTAAACACTTGAGCCATGTGATGATAAGGGGATTCAAATTATATTGTGTAATCTTGATTTCATAACGACCCCAAGACCCCCTCGAATTTGCCGGAGTGCTGAGGAGGAGAAACATTATAATACCTACCCATCATTCTCTGCCTGATCTACTCTGCAGCACGGGTTTATGTGTGTGTCTGTGTGCGTGTTTTAGTGGGAGGAGGAGAAGTTTTAAAGGGACTGTGAATCCTTGAATATGGGCATGCTGTCTTTTTACTGTGCAGTACACTCGATTGCCAGTTTATTAGCTACACCTAGCTGAAACTAATGCAGTCTAATACAAGATCACTGCATTAAATCCTAATTTCATGATGGCTATCATGTTCCATTTTTGTTAACTGTTTTAGAGAAGTGTTGATTCAACTTAATGGTCATTTTGGAGGCTGCTGTCTCCCTTCATTGAAACAAAGGAGGTGCATGCATGTGATAGTGTGCAAACACATTTATTTAATAAACACATTTATTCAAATACTTTTTAAAATGCTGTGTATATATATATTCTATAATATGTAGAGCAATAATGTATACAGTTATAGACAACATTTTACAACAGAATACATCAACAAAATATTCACTGTAATTCTTATTGTCATTCATGCAGTTTATTTTCAAATTAATATTTTCTAAAATGTTCATTTCAACACCTGACAGCAGAAAGTAATCCAAAGAAAACCTATTTAGACTTCTGTCAGCCGACAGCTCCTCAGAGTTTCCTGCTGCATCTGTATCTTCAAACTGTTGACCCCGTCTTCCCCGCTCACTAACGAATGATGCAGGAGGGTGCTCATCCCCTAGCTCCTTAATGGCATTTATTGGCAGCACGGTGACAGGTCCCTTAAAATAAAAGAGGAGTCAGAATAAGTTTAAGTCAACACAATTATAGTTTAAAGTTTCAGAAAATTCCTCAAACTGGCACTTACAATTTCCATTATAACCAGAGAATTGACATTCTCTCTGGAAAGGTTTTGACAGCTGTGTCAGGTGAGGAGGAGTATCTGCATGCAGATAGATGACTGATACAAAGTGGATCATACACAGTCTCCTCACAAGAGCTGCATGCACTGCTGTCAAAATCTTTAAAAGGTTGAGATAACATGGTCCTGTGAGAGACATACTTTGTCTTGGAGCTTCTAAGGAAACAGGAAAATACCAATACACATGATAATTCAACAGAAATGGAAGATAAACCACGAAACAAGAAGATAAAATTTGAAATTCCAAGTCACTTTCTAGTTGTCGACAACCAGTTGTCTTGACTCTCCTCTGAGGAAAGCCAATGCATAATAATGTAACTTTCATTATTATGGAAATACATGTGAAGATTCTGCCGCTGCTGTCTGAAAGGTCTTAATATGAGTCACTTTATCAGCAGCATCTTAGCATGCTACTGCTGAGCACCAGACACAAGCTGAGGTCAGGGGTCAATTGCTTGGCAATTCCAGTCTGTACTCCTGATTGACAATGGTTAATATTTAACTTGCTACATGCTCAAATATGATAATTAGATTTGTAGAGTTAGGGTCAATGGATGCCACATTGTCCATGAACTGATAAGAAAGGATGTATGTTAACATAAACTCAACATGGACATAAACATCAAGCCACCTTGGGAAAACAGCAATGAATTCATCTGCACATAACATCCCCAACATGTAGTTGATAATTTTACAGAACTTTATCAATTTGTCAACCAACTACATTTATAACTTAGAAAACATTTTAGATTTCTCATAGTGAAGAAGTGTACTAAATCAAAAGAAATTTGAGATGCCAGTGCGTAGTTTACAGTGGATTTTATATGGTCACTGTTCGTGTCCTTATACTGTAAGTGGTACATTGAACCCCAGTGAATGGTCTCTGGGAGGCTCCTCTCTTCAAGCTTTTTGGATTTGTATACAAGGCATCCCAGCAGTTACATTTACTCTCACAGTGAAGAACATAACATAGTTTAGACCCTTTCTGTTTAACCACAATGTTGTAAAGCCACCCACTGAAATGGCAGTGTGACAACCAGTCAGGATTTCATTCAGAGGCATCATGTTTTGAGGCTTTTAACTTTCCTGACTCACTCAGTTCAGCAGGTGCAGTCTCTTAGCCAGGTTTGTCTGTATCTGCTGATGTTGCAGCATTTCAGGAGCTGCTCTCTGGCTCCCGTCCATTGCCTGTGGTGGCTTGAAAAATGTAATTTTCCTCTGCCCTCGCCTTGTCATTGTTACCACTGGAGTTAAAATCGGAAAAATGTATCTCTGACGGTCGTGAGATTCTAGCAAACCATACTTTTATGAATAAATTCTCAAATGTATCAAATTTGTGACTGAGGAAATGTTTCCTTAATGTTACATAAACATAGGTTAAGTTAAGCACATAAGCTCATTAAGAGACGAGTGGTAGAAACATCCAGTAGATGTTCTACATTCGTATCGTACCGCAGGCTTTGTTTTATTAAAAGACCTTGCTAACTTTAAATTTGCTAGTCTGGTGTATGAGTATATCATTATTTGTGCAAAAAAGAAGCCATTATTATTTTACAGGTCTGCACATAAACCATGTAACATTATGTTACTCTGGCATTTAGCATGGGAAGCATAAATAAGCATAAATTTGTAAAGTTGCATAATGTGTCATTGAATAGTGCATTCATAAACAGTATAACTATGACTGCTTATAATGATTACATTACATTGGATGCAAAAACTGCGTATTTCTGCTTTAAAATAAAACTACGAATTCTTTTGGAGTCAGTGGATGTATTACATTATTTTTTTAATTCATTTTTCACTTGTACAGCCCTAAAGGTGGACAAACAGACCCAGAGGGCTGTCTGGCCCATAATGCATTTGGGAAAAACTGCTGTAATGTATATGTACTTGAGTATGAGTGCTTTTGTATTGGTCCAACACTCTGTGTTGACCCTCGGTCAAAGCAGTCATAAATCCTCTAAAATACCTTTCTCTATGATTAAATGGTCTTCTGTTACTGTGAAGCCACTTAAATGGATTTAAAAGTGAATCCAACAAATCTTGTACTGCAGGCAAAAGCAGAAACTTGGATGGATTATCAACACAGTAGATGTAATCGTTGCAATGGACACAAGTCAGAGTTTAATATCATTGGATCTTAATCACATTACCTTTTTATCCGATTAATATCTTTGCTTATAGGTACACACCCCAAATTTCTTTCCAGCTCACTTTGGTGTTTTGAAACTCAACAGTGAATAGTGTTGAGTTCCAAAGCATTGGCAGTGAAGTTTTGAGGTTTAATTGAGCATTTTAACAAGTTCAGGAAGTGCACCTTAAGTACAAACCAGCAATAGTCTCAACATTTACTTAGCAGACAAAACTGAACATGCATGCCAGCCTCTGACCAGTGGCTGTGAATTTTTAAGAATTTGTTGTTTTGTACAGCTAGGCATGCTAACAAGACTGTAAAACAAAAAAACAGCTATAAGAAAAACGCCAATTCAAAAGTTTACTTTGTCCTCATGACCGTGACCTGCTGTTGCCATCTGTAGCTGGCCAAACTCCTTGGCTCAAACAGAAATCCATCAGGAGGGCTGTCTCTGTGTCTGCCTCGATCTGTCTCTGTCTCTCTGTGTCGCTAACTAATGCACTCTGTCTCTATCAGAGATACCAACTTTGAACTGAAGAACATTACATGCTGCTGTGTTATTGAAAAAGTAAAAGTGTCTTTTGAGGCCTCATGTAATCTCAGGAGTAACGCCCGCTGTGCTGTTTGAAGTGTAAATAAACATGACGTTGTCAGCAGAACTTGATGAGGGATATGACATGTCTTTGATACAACAATTCATCGGCCTTGTAAGTATCTTCAGTATTCATGGTCTACAAACTCTACAACCACTCTGGACATGTGCTGACAGTTTGTCATTTTAAATGGGTTACATAGACTTGTGCTCAGGAAGCGAGAAGGGAGTTTATTTAATTATTTATCCATCTGTCTATTTATTTATTTATTTAGGTCTTATATCTACAACTTACAATATGAGGCAGTTTTTCTTCATTCTTACAGTGTATATTCTCAAGGCAGATTTATCAACTCACTAAAAATGCTCTGGGTGGCACATACAGGTGAATAATACAGTTGGTCTTGTCTTTATGTACACTAAATTGTAATAGCCCCTGTGTAACTGAGTATAAGATGAATAATAGTAATAACAGAAATGGTGTCCTGCTGGATTTCGGCACACAACTTTCATCTTGACACACCTGTTTTACACTCTAGAGCATTAAGTCTTCAGACCTGCATACACACATATAATATTACCGGATCAAACACCAGCATGAGTAATATCCAACAAGAGGAATCTCCTGCAGTCTCCGTGTCTTTCATAAAGCCCTGAAACTGGGTTTCACTCTGGCATCCCTTCCATACCCTATTGCCACTAATGTCATTAAGACGCCATGAAGGACCGATTTGGTACTGTGACTCACTTGCAGCTGTCTCCCATTTGACAGCTGGCAACATATTCTTTCACTCACAAGCTGCAAAATTGTTTTGCTATTTTCACATTATTGTTGACACCTCAGAGCCTGAATGTTCAACCCCTCAGTGTTTTGGTGGTGTGGGGTGATTTGCATAATTTAATAATTTTAAATAAATTTTTTAAATATTTTTTTTTTTGAGTTTGTTGATGTGAAAAATTAAACTAAGTATACTCAACCCACTCATGAGAGAATGGAAATATTTAATATGGTCTATAAGAGGCCAACGTTTTGGCATCACAGCAATAGCTTTTGTCCCTAGATTCTGATTCAGCAAAAGCTTGTAAACTAAGCTCTTCAACACTATCCTCAGTCAGCATGTCACTAGCTCCCTGTTTTTTGAGACAGAATCATTTAGCTAAGAAAGTCAAAGTCAAGGAAGTCAAACCTGAATTACATTCAAAATAATTCTCTTCTTATATTTTAGTGTTTGTTTGTTGGTTTCCAGTGAGCTCATGCTCTTTTCTGGCACCTATAAGCCTACTGTTTCCCAATTATTTAATTCGGCATTCTGCTTCCTTCCAGTGTCCATAAGTGTCTGTGACCTTGCAACCTATATGCGTATCCTCATGATGGAAAACACTCTGACAAGATTTACAATAACATTCACTTCATCGCTGTTTTGCAAGGACACCGGTGAGCTTAGTCTAGTTTGGTTCCACCCTTGAAAGTTTTGATTTGTTCAAGAAATACAAAAACAACTCTGAATGTTTTTTCCAACTATTGCTGAACGATAATGATATCATTCAGCAATAGTTCAGCCAGACCTTTCTGTTGCACTGGCACAGCATTATAACACAAGATACCTTGTGTTTTGCAATTCAAAGCTTTGGGTAAATGACTTGTAACAATTCACACAGTTATTGTTTTGACATGATTTAAGATCTCTTCATTTTGCAGGTTGACTCTGTCTAAAACTAAGCAGTGTATCTCTGATGTCCATCTTCATATACAAAAGGAAACTCGACATATTAAAGTATCAATATGACCCCCTAATATCTCCTTGGACTCAGTTACACTGTGGGTGGGTGTGTGTGTGCGTGCGTGCATGAATGTGTATATCTGGCTCCATTTGTATGTGTGTGGACTAATGTGTCTGCCTTCTCCTTGCTCTCCAGCTCACTCCTGCAAGCAGCCGCGGAGCCCCGCCAACGCTGATGTTGTGGGTCTGGACCTGCCCTCCTACGGTTACACCCTGGTGTACACCTGTCAGCTAGGTTATTTCCTCTCTGGGGGTTCAGAGCACCGTGTCTGCCGCTCTGACAGCAGCTGGACTGGCAAAGTGCCTGTCTGCAGAGGTACGTGGTCGGCGGAGGTCTGTGAGTGCAGATGATGAAGAAGATGGCAGGGAGGAGAGGGGGAATAAAAGTTAAAATGTTGAAGAGGAGGATTGCGCACATGCATAAAGATGGAGGGTGGGGGGGTGGGGGGGGGGGGTTTAGAGGTATATTTCAAAATCCGCCCCATGTGACATTTGCACTACTGGTCACTGATAGTTATGTCAAATTACATGCTAATCAAATATAATGAACCTTTATGGTTTCTGTGATGTTTTCAGGAAACCCACTGTGTCAGTGTACTGTCAAGTATTTGCAATATGCCTGTCAAGATTCTTTTTTTAACTTTAAGTTTCAGCAGTGTGTTGATTTGTAAATGTTTGTTAGAACTGAGCCGCCAGAGATCTTTCCAAAGTGAGGGAAAGTGTAATGCAGTCGGCATGTTACAGCTGAGCAGTATTTACTTTTCCAAAGTCCTCCAGCTGTTAAGCCTTGCTGTGTATCACTACATCTTTGTGACATACATATTTATGTTCTTCTGCAGCCGGTTCCAAATCACATGAGAAAACTGTCAAACCCGTACCAGGGACACCAAGCCCTAAAATAAACGGTGAGTCTTGAATTTCACAAGCTGTTCAACTGGTAGAATTCAGCAGTCCTGCATCTGTCTGTTGATAGAATTAACAGCAGCTAGGAAAGTTTCTTCGATAGTACAGGTTCTTTGTGTCATTGCATGCCCTCTGCTCAGTGAACAGCAGCTCTGTACCTGTACAGCAGGTTTAGTGAATTATACAGTGGTTAAATCTGTTTATATCTTCATCAGAATCATAGAAGTTTCACTGTCTTCATACACCGTAGGCTTAGTACTGTACCTCAAAGTCAGCATTTCTTACAGTAGAGGAAAATGATTAGCATAGAACCTGGTGTGTATCGTTTGCTCATAACATGTTCTGTTGCCCCTCTTTTGCAGTTGCATATGTGGTACAAAAAGATAATTAAATGTAATTAGTACCAGAGAATATTAACCCGTCATAATAAGTGCAATATCTACTTTATACATACAATGTAATTAGTCTATAATTAGAAAATATTGGTGCACCAAGTTAATTGCTTGCGGATTATACCATAATATATGCATGTAACTGGTAGTCATATTACTCTGTTTTTATGATGTGAGTATTCAAAAGTATCTTAATCTTGACTGTCAGTGCAAAGCATTTTAATGCAATAAAGAAATATATATATATATTAAGATTATAGAATAGATAGTAACAAATAGTTACAAGTTGTTAGTACTGTTTGTGTACAACATTTTCCCCAAAACTTTTCGAGCAAGTTTCATCTTTTCCATTAGTACCAACATGGACCATGTACTGTTTTTAGCCACACTAGAGATGGTCAGTCCACTATGTTGTACAAACACAGGATGAATTGTGTGATCACTTGGAGATCCTCTGACTTTTCATCTTACGCCATTATCAGGTCAAAATTTTAATTAGTCCAATACTTTGGTTTATTTATTTATTTTTAACCAATAATTTGGTTTATGACCAAATACCTGTAAAACTAATGACACTGCCATCAGCCTCAGCTCTGTGTTCTGTTTAGTGCTAATTGGCATGTTAACATGCTAAACTAAGATGGTAGACATAATAAACATTACATGCTGAACATCAGCATGTTAGCATTGTCATTGTGAGCATGTTAGCATTTAGCTCTAAAGTACGGCCTCACAGAGCCGCTAGCATGGCTGTAGACTCTTTTCTGTAAAGGTAGTCAGTAAAACATGCAAACATACAAGTCAGACATATTCCTATGGTATCATCAAGTGTTAACCATATCCTTAAGACCAATGAGGTTCGCTGTTCTTAGCCAACTTTCCAGTTAAACTAATCACATTTACCCAGGAAGGTTAAACTGTACTGTGACAGGAAGTGCCGGCAGTATTTAGCCCTCATAAAATGATATTTTACTTTTGCTTAATCAATATCATAAAAGGTAATTAACTATTAGCAAAGTCAGTCAATTGCAAAATAATGTTACATGGCTTCAAAGTCCCTTTTCCACCTCTTAAACATTAACTTGTTGTTGTGTCAACGATTACTGAAAACTACCCAATAAATACTAGGCAATCATTCAGACTATTTAGTTCCTGGTGCTAAGTACAGGCAGTCACCTTTTTGCAAGGATAATTGACTGATAATTCCCTGGTAAATAATTACCAGTAGACAATGACTGTGCTGTAGAAGTGCTACAAAAAGTTTTATCAGTGTAAAACTATTAAAAAGGTTCTGCTGAGTTCACAGAGTGAGTCCAGAGTTATCTCTCTCAGAATGTATTTCATTATCATTAACTGAGATTGTCAAAGCATATAAGTAACATGATATTATTCAAATTGAATGAAAAGACTGTTATCAGCTGTTTGATATGTTGATTCCACTGCATATCTAATTACCATTTTGCAGCGTGGGTGCAAGTATTCAGCTTGCATTAAAAACATAATATTGATTAGATGTGTCTTAAAAAGATACACTGCTGGTTAATAGGAATGACAGCTTACACTTTTTCATACCTATGCATTTTTTCAGCTCTTTTGTGCTTTTATTTTAGTGGCATTACTTAAGGAGTTTTCTTCTTCCTTTTCTTCTGAAGTTCCTGACGACATCTTTGCCCCTGATTTTGTCTGGAAGGGTTCGTACGATTACAAAGGCCAGAAACAGCCAATGACTTTGACAGTCACAAGCTTTAATGCCACGACGGGAAAAGTCAATGTAACTTTAACCGACAGTAGCATGGAGTTTCTGCTCTCTGGTGAGTCATCTATAAATCATCTGTCTTCTACTTCCTCCCCTCCGCCTCCCCTCTCCTCCTCTCACTACCTCTGCGTGTCACTTCCATTTATTTTGAGGGTGCCTCATGTCAATCAGTCAATCACCAAATGATCTCATGCATGAGAGTGGAAATTAACTATTGGCTCTAAAGACGGATGTATTAGTCTGCGCTGACTGACTAACTGCCCACTCAAGAGTCACTCGTCTCCTCCCCTCCTTCTCTTCTGCTTTCCTTTATTTTCTCCTCCTTACTTCTCTTTGCTGCTGCTTCTTTTTTCTTCTTTTATCATTCCCCCCACACACGTATTGCCTCATCTCTTTATTCACATAATTTCTCGTATTGCCTCTTGTCCTCTACCATGCAGGAGTGTACAAGCGCCAGGAGGCACGGTTAATGCTCTTGCTGTACCAGATGAGAGCAGTGGCCCACAGCTCCTTGAGCAGGATTACTGATGAGACCTGGGCAATGGACGGATTTGTGAGTATACGCAGGAATTTGAAGCAGCTGGCCAATGATTTCTTTGAAAACAACCAAGAGCTATGGCTGTCTTTTATTTTATTCTATTTATTGATTTGTTTTTTGTTCAGTCTGATGGACAAATAGAATATTACATGCAATGGGGCTGTAACTACTTGGAAGCCAAAACCAAGCCTTCCTTGGACCGAATCAAGCCAAAGTTTCCTCATTATTAGCTTTTTCTCATCCTACTTACTGTGCCAGCAAAGAAAATAAATCACAATTCATGAGAAGAAACTGTGACAACAAGCAGTGTAGCAATTTCCTGGCTTATTGACTGTTTTTGTTTACATATATTTACATTGGCTGTACATCAAATGCACCAGGCACTGTGTATGAACCATTTCAGTGTTCCCACGTTGACAATTTGCTGAATAAGCTCAGACACACACCTGACATCTGAGGGATATGGAATGACTGCAGAGCGTTTTTTGTTGGTGGGATTGAAGTTCCTCTTCTAAAATAAACTTCAAGGTCCACTTAATAACAAGGTGTGACAGGTGACTGCACACCCCTAAGCTATTGATAGCATTCTGCACAGCTTCTAGAGCAGGGTTTCAAAAAACAAAGGTGTTATTTTTTAATGTAGCATGACAGAATGTGTTGACTGTCGTGCTAAATGCCGTATATGTAGTTTTTGATGTGGTGTGCAATAGACGCGACACTCTCTTTGGTGCCAAGAAAAATCTGATTTTATTCATGATGTTGAAGTACTGTTTTTGAGCTCTGTGTCATTTTTTTCTACTAGGTTTCAGCTGAGCCAGAAGGTGGCAGCTATGTGTTCCAAGGCTTCATACAGGGTAAAGACTATGGACAGTTTGGACTACAGAGGCTTGGTATGTGTCTTTTCCCATTTTCCCAATGCTATTGGTCACTCCTCCTCATCTTTCATTTTCATAAAAGTAAAGGAAGAGATGATATTTTAACCCCAGCTCCCCTCAAACATGTGTTCTGTTCATTGTGAGTGAGTGTTGCATGAGCAGAGTTTGACATTAGAAGGCTATTTTCACCTTCATCTGCTGAGGGAAGAACGTTTCTCTGTGTTCACCTTAAAGAGTTTAAGATGTATACGAGCTTGGTAGCCAATTTTGATGTGAAAATGTGAAAACGTTTTGCACAAATACACTGAGAATGGATTTTTCAGTGAAGGAGGAGACTTCTTGTGTCCATCAGTGGTCATCAGTCTGAATTTTGGGGGGGAGACAGAAAAGATGCAATTTTAAGAGTTTTTAACAAGGTAAAAAAAAAATTGTGGAAAGCATAGAAATCTTGTGTGTGTCTTAAAACATGTCTGGAGGAGATCTTTAATTTTGCTTTCAAAGCAAATCTAGATTATATTACAAAATGTTACAAATGTGGAAATATGATCAGATTTCAGAGACAGATATGAAAACATCTTTGCCTTGTCCATATTTTCTCCTTCAGTGTGAATAGATCCTGCACCGTCACCGTGAGATCCTTTATTTTTAAAATACAAACGGCTTCTTTCTAAAATTTAAATCTGAGTTAAATCTTTCTCAAACAATGAAGCTATAGCATGTTACCCCTAACACTGGCTGTCAACCACCTATTGCCACAGTCATGTAGCGCAGAGTAGATTATTCCCTTCCACATCATCGTTCTTCATGTCTTTGTGCTCAACCTTCCTGTTGTCATCATCTCATTATTGTCTTCAACAAGATTATCACAGACACAGCGATCATTATCAGTATGATCATTATGGCTGTCGTCTTTATCAACCGGCTGCCGCGTCTCCGACTTGTCATCATTGTGATCATCTTCCTCTTCATTATCATCTTCATCATCGTCACCAGCAGATGATACATACCTTTCTATTATTCCATTTTGTTTCTCCAGTGTTTGTCATTTTGTTAATGTAAATAGTGTAAATGGTCTTCATTCATATATTCACACAGACTATTTTCCATATTCTTTAGCTGAATGTAATGTTTTTCTTCCAGGTTTGAGCGTGAGAGAGAATGTTACACTCACTGACCCTGAAACCAACGGCTCCACCAACAGCAGTTCTGTTGCTGTCGCTATCCTCGTGCCTTTCTTTGCCCTCATTTTTGCAGGCCTGGGTTTTTATCTCTACAAACAGCGGTATGTAGTGTGTCCTGGTGTCTTCCAGTTAGTACCTTGGAACCCAAATTTAGTAGCTACTGTAGTATATATCCGTTTGGTTCCCACTTGAGAAAGAAAATAGCACGTTGTCATGTTTGTGTCCCATGTTAGGTTTTAAAGTTATTTACCACAGATCTGATGTTGAAAAAGTTTTAGAAACCCAGATTTGTGTAGATGTTTGTACAGTCGCCGCCAAAGGAAATGTCAAGATGAGGTAGTTAGTACACTGTGGCCCACTTCCACAGCCTGCTTTACTGCAGGAAGGTTCCTCACTGGATACAGTAGCTTACGTGTGAGAGGCTTCAAAGCATGATGCAACATTAGTCAACGTGTTACCATCCTAACCACATTACACAGCAGCATACGTCAGGCATTTTAAATGAGAACAACTTTAGTATAATACCTAATGTCCTGTAGACGGGTGGATTTTGTCTTAATTTAAACAGATTACCTCTCAGAACAGTATCTACACAGAGAGCCTGTGGCATGCAAATTTTGCACTCATTATGTTAGTTACCAGTGAACTGGCACAGGGCTCCTCTGTCTGATCTTTTCAACAATAATTACCATTCAGCCTCATTTACCTACTGCAGCTGTCCACACCAAGATAATGAAAACACATTTTGTGGATTTGAAGGAGGGGAGATAATTGGGATACCGTCTCTCAACTAATATGCAACTTCCTTTTTTCCCCTAGGAAAACAGATAAAGCGCAGTACACAGGTTGCTCCGTCCACGAGAACAACAATGGACAGGCCACTTTTGAGAATCCGATGTACAACACAAACACAAAAGCTGCTGAGGGCAAAGTTGTCCGCTTTGACCCCAATCTCAACACCATCTGCACCATGGTTTGATGTCTAAGGAGTATGAGAGAAAGATAAACACATAGCGGGAGAATACAACTTCTCCTTGTTTGCTTAACATGAATATATATATATATATATATATATATATATATAGAGAGAGAGACATTTATATTTTCCCTGTTTCTGATGACATACAACAGAGACACAGAATTACTCAGAAACATAAAGCACACTTTCAGCAACAGGTAGTTCGATCGTATACAAAATCTCACAGATAAATGAGAGAGGAAGGGGACGTCCAACACCTTTTCTTGATCTTCTCGTAGAGAGAAGAGAAGTAGTTCTTTACACTCTGTGAGTGTTGGCTTTATGAATTAAAGAGCCTCTGGCATATAGATAAAATAGAGTATTTTATGCTCTGTAGTATAAATATAGAGGGGTTACTTCACAATGCCAAATGAAAAATTTAAACTTTTTCTTTTCAAAACAGCCCAGATCTAGACCGTTTTTTTGTTTGTTTGTTTTTGTCTCAGTCTCGCGTTCACCATGATGAGTTCTTTTCTCTTACGGAGGTGAGGAGCCTCTCAACTGAGAGTTGATCAGTGTAATCTTAAGTCTTATTTTCCAAGCAGTGGGGTGCGAGAGGAGAAAGTAGAAAAGAAACTGCCTCTCTTTGAATGGTGTCGGTGCTGTAGACTGTTCAAAGTTATATGGTCAATTATACATCTTAATTGGATGGTACCTCATACTGACAAAATATATGGCCAGGGATGTAATTACTGAAGTGCAGTAACATTTTTCAGTTTTTCGAGTGCCATTGGGAATGCTAGGGCTTTTATTGTTACAGTGCAGGTTCTCTGACAACAATAGAGTACATTTTCTTCACAAGAGATATAGTCAACATTAGGGTTTATTATCAAGTTGTGTGCAATGAATTTGTTTATGACAGAAATGTTCTTTAAGTATGAGAGTTTAAATTGCTGACTAGTCTGAGAACGCATATTGTCCCTTTCAGTATATTGGTCATGTGGGGCTGTACTCAAATCATCCATCTATTTAACCTGTTCTTAAGTTATTGAAACTGTTCTGAAAACTGATTTATTTTTACGTAATATTTCATATTATAATTTTCAAGTTCTGAGTCTTTTTGTGTCCCAAATAAACCAAAATTAGAGTGAATTAACCCCAGCCTTGAGCCTGTATATATCAAGAATCTCAAAGTAGGATCTCCTTGCTTAGTTATTTCAGGTTATATTGATTGACAGAGGTGAGAATATCTACAGTGCACAGTACCCACAGCTGGCCAGGTTTCCCTGAAGGTTGTTCAAGCCTGGATGTTGGTAAATCAAAGTGCAAAAATATGTCAGTGGGCAGTCCGAGGTCAGAAGAAGCTTGCTGTCTTGTTTTATGTTAATAAAAGTTTTGACATGCATCTGCCTTACTTCAGAGTAAGTCCAAGACAGAACAAGTGTAACTTCCACATCATCTCCGTTTTTCATGAACTGAGCAGTGTTTGTTGTTGTATAATTCTTCTGGGGAAACCGTGCCTGAGTCAGAAAATCCCGTACTCCTACTCTGAGACACTCGATGAATACACGGCCTTGGCCTCTTTTATTGACACCCACAGATACAAATTGTTACTTCAATGTCTTACTGAACCATCAGCTTCTGCCAACAAATGTACAGTATACATGAAAGAATTTGCACACTTAAACATGAGCCGCCATCAGTATTGTACAATCATCCAACTCCATCCATGTTTTAAAAATGAAAAATGAATTTGTCATCACATTTCTACATCATTGCAGTGCCTTGAATACTGTATGGGCATATGTTTCTAAGGACGACATAACATATATTGCATTAGTAAGACTGTACATCAGTGTAATTTATCTGCACAGTTTGCAATGATTTAGCGGAGTGATGTCAACTGTGATGGTTTACCTAAGAAGAGGTGTGTTTGTAAAGCAGCTCATAGTTTCATACCTGTGCATGTTGGCAAAAAGTGATCCAGTATAGCAATTGCTGCTATAGTACTTTGTACCACTATGTTGATTCCTGTCATTGCTGTTACATTTTGTACATTTATACAGTTTTGATATTTGATGGCATTCTTTGGCAAGATGTCTTGTGTTATCAACATGTAATATATTTTGCAGGTTCATATTTCTTATGGATGAGAAAAGAAATGCATCTGGTCAAAACAGCAAACAGCAAGTCAGTCTCAGACTCCAGAGTAAATTAGAATGCTTTTAAATGTACCACACAATTGTTATCCCATTCAAAAACCTGTGTATATGAATATGTACATATTACAAAAGTTTTGTAAAGAGATATATTTTTTATGCAAATAAAGCATTTGTAAGTTATTGAATATGTTGTGTAAAATTTCACATGTAAATGTCATGTAAGATCAAAAAAATGTTTTGTATTTTTTCTTTATCAGCAATGTATAAATCCTTAATTTATATATAAAACATAAAATAATGAACTTCCATGTTGCTATTCTCTTTTTTTAATGGAGATGTCATGAATTGGTTTAGCCTCGTTATCAGACTCTGCACTCTACTATAGTACTTGCAGTGTAAGAAAAGTTGTTGCCGTGTACAAAGCACAGAGCTTTCATCATTCTGTCTGCTGCTTCTTTCCGTTGCACCTTTACAGATTTTTAATGAGTTTTCCACTTGCTGACCACTGCTTGGTTTAGCCAAAATAAGCTTAGCACTGATACAATCTCTGTCCAAGGGACACTGTAGATCTTTAAAGGCTGCTTGTAGCAATGCTTTGTGGCCAATAATCCTTGTTAACACAAACTCCTGGAGTGAGCAGAAATTCAGTCTCAACCTTTAAAACGCATTTTAAAAGAAGTGAAATTGAAGTATTATTTGACTATCCCAACATCCCCATCTCCACACATTTGAGAGCAGTCACACTGCAGCATTAGCTACTGTGAGCTTTCCTCGTCTCCGCTGTGATCTCATTTATCCTGCCTCTCTCTGTCACTATCAGTGCTTACAAATGGCTGAAATTTACTCTAGAAAAGGAAGAGCTGCGGCACTAAATGAAATGACATTTGAATGTACTTTACTTTGCATGTAAGATGTATTATCGTTGGTTTTTTTTTAACAAATCTTCAACGTGGGTAATTTTGATGATTGACCATTTATGGACTCTGGTAGAGGTACAGCAAGGGCTGAAAAAATAAGACAGGGCCGATATGAACACTGAAGCATTTGAGGGGAAACCGTTTTTTTTGCACAAAAAAACAGAATTTACTGTGACATGGTATCTATAATATGTGCATTTGTAACTGTATACTTCTGGGTGTAAGTGTGTCTGAGAAGAGTTTGTTGAAGTTATCTTATTTAAATTTGAATGTTCAAACAAAGTAGAACAGAGAGTATTAGAAATTATAGGGGTCTCCTGACATCCCTGTGTGACAGACTGGATTGAAATAGGCAGATTCCTGGTGACAGTTTGTCAGGACATTATGTAACTGACTAAGATGAAGCTAATTGCAGCAATCAAAGAAGAGAAAATGGAAGGGAGTGCGACAGAGATCACAGGACGCCCAATAAAGTATGAAGAGGCCCCATAAAAATCAAACAACGTGCACTTGACCGACTTGATTTCAGACTCAGGTTAAGGATATACTTTAAAGTCTAAGCCTGGGATTTGTGTATGGATTAGAAATATTTACCAGAAGGATTTTCCATAGAAGTTTCTCCAAAGCTTCATCAAGCAGATTTTACCCAAAGGGTGATGATGTAATATAAGCTGGTGCTGGGCCGAGATGTCAAATAGGTTCAGGGTGTTTGTTCAGTATGGGTGTATGCTCAGTGTAATACACTACTAGCAGCGCCTTCTAAAAACGGACTCGACCTCATGTTTGCTCTTAGAGCAGCGTATAGTTTCATTAGAGCTCTGGTGTCTGTGTTGGAGAATGCCTTGAGGAAGCTCTCTGGTGTTCAGCAGTGGGTATCTGCTGCAGTTTGTACCATGTCATCCTACAAATGCTCAATTGAGATGTGGTGACTGAGCAGGTTAGTGCAGTAAGCTGATTTCACTGTCCTGTCCTCATGGAGGCATTTGCGATCTTGTGGCGTGGGCATGTGCCTGCTGTAGAAAATCAATTTGCAGAGGTGCATGCGCGGGTACAATGAAGCGATGTTCCTGGCTGCCTCTGATGTTCAGATACCCCGTGGTGTTCCTCTACTTTCATCAAGGGGCCTGAATGTGTGCCGTGAAATCACGCCCCACAACATCGGCAGCCAGCGATATTGACACATTGCATGATAGATGGAAGCACTCACGGTTTTGTACAAAACACTAGTTCCCACCAGCATAAGACAACAGGAACTCTTATTGTTCTGCATGAGCATCCTTGATGGAATCCTCTGACAGGTTTTTCACTCCTTATCCTGTATTGCACACCGTCAGAAGCAGTAGTCGGTGAAGTTAGTTTTCTTCTCTCACGCGTGTCAGTGCATAATGAGTTGTGTGTGCTTTCATGGATCTTTTGGCTCTAATGTGCTGGATTGTCAGTTGACTAACTAGCTTCTCTCTCGCTGCATATTTCACTCTTTCACTAATGAGCCATTGGCCAGATGTCCTCAGGGTGGAGGACCGTTTTTGGTACAGTTGCGAAGCTGTTGAGAAAGGAAAACCCCAAGGAAATATCAGTTCTTGACACACTTAAATGCAGGTAAAGCTATCTGAAAGTCATGTCTTTGAATTATCTCAGGACAAAAAAAAAGAATCCACATTTGTAATTTTACTCAGCATTTTCATCTACACGTTTTTGACTAAAGATATCAGCTTAATCTATTCTGTCTGATTTTTAAGAGCACAAATTCTTAATGATTCTTGCACTAAGTAGCAGCATTTTCACTGCTCTTAACAATGAAACTCATGTAGAGGTTATGTCTTGGAAAATAGACCGGGATTTAATATTCTGTGGAACAGTTTCCGAGAGCAGGACGCAGAAGAGTTATATAGTTTAATATACCCTTTTAATCTTAAAGTGGATGAATAATGTAAATTCCTCCATAACCATTTCAGCTAAATAAATTTTTAACCCACAGTCAAATCACATGGGCATTGGGAAATAGTCTACAGTATATCGAGGAAGTGTCTGGTTGATATGAATTAAAGGATGTTAAGCTGAGGTCAATGATCTACTATCAACACTAAAACACACATGAAAGCAACTGAGGGAGCAGTGTGTGTGTGGGTGTGTGTGTGGGTGGGTGGGGTGGAGGGGCATGGAGGGTTTTGCAGATTCCTACAAAATGTTTAATTCTCAGGTAGTTTTCATCATAAACCATAAGCAGGATGTCAGACTGACATGTTTCAGCATGGGCACTGCGTTGACAATAAAGTTGTTCTGCATCACACAAGTGTTGCTGGAGTTTTGACCTCTTCACACTTTTTTACCCCTCTCCATGCATCCTGGAAGTATGTGAAGTTGTGCCATAAATCCCTACTCTGCTTCTGCAGGATCCTTAATGTAACATGATGTTCCTACTCCTGGGATATCATGCATTTAGTTAGAATAATGTTTCCAGCACCTCTAAAGCTCACTAATTAACATGTTATGCCTCGTTTGTTTAATCTGTACCAAAACCAAAGTTTAAAAATGAAAAAATAGTGTATTTTGGGGGAGTTATGTGTCAGACTATTTCTTGGCTTTTTTTTCCAGAAATGTGGAAATATTCCTTTAATCTACTGATTCTAGTTGAATAACATTTGAACATCTCTGAACCATTTCTGTCTCACTCTTGTTGGCTTGTTTCCTCTTCCCATGGCAACTATTTCTCTGTCAGTGTTAAAAAAAATACTGCATAAAGATAAAGAAATGTGTCTGAATCTTATGAATTAGGCTCCCCATAAATGTGTAGATGACACTGTCAATACAAATGGCATTTTAATAGGTTTCGTACATCAGGCGTTGCATCTCGGCGTCGTCACTGACACTTGCTGTGTGCACAACAGAATCAGAATCAATTACTGCACCTGACAGTCACTATGAATATACTTTGTGAGGGATGTTTTATAGAGCTGCGGAGACATATTGACAAATCACATCATTTCTGAGTACATATTGATGGTACACATTAGATCCTGCAATAAATAATATCAAAACAGGGAGAGGTTGGCATCTCTAGGCTAAATGCTGGACTAGATGACAACACATGCTAACAATGTGTTTAAAACAATAGCTTATGTTAGATTCATGCTGTAGAATACAATGTAAAAACATTGGAAATAAAATATCTAAATGTTCAAAGCTCAAAGCTCTTCATCCACATTTTCCTGGACATGCAGTTCAGACAATAGCTGGAAGGGGAATTACAAAAGCCAGCCTTGAGCCAGATCCATATGACCTTGATATACTGTACAAACTCAGTGTGAACACAACCGCTCTTCTCAGCACATGACAACTTTGATCTAATTGCTCACTGGGTGTCCAACTTAATAGCCCCCCTGTCTTCAGCAATTAATCGTGGAAATGTTCTAAATTAGCTTCTGACGCCTTGTGACACGCTCCTGAAGGAAGCAGATTCAGTTTGATGTGAAATAAGCGGCTGCGCACAACAGATATCTTTTTCTTACTCTTTGAAAAAGATGCGGCCAATCACATCTGTCACATACGACATTCTTCACCGAGGAAAATCACTTCTCCCACAAGGCAAATCCTTAAGACGTCAAATTGAAGCTGGTAATGTACTCCGCTGTATGGAGGATGAGCCTTACGAAGGACATGAGTGCAGTTTTAAAAACACACAGCACATTATTGTAATTTCATCAGCTCTCAAAGCCTCAATCACAACAGTCATAAAAACTCCTACGCTCCCCCCCAATATCCCCCTCAGGAAAATCCAGAGAAAAGAAACCCCACAACAGAACAGAGGAGCATGCTTTTGATCACTCCGGCGTGTGAGTGAGTAATTGGGCTTCATAATTGAAACAGCATGTGTAATATTTTGTTTAGGGGGCCAGAACAACTACAGCATTTCTGTTCTCCCTTTGTTTTCTTGGACTTGTATTTTGTTAATACAGTAACAAACACAAACCAAAAACATATCTCACTGGCTTCATGTGGAACACTGTTTTACTCAGACACCAAGAACATCACGGCAAATGTTATAAAAAATTGAAAAAAAAAACCTTCAGATTTATTCAAAACACTCTCACCTGATAGACTTAACCACTGATTCCCTCTCTGTCTGTGTCTCGTCCAACTTATGAACAAAAACAACGAATGATAACACACCAAATGGTTTGCCGTCTTTGACTATCAGAAAATACGCTCTTTCGATTTCACCTGCGTAAAGTAGCTGACGCACAGGGACATGCTTTGAAAAAGATGGTGACAAAGAGCTGCAGTTGTGAGCCATGAATGAATATGTGACATTTCATCTTGTCAATGAAATGTTTGGGCATGATATACAACCTCCCAGTTAAGGACTGCATTATAAATCATAGGACGCTGACATTTTGGATTTGTTATCATGCATGCTCTGCAGGATATGGACCTCATTTCAGCATAAAACTGAAGGGGAGGGGAAAGTGTGCCACATGTGATGCTATCTAAGCATAGGATTGAGCACATTTGTCCTGCGAGGAATAATCACATAGTGTTCTGCTGATGTTAATGTGCCACAGTGCTGCCTGCAGCGCCTTCTGAAAAAGGGCGGCTTAAGTTGTCCGTTAAACAGCACACAGAGAAAACTCGTGGCTGCGCGTGGCGGGGATTTGTGGCATCTAAGTAGCAGGTTTAAGAACAGGTTTATTTATTCACGTGTTTAGTTGGATGTTTTCTTTTTCTTCTTTAGGTCCATTCAGTGTTTTGGTGACTAACTTAAATATACCTCAGTGGGAGGAGAGGCTCTAGACATGGTGTGTGAGTAGCTATTAAGCGTGACGTGCAATTTTGGTGTCAAGGATCACTTGATGTGTGTGTTTTGGACGCCCTCCTGCTCAGACCAGGTCAAAAACACAAAGGCACAGCTGGGATTCAAGAACATGGCAGCTTAGAATCTTTTGCGGATAATTTGGCAGATTTTTATTTCTAAGTAGATAAATAAAACCAAATCACTCATGCAGTAAAACAAGCATTTTTCGTTCTAGCTGCTTACTGTACATAATGGCTGTGTGTGATGGTGCTCGTATGCAACATAATGCATGAAGTGGGTGTGGAGGCGGCTACACTCTCTTCAGATGTCAGAGACTGTTTGATGGATGACCCACACTGTCCCTGCAGTCTGCTGCCACTTCTGTTTGGCTCTTTGCTAAATTTTGTTGAACTGTCTCTTTGGACCAGAGCAACATTGTAAGAACAAGTGTTATCTCCTCCCAATCTAATTTAAATGAGAGTGCTCTCTATTGACTTATGGCAGTCCTTCAAATCCTACACAAGGGCATTGGATTCCTCTTGGCTTTTACTTTTGTCTCCTTCTGCTCTAGACTTAGTAACCTCACAAAATGATCAGAGCTCACTGGTTTATAAAGGACAGAGTGATTTGGTTGGCCTGTTAGTCCTGTTTTTGTCCATTCCCTGAGTGAGTGGTCATTCCTGAACTTTGTGCCATTGTCTGGTTTTGCATCATTTACTATTGATTTGCACAATTGAAGCCATATAATGAAGGTCACTTGGAAATGATTTTAAAGTCAATGTCATAATTAGAGCTTCTTTCTACTCCTAAGTTCTAATGTAGTGCAGCATTTAACAGCTGCCTCTAAACGCCTTTTTCTGCTGAATGAAAACCAGCACACAGAACCACATTCTTCTAGTGAAGTATTCCCAGAAGTGTAGCGTGTGCAAAATAACTGCAGAACATGTACTGAGATAAAGAAAGAGTTGCATAATGCTGGATGTTTAAAAAATTATATGATATACCACATTATACGAAATCTTTAGTGTGAAACAAAAATATCTGCACAGACGTAATGTTTCTGCTAAAAGACTTTGCAAATATAAAGAAACCAGGTACGTATGTGTAAAACTGGATTTGTATTTTCAGCAAGTGATACGTTTGCTGTGAAAGAATGTGTTGATTTGTACAGTATATGTGTATTTGGTGGCTGTCCTCATACTATAACTACAGTAATAGGAGGTGCCATGTAGGCGAACACATGTTGTTTTATTCTCTGTGTCACCCTGGAAGAAGCAGAAAAAAGCAGTTCCATAGAAATCTAAAATGCAGTCCAGGATTTTTTCACTCTTATACTACAGGTGCCCTGCTTTTGTTCTCTCTCAGTTGGCAGAAAAGAATGATTGGTGCAAAAGCTCTAAAAGCTGAAGTTGCTCTGTACCTGCTCTTGTCTTCATCTTCTGCTCTGTAGCAGACCAACTTAGCACTTGGGCTTGTGTAATGTTGGTCTGTCAGTCCCTCCAAAACTTTAGTACAGTCAAGATATCTCAACAACTGCTGGCCAGGTTGCCATGGAGTTTACTGAGGATATTTATTGTTCCAAGAGGATTATTCCTTATGTCCATGACACAGTGATTAAGAAATAGCTAGTTAAAGCCCCAAAAAACGTGAAAAGGTATTCTCTATAACATTTTAGGGGGAAAAATCTTTAATGTATGTGTTATTTAGAGTTGAATATGCAAAATCTGGGAGTGGTTTGATCACATTTAATTGACAGTAGCCTGGCAATATGATCAAAGAACCCCACATGATCAAACTTTAACAGAAGGTGGTGTGTTTATGTTGGACTCCATAGTTTATGATGAGAAGCAGATTGAGAAAATAGATTTCATGGGGTTTGAAGTCAACTGCGACAAGGTTTGGCATCATCACAATGTGTTTGGCGTCAAACACAGCAAAGCAGTTTCCAGTTTACCAGTGATCATGTGTGGAAGGTTGTTTGAGTACAAAGCCCAAGACTCGCCTCGAGATCTTTTCCTGCATCCTTGCATGTGCACTGTAAAGTACAACATATAATGATATCATTTATTTAATCATAACATAATTGAAATAAGAATATGATATTTATGTAATATCCTTCATATAATTCTTACACAACTTCCCACTAATTGAATAAATAATAGGTTTTCATACAACAGTCCTCAGCTAATCAGCTGTTTTCGCAGTCAAAGAAATACTGAAACCTCCACATCTGAGATTATTAACCAAGCAGGCTGTGTCACGAAGCCGGGAGAGGAACAGACTGACATTTGACCACAGGATGGTGGCGGCAGTGGTTCCTCTTGTCGGAGCCATACCAGCAGTGAAATGCCACTGTCAGTTATTGTTCTGCGGTTGTCACGGCTTATGTGAAATCCATTTTCTCTGTTTGAATACATTCTGTCAGGGAAGAAAAGACCCAAACTCAAATCTTCTCTGCCCAGTTTTTGACAGGGAGCATCTGACAGCAAATGGCTGCATGGCCTCTTCACAGATGAGACGTCTGTCCTTGGACTGCCTACTGTCTTTCTCTATGGCTTCATTTTCTCTAAACCATTTACAATTACTTTACTCCTATCGCCTTGATCATGTGGCAGATTGGACAGGAGACTGTCAGTGTGATATCAGGCGTCTATATACTTTATCGTTACATGTCATGCTCGTTAGATTTCTGCTCATACCGACATAAGTAGTATAGATCTGCTTTGTATGATGAGAGAGAAATTATGATGGGTTTTACTATTTGTGCATGTATGAAAACACCATAGCTGCCGCCCATACAGTGACAAACACCAGTAATTAGAATTGTTTTCTGTTTTCCTCGAATTTGTTTTTGTCATTTCTGCAAAATTCCTGTTAGTTGTTACTGTAGTTTCAAACCATCATGTGTTAGGCAACGTTTTAAGTTAATTAGGAATTCATAGCATCATGCTTACTCAGTCATTTTGGTGACACACTTTCCACATAACATTTCAGCATTATTAGGTATTTCTGCAACAGGAATATGTAAGAAGGGGGAGACTTTTCCGTGATGACGCTTGCTCTCGACCCTGAGGGATTTCATAGAGCTCCAGCCTATATTTGACCTGGCAGCATGTACCCAGCCTGTCAGACACTTTCATGGCTTTGAAGAAACTTTCCCTCAACCCTTTCGTGGCATCATGACACTCCACTCCACTCTGAATCAGCTCCAGCAACCCAAACTCAGCATCCTCGTATCATCAGAAAAGTGAGCAGTCAGAATGTGTTCCGATCCACCTGGGATGGTCAGATCAGAAGTCTGTAGACTCTAATTAACTGGCTTGGCTTTTGCAGTGAAAAAATAGACTCTTTTTCATGTTTGGACAGAGGAACAGAGAGCAAAACATGGGTAATAGAATCAGATGCTAGGTAAACTTAGTCAGTGCAGCCAAAGTTATTACCACAACTTATCTAAATTCTGTATTTCAGCTTTATTGAAATTTCTTTACCTAATTTTAACAAAACTGTTTCATCATTGGAAACAAGATCTCAAAGCATTTACAGATCTGTCCAAGTAACAGATCAAGTTAAAATAATTAGAGAATAATTAGAGACTAGATGTTGGTAATACCTTAAAAACGGTCCCACAGCTTTGAGTCTTGGGCAGCAGTGTGTGTCAGACTGAATTACCTTAAAACAGCTTGAAAATTCAATTTGGTGACTCAGCTGTATTGTATTGTTGAAGCATGTGAAAACTAGTGCTGTTTTATAAGCTTGCAATGTGGATGAATAATGCAATAATGGCTTTCATTATCTGCGCTGATGTTGATATATATATTCCAGTTTTTGTTGGTAAAAGTAACGAGTAGTGGTTTGTCAGCCTCATTTCGAGCAAAATAAAAAGTTAAATTGAGTCTTTTAAAAGTAAAAATGAGTCAGAGAGGAGTTACAAAGAAAAGACTGCCAAAAGCCAACAGTGTTGCCATATTGTTATGTTGTGTTTGTGCATCATTGTCTTCTCCTGATCACTTTAACCTGTCCTAGAATCGGTCCCTAGTTCATTTTACTGGGTAGATACAGTATATAATATTTAACCATAGGATCCACCATAAACAACTGTTGTTCCCGCAGGTGCACAGGCAAGCATCTTTGCAGCTGTATCTATTAGCTAGTGTGTAAACAAAAAGAGACAAATGGCCTGGAGTGATAATTGTCGGGTTAGCTAGCTCTGACGGGGTGTTGGCTTTGAGGTGTCATTAGCTTGCTAGATGTAGCTTAACTAATGTATGCTGGCCAGTAGAGAAGCCGCAATACTCCACTGTTTGGAGACAGGCCACAGTAGCACAAAAAAAATGCCTGTCAGACCGGCATCCAGCAACTAACGCCTGGTGACAGAAGTGTCCGTTCTGGTCTGAAGACAGTTCACCTAATTAGAGAGATCCAGTGAAGATTTGCTTGGCTGCTGACAGCTCACTCATGCCAAGTTATGTATTGCTGTGGTTGTTTTATACATTATGAAATGTTCAACTTATTTGAATCTCCACACTTCAAACCTGTGTATTTTGTTATATGTGCTGTATCAGGCGTCCCACTGTAATAGCATTATTTAAAACTGGCTCTGCGAGTTTATTTAGTTGACAGATCAAGCAGGTGTCAGAGCAGACTTCTTAATTTCCCTTTAATATGGTTATTTTGGAGACAAATTGTGACAGAGCCACAGATGGAAATAACTCTTTTATCCTGGACCATTTCAGTGAATGCGGTTTAGGTATGTCTGCAGCACAGGAGATGATATTCAATCAATTAAGCTCCTTGTTGAATATATTAAGACAGAAGTTTCTTTGAGATTATGTATGGTTCAGTAATGGAGACATTATAGAGAATTGTAGACACAGCTAATGTAAACTCTGACTCTAATAAGGATAAATTCATCTGCAGTTTTGTGCTCTCTGCTACAGTAGTGTAATATATTAAATCAACTATGGATAACATCATTTATTCACTTAATTATGTCCATTGAGTTAGACTGACTGCAGCTGTGCCTTTTGTATAGTACTCATTTGCTAAACAAGATAATGCAAGTCATTCTGCAGACCAATGCAACGCTGATTTGGCCCTCACAGCAAGTCAAAATGTTGCGTCTGGGTTGTTCATTTCACTGAAATAATATTCCGTACTTGACACAGCTGGACTAGCTGATATTATTAAATGGAACACAGCGCAGCCTGTCTCATTATTTACAGTAACACATGCAGTCCCATTGTGTAGTGTGAGCCGTTGTTGAACTCTCCCATCAGCCATACATCCTGCTGAAGTTCTGCATTAGCAGCTTCAGGAGGGTTGTAAATTAGAAAATGAAGAGGCATCGAGGGACACAGACCTCCAGACCTGCACCGGGGCTCTCTGAGGCCCCACACAAACCACCGTTTCAATTCTCCAAATAAATCCTTCTGTGGCCAGAGCGGCCGGGAAGCAGTAATTCACAACTGCATGCAGCGGAAAGTGAGACTCACATGATGGCTACATCTCTCCTTCTCCAGTGACACCAGAACACTCCCCTCTGTGATCCTCAGTCCCAAAAGCCCCAAAGAGCATCGTAGCAGTCTGACAAAACAGAACTGTCACAGTGTGTCTGCATGGAGACAGAGAACAGACTCTATCTATTCATCTGTCTGTCTATCTGTCTGTCTGTAGACACCTTTATTCCCTCCGTCCTTCTTTTCTTCCTTCTTTTCTTCCTTCAATCCTTCCTCCTTTTCTTTCATCCCACCTTTCCATCCTTCTGTCTGTCTGTCTGTCTGTCTGTCTGTCTATCTGTCTGTCTGTCTGTCTGTCTTTCCCTCCTTCCTCCCTTACTTCTTTCTCTCCCTCCACCCCTCCATCCACCCTGTGTATAATGGTCTGGACACAGCTCTCTGCTCTGCACACATTGTGCTCCATGTGGCTCCAGCCTCATGTGCTGGCCCTGTTTGGACAGCGCAGAGACAATCAGATCTGTGTTAAATGCGGCCTCACACTGGGCTCCACATTGATTGGTGTGTCAACACAGGCCCGATTTCAACTGCCTGCTCAAATGTGACTTTGTTTGTTGTGCCATCCATTCAAATCTGACTGAGATCTCATGAATAGGTGAGAGCAAGCTCATCAGATTTGAGCAGGCGGTGTAAATGTAGCCCGTGTTGACTGACACACCAATCAGCAGAGAACAGAGTGAGAACGTGTATTACTCACAGACAAGCTGTCCGTCCCTTCAAATATCATGCTCATGCTACTATGTGGCATGTCTTTATGTTGTTCTTCTGTTTGAAATGATGCTTTATTTATTGCCGCCTAAACAAGAAAAACAATGTTTCTTTTTGTTTAAGCAGCACTTTGAAAGCAACAAAAAGATCACATGCCTTGTGTAGGTGAGAGAAATTAAGGATTTTGATCCAGCAGTTAAAATGAAGAGGCAGCCGGTTTAAGGGAGCTCTCTGGAGGATTCGGTGCTGCTGGTTGTGTGAGGAGGTGGCAGCGATAGAAGGGGGGAGAGTCAGAACCAAATCACTGCAATTAGTAGAAGAAGCACAGTAGACTAGTGCCCCCCAGTGTTTGCATGATGTACAGTATGATTAGTTTCTGTATGCTGCTGTGAAATGAGCAGATTCTCTCACAGAGTAGAATCTCTTTTTAGTGATGTGCAATGATCCAGTGAATTTGGAATTTAGTTTTAGCATGAAGCCTCACCTTTCATTGCTGATACAATCATTTTTAAATAAATGTATGAATGTGTGTCTTCTGCAGTCTTTCGAATCAAAACCCTTGCAGAGTTGCTGAGTGTTTGTCCTTGAGGCAGGAAGTCTGTTGGACTCTTGTTTATCCATTGCATGAGAGGCTGGAATGTCATCTAGAGGTTAAGTATCTAATTATGTATCTGAGGCATAATCACTTTAAATATCACATTAAAACACTTGATGTTTAGGGTAATCAAATGTAATCAAGGTTAAGAAGTGGAAATTACACTTTATTTGAGCTGTGTGGGGTTTCTTTCATAGAAAATTGATTAATCCTGGACTAGTTTTTCATTCAAGGCTGAAGTCTTCACTAGGTCCCTTTCAGCGGCGATTCTCCATGGAGAAGCTCAAAGTCTGTATTGACCTACTTCATGTGTTTTCAGTGTACAGTATGTTTTTAGATATTCTTCCTGGCTGTGACTCAACATCCATAGTCCCTTTGTGATGGCGTACATCAATCATCCGTCTCTCTACGTCACTGGATGATTTCCGCGGGTTGCTATCAGTGCGTAACCAAGGTGAGCCAGGAAAGTCACGTGATTTCACAGGGTGCCATTATGCTGCATTTGTATAACACAGGATGAAATGTTGCAGGCTTATCAGCAGGCTAATGATATATCACTACAGGAAGTTTAAATTTAAAGCGCACCTTTGTTGAAGTGTGTAAAAGCACCAGTATTAACTTGTTATAAATGCCTGTGTACATCAGTATTGGTGAAAGAAGTAGGTGAAGACACGATTTGCTCTGACAAAGTGTCAGCCTGGTTAGTTTAATGACATTTTAAGAACTTCATCTGAATATCCCATTGAGCCTAATGAGGGATACATCCTTTCCCCCTGGAGCTAAAGTCCTGTCTCTGTGGGAACCGACTGATAGCAGGTAGACTTTGCCCTGAAGGGGAACCAACACTACAGGAAGAGCAGCAGAGCACATTCCTGGCCGTCACAGCAGAGGTAAGACACATTGTAATGGATTAGAGCTATAATTAAGTGATTTACGTGAACAGACCTAAGTCAAACAGCAATGATCACTTGCTGAAGACTTAGAAAAACTCCAGGGGTACTTTTGAAAGTGCTCCATTCATCATATCTCTGAGGTGATGTTCGAGTCTTTCTGGCTATGTAAGCGAACAGAAACAAAGTCCACTTCATGTCAGTCAAATATTTGAAAGTATGTTTAAATATATTTCCACTATGTCCTGTATTTCACAGCTTTTAGTTTGTGGAGTTGAGTTGACGAAGCTGAAGCAGGAAACAGAAGCCAATGTGCAGATGATTTATCACTGCCATGAGTTCAGAAGCCATTACTAATTACTGATATTACAGGAGGTGAATATTGTTATTGATTAAACCATTGATAGACAGATTTGTATGCAGTGCTTTGTTGTTGTACTGTGGACTCTAACATGGTTTCTTATGTATAGTCAGTGTAGTTATTGCTTTACTGCAGTTTTACATCATACAGAATTGGTCCTTGTGAAGCTAATTAGAACTTCTTTAATGATTAATGCAGAGCCAGGGACCTTAAAGGGAATCTGTTACTCTCATGTCCTCACTATATATAAAATAGAATCTCTGAGTTCACTGTCTGTCTGTCCTTCTTGGTGATAACTGCATTTCCTTTGAGATCAATTAACCACAACCTATTTGGCCATTAAATATACATACAGCTCTATTAAATGGAGGCTTAAGGCCATAATTATGGATGTTAGTCATGGATGGCTCTCAGTGTTTGTGTGATGCATCATTTTGTAATTACCCATTTATTTGTTCCACACTGACATTGCCCCAATTTAACACCACTGATGAAAGTGCCAATGCTGTTCAAAAGGGTGCTTTTGTGTCTCAGCCATGACCTTAACTTGCCTGCATGTCTGACATTTTGTCTTTGTCCGCTTCGTGCCTTGCTTGGTGAAAAGATTTTTTTCTTTTGGTGGAATGGACCAGACTAATGGCAGCAGCGATGGTGGTTATGGACCTCGTCCCCCTCCGTACAATCATCAGGACTATGGACAGAGTTCTTCCACAGGGATGAGCTATCAGGTTAGTAGCAACATTAGAACATTTATTAGCCACACAGGAGAAATGGGGATGAGTTAGGAAGCTAAAAATATTTTTTTATTCATTTTTAAAACTTTTTTCCTATTCATTTTGGATTTAATGTCTTACTGTTACTGCAGCATGAGCCACAATCTCACACTGCCAGCCTTTGATCATGGGATCATCATTAAACCTTCTTAGAACAGTGTCCACAGACACTGTTTGCACATTTGATTACACATGGATGATTTTCTTTCATTACTGCACTTCAAAAAGAAAACTACTTCACATTATTTTATGTTTCATAATTTTAGTTCAAAAGTAGGATTTTGTGGAAGTACTGCTTGAACTACTTGTATTGCTGTTGGTTCGGGTGAACCAGGTAGGAAAGGGGAACGTTGCAGTGATCTCCCCTCCTGGCACCTATGACAACATGGTCCATTCTGACGGCATGGCGGCAGCTGGAGGCGACCAGCAGTATGGTGCAGCAGCTCCACCCGACTACTCTCATGGCTTAGAGGAAAGCAGCTTCAGTGATGCTGCCATTCGACGAGGTGAGGGAGGAATGGGCCGAGGGAGAAACAGAAAGCAATAGAGACTAATGTGTTTTTGTTCGCATGGTCAGAGCTGGAAGAGGACAAACAATATTTACACCATCATTTGCTTTGCAGTGTTTTCTTGAAATTGATTTGAAATTGAAAATTGTTTTCTGATCTCTGCAGCTCTTCACCTCCCACACAACACAAATCATTTTAAATAAGAGGATGAAATTGGATTTGGTGAAAACAGAACTATTCTAAAATGTTGTGCAACAAAAACAACCCCTACCTGCCAGTTTTTTGTTATTGTCTTGTCTCACTCTGTGTCGGTGTCTTTCTCTCTGAACAGGTTTCATAAGGAAAGTCTACTTGACCTTGATGATTCAGCTGCTGGTGACAGTTGGGATCATCTGTGCTTTTCTTTACTGGTGAGGCACCTTTACACAAGGGAATCCAAAAAGAGATGAACCCATGTCGGGCGCCTATCCATCTAGCCTCATTTAATGTAGTCTGTCAGCGTGTGAGAACACCCGACACCACACGGGAGTACCATAGTTGTCCCCACAAAATCTCTGAGCATGCAACCCAGCACTGCTCAAATCATCATAAATATGTGAGGTGAGACAAGATGGCAGAGAATAAAAGGGCATTGCTGTCACATAATATATTTTTTTGCAGTTGTCTGAAAGCTTTATATGTTTTGTATAATAGATGTGGTAGAACACTGATACTGTAATTTCTTTTCATAAATTGTATTCAGCTCCCATGTGCACAATGCTCTGTCCTCTGTTAATATTTAATAAAATCATTCTACTGCCTCTATCAAATAAATGGTGCCTCTATTAAACACTCCCTCTCTCCCTTCGTTTCTTCTGGAATAACAGGGACACTCTCAGGGAATGGACGTGGGCCAACTACTGGTTCTCCTACACCATGATGTAAGCTATCAAAAACATTCAGTTATATTGTCTAGACGTTTGAGCACCTACAGATTGCCTGTAGGTGAGTTGCCTAAATGAAAATGTCGCTGAAATCCATAGAAGTAAATCACAAACTGTCACCCCAGTCCGAATCCCAATCCAAGAAACTGCCTGCTACACTGTGCATAAATAATGCACTCAGTGAATTCACATATTGAACAGTGCTTTTTTTTTGTTTGTTTATAACCTGTTTATTTGCTATTTACGATACACTCTATATTCTCTGTGAAATAGGGCGGCGGTGACGGTCCTCATCTTGGCCTTGTCCTGCTGTGGCAACCTCCGTCGTCAAGTCCCCCTCAATTTCATCGCCCTAGGCCTTTTTGTGAGTAGAGGCAGTACCAGCCAGGCATCAAATTAAACCCCCCCCACACCTGCTCTATTTCACCGTTTTTTTTGTCATGTATTTACTTTCCATTTGTCTCTCCCTCCCTCCCTCCCTCCCTCCCTCTCTCTCTCTCTCTGTGTCTCAGACTGTGGCAGAGGGCCTGATGCTTGGATCTATAGCAGTGTGAGTGTTTGCTTCCAAGTATGAATCCCCACCTGATGCTGACTCATTTACACAATAATAACCCTATTTGATCCGTATCTGATAGCGTGTTGGATGCCAGCAATGAAGCCATCAAACTTAATAAGATGTTATCATTGCTGGTTTACCAAATTAAAAGGCATATGGAATCATATTTTCCGTGTTTTTTCGAGCTGAAGATAAATCCGAAGCATCACAAATAGTTCAAAACCAATTTTTCTGTACCAGTGCCTGTGTAAACACAAGTCACCTTTTCCATCTGTGAGGCATTTCTTTTTTTAGCAGCTTGTCACTCTGACAGAAAAGGCATCGGTTGAAGCCTGACTATCAATAAAATATTCAAATTATTATATTTATAGGACATCATCATAACTGAAGCTGTAACTGATATGAAATGAACGTAGGCAGTGCATTATGCAATGCGCGTCCAGAGGGGGTCCCTGCCATCACTCTAGTTGAGACACATAATACAGACTATTAAATGAAAAATAGCACATTTCCTACAAGAAAGTAATGTTTCCCTTTTAGGATAGAACACAATCCCACTGTTCGTGTACGCACTCTGCCTGCTGACTAGTCAGACATTATACTATGGGGTGCCTTTCCCACTGCACATCAATTTGATATTTCTGTCTGCAGGTACTTTGAGGCCGAAGCAGTTCTGTGGGCTGTGGGGGCAACAGCGCTGGTGTCCTTTGCCTTGACTCTGTTTGCTATGCAGTCAAAGGTAAGATCCGTCACACACTCTGAACTCAGTTTGCAGAGCAGCCAAAGGTGAAATTTCATAAACTGCAGTGACTTTTCTATGCAGTCAGTGGCAAATGTCCATACAGTGAGCTGTGTTTCCTGTGCAGTCAGAGGAAAAGTGTTAAGCCGAGCTATTGGCCATGTTTTTTCATGCAGTGTTTGGTATATGCAGTCATCAGCAAAGGTTTAAAACTCTGATGGGTTTGCTGTCTAGGCAAAACTATGATTACTGCTGAGATCAGTGTATTTGTCAATCAACTTAATTCCTTGTGTCCAGTGGTGGGACAGAGTTAAACCTCTGGGCTGTCATCATGCTGGCTGAGGCTCCTGCCATAAATGTTGAGTTTTGTTATTTGCTTAATCCCCCATCTTCCTTCTTTGTTTGTCTCTTTTCACCATGAACTGCCTAATAAAACAAACGCGCTCTGAAATGAATCTTTAAAAGGGCCTTTTCAGGGACACACTGGGAGATGTGATGCTCCTCCAGCAGGATATATTTTAATATTGAAAAGGTTTCTGGTGTGTTTTGTGCAGTGGCCTGCTCATACGCTTAAAAGACAGAAAATGCAATTGACTTACATTCCTGATCTCTCACCAAGAATCTCATATGAAAATTACAATAAACATCAAAGTGGACCATGAAGTATTTTCTCCACCAAGATAGTTTCCATTTTATTTTATTTTGTATACAAAGCACTTAAACAGTGTTAATATTCCTCAGTGATGTCACGTGGTTTATATTTCATTACAAGTTGCGATGTTTTATTAGCAAGAGTCAACGTGCCCGAGTGAGGAGACCTTTTGAGAATCACTTCATTGATAGGTTGGCATGCTGCATGATGCTTAAATGGCTCATTTTCAGAACAAAAGTAATCATACAGTCAGTGGGGCAAATAATTAGACAAGTGAAATAGATGTAGGCCAAAGTCAAATTACATTTAGAGTCCCTCTTAATTGCTTCTAAATGCATGCTAAAAGTTTGGCATTTCACACATTTTGCCACTTACTGCATGTGAAGGAGCTGCAGACGATTATTTCTACCGCTTAGATTGGATTAAAACCAGCAAGCAGGTGTCTAATGATTAGACTGAGAGTATAAATGCTCTTGGCTCATTATTTATATGTAGAAAGAAGCCATATGCGTCAAGTTTAAATAGCCTGCATGTAGATGGGAATACTGTGATATGAATAGAAAAAGTGGCCGCACCCTCTGGCCATAAAAGATGTAGTTTTATGGGCAGAGTGAGCGGTCACCACCACAAACACTATTTTTTTTATGACTTCACATTCATCTTGCAGATTCCAGCACCTCTTGCTCTGTGGCTCACGCTCTGCACCGAGCTTTTTTGTCTCTGTCACTGAGATATAAATGTCATACAGATGGCCTTGCATGTTGAGCTCATAGCTCCTCAGCTGATCAGTGTTAGTGATTCTCCTGTAGTAACTGTCATCTTGTTTCTGTCTATCTGAAAAGGGCATGCAGGCCAAAAAGCCCCCCCCCCCCCCCCCCCCCATGCCTGCTTGTTGATTAATGATGCAGCATCATTATATCCAGAATCGTTAGGATTTTCTTGTGTTGTACTGCAATATGTCTTCATCATTTAGTAATGCGCTGCGCCTCGCGGCACAGCTGCAATGCAGACGACCTTGAGTGCCCTGGCTTTTATGGCAATGATGAGTGTAAATGCGAGATGTTCTGTCTACAGTTTTCTGTTTGAGAGGCTCGTCACATTCAGCATCTCTCTCTCTCTTTTCTCCCCCCTCTCTGGCACCAGTGGGACTTCACCACAGCAAATGGGAGCCTGTGGGTGTTTGCCTGGACCCTCTTTTCGTTTGCATTGCTTTGTGCAATCATGAGATCGCAGGTAGATCAAGGAGCCGCTGTGTTTACACCTGTGTTTTCAGTGAGAACTGGTTTGAAATGAATTGCAGCGGTGTGTAGTTCGAGGCAGACAGTACATGCAGCCCTCATAGCTTTTATCCCCGGGATGTACTGCCACTGACCTGCGTGCTGAGCAGACTATAAAGAAGAGAGCGTGCACTCTCAAAGCTCTCAGGAGTTGCACTGATCTCAGACTGATGCATTTAAATGTACACTGTCGTTTACTGCAGTTAGTGTTTGAGCCTTAGGGAGGAAATTTACAAAAATGAGCATTCCATTGATTTTAAAGTGCTATTTTTACACAACGACAAATGAACTGGAACAGAAAATAAACACTGCTTTTCGTAAAGCATATTGTGTGCAACCATTATCAGCCTTTACCGTCATATTCACCGTACAGAGCAACTAGAATGGAAAGAGATAAAAGTATTTTATGTATATAATTATTGTGTCTGCAGTAAGCACGCTATCATTTTACAAAGATAGAAAATACATTTAAACATTTAATACGATTTATTTAACTACATATTTGTGGAAGAGATAATCACAGATCAGTATAAAGTTGTGTTGCTGAATGCCTCTGACTGTGTCTCTGATTCTCTCACCAGTATCTTTACATCGTTTACGCCTGCCTGGGAACCCTGCTGTTTTCTTTAGTAAGTACACTCAAACTTTAATGACAGAACATGCTTTTTACAACACAAGGGTGAATTGAAAACAGACTGAAAATGACCTTTTGAAATGAAAGAAACATCATCAAAAGAAGTCTTAATGTCAAAGGAGTATATGCAACGTAAGATTTGATCTCAGGGCCAAGCAGCCTGCCTCCACTGTCTGTCACAGTAGTTAGTGTAGAGAGAGAGACTCTGATGTCCTCGTGCCCTTTAATTTCAATTATGCACCGCTTAACAGCAGTAGGCTTCATTTTCACAGCCACCTCTCTGTGTGCTTTTGGCATTAACAGCAAATGTTGTGACCCATCCCGTCAGCTGGTGGAACAAACTGCGACTGCACGCAGAGCTGAACAGGCAGCAAGTCACAACTTATTTTCAGCTGCACAACTCTGACTACACGATTATTTACATGGCCTGTTTATCTGCACAGTCCCCCTCTCTCAGAGATAAGAAATACTGCCCGTGTTTTCTTGCTTGTAACCGGCTCTCTGTCTCTTTCATCACACAAACTCGCTGCCTTCAGACGTCAGTGTTGAAGCATCTCATCTCTCTCTCTGTCTCTCTGCAGTACTTGGTGTTTGATACCCAGCTTATTCTCGGTGGGAAACACAGGAAGTATGAAATCTCTCCCGAGGAGTATGTGTTTGCTGCTCTCAACCTCTATTTGGACATTGTCTCCCTGTTCCTCCTCCTCCTGCAGCTCATCGGGCTGTGCCGCTAACTCTGAACCTCCATGACAGGTCCCCCTAAAGAAACACTGAAACTCTTTAGACACACAGTATCAAATGGTTAAGTGCTTCATGTAGCTAGATTCAAAAGGAATTAAGACTCACACTGTTAATTGTACGGACACCTACTATCATATTTAATTAGGCAGGGATATGTAATGTGTCCAAGATAGTTCTGTTTTATTGTCTTGTGTCAGGGTTATTATGCACTGCAATAGATTTATACACTGCACTAGCTTGTATTTCTACCTAGAACTTCATTGCTTAATATTTGTTTCAATGAATATGACACTTGAGCTTTAATTTGACTGTTATTTTCAGTGTTCTGTAGCAAGATACTGAACCTTTAAAGCAAACAGAAAGTGCCTAAACAATTGAGCCACTCAACCAGTAATTTACAGTAATATTATCGAAAGTCAAAGTAGTTCAGCCATCCTGTGATCTGTGCCACATTTCCAAAACAGTCTTGCTGTTGAGAAGATAACCTTGTGTCGTTTGTTCTGAAGTTTAAAGATGCCAAACTAACTCCATTAAAGGACAGAATCTGTCAGCCTTGGCACTCCCATGAAAGCAGGTACGTGCTCTGTGATTCTTTTTCTCTCTAAAATATGTTTTGCTCAGAGTGTAGGTATCTCAATGAACAAGGAAAAACACACATTAAAACTCAACACATGGTTTATTGGCATCACACGTCAAACATTTTCTTCATATAAAGAGGGAATGTATCAAGTATAGACTATGAAAGTGCAAATAGCATTTCAAGGATTAGTTGCTTTACAATAGAAAATCTCAATGAGTTACAAAATGTTATATGCCATTTTAAAATAAATCCCCTGGACATTGCAGGTGAAATACAAAGGAAGTACAAATTCCATTTAGACTTCTACCCATTTCATGCACAGCGTACTGTTCCACAAAAAGAACACACACTGTATGTTACCTCCTCTGTTTAACCCACTTCCATTAACCAAGTCCAACAAAGTTAGCTCCACTAACCATATGGCACTCAGTTATACAACTTCAAGACACTTCAAGCAATCACTATCTTTAGATTGAATGTGGCTCTACAGGTCTGCTAGAAAAACAAGCTCATTTACTTCAGTCAGACATTAGTCTGTAAAAAAACAATTAAGTCTTACAGGTAAATCACTGATCGATGTGTTTTATTTCATATCGGTTATTCACAATCCATTTTCTTTAATGGATCAACTTTTTTCAAATAAATACCTACTTTATATTGCAACTTTCCTCCGTATTAGTGTCCATAGGTCAGATACATGATACACATACAGTAGGTCAACTCATTCCAATGTCAGTACAGTGATTTTCGCTTCTAACCCACAGAAAAACTGTTTCAAAATGTAGGGCAAGAAGCTCAACATATTGAAATGAAATCTTTTTTTCAAAATATTTGGGAACAAGATCTGAAAGTATGACATTAACCGTTACCCATTATACCAAAATCATATAAAATCAGTGTTTATCCATTAACATAATACTACTAGAACCAACAAAAAGCCTCATGCTACAAATATTTTGATGGGAAAAAAAAAATCAAGATCTCATGTTTGCACACTATAAACTTTATGAGAGAAATAACTTTAAGGTAACAGGTGTTTTGTTTACACTGTAAATACTGTGTAATTAGCACTCAGAAAAAATGTGTGAAAAAGAATTAAATAATGGTGATTGACATAAAGGCACTGTATCTCTAACTGCGTAGAGAACCGTTTCAAAGACATGGACTCCCCATGTGTTTGTGATGCAATACACATTCATCAGTTCTCCGTGCATTACTCTGCAGAGCACTAAGAAGGCTTCACTTATATTACACTTAAACAGGACCCAGAGATAAATTACAGTGACTTGGGCTTGATTAATTAATTCACCGAAGTCTGAATGTGATTATCTCTTTCACTGGCCTTTCCTGCAGTGTATAAACAAGACTACTCACTGTCTACTTAGGCTGTCACGCTCCACATTCAGCTGCAGTACTCGCACATTAATTTAAGCAAGCTACTATGGAATTCAGAATGTACTGAGCAGCCCCTCTGGGCCTGTCAGCGTTAGTTGTTTCTGAAGATCAGCAGACATTTCCCATTGAAAGTGTGTAAGGATTGAGGCTTAGAAATGAATAGCCATTGTCAAGTCAATTTAGAAATGTTTTCTAGCAGGCCACCAACTTTTCATTTGAATAATGAATCTAAATTCTTTTGCGTGAATGCCTCACATAATTAAGTACACAACCATTATGGTCTTACACTACAGATTTACACAGCACACTAGAGCTTTTAGAATTGAAAATATCACTCAGCCGCAATCTCAAATAAAAATATGGCTCGAGACTTTCACATTGAAGTTTAGCTGAGTCGTGGAGATTGTAATAAGTAGGCACAATTTGCTTTGAAGAATCCACTTGGTGACTGCAAACTGTGCTTTTGCTAGTCAGCGTTTGGCACCTCTGAAGTACGCAGATTTGGACAGGAGCGAGAAATATCTCCCAGCCTGTACCCCACAGACTGAATATTGGAACAAAATATCTGCTCATATGTACAGTTGAACAACCTCTCTCAGACCTGATTCAGACATGTACAGTAGGCTTTTACTCCAGTGAAAAAAATAACAATACCTGCACTAGGCTAAAGTCTCTTTATCTCCTCTAAAACTGATTTCAGAAAAAGCAATGTGTTCATATTTCTATCAGCACAGAATCATTTTAGGAAATACATCTTTGAACATTGTTATCAGATGTAATCTCTCCTTCAGTTAGTGCTTTCTTTACAGGAGGGCTGCCTTTTGGGGGGGGGGGGTGACTATACAGTAAACGCAGGAAACCGATCTAACTGCAATGCTGGACTAAGCTAAGAGTCTAAATACTTCTTTCCCCACTTTCCAACCGAGTACTAACGACACATTCTTCATTCTGTATACATTCCACCTGAATAGCTACTACACATATTCCTCACTAGGGTTGGGCGATATGTTAAACATTTCCAACCGGCGATTGCCAATATATTAGTGCAGGAGGCGGGGGGAGTCCCTGCTTACTCTGTTTGAATAAATTTGCCTTCCTTATCCTCTGACATCCGTCTTTAATGTGAAAATCAAATTTTACTGAACCATTACAGCCTACAGGCTACTCTTCTTCAATTGAACAAAATAAATCACCTTGAGATCTTTGCTAAGCAATAAGCTGTAAAGACAGGCTGAACAGCTGTCGACACTATTTGAAAAAGAGTCCGATGAAGGACGTCTCCGCTTACAGCCTCCAAATGAACAAACAGGTGGGGAACATAACTATGCTATTAAATGATCAAAGTGCACAACTGCACATTCAGTTTTTGGTCTAGTTCTCAAATATGATTCATGAATTGACAACGCTTTTCAGCACCAATCGTTTGGACAGTAACCACTAAAAACAACTTTTAGTCACCCGTTTAGTGAAAGACTCGTCGGAAATCAGTGCAACAAGATCGTGCATAACAACTCCAACTGCCAGTTCCTATTCCCGCATGCTTTGAATCGCACTTCACAGATTAATTACTTAACAAGTTGAATTCTCAAGGAGGCAGACCATTAAATTAGCTAAATAAAATAACAACCCCCCCCCCCCCCCCAAAAAAAAGCAATAGCCGTTATATTCGTACAATCACTCAACCCTATTCCTCACCTACCATTTGCACTCTATAGTGGTTTTTGGCTTTTCCGAAAAAACTCCTTTCCATCTCAGCCAATCACTTCATACCAAGTGCACTTGCTCCTCCCACTCAGAGGAGCTGGTGCTGGGCAGCTGGTCAGATATAGAGTCACATTGCGGCGTGTCGACATGGCAGACCTTTGAGCCTCCCCGTTCAGTACGCTCACCACTTGCGTCAAGGGCGGCCATGTAAGATAGCGGCATGGTGTCCAGCCCTACTAGATCTAACTGGGTCGGCCTCTCAGCGACAGCACACTCCTTCTCCTCCTTGTCACTCAGTCTCTGAGAGCAGAAACCCACATCAGCCATCACCTCCTGAGGTTTCCTGTTTTCAGGCAGGACGACCCCACCTTTCTCATCATCCTGCAGGCACCCTCCTCCGACTGCATGGATTGCGCCGAGGCTTGAGTCAGTGTCGGAGGAGGTTGAGGGGACCAGGGTGATACCTTGAGGATTCATGTCGTGGAACCAAGCCATGATGTTGCCCAGCAGGTTAGCGTTTGCTGCTAATGCAGAGGACGAGGATGGGTCGTGGCTGTCGCACGTGGTCGAATCTATGGTGTCACTGGAAGAGGAGAAGAGGCCTGTCGATGAGTTGCTGCCCCCTGGAGCCACTGGTATCGGCACGGAAGCCCCGTAGGCCCGGTGGTGACTGTCACAGTGCTGGACAGAGGCAGAAACACCAGTGGCAGCAGAGTATTGGCTGCTGATGTTGATGTTGCCAAGTCTAGCCAAGTTATCTCCCAGCTCCAGCAGTTCTGAGCTGCTTAGGGAAGCTCTGGGGAGGACCCCTACACCTGGAGCATTCTGTTCAAGCCTAGAAGGCAGGGAGGTGCCGATAGCGCCTAGAGAGGCTTCATTGGTAAGGACGTCGCGGTTGGAGCCGCTCCCTAACATCCCTGAGTCCTGGAGTGACAGCTGAATGGCCAGTAGAATGTTAGGGTCATCGTCATCCAAAGAACCTAGACCCTGCAAGAAAATACAGGATACACAGTGCCAGTGATGCAGGCCAGACCAATATCATCCAGTTTAGAGTACCAGCAGTTTCACACCTGCAGTTCAAGTCCAACATGCACCACCAGGAAAATAGTAGCTTCTGCAATTTTTATACTTGTGCCACCTGGACGTCGTCATGTCAAAAACGTGGGACAATTTTATTTATTTTGTGCTGTATGTACATTTATTCAATCTGTCTATTTCATACAAAAATCACAAAAGATTTTGATTTTGATTCTGGGTTCAGTCTTTTATCTTTCTAATAATTTAAGAGTGTGCAAAATTACAGATGGAGGAAGTGCATTAGACCCTTAGAAAAACCAGCTAGTTATTATCAAGCCACACTGACGATAAAAAGATCCCTTTGTAGAAATCAAATCAATTCAGCAACATTAAAAGCTGTACTTTGTGTAAAAAGTTTCAAAGGCTGAAAGCCTTTATTTGAGATGAAAATTGTCACTGTGCACTCACCATCAGAGGACCTTGTCTATGTCCACCGCCGACATCCTGTGTGTCTTTGTAGAAAAAGAAATGGACAAAAAACACCCATAGTCAAAATACTGTCATTAGACTGAATCTTTACAGCAGCACTTGAATAGCAATTAAACATTGCTAATTACCACTTATAGGAAAATCATCTTCATTTCAGTGAACACTGCAAAATGATCAAGTAATAGCATGACAGTATGTGCCTTCAGCATTTTCCCAGGAAACTCACTAATTCATTATTTTCATCTGAAATCAATTAATCCTTCTTGGCACAACAGAACCTTTTAGCTGGCTTCAAATCTGCAAACTCTGTCCATCTTTCACTCCACACAGCCAAAAACAAAGCAGCACTGTGATGAACAAGACTGATGGATTAGATATATTGGCTTGTTGAATTTGAGCAGTAATGATTTTCCTAAGTTTGGGCCTGTACGCTTCTGTACAAATCATAAAGTGAGGGATGATGACACCATCAATGTAGTTTAATTTAATGTATATGTATTATTTTATTGTAGATTAGATAAACTTGGCAATTGCACTAGTATACATTGCATTAAAATTGCATTTTCTTATGTTGTATTTTTCACCCATGTTTGTTGCATCCGTCTTCTCTCCCCTCATTTCCTGACATCTCGCTACTGTCACCATCACAAAAAGGCAAAAAAGCCTTAACATATACATATATATAAAAACAGGCCAATCAGAACAAGGTATAGTAAGTTCACATCATCCATTTGTATGATATCATCCAGTTATGGAATTAGTTAATGAAGAATTTATCTGTGCAAATAACAAACAAATAACCCAACAAATGAAGGTCCACATATGAAACAAAGTCCACCACGAAGAAAAAAGGTAGAAACCCCCGAGGGAGAGTTCTGTATGTCCACTGCAGTACCTAAAATGCTGTCGCTGAGGTCATCAGGGTCGGGTGTGTTGCTACGAAGACTGGACATGTCACCTCGCCTCCGCTGCCTGTGTCTCCGTCTGTACTGGAACTCTGCATACTCCTTAAAACAACCACAAAAATACCATTTAAAAAAACACATATCACCGATTAATGCCAAGTTTACATTCCTTTCTATTGCTTAACTTCAACAACTGCTCAAATCCAGCAGTCTAGCCATAATGTCCTCTCTCAATATATCGCTTTCTGACCAGAAAAAAGTTGCATGGTATTGCTGATCTGTGGCACATTTTCCTTACTGACAGTAAAGTAAATACTGAATTTGCACATCTGCATATCAATACCTCCGGAAATAATCAACTGCATTCTCCATTCAATCATCTCATACATTTGCAAAAGTCATTGAGTCACATTCATATGATCAAAAGCCTGTCACCCAAACTCTGTTTTCCACCGCTCTAAAAATAGCCCACTATGAAGTGATCCGCAGGCATTGTAGGAACCGTGGAACGGACCATCTGTAGCTGTGCCTGTGAGGCAGTGTCATCAGGCTTTGATTATTACTATGGTGTTCCCATTAACTACTGCAGCAGAGAGAAAGAGGCTCTTAATTAGGGGACAAAAATAAAAACTATTTTTTTTAGAATGGTTCAGCATCTGGTGGCAACATTTACTGTGAACTTCCTCATAGAGACACGTGCCCAAATTAATTTGTTGACAACGACAGAGTATTGCAGGCTTGTTTGTTATTTAAATCCTGTTGGAGAAAGGGGGGTGGAGGTGAGATGAGCATATCACCTGACTTTTACATTGCTAATTTGTTCTTTTGAAGATAAGGCACATCTTTGAAGCATGCGCCTAGCTTAATTAAATCTTTTCTTGTGGCTTGTATGCTTAAGTGGTAGCGTGTGCTTCAGTTGGCTTGTATACTACATTTGTCTGAAGAATCAATAGCAGTATAGCATAGTGCAGTAAACAAATAAATACACATTAAGTCTGACAGAGGTGATAGTCAGCAAAAGAGACGGATAGTATTCCTAGTTCCAATTAAGACCAACAATGTGGCAGAACCTCTGTTTCAAAAACTGACTGCGACTTCAATTTTCCAGTGTGTTTAGACTAGTGACCAATGAGAGAGCAGATAGCTTGTAAAATCATGTCATGAGGTTCCAGACAACAGAAGATCTGCCTGGATCATGTGGGAACTGATTTCTGTTACCTTGTCAAAGTGCTTCATACAAGATAATGGCACATTTTATGATGAGTAGAGTGCTAATTAAAAACAATAGGAACTAATTTCAGACATCCTGGGCATCTGTGTGAGTCCTGTTTGCTAGCTTGCTGCTTTTGGTCTGGAAACAATAAAAATAGCAAATGTAACACACTGGGTGCAGGTTTGATTTAAAAAAGAAGAATTGTCCACAAGTGGTTTCTTACTCCGTAAACCTTAAGCAAACAAAAGCTTTACCTATGCCTCACTGCATGGTGCTGAGAGGGCAGAGGATACAGATTTTCAAAGTTAATTTATCAAACTGGCAGACAAGACATGTCATTTGTTTTCCTGTCAATAAGGAAATGTGCGCTTTAAGCTGTTAAAAGATGTGCACAATAACCTCAGCGGCTTAGGTTTGATGTAAGATTTGCATATTTGTGTTCTGTTTTGAACACATCAGAAGGACACAACACTAAGAGCCTAAAGAGTGATGGAGCTGTTGAGCTGAGTGAATGTGTCCCAGATGAAAAGCTTGTATGTTTAATAACTGCCGCAGTGTAGAAACGAACAGTAATAGAGACGTAGAGTAGTAACTTCACTGTATTGACTTGTTCACCACGAATAAGCGCATGCATCAAGCTCTGCAGAAAAAGGAGGCAGATCAATAATCAAACCATTATGTGGTAGACAGTTTTATGACTGTAGAAGTTAACTACAAACGCCTGTTGCTAATGCGGTGCAATAATCAGGAGCAACCTACTAAGGTGTTTGCCAGAGCACTGTGCTTTTAATCATTCCAACTGGGTGCACAGGGGAACACTGAACCATCTGGCTTGCTCCAGTGTGTTGAATAACATGGTGATCTTTGGGTCATCATGGTTTGTCAGTGCTGTTAGTCAAACCAGCAGTATTAAAAAGATTTAGATATACATACTGACATTATAAAAAAAGGTATGATGTAGGGCTGCATACTTTAATATAATAATCATGATTTAAGTTTGTGAAATGAAATAAATCTGATTAGGTGTGACAAGTGTCCGCATTACAGCATCAAATCAAGCGCTCCCTACTCACAGATAAAGGTATCCGATATAAGCACTTTGATTTACCACTTTCAGCCTACAACATGGGTGTGATTATTGGTGAGAACTGCAAGTGTAATGTAACTGCATCCTCTGTAGGGATTCATCCATTCATTTGGGTGCCGTTAATATTATTGAATCTAGTTTTACTTGCAACAAATCTCTATGGAGAAAGTCCTAATTTGATTTAAACTGATTCGATTCTTACCCACTATGTTTATTTTACAGTATACTATTGGTGTTTGATTTATGCTGTAGATTTATGAAATCAGATTAAGGCAGTTTTCTGTCACTTTAACATGAATAGTTGAAGTGCAATTATAATTGTTTTTCGTTTCTGAAAATTCATGTGGAATCATGATTGTGACCTAAATAGTTAATAATACAACCAGGCAATCTGTGTAGATATGCATTAGAGTCAAAATCTGATATCTGCCAGGCTATCATATACAGTGTCAAAAGACGTGAATATTTGTTTACGTGTGGAGTTCAAAAAGCAGAGTTGACATTTTATCTAATAAGCTTTCACTGAAAACTAATGAAGGCTTGTTCTGTTACCTCAGGTGATGCAAAGCCTAAATATTCCCAGTCCCACGTTCCGCCAGCAAAACTGCAAGTGAGGAAGAGACAGAGAGATTTAGTCAGTATAAGAATGTGAATAATTGCTGAAATATTTATAGCTAATTAGTCACATTTGATCATTTCAACCTACAGTTGTTATATGACAGGACTGTTTCATTGTGAAGATTAGATTGACACATTTGGCGAGCTGCATGTCTGCATGTTACCTGCGTCTGGGGGCATCGGGAGAGTCATTGGGGGCCACTCCCCTGGCTACCGAGGCCAGGAACTCCTGCCTCTTTTGCTGTACCAGACACGCTGCACGGATGATCTTGTGGCGCGGCGTCCGCAGATAAGGCCGGTTAACCTTTTGTGCTAGGTCCTCAGTCACCATCTCCAAGTCCGTCTGAGGACAGAAAGACAGCTGACTGAGAGATTTTTTTAGGAAACTCAGTGAATGAGCGATTTTAAAGTATGAATACACATTTCAAGTTTAACTTTGACTCATAAAATAATTTGTTCAAGGACAAAGTGACTTTAGAAGTAGCCCTACAAGTGAACTCAGGCCTTCAAGAAATTGTAAGACCGATGGGAGCATTGCTGATTCATTTTACAGTACTTAAAAGATAGCAGGTAAGCACATTCCTCGTCATAACTTATATAACACTAGAGCTTTAAATGAAGGTGAGATGCGCAACTGGGGCAGATTGTTAAGATCATAAGGTAGAAAGCTTTAGTCTCACATCTCTAATGGCACATATAAGACCAGCTGCCTGGAACATTTGCCTTTCGTCTCAATAATGACTGAAACCTGCATAAGCTCGTAGATCTCTTTCTTTGTGCTTTTGGGCTCCAAAAAGAACCCATAGGGATAAGAGCACTTGAGGATGCGGCGAGTCTTTAGTAGTTCTAGGACCGCATCTTCAATGAACGTAGTGTCAGGTGGGCCTGCTTCCCCTGGGAAAGAGAAGGAGAGACAGTCGGATAACAAAAATGAGTATCTGCTTTACTTTTGTAAAATACATCCCTTATTATAGCCTAAATTACTTACACATCTAAGTAGATAAGCACAAAATTATGATACATTCTGAATCAAAGTATATCAAAGAACAGCTCTATTGTACTAAATGTATTGTAGATATAGGTCTTCTAAATTAAGGGCTTGATGGCAGGTGAAGGCCAGGAATTGTGCTGGCCTTTGTTAAAATCTGAACTAAAAATCATTACATCTTAACATCTTTTGAAGGCAAAACAACTTTTGGATCCAAGGTGAGTATCATACTCAAATTGTGATCTGCTCTTTTTAAAACAAGAAAAAGAACATCCGCAACCAGAGTGCTGCGTATCATAACAAAACTTGGCTATGCTTAACAGGTTGTAATGGCCTGTACAGAAGCAGCTGAAGGGCTCTAGACAAAGCGTATTCACAAAGCACAGCTTTTTTTTTTACTTAGACATGCCTGCTGAATGATAACTATACCCACTGTGGTTAATACATTATTAAAACACCTTGGTGTTTTTTCTCCCTCCTGTCTACTTCCAAAAGCTCAATATCAGAGGACTAGATTAAGATGTGTCTAAGTGTGTAATAAAGATTGACACTGTTATGGTAGACTGCACACGCACTTCCACTCAGGGCTCGACTGAGCTGCTCCATCTTCTCTTTGGCTGTTTTTAACAGGCGCTGCTCCAGCTATTGTGAGGAAGACAGACGCTGTCAGGTTTCAGGTTGAGTAAAAACGTCTTGAGAAGACTGCACGACTAAACAATATGAGGCTAAATAAATTAGCAAAGGTGGGTAGACTTTTTTTAAATCAAGGCATTGTAATGCTGCCACAACAATCCCCAATCACAGGAAAGTCCAGTAATATTGTAGATGTACACAATACAGAAATACCATACTTTCATCATTTCACAGTATATTGCATTAGAAAAAATGCCCATATGCCAGTTTTACACTAGATGACAAGTTCCCACTGGCTACATCCACTGCATGACTGTTTGTACACTATGCAAAGCAAACATCATTGGAAGGCAAAGCCCGGCCTGTTTACCTGATAGCTGTGCTCATGGTTCTTGAAGCGTGTGTAGTAGTGCATGAAACGGTCGAGTTCCTGAAAGCTCTTGTGCTTCTTCTCTGCCTGCAAAACCATGATGAAACACCAGTCACAGTCAATAAACTCCTGAGCATGTTCACAGAGGAAAGAGTAGGTACTCTGGTTGAGAGCAGTCAAAGCAAGTGAGCAGTGCCACAGGTGAAATCAGAACTTGTGATTGGGTGGAAAGCAAGTGAAGACTGAGAATTAACTTCTTTTTCACCTTTGATGAAGGTAGGCGGAATTGATTGCGGATGTCTCCATGGTCAAGAGTCTAGACATAGCTTTTTTGTGTGTATGCATATTTGTGTGTTTTCCATCTTACTTATATAAGCTCCATAGACTCAAGTGCTTTCCTGTCAGAGTTTATAAGCACAAAACAAGTACTGTTCTTGACTGTTTGCATAATGTACATGTGTCTATGTTTATATCAACATACTTTTTCTTCACAAACATTCCCTTAGACTAATGGTTTAAAGAGTTGCATATCTTGGCGGTTTAATGTTTTTGCACCTTTAAATGTGAAATTAAATTGAGTATCGACAGCTGAGGAGATCATCACCTATGCGGATGGTCCTGCCAGATTTAGGCAGGAGCATTCACGTTGTAACAGCAGAAGAATGCATGGAATAAAAAAGGCAATGTCTATGGTTATGCTGCATCCATTTTGATACTTGTTTTTTCATGTTTTAGGAGTGCAATGCTAAATCGGTGGAGTACTCTGTTAACATTTAGAACTCAAATATAACAGCCCAAGCTCTTCTTCCTCCAGCATATTTCCTGTATGTCAGTACCTCTGCACAGAATAACAAGGGGCTCCCCCAGTACCAGCTGCCACAACTCAGCTCTGTCTGGTTACTACTGTCACATAACGCTGTGAAGTCACATTTCAGAAAGGTTAACTGCTAACAGTTAACTGGGCTGAAACAACTGATGATCGTGATGTTAATCAACTTGATTTTGTTTAGTCTAATTAGATGGACAGGTGAGCAGTGGTAGTGCGACGATCTAACACAACAAGAGTAGATGTGAAATATAGAGAGTCAATTCTAGTTTGTGTGTGTGTGTGTACCTCTTCAGTCATCTCCTTTGACTGCTCCTCCACCTGCTGGATGACCTCGTAGCGGGTGCAACGATAGTAGCCTCCTGTTGATGAGCTGTGCTTTTTCCACTCCTCCAGACAGATCCAGCAGAAGTCATACTTACACTAGAGGGAGAGAATGGAAATGTTACTTAAATCTGCTCAAAAACTGGAGAGCCAAATACTAATGCTAGTCCAGCTATACTGGGGTAATTTACATATTATTACACCCTAAAAGAAAAATCACTGCATATCTTTTATAATTGCCATCAGAGAAAAAAAGTCAAACAAGTGCCCTGTTATGTGAAATGATAGCTAAAATCATCCCTCCACATACACACACAGTTGGTTTATGTTTAAGTAAAACACTGAACTCAACTGATGTGGTGTATCTCCTAATATTATCAAGTATGGCCAAGCTGAAAGTCAAAAAATCTGGTTGTATATCCTTTTTACTGCTTTCAAAATCAGAGCATAATTATACTTATATAAGAATCTACTTACTTGTCTCTATGTCGTCTCTATCTTCTTCTATCTATTTTTTTATCTTACAAATGGCAGAGTTTAAAAGAGGTCACAGGCAGTTTGAACCTAGCAGTGAATCCTCATAACCTGCTGCCACTAGAAGGCACTCAGACTACATTTGAGATCAGCAAGTCCCATTGGGTATTGTAGAACAACAAAACACTACAGTCACTCCAATCCGCAGCCTATTTAGGTGTAAGTGATTTCTCTCCCCATGCCACAAGTACTTCTGTGGCTGACAAGTTAGCAAGAACAACACAAAACCCTAAAGGCCGACACCTCAGTTGTCCTGGTAACACCACGCTTACATGACACTTCAGCAAAATCAATACAAAATGAAAGCGAAGGAGGGGGGATGAAGGGGGGGACAGAGACATGCAAAAAGACAGCGTGAAATGGAGAGACTTCAGGTAAAAAAAAAAAGACCAGAGAGAAGAAAATGGCAGTGAAAAGACAAAGAAATGTTCCTTGGCAACAGTGAGCCTGTGTTTCCAAGCAACAGGGGTAAAGCCATTTCTTACCAGGTAATAATGGGTCAAGAGACTGAGCCCTCTGTGGCCTCGCAGCTTGTGAAAGCTGCTCCATTCCTCCTAAACTAATCTCCATCTCTAGTCAGCCTCTTTAACCGGGATGGAGACAGTGAGAGGGCTGTCACATAGACAAAAGGAGCCTGCTTGTGTGACTGCACTGTGCTCCTTTCATGACATGCCCTCCAGCGACAGTGGTAGTAACAGAGACACTGTCAGGCAACATGACTCGTGTGATTATCAGTCTCACACTCTCCTCTCCATCCACCACTGACTGCCTTTCTTTTTTTTTTATCTCTGTCACCTCTGTATTACTGTTTCTCGTCCATCTCAGTAGACAGAAGCTGCTGACGGCAGGACTTACTGGCTTTCCAGCTGTTTGATGGATTGTTTGTGAGCATGACTACATCATAAGCTGCCACTTGTACAATAATATTTTATAATGACAGCAAAACTTGGCTGATAGCAGCCTGACTGTGATTAGACACATTTTCACCTTGCTGTCCATCGCTACAGTTGCCTTCACCAGAACAAGAGAGTGTCTTAATTGCTCAAGTTTGCAGAAAAATGTTATCAGAGATTTGACACACTTACAAACTTACAAATTAGAACCCGACAGACTGTTGTAAAAATAACACAGCCATGGGAAAGTCTTCAATAATGAGCCATAAATTGCCCAAAAGTGAATAACCAAGAGCAAATTCATCAAGAGTGTTGTGTATATACAGTATTTCAAAGTTAAATAAGGCGAATCATCACAAGAATCCAAAATAGTGCTACAACACAACAAAACCTTCCCTACAGGAAAACGTGTAATTAGCCAATATTTTAGATCTTTTGTTTCCATAAGGCTTCTGTAGTTTGAAGGTAGCAGCTTTTCACTGAGTTCTCAGTAGATCATAACAACCATCTGTGCGCTTCTATGTGCGCTGCTACTGAGCCTTCAACTTCCCCTCTCATGTTAAACCTATTTCCCTGGTGATGCTCCCACCCATACCTCTGTTAAAGCCATAATTAGGTTTACGATGAGGGCATTATAATGGCAAGGCACTTACCTAAAACCAGCGGGCTCAAATCTAGTCCCACCTAAAAAGCTACAATGTGCAACTTTTTATCTGACAGAGGAGGTATGTTGTCAGTCGGGCAACTTCCCACAACACTTTCCAAACAATGTGAGATGCTACCTGCAACATCTAGCCAGAGGGAATGGAAACCAACATCTATGAAGTCCAAAACAGGGACAATAAGGTAATCACAGCTAAACCAAACGTTAATGAATGCATGCATGCATCCACTAGAGGCCCCTATACAGTGTGCTGCAATGTTTATTATACCACTCATTATTAAAGTGCTGGATGAACCAACAACAATATACTGAAGATTAATGTTATTTTAACAGCCTGGCATGATTGTGCTCAGAGTTTTGTGTAAACTTGAAGCTTTGGCTTGAGCTTGATGTAAGAGGAAAGCTCACAGGGTTTCCAGAATGAAATGGGTTCATTCTCATGTTTTGAGAGTGTGTCTCTGCTCAGTAATTTGGCAATCTGGACATCAGAACACAGTACAACTGAACATTACAGCCTGATGGTGATGCTGGAGGAAACATCAGGGATGATGAATATCTTGGCAAGGACCAAAGTGTTGCCTTTTAGATCATCATCAATGAACACTTTATTCTTTATAATGTTACTGCATTTAAGGGTGTTTACAGTGTGTCTGGATACACAGACTTACTGTTGAGATATTAAAGCAATATAAAAAAATTGGGGCATGTTTTTAAGTGACTCTGGTGCCTACATAAAACCTAGTCACATCATCTACAAAAATAGCACATGACAACCCTGCCCTGGCTGTCAAAACATCCCAAAATTATTGAAAATACAGTGTCAAACAAGTTAATTACACATAATGCACCTGTGTATTTGTATATGATGTCAAAACTTCCTTTTGCATTTTAAGAAAAACATCAAATGTGCATTTTTCTTAAGCTGCTCACAAGTTCTCCACTAAATAGAATGCATCCTATTTAACTGATCAAAATCCCTGTGCTGAGCTCTAAGCTAACTGTGAACCAATCACAGAGGCCAAAGGCTGAAATGCACCCATATTTCTGCCCAAATGTTTTCCTATTGAAACTCTGATTCTTGCTTATTTCTTGAGTTTGAACAGCAGTAGACTGTGTCCAATACACATGCGTAACGCTTGTGAATTGTTCATTCTGCTCATTACCAACTGAAAACATACTGGGCAGAATGGCCACTGAGATGAAAGAGTCACATTAGTAAGACAGGTGTGTGAAACCTCCCAGCCTAACTTACCTTCGCACACTGCATGTGGTTGCAGCCCTCGTTTTTCTGTATTGGAGACTTGCAATTGGCACACGGTTTGGAGTTAGAGAGCAACCATAAGCAGTTGGCTGCATCCTCGTAAGCTTCGCTCACACCAGCCACTTCAACAGGAGGAGGGGGAGGTAAACAGAACAAATAAAGGCATAATGAGACAGAATGAGAATGGCTATTGCCACAGCGTCTAAACAGACCACTGCACTGAGTGGGAAATTGTCCTGCCTGACTAATGTGTATTGCTTATATATTTCGCTAACATCTCCCAAGATGCTCATGCACACCACCACCCCCCCACATACACACACACACAAACCGAATAATTGGCTATTATCAAAGCACCTCTGATGTGCCGTTTGAAATGCCAAGATAAAACAGAATCTGGGGAAATCGAAGGGGGAGGATAGTTCCGAAACAAAATAATTGCTTTTATCTTTTGACTGTCACATCAACAAAGTGGCACTTTGGAGCAACTTGGGCCATCTTAAATCATCTATTAGATTGCTCACAGTCCAATTAATGCTTCTAAACAATGAGTACTTTCAATGAGTGGGTTGTTCATTTTAATTAATAATTTATCATCAACATGGTGGATTTTAATTGGCTTAGCGCTAAACTGTTTGTAATTACTGTGGGTGAGTTCCAGGCAATTTAGCTCCAAATCAATCACTTGACTGCAACCCAAAAAATCTGGGCAAGTAAGGGGATTGGTTAATGAACTAAACTTCTTTGTTATAACAATTTACCACCAGCTAGCTTGACACAATTCTACTGGTATAAAGACTAAGTTAGGTGATGTTAGAATAGATTAAATAAAAATGCATAGATTCTGTAAAAACATGAACTCAGACATTTAAGGCAAAATGCTGTACAATTTGAAAATTCATGTCTGAAAAACAACCAAAAACTAAAGTAAGTAAATTAATATCAATACTCACATTCCTCAGGTCTCATCTCAGAGACTTTCTGTAGCCACAACTTCCAGGTCTCACAGTCACAGGGCTCATGGGCCTCGCCTTGACACTCCCTGGAATATACGAAGACAGATACAGTTGAAATGACCTATTAGCTCCCATTCTGTCCCTGGATTATACATAAAATTAGGACAAATGATGAACACACCAATCACACAGTGCTGTCAGAGATGTTGACAAAGGCGTCAACTACCACCAATTGGCCCTATCTGCCTTTCAACCAAATGCGTTCCTCATGTCAAGAGAACTATAAAAGTCAGACCTGTGTTACATCCTGTTCCATTACCAAATGTCATGTCAGCTGAACTCTTAAGTAAACCAGACAAGCAAACCTAACAGAACCATATAGTGAGGTGAGATGCAGTGAGGTGTGTACAATTAGTTGGGGTGGGGTGGAGGTCATGATATGACGGTGGGGGAGCTGTGACAGCATTCTGCGGGGCTCTGGGAGAATGAATACAGAGGACAGAAGGTGGAGGACTACACAACATCTGGACCCTTCTGCCCTTGAGCATGCTGCCAAGCTAACCCACGCAGAGAGATAACGCAAGTTGTTACAAACATGTGTACACAGAAAATGAATGAAGGCCCAACACAAACAAACAGCATAGGTGCAAGTTAACATGTGAGCCACATGCATGTGAGCATATACAGTAATAAACATTATTCATACTCATTCACATTTTCCGCATTTTGTTGTCAAATGTAATCGCCATTACTATTACATTAGAGTATTTAAAGTTTTGCAAAGCAAAAGTAAGTATAATACACATAATTACAGAAATGTAAACAATTTTCCTGTATAAAGGTGTGGTACTGATAACTCACCAGCAGAAGAGGTGGCCTTTGCCGCAATCTACGGCAGGGGACCGAAGGAGGGGAAAGCTAAGAGTGTCTGAGGTGGAGGTCCCAGGGCCCTGGGTGTTCAGTCGCACCGCCCTTTCACACCCTGCCTCGGGACACCAGCGGATTGCTGGATTGTTCTCCACAAATGCCTGTCAACAGAGGCAACAAAGAAGACAACAATCTGTTGTTGAACTGTAGGTATTTTAGTGAGGGTGACTGAATACTTAACACTATACTATACTGTATATTACACTATACACTTAGTACCACAACATTATCTGTTACAGGTTTCAAAGCTTCTGCAAGGAGAGATCAGGGAAACAATCTTTTTCCACTTGGTCTTAATTTACTTTTTAGAGGTTGCAAACATGCACATTTAAAATCTGAAAAGATCACAAATGAATCGGCTAAAAACATGTTGATTTCTTTTACAATAATCCCCTACACTATCCATGTTTTCCTTTCTGAGTCCAGACCATCAGTCAGCCAGCTTTAACAGGTCCTAAGTGCTGCTTTTGCAAGTAATTCAATCTTGACCCAAAAAGGGAAAAGAAATCGTCAGAATATGATGGCAGTGCCTGTGCAGATTAAATGAGTAGATATTCATGTTCCTATGACATCTCAGACAAAGAGGCTGGTCATTTGTGCCTCTTAGACTTCTCAATTAAGGTGAAATACAGGTGAAAAGTCACCTGGTATTTGTATTCAGTGTAGTCTTTACAATGAAATTGAACTGCAGGGGCCATGTGATGATATAATTTCAATATTATATGTGTAGAAATAATAACACATTTTTGAAGGGCACACCTCTGTGTTTTATCTCATTACCTTGATGTCAAACTGGAGGTAGCGCTTGTCCATCTCTCTAGACACCACACTCTCAATGACTTCCACAGGCACTAGTTGGTAGCAGTCGAAGGCTGGGCACAAGATGTTGTGTGCTTCCCCCTCTTGGATCTTTAGATTTAGAAACCTGAGGAAGCATGCATACATCACAGACAGCAATAAGTTACACACAGAAAAACACTGAAGAGGACCAGTGTAAGGAAATTAGTTACACCCTGGGGCGATCCGCAGAATCCACAGGCCACACCAAAATATGACTTACCCTTCCCAGCATGCTCTGCAAAACTCATGGCCACAGGACACGTCAACAGGTTCTTCGAAGACGGAGATGGAAGACATACAGATACCACACTGTGACAAAAAATAAAAGAGATCAAATCTGTCTTAAGGTCACAGTACTTTTTTGTAATTGTTTCAAGTCAGTCTAGGTAAATAAAGCCTGCCATAAAGTAATTCTTAAAACTCAAAAGGCTATCTAGTACAATTCATGCATTATTACATAACCCTTTCTAGGTCAGGAAAACTATGCCTTAATAGGTTGATGTGTCAGTGTACATAACCTAAACACAATGGTAGTCCTTGATTTATGAAAAAACACGGTGCCAAAGACCAGCCACAGGCAGAGATGACCTCTCATTAGCAAGTGGCTCACGAATCGCTGTTCTGTCATCAGATGTATTTTCTCACATCCACAGAAACTTGAGACACAAACAGGGACAAACACACACAGGCCTTGTTATAGTGAAAGACTGACCCTAACAAAAAGACATAGAGGAGGTAGTGTACTTCAACAATGTAAGTATTGATTTGTGAAAGAGCAGAATGTGATATAATCGACTGTAACCTTTAAACAGGCCCTTGAGTAGACCCAGTCGATTGACACAGTGTAGTTCAAGGCACGCCTTTTCAGAGCCACAACAAAAGATACTGTCAGACAAAAGCAACCTATCATTTCTCATCAAGTAATTGATAAATCAAGTCTGTCAGCTTCAGCTATCATCTATCCACAGTTTAGTTCACATACCGAAACACTCTGGATTGAAACATCCACCAAAAGAAAAAATCATCATTCATCCAAAAAGATTCTGTCCTCTAACACTACTCTTTTCAGACACTGGCAAAAAGATATCTGATTTTCCCCACAGGTAGCAAGTCATTTCAAAAGTTCAAAAGTCCCTGGTCATCAATTTCAAGTGTCAAACATACAAATTGTTAATGCATACATTTTGTAGAACACTTATTGAAAGGATCAGCTTGCCATCATTATTGTGTATATACCTAATGTGCCCAAGTTTGGAAGTCAGAATCAGAATCAGAAATACTTTATTGATCCCCGGGGGGTAATTGTACAGTACTGGTGCTCCCATTCAAGAGTAGAAAGTAGCAAAAATGTAGAACTAAAAGTATGTACAAGATATAAAAATAAGAAATAGAAAATAAAAAATATACATATTTACAATATTTAAGTGAAAAATAAAAGTAAAAAAATATATATACAATAACAATGTATATGTATGTATATATATATATATATATATATATATATATATATATATATATATATATATATATATATATATATATGTGTGTGTGTGTGTGTGTGTGTGTGTATATATATATATATATATATATGTATTGCACTGTTGTGTATGACTATATATGTATTGCACTGAAAATTTAAAGAATAAAGAATAATGAGGTAGTATGTATAGGAGCAGGTCCAGAGTTTCAGTCTGTTTCTTCTGAGTTATTTAAGTTAAGTTAAGTTTAAGTTATTACACAGTAGGCCAAGCACCAATTAGAAGACAGGACAGCCGACTTCTACGCTCCTGACCTCTTCTGGGACACCCTGATCGTTATCAAACACACTTGATACCTTCATTGGCAGTCTTCTACAGTGAGTAATGGAAGAAGACAAATTGCCAACAGCATAAAGGACATCTCACATTACCTGGCGTAATTTCCATCTTGACAACTGCTCACAAAGGAGACTGTTGAGGAAAATGTCAAGCATATTTGATAATTATCGGGAAATCCCAGACAAGGTCAGGATAATGGGAGGGCAATTAAACAGGGGGTGTGCCGACCCCCTTGCAGCAGGGGGTCAATAAGGCTCCATAATAACCTTGTAGAGCTTGCAGATTCGGTAAGCACAGCTGTGAAAAACACATCTTCCATCAAGTTTTGACAACACACTTGCATGTCTATGACTTATGGGAGCTGAAGTTGCCGCAAGCTAACGCAAAATTTGTTTTATCTTTGTTAAGATTACAAGGTGCTCAGATTTACTTTGCAGACAGTACTTTAAATTAGCTGTAGAGTGAAGACAATTAGCAGACAGCTACAGTAACACTTGTATAGGAAGCCTTGCATAAATTTAGAAGTTAGCCAGTTCAGTATCTCCCTATACTCTGTAAATTCAGCATCCCATCGGGGGAGCAGTATGATGAGAATGACAATTTCACACATACAACAAAAAAATCTGGAGGTCTCTTTAGCTTTATTACTAACAGAGACAGAAGGTTGCAATGGAAAGTTCTTTCCACCTATTTTGATGGTCCCACTCATTGACCTATTGACAGTTGAATTTTATATAAGAAAATCTTTTAGAAAGTATTTTAACATTCTCTCATACTCAGAGCTTGCCTACACCAACATTAACAAACCACTTGTTCTCCTAGGAGTAGAGGAAGTCCTGCTTGTGTTTATGTTTGTGGGGGAGACTACTGGCATGAATACTAATGACTGCTAGCAGTGTGGTGCTGGGGAATAATGCAACATAATGTAGAAAGACAGGTGTGGCAGTGAAAATGTACAGAATTCAGCAGAAACACTTCAGGAAATCTGTGGCACCGTAGGGACTCAATTTAAATAAAGATTGGTGTTCAGTTTTTATGGGTACACTGCCAGTTACTACAAGTCTGTGCGCTTCCATGCTAGCCTTTTATCCTTTGCTGCTGTAGCAGCTTCTTGGCCAGGAAAACATGCTGCTCCCTGGGGCTACTCATCCTGTGGTTTAATTCCATCTAATGGCTCTTCACTGATAAGTACAGTTAAATGATAGACTTCACTAAAATGATGCTCTCATCTACCCTATCTGCAACTGCCATCTAAAGTTTTCTTAAACTTTTTAACCTAAAATGTATGAAAACTAAAAGAAGGAGTTTGGAAACAACTGTGTAACTTCTTTTTGGTCAAACGTGGACTCCCATCAGTTCAATGTGAATTGAGGGGCTTAGCAATTAGGGTGGTAAAAAGTGAGGCCATCTCAGTTTTTCGCTTGTCCTCTTATTCTATTAATAGGAGGGCAAGCGAACACTGGCAAAAGGGAACCTGAAGACATCTCTCACCAGAGAAGATTCCTCATCGGTAGGCATGAGGCTGATTTGGTCTGGGGAAGTGATGGAGGAGCGGGCGGTGCGTGGCGTCCGGGGTGAAGGCAAGGTGTCCCAGGCATTGTAGCCACTTGGAGGTGGGTTGTGCATCTGTACCCCTGAGCGTTGGCAGCATTCCTCCGCATTGGTCATCCAGGCCTCTAAGAGCTTCTCTCTGTCCCAATCTGATGCAAAAAAGCAAAGACATAATTAAAGAGACACACATAAAACCAAACAGAGAGAATAATTAAAGTAAATGAGAAACATAATAGTTATGAGGGCATTACAATGGAGGTACAAAGAAAAGGTTTGGATGACAGTAAAAAAAAAAGCTGAGAGAGAGAAAAAGGGAAATTATCACTGTACAATGTAGTAAAAGACCAGCACTTATAAAAAGAAGTTGGGACATAAGGTTTGAATGGCCGGTTGGGTTGGCCTTTTAAAGAAACAAAAACTCCTAACATATCAGACTTTTTTAAACCATGTGATAAGCAAACAGGCCAGGCCCAGTTACACAAAGCCTCTGAAAATAACAGCTCTGATCTAGAATCACTAAGATGATCACAGGAGCATAAAAAAACAAAAAACATGGTGATATTTTGTGGTAATATTTTACCACTGAGCCTGAATGCAGGCTTTAAACAGGCACGGATAAACATCAAAGACAACATATGACAGAATTTCCATTCAGCCTGATAGAACAAGACTTCTCATTTCATCCACACAAAATCTATTCACATAAAAGAAATGTTTTTTCAGTTCATTCTGTCTTATATTTGTAAGAATTGGTAAGCACAAAGCTTATTCCACCAAAGCCCTCACAAATCCCCCAACACTCCCACCGAAGCCTTTCAAACAGCCAACAACATAGACCTGCTGCCATCTGGTTTTCTGTTTTAGAATAGCGGTTCGATCTCACATTAGCACAACAACAGGTTTGAGAGCTTTTCAGCATAAATATTGAATGACTTGTGGACTGTGCCTGAGTCCAGATTTTCTCTGACGAAAAAGTCCCCTCCTAAAATAAAGAACATGACCCGGTCAACTGTGCAATTAGGCCATTATCAGCCTAGAGACACGTTTCACCACCAATCAAATGCCTCAGACTCTAAATGGCCTCGTTTAGATAATGAATATTGCAACAATTTCCCCCATCTCCATTCAATTAAAACTCATCAATGAGTATGACCCTATCTTCATGCTTTTGGCCATTAAAAGGAGTCTGAAATGAAAAGTCTTCACATTTAGTCTTAAATATCACAAATTAGCTGGGAAATACAAATTCATAAGCACATACAGATTGACGGGCTGGCAGCTCAGCAGGAAAGCGCCAAGAATTGTGATAAGAAAACAGAAAAAGACTAATATGGAAATATAAAAGTTAGGTGCAAGCATGGAAATGTGTGAGCTTTCACAAGACGTTCATGATACATAAATCCAAAAGAACTTTCTCCAGGAGATTAACAAAAATGTTCCATCCTTATTAAACAGACAGACAGCATTCCCATGATAGAGGTGAATAAATATAGCAAGAATCTGGGGTCACTCTCTCCCCTCTAAGCTCCCAAAAGTATGTCTAATATGTAGCACACATAGCTCAACAGCCAGCCACTCAGCTCACTGAATCAAAGAATGGGGTATTTAAAGACTGAAAATCAACCCCAGACTGTGACATATTTGTGAAGTCCCGCACTAACATAATCTAAGCAAAGTTAAATTAAGTGGGGTAATGATTTTCAAAGGCTTGAAATCATATAACTTTATTTCAACCATTTGAAGTCTGTGATACACATTATCGTAGCCAGGTTAAGTGAAGCTAGTTTGAGAATTGGAGGCTTAAGGCTGCAAATCAAATCAAAACTGTGACACTGTTACTTAGTACTTGGCCAAGTCTGAGTTACAAAAGCATCAGTGGAGTAATTCGGTGTCTGATGTCTGTGGGCATGAAGAATGAGGCAAAATTAAATAGCTTCACTCTCCTCGTGTTAAAAGGCTTTAACTGATTTAGCCTATTGGTAACATATGTCTCTTGGATGTGTCGTATAATGTATAGCTATATAAGATCGACTCGATGACTTGAACTTGACTGAACAGAATGATATGTACTGTATTCCATATGAGCTGAACTGTGTGGATGTGTGCATAATGTTTGTTTGTGAATGCGGATGAGTTACACTCTTACTCAAGGCTTGCAAGATGGCTTTCAATTCATGGCTATCATTACTAGCTCACACACCAATAGATTTAATAAGGCAGCTAAAACTTTACACCCTGTGTCACTCTAGACTCTAATCTCATACTTTATATTCCTTCTGGCATAACATATACACTGCAAAGACACACTGTTTGCAAGAAAACAAACAGGTAAAGTTTTCAACATATTGCTTTGTTCTGCTAACATTTTACATTATTCAAAAACCTCAGTGTCGGCATGCCATTAGTTATTTGTGATGGATAGAAAAAGCTACCTAGCGTCTATTTAGAAATACGAGTTGACAAGCAATGCTAACAAGTAATATATAATTATACTTTTAGCAATGATGTCTGATGTAGCTCAAGCGAGCAGCATTCCACTGCACACTAGTGTTTATAAAAAACCTTTGTGTTATTATTCATATTAATGCCTGGTTCCGCTTGTTTGTGGTGTGTCTGTGTTGTGGCCAATGTTACAGTAAATACCAAGTGTGTAAGGACCCTAATTTGTGTTCTCACATACTTTGTGGAAAGGATAAGCCCACTAAAATAGCATTTAGAGCATGTGACAATGACAGTCTCCACTGAGAGCAATACAAGTGAAATTCTTTTAGATAACAAAGGCTGTTCACATCTTGCCTCTTTGACTGCAAGGAAATCACTGGAGTGTAGCATGAAGTTTATGAGAGATACAGCCTCTCTAATCCCAATACAAATAAAATAGAAGACACATTTAACAATATGTTTTCTTTACAAGTAACCAGGGTAAGCTCTTTGTGGAAACAAGGCATACAAAGTAGAAAATGACAAAAATGCATTAAAGCATACATATTATGTTGCTTCTTAAAAAGCAACATTTGTGTATCACCTTGAATTTTAATATTCAGTGCCTATTCTTTTTTCTTTGTTGACATTTTTGCCTTTATTATATAGTGACAGTGTAAGTACACACAGGAATCATGGGGAGAGAGAGAAACAAACATGACATGCAACAATGGTCCCTGGCCAGAATCAAACCTGCTGGGATGTTGCGGATATATGGCATAGGCTAAAGGATACTGCCAGTGCCAACCATTTTAAGGACAAGCAGATACTCTGCATGTGTGTGATTTTGAGTGTGAGTTTAGTAGTACCATGAGCACGTAGCAGTGCCTCTGCAGTGAAGAGAGGGGCCTGCAGCATGTCGGCTGTCTCCACTATCAGCATGTCCTTCAGCCTCCGTAGATCCTGAGGCCGCAGGCCCTCATACAGCTAGAGAGGAAGGCAAGGGGAGAGGAAAGGACAGAGACAAGAGAGGAGGCAAGGAGGCAAAAAAGAATGGGCCAGATTGGCAGAGAAAAGTAATGAAAGAACAGAGGGACCAACAGAGGGTGAGATCAGGGGAAGAGTGGGAAGGGAAGGAATGAGGGTGGGAGTAGAAAGAAAGATGGGGCAAAGGGGAGGAAAAGAATAGAAGTATTAACAGCAAGTCAAATATAGACGATTGCTGACCCATGACTAAGCCAAGCCCAATGAGTTAACATGATAGATGTCACATGCCTTATGGCAGACTATTTGGTGTGCCTAATTTGTATGTGTCTTTGTTTGTGTCTAACCAAAGCATGCAATTTGAAGTGGGGGGTGGGCCAGCAGGATTCTAGCAAAAATTAAAACACTGGACTACAGACAAATAGTGCCTGGTTCCAAGAAGAAACTACGGACCTACAAACTCGATGACTGAGAAAGTTTCAGTTCTCACAAAATATGTCTCTTCTGTTCATTACTACGTGTACCCTAAAGCATAGGGTTTATCATTAAAGAGTCGCTCTCAAGTAAAATTATACTTTTTTTTTTTTTTACGGTCTTATTCCAATATTACACTGCTGACAAAGTAAGTGCTATAATACATCCATGGCAAGGTTGGACTATCTAGGGCAACTTACTCAAAAGAGTTGTATTTGCCAGCGACAACAATGACAAACACTCTTAAAGGCTAGACTTTTCAACAGTTTGGTAGGGACTATAGAGAAGTTTGGTGTTGGTAATGTTCGAAGTGACACCAGTTGAGGGTAACAAACTGAAAGCTGTATATCCTCGGCCTCTTGGTATGTTATTCTGTACCTCTCTTCGGTCGAGGGCTGCATACTCTGCCTCTATACCCTCTGCCTCGGGGGCAAGAGAGAAGACCATCTGCGACTCCAGGCACAGGGCCAACTCCTTGTGGTGCTGCTTCTCTGCACAGTCACATGGAGTCTCGCGGTTTTCGTTCTCCGCAAACAGGTCCGCTTCTCTCTGCACCAGCAACTGAACAAGTGAAAACAAGAGGAATTTTTGGCTTAATAACGGGGAACACACTACATGCAGGGATGCGTACTAAAGCTCTCTAGTTTATATATGTAGTTTGAAACGCCTTAAATTACAAAAACCACTAGCACAGTTTTGTACTTTTATAGTTGAGTGAAAGGCTGCACAATTATGGCAGAAATGCCATTCCCAATTATTTTGATATATACTGTGATCATGATTTTTACTCACATTTTTTTAGTTTCAGGACCCATAAGTCGAGTACACTTATCTTCACATAAGAGAAAGTCTCCTTTTGATTGTTATTGTGGTGCTGTGAGCAAAATTTGTGTTTTTCCACAATGGCTGAGTGACTTTAAGAAAATTGAATAAACTGTTCTCTCAAATATTTCAGCTTCGCAAACATTTGTTCAATTTGTTCTTTTCCACTTTGCTTTTTGCTACAAACTACTCTTTCTATCACAACAGAGCTGCCTGCATCCCCACTTTCACATTTGGTTTCACACATGGTGCAAATTGCATTTTGCTATATATGCCACTGTACTGCTTTCAGGGGAAATTAAAATTACATAATTATGAGTACATAATTACATAATTATGAATCATGGAAGTACATGATACAATGTATTACAATTTGATTATCTACAGTTAGTTGTGCAGCCATAGTTGAATCCATCTGATAATTGCAGTTGTTCATATTGTACACTAAATCCTTCATCACACAAATTACACAGCTAGGTTATATATTTCAAAACTTCTTTTGAATCTTTACAAAGGCAGATATTGAGACACACAGTGATAGTTTAACTTATCTATGTGACTTTTGTGTGCGATGCATCCTGCCCCAGGAATTAATAATGATGTTCTTTGTTGCACGGTATCTTCCCAAAACACACAAAGGAGTGGTTTGATCAAACTTAATATAATGGATGTGAGCATGCAAATTACTGTTCCTGACCCAGGGTTGCGACTGGATCTTACCAACTTTGGTCTAATCCTAAAATGTCATACTTGAGAATATTTCACATCAGCCCAGACTGAAAAATATCCACAGGATTTCGGAATCTCACCTCAACACAAGTCTTCATGCCTGAGGCAGCAGCATAGTGCAGGCAGGTGTTTTTCTTGTTGTCGGTGGCATTGACATCCGCAGTCTCATACTCTCCATGGTCCAGCTTTGCTCCGGTCCATGTCAGGATGGTTTGTAGACATTCCGCACGACGATGCTTGTCTTCATACGGCCGTGAGATCCGGGGTTGCAGTGCCCCCTCTGAGGTCAGGATCTGGGGCCCCATGCAGAGAAGGTGCAGAGATGTCTCATTGTGCACATTGCGCTTGTTAGGATTCCCATCTTTGCTGAAGAGAAAAGACCTGAAAGAATAAGACAGGGATAACAATAGATTTCAAATGTTTGCTCAATGGCACAGAAATGGCTTTGTGTGCTAATACCTGGGGCAAGCAAACACAGTTTACTTTTTATTTCAGCTTTGGTCAACAAAGTAACCTAGTGAGGTTTATTATTATTATTTGCCTGTATTGTTTTGTTTCTGTAAGCCTATTTGGAGGCCCATAGCATGTTTTTTCAAACATAGTAAATAACATGAAAACCATTTTATCTTCTGAAAAAACAAAAAAGGGTGGAAATAACCAATATCCAACATCTCTTATTTCAATTATGCATAACTGATTTAAGTTTTAGTGTAACTGTATATTCTAGTATGTTAAGTAGTGTACTTCACAATATTTGAAATCTACAGAATTACACAGTAGGGACCAATGTGGAAATGCACATTGCACCTCAGGTAAATCATTATCCAAATTAGTTAGTCAGTCTCAGAATTTCTGTGCTCCATGTTGAAACTAGAATCATCAGAAGCATATCTATCCATCCAGTCATATATTCCACTTCCACTTGACTTTTCTGTTACCTGCTGGCATTTACAACCACTCTAGCATTTTTTAAAGTCAGGTAGGAATGTAAAATCGAGCAAGCATCCTATTAGCGGAAACGATAGGACCTGAGAGGAGTAAAGACAAACACATGCAAGATTGGTAGCTTATGGGATGGGAAGCTTTTGGAACCCCATCCTATTCCATCCCAGCATGTTGCATTCCTGAGAGCTGCTAACAGATGGCTATGTGGAGAGACAGATGGGACAGAGACATATAGACAAAGACAAAACATGAAAGAATTTCTCTTACAATGCAGCAATACAGTACTAGATGGGACCAGTTGATCAACAACAGAGCTAAAAAAGATAAGAGAAGTGCTCAAAGGACACTTGATATCAGGTGTTATAATAATAATGTACTTCATTAAATAAATGCAGCATATCCAAAAGCTAGAGCATAACAAATTAGTCCCTCATCTATCAACCCTTAGATATCCATGTTCCCCTCACTGACAGCAGCCAGTCCAAAAATATGTGACTCTGAATATGTGCATTATGTCTGCTCGCTTGTTTGCTTGATTTTATCTGGGCCATATCCTGACCTGAGTAGGCGTGTCATGGCGTGCCGGGCAGCATAGTGTAGTGGAGTGTTGTGCTGGTAGGACTCTCCGTATGTAGAGTTGGGATCCAGAGCCTCCTTGAACTGCGGGTTGCTCTCATACAGATGGCAGGCCAGCATCTCATCCCCATTGATGAGAGCCTTACGGAACTTGGTTGCTGTGTTCCCCATCTCTTCCCCTACTGTAGGTTCAAGCTCTGACTGACACAGCAGACTAAAGTCGTCTTCAACCTGTTCAAGTCCAATAGGCCAGCATACTGAATGTCCTAAAGAAAAGAAGAAAAACAGGAGTTAAATGGCTGTGTCCGAGTCCAACAAGGCCTTGCTAACTAAAAAATGTGACAAATATATTTCCACAAGAAAATCAGTCCTTCGTCTTAAGAGCATAAATCCCTTCCACTCTCTCTGAATCAAAAAGACAAGAGTTGCATCTCCAAGGTTGCTCAGGCTGCTCTGCCACAAGCCCTTGTGTCAGCATCACCACTGCACTGTGAACCACCTCCCCATGTTTCTCTTTTTATTTTTTGTTTTGAATAACTAAACATAGTGCCAACAAAGCTCACACAGAGAGAAGGACAAGACTTCCTCTGGCATCACCAGGAGCTTCCGCCTCTACATGCCAATGCTGCCCATCCCACTGAGGCCAGGAGTCATTGAGAAGCAATATATCCTCAACTCAAGAACAACATGCAGCGAGTCAGCATCTCGCTTCCATCAGAGCACCATATGGTCATGACTGTTTGGGCAATGTGATGCTTTTATGTATTTTTGGTGAGCTACAGCACAAATCAACAGAACAAACTAACATAATCTCCTTCAGCACAATATATTCTACTACTTCATGATACTAAAATTCATTCATACTGAATTCTCACCACCATGCAAATCCTTCTGCACAATAATGCCTTGCTGTAGGCAAGTTATGCACACATTAAAAGGAAAGAATGCTCCCTGAAAACCTTTCAAGTGCGCATAATGAATGCCCAACTCAGACTATTTATATAGTTTGTGTAAACAGAATTAATACTGTGAATGGATCTGACTCTCTGGTCTATCAGAATCAGAATCAGAATCAGAAATACTTTATTGATCCCCGGGGGGAAATTGTACTAATCTTAACACAATATCAGCAATCTAAAACTACATAAGCAACTGTGTGTGTGTCACAGATAGGAATGGAAAAGGAGGGAATTCCAGGTAACTTTTGCAACCTTTGGTCATTTTCCAGGAAAAAAACTATTACTCACTGTAATTTGGGGGATTATCAACGTGACACTCTAACAACATAAATAGAGTAAGAAGTTGAAGAAAAACTAAACAAACATATACATGCATACATACATACATACATATGGCCAGTGAGACTCCTGTGGTGACTTTATATATTCAATGCTCCTAAAAGATATACACTCAGTTGCCAGTATTAGGTTGCAGCCCATTACAACAGTCCTGCAATAAATCCTACCTTCATGAAGGTCATATATTCCGTTTTTGTTGAAACTGTTTTAGAGAGGTGTTATAATAATTCTGGAGGATGTAGATTCATTCATGATTTGAGATTATACAGAGAGGGGTTTCTGTTATTTAGCCTACCCTCATTGATATTAATAGGGTTGACAAAATAATAGAACACCTGTCAGTATAACACAAAACAATTCAACAGCACCACAAACTAGAGCCTCCGAAATGATCACAAAGCTGAATCAACACCTCTCTAAAACAGTGTCAACTAAAAACGAACATTATAACCTTCATGAAGGTAGGATTTATTGCAGGACAGTTGTATTAGACTACATTACTTAAACAAATACACTCTAATACAACAGTCCTAGGTGTACCTAATAAACTGGCACTGGCTGAGTAAATATCTCCAAGTTATGTTACAATCAAGTACAGAAGCAGATATCCATTTAGTTTAAAATATGGCCATAATTTCCCACTGTCATGTTTCAAATTTTTAGGATGATTGGTGAGAGAAATCATCTATGAAAACATACATTGTGTAATGGAGCTAAGTGGAACAGAGGCTGGACCGGAGTGGGATAGGACTCGATTCCTCATCACTCTCTGTAACACACTCGTAATAACTCAGTTTACATGCACAATTTATCATGTGTTCTTTATTCAGCCAACTTAAATAACTAAATACTGTATACTAAAAATACTATTAATAATACTATACGTTTGTTAATACATTGCCTTATTGGGATAGGATGTAATCTCCAGCCATCCTTGCAATAGGACCCATACATTCAAATAACATTAACACCTTACATACACACACAGACACACACCACTAACACGTTAGAAAATTATAAATCATTCAAACAATAAAGCCAGATGGCACAAGTTAACTTGCCTTGCATCAATAAATCTGTGTCAAGCTTGTGCCACGTGAGGACAGACACCCTCATAACCTCACACAGCCAGAGAGTAAGCCAAACAGACAACGTTCCACTTTATTGAACACTTGTAAACACCTTATCTATGAACGGAGTTATATAACCTCATATACGATAACACATACTACCCGATAAGGTTACTCTCCAAATGTATAACTAATTAACATAACCTATCTGACAATAGGTAAAGACACTCCTCCATGACAGCGCCAACCAACATCTAACTACAGCTATCTAACAGTAACTTAGCAGCTAAGGATATAACAATGTAACGTTAACCGTTTGTCTGCGTAGCTTGCCACTTGTCACTAAACTCCTTCATGCAGGCCTTTCCCCATGTTGTGTGGTGTTTACCATTTTCGCTAGCTCAAACCGACAGCAGTGTGTTGTGTTGTGTTAATAAACAGTCCGTGATAAGGCTTTGTTTCATTTCTACGTTATGAAAACATTCACCCGCGAACTGACCTTAGAAACCTCTAGCTGTAAACCATTCCGTTAGTTGAAAGGGCTAGTGTCAATCACAAAACACAATATTTCTTGCTAGCTGTATGTTCAAAAACATAAAAACATCATGACGCTAGCATCTGCGTTGGCTAACGTCAGTGCATACGCTAGCGGGTCAGCTAGCAAGCTAACCGCGCTGCTAGCCAACTTAGCTAGCACAGTTGATCAACTCACAGCAAACAAATGAGTAACAAGTATTCCGACTTACACAGATGGTACATGTCGCTGTTGTAGACCTGATCTTGTGTATTGACTGTCACTCGCTAGCGCAATAAACAGAGGCTTTTCTTGTTAAGTGAAGCGTTTCTTGTTAAGTCAGACAATCCATAAATAATGTGTGCTCTGAGCAGTGATGTTGTTCCTGTCAACTCACCGTTGACTCTCTGCTAGACGGGTTGCCAGGTTTCAGCACTACCCCCAAAACAGGCGGAGAAAGATCATATGGGTCATTTTCTTCAGAGGCTGAAAGATGGCATTTTGTGTGTGCTCACTGATTGAACAAACTGCTAGAACACAAACTAACGCAGTTGATTAAGTCATCCTAACATGAAAACGTTGCAATATTTTGGCCTGATGACATGCAATGGACAACTAGGTGCATGGGTTGTTTTTGTTGTTTTTGTAAACCCAGTGTATTCCTATATATTGCAAAGGCTCAGCATCACAATTGTGTATGTTTGTGGTGCATTATGGCAACATCACAGACACATAAGCCTACCCTATTCAACTTGTGTCAACAAGTTGAACAGGTTCCCATAGACAGAAAATACATTTAAAAAGTTGAAATTAAAATGGAGATTTAACTCAATGTTCTGTTAGATGCACTCAGTCTCCATCTCAACTCAACAGGCTACTGTAGTGATTGATTTGGTAGTTGTGGGTACAATTAAATGCCACTAGAGTGCGACAGAGTCCACAGAAACAAATAATGCTTTTGGATGGTCATGAAGTTGTGCTTTTTAGCCCTTGAACAGTCCAGTCTTAATATGAGCTGAATCAGTTTTGACTTTTTTTGACATTTTTAAAAAAGGCAATCTAAAAGGTGTGTCAGCTGAATTCAAGTGGCTTTGCTCCTGTGCATCCTGTGGTTCTCATGTGCAATGAACCAATCAAAATGTATAAAAGTATAAAATGTAGGCTTTTATCAAAGATAACCTTGTGAGTAATTACAGACAATCTTAACTACTGCATTCATATATAAAACAAATGCTTATATTAAATGTACACATGAATCCATCACATGTAAAGAATGCTGTATTTAGTCAGGGACAAAGGTGTCTTCACTTGAAATAACCACTCAGATACTCGATAGAACACATATGCCTTTTATTATCAAATATCTGAACATTGCCATGAAGGTATATACAGCATATTATCCTTACATTTATGAGTGCACAAATTTCATATCAGCAGGCTTTCAATAAATAATCTGTAAACACATAACCTCAGCATAAGGCATATACAGTAATGTATGCACAACGAAACATACATATCACTGTTTAAAAACCTTAAACAAATGCTTTGGCGTTTTAAAAATTCCATGTACAGAGTTACATAAATGGGGTGCTCAAAAATACATAGTCCAGAAGAACGGATGGATCAGATAGATGGAATAGCCAACATCTCAGGATGCTGATGCTCATTGTGCCACACACACCCCTTGACACATCATGTTAATGTGTCCTTGATATTTCCTTTGTCACCACCAAAGGAAAAAAAAAACATTTATCACCATCACCAAGACAAATTCTGGGTGTGCACATCACAAAAAAGCAAAATAATATTACTTATTCATGATGGCAGATGAAGAACAATCAAATTGACAAAATGAGAGACTGGGAGATAAGGGATTCAAGGGTTTGTGTAAAAGGAATAGTAAGCTGCCATGCCTTTGGATGAAGGGGCTTCTTTGCTATAGGAGCTACTGTTGGTGGCAGCAGAGGCCAAGTCCTCACACTTGATATCAGCGGGTGAGTCCTCTGTGCTAGGACCATTGAGAGACAAACGCCTTCGTTTACAGGCCGTTGAATAGGAATCAGCCTTGTCTAGGGACAGAGCTGATGGCTGCGTGTCTGTCCAGGAGGAGATCAAGCCTCCACTGCCATTCACTTCCTCTATCTGTGCTTTAGCTTTGTTTGAGTCTTCTGGGAAACCAGCAGTGGGACTGGGCCTGGGAGACCAAGGCAGGCTGGTAGTAACCTTTCTCTGGTAGGCTGCTCTGGACCCCCACCCTGCAGACATGGTGGTGAAAGGAGAGTCTGGATAGTAGCTGAGAGCGTGGGATGTTTGCATGGACAGCGATTTGATACCATAAGGAAGCAGAGAGCTTGAGTATTCCCCCTCATAGGGTGTCAGATCTAGTTTGCTGCTGGTGCTAGTGCTGTTTCCTTGCTGCATGGAGGTGACAAACCACCTCTGCGAAGCTCCATCTTCTGTCTGAGGTGAGAGGAGGCTGTTAGTCTGCGGCACGGTCCTCTCGCTGTTGTAGAAGCGATTCTGGGGAAGATTGTTGACAAATTGGTCCTGGAAGAGGGGTTGCATGGTGTAGCGGGCCCCGGGGACAATCTGGTGGGCACGGGGAGAGTCGGTTGGAGATGGCGTGAGGCGGTCGTTCTCTGGAGCTGTGTACATCCTAAAAAGAAATGTGTGTACTTATGAACTTGAGGTCAAAGAAGGGCATTGTGTGTGTGTGTGAAAAAAATCATGGCATGAAATTTTCTTTTAAAATGAGTTGGTACACGTATGTAAAAAAACAGATCTTGAGCAAGTAAATTTTAAAAAGAGAACTACAACACAGTAAGACAGTTGATGCAATAAAACATAATTTGATGTATTCCTGTGTTGTAGAAATGTGATGTTCATACTCATTTTATAACTGGTGAAGTAAAATACTCACGAATCATAATTATCTCTGAATCCTTTGGCAAAAGGGTTGTGATCAATTTTCAGCTGTGTAATCTAAAACAAAACAAAACGGAATAATGAGCCACACATTGATATGTGACGATAAAGAGAGAACAAGTGTAAAGAAGTATCATGCAGTTACATGCCTGTCAAAGGAAATAGCAAATAGCCGATTAACATTAAAAATTGCTATTCATGTCCATTGAATGAGTTTCAATTAATAGAAATTAGAAATGCAGCAACACAAGATGTAACATGCAATTTATACTTATGAAGCAGGGGTATAGCTCTGAGTATGTATTAATAGCAGCCTATAGCTCAAAAAGCATATCATGGGGATTTTTCATGCTTACATCAGTGTTCTGATAGGCAGTGACAGCAATAAATTGGGTCTCTGGAAAGGTGAAGCTCTGAGTTTTAACGTCACTGTTAATGTCCTCCACCCCATCCTCCGTCACCTCCACGATGTGCAGCCTGGGCTGGTACTTATGCAGCGATTGCAGGACAATCATCTGAATATGAACATGGTAAAAAAAAAAGAAAAAAATCCATTAAATCATCTGCTGATTTTTAAAAGTAAGCTCTCAATGATTTTCTAATTGGAATTTGTGCAAAAACGTTCTTTTGCTACAAGTGGTTTGGCCTAATGGCGCACAACTTATTCCGCCTTCGACAATAGTGTCTTGAATTTAGGACAGCGTACTTCATTTTAATTTGATCCAAGTATTCGTTTGCACAACTTCTGTTGACAGCAAACGCATCGTGTGAGCGCTCCATATAAAACCCTGCAAATTAATTTCATTTCTGTCCAAACATGAATTTAAAAAAGTGAAAATTACACCTAATTGTGCTGGTGATTTACGTAAAACTATTTATGGTGCGCTTTAATATTGTATTTATCAGGGTAACCCATTAGCAAAAATCTAAGATATTTTACTGTAGCCTGTATCAAAAATACATAGCGGTGCTGAAAACAACAAATGAATCCCAGTTCAATGCAACGAAAATTATGTTGAAAGTTTAATACAATTTATTTGAATCTCCAGTGAGGGTTGAAGGCGTTAGTTTAGGTCATTAGGCCTACTTATTGGTTTGGCATACCTGTGAAGTGTTGAGATTGGTTCCTTTGTTGTTGGTGAGTTTCAGTTTGCTGAAGGAGATCTCTTGTCTCATCCAGTGGGCCCCGGTGTTTGGAGACTCCGGATGGATGTAGACTTTGTTCCCTGAAATAAAGAAATACATTTTCCAACATCAAACTCCAGTAGCCAACCCCAAGTAGACCATTTAGTAGGTTTTTCATTGAAAAGAGGGGTTTCAAATGGCATACCTATATTTGAAAGCGTGGCTTATACACATAAATATCGAATTATTTTATTCTTGCAAATAGAAAATGTTGCTATTTCACCGTATCAGTTATTTCCAAAGTTTCTTTAATTGAGGGGGGCGGGGGGTTATTCAATTTAATACATCGAACAAAAAACAAATGTTAAAAACGTCAAATATCGACCTGTGTCAGTACCTTGGCTGCTGTTGTCCGCCTTCCCACAGGTGACCCACTTGCCACCTTGGAATCTCCAGTGGTTTGGGTCGGCCAGCACCACCTCCACAAACACGTTGTAGTGCGCCGTCAGGTTGAGACCAGCTATGTTAAAACTGAGGAACGGGAACATCCGTCTGCAAACACAAAAACAAAATCAAATAAACAAAAGACGTATTGGAATACAAACACGATTCTATTATAGAAAAATGAACACCTGATTTTTCAACAGCAAACACAAATGTCATCAACGTGAACAGAGACAGAGAACAAATCACAACAACTGCGTGAAGATAAAGTTTCATCCTCTTTATTGTCTTTTCCTGACGTCTCACCTGCCCTGCTTGGTGATGATCATCTCGGTCTGGTGCCGGTGGAACTTGAGCCACAGCGGCCGGTTGCAGAGGTAGACCTGGGCCCTCATCCCCGGGCCGGCGGTGGGCAGAGTTATGTTGCTGATAGCGGACCCTGGGCCAGAGTAGGGCGGGTAGATGCAGCCGGGGCTCTGTCCGAGCTGGTACGCCGAGCTGAAGTGACTGTGGCCGGCGGTGGAGGGGGGGAATCCCGCGCGAGGCAACACGGAGCCCAAGTGGAGAGATGAGGGGTACCTGCCAGCGCTGGACGGGGTGTAAACCGTCCCACTGGGGGTATAAGGGATAAAAGAGCAGGGATTTGCTGTTTCTGGGCTCTGTTTCGAAGCCGTGGGAGGGATGTAGTATCGGTCAGCACCCACTCCGTGCTCTGTGTACCTGCTGCCAGCAGCCGGATCGTCCCCATCCACAGCCGGAGACTTGCACCTCTCATCCGCTGCGTCCTTCGTAGAAGAGAAGGTGCTGCTCTCTCCTTCACCGCCGAGCATGACTGCTTCTCTCGTCTCTACTCAGTCTTGATACCGAGGTTGGTTGCTTTCCGGGAGTCTTCCTCCCCCTCAGAAATCACTAAAGCTTGAATGCCAGTTTTATGTCTTCTGAATAAAACGTCTTCTGCCAGCATCCACCGCAGTCTGAATTCTTGAGACAGCAACAGATCATAGTTAGGAGCCGCCGAGGCGACATATCTACAGCCATTACCAACACTTAAAAGGCCTGAAACAAGTGCCTCCGTGGCTTTACTTAAACTTAACAACAAGCCATCTTTGGTTCCTATGTCCTCTCCTCTTTTGTTTATTTTCTCTGTTTTGAAATAATGTTTAGGAGAGTTATTCCGTTACATTCAGCGTAATAAAATAATGACTTATTTTTTTTCATTAGAAATGCACGAGGAGCGACTAAAAACGCGATGTGATTGAGGTCAATAGTTTAGATAAGACGAATTTGTAAGTAATGCAATTGACCTGAATCAGTCAGTAACTACTGTCAACGATCACAACTAGATTAAGTGAACTGGTGGTAGTTTATTTTGGATAATATTGGAGGGGAACCGCCTCGAGGTATAGAGCCAATTTCTTGTAAAACATGTGACAAACTTTAAGTAAAGCACAGGTTTTTTTCGGGGGGGGGGGGTAATGTTGTGGTGTAAAACTGAAGTGAGAGCTCGCCCACGATTTGTGAAATTCGTGGCTTATTTTGAGAGAGTATAATGTGAACCGCAAAATCGTCGGCAAAAACAAATAGTGCTATTTTTGCCTTACATATTTTAGAACGAGTTAACCCCACGTCTTTACAAAAACGAAACAAATACCAAAATGTTACAAAGTCAGCAATGCGTTTATCTTTATAAACAAATGAACAGATTTACTTACTTTCCAAGCAATAAATGGGGCGCTGTTAATCCTATATTATTATTCAGAGTTAATGAATTTGTATTCATTCAATTCTGATGCGGCTCTGTGTCCCAACGGGATACCCGACGTGAAAAAGGGATATAGCCAATTATTTTTCCGTTTGAAGAAACCTGTGATGTTTCTTGGATCAGACAGTCCGATGTGAGAAACGACAACAAACAAATCTAAACGGTCCTATAGAGGGAAAAAAAAAAAAGAATAAAGAAATGCAAATAAATCTGTAGACATATAAATGATTTCACGTTTCTTAATTCCCTGTAGGCTAAATAATTAGAAAAGACTAAATAAATGTTCTGTTGTATTTTGGGGCGAGTAATGACTTAATTTATCATGTATAACAATGTTAACTGAAGGCATTCATATGTGTATATCCCACATAAAAATAGGCTCTATTTCAAAAAATATATAAACTTACCAAGCGAGTCTCCTTCTTGTTCCCGTTTGCAAATCACGTTCAAGACACCAAAAAATCATTTAAACTAAATAGAAACTATCTGAGGCAACACCGACGCGCGAAAAAAGCTGCGAGGCTGAGCCCACACCGCGACATGCCATCATGTACATCAAGTGTTTGGGGATGAGGAGGGAGCATGAGATACAGCCTGAGCCATGTGGAGGCGGACTGATCAGAGTGTAGAGGCGCACTCCTGCTTTCACCGTTGCTCTCTCCTTGTGGCCATGACGCATAGATAGCAGCCTATTATCAGGTTCTCCTCTGATCTCCGGGGGGGAGGGGGGGTCCTCAGCATCATAGCCAAGGTGTACAAGGGCGAGGCTGCCTCCCAATCCATCCGTGAATTGTTCCCATCTCATCATCCTCACAAAGACATCACCAGAATAACATTTCCATCAGGGCTTGGAGTGTGTCTGTTGTGTGGGGGGTCAATAGTGCAGAGTTTATGGTGACCTTATGTTGTGCTTTATATCGTTATGTAACCTGGGTCATTGTCTGTCTACAAATCAAAAACCCTCATGAAAAATGAGAAAATGACTTTAATGTCCAGATTAAAGTCTACTTTTTAAAACTTTTAGCACATTGACGAAATGAGCCTCAATAATGCATAAAATTAACAATATGAAAGTTGCTTCTAATTTCAATTTCAAGTAGTAACTCGGAGAGATAGACTAGGCCATTGTGATGCTTTACCAACAATCACATGTTGTACAAAATGTGGCAGACTGCGAAATAAGAACTCGGAAAGTAAACGTACCTTGCTGACAATAAGACATGAAATATAAAAATAATAAACACAATTCTTTAATTTTCATGTCGGTTTTGCCACAATAGCTGCACAGATGGAACCTGTCATGATTGAAACTCAGCTGTGTCACTGTCGTTGTAGTCGTGGTTGAAGACTTGTACAGATATACAATCAATATGATCCCCCTTATCAGTGCCAATGGGGCTGAAGAGGGAGGAAGCCCAACTAGAGGAGCAGCCAAGGCATGGAAGGGATTGTCATAAGAGGGTTACATTGCTACTCTGTGATTTTGGTTGAAAAGAGCCAACACTCTATGAAGAAACAGATGTGTGCTCCTGTGTTCAGCGACACTGAGAAACAAAAGACATTTTATTTTAAATAGCTGTATGAGTCGCGCCAGTTAACACTGGAACTCACACACGCTGTCTTCTGTGGTTCACCCCAAAATATACAATGCTGATGATGAATGTTGCCCATTTGTTGCCCCAATATACATGTAAGTTTGTCACAAAAGTACAAAAGATTCACAGATCATTTTGGCTCTTGATGGGACTCATACTGTTTCCTCCTTGATTCTTTCTTCAGTTCAAAGGAAACCAAACTCAGCTTTTAAATTGTGCTGCAGCACTGTGTTAATGGGGCACCTTTTAACAGCTTAAAGGCCGGCTCTTCTCTCAAGGCCAGACGATGCTCAGCTGCTGCTGCTGCTTGCTTGGAGAAAACTTTGCATGATAAAGACAGTGAAAGGATTAATGAAGCAGGTCGCCACCTCTGAAATAAACACACCGCACATCAAACAAAGAGACAAATCAACAATTTGGGTAAACTGTTTGAAAAGCAAACAGTCTAAAGCTAATACACCTCTGCTGAGTGCGCTGATAAACTGATTGAGTTATCGGATTATTTCAGGAAGTCATGAATATAGAGTTCACAGATGTTGGTGTGTACATGTGGTTTCGGTGGTCCTAAATTTACTTTGAACTACAAGTATTTTCCCCTGCTTGCCTGTTTCCCCCTTGCCAAATGTATGACAGACTTTTTTTGTGCTGTTATTCTTACATCAGTGAGTCTATTTATTAGTGTATATAAATGTATTATATATAGGTGAATGTACGGTCACTCTCAAGTATTGGATTGCAATTCAAGCACATTCAATTCTCTCTCTGCCTCTTGCTTTCTCTTTCTTTCTTTGGCACACTACCCATCTGACACACAAACACATATGGTCACATGCTCAAAAGTAAGAATGTGTGGAGTTTAAAAAGGTTTCTGTTGCAGTTTCTATATAAGCTTCTATTTGTCCCAGCAGTGCAGGGGGCAGAGAATTTGCTGCATTCACCCTCCTTCAGATATGTCTTAAAGTCACCCCTCCACTCAAAAACGGGTTTCGTTATTTCACTTTTATGTTGCACTGCTGCAGAATGACGTATGTGAGTTTGACACTAGCAGGCTGTTTTCACATTCATCTGCTGAAATGGGAAACTTTCTCTTTGCTCACCTTAAATCTGAATTTAAAACGTGTACATACAAACAGGATCTTGTGACATCACAAGTTTGGAGTCAATCGTGGTCCAATACGCAACTTTACACAACTGTGATGGTGAAACTTGAAGCCTCCAGTGCACACACACACTGAGAATGGGTTTTTCAGTCAAGTAGGAGATGTGTTGTGTCTAGTAAGTTTTAAAACAAAAGTTCATATTATACATGTACAGGAATAGACCCGTTGCTTATTGACTATAGCTCTCTGTGATGAAAACAATCTCTATCTTAAATCAGCTTATCTCATTACCAAAAACGTACTATACATCCCATAATGCTGTTTGGTTACCATGTGTCTTTTGGGCAGCCTGTCTATATAATGGCCTCACTCCTCTCTCTGCCACGCTCGATGAGCAGCTTCCCCTAGCTGTGCCTGCTTTTTGACACGTCTAAAGGGCTGTTTCTGACATCTTGCCATCCTGCCGGCCATCCCTCCCGCAGCGTTCATGCCAGGCAGGAGGAAAAAGCTGGTGACCTGGCCATCGCCGCCCTGCCCTAGGCCACTGCCACCCTGCTGGCAGCAGAAGGTCTGTTGGTCTGAAGCCATGCCAGGAACCCTGCCCGCCGCAGCTTGTGATGTCACGACAAACACGCTCTCAGACGAGATTTCTGATTGGATCCGAGGGCTTGCCTTTCTCACTTCCTGGGAAATGCCCTCTCAACAACTTACAGACACACAAACCTAATTAATTATCACTTTAATTGAATGTGATCTCAGCTTTCTGGCTTTCCTAGCTGCCCTGACAGATCATGCAGGAAACCGGAAATATGTTCTCCCCTTTTGTGATGTAATTTGAACATTTGTAATTACAATTTTTACAACTCATCTTTTACTCCCTTTTGTTAATTAGTTACCAGTGCATAAAGAACAGACATTTGTGCAAAGTTTTTCTTGTCAGATCAGAACTAAACTTTCATGCTCAGAAACACTTGAAAAGTTTGGCATTCAAAGACTATAAAAACTGTTTTTGTCAAACTAGACTGGTAAGATACAGAGAGTTAACTTGCAAAAACAGATAAACACCATTCTAAATCAAAACATATACAAATATACATATATATATATATAAACAGTAGATGATGCAGACAGAAACTTATGTAGCGAGTGTAATGAATAACTGATATAACAAAAAGAACTGAGACACTTACTCCACAAACTAATGGTAGAACTAATGTAGTTTTCTACAGCAGGGCTTCAAATGGCAGAAGGCAAAGGCCTCTCGTGACCCCCCCCCCCCAACGCTTACATTTATGGTTTGGTCCTACATCCTGTTAAGAGTAGCAGCAGGAGCGGACCATCACATTTGGTGCTCAGCGTGGGGGCGGTTGGTGAGCTGTCATGTTCCAGCTATCCCACGGAGATACACTTCTGCCTCTCCGCGAAGATTTGGTGTTTTCTCATTTGCATTTGCTAATGAGATCCTGTTTGCATGACTTTATACTGGAAGGCTATCTCTCTGAATATCTCTTTACAAATATGGGAGGCGGATGAAGTCCTATTTATTAAACCTTCATTAACCAATTAGTCCCATTGAGATTAAGGATGTCTTTTTCAGGAGAGATCTGGCCAAGAGTGCAGCATTATTGCAAAGTAATGTTGCAGACAAATACAATGACACCTTCCGAAAACATCTCATTAATTACAGTAAAATGGTAGGTATTTGTGAGTGGTCTTTACATTCTTTTAGTTTTGGATTTCAGTAACACAGGAACCACGTTGGCATTCTGGGGTATCACCTACATTGTGAGTCACTTGTGGAGCAACAGTTGTAACAGCTTCACAGTGATACTGTAAAAGCTCTTATACTGGCATCCAACAAAGGCAAAAGACAGGTTTATGCGACCATATGGTCCTAACCTAGTCCTCTTTTAAATTTGTTCAAACCAAAAGTACAACACCACATATTTCTTCAAGAGAGCATTTCACTGATGATCAAGTGCCTGAGCCTGCCCTCGCCAGTTCACCCTGATCACAACTTCACACAAGAGATTCATCCTCCTAGAAGCTTTCCTCAGCCAAGACCCATGAGTCCCGAAATCACTTATCTGAAGGGAAGTTGTAGAAGTCTCAGGCCAGTGCCAATTAGAGGCCCAGATTAGAGCACGTCCTCATTATCACCCAATCTGTACTGTTAAGTATTCCTGCCTTCCAATCTGCCAGTGTCAGCAGCCCCCCCCTCCCCCCAAAACAGTCACAATTCGATCTCAGGTCACAGCAATGAGCTATTGCCTTGATTAAAACCAATCTGATCCTCAGAGACAGTGATACGTTTAAGGCCATACAACAAGTGACAAGTGATATGAACAAAAAGCCCTCAACATGTGCTGAGGTTAAGTCACCAAACAAAATGGACAATGGGAATTCCATTGAGCTCTAATGCACTCTTTGCTTCATAATCACTTGGATAAATCCCTACAGGTAAGTAGGGCAAGTCAATTCGATCACATTATGTAATTAAGACAATACTGTGGATAGCAGGTCAACTGGTCCCCCTCTCCCATCCTTGCCATAATCTACATAAATATATATAAAGACTAGATATAATCAGAATAAATAGTTTGTGCCTCAATCACTGCAATGTACCAATTCTCTCATTACACCTGGTTCTGAATATGCCTTCTCTCACACAGAGCGTACATAGAGATTTAATAGATCTATATATTGACCCAGTGGTAACAAAGCATGAATATAATAACCCAGCAATCGCAAAAGAATAGATACATTCTCTGCATTGTTTAGAAGGGGTGGAAAGAATATTTTCTGCATTACGTCCTCTCTTTGAGCCAACAGACAGGACCCTGAGTGTGTTTTTTTTCTCATATGGGGAATCTGCTGACTGTGGTATCACATTATGATTAACAATTTAACTATGATCCCCTTCTGTCCCATTGTTATTCCACAGATGACTGAGAGTAAGAGCGAAATGCCAGCGACGGCACGCAGGCTTCATTAGATTCATTGATTGATTTATTGTTTTCCATGGTTGTAATCACTTCCCCCAAGGTAATTTGTAAGCTCTTTATGGTTCAGAGGTATAAGCCTGAGAGTTAATTAATCAGCTTTGTTTAGAAGTTTGGAAATAGAAATGCCCGTCTGAATTGGTAAGCGCTCAAAAGGCAACAGTCCCTGTGACTTAGAATCCCTTGTTTACCACTAGAAAAGATCAAAACTAAGCAGGTAAACAGACATAATTATGTCTGGATGATTTCTAGATCTTTTCGCATTTACTTTGATTTGTCTTTACTTAATTTACTTCTTGTCAAATGCAAATTTAGGATTTTGTCATGTTTCAGAAGACACAGTCTTCAGTATCTTGGTGAAAACTACAAATCCGGCATTAAAAGTTATATTAAAAAATCCAGCCAGAGCTCACCAAACAACAAAGGATCCAAGTCTACACACAGACACTTTAATACCAGATCAGTGTCAATTATTACAGTAAAGATTTTGAGGCAATTCAATTTCTGTAATATTTTCCAATAATTACAACCAAAGACATTTTCAGAGTGTACCCTCACTCCAAGACCCATTTAGTGCTTTTATTCTTGTGTTAGCCACTTAAACCAGTATTGCTCCTCTAAACTGAAGTAAAGTATTATCACCCCAGAATCTGACAACTTTACTTTTATGTTCTGACCCAAATCTCTGTTCTTGGCATGAGCTAAAGTGACACCCTCGTCCCTGCTCCCCCTCACCCACAAAACCTCTGATATTGTCTGGCCTTTGTCGGTCTTAATTGAGGTCCCAGCTTGCTTTAATTGGCTTTTCAATGGTATGTGAATGGGGACTGCTGTTTATGGGTTAAGTGCATCTTAATCAGAGCTTTAATCCAGTCATTAACAGACAAACATGAGGTGTTGAGAGGAGTGGAGAGAGCTTGATAATTGAGAGGCTGCTTCCTTGCTCCCTGTGCTGTGTGTGTGTGTGTGTGTGTGTGTGTGTGTGTGTGTGTGTGTAGGCAGGCTAATGGGCATGTGTATGTATACTTCAGGAGTGCTAGGAGGGAGAAACTGTCAAGACAATATATAAAATCTTCAAAAAAGTTGGAAATAACAGTGAAATCTTGATATATATCCATATTTTAATATACCCCCTCATTTCCCTATGATTTTCTGTAGGTCTACAAATGGGTATGAATAATACACCCTCTACAGTACTTTCAGAGCAAAACAAAAATTGCCAAAGAGAAAACATTTCAAAAAACAATTTTCTTTATTTCAGACCCTACATTTGTATTCTGATGAAAATATATATACCACTACTGATAGTAAAAAGATTGTTATTGTCTACAAAACACAACTCCTCCATATCCGCCCCATTCCTCCCTATTGCTCAGCTGTCACATTTTCACTGAGTTTTTCTCACTGTATATTTTAGCACCTATCCCCTGTGTGAAGCCTGTGTTCTTCCGTAGCCCCACTCTTGTCCCCGTCTCTCTCTCTCTCTCTCTCTCTCTCTCTCTCTTTGAATCAACGAGTTTATATTGAATAAACATTCTGCCTTTAGATAGGGTCCTGATTTGCATCATCCTTTGCAAGGTGTATTTTTCACCATCTTTAGTGTAATTTATTTTAGACATACACACACCTACTGATCCTATAAAAGCACTGTCAATTGCTCACAAACATCCAGTGCTAGTCACCTGCTCAGAGAGGATCACAGACAAATAAAACTCAGACAATTAGCCCATTCATATTCTGCTGGTGGCATAAAAGCTGAGCAAATTGGGCTACTAGAGAAGAGGTATATTTAATACGCGTCTTCTAAGATTGGGAATGGATGGTATTGTATCCAATGTGAATCTAGTGTTGAATTTTCTTAACGAATCCAATCCCTTATTTAATACATTTAGGTTTAGCTTTTAACATTTAAGCAACAAAAATGGTATATAACTTTTGATAGTCAAAGAAATAAAATTACACGTTTTGCCAGATATTTGCAAATGTTTCGTACACTGATCTTCGCTAATAAAAAAACAGAGGAAGTCGATGAAACATTAAATTAGAAATTTGTTAGAATTGGATCTTAATGAATATCAACTTGGAACCGGATCCGAATGACGTCAATCCAACCCTTGTGTCCACGAGCGTGAACATGTGCACATTGAAATTTTAACAAATTTATGGTTTGTGCACATTGTGTGTGTGTGTGTGTGTGTGTATTATTTTAAGGTGTGAAGGGCCTGATGACGAGATGAATACTGCCGGCCAAGCTTTACCTCTCCCAAAGCTTCACCACACACGACTCTCCCTGTGAACGTGTGAAAAACATTTACAAGCCATTTACAGCACAAGATGACACTTCCTCCCAGGTCAGCGGGTCACACACACTCACACGCAGATCACTATCAGCCCAACAGAGAGCAACATCTCTCTCTGATGCTGACAGAGAGGAAAGAGGAGACAGCCCTCTTGCTGCAGGGATTCATTTCATTAGATGAAGTGAAGAGGAGAAAAAGAGGGAAGAATGTGCCTGCATACTGTGAAAGCAATTGATGAATTGATTTGCATTGCAAGATTCAGACAGCTGTATCTGCAGCATGACTATACTGAAGGACTGAGAGAGTGAAGACATAATGGCGTCGGGACAGTGCTTTTGATACATTTAAAAGTCACAAATGTGATTTTACGTGAGCGCACACATAAGCACACACTCTCTCTCTCTCACAGACACACACTAATGCACATACGTCGTTACTTCTGAGATGTTATAAAAACTTATCTTTTATCCATTAAAAAACTATCGATCTTCTGCTTTGCCTTCACTACTTGATGTTTTTTTTCCCCTATCATAATGGAAAGTCTCCCTGGCCATTTCTTCAGCCTATTCTTCATTTGGAGTAATTATAGATGGAGAGGTAAAAGATGTTTTTTCCCCTTTCTTTTCTTTTCTCCTACCTACCTATCTTCCTCTCCCCAGTGTGCATTCAGAGGAGCTCTCACCACTGCATTCTTATTAGGGACATGTCTGAAAGGCTCCCACAGCATGTGGTGTCCTCTGACCATCCGCTATGGCTGCTTTTTGTTGGCATTAACAAGCCAAGCAACCAAGGATAGCTTTTCAACAGGTACAAACTTTTCCTTTTAGATAATTAACCGCATTCAGACACTCAGCGCAGTGTAGGCAATGTGGGCACTGAAGCCTAGAGAGGATCGTATGCTAGAAAAAAAGGACAGAGAAAGGGGAGAGAGACGGAGAAAAAACTTGATCAAAAAACAAGATGTTCTCTTTGGTGTTGTTTAGTGCTAGTGGATTCTATACCAAACTCCTATTCAAATGGTGTGGTCTTCATTTCTGCTCTCCTTGTTGTCCTCGTCTCTGTCCTCTTCATCTTTTCATCAAGATGGACCATGTAATGAGGGAAAACTCCGGTCATTGTAGAACGGTCAAAGGTTTGCTGCCTTAATGAATGAGAGAAACACTAGAAGGGCTGAATGCTCTCCCTCGTTCCTGTTTGCCTCACCGCAAAAGCCCCAGGATGCCTCCTGAAGAAGGCCTCCTCCATCCATTGCCGTCTCATCTCTTGTTAAAGGGGGCATAAAGCGGAGGCAGAGGGGAAAAGTAATTTTCTTCTCCTGTCCATCCATTCTTTTGGTGGGTTTCTTCCACTTTTTGCTCTGTACTTTCATAAAGCTTATAATTATCTTGGCGAGAGCCACTCAAGTGAGAACGAAAGGGGTCTTTGTACCCGTCTCTCTTCAACCCTCTCCTGTTTCTGGGAAGAAGGAAGTTATATTAACATTTGGTCTTCCCCCTTTACAGATGCAGTGAGAAAGCCAGATGTGTCTCCTCTATAAAAAAAAAAAACAACCTTTCAACAACTTAATTTCGCAAACGTATTTTCTGAATCACAGCTGAGCATAGAAGGTGGATAACGCAGTCACTGGAGGAAGTTATCAAACTTTAACCTTACTCTTTACTCTATACTAATTTGTGAATTGGCCAGTTACATTGTTTAATCATATTTGTATGTGAGATCTGCAGCACTGTTGTGCAAAACTAAAGACTGAGTTAAATGTGCCATTGCTATTTTTTACTATATTGTTACTCCTTTTTTAAAGTGTACAGAGCTCCAACAGTACAAAAACAAACACAAGCAACCAGGCATGTCAATAGCAACATCTTTACTGACCTGGCAGCAGAGATCACTGGTTTCAGGTCAAACTCTCCCCCTCTATCATCAATGCAAACTGCACCTCCGCTCACCCACCCCTCCCTCGATCCCTCTGACCTCCATCCCCAACTCTTCCGGCTGATTACTCCTAATGTAATTTTAATTAAAAACTGTGGTGTCAAAGGGTTTAGCCTGCCTGAGAAGCGGGTGCAGATTGTGGCACAGTGGCAGACCCCTTCACTTGCTTGAGAGGAAATGCATCCTGACATTGCTTGGGTGGTGCCAACATGTCCAGAGCCAGGTTAAACAAAAAGGCTGTTTGTCCCATTTGAATATCATGGTATAACTATAACGGGGAAGGTGGGTTGTGTTGTACGCTTTTTACCTGGTGATTTAATTTGGTACACTCCAGTGTCATTAATGCTTCCAACTTGTATAGATTGACCTGGAGTAAGTTGTTATCACCATAATAATGATATCCTTCTTCTTCTGTGACACATATCAGGTCTGGTTAAAGAGCTGAGCTATATGAGTAAAATAGGAAGGCAGAGGGATTGATGAAGAGGTAAAAATGTTTCAATTTCATAAGACAGTAAAAGCTCAAGTTTGCCTTACCATCACGAATCACCATGACTATTTAGAATATTTCTAATCTTGTGTGTAATAAAGCAGTACCAAAAGCCAGCAAGAGGAAAAGGTGAAACCACCAAGCTGTGACTTATTCTTATATCAACATACACTTCGTTGACATTGACAGTAACTACCACAGCCAAATTTCACAGGGGTGACCTGCGGAAGGTGCCCCACAGCAGGACTCAACAGCAGAGGTCTGCCTGTAGATTTGTAATCCCCTCACCCGAGCCGTTGGATTATCTGCTCTCCATCGACCCTGAAGAGGCTCCCCGTGGCTCGGGCTTAAACACTCTCAAAAATCTCATCTCCACACCCCATCTGCCGGCCGTACGACGTCTTGGAAGTCACAGATATGGAAGAGTGGGGACTGAGGAGGCAGAGCTGAGGGAATCAGCACACTCCTCCTCCTGTGGCTGTGCGCAGCAGATAGGAGCCTTTAGTAAAACACACAGTCTGGCTGAGGCATTATACTCATCAAAATGACAAAAGTTTTACTTATTCAGTGTTCATACTTTCCAAGTTAAAATCTGTCCTAGTACTTGTTGCAATAAAGGCTTTATTATCCTTGGTGCAAAACATCTTCCTCCACTTTTAACAGTGCTTTTAATGGATTCTACATGGCTATACTTAGTTAAAGAACTTACATAAACCATACATCAATAATTTGTTTTCTGGAGAATCACAAGTGCAAGAGGTGTCAGTGTCAATGACCCTTTAACATTCTCTAACAGGGGCCTTGTTTTGTAGCCGTCAGTGGACAGTTGGAGGAGCTGGTGGTTGGCCCTGAGCAGTGAGGCATGTAGTAAGAGGGTTTAACTTTGCTAACCTCCTTCTGCCAGGTTCATGGTGCCCTGCTGCTTGGGTAATATTGGATCAATGTTGGGAGCCCGTGCCCCTGCCATATCAGCCAGCACGCTACCTGGGGTAGAGAGCAGTTTCCACTACAGAGCCAACTGGGCTTGATACTTTCTCTCTTCCTCAGACATAGAATTGATGTGGTTCCTTTTCCATCTTGTACAGTATTTTACAGACTATCATGTTGTTTTAAAGGAACATTATGTAAGATTTTGACTCTTCCATGACACAAAAAGAAATAATAGGTTTGCCGAACTGGGAATCAACAAATACTCAAAATATGCAATTGCTTCACTAGTTGACCTTATCACATAAAGGGTGAGCATGATGGCAGTTCAGTAGGCATGCAACACTGAGAGAAGAATGCATGCTGTAACATTGAATATTATTACCATATACAATGAAAAGATACACATGATATTGTGTTTCCCAATAGAGAAACCTGCAATGATGAAGAATACGAATAGTTTGAACTTAGACGTTACACAAACACTGTGCGTGAGAAGTGGTGAATCATTATAAAACTAATCTAATCACTCGCTCCCGTTACTTTGTCCAAATTACTGCTTTGTGTCTGCATTTTCCATTTGAAGAGTGTTTCCATTTGCATTTGTAAAGAATAGGAAAAAATACATATTTGTCATCATCAAAGAATCAGATTTTCTTTGTAAGGTAGATGATGCACTATCATTTCCATTCCAACATATTTCCTCCTCGTTTGGCATCTTGATTGGGCCTCTGCTCTTAAATTATTATTTTATTTTATCAAGAAAACATTACTTATATCCGTATTCTGCCAAGTTACCATGCACTGTGTCAAAGGGCCTTACAGTGTCTTTTTTAAGGGATTTATTATTTTCAGGATGAAACATATCAAATAAATCTCATGTTTTTTCCAAGTTTTCAAGAGATTTTAAAATATCACTGTTCTCAGATTTGGTTCAGTGGTTGTACAATCATTCGCATGAGCTCCACTTGGCCCTGTTGTGGAAATTTGGCCAGTGCTGCAGTTTGGAAAGATCTGCTGATATTAAAATCAGCAGATGCCCACCTGGTGTCAGGAGGGATGGAAACAGGAAAGTGTGATGTCTGGAAGGTGTTTGTTTGGGCTTGGAGATGTGTGTGTCCATATGTCTGTATGTGTGTAAGTCTAGGGCAAACATGTGCAGTGCCTACAGGTGATGGCCTGTGGTCTCTGTTCGTTAAAGAGATCTTTTTTTCCATACTTCTATAAATCATTGTTTTTTTTTCTTTCTGGCCTCTGATTTTAAGATGAAAAGAATGTGCTCCTCCACAGAGGTAAGTGGCAGCTTTAGCATTGTGAGGTCAGAGAGCCGTGGGAACATCAGGCTGAAAGGCAAGAGATTCACATCCCCTGCTGGTGGTGTGTGTGGGTGAGTGTGAGTTGTGAAGGCGCACTGGGTGTGTTTGTGGTTTGGAGGTGGGTAGGTGTAGTCTGTAGTCTAAGTGTATGTGTGAAGCTTGTCTTTTGCTTCAAGGTGCATGGTGTCTGTCTGTAAGTGTGTACCTGTCGCTTTGACTGAACAGGTGGGGCCTCTTTGCATGGGATCTAGACAGCCAGTCCACCACACAACTGACTGTGGTCAGGCTTACTGTGCTCAACATGCAGTCTGTGGCGCAGGCTCAGGTACATTGTGGTTGGATGTCGACGTACTTTGGGCTGAGTATCCTTTCACTGTTCTTATGGCTCTATTCCACTCATGTCAGCTGGACCAAACAACAGATTTTTGTTATTGTGTATTCTTTTACATGTGAAAGAAGAAAAAGAAGAATCTTTTATCAAAGCATTCATTCATTAAATCTTGCAAAACTAAAGCTATAATAATTCAGCTGCAAATTGGAAATTAATCAGTGATGCTACAGATATGGCATTTATACAATCAATATTTCAAAGAGATATTCGCACATCCAACTATCTTTGATGCAGGTGCTTTGGAAAATATCACTTCAGTCTTAGGAAAAGAGGATCCCGCACACTGCTCGAATAAATTGTGATGCTGAGCAAGAGCAGTGTGCGGGATCTTCTTTTCCTAAGACTGATATAACAACCCATTCAAATGAAAGAGAAAGTCATGTAATCATGGTAATGGAAGCAAACACTGGTCTGCACTTAATTCACTCTTGACCATGACAACATTTCACCATTTAACATATTTATTACATATATTCATAACTACTACACTATTTCACACCATTAAATAAAAACAAATAAAAAAAAACAGAATCAACATCTCTTTGACATACTGTACCAAAATTTGAGACTGTAAGTTGTACAAAGGCAGTACTCTTTACAAGACTACTGTATTGCCTTGTTACTATTATTTTGTCCATGTACCCATGTTAGTGTTGTCTAACCAGGAGGGATTTATACCATATGTAGTAGATACTTCACAAATAATGTTTACTGCATTTGCAATGAAAACCTCGAATGTATTATTCAATGCACGATCAATATTATTATTATTATTATTAATAATAATAAAATTACTATTATTATTATTATTATTATTATTATAATTATGATGTTTATATGGAAGGACAAAAGCATCAGCTCCTTTCAACAGTCCACAATAGAAATGACCATAGAGGTAAAACACCACCTCTCTGACATCAATTATAAACAGAGGCCGGGTTTATTGCAGGGCTGTCGGACTGTATTGTATCGGTGTGGCAAATTAACTGTTAACTCGGATGCAATTTAAACCCACGGTCGAGTGCGTGTGTCACCATGGGATTTGTAGTTTTTTTTACGCAGCATAAGTACGTCACCGGAAGTATTTTCAGCGTACAGCGGTCACATTGGTTCAGTTTTGTAAGGTTTTGAGAAACATCGCCACAATGGAGACAGCTAACACAGGTATTCCACATTTCTACTGTTTTTCGTGGTATAACGTTAGCTAGGTATCTAAGCTAACCTACAATACATCGCTCTTTATACAGCTTTATTCAGCCCCGTGCCTTCAGGAAGCACTGACGTTACTCAATGTCATGTGGACTCGTGTAGCTAACGTTAGCTTAGTGACCTAAAGTGGCTGTCTCTACGTAGAGGCAAATGGTACTGTAAATGGCTCTGCATGTGTCCACCAAGTTATATATGTTCACCACCTTCCTCGGTGGTCTAAAATCTGACTTTATATGCATTGAACGCTGTTCGGGCGTCTGCATGAATGTAGTTAATGAATAACAGTGAGAATGTAGCCCCGGTTTGTGTCTGAAGCAAAAACTCTTTCATAACTAACATATAGCAGGTACGAACAGGTGCTAATGATAATGCTGGCCATGGTTCTAGTGGTTTACCTGTGTGTCTGTCTTTGCTCTGCGTCCTCAGAGGAGATCCGCCTGAGGCATGTGGAGACAGATGTCCTTATCCCCAAACTGATGAGGGAGAAAGCCAAGGAGCGCTGTGCTGAGAAAGTTGAAGGTGTGTGTGTGTCTGTGCGACTGATAGAGATCCGCCATTTCTACCCAAAAGTTAATAGTAACATAATAGTCAAATAAAGCTGTAGTTTAGAAACGCAGGACCACAGCCGTTGTGTGCTCATGTTTTTGCTGGTAACATTCACACCAGATACATTACAGGTATTGTAGTTGGATTAAAATTGGTTTGCCTTTATTTGTTTGGTTTCCATCCTCAAATAAAATCACAATATGATGTTATTTTGATTCATTCATAATTATAAATTGTTTGATTTACATATCCGGGTTAAATTCATAACAGCAAGACCATTTTTCGTTTTTTGTGCAGACACACGACTGTACAACTCTCTCGTCCAAATTATATTGTCAATTGGTGTGCTGTTTTTATGCAGAAATTGGCCTTTTTCAAAGCAGACATGTCAGGTGTATAATCATTTTAGTAATGACTGCATTCGATTGAGGTGAGCCAGGTCCTTGGTATTGTGCATACTGGCTCACTGGAGGGGCTAATTAGAAGGGTTAGAAGTGAGCCAGTACTACCTGTGCTATTCCTGCTATGACAAGTCAAAATCTCTGCTGTGAAAAAGGTGAATAGGTATTACTGAATAATGATGGTCACACCACTGGCATCTCAGTTATATTCACAAATATATTTGGTCTTCAATAAGACCCAGAGATCCCTTGGCATGCCTCCATTCATCTGTGGATCTGTAATAAATACATTTTTTTTAGTTTTACAACTACTGCTACAACTGAGCATCAATAAAATAATTTCATCATATTGACATATATAAATGATAATATTAATAATGGCTGAATTCCTTTTAGCTGCTTCACTTTCAGGGTCCTGGTAATGTGCATGCTGGCTCACACTGTCACATACATACAAAATATTAGAAACACCTCTCAGTATAATGCTGTACAATTCAACAGCACCACAAACTACAGCCTCCAACATATCCATAAAGTTGAGTTTGTCTAAACCAAAACTAAAGTTTCAACTAAAGCTCAACATTATATGCTCCATGAAGGTAGGATTTATTGTTGGGCTGTTGTATTACATCGAATTAGTTTGAGATAGGTTTACCTAATAAACTGGCAACTGAGTGCATCCAGTATTATAAATACAGTAGAAGAAGGATTGCACATGAACCAAAATCCTGGCATACTGACACATTATCTACAGTATTAAAGGTCACATTCTCCCTTTGTTTTTCTATCCATTGTTTACCTCAATTCACGCCCTAAATAGATGCTTGCATATTGGTCGGAAAATCCGTTATTCATTTTTCTAAATACATCCAATTTTCCTCTGTGAAGAAAAGATGGGCCTGCTACCCACCCAAATTCAATCCATGCATTTTCTAGAATATGAAAGTTTAAGAAAAAGTCAAAAATAAACCTTCACACAATACTACTTCATTTAAGGTTAGGAACTTAAGCTGTATTATACTTACGCATGAGTCAGCAGTGGGTTTAGTATGTTTGAATCATTTAGTCCTCCATTCTGGTCATTTTAGAGATTTTAACTAATAATATTCAGTTCTCATTACAGTTAAGCGTCATAGTAGGATATTGCCATTTGCCACCCACCAGGTGTGTTTAGTTTTATGGTCTGCATTTTACCTCCAGATGAATTATGTGCACTTTGGAAGGCCAGTAATACAAAGAAATGCTTAGAAATTCAATCAGGTTAGAAAACCCAACTTTTTCAGATGATATGAACATGCGGTTTATTATGGTTCAACTTCTCCTTCATGCTGGAGTCCACAAAATGTGTCCTCTTATAATATTTAACACATAGGTAATCCATCAGAAAATATGACTCCAGGCCGTGATGTGTTATGTTAATGGGAAGCTAAACCTTCTGTTTGCAACCATAAAAATCAAACTCTTTTTTTCAGAACACTAAAGATGGATTATTAAGGCATTTAACATTATAATTCATTTTCAGATGTTAACTTTCAGTTGATGTTGTCATATCTTCATAGTTTTTGTATAATTTTGACCCGTGTAGATCGTAATCTGCAACACTGCATTTTTTGGTATGGAGGCTTATTTGATATCTTCCTTCTATGGACTTTCTTCTAACCTTAATCTTTTGACTGTTTGGCTAAACTGTTTCCTGCCACTGTACCCACCCACATCTTGAGTCCTTTTTAATTTCTCTGAATTGAGGAGCAGGCCAATTGGCATGACACGGAAACAGTGGCTGCAGCTTTGCTCATGTATGCCCTGCCTACTACAGCAACACATCGGCCAGATAATGACTAGGATATGTGGTTTCTAGAAATCTGAGCGCCTGTATGAGCCAGTACACTGCACTGCTCACGTGGGGAGACAATGCACATGCAGCCAGAGGTGATGAGGCAGACAGTGCCTGTGTGGGCAGTGGAAACCCCCCTCACATTACGAGCTTCTCTTCCCACTCATTTTCACACCTCCACGCCACCCGCTATCATTTCATTCTGTATGTTTGTGTTTGCACTGGGCTTCTGCATGTGTGTCTATGCTTGTGTTTTACAAAGAAACAGAATCTATGAGTGTGTTTTCCTGTGTTATCTTTCTCTGCATATATGCCTCTAAACACCCCCCGGTTATATATTGTAGGCTTTGATGTTGAAGCAGACAGCACCTACTGACCTGTACACAACATCATTTTATTTTACCTTTTGATGATTCATGTCAGTACTCTCTCATGTCTTTCAGAACCAAACCATTCAAACAACCCACATACTCAATTAACAACTACTCTCACATTGACATTGACTACTGTTATGTTTTTGCAAGGCTTTGATTTGCAGAAATCTAATTGTAAATTTAATTAATTTGGTCTGTGTCTGAATCCCCACATCCAAAACATGGAAGAAAAAAACTCTCAATTGAAATGACATTTTAAGTTTCATTATTGATTAATTTCATTATTCAGAAATGCATACATCTTGCTGAAAATCCAGACATTTATTTTCACCTTATATTTTCCTTTTTAAAGGTCAAAGTCTCCCTAAACGGTGAAGCCCCTAGCTTCTGCTTTCTGCTGCCAAACTACACTTCTGCATCTTTAAAAATCGCAAACAAAACAGCTTAAAGTGAAGGTGGCAGTACTCAAGGTCCTCTTCTGACATAAAGCTAGTCTCATAGATTTGCCTTTGCTGTAGCTGTGATCAGAAAGGCAACCCTGTGCAGCCTCTATTAGTACCCTGGGACAGGGATGAGGCGTTTGCTGATTAGATTAGTCGCACTGTTCTGCTTCTCTAAATTGGTTTTGCAGTTGGTTTTTTCACATCTGCATCCTCATGAAAGTGTCTGTGTGATAACCATACTGATGCCACTGATAAAGGTAATTATGATGTCAGTTGTTTGAAAGTGGACATGGGAGGGCAGTGTTTTTAATTAAATCCTTGAGAAAGAGCTTGCTAACAAGGTGAAGACTCAGAGTTTTCAACACCTTGTTTATGAGGACCTTGCATGTTTAACATGAAATACACCACTAGCCAGGGCACAATGTCACTGATGCAGCCGTGCGGAAGGGCTTTTTTTTGTATCTCAATCGACAATCACCATATTTAGTGCTCACCTCGTTTTACAAGTGTTTATACAATTACATAGATCATTATATTTTGCATTAGATTGCAGTCTGTTTAGGGGACAGTGACGGGTGTTAGAGGGATAGACATTTAACAAATATTAAACATTATGCACATATGTTCGATAGTGACACCCCCCTCATTGCTGCCTAGGATGTGGCCACACCCTGGTAGAATGACAGATGACATCTGAGGGGGCAGGTTTACCCGCTGCCTCATAAGCCTGTTTGATTGTCTCAACAACTCAGCTGGAGAGCTTTTTGTTAAGACAGTTCTCCTCTTTTCACTGTAGCAGACAGAAGTATGTTACGTCAATGTACTGCCGCAATGTCTGAACTGGACACAACAAATTGGCCTTTTCCTCCACTTCAGGTCTAAATGGGGGAGCATGGTATGCCTCAAGTTCTATCGCCTGATTAATATGGCTAGGGGAGTGCTTCAGCGCCAGGTATACAGTCCGGAGTTCTAGGACATTGATGTGCTGTCTGCTCCACTGAGGGCTCCATACCCCCTGGACTGACCTCTTCTGTTCTGCCACACCACCCCACAACTATGAGGTGAGGCACCTATTGTCACCACCTCTTGCTTGTTGGAACTGAGCCGAGATGAACATCATGCAACAAAAATGTTACTCCACCGGCGAAGATGAACAAAGCACTTGTGAGTCACTCTGACCTTGACCCTCCTGTGTAAACAAGGGTCCATGTGGAGGCTGTTGTACCACCTTTACAGGGGGCGTAGATACAGCAGCCTCGGGGGTGATTGCTGAGCAGCCTGAGCCATGTCTGGACAGTCAAACTTGTCCTAAGATTGAAAGACTGTAGTAGGCACTAAATCCTCTCTAGCCGCTCCACAGCCTACATTGAGACTGAATCCAGAGACGAGCCGATAAAGGTGGTCTGCTGTGTTGGATGATGTTGGACCCTGGATGTTCTTTTTTTCTCCCACCAGGAACCAGGAGGTGCAAATAAGACAGTCACCAACTGCTGGCAGTGCCCTGGCTATGTTGCCAGGGCACTGCCAGTGGGTTTAGTTGTTGTGAGAACCATGGGTCCCATGCACCACATTTCTGGAGCACTGGGCCAGGGGTCTCATGCTCCTTCCCTGGTGACCCCATCCCTCTGAAGTGTGGCTCGGCTGTTTTCTGTGCTCCAATGCTCTTTCAGCTTCCGGCCCAAATAATTGGCCTGGCACAACAGGAAGCTTTCGCAGTATGTCCACAGTCATCAGACATAAGCGCCTGTGTAGGCCACACCTAGTGTCCTGTCACAACGAGAGTGTTCACCACAGTCCCCTGGTCATTAATGAAGTGCCGCGTCATTTGTGTCACCCAACTTTCTTTCTTCATGCCCCCATTGTAACATTCTGGCCTGAGCAAGGAAGGACACAGAGAGGGAGTATCCAGTATGAGCTATCTGGGCAGTGTCATAAGCCCTTGAGAGAAATCAGATCAGTTACCCAGCACTGTGGCCTGGGACAATGGGCATGTGATCCAGGCCGTGTTCCCTTGCACTGCGCATGGAGGCCAGTGTCCAAGCATCCCTGCCATGGTGAGCCTGTGGATCTGCCCAGCAGCGCCTCTGCTTCTCCAAAAAAGGTGTGAATGCACCCAAGACATACTTAGAGCTGTCCACTTATGATCGGATCACCCAAGACACATATCAATGGGCCAGGGCTGCATGGAGTGCCCCTCTCGGTGGGACAGGGTTCCTCCCCCAGCTCAGTGCTTGCAGAGCTCCTGAGGGAAGTCTCAAAACCTATATTTAATTCTCAGAGGCCACAGACATGTTTATATTTGTGGGTGGTGGGCTGAGTGTTATAGAGCCAATGTGTAAACTGGGCGACCACAGACACAATCACTCTGTGGCCAGTACAGCTGAGTTCAGTCCGTGTGTGAACAAGGAAACATGGGTTTCAGTTTTATGAGAGGCCTGGCAACGTGACCTATGACTAGGCTCCTTCTTGTGGTGGATTGCCAAGATGAGGCCCATTTTGTTAAACTTGTGGGTGCTTGTTTTTTTGTCTGTGCTTGTACTCTAGGATCAAATAATTGAAGGTGAAAGGTCAGATGTTAATAGAATTTAAGCCAGTTCTATGAATACGTTTATGTTCGAGGCTATTGTACACGTTCAGCCTGTTCCTCTTTTTTCTGTTAATTTTGCTCTGTTTCTGCCGCCTTCCTCTCCAGCCTTCAGCCACTGCTGTAAAGAATCTGGTTTCTTGATGGTGTTTAAGTGTCGAGAAGAGAATGCAGCACTGAAGGAATGTCTGACAATACAGTGAGTATTTTGCAGTTTCTTCTGCAACACCCAGCACTCACAGTAAGTGGGCTCCCCATGTGTTATTGCACCACGTGTTATCCCACCAACATCTTTCAGCCACCTTTGCTGACACTCTCAACTGTTGCCTCTCAAGTCTCAGTAGTCTCAAAACCATATAATCTCCATTAAAGTGATAGTCATACAGGCTCCATTGATTCTGCAAAATTAATACTGAACCTTCTGTCTTCGACCAGCTACAAGGACCCAGTGTTCTTCGAGGAGTGTAAGCAGGAGTACATCCAAGAGAAACTGGAGTTTGAGAGGACAGGGATCCCAACAAAGAACAGGAAACAAAAACTCCCAACTAGCATGTAGTGAACAACATGACCTCCAAACAACTTCCCTCCTTTTGAAGGTGAAGATATGGTGTGTGAGGCTCTGGCCAGAACCAGCACCAAGTCCTGCGCACCAAGGATACATGGTCATCTGGCAGGATTTATTACTCTTAAAGGCACAATCGTGTATGTTTCATTTAAGTGGAATTAAAGACTGAAAGTACTTTGGTGTGCAAGAGTGGTATATAATCTAAATAATGTCAGTTTTTTATGTTCTGTATATTTGCAAAGTGTTCTCCATTAGATGGCCAGAATCTAGATCTTACTCACTTGATTGAATCAGCAGCATTTACATATTATTTACCAATGAGCTTATTGATTGATAGATATACAGAAAGATCTGATCATGTTACATCAACTTCTGTACCTAAACCTGGAAGATCTTCATTAGAGCGCAGCACTTCAGCTTTGGGGGTGTGCATAACGTGAGGGATGCTCAATATCTGCTCTACACTTTGTAGTGTGTTTATACTGTACATGCAGTGACAGCATAAGTGCTAATGAAGAGCCTGGCTTGTAGCCTTTGCCTAAATCACCTGCAGAAGAAAGTCTATATTAACATACAAAGATATTTCAAAAAGATTTGTACAGTGTATGTAAGACATGTCTGACATCTAACCGAGCAAGGAACCATGTGTGATCATGTGACATGCAATGAAATGTGACATTGTAAATAAAAGTAAAGTGAAGCAGTAAAGTGTGTGTCTGTGGTAAATTAGACAAAAAAGTGTTCATGTATGCATTTTGTCCCAGATAAACTTTTAACCTTTTAACATCCTGTTGTCCAATGTTGAAAAATGTAAACAATAGTATTGACATTCAGGAATCTTTAAGGCATGTAGAGGTCTGTGTACTTGGGCTCAAATTTCGATTCAGTGCATCCAAAAGTAGCTAGCAATTTCTAAACATTTTCTGCTTAAATTGATTGCTCTTATTGGCTTTCATTTGTATAAATTTGGTAAAAAAAAATGTAATGTGTTTCAATTTCTTTTGTATTTTGATAATGGTAGTCAGACCATACTAACAGTACAGTCTGCAGCTAAATTCACTTCATAAGAAGGATTTTGAAGGGTTAGATTATTTTATTGAATCAGTTGTGTCAGTTTTTTTATGAAAAACTATTGAAAAAGTCCAAATCAATTTTGGTGCATTTTCTGTTCCATTGTAACCACTTAACCTTTTCGCCTTCATTGTGCTTTCACATGAGGCAGACTGTTCAGGCCATCTCCTATGCTCTTTGTACTATACCTGTACTTCCAAGGATCAAAGATGGCACATTATGAGTAAATGTGTCAATAAGTTACTGTAATGGGGTATCATTGTCGTACATAAAATCTCCTGGTTCTTTTAATATGTTTTTTCTCTATCTTTTTGGTGACAGCTGAATTTACACAACAGTTGTAATCCACGGATGTCTGTGACAAGGCAGTTGACTGAGGTTGGTTGCCTTAAATTTAAGGTTATTGAAAACATCAGTATAGCACTTGTTAGTAAACAAGGAAGTGCAGTGCTCTTACTTAAGGTACAGTGTGAAATTATAAGAGGACATATTCTTTTAATTTTTTTAAGTCTAGTTTTTCTGAAATGGCAAAGCCAATGAGAGTTTCAATCAGCTACAATCGCCAGTTTGAGTTTCTAGAGCTTAAAATTATGTTTTCAAATTGCTTGCCTGCCACATTTCTTAACCCTAAAGGTATTCAATTTATAACAATATGACTTAGAAAAGCAGCAAATCCTCTTATTGAGAGTTTGGAAACAGGAAAAGACCGGCCTTCTTAATGGATACATTCCATTAGTTGATTATTAAATTTTCTCAAAATCAGCTAGTTGATAAATATGTATGATAGTATTGAGGCTGTGTAATGACAGTAGGAATTGTTGTTAATTGCAGATATTAAGTGTAAAATATAGTAGAGTATAGGAAGCCAAAAAATAGCTGGTTTCAACTGTAAAGTAGCTTCATATTCCAAAGCCCAAAGTTTCATTAAATTCAACCACAGAACCTAACTGCTAAAAATATGAAGAAACACAGAGCAACGTCCCACAGTCACTTCCTTTCCTTCATTTAATTAATCATATTTACAAACAGTCTGGAGTGCAGTAAATCTAAAATATAATCATATCTACTGTACATTGCATTTTGGTTTGCAAATCGTTTACAGAAGTATGAAACTACTGCTGTAAAATAACATTTCTTAAAAATTAACAAAAAGACCACAGTTATCATGAAACAGACTGAAGAAAATGGAAAAACAAAACATCTTTTCAACAACCATGGGCCTTTGTGCTTTGTGCACCTATATTTCAAGTCACAGCTCACATTTCTTCAGGTTAATAGACGTATTGTCTTGCCACCTTTGCAGACAACTCTTGTACACATCAGAAGTCTTGGGGGTGGGGGAGAAAAAAAACAAAACCTATGGTTTGAGTGCAAAACCGCTTTTGGCAGAGTACTGAAGCCCACCATATACATTTATACAGATATGCACATTCTTCCCTCTGTATATCTTGTAATCTACTCATAATGTGTTTTCTTTTGTACATCCATCAGTTTATACTGTACTGATCTGACTGATTTCCCTCCCACACAACAACTTACATCTTACTGCAAAACAAATGTATCATAGATTAACATCAGCACAGTACAGAGTTTAGATACATTTTCTGTAATTCAAAATCTCCACAAACCTCATCAGGATTCCAAATGAATCAGGGGTTCAAATACAGGGGAGAGTATGAAGCCTATTTCATGAGTCCTTCAAATTTAAAGTCCTACAGAAAAGACATCCAACAACGCACAGCCTTACATCTACATGTCCCTTTGTAACTGAGAAAAGAAAACAACACAGTAGTTCTGAGAGAATTGAATATGTGATAACAGGCAGGTTTAAGGAGGCTTGCTTGAGTTGTGGAATTTCTGTGAAACAGTTGAACTTTCTCTGGTGCTAATGAGGGTGGAGTGTATGTTTATTTCAGAAAGCAATACCCTTTAATATTAAAATCATTATTTTTCACTCAGTATGCAATTTCCTTAAAAATCCAAATACTGTAACTGCATTCTCAAACGATTCAGTAAGCATAGGCAGATTTACAGATTGCTTGGATATTGATCCATGAGGAAAATAAAAACTTGTCAAAGAAGAAAAAGATGTCAAAGATTTGATTTGGTAGCTGTTAAAATTTGGAACAAAAATCTGCGATTATCCTACAGTTACTGTATGTCTGTCTCCATCACAGTACAAAAACAATCACATCAAGTCCTCATACCTAGACATGGCCTTCACACGACCAGGAGACATACGTGGGACTACATACCTTGTATACTTTACAGCGATCAAATGTAAAAAGAATTGCATTGGAGGGAGTACAGTTTTACAAATTCTAGTATTATGCTGTGGCCTCGGTGATCACGGGCCGCAGTGAATGGAGAAGGAGGCCCTTTGAGCCCTATTAGGTTTATTATGACGAGATACAGATACAGGCAGGCGGAAAGATGCCCACACACTGATCTGCACACACAGGCACACTCTGTTTGATGTGTGTATATGCACACACAGAAATAAAACTGCTTGTATGCATGCTTGCACACACTTAATGTATGTGCATACAAGGACACATACACATGGACAAACTATTTATTCTGCTGAGGGTCTCTCATCAACTTTTCCTCTGCAAAGTCAGATACGTTCACCGATGCGGTGTGCAGAGTTTACAGAGTCTTTACCTCGAAAAGGCCTCCTCTGGCCTCAATTAATCCCCACAACTAGCAGGTCCAGTCCAGCCCAGAGGAGTGGTCTAATCAACTTAAGGCAGGTTAGGTGGTAGCTATGTGGCAGGGTTGGAGAGTCCATTCATTCATCCATTCGTTTATTTTCCATCCAATTACACACTGTATTTAATAATCTATTCTCCTATTGAAGTTCCTCTCAATAGGGCTTGGCCCACTCGGCATTAGGAGGGCTCCTGGGACTGCAGTTTCCAATTGAGGATGAGGAGTTGGATGCAGCGTTGGAGTGTCCCTCCCAGAACATGGCATCACTGGGTTTAGGGGGACTGGGGAAGGATCGCGAGCTGTCATCCAGGGAAGCTTGGTTCAGGGGAGGCGGAGGCAGGACGACAGAGCAGGGGTCGCTGCCAACCAGACCCTCTCCTGAACAGCTCTGGGAGGGCCAGGGCCCGTTGTACCAGCAGTCCTCCCTCAGACTGTCTGGCAGCAGGGTGCCTGAAGGCCCACCAACAGGGGGGCAGGGGCGGCCGGAACACGAGGGGAGCGGGGGGGCACTAGGAGGGCGAGGCACTGACGCCCGAGGAACTGCGTGGTTGTTGTTCTTTTCCACGTCGTCCAGACACTGGACTGGAACTGTTGAGGCAGCTGGAGAAAGAGAGAGGGGTGGGAGGATAGAAGGGGAGGAACAAAGTGAAGGACAGAAGGAGGAAAGGAAAATTGTTGCAAAAATGCTCATATCTGACCACACAGGTAGTGGTAGTTGAAGCATCAGCATCAATATTTACATTTTATTTCCAAGAAATATATTTTTAAAACAACATTTTTATTTTCCTTCCTATTGGTAACGCTAATATTTCAGTCACTCATTTCATTGTTATGATATCTGGACATGGTTTATGCTTTATGTCTGAAGAGCTGGCAATTGGCATTAACTTAACCGCTGAATTTAGTAGACACACATCTGCATTATTAACAGCTAGATGTCAGAAGTGGATATCACTTAACATTTACTTCTCAGCTTTCAGTTAATTTCTACCATCCATTATAAGGAGACAAAGGAAGAACAAGTGACACACTCGACGGCAAGGGGACAATCTCTTGATTTTGGTAAGACTGAAGATGAGATGAATTTTACTTCATTCTTCTATGTATAAGGTGGTGAGAAGTGTGTGTGAAAACTGATTTGTTCTTTTAACTAAATCCAGCTGGCAGCATAAATGAAGCCATCTTGTCTTTCCTCCGATAGCTGGAAGAGGTCTCAGTTTGTATTTGGCACCACGATTGCACCTTTGTTCTTATTTACACGTGGATTTAACGCAGGTTTCTAAAGAGATTTAAAGATTCAACAAAGCCTTTTGATCCCTGACTCGATAATAGGCCTCATAGTGTCAAAACAGAGAAGTGAGGTAAAATCTAACACCGTGCAGCAGGCTACATATTGCACCATGTAAATATCACTACCTGTCAATCAGTAAATATCCAATGTAATAATAATTATTTTGGATATTCAAACAAACCTCTATGCATAAACTAAGCATCCAGGTTTATGCTTTGTATGGAATAAAAGTGTGCCACACTCTTCCTATACAAAGCACATCCATACACAAATCAGATGCCCTAATCTCACACACACACACATCAATGCTTCGCTATCAAATCATCATCTTGAGCGAATAATAAAGTTTAAAGGAGTATCTCCTCCCGCTTTTTTCCCTACCTCTCTCCATCCACACATCATCTATCCATCCATCCCTCCCCGCTACTCTTCCATCAGAGGGTCTCCTGAGTCTAGGATTTGAATAAAAGTGATTCCAAAGAAGGAACATTAGAAGAATACAGATGCACAATATGACTGAATAAATACATAGCTCCCTCCCCTCCCTCTCTTTGCCACTCCTGCTTTCCTTATTTCTCTCCATCTGTCTCATCTTAGTTAAAGGATTACCCTCTTATTCAGTGGAATAAATAGGCCAAGATTTATTTTCTTGCCATATTTCATTCTAATTTTCACCTCCTAGACTCCTCTTCTGACACTCCGAGGGAAATCGACAACAGAGGTAATCTCTCCTAGGGTAGAATACATCACCACAGAGGCAGGGGAGAGGAGGGACAGACCATTTCATGATGTCCTTTATCAAAGTGTTTGAGTACTTTGATAATATCCACAGTCTTGTCACACCCTTATACAAATTGCAACAAGGAGCAGCAGGAGAAATCTTCTCAGTAAGTAGTACTTCTTCAGAAACAGCCCCCTTTTTCGTTTAATGTTAGCCACATTAGTTCCTGTGTAGAGGAGCAAGGTTTGAATTCTAGCCACTCTACTTGAAGTGCACGTAAACCATCAATCTGACACTACCTCACACTAAAGACACGTTTTCAAATGTCAGATTGGTTAAACATACTAACACTTGTCTGACTTGTAGTTTTTAACCTTTAATGTATTGTTTCCCCTCTCTGCTTATCATTCAGTTTCCAGTCTACATGCATCACCGATTATTATGCAATGTTTATTTTTTGGTGGGGTACACACAGCTCCTCTAGGGAGCATACTCCTGACCAAATACAAAGATGCAAAAGAACAGCTACTATTACATTTATGAATATGACACCTGTTTGTGCAAAGTTTACAAACGGCGATTGATCAGCAAAACTATGAAATAAAAAAACCCCAACATATTAAGGTTACAAAAGAGGATAAAATGGGGTAAACATTCAAAAGGGAAATGTTCAAAACAAAAGAAAATAATTACCTGGGTCCTTAAGGTAAAAGCAGAAGTGACATTTGTTTTTATACTAGTCTGGAAGACATAAGGAACCTGAAAAAAGATTTCAAGGCAGCACTCACTGTATCTCAGTGCTGAGATATTGCTACCAGGGAATATAGGGGATACAGGGTGCTCCCCCTGATGTATATACTGGAGCTGAGGAGGTGTGAAAAGGCAGAAAGGGAGCAGTGCTGGTGGTTTATCACATATACTGACACAAATAAAGAAATTAAAGATGGAATGATTTGTATTAAGATAAACACCAACAATGGCACAACCCTCAGCGTGCCCACACGTTTGTGTGTATGTGCCTCACCGTGTCTTGTCTCACTGATGAGTGGCCTGAGTTTCCTAATCAGGCCTGTTTGGTGCTTCAGCTCCGAATGGAGACGAGTGAAATCGCAGCACAAAGCCTCGTACGTCTGCTGCATGCTCCTCTCCCTACAGAAGAACAGAACATTTATTTTAAGCATTATACTTATTATTAATATAATATATTATTATTTCTGCTTTTCTAGACAGCCTGTACTGTTGGAGACATCCAGCTGTCAGATGTCAGGATCTCATGTGGTAAATACTATAAACTGTGCAGCATACTGTAGCTCATAGTTTCACTGGAATGCCATTCAAATATCCTTGATATTATTGTATTTACTCAAAAAGAAGACATTTTGTGCAATTATCCCTTTCTTAAGCTCAAGGAATGTTTAATTACACCTACCAAGATGTAAAACTGGCACATGAGACATTCAAAATGTGTAGCATATATAACACTGGGGAACAATTTGAAAAAAAAATTCTGTTGAGTTAGATTTTTATGCTGATTAAAACTAACATTGGCATGCTGATTCCAAAATTGCAGTCAGTTTTTTTCTAGCACATCAAGTTTTTTCTCCACAGCTTACCCTCCAGAAAAGCAAAATTCCACTGATTAGCTGTAGTAAGACTTGCCAGCTGATTACGATTGGACTCATCTACAGCTACGTGGCAACTTGTTTGTGCAGTCACAATTGAGACAGTGCGGTGAGAGGTGTGTGCAGCTCCCAATAGGTCAGTACTATCACACACATATCTGTTAAGTACAGTATTTTTCATATTTTTTAAGAAAACAGGGATCCTATAGTTTAAAAACTTGACGTGATAGAGAAAAACTGAGATCAGTTTTGGATTCCGCACCCAAAAATTAGTTAAAAACAGCTGTCAGACCTAACTCAACAAAAATTGTGTTCCCCAGTGTAATCATAGAAACCCAGTCTATTTAGTACATTACAGAAATTCCCAGAGAGGCTTGTTAATAGAGTAATTTCTTTGTGATAACTGTAATTCTGCTGTATGGTTTGTTTCTTTGCTGACACATCTAACACTGTCATCGAGTGTGCTGATTTAAAGCCACAGAGGAGTTTCACAGGTGTTGAGCATAATCACATAACAGCATATTACAAAGGCACATTTAGGCTATATTTTGCAAAGGACTCTTCTCTACACTAACGATGATGCCACTGTTGACACAGAAAGGACAAACTGTACTGATGCTGTATTAAATGCTAAACCACCCAGTAGAATCAGCGGCATTACAAACCAACAAGAAGTAGTATATGAGGCAACACCTACAAACTGTCCTATCCACACCTTATGTAAAGATGCAAAATCTCATCAACACTTTGCCTTAACTTCAAACACCTGCCTGAAACAGCAAAAGCTTTTTGTGCTGCTAAAAACTAACACCATCCGAAAACTGCTGACACGTGAAACAATTAGAACGCGCCACAAATAGAATTTTCTTCATGAAATGTGAGGAGATGCTAATTTACAGGAGATTATCCTCAATGAAAGTGGACACAGAGGGAGACTCCATTGCTGTAGACCTTGTATACATTAAAACACTGGAGTGTAAATTTCTAATGGACACAAGTGTTGAGGGTTTAGCTGGTGTTGATGTGTAACGTTCAGGTGCTTCTGATGTTGTCTGTATATGATACAGATAAAATGTGTAAAACTGCACCCTCCTCTAGTGGCTAAAGGGGACAATTACAACGCCAGACACCATGCAGGATGTAACAGTGACATCACATCCCATGTCTAACCAGCGAAGTCTATCACAGTCATTTGTCCCAAACTTGCTCCTCGTGTCCCTTCTTGTAACTCTCTCACAAATGTTTAAAGGCTCATTCTGGTGTTTTAGCCAGAATACATTGCTAAATTATGTTATTTTTAAGGAACTAGCTGAATTTATCTAACATTAGGTACAATGTGAAACTCTTGAGCTTGAGATATGATATTTGTTGCATTTGGAGTTGAAAACATAGATTGGAAATGTCTTCCATGTGTTGCATTTAAGTGCACATGGACAGAAGCTCTAAATGTATATGGAATCTACTGATTGTTGCTTATGATGACTATCACCAACTGAAGGATCTTCATGCTATTTACCATTGTGGCAGTGATTTCTTGCTTCGCCATTTTTTGGTCACTGAAATGGGGGTCGGGCACTGAATTGGTAGCCACTCTTCAATGATAATCATAAAACACTATACCTTGCATTATACTTTGCGTCACAGGTCTGGTCCAAGTCTGGTCTGTTAAGGCCATGGGGTTCCTCCTAAAACAGAATTTAGTTATGCAAAATACAAGGGTGGAGGTGGTTTCTGAAGTGTTTTTTTTATTATAACATAACCCAGGACTCCTCCGCTCTCCTTCAAACCATACTCTTTTCTCTTTGTTTCTCTCTTCCGTGCTTCAGCAATTCATTTTTTTCTACTGTTTAAGTTGGAGCATATCTACCCCTGCCCTTCTTTCTCAGTCCCACATCTCTCCATTACTCTGTTTCTCAGTGTCACCCTGTCTCGCTCTGCCCCAACACCTCTCCACCACTGTTTCCCTCTCTTCTAGTTACACTACATCTCTGCAAGAGTCTGCTGTGTTTCAGCGCTGCTCTCTGCAGTCCCTCTTATCTTACCCCGTCTGTTCTCTGTCCTCCTTTTCCCATTATCCTCTCCTTGCTTTTCAACTCATCTTGCCACCTTCACTTACCCCACTTCTCTCCAGCAGTCTACTGTTTTCCAGTGTCACCCTCTCCAGTTCCTCCTGCAGTTTATGAATCTTTAGCTCAGTGCTGACCCTGTCCACCTGCCAGTAGTCCTGAGGGCTGTTCAGGCTCTTCATCACTGCACACACACGATACAAAAGCACGGTGACATTGTTATTGTTGATAATAAATAAATGTTAAATTTAAATATGTTTTGTAGAACTATTGAACTTGTGAAAATGTTAAGTGTTGATGTTTTACATTCAGTATAAAAGACAGATCATTATGAGTATCACTTCAGTGATGTTGTGATGCTGTGACTTTTGCTGTATATTAATTGGAATTACAATGAATCAGTTATTTTATTATGTAAAGCTGGTATATGGTTTTAACCAGTGGTGGAAGAAGTGTTTAGATCCTTTATGTAATCTAAAGTAGAAATACAACAGTGTAGAAATAGTCCATTACAAGTCCTCCAATCAAATTTTACTTGGGTGAAAATATAGAATTAGTAGTATTATCAGCTAAATGCACTGAAAGTATCAAAATTAAAAGTGTTTCTTATACATTTATGCACAGTATATATATTTATATTTTAGGTCTATATTCTACAAGTTGATCACAGGTTTTGTATGTGAAATATTTTCTTATTTAGATTATATCTTATTTTGAACTAAAGTATAAAAAAACAAAACAAAAACCCCAGACAACTTAACACAGGTTGTATATAAAATCTTGATTTGAAAAGTCACTAGTAAATACAGCATAGCTGTCAGATAAATGTCACGGAGTGAAAAGTACAATAATTCCCTCTGAAATGTAGTGTAGTACAAGTATTAAGCAGTATAAAATGGAGTACCTCAAGATTGTTCTTCAGTACAGTATTTGAGTAAATGTAGTATTGATATTTGAGCAAGCAAATGTATTCTACTGTATGTGTTTTATATAAACACACGTGTGTTCATACAGTATTTTCAGTGCTGCTTAGCTGTTATACAGAGTAGAAGGAAACCCTGTGTGCTCTACCTGTACCTTGGCTGGTCTCCATCTCTGTCCTCAGCTGAAGCAGCTCCAACTCTTTGGCCTGGAGCTGCTCCGTCAGCAGCCTCTCACTCTCACTCTTCTCCTTTTTCTGACAGAGAAAGAGAGGAGACAGTGAGGTAGAGGGGGAGGAAGATGAAGGGAGGGTCAGCATTCCTACCAATGCACTGGACTCTTTCTGTCTCTTGGCTTCTGGTAAGATTGCCACCCCTGTGCTGTGTTTTTGTAATGACATCATATGCTTGCTGTTTCTACCCAAGTTTTGAATTAAAATTACAGCAGAAGAATTAGTTGCAAAAAAACTCTCTTTATTCTCCTTAGGCTTAAAAATATGCAGTGTTTTGGGGTTTGCAACATACTTGATTTTTGTGCCAGGCTCTAGTCAGTTTGAGGAAAGTTCAAATTAATCAGTGAACGCACCAGTTTGTTAAGCTCCATCTGCAGGTCCTCCTTCTCTATATAGATACCTCGGTAAGCACTGAAGGCCTTGTTCACGTACTGGGGACCCTCTGATGGAGGAGCCTCTGGCCTGAAGAGCTACAGTGGTGATAGATTAAATACACGGAGAAGAGAAGAGAAGAGAAGAGAGATCAATATCATTCAATTTAAATATCTGTGGTAGGAAGTGACTTTCCTCCCACCACATCCTATCTTGATGGGCCAAATGCTGCAGCATCTCTTATCTGGTTTGGTTATTTCAAACCAAACCAGATAAGAGATGAGACACTTCTAGAGAAGCAAATCTGCCCATATTTTGTGCAGCATTCTCACCTCAGCTTACCATCTGTATTAAGACCCATCCTGTTTAAAAAGCTCTCTCTGTATTGTACTCAGTTCCTTTGTTTTTAAAATCCAATTTCAGGAACCTTCTCCCCCAAATGTAGTGCTCCAACACATGGTTTGGCAATGCCATACTTTTCCAGACCTCCTCTCTGTTTTTAGACAGAGCAGATTTATTTCTCATTGTTTTATAGCTTTGACTATAGGCCAACAATATTAATGATGCTGGCATGCACACTCTCCCAGAGGCAAATATTTTGCAGTGTGGTGTTGAATTTGTTGATTTTTTTCCGAATTTTCTCTGTCTTTCCTTCTGTGTTTGTCCATTATTCTGATGAAAATGGAAAACAATCTGTTTTCATTCATGCACACCCTTTCTAGACCTTGCTCTCTGGCTGTTTACCCATCTGGATAAGCAGTATGTTCTTTAACTTCATTCTCCTCATCTCTCTCCCACCATCACCCCTTCGTTTCCATCTATACCTTATCCTCCAGCTGCTTAACTCTCTTCCTCAGCAGGGTATTCTCTCGCTCTGTATCTCTCAGCCTCTTTTTGATGTCCTCATAGGCTGTGACAAGAGCGAAGTGGGAAGCAACAGATTCATCTCCGGCACACACCGATACAGGACTCTCGCCAGCAGCGGTGTAGGCCGTCTCATGTTTAAGGATGCAAATGTCGTCATCCACTGCCAAGGGCTCCATGCCTGCACAGGCCTACTCTGTAGCAGATAGAAGACCTGGGGATTACATGAATAGTCTCATTTTCAAAGGGATACATGTCTTTTTGTTTTTTGTAAAAGCCAAGACAACAAAATGAATGAAGTAACATTTGATTTGACAACTTAAGTTAGCACCTACTATCATAAAGCATTTGTATGGCCTTGTGTTTACAATACATTGGTTAAATAGCTTTGTAACAAGCTTCTGCATAATATTGTGACATTTTAAATTCTGCAATCACCCAGTGCTGCATTTCTGTAGGTAGCACTCTCCTGTCAGCGCATGCCTACTAAGGGATGGTCTTCAATTTCCATACAAACATTGCTGCAGGAAATGTACAATGCATCACTTCCTGTGTACAAGAGATATGTTCTAAAGACCTACCAGATGTGAAGGGATTTAATGACTTCTCGGGGGAAACTAGTTTGTTGTAACAGTATTTTGAAAACCAACCCTATTGGCTGTGACACACAAATTAAACTAAGCATAAAGGTATGTAAACATGAAGTTGAGCACAATGCAACTTAAACAACAACACTTCATATATGCTGTTTAGTCTGGATTTGAAAGGAAACTATGAGGCAGAGTTTCATCTTAAATTGGATGAGGTTTACAAACTGTATACGTTTTGTTGTCCCCTAATCTTAGCGGACTTAATCAGAATCAGAATCAGAAACTGTTTATTGCCAAGTAACATACATTACAAGGAATTTGCTGTGGTCTGAAGGTGCTATTGTTTTGATAACAAATAAGTAGAATATAAAAGCTAAAATAAGAATAAGAATAAAAATAAAAAATAAGATAAGATAAATAACAACAGTGCAGTGACCAGAATAAAGTAAAGTGTCCAGATAAAGTGTCCAGTAGGGGGTGGGTGCGTTAATGTAACGCAGTGGGGACAGGGGTGATGTACCTTAATATAACGTATAGCTCGTGTTTGTGTTCTGGGGGGGGGGGGGGGGGGGTCAGTGAGAGTTTGTCAGGTTGACTTAATGTAAATGTATTATTGTCTGCTCAAATGTTTGTTCGAGACGTGTTTTTTGTTTCATCATTACTTCATGTAAGAGTTCAGCAAAAGGTCTGGAGTTGATTCTAGGTTTGACTACACTGATCGCGACAGGCCTCAAACAGCATCAGGCCACATATGGATGAGCTCAGTGCTGCCATCGTCAGGCCAACCTTACAATAACATATCTTTTTTGTGCAAAGTTGACTTAACCTCCACCAGACTTTAGTCCTGTGCCTTATTTGAACGATCTATTCCACAAAATTGGAAAATATGTGACCATTTAAGATACAAATGAAGGGGAGAGTAGAGGTGTGCAAACACCTAAACATTTTAATGAAAAGGTACTAAAGCATTTGGAATGGGGTTATAAACAATGTCAGCTCTATAATAGTCTATGTGACATCTATATAGCTGCTGTGAAGAGAAACATTTTTTACACAAGTGGGACAAGTGTGCACTATGGCTTCCATGGCTGAAATACTGTACTTACAAAAACACACCATTTGTGGAAAATGTTTTTCGTAAGTCATAAATACGAAGGTAAACTTTGGTTGTGCACAGGTGCAGAGGAGAAAAGAGTCTCACTCTGACCTGAGTACAGGCCTGTTGTTATAGGGATGTGATACAGTCCAGTTAAGACTCAGCAAGTATTTAAGCAGTCCAGCCAAACTACCTGAAATAGACATAGCCCAAAACTAACCTAAACCCTACCTTCCTTGATCCTTTCTGTTTAGAGCATCTCGGCAGCAGTGCAGCTAGCGCTACTTGATGATGTCAGCATGCAATGATGCAGCAAACACTGAGGAGCCAAGTTTTTAACACTGAAGGCCGAAGATTTTAGACAATACATTTCAGGAGAATAACTGGACAGACTATTTGATCCATGCCATGTCTACAAACCAACAAAAACACAAACGCAGAGCCGCTTACTTTAGAGGACGACTTCATGAAATTGTATGAAATCGGGTGACTCAAGTGACCCCAGCAAGTACCCTACTCAAAACGAAAGTCAAAGTGAATCCAAAATAAGACACGAAGAGCTAAGTCATTTCGTTACACCAAGTTACTCTCGATAAAACAGGAGAGCTAACGGCTAACAGGGTAATGACAGCAACGAATATACCTTATTTCGTACAAAGAAGCATGTAAACAATCAATGGATCTCGTTTGTGTACGATGCTAACGTTATGGTGTTAGCTTCCGCCAGCTCTGTTGACAACCAACAAAACACATTGATAGGCAGGTCTGAAATAGGTTTCAGAATGAATAACCCATTTAGTAGACAATGACCTCGAGAAACATAAAATATGTATCAATAGCTACGGTGATTAAAGTGATCGATCTGTTATGATGGTAACAGTTAGCTAGCGCTTAGCTAACGTCTTCTGGCTACTTGTGGCTAGGTGAAGCAAAAGCAGTCGAATATTTTTCACTCTCGACTTTCACTAACCGTGTTAGATGCTGTCCTCAATTAGGTGTCAGTTGGCCAAACAGGATTAACATTTATTCTTGAAAAAATAAGACCCGTTTCTCGGAGAAAAACAAAGAGACGAGGCTGGACCCTCGCACCGTGTCAGAACTGACAGGTGAGGAAACAAAAACTTCCGGGAGTCACTTGACTGCTGAAGTCCTTTCAAAATAAACGCACGATGTAAATAGTGTGAATCACTTCTCGTTGCAAACTAGTTTGTGCACGTTAAGGCAGAAGATGGTTTATTTAACGCAATGGGCGTGATTTAGATTGTACGTAAGCTCTGTTTGATTAAAAGCTGTTCAGAAAAAGTAATACACTGACTCTGACCGAAAAGTATTTTTTCAGTCGGCAGTTTGCCTACAGAGTTGACAGATTAACCCGAGGACGGTTGGAGCAAAGCTCGCGAGCTCACTGTGAGTATAGTATTGGAAGGTTCCATCCTCTGTGCAGCTCGAGCCTGCTCAGCTACATTTTTAAGCAGTGTGCCTATTAATAGTTTGATGTTCCTGTGCGGTAACATTTTCCGGATGGCATTGTCGGAGTATATCAAATCATCAAATCCTTAGGCCTCACCTCTCACATTAGCTGGTGAGGTGTCAATCTTACCCAGGACCAACGTGTTGGACGGGCGGACCAACTGCATTTAACAGCAATAACTTTACACTATACTATACTTCAACCAGCACAGCCAGGGAGGGCAGCTTCAGCTGTGCTCACAGCCAGCCGATGTAAACTGTCGGAGCTCGGCTTTTTGAAAGGAGTAATGAGAGATAAATGCAGAAAGTAATGTGTCACATCATCTCTCCTTTCTGTAGTATCTGCAGAGTGTTGCCCTAAATTGTCAGTGTATTATAGCTGGACTGGGCCAACAACACATTAGCTGTTTCTGTTATCAGGGGGAACGCAACATTTAATGCTAGGTAACGCAAAAGTTATTGCAAGGGGACGCAAATTATTGCGAGGGAACGGAAAACATATTGCGTGGTAACGCAAAAGTATTCCTCAAAAATACTGTTGCCGTGACCCTAAGGGGCTCCATACGACTGAATAGGGCTGCAAATAGGGAAAGTTGCCAGTTCAATGTGCACTGTTCTTCCTAGCAAACTTAGCCAATGTTTGCTTACTTGCTAAATTAAGCTAAGGTTAACTTCCACTGAGACCACCAAAATATAACTGTTCATTTCTTTCTCATTTACAAAAAAATTAATGAAAATAATCTTGTTTGAGGGTAAAACATATTATATTATAAAACATATTAACATATCGTCATATTTTCTGTTACAGTTATTGAGCTAGGAGATATATTGATGTAGCTAGCTAGCTAACTATTAATCACCAAAGCAAAAAAGCTAACGTTAGATTAAATATCGTGTTTATTTTTGATTTTATCTTAATAACTTTACCTTACTTGCATTTTTTTTGCCCTAATCGTCACAATAGTGAATTAAAGTGATACCATTTTCTGAACCCAGTGAAATGTGACGTGAACATTGTTTGTGATCACTGTATATATAGATATAGATATCTATATCTATATATGTATATGTGATTTAAAAACATGTATTTACTTCTGTAAATATTGACCAGCTCTACATTTTGATGTCTTCTTTTGCTGTTAGTAAACCTGCTGACTAAAAGATAATTACTTAATTACAGTTATAATAGTTGATCAAGACATTATCTAGCTCTAATGTTTAATATTTTAATATTAATAATCCGAAGAATTCTACAAGATTAAGAACAATACTCAGTTCATGTGCTCTGATAATAGACAACTTGCTGTCATGACTTCTGATGTTGGTCTTATTCCACTGTGTTTTTTGGGAGTCATTTATTATATTCACTGCTATTAAAATGCATGTTTTGCTATTTTTGCTGTTTTGCCAAATGTTTTCTAAATGTGCTATATTAATTAATCTAAAGGCTTTAGGAGTCAAAAGTGTGAAATACAAACCCTGTGCTTTGGCTATGGAGGAAGCTGCAGAGATCGGTGACATGACATGTGAAGAAGATCCTGAGATCTGCATCTTGAAGACTCATGAGTGTAAGCCCAGCACTTGCATATACCAACACAATAGATACTGCGTTTTTACTCTCTTCTCTTTGACTGTGGTATACACTAGTTTAGTTTTGTTCTTAGTCTTTCAGAGAGGAAACTTTCAATTACATTATAAAGCTTTTCTTATATTCCTTTCCAAATAGAGTTAATAGCCATATTTTATTTTGTATGCATCAAATTTGTAATGTGTTTTTTTAGGCTTTACGTCAGTCTTGATTTAAGGCTAACATGGTTAGAGTCAATGACATTAAGTGACATTTTCACCATCATTTTAATAACAAGTATTCATTTCTTTTCTTGAATGTGGTTTATTGTAGTGCGTGTTCAGACTGTACTTATAGGCATACATAGAAATTCCAACTAGTAGTTTGTGAGTCCTCTATGCCTTTCCTGTCTTTCCCTAAGAGATACCCATCTATCCAAACTTTTTTGCCACTTTTGATTGATGCCCACATGTTATATTCAATACATACCTTCCACAAATGGAATTTCATAACAGCTTGAACTGTTTTATTTTTATATTTTTGCCTTTTAGATTTGCAAAAGTTAAATTTGCATTTTTTGTGTCGATGTCATTGCAGTGCTGTCAAAGGCTCAGTTGCTGATGAAAGACATAGAGGAGCTGCTGGACGGGTGTAAATCAACAGGCCCCTCCAACCAGAGACGGTGCAGAGCGGTACGGATAGAGGCAGGGGTGGGAATCCCGAACGTCATGGAACCATGTGACAATGGCCATGACCACAATAGGTCCCTAACCTTAACCAAGTACTTTTATTTGTCTAATCTTAACCCTACTTTATGTTGGTAACATTGGATCTATGAGATTTGTCTTTGTCTTTGTTCTTTCCCTTACTGACACCGCAGCTCTGTTATGGGTTCGAACAGGGAGGTGTATTTGTCTGAATCATTTCATCCTGTCTTTAATGCATGTAATGAAGCAGATAGGACTATTACATTCACTCAATACTGAGGTCAGAAGTGATCAGGTTACATGAGTTCCCTACAGTTGCATAGCAACACAGTTAATTTGCGCTCTCAGCTGCAAAACACTAGCCTGACATGTAAACTGAATTGTCATCAATATAGTTTTCAGTTGACATAGAAGCTGTTTACCTATTTAGCATTTAATTGTGCACTCTAAGGCAAGCCTCTCAGCCTCTTTTACATGATCTTCCATCAAAGCAATCAAGGGACAAACAGCTTTGAGCATTATATCCTCCTGACCTATTTCGTGGGGCCAAGTACCAGAGGGGTCAACAAATAGACGAGAAAGTAGAAAAATATCTTTGCTTTAAAGAAATGCCTTCAATACATGATGTTCTGATTTAAGAGCTGTTATTTCAGGCAGTTCATTTACAATAGCTTTGATAGTTGCCATGTTTCTCTGGATTGTGGCTGTAGCCCAGTTCGATGACAATCCCATCCTCAGTCCTGCCTACAAAGGCGGTGATTGGTTAAGTTGCTTCTATTCATGAAAAAAAGGCCTTCTCTCAAACAAAAGTTGGCACTTATACAGAGGTCTGGAACCAGGCTAGTAAAAGACTAAGCTAGCATGGAGGACTGTTGGTGTATATAGATTCTCTTTCTATCAGGAAGCATGCAAGCACATACACACACACACACACACACACACACACACACACACACACACTAGTAGACACATAAACCTATGTGCCCATCTCTATTCTCTCTATTGCACATAATGTACAGGGCAGTTTCTAACAATGATTAATGTACAAATTACCTTGTTAGTATTTGATGTGCTCAGGCATACTGTGCACAGCGTGGTCTAGTATACATGTTGATGTTTTGACAGTTACAGCGGGATTGTCAGGCCAGCATGGAGGAGGATGGAGAGACCTTGGTCATAGAGGGCTTCAGGTTTGAGAGTGCGGCCAGCAGGGAGGACCTGAGGAGGCTGAGTTCACAGGCTGGTGGTTCACAGGACGCCAGGACGACTCATGACTGATGGCTACCTTAGTGGTTTCATCATACAAGGTCAACAAGGTCAAACGACTGGCAGAGGTAACAATGGCAGACAGAGAGCCAACAAATGACATGATTTAAAAGGGTGGGGGAAAGGCTAACGATTGACATGTGTAGCTCCTTGCAACAGAGAGACAAAGCAGTGTGACACCATGTTATATGAGGATATAGACAGTTTTTAGAGAAACCTTCCAGTTGTTCCTAAATGTTTATGTGAGTTAAGATCATTAAGAACACAATTTGACAGTTTTGAATTGCCATATTTGGCACAAGATTTGAGTTTACAGTGCTACAATATATTCCAGGAGGGGATTGTACAAGTTAACATTAGAATGCCATTGTTTAGGCTAATGGTGATGTCTTTGCATTATTTATTTCACTTCGGTTAGTCTTGTCCATCCCAGCATAGTACATTTTGCAGTTGCAGTAGTGTGATCTAAATGGGACAGTAGCTCACTGACACTCCATACAGTTCTGTCTGTTTTATTTCATTTATTGTTGTTGCCTTTAAATGTAGTGTGGGTCACGCACACCTTCAGTGTCCTTCTGTATACAACAACACACGTTGTGAACGTTAGATAGGGACATGGCTTTCTCTTTGATTACACTGAGCTGTTAGACTAGTCAGTGTCCTTCCTGTTTGTACCCTATTGTAGATTTTGCTCCCTAAAAGCACTTCCAGTGCTCTGCTTGTAGTGAAGTTTCACAGCCCACCATACTTTTTAGTGCCGTCAGCTTGAAGAAAAATAGTATAATAAATGAATATGACAGTGCTACACTTGGGTATCTGAAGGTCAATAAGAAATCTCAGAATCTTGTAATTGAATAACCTGAAGTCAAGACCTTTTAAAGTTCATAAATACAGCTCACTGCATTGGAAGATGCTTAGGACAGTACAGTCTCTCAGTCTTAAATATGTTGCTCTTCCTCAGTCTGCTCTGTAGGAATTTTCCCTGGTAGGTCAGATACATTATTTACTGTGTCTTTACTCCTCTGCTGATAGTGGTGAAACTGGTATGAAAAACCTTTTACATTAATTTATAAACTTGAGATCCCTCTTGCATTACGTCATTCACAGTATTTGATGATAAATGTCATATATATACTGTTGTATCAGTCCTAAAGAATGAATAAAAAGTCAAATTTGTTTTCTAATTGATTACTGACAGCATCTTTCTATGTTCTTACCATCGTTTTATCTAAATAATCTTTCAAATTTCAATTCTAGTGGTGTCTGCAGAAGAAATGAAATTACAGGTTATCTTGTAGACGTGACTGTGTCAAGGGAAGCCAAATGCAGTATCAGTGAGAACAACATACTATATCCCTTCATTACCTTGTAAATCCCTCTATTGTATATGTTAAGGGGGATTTCTGTGCTGCTGTAGCCTGTTTTAAAGTATAGTCCCATTGTAATGGCCAAGTCAGCTTCATTTTGTTAACCTCACACATAAGTAGCATTTGTTTTAGCATCATTACTTGGTTGACTTAGAATTAAATGTGAAAATCTGCTCTTTTGTATGCAAACTGTACAATAAATCCCCTAGATGGTGAAACCAAGACATAAAAAATGCCATGTAACGCACTGTGTAAAGTAGGAAAGTAGGCTGAAATGAACAAACGAGACCTGCCTGTAGATTGTGTCAGAGCATCAATATAACCAATTAACAAACTCCCAGTTAGAATGTCTGCTGAATGATTAAACCCAGAAGTTTACCAAGCATTAACATACTAAACAGACTGACATAATATATGCAAATAAGGTCATTATTATGCATGTGCTAGTTCAATGCCCAAATTAAGTGCTTGTTCGGAGCACTCGGGATGTGTTTGCAAGCATGAGCTCTATGACAACATAATACAGAAATAATGGTCACTTGAAAAATCTAATTCATTTTACATTTGGCTGTAAGCAGTAGTAGTCACTAGAACGCAGAGACGGCTTGAATCAAATTTAGTAACCATTCAAGGCTATAGCGAGTAATCCTTTATACTTATAGGAATAAGCAAAAGGGTTGAATAATAAATTGTTTGGACATATATTATGCAGACACACACTCACTCTTTGCACACAAACACATGCGTCCTGCAATCAGGCCAAGTGACAGAAAAAGTGGTAGAAAAGCATTCAGCAGATGCTGAATTAGTAATGACAGAAGTTGCAGATCGGCTGTGTTGATTGTCATGTTTTTGTCCTAAAGTGCTGCATGAATTATTTATGTTACAGCCCATGTAATTAGATGTTGATGGGAAAGGACTGGACCAGGAAAACACAAGCACTTGCTGTTCTTTGGAAATTATTAATCAGTCGCTTGGTTCTTAATCATTTTTGACAATTTTAGGACTTTGAACCTCTTCAAACTGAGACTTCCACGGCAGCTATCTCTTCACAACAGCTTATAGCAGATTGACACTGCTGTATTGGGTGGTATCTTTTGGTGTATGATCACAGTTGTTGTTTGTTTGGGTGATCATCTCGTGCCTGTTTTTGATATAAACGTGCTGTCCATAAATCTACATTGATGAAGCCGAGAGGGCGGAAGCAACAGCAGATGCGTGTAATGATCATTTCCTACCAGGAGAGGGTGCTATTTCTTTGTTATTTTACTCATCCATCCACCCGTGCATTAGGCACTCGAGTGATTATAATGGACGACAAAGAGACATTCAAAGGCATATGAAACTCATTGTAAAGGAGTAGATTGGCTGATGGTTGGACAAAATTGTGTTTTACTGCCTTGTAAAACCTTGAGTTAGAACATTAGTTGAGAGTACAGACATGCAGAATATATTTACCTTTGTCTCTTGGCAAAGTAGAACGTATTCACCTCTTATTAATCACCAGTGAGACGTATGTATGGATGGTGGGGTCACAGCATACCCTCTATGATCCCTTTCTCTGCAATATAACACCTAAACCACTACAACTGCACTATTGCAGTTAAAGTTAAGATCAGTGATGCCAGCAGTGCGATCATATATCATGCCGCTGTCTCAGAGTTGTTTCACACTGCTGAACTAAACTGCACCAACACAAATCACACCTACAGTAGACATTTCTCTCTCTCACTCCGTTTCCAAACACTGGGGAAGTTTGACAGCCGTGGATTGTCACGATGTGGTGAAGACTTATCTCCCATCAATTGTGTGTCAAGCTGCACTGGGAGGAATGGTGTGGTAAACTTTAGATAGTAGTAGGGAGGAGTTGTTTTTTTATCCTAGATTTTGATGAACACAATTGATGAGAAAATGGCTAAACCAAACATTGTATTGCGTACTTCCTGCCGTTTGCGAGATGCTTAGCCTCAGAGCACTATTTGCATGTAGAGTTCACGAGACCTCCATTGGTCTGAGCGTTCTTGGCAACCTACGGGGTGTTTTCACACTGTGCTTCAAAACTGTTCTGAAGTGAAGTGCACTCGCCTGCTTACTGATTCAATACAGACCCTGAAACTGTGCCGTGTAATCAAGAACCGGCCTTCTTTAGACAGCACAGAGGTCAGCCATATCCAAGGCCCCCGTATATGTGTTGGTACAACAGAGGGCATCCCTGTAGACTGAATGAGCATAGCTGCAGCAGGGCATCCAAGGCCCTTCCTTTGTTTTTGCTGAGCCAATTAGAGAGAGATAGCATCTGCTATGAAAGGAGAACAATGGCTTGTTCTCTGCGCGTTTGAGTGTATGTGTGTGTGAATGCGCATAGTTTGTGTGTGTCTGTCTGTAGGCTAGTTAGTGATTATGCGTGTGTGCGTTTCTGTAGCTACAGTATATGAGGATGTGGAGTATGTGTGTTGAATAGTAATAAGAGAGAGAGAAGAGTATTGTATACGGCAGAGGAGAGGGAACAAGAAAACGACTGCCTACAAAGTATGACAGACAGCATATGGCTTCATCTGCTGTGATTCAGTTAAGCCCCACACATACAAACACACACACACACACACACACACACACACACATGCACACACACACACACACACACACACACACACACACACACACACACACACACAGCAAATCACCAGAGAGGCAAATATAAATTAAGAAGACTTCCTGCATTTATGCGCTGAGGCACATACAATGCTGGTAATTAAAAAGTCACCGCTACTGAGTGACAGTCTGGCTCATGCACAGTTAGTTTGTGTCCTCGCTCCAACTTCTGTGAAACTTTTTGACAGGAAGTGTGGTGATGATTTCACAGTAGGCCGTAACACTCCATCTCTCCAAAGGACCTGGAGGTCATTAACCCCTACCTGCTGCTGTCTCGAGCTGTGCCGAGTTTGATGACTCTTCTTTTCTAGCTAAGGAGCGAAAAGAGAGAGAGGTACGAGGGTGTGTGCGTGCGTGTGTGTGTGTGTTTAGCAGAGCTAGCTAGCACCCCTGGCTTGGCCAGCCGGCTCCACCATATGGCCACATTTATCATCTATCTCGCTATTCATTAAGACTGCCCTTGCTGGCTGCAGAAGCGCTGCTGGGGGCCTCAACCTCACCTCCGAAACGCTGTGGAACGACTGACTGCAGTCCACTGTAATTTTGGGTGTGAATGCTGCAGAATTATATGTGGCCAAACACCATGAACCAAATGTTATTTCGCTTTGCAGGAGGCCCCACTTTCCATTGGAGGAAAGTGTTGATTAAAATGCAGTTTGAATTCAATTATACACAATAATAATAATAGTTTATTGGGCCAAGATCAATTGTCTGTGGACAGTCTCCCACAGTGTGCTGTTCTCCCGCACTGTGTGACATGTTTTTGTAACTAAACAAACATAATAACGGCTTATCAGTATTATTTAACCCATTGCTTGTCTGCCCTCACTGAATGAATTGTTTGTAAAAATGAAGAAACAACATTTTTCCCAAAGAGATGCTGCTGCTGGTGTACAGCTATTTGAAGAAATAGCCATGTGCTTATGTATTTACACATATTACATTCATCTTCTCATCTTGCTCGATGATGTTTTGTTTAACAGAAGTCTGTGGCATCCGTATACATCATATACACCTATAAGGAGTCAAATGGCAAATGTGCTTATGGCACAAATGAAGATGAATGATCACCATAGATTAATAAACATGGCATGACAGACATGCTTTGGTCTGTAATGTTAGTGCTCCCCGTTTACAAGTTCCCTTTGTGTAGAACTCATCAAAAGCTTTCTAGTTTAAAACATAGCCTTTCTTGTTCCATAAAAAGAGAGGAAGTTTACATTTCAAACATGATGTATTAATGGATGGTTTCCTGCGTCAACTACAAATAGTGCTCTGATTAACATGTCAGTCTTGCTCCCTGAGCTAACTGTGGCAGCGCAAAACGATTACCTGAGTGGGGGATTTTTTAGTTTGATCTACTCTCCATGATGCGCGTCAGACTGTACTTACACGATGCACACATCATCTTTAACTTTCTGATCTTGGTTGTGTTCAATTTGTTAGAATTTGTAACTCCGCAACTCCTGTTTAAAAAATAGGGCTGACAGTGATATCCCAATGTCTTTACCTTCTGAACCAGTGAACAGAAAACACTTTACTCACCAACACAATGAATTACCTGGAATTTTCCTTGGTCGGTAGTGTGTGGTATGGAGTCTGGAGTGGAACTAGTAGGACTGTTCGAGCAGTGCACAGTAATTTTCTTTCGGTCTCTTTTGCTTTGTTAGTTTCCCTCTTTAGTTTTGCCTAACAAAATCATAATTTTGATGATGTGCAGACATTTGTGTCTCTTTGTGAATAAGTACCAGACAAAACAGGTGCGAGCTCAAATTCAGCATTGATCTAATGTTTACTTGTTGAGCGTCTATCTGCTGACATCCTCCTCACTGGTAACAATTTGAAACTACCCAGACAAAGAATTTTGAGTGGCAGAAAGGATTGTCATGGGTGTAAGGTAGAACAATTGTTTCTGCAATTTCTTTTCTCGTTACATATGATATGATTCTGGGATGTAGCATTTCAAACACAAGAGACTGTGCACGATGGGAAAAGTTGAAGAGGTCTGGTGTCACCCATCGTGACATTGTCATTTTTTACGGGTAATCGTGGCATGAGCCATGCAGGAATATCTACCACAATGGAGTCGAGACAGTGCTGGTGGTGAAGAATTGAAGAACATTAAGCCTAGCTGAAGATCTAGATGGATGGGATCTGGAGCTGGATTTACGATGAGCTCACTGGATGGACCCATCAGACAGCTGGTTCTAATGAAAACAGGAGGTGGAGGGATGGAGGTGGGTTGCATCAATCTGACACTTAAATGATGGCTGAAAGCAGCAAAGAAGGGACTGAAGTTATGACTGCAACAAGATGATTGGCTCATGGAAGTCATGGCAAAATCTGATTGGGTTAAGTGAGTCAACAAACTGAGTTGGAAACAGAAAATGAAAAAAAAAACTGTTCTAAACAAACAGAAAGCAGTTGTGTCCAAAATCAACCTGTTTAGTATGTAGTGCACTATATTACCCCTCCGCCATTTTATGTAAGTGTCCGAATTCTGCGTGTGAATTTGGTGCATTATATTGCCCCCTTAAGAAAAACCACAATGGTTCCATGATGGAACAAAAATAAGTAGTGTAATGGCATGTACGCTACTTTCTGCTAACAATCCCACAATGCATTGTGTCTGATGTCATAAATGCGATAATTAACAGTCCTGTTATTCTACACCTGTCTGTAGTGTCTGAAATTTCATTAACTACTGACTGTATGTTAAAGGTATAATATGTAACTTTTTCACATTAAAATGTCTGAAAATGACAAGAGTTTTATATATACACACCCACACACACACACACACACACACATATATATATATACATACCCATAGATCTGTAATTTTAGTCAAAGTAACGGTCTGCGTCAGCGTTGTGGTTGTCTTAAGTTATCAGAGAAACAAGCTGAACAAACATTAGCGGCAGCTCGGCTCACAGCCCCTCCCAGACGTCCTGTGTCTGCCTTCAGAGAAACACTGATTTTAACGTGAAGCTGCTTTATTCAGTGTTTTTACCGGGTCTGTTTGTTTTGGAGGGGAGGAGACCTTTGCGGATAATTCGGCTGACCACAATAGTGATGAAAACAACAACTCCCATGACCCCACGCTACTTCACAATGTCACCAAACACCGTCTTTTGTTATTGTTTTGATTAAGAGACCCCCAGAAAATTACATATTGTGCGTTTTAAATAGGAAATAGTGAGTGGGTGAACAAGGGAGTGATTTTGGATACAGCTAGAGTAAGGATGGGAGATATTATTAAACTAGTTGTGTGATTTCTGATTGGTTACACACAGATTTGAACATACAATCCCAGAGCAATAACATACTGGTCTTGATCAGTGTGGTCATGCATTATACTTTAGATACTAAGTTGGTGATTCGTCCTAAAGCAGCGGGACTGTTCCACTTGCTGCGGCTTGTGTTGGGACTGTGAGGCCAGCTGTTGTCTCAGTGCGTCCCCGTTAAGCATCAGAACATCAAACAAGCAAGCATGACTTCACTGCCCTCGGAAAATCACAGACTGTTGTTGTGCCTGTCATTTTTATCTCAGGAAGAAGTCTTTGCATTTCTCTCCCACTCTGTGTAACACTCTTGATTTTCTCTCTTCCTGCCTGTCCGTCTTCCTCTGTCTCTTCTTGACGGTTTGACAGCGTGACAGCGGTGGAGAGACATCTTCAGTCTTGTGGGGGGATGTCAGCAGGAGTGAGATGTCTGTCTTGGCACCACTGATTGCTCTGTGTGTGGGTGTGTGTCCATGCTTGTGTGAATTTGATGCTTGTGTGTGGATACTTGAGGTGTGCTTATGTGTTGACTATTGAATATGTTTTGGTGCATACTCTTGTGTTACTTTTGTCACTCTAGATTAGTTTAATTGTACAGTATATCACAGTATTCAAAGCATCAAAGGAGGACGTTGTCTTTCTCTTTATTCCCTGATTACACATGTCCAGTTATTTTAGCAGGCTATAAATGATAAGGTAAGGTTTGTCCTGAATGGAGCACCTTTACGAACAAAGTCTCATTGACATTTTGGTTGTTGTAGCCATTCAAGCTTAAGAGACAAACACTGAGCTAGCAGTAAAGGGTATGGAAGAACAACGAGCTAAATGCCTTACTTAAGAGCATTTCAACACAGCTTGTTATTCCTTCCTACTATACAATACTAGCTGCTCAGTGTTCAGTTACTTCCTTTAGTGCTTTTACCCTTCTTTTTGCCTTTGCAGATATAAATGACTGATATGCATTTTAACACATTGGAGGATTGGCAGAGCTAAGGGGAGAAGTAGTGTGGTTTGACAGTTTGTAAAATCACATTTCTGTGGCTGGAGGCGTAGTAAAAAGACTAAATGAACTACACTAGAATCTCATCGTTGATGCAGATGTAAAAGTCTCACTTTTCACTGCTTACAAAAGCAATTCCAGCTTTGTTGTCCCCTCGGCTGTCAGACAGACATGATTGACGTGGATGGATTATAAGTATCAAAGTGTCAAAGTTTGTTGCGCCTATTCTGTTCTGTTTCACATATATGTGTGTGTACCCATGTGTATTCAGTGACATAGATCTTTAGAGCTTTTTGAAAAGTTTACCTATGTCATCACCACCTTTTAAAATCTCCCTTAGGTGTTGCAATCAGCAGCACCAAAAATTACCTCTCAGAAAATGTACTCTCAACAATGCAGTTGGCTCCCATATACAAGTATACCACAAATGCGAGCTGACTTGCCATTAAGATGCCAGCAAAAACAGCAACAGTCTTTTCTGTTTTGTTGGAGACTGATGTGACAGGAGAATCTTTGTAGTAGCAGAGCAGCTGGTGGAGTTCTGTTGTTGTAAATCTAATAGCCATGTTCATATCCTCTCCTTTTACTTGGACTCATTTTTTATTAAGGTTATTATTTTTATTGGTGCACCTTAACTGCACTTTATGTTGCACAGTGATTGGTTTATGCTCAGCTATTCCACTACTGGGTTCAATGGAGATTGGTTTCAAAATAACTTAACTGTAATTTGTGCACTGGCCTCTATACTTAACAGCAAGAAAGTGCAACAAAGCAACACTATTTGGATCTGATTTTTTATTAATATTGCAAAAAAAGGCAGGCCAACAGTCATACAGCTTTCATGAGGAGATGAAAAAGGGTCCAGTCAGAAGCCAGAGTGTGAAGCCAGAGTAACTGAAATGCTATTAAGTGAATATATTTGCAAGAAATGACAGAATTTCAGTCCAACAAACGCTGGATATATTTCCACAGTGCTGTACTTTCTACTCATAATAGCCTTCCCAATTCAGATGTTGCCTGGACAGGTTTGGTAGACCAGTTCAAGTGGTACCTATACAATAAAGCTGCCGGCAGAGAGACATGCCAGGGCATATGAAACCAGCGGAATGAGAGGATGTGTGGACACAGATAAGGATGAGAGTGAAACCATGACCTTGGAATAGTATAAATGACAGACTTGATCACATATAACCTTTGATGACAAAAGAGCCCCTTATTACTGCGGGGAGGAAAAACCCTATGAGGGTGGTATCGGCATTCTGAAAATGATAAACTAATCAGATTTTATGTGTGTGTGGTTGTGTGTGAAGGAGTTTTCAAGTGCTGTGGAATTTCCCTGATGCTTGTGTTTCTATCAGAGGAATTACCCCTCAGGACACCTGATGCTTCATAGCATGTAGCGCTCTCTCTGTCTCTCTCTGTCTCTCTGTCTCTCTCTCTCTCTGTCTCTCTCTCTCTCTCTCTCTCTCTCTCTCTCTCTCTCTCTCTCACACACACACACACACGGGGCTTGTCAAAGTGACAGAGAATTATCTCTCTGCTTGTGTCTCTTTGGTCAGAGCCTTGTTGTTGGGTCACAGACGTGCTCCCATATGTCATACCTGTATGACATATCACACTAATGTGAAGCAATATAAAAAGGAGAACTGGCTGTCAGTCTCAATGCTTTCAACTCTGTGTTCCTATCTTTGTGTTTTAGAAAAACATCATTTGTACTTCCAGTTATTCACCTGAATAGGCATCTCAGAGCTGTCTAAATGCCACATTTATCCATCCAAAAAGACATGTTGTATTACCAAAGTTTTACCACACGCCAATGCAGAATCATATTTAAAAATTTAACACTTTATTCCTTTGCTGTACACTCATTTTTACTCTGTCTCTGCCTAATTCATCTTAATCACGTGACTGAAAACAACGTATGGGAGCGCGCATAGCTAATCGTGATCCTGTGAGTGAGTGAGTTTCAACTGCAGCTCATAGAGAGGCTTCATATCTGAAAATGCCAGGAGAAAACCAAAGCACCACATTTTTTGTAATTATACTCAAGTACCCAAGTATTCACTTCATATATTATATGAGTCTGGACAGACATGGATGTGAGCTGCAACTTGACTGGTTGGGGGAGGCATACAACCGCAGGGTGGTAATTCTAGTCATTGTAAAATCAATGTAATGGTGTAAATGTGTCAATTCTAACAAGATAACCAGAGAAACTCACTATGTTATTACCCTTGAGTGTCACATCAGCTTTGTTTGGATTCGTGTACATGTGTAGTGGGGTGATACTTCAGTTGTGAACATAAAATTCCTACTGTGAATGCACAGAATTATAGGCATATATTCTTATGCTGATTCTATGTCATTAAATGCCTCAGGCGTTCCGATGTTCGAGCGTTCTCTATATGGGACCCTAATCAAAGCCAGCTTCAGCCGTCCTGCCGGCACCCACACACAGAGACTGTGGACTGGAGTATGATGTTATTTTCCAGGCTGAGCTAATTGTCTCGGGGGCTCAGTTCTCTCTCTCTCTCTGGTTGCAGTCGGACTTTGCTCTGTTACACGACGCTGCCGCGGGTCCCTGGGAAGGCTCTAATGAAGAGTTATGAGAAGCTGGATGCCTGTTGGCTGAGGAGAAAGGGATGGAGGGAGGACACGGAGAGATGGAGGATGGGAGTGAAGCAGAGGAGGGTGAAGAGTGAAGCGTGAGAGGAAGATGGACGAGAGGAAAGGGGTGAGGCAGCATGCAGTGAGGCAGAAAGATGGATGGAAGGAAAGAAAGCACAAAGGGCAATGGGAAGAAAGACCCAACAGCCTTGGAAGCCCCTGCAGGCCAAAAGCCTGTTACTGCAGTACACTGCTCTGCCAGCGTTACTGCCTTGTCACATGTACACTACACACATGTCACCTTGTCAATACAAGGAGACTTGATGTCTTTGGATGAGTGTGGTGAAAATTGAGATATTATCTTACTTAAGTCTAAACTTTTACATTGTCATCAGGGGAGATGGGTGGGCGTTCTGTAACTAGAAAAGAACTGCAGTATTTGCATTTTTATGTAACGTTTGTGGCTTAAGCCTGCTGGCCAGCATTACAGTTTTACTGTCCTTCGGAGAGCTTACATGAATTATCTTCTGGTTGTACAAGTTGGGTGTTTATGTCGTCTCTCCCTCAAGGCCTGCCTGCATCCATGAGCCTGCTTTTTTCATTCTGTCCCTCTCTTACTCTATCCATCTGATAAATACTGATACTAAATACACTTGTATAGCGATTACATTTGTGAATGTTCAGGCCTCTAAGCTTTCTGCCTGACTGTCTTTTTCTTGCTTATTTGTTCCTGCCTTTTCCCTGTTTGTGTCTGTGGGAGGCAAGTATCTTGTTTTCACTCTGACCCATTGTGGGTTTTCTGAAAAACATCTGAAAGACTTAAAAAACAAATCTCAGGATTTTTCTGTGTCTGTCAGTTTTCAAACCATTTAATGCATATTGCAGGTATGTCAATCAAAGTATTATCTCCAGGTTGTGTTTTTAGCGTCACCTTTTGCTGAAGAGAAATCCTATGTGTGTAATATGGATTGAGAGTCAGCATACTTATTTTGATAAGCAGTGGTTATGATCTGAACTCAAGTACAGCCAGTTTTTAAGTTTGGAGTGTTGAATTCACCAAGTCTAAAATGTCAAGTGACACTGACACTGGAAGTAGTTACATGTCTGTGAAAAAGATCAAGAACAACAAGGACAGAAAATCATGGCAAATTAAACGTAGCCTTGAAAAGCTTCCTGCGTCTTCCTGAGATTATTGAAAGCAAGAAAAAAGGATGTCTATTAAACATTTTCTTCAATAGACTGTTTTGAAATAGTAGTCAAATGGATACTTTGATAATGGAGATAGCAATATTGTTTTTACCATTTGCATAAAACAGCCAAACACAAGGAAAGGAGTCCACAGAGGCCATTTTGAAACCTATTGCTTTTCCTATGGTTAGAGCTGCCTTCCCCTATGCGGATGACAGAGCAGTTTCAACCATTTTGATTTCAGATGGGGTTGACCGGGTCACGCCTGTGGAGGGTAGAGGACACTCTTTCTGTCCCTTTTCAGGGGAGAATCCTTTCTTTGACATCCTCTCTTCCTTCTGTCTTCACTCCGGTCTAAATGTCAGCCAGCCTGAGAGAGAGGGAGATCTGCAGTCTGCTGGGAGAAAGCCATTGAAAGCATACATGATGACACACTTCCCCCATTCAGTCTGATGAGCTATTGAAAAGCAAGATGACATTTTGCAATAATACACCATATAGCTCCAGAGTTTAGTGAGATGAAGCATTATTCATAAATATGTGATGTCTGGCATTTATTGATGTTTGTGGCAAGATTTGCTGTCAAATCATTTTGGGTTTGAGTTTTATTTGCAAGGAAATATGCCGCACCTTGACGAAACGATGAACCATGGCTGCCAGCTGTTATAATCAGCTATACAACCACACTGTTTAGCCCAAAAGAATGTCAAGAGTCACGGTGAATAATATGGAAGATTTATAAGGCATCTCCTGCATAATTATGAAAAACGATCTACTGTATGTGTGTGTGTAAGCACACCCCTGTGATTGTCGAGGTTACAGAGCACCAAGAATTGAGGCTTCAGCTTTGTGTCCTAGTTACAGTGGAGATTCTGCTACATCAGCCTGCACACGAGCCTGCAAAATCAGTTTTAGGTGATGAGAAAAAATGATTTAGTCGACGTGGTTTCCCAGGAGAGAGTGTTTGAAAACTTCTGCATCTTGTACTTACTGTTGAGAGTGTGTGTGTGTGTGTGTGTGTGTGTGTGTGTGTGTGTGTGTGTGTGTGTGTGTGTGTGTGTGTGTGTGTGTGTGTGTGTGTGTGTGTGTGTGTGTGTGTGTATAGCTGTATTTGCCAGCATGTGCGTGCACTCGTCAGGTGGAACACTAACAATACAGTGATTGGGGAATTCAGATTGGCTTTTTGGGAACGGCAGGCGAGATCATGCTATTATGCTTTCCCTCTTTCCTTGTCCGCCTCCCTCAATTTTTACCCTTTTCACCCCCCTCTCTGTGTCGTCCTCTTCCATCATTCCTCCCTCTGTCAGAAGGGGAACGCATGTTATTTCCTTTTATGTCCCCAATTCGGTGTGAAGTCCCCATGAAGGGTAGTAGATTAGTGCCATTCTCATCCAAATAATTTTAACAGCTGCAGCAATGGTGGTGCTGCCGACATCTGAAGCCTCTTGTCTCCTGAGAGACACTCTGGCTGTTGGTTGAATTTCTGTCGCTTCAGATCAGCCCAGCTGGAGAAACACTAAACAGGCACATTTTATTCGCCACGGGCCCCCACGGATGTTCTGGCTGCACAATGCTTGAGCTGCAGTATCAACGAAGTATTGACTGTTGCATTCAGAGGAACAGAGAGGGTACCGAGGGGGCTTAAATTAAGTTTTACAAAAAAAGGGGGAAAAAAGAGGACTGTTAGAAGAGAGCAAACAGACTGTCGGTTTGGATTGTCTAAGCATGTTGTTGTTAAAGTTTGTGGGTTTAATACCCTGTAGGTTCCATTGAAGTGGTCATCTTTGAAAAGACTTCCAGTCAGGCCAGAGTGAGCATTCAAATTGAGGCTTGTAATGAAGTTTAATGTTAGATGTTAGACATGATTGTCTGAGGGTGGACACCTGTATACAGTACATAACCTTTCTATCTTATTACTCAAAGGCTAGTCATTTCCAAGGTATGTCTGTATCTTTCTCTTACTCTTCTCCCTCTCATGTCCAAAGTATTTTGTGAATCCTCAGGCCTGGACTTCACTCTCTACACAGTAGAAAACTGGATTTAATGCTCCAACAAATAGTGTCTATTTTCTATTGTCCTTCCACTCTGTCATCTTGCTCTGGCTTTGTCTGCCAGTTTTCTCTATTTTACAGAGAAATACATGTAGGATGGAGAATACTTTTGGCGTACCAAAGTATTTTGTTAAGTCATAATGAGTGTTGGGAGACAGGCAAGTGGTTCAATCAACAGCATTTTTGGTCGAAAATATAAAAATCAGTTATCAGTACAGAATAAAAAAGAAAAGGAATAGTTCGACTTTTGGGGAAATACGGTTATTCACTTTCTTGCTGAGAGTTAGACGAGAAGGTCGATACCACTCTAATGTCTGTACGGTCAATATGCAGCTGGAACCAGCAGCTGGGTATCTTAGCTTGGCATAAAGACTGGAATTGGGGAAACAGCTAGCCTGGCTCTGTCCAAAGGTAACAAAATCTGCCGACCAGCTCCTCTAAAGCTCACTAATTAACATGTTATATGTTGTTTTTTCTAATGTGTAAAAAGTGCTAAGGTAACCTAAACAGCTGATGGCTCCAGCTACATATTTCGCGTACAGACATGCAAATATGTGAATCCTCTCATCAACCTCTCAGCAAGAAAGCCATTGAACATATTTCCCACAATGTCAAACTATGGCTAATTTGGCAAATCTTACTTCCTATGGGACCTGTCCTGGATTACAGTTGTACTACCAGAATAGGTAAGGTATTGTAAACAGACAGACACACTTTAGCAGCCACTAAATTACCAAAGATACCATTCTTTAATGTCAGTGGTCATGAGTATATTCACATTAGGCACTCTAACGGATCAAACAAATGTAAAGTATTGAGTTTGTAATGTTGCCTTGTAGTAAAAGAAACATATTGAGTGTTGTCGAGTACAGAATTGCGGAGCATTTCTGATGAATTTGATACAACCAAAATATTACTTTATATTTTCTCGTTTCAGCTCCGTAATCACTGAACTCAGTTGCAGAGCATGAGCCAGCGTCATTGGCAGATCTGCTGAACTGCCTGTGTGCTGTGTTTGCATTGGGTCGGTATTGATTTTCTGTTTGTCCTGGTAAATACTGTATTTTGGAACCCAGTGCCTCATTGAAATCTGGACAGAGTTGTTGGATGGTAACAGAGGAGAGGGAATGACACACATGGGAGAGAGGTAAAAGAGTGCATGGAGCAACAGTAATGCAGCAAGTAGGAAAGAGGGAGAAAATGTGAGCTTGGGAGGACAAAGGAAGAGAAGGAAAACATATAGGAGAATGGTAAAATAACAGGCCATATAAAAGGAGAGACAGACGATGGGGTAGAAATGCAAAAATGATAGCAGAAGAAAAATGAGGACAAGGAGGAGGAGGAGGAATTAGAAGAAGACACTGGACTGCACTGTTCATTCTTACTTGGAATACACACAAACACATACTCTCCAACTTTCCTCCAGCAGAGCAGACAAGATTTGTGGCCAAATCATCCACCGCCCTCCTCTCCCACTCCCTCCCTTTGCTGTTCAAGAACTTAATTACAGCGATAATTTGGCCGTGTTTGTTGTAGTCGTAGTTACATTCTGTAAGCACCAGTCAGCTAGTGAAAACACAGACACCAGATCAGAGTCATTATCGGGCCCCTGCCGAAAAACCTGAAGAGGACAGAAAGTTAAGAGGAGAAAGAACGTAGTGTCAAGCTATGTCAAGTAGAATGAACACCAAAGCTTTCTCCACGTTCACTCATGCCAGCAGACATGATTAACAATTAAAAGACAAAGAAAAAATAATAAAGATGAGTTGGTACATAATCTTGAAGATGAGACTGAGAGACAAATGATCCTCTTAATGTTTGCTTTGTCTCTAATTAAGTGAAATTACAGACTTTCCCTCATTTAAACATCAACTAAAGACACTTCAAGATCTAGACAGGCCTAATTACAAAGCGGAGCCGCACACCCCAGAAAACTGTTGTCTCCTTCAGCTTAAGCAGTGCTTTAAATATGGTGTTATTTTTTTACTTTGACGTTGGTGATTGTGACAATGATGGAATATATAGTTTGAACATAAGACTTTGCATAACATTATAGTCACTAGGATTTGATTTGGTTTTTTTTAATGCAGTGATGAAATTGTTCAACTAAAACTGTTATTTGCTAGTATGTTATGCTAATATATCAATACATTTAACTATATTTCAGCCAGAGGATTTCAGATGAAACACAGATTGATGATGATTATCATGATCGTCACTGATGATCAATCATTGGAATCGAATCAAAATGTCACATTAGAATCAAGTTAGGGTACGTTTAGGCTTCCCACGCAACACCAAGTAATTCGAATCATAAATATAATAATAATAATATAATAATATTATCATATATATAATATCAAATCAAATGACAGTTAATAGTCCAATAATAGAGATCCAAACATGTTCTCAATTCCATCCAAAATAGTGTGACTCTGTAGGATCCTAAACTATAGTGGGTCTTCAGCATGTGGTACATAAAGCTTTATACCATGTCTTGGGATTCACTCAACCTTTTTATAAGTTCTTTGACTTCCACCCTTGTGCCAATTGCATTCCCAAACTATGCCAAATACTTTCAGATCAACACAAATATACCACTGCGAAAATGGAAGCCAGGATTGTAAGTGAGACGAAAGGGCTGCCACATTTGGAGACTGCATTAGTTGAAGTCCTGACTAGATAAATTGCAGACTAAGCTCATCCTGAAGCACTACTCAGTCTCTAGAACCCCGAGGAGGCATTCAAGTCTGCTGGGATGCCCCCCTCCATTTATTAAATGATTTTGCTGCAGTTACATAGCTGTATAAATGTCAGCTGACATGTGGGCGAAACTCCATTTAAAGCTTGTCAGAGAGATTTATCAGGGTATTAAAAACTTTTAAATGTGCTGTTTTTTAAAGCTGTAGTGATGTGTCATACACCTCCAGAGTGGCGCATCATTACAGAAGAGTGAACTGGGTTCTTTAGCAAATAAACACTGTATATTTACCTCCTGCACAGGCCACCACTGATCCACACAGAGTAAAATTACTGTGCAATGTGCGTTCAAAAAGAACAGGCGATGGGCAGCTCATATTAGTCTGTAATCAATATATTAATTGTATGATGAAGTATAAATTGCCAATTTATTTGAATAGCTGAAGTACTGTCTCAGAATCACTTTAGTAAAGCATGATAAATATTGCAGTGCAACTCTTCCAATTATTACAACGTTCTTTTTATTAAGACACTGAAATAAACGAAAGACGGTAAATCACTGACCTAACTAGTGTGCGTATACTCCACTAGCCCAGAGACTCATGTGATACATGTTTGGTGTTGGCTCCCTTTGGTGACAAATACATGTCCTCAGTTGACTAAGCACAAATGAGCCAGAGCGAGGCCATCACTGACCCACACTTTCCAGACGAACCACGCTCATATGTTCCATGCGCTACATTGCTAGTCGTCTGGTGCATAACATGAAATTATGACAGCAGTGTCATTTTTATGATCCTTATTCCAGAATTAGGGCTGATGCAACCGAGCCAACTGTGGGGTTTCCGTCATGGTGGCTGCCGTGACCATCATAAAAGTCCCCCTGGTGCCTTTACACACACACAAATACACAATACACACACACACACACACACTGTCTCTTCTCGTTAACTCTCCCACATAGCCACAGACTGTGCACCAGTGGATTTATGGTGTGTGAACAACACAGTTTTTTTTATGAGGGGCTTAGACAAACAGTATTTGGAGCCAATTGATCGTTATGCTGTACATTATCCCATTTGCTGGGACACATTTCTCTTTTTGCCAGTAACGCTGGCTAGAACTTGGCAAAACTGGACGGTGCACACACGGTCAACAAAACAAAGGAGTGAAAACACAGAAATGTGTGGAAATGTTATTTCAAAAAAGACATACTGGAGGCAGATTTTAGTCATTTTTAGATTTTTGTCTGCAATGTTTTGGTGGCAGTGGCTTTTTTAAAATAAATGGAATACGACTTTCTACATGTCTTTGTGAGACACTTGGCTATATCAATGGAGCCAGCACAAAGTGGAAAGTTAGTTGTTTGTCAATAGGTTTTTACAATTAACAAAGCAAATACATGCATACATGCAAACATACAGTATACCTGTATGAGTACCAAAAATGCTTGTGCACATAAATACACGTGCATTTGCGTGCAAAGACCTATCCAACACAAGCACACACACACACACGTGCTTCTTAGTGGCAGGTGCAGTGTGTAATGTGGCGCTGGATCAGACCGTGTCTTATATGGCTGTTAAAGAGTCCCATGGCTGTCTACGGAGAACTCGAAATGTCTTTGAGGTAGATTTCCAATGTTTCTCAGAGACGAATAGGATTAAGTTCTATAAAACAGAAAACGTGTAGCACAGAAGTGCAGTATACTATAAATGTGCGTTAACCAAAAGTTTGAGGGTCTTAGTATTTTCATTCGGCCATATGGGTAGTCGCACAAAGAAATAATTGGCCAAAGAACGTTGTTTTTGCTGTTATCTCAAGACGTTTGTGAGGCAGACTTCATGAAAATAATGTAGCATGGACATTGCCAGGGATTCTTTGTCTGTTTATGTCTGTTAATGCTAACAGTAAGAAAACTGAATTTGGCTTGGTTATACATGTCAAACTGCTATGCAGTACATTGCTGCAAGCACATGCCAGTATACTCACTCAAAGTTTGTTCTTCCAATGACCAGTTACACCAGTTTGAGGAGCAAGAGCAAGGAGGTAAGATGTAAGGGGTGAAAAAGGACATAGAAAGGCGCCAAGCACCTCACCTCCTCCTTAGCATCTTCGGCAAATAGATCATTTTAACAATCTTCCATGATTGCTGCAGCTATTTAACTGTTGGAACTCTCTCCTGTTCCACTTGTTTTGTCTTTCGAAGGTTGGCTGCGTATGTTTATACAGCATGGACTTTTATTTCTGCGATAAAATGATGGGCTGCGGTTAAGTCTTGCTCCTCATATGATGCGCATTCGGATAATTGTGTTTCATGAATTTGTCTGGTGATGTTTTTTTAGTGAAATCCTCCATTAAGGAGGAAATTAAAGTCTTTGTTGTTGTTTTTAATACTATTTGTTTATAATAGATACTTCAGCTCGACATAAGCTCAGGTATGTTGTAAACATTGTTCTTCATAGGTTATAGTGTAATGTGGGAATAATCTCATGAATCTTAATTGAACATTTGGGTAACAACAAGCGCAGTGAATAAATGAGATAGGTTTAACCAAGGAGTTTATGAACTACTCAAATGTTTTTTTATTAGCTGAAAAAACAGTAAAAAGGAAGTGGTGGAAAACATCACTTTGGCTCATTAAATTTGTATTTGCTTTAGAATGCTTGTTGTAATTAATAATTGTGAGGGAGTATGTAGTCAGTTGGGCCAGGAGCCTTCTTTTGCATAACAATGTGCAGATTTAGGGACTACTGTTATTTGGCATGGGAGGAAAATCCGGGTCTCAGGTGCAAATTGGTTACCGTGCCACAATTTTTCACTTTCTCAGGGACACAAGACAAGAGGGGCCCAAGAGATTTGCCGATCCTCAAAGCACATGAAAATAAGAAGCAGCAGCCTACCCTTCCTCACTGTGCCCATTGTGTCTTCAGTCTAAACAAGGAAAGAGTGGCACAAAGCACTCATGGATAATGCATTGGAGGCAGTTGAGGAGGCTTTGGGAAAATTTCAACAAGTTCAGGCTGGTCAGCCTGGCAAATACAACGTATCGTTTAGAGCACAGCGATACGGTTTCACCTGCGCGAACACATCAAATTTGATTTAGCTTGGACTATGCTGCTGACCTTACTCGCTACATTAGCGGGGCTCATCCATCCTTTTCAAACTGCTATACACTCTACCATTGGAGCAGGCACCCTTACATCTAACTGGCTTGGCTAATTCAATTAAATCAGCAACATTTGATCAAATAAAAGTCCAAGCCTGGGAGCTTAATTAAATACAAGGGGGTGGGGAAATGCCCATGTGTGTTTATGTGCGTGTTTGTTTTAGTATGCCTGCACCTACACATCTGGGTGAGTTTGGATGTATTTGTGCTTGTCTGCAGTACGAATGCATGGATGGTGTCTGTGTGTGTGTGTGTGTGTGTGTGTGTGACTGCAGGTGCATGCCTGATTTGTGTGTTTATGCTTGCAAGGCTGTTTGGGTGTGTGTGTTTTTATAACTGGTTGCTAGGCAAGGGATGAGATAAAGCGTTTAACTGAGACACAGGAGATTTCCAATGTGGTCTTCCGTTGAGCTGCTGAATACACAATAGGAGGGAGTTCAGCAAAGTTCACACAAACCACTTCTGACTGTTCACTCAATGCTCCTTGAATATGGATTTGTGTTAGTTTGTTTTGATTTTTTTCCCCCCACAAAAATAATTAATTATTCAAAAAACACCTTGCAGCCAAAACAAACAGGCAGCAATGTTCATGCACAAGGTAGGGGCACGCATGCCCCAAAGAATTTGAACTACCAACTTGACATCAACAAAGACGGGGCACAAGCTCAGGCAGAAGTTAAACTCAATAATTTACAAATATTTATTCACAGTCACCACACAAAAACAGAAGCTAATGTTTTTCGACAAAATGGCCTTCTTTGGGGCTATGCATTTGAATGTGTTGAATGTGTTTGAATGTGTTAGAATGGTTTTGTGAATGTCTTCTGTTTCGAGACAAATAATGATTATAAAACAAGAAAACGTGCCAAATAAATCCAGAAGAAACCTAAAGCAAAAGAAAAAATCTGTATTTACACACAGTGGAATAACATTTAGACTAACTAGAATAATGAAACCCTCTGCTGAAGTCTGAGGGATAGCCAAGTTAGCCTAACATTAACAACTATGTGTAATGGCACAAGTTCTGGCTGTGCTCGTGAGGAGTACACAGCCATTCACTGCCTTTCTCCCAAATAAGACATCTCGACCAACCTCTGATTCTCTCCGTGTTGAAGAGGATGACTCTGGAGGATGATCCTCAGACACTTTTGGAAGTCCTTGAAGTGTTGGCTGCAGCGTGTAGATAGCAGAAAAGAGAAGGGGTGCATTGATTCCTTTCTCCGTCACCAGAGAAGCATAGCTCACAGCACAGTTTCCTGGCATCCTCTTGGTCTGGAGCAGCCAGTCCTGGATGGCTGCTGGTTTCAAGGGACCCCCTGTAAGGATGCTGGCTTCCTATTCCCTCTTTGACCCAGGCAGATGGTGATTGTAGCTGCAGATTTCCAGCATTTTGTGCTGGAGAAGCTCTGTGTCTGCCTCTAGAAAGTCAGTTGATTGGGACCAGTGCCACCAGCCTCGACCCTTGTTGCAGTCATAGCACAAGAGGAGATCCATATGTTCATTTACCCATCAGCAGGTGGACACCCACAACCCTGGGAGTACACTTGGACATACTTAACACTGACTGAAAGCCTGCACCCTGTTCCTGGTGCTGTCTCCCCTGCTCATGCTCCTCTTCCATGCTTGACCAGACTTACCCATTATCTCAACCTCATAGCATCCTCTGCTCTGTGATTAGCTGGTTAGCTTGTGTTGTCTCATTAAGGCTTGTGGCATGGACCTTGGTCCTCTTAAATTGTCCTGTGATGACACCTGGCAGTGTGTCTTTGTCTGTTTGATACTTGGGTGTGGTATAAAGATGGTGTTATGGTTGAAACAAACCAATTGTCACATTATCGGACACTGGAAAGGTGTTGGGGGAGGAGGTTTCAGACGTTGTTTGCACAAACACTTTGGTTGAAGCATACTGACACCTGAAGACAGAGGAACACCATCCACATCCACCAAAATAACAATGCTCTACATGTTAATGTGTTTGCTGATAGTTAGAACAGGGTCAAAGACAGGGCCATCTGTCACTTGGTGTGCAGGAAGTACTCAGAATCAGAATCAGAATCAGAAACTGTTTATTGCCAAGTAACATACATTACAAGGAATTTGCCTCCAAGCCTCCACAGAATTTGCCTCCAAGCTTCCACAGGATTTTCTCCCTTTGACCCTGCTGTATGGACATAAACCTAGGGGTGTATTCGATCTCCTCAAAGAGAGCTCAGAGGCCTGCCCAAGTGTCAATAAAAATGAAATCCAGTACATCTTGGAGATGCGAGCGGAATTCGATTCACTAGGTCAGGTAGCACAGGAGAATTTGCTCCAGGCGCAGCACAACAGTATCTGTGCCCCCCTTTTTTTCAGCTCCAAATTACTCACCAGGTTTCAGGGGCCATTTATGGTCACAAGACATATGAAGGATGTTGTTTATTATGTACACCTGGAGAAAAAAACCCAAAACACCACATGCCATGTCAGTCTCCTTAAACTTGCAATGAGGCCATGTAATACCTGTCTTTCTGCCGAAAATGGAGAATGAAAAAGATCAGTTCAGACCGGCGGTTACAAAATCATCCAAGCTTGACTGCCCTTTGTGATGACCATTTCTCAAGAGGCCAGAGAGTAAAAACCACTACTACATGGAGGGGTATTGCTATCCACCCATCCCTTCTGCTTGCCAGAACAAAAGTAATGAAAATGGTAACTAGTAGATTTATTCAGGTACTGGACCATTTCATTAGATTTCCATTTGTTATTTCACAATGCTTTAACAACTCATGGACATGTTGCAGCACCTTCATAGCTTATATAGTTCGCTTCTGCCTGCTGGGAAGAAATCTTCACCTGTTGTGGCAGCTGGCAGCAGAATATACAGTACTTTGAAACCACTTTGGAACGACAGAAAATGGATGGTCTTGACATCACATTATTTGTTGTCAACCGCCCCTGCTGCCTGTAAGCAGACTACTTGCTATACTCTCACCTTTTTTCTTGGAAATGATCTTTTAAGCAACTAAAAGTTTATTTTCCCATCAAATGCCAGAAGGGAGGAAATTATCTGCAAGGCATGCAAGGAACATCTAGTAGTTATCTGAGACACCAGCTCGGTGCTGCAATATGCCCATTCAGACTTACAGCATTTACAAAAGAATACTTGCACTGGCTTTTATAGTAGTGATGCGGCAAGTATGCACAGTAGGCAAATTATGTGGTGATGGAGCGATTTGTTATCTTGTGTAACTAAGTAGAAGAGGAATGCCCCTGCCACTGTCAAGGTTCAGAGTTATATTCCCATCTGTGCCACTCATATTAAACACAAGAACACAGTTTGGCTTGTTACACTGGCCCAGTGGTAGGTGCAGTCTCCTTACCTATTTGTGTAGAGGCAGATTTTATTGGCAGTTAACTCTTCGCTGGTTGTTTTTTATATTTTGTTTAGGATGTTCACAGCATTTAAATCTACATAATGAACAGTTAATGAGTTTGTCTTTCTCAAGGTGTTGCGTGTGTTGATGTGTGTAGCATCTTATTGGATGATGTTGACGATCATGATGCAGCTAACACCCCAGTTCTCAGGAGAGCCCCCCCTCTGCCATTCTCAATTTCTCTTGTTTCTCTTGCCTCTTATCTGACTTTCTGCATCTCTGTGATCTTGTTCTTCCCTTGCTCCTGTCTCTTCTCATCCTCTATCCTCTCCTCTCTTCTGCTCTCCTCTTTTCTCCTCTCCTCTCCTCTCCTCCTAGGACTTTCTTCCTCTCCTCAGGTGACAGGGTGATGGATTAAGCCCAAATAAACTCATTCATCTTTCAATTAGAGCCAGCGTTGAGGAGGTGCCAGCCATTATGAAGCTGTCTGGAAGACTGGGAGCGAGGGAGTGATGGAGAGAAGAAGAAGAAAAGAAGGGTTGAGAGTGAGTTATGGCATTAGTGTGAGAGACAGAGATAGAAAGATGTTTGTGAAAGACAGAGTGAGAAAAGAGGTGAGAAGGGAATAAAGAAAGTGCTGCATGTGTGAGGGAGCGGATCCAACTATTAAAACATCACTCCTGCGCCACCATCAGAACAGAACTCCCATGCCTGGCCGACCACCCACGGTCTGACTCCCCACGTCACCACCAGCCCAGCTTGCGCTTTTACGCAACATTGCCTTTCACTGATTTGATTTTTTTCCCCCACCATTGTTGTCGCTGTTTCTTATGAGTCTGATGAATTTGTTCTGAGTGGCTTCGTCACAGAATTGGAGGGCTGTGGAGTGTGTGTGTAAAAAGGCCCTTGCATATACATGTGGGTGTAAAGGTAAGCATAGATATTTGTCTACAAATGCATGTTCTCAGATATTACAGTGTGGGTGTATATATGTTCATTATAGTGTATGAATATAGTACGTGCATACATAGACAATAATGTCTGTGTGTTGGGGGGGGGGGGGGGGGGGGGGGGCATGAGAGGGAGAAGACGGTGGTGTTTGAGGAGGCTGTTATGACTTAGTACCCTCGCCTTCATTTTCTCCCAGAAACCAATACTGAGTTGTTGGCATATTTTCATTTTTTCCCCATTTTACTTCTTTTTGAAGGGAATATTATGTACTGTAGGCACACAGGGACGAGTTCTAATGAATTTGAATGAGCGTCTCAATTTATTTTCCATGTTTTATTTATTTTTTCAGGGTTTGGGGAGTAAATTGAATCGACAGTGGTGATGCGTGCGCTAGTCAGGAGCAATATAGGGACCTGCTGTTCTGATTAAGTTCCTGTTATGGAGCCGTTCATTATTGATTTCATTTCTCCTCACTTCTCCTCCCTCTCACATTCGTATTCGCTCCATATCTCTTTCTTCTCAGCAGGCCTCTCCCTCCTTCTCTGCGCCTCTTATTCTTTCCCTCTTCTCCGCTGTCAGCTCCCATTTAAGAGCAGCAAGCTGTCATTTAACTCTTCAGTTTTGTTTCAAACCTAATACAGAGTTCTTTTTTGCTTCTAATCCCCTTCTAGTATTTTAGTTTTTGGCAACACTGTAATGTGGAGGCTCGCTTTGTTCTCATTTGAGCAAAGTCCTGAATCGTGTTGTTGGGGTGATTCACTCACCCTGTTAAATGGACATAGACAACGTCCATGGTTTATTCACCAACCATTTAGATACAGAGCTCAAGCTTTGAGCTGAGTATTATTTGGTGACACACTAAATCACAAGCTATTGACATGTGTCTTAAAACAGGGATTTCTACAATATACTGTCAAAAAAAGCAAGAGATTAATATTTTAGATTAATAATCTTAGATGTTTTTTTTGTACTTGCTGTATTTCTGTTGTGTTCATGTAAAGAACAGGACTTTTGTGCTTGATATGCATGACCACATCTCAGGACACAATTCACTGTGAATCACTGATTCTTTGTACGGTTTGTCTTTACACAAAGGTGTTATGTGGACCAATGTCAACTCTTGTCAGACATGCAATGTTTGCTGTGGATTAATTGGCACCTATATGCATTTTAGAGTGTTTTCAGTATGTCTCCAGCCCATTGTTCACCTTACCCAATGTGTGATAGGAGGACCGACACCCAAAAAACCCATATCTCTGAGACTGTAGACAGGCATGTTGGTAGTTAGGTTATCCAAAGCATCAACCTCAAATCTGGCCTGTAGATAGACAAGTTACACATGGAATCTCAAAGAGGACAGAGGTCTCCTGCCACTGAAATGCATAGTTTTGTTTAAAACTGTTCTAAGGCAGGTTTAGATGCTTGTCTTTAAAATTAGGCAAAGCTCCAGCCTTGCAGATGCTGCCAGTTTTCATTGTCTTGCTTGTGGGATAATGCACTTAATGCTGTATATGCTAACGTGTTTGCATGTACATTAGCCTGAACACCTGCAGGTCTAATGAGAGTGGATTTTGGCACTAGTCCTCTTTACACATACTGTATTTGATAAGGGGACACATGAGCCGACCATCCAAAAATGGGTGTAGTCCTTTAACGTGTTGATTTTTCCTCCCTCTGCTTTATAACTGTGACAGCTGACCTTCAAAATGTTTTGCATTTCACCATGATGATGTCGTATATTAACAGCTGACACTTAAGCGGGCTGTAGCTCAGGTAGAGTGGGCCGGCTGTTAATCGTAAGGTTGACCACCGGCTCCTCCTGCTCACATGTCGAAGTGAAAGTCAATTTGAGAATATGGTAGGTTATGAATAAACAAACAAGACTAAAATGTGTTTTGTTGACTTTTAACTCTGACTGTAAAACATAGGTCACAAGTACAGATGTGTCTTTCAAGAAATAAGTACATTCTCAAATAAAACTGCATCCCCTTTAAGCAGCATGTAGTTAAATCTCTTATGTGGAGGATTAAGGAGTGCAGCTTCAGTGTAGTAAGAGGCCGGCAGCTGTTTTGAGGCTGAGCTCTGAGTTAGGAGGCAAACTGAAAGCCTCTGTCTGCTGGTGTTATTATGACTAACTTCCCATAACCCCGACCTCTCCATGAGTCAAGAGCCACCTCACAGAGAAAGGAATGCAGCGACAGGTTCCATGGAAAAATGAAGAGGGGAACCTGTTGTTTTAATGAGTGTCTGGCCCTTTCGACGGGCTGGCTGTTTAGCTTACTGGCAGTGTGGGTGGCAGGATGGATCACAGACAGGTCTACTGTAGCACGATGTCGTCTTTTTCCTGGCTAATATTCTCACTTCCTGGGCTCTTTGCTGACTAGTAAATGCTAGCTGCATGGCTTTTTGGCTGGCTCTCTGCTAAATGTGTGGCTGGATCCTATAAAGTGCCCAATAGTAACTATACAATACTCGTATTTCAGATCATTTCAGCACCTTATACATCAGTCTGATTTATTTATTTATATAGTTTATTATATGTAGACATTTTTGTGCTAATCTTAAAAGCACGGATTCAAATTTAGTTTTGTCTGGCAGCGTCTGTCTGCCTTTTAAAGGAACTACCCTGTCAAAATTCTGGCCTTCTTAGCCCAAACTGTGAGAGAGTGAGAGCGGCCTGCTGAAACATCTGTGGTCTTGGCTGGGAATTAATGACTACAGATAGACTGGGATTAAGGATCCTGGATGTGAGCTCTGGGGTGGGGGTGGAGGGACGGAAAAATTGGGAACAAGGAGTGAGGTTAGGTAGGGGTAAGGATGTGGGTTTGGGAAACTTTAAGATGCTAGTTGAAAGATCACGATTGGATGAGGGCAGGGCTGAGGGGAATGGGGGTGAGCAGGGATGGACATGGGAAGGGTGTGGTGAGTGTTGGGAAACTGGGGTTTAAGACTTTGACAAAGGCTGTTTTGGAAACTACAGCAAAACTACTGCACTGCTTCTACAAAAAAGTCTTGTAGCTGTATTGGGTATTTCTGGCCCAGGTAATGAAGGCAAGGCTGAATGGACTTTTATTTAATCACTAAAAATCCCCAATACAATGAATAACTTCAACGCTAAATCAATATTTTTACAGTGTGGGATTTGGTGCAAGGGAGACTATGAATTAGGTGGGTAACATGGCGAAGGAAAAAGACTTGTGTTTCTGTGATGTGGAGACTGTGGTGAAGCACGACTCTGGAGCTGGTTTAAGGTCTACAAATTGAGGTTTGCGTAAGCAGGGTTATGTTGAGTTTTTTTGTGCCTTTTCGGGACCACAGTGGGAGGCTGATGCCTGCTTTAGCTGATGGTGTACTGAATAGATAGATGGATTACAGATAAATTGGAATACAAAAGAATTTGGACTGAGCTGGAACACATGAGAGTGGAGTTGGCTTCCCGGCTGGGAAGTCGGTCTGGGGGGTTAGGGAAGGGTTGGGATGAGGGTCATTTGATGCTATTTTGGCTGTTCCCAGATTCAGTAAAGGCTAGACGTGAAAGAGGTCTCTCTCTCTCTCTCTCTCTCTCTCTCTCTCTCTCTCTCTGTCTCTCTCTCTCTCTCTCTCTCTCTCTCATACACACTTTGATGTGTGCGAACTGCTTTCATGCTAAGCCAGTTACACTTTTGGGAAGATACGGAGCACAAGATGACTCAGCCACAGGAATCCCAGAAAACCCACAGTGGTTGGCTGGACTACATAGGGAGAGAGAGACACTGAGACAGAGGGAGGCAGAGGAAGTGTGTGTGTGTGTGTGTGTGTGTGTGTGTGTGTGTGGGTGTGTGTGTGAGAGAGAACATTATGAAAGAGAAGAAGTAAAGGAGAAAGGGAGTCATGGGAATGTGTCACTGTAATTGTTGTTTCTGGGAATTAATGATCTTGACCTTATTTTAGGTCTGCATTGGCAATTCATTAAAATAAGTATCCCCTATTAGTCACTAATTAATACAAATAAATGAAAGATTACAACCAATAAACATCTCATGCTAATGTCAACTGACGTTCTGTCAGTTCTGCATCATGTTGACTGAGGCAGCACTAATGTCTTCATGTCAGCAAAACTGTGCATGTGCCTTAAGAAGAAAAAAATGAAACTGTTGGAACAAAAAAGTTTCTTCCACAGCTGTTTTGAGGTAAAGGCTGAATGCCAAAGTAGACATTAGCATCAATGAATATTTCATTACCTATCATGACTGACTGTGATAATTGTCCCCAGCCAAATTCCACAAATGCAACAGCTGAGAATTGTCAGGTGCGCCTGAGGTTTGAGATATGAGATGTTTGTTCTGAGTGCGCCTGGTCTCACCATTATTTTATGAACCTTAATGCTTGTGTGTCTTATCAGCTGGTGGGATTGCTTTATGGCACAAAATAGGAAAAGGCGGCAGCTTTTAAAGGTTGTTGCAATGGCTGATGGTAAAATAGCCAATGCCTTCATGTGGAAGTTACTGTGTAATAAAACACAGAGGGTTTGTGGGAAATGTGGTCTTAGTGTTGTGGAACACCAGCAACACCATTGGCATAATTCAGACATTACTGGCCATCTCTAGCAAGGTCTCAAGGCCATTTTACAGCAATACCGCAACTAATTTGAGAAAGATACATTAAGGTTTAAATATCCAACATGTCTCACTGCTCTTTTTTCTCTTTGGCCCTGTGCTGTTATTGGGGCTGACATTGCGTCTCTGCTGGGGTATTTTGTCTGTTGTCCTGCCAAGCTGACATGAAGGGATCCAGAAACGGGCCCGGGATCAGCTTGAGGCTGAAGTCCAATATGCTGTACCTCCTCTGCTACTGGGCAGACACAACTGGAAGAAGTAAAGGGTCAGGCGAGAGGAAGAATAGTCCCATGTGTTATGCATAGTATTGCTGGCTGCATTCCTACCATCAGATTTAGAATTGTTTTTGTGAACATTCGTCTGTTCCTCCGCTTATCCATCCTAGAAACACAAACAAGTACAATACAAATGATCTTTTATTTCGGTTTCTAAAGTGGGATATATTTCTGTTTCCTACTGGCCCATTTTCTCAATATCATAGCTTCATGAGCTAGAGAGGGAAACAGAGACAGACTCAAACTATGAGTAAGCACTTTGTGTAACTGTGGGTAATGAAACTGTAATTTTTGATAGATCGGTACAGGTTTAATTCCAGTGAAAGCAGAAATCCTTCTTAAATTGGAAACACTGCCTGTCATGTCAAAAGTAGACATGAATCACAGTAGGATGCCAGGATCAGGAAATAACTGAAGATGTGGAAACATTTACAAAGTTGTGACGCAGCAACGCATTTAATATTTTATCAACAAATAATAGATTTACCCATGATGCCACCAGCAGGGACATGCAAGAGAGATACATTGAGCTCTGTAACAAGATGCTCTTGTGTCAGTCTGGCTGTTAGAGACCAGCAGAGAAGCAGAAAAGTGCTGACTCACCCTTGAGCTCCTGGTATCGTGTACCTTCCAAACTTTCGCAGTGTTGCAGTGACCTTGAGCGGCGCAGAGAGGAGCGAGCGAGCGAGTGACTGTGGAAAATAGAGTAGAAGGGAGAGAGCGAGGGACCCCTCCAACCTGCTCCTCGACAGATAATCTGTCAACCCCCCACTGGTGTTCAGACTCATGGTACATGCGGCACACACACACACCCACACACACACACACACACCCACACACATGCTACACACACACACACACCTCTCACCAGCCGCCTACTCCTGCGGCACAGCTGAGTGTCTGACAGAGGTGGAGAACGCATATACCTTCCTCCTCTCCTCCTCCTTCTCGACTCCATCCATCACACCCAACACACTGCTTTCTTTCTCCATCTTTCACTTCCTGCCTCCTCTCTCATACATTATCTTTCATCTCTTTTATAACCTTCCTCTCTTTCTTGCTGTGGGTCCCTCGTGCTCTCTCACTCACTGTTTGTGTCCCAGTTTATCATGTGTTTTATTTGTCTTTGCCTAAATCTACTGAGTTAGTGGAGAAGAGGAGAGAAAAAAAAGCTTAATCAGTGAAAAATGGGCACTGTGGAGAACACACACTGGTCTGTAATCTAAGTACAAGCTGGAACACTCTTGATTATATTAGCCCTGTGAAGTGCTTTAACGAACATGTGAGACAAGGCCCTCTGTGAACGGCTGTTGTTAACAAATCCGAAATTGCGAACTATTGATTAGCTCACTCGCTGTTCCTCAGCGCATGCACATGTTGTGTCACTCTCTCTTTCTCTGTGTGATGTATACACACACACACACACACACACACACACACACAAAAACACGCACACACCAGTGTTACTCTGGCAAGGCGAGAGAGAGAATAGTGATATCAAGGTCTGGCCACATTCTTGCCAAGTGGTATCCTCAGAGGTCTCCTGCAGTCCTTCAGCACTCTACTGTACAACAGACTTCTGTCTTATGTCCACACACACACACACACACACACACACACACACACACACACACACACACACACTGGCACATGCGCAGATTACATATGTCCCCTGTGCACTCACATACACAAATATGCACACATAAAACTGCAACTCCTACATCTAAGTTGGTGAGTTACAGGATATGGCACTCTAGGAACTTTTCTGGTGAGTTTCAGTGGATCATCATGTGCAAGCTGTCCTGTGAGAGTTTTCATTATACGGGGGAAATGGATACAGCAGTTAACTTGTGTGTTTTTTTTCTCTGAGTGGGTAGAGTGCAGAATGAGTCAGTGGGCTGACATTAACTGGCAATCCTGCAAAGTGCGCAAGTGCATCGCAAAGACTCAAGATGAGTCACTCCTCACATCAAAGATGATAATTGCACTTACTGACTCAATTACCACATTTGGATTTGAATTATTTCTGTGGAAGTTTTTCGGAACAAGCTGAAGTGAACAGACATACTGTAGCCACAAAGACTGGGAGACAGAGAGGAAATGGGAGCAGTGGATTTGCTGGGAAGGAATGTGAGAGACGGTGGTAGTAAATGTGTGAGAGTGATGGATTTTGAATACAGAGCGGCGATGCCTCCTCCACCATGTGCGATCATTTAGACCATTACTGGTCGTATTGTTTGTTCTCAATGTCTTCTCACCTCTCTCGTCCATCTTACTGCCAAACTTAATTTCCCTGCTACGTGACGGTTAGATTTATGGACGTGTTCCCCCACCGAGCTGCCACAGGAGGTGGAGCAGATGTGATGAAGCACTGTCCAGAATCCAAGAACTACAGTCGAGTTCCCAATCTGTGCCAAGAGCCACGTGAATGTGGGTGGAGTGATGAGGTGGTGTTGGTGAAAGCGGCTGCAACTTTTAGAGATGCTGTGACTCAATTCAATTTAACATCTGTGGTGGGAGATGTCCAGTTGGTGATGATCATCCTCTGGGTGGATAAGGGGGGGTGGGGTTGATAATGCATCGTCACTCTGTGTTTGGAGTTTAGTGGTGGTAATGTCAAAGGAAAAGTTCACCCACAAACTGGAATTTTGCCATTATTATCAGTCAAAACACTAGTGTGGTTTGTAACATAACAAAAAAATCTATCCAGCAGGAAGCTGTAGTCATCATAGAATTACTCCAAACAGCTCGTACAGGCCAGGAAAAACATTTAGATGAATTTTGAAACTTTGTCCAAGTCCAAAAGACATGACATTTACTGTACAAACCCAGCTATTCTTTCAAATGACACACTACAGTTTTGGCATTACATAATAATTTGAATATTATATGTAATCACCTTTCAGTGGAACGTAACCACAATGATATGTTCAAATGTATGAATCCCAGAAAATTGTAATTAAAAACAACAAAATTGCCAGTCTAACAAAAAGCATAACATGGGACACAGTTCATTACATTGAACGTCAATGTGGTTATTTTGTGTGTCATTTTGCTTAAATACATGCATATATACAAAATATACAATATATGTTTGTAGGTGATGTCTCAGTCCATTTGATCAGGGGTACCCTCATCATTTTTTAATGTGATAATACACTTGTGATAATACAAGATTCTGTTTATTTATGGTAGTTGATGTGCCAAACGTAAATTTGAATTTTATCTGTAATTAAGTGGGAAGTGTGCTGACTGGGTGACCTTGATGGCTCTCAGATGCACAGTTTTTGCACCATGTCAACCCACGTAATCACCAGCGAGAACCAAATTAAATCACAAAACATTTATTTTGTTTTACCCAGAGTAGTCGTTTAATTGATTGTATTTCTACCAATAGTAAAATGAGAAATGTACAAAATTGTACACAAAGCATCTTGCAGTAAGGCAAGCGCAAGTCTGTACGCAGAAAGTGACTTCTGAATTCATCAGATGTCTGACAAAACAAAAGCCATAGCTGTTGCTTAATGAAGCATTTCATTTCCATCATTGTTTCTGCACCCCCACAGGATTTCAATGTATCTTTTTTACTTGATGTATGTGAAGTGCAGCAGAGCAGTGTATTCACATCATTTCAGATAGAGGGCTCTGAAGCAGTGCCACAGTGTTCAGAATGGGCTGGTAATGAGAGTCACAATTTTCTTCTGCAGAGAAGTAAGTGGTGTGTCTGCGCATTGTATGTACGTGTGTGTGTGTGCGCGTGTGTTAATGCTCTGTGTGTGGAACAAAGATAAATGAATGTAAGTGGTGCCTATCAACTGTGGTCGTATTTCTCTGTGGTATTGAAACCTACGGAGATTTGAAAACTCATTTAGCCGTGCCACTTCAAAGAAAAGAAAATATTACGTAAAAAACTATACTGGAAGTTGTGGGCACCCCACAATCCCTTTCCTTCCCCGCCCTCTCTACTGTTGCGGTGTAAAGTGCACAAAAGACCTGGCGTATGGAATATGAATGCCGTTTCACTGTATTTTCATGTGCTCTAATTGTGTGTGTGTGTGTGTGTGTGCTTGTGTGTTAGTATGCATCTGTTCACATCTTTGTCTGGGCAAAGTGCATGTTTGTATTCATGCTAATTAGTGTGCCCATTGAAAAACAGGAAGCTGCTCCCAGTCTGCGAAGATGAAAGGCATTAGAGCCGTGTCCAGTATTTCCTCCCTGGTGTGTTACGCTGCAGCTCTACAGGCTTTCACAATGAGATCTCCGACAAAGACAGAAAGAAACAGGGGGACCAGAAAGACAGTTGCAGAGTTTCATAAGCTCCATTTCACAAAAAGCATCAGAGTGAAAGACAATTGCAGCCAGGTTGGGAAGGTTCCAATGCAGAGCGCTGCAGAAGGCATGGAGTCAGGTTATTTGCAATTAATTATGGCAGACCCAGTACAGCATTTTCACCTGATTTAGCTCAACTTACAGTGCTGCACAAACGGAAAGAATTTGAACTGCTACTAAACTTTTACTGCAGTTTGGAAATTAACATAAGGTCTCACAAACCAAACATATGCTTTAGATCAAACTAAGCAGGAAAAATATGAAATATAATATACCCAATATCTAGAGAGTACAAATGTGTGTGTGCTTGTGTGTGTGTGTGTATGTCCTTACAACTATGCCAGCAAATGTGATGAGTTGCCAGACTTGAGCCACTTTTAATTAACTTGAAAAGAAAAGATTGATGCTCTAATTTAATTACATTTCGTTGAGGTGACTATTGTCCTAAGAACACACTTAGTTAGGATGTTAAATGCTAATGTAGAAATGTAGTTTTTCTGATACTGCTTTAATGGAAATCTTAATGTGTTCTAATTGTTTTCAGCTACTTTGGGATTGCTTCTCTGTCAAATCCCTACATGCAGTTCAGCTGTGCAATTTACACAGGAATTTCGTTGGATTTATAATCAACTATCTCAGTTACCAGTCATTTCAGAATGTGGTAAATGTCCTTTTAAATATGTGTATGATAAGTTTCAAAAACAGAAAATGAGTACAAAATCTAATTTAGATAAGGTAATTATGTGCCCCCCCCCCCACAGATTTCATAGTGTATACTTTTATAAAAGTTGATAGATGAATCAAAACATAGCATATTGGCCTGAAGAACTTTTATAATTAAAGTGGAAGGGATCATATTTTTTCATGCTAACGTGACAGAAGTGGCTGAAGGGGACAACTCTCCCAGTCTAATTAAACAAAGAACCTATTCATAATATGCCATGAAATATTTATTATGTGTCCCAGATACACATTCTCCAAATTTCACCTCACAGTGTTACTTGAGCGAGGCACAGCTAAAGACTCACTCCATTACACCTGTCTGCCCTCGCAGCACAAATCACGTCTGATCTCTGTCTTTTTTTGGTGTTTCAGTGAATCAGCTTTTGAATGTGTTTTTCGTTCTTGCAACTTTTGCAGCTGCTGATTACTCAAAATGGAGCTTTATTTTTCTGCAGTCTTGTCAAAAATGTTGATTCTTCTGATTCTTAATGATCAAAATGGTTGCCATTTTTTTGAAACAAGGCTGCTGTCATTTCATTTGAGCGTGAAGTTTTCCCTGCTGCAGACTCTCTGACAGGCCTTCCTGTTTGTCAGATATTCAGTTTAAGGATTTGGGCTTTTGAACAATAAGACTCAAGGGAACTGTCATAAAACAGATTATTTTCCAAAACACTTCTTCATGTAATCACTAATCGCTGACTCAGTATGGAGTCCTGCACGATACCGGACTGTAAGTGGGATGTCGTTTTCCTTGTTGAATATTAAAACAGGGCGATTAAACGCCACAGCAGGACAAGGACAGTATAACTTAATGGCTCCTTTTTACTGCAGTTGTTAGGTCCTTGCCTCTGCCCCCAGTGAGCAATATCTTTATATTCAGCAGCGGGGACAGCGGAGAAGGTAAAATATTGTTTTCACAGATTTTTCTTTTAAAGTTAACAAGGGCAATGCATGACATATTTTGTGTTAACAAGGGAGATGCTGCCCCCCCCTCCCTCCACTCAAATTGCCCCTCTCCTGTTAAAAGCCACCAGGGTATGAAGCAGACGCCGTCGCTGTGAGGAATGAAGGCCATTGAGTTAAGCTTGTTGAGTTTAATGGAGCAGGAAGGCTACAGTAGAAGTAATGGCTGAGGGTGAGCTTAGCTACACGCCTGTCAGGTACCACAGGGAGGGGAGAGGAAGGTTATATCCTGCAAGATACTGCTATCTCTTTTACCACTGACACCCATTCATGTTTTACATTGAATCCTGTATTTTCATCGGTTTGGCTTTGTTCCACGGTATTTTAGATGCATTTCTGTAATATTCCTGCAGGTGTTGAGTTGTAAATGGTCAGTTTTATGTCCGATGTAGTAGTCGTAGAGGTTGAACTGCAAGTCTTCTGACTGATGGTAGTGCAGGCCTATCTGTGTAGACATAATGACTTCGTTTATTAAAGTAGAGATTACTGTTCTCCTGTTTGGTTTCTCCTCTCCTATCCTATCCTCTTACCTCCTCCTCTCCTCTCCTCTCCTCTTACTTTTTCCTATCCTATCCTCTTACCTCCTCCTCTCCTCTCCTCTCCTCTTACTTTCTCCTCTCCTCTCCTCTTACCTCCTCCTCTCCTCTCCTCTCCTCTTACTTCCTCCTCTCCTCTCCTCTTACTTTCTCCTCTCCTCTCCTCTTACCTCCTCCTCTCCTCTCCTCTCCTCTTACTTCCTCCTCTCCTCTCCTCTTACCTCCTCCTCTCCTCTCCTCTCCTCTTACCTCCTCCTCTCCTCTCCTCTTACTTTCTCCTCTCCTCTCCTCTTACCTCCTCCTCTCCTCTCCTCTCCTCTTACTTCCTCCTCTCCTCTCCTCTTACTTCCTCCTCTCCTCTCCTCTTACTTTCTCCTCTCCTCTCCTCCTCCTCTCCTCTCCTCCTCCTCTCCTCTCCTCTCCTCTCCTCCTCCTCTCCTCTCCTCTTCCTCTCCTCTCCTCTCCTCTCCTCTGCCAGATGGCTGCTCCTTAATCAAACTCTTGTACCTCAGAGAGGTAAACACATTACGCTGCCCTGATTACACTGACTTGGCGAAGCGTACCACGTGAATGTGTGTGTGTGTGTGTTTGTAGGCTTTGCATGTGTGTTTGCATGGGGGTGCTATTAAAAGTCAGTGCAGTGGGTTATGCTCTTGGGCACCCTCACAGTCCTATTAAGAGTTGCACCATCTAGTGGGACACTCACACACACATGGATATGTGTATATATATATATTTTATATATATATATATATATTTATATTTATTCACACACACAACATGGGTGCAGAAATGATTGCTCAGGATATATGTAGAGAATCACTCATGTTCTTAATCTCTCATTCTCGGACAGTAAACAATCCCCCCGGACCACTGTAGCTATGGAAACACTTGCTGCCGCAGGCCCCTCATATGGCCGCACTAGTCTGTTCTACACTGTGGTATACTATAGTTATCCCTGCCAAGTACTGAGGCAGGCAGACTGCTGTCATACATTGCTGCAGAAGCCATAAAGGCTCCTGTCATACAATCCAGCCGATCTATAAGCCCCTGGGCTTGATGTCACACAGTAATGTATGTCTAGCTGTGAAAACACTGAGTTTGAGGCAAGCCATGTAACTTGCCCTGGCAGGGGGAACAAAGCAGAGCGGGGCTGCAGCACTAATAGTCTGGCAACCCGATAGTATTAGAGGCAAACAGAACAGTTTTCACAGGACTCGGCTGACCAAGTGCCGAGTGACTGTGGTGTGGCTCCACATCGCTCGGGCTCTGGAAATTCTGAGGGGAGAAAGTGGGAATGCTGCATGCTGTTGAGTTATAATAACAGTCTTACACTGAGCAAACTTAAGTTGATTTAGTTTTATTGACCTCAGCTTTTTAGGGCAGGGCGTATATTCAAAGGAGAGGGGAAAGTGATTTAGGTGCTGAGTGATTGTGCAGTGAATTCTAATGGGAAAGTTTTGGAAAACTTCAAGCACAGTACAGTGCTACAGCTGAATGTAGACCATGACAGTTTCCCTATATGCATATGTATATATAACCTTTATTTAACCAAGTAGTCTCATTGAGATCACAATCTCTCTTGCAAGAGAGACCTGAATACAGAAGAAGAGAAAGAACAGTGATAAGACGCACAACAAAACACAGCCAGTCACACACGAACACACCGAGTTCAGTATTTACTTGTGGCGTATCAAGAGATAGCCGGTCCTGGGATCTGCTCTGATGAACAGTAGTTTTAAATTGGAGAAGAGTTGTGATACAAAAATGATACTGTGTATAGCTCTTGTGAGGACCAGCCTACTATTTCACATAACACACAGTGATGAGTATGACATTTATGTCCCGTAATGCAACGCAGGGCGCATCAAGCACTGCATAAACTGCATCAAGTTGTTTTAAGGTGCGATGGATTGCCTTAAAACCAGTCCTTAACTCATCGTGATCATAGTGGTTGTACAGTTTGTGTATTACATGGCAGAATTGACATGGCAGAAATGTAGAGTTTGGCACAGTCTCGTTTCTCATAACACTTTCACTCTGAGTAATAATCTGCTATTTTTCAAATTTCCTGTATGGTTGTAGACTCAGCTGTATACGATCCAACACAACCACTCCTACATATATCCACAGCCTTCCAAGTTAGAGTCGATGGAGTCTGGTTTGCTAGGTGGGGTATATTTTCAGCGGCAAATGGGTAAAGATTTTGGTGGTGAGTGACTGCACTGTTATTCTTTAATCTCAAGAGATGTCATCTAATGTCTGGATTCGTGCATTCAAGTACAGTGAACAATAACCAGACACAACCAATCCAACCATTCTCAATAAAACAAACACTTCATATTTTATGACTTCGCTGAGGTAGGATAGGTTGCGGTAGGACATTGTCCTGATGTAGCCTTTGTTTTCCAGGATGTGGTGCAGGATATTGGGTTGTTGAGGTGTATGTGCCAGAGTGTAATGGAGGGTAGTTATTTTGGATATCGAATTAAGCTTCGATCCAGAATAAAATCATTCGACTGGAGCACCACAATGATGTTTAGTCCATGATGCTGCACATAATTAGCAGTGATGATACTGGCCTTTGATGAGGCCTGATGAGATGTAGTGAAATCCTTCATGCATTATAATTTTTTGTGGTGTGCAACAGCGTAGGCGTAGAGAGAATTAACACTATGAATATGGATGTTGGGTGAGCATCATGAGAGTAAATGTGCTTACTCTATTGATTAAATCTCCCATCAGTCACCTAGCAGCATGCCCCCCCCCCCCCCCCTTCACTCCCTCTCTCTCCCACATCTCTCTACTCATCTCTGTCAAGGCAGGCTCAGTGGAGTGGTTAAATTGTCCATAGCGCGTAAACGCTCGTTTATAAAAGCCGACAGACGTGGCGGTCGTTTGTTGAAATTAATTACCCCTCGGAGCCACAGCAAGCATGGGCCCTAGTCAGTCAGTCACGGTCCACCACCTCCCAGGCCCCATACCTGCAGAGAGAGGGAGGGAGTGGGGAAGAGAGCCAGGGAGAATGACATGAGGTTTGCAACAATGAACCTGATTTGAAAGAAGGGGCTGAATAAAAATTGAGGAGTCTGAAATACTTTTAGTTGATGCATAGATATTTTTTTATGAACAGGAAAAAGTGATGGCACCAAACAGACCCCAAACCTCCAGAAAACAATGCAAGTCAAAGTAATAATAAGAAAAAGTCTAACGAAAAACAGTGCCGGCATCTGGGTTATTAATCCAAATTGCACATTTTTAGCTGTGAAATATCACTCCAGTCCCATATTTTGCTCAAGCGAAAGATCCACGGAGAGTTTTTGCGCTTTTTGACGCAGCCTAAGACAATAATGTGATACACACCATAGTGACATCAAACTAATCGGGGTGTATTCATCTTCAACTAGTGTAACTTAATGAACTTCAGCACTATCTGATGCAACACTTCTCTAACATTAATAAAAGCTTCCTCTCCTGTCTGATTTGCATAATTGTTCAAATGAATCCACTAATGCGCTGTTCTTTTCTTTCTTTTTTAATATAGTGATGATTTGTGTTAAAGTCAGCTGTGGCTTGCTGTTGAGAGGAGGAGAGGAGAGGAGGTGGGAGGAGGGGAGGGAGCAGAAAGGAGGATAGAAGGAGCAGAGGGCCAAAGGTGATTTGTCACCATTTTGATTCAGTCCTGTAATTGAGCGCACAGTGTTGTACAGCGTACAAGGGGTTATTGGTTTGAAGTGATTTTTCATACGGCTTTATGGCCACGGAGATAATTTAGAATGTGTTTCTCATATTGTGTAACTGAATATCTCCTTCTTCTTATCTGCCTGTCTCATTGACTGAGACATCAACATGTTTCCCTTAATCTACTTTCTGTTGGTGTCCATTATGAACTCTGTGTAACCCATTTCAAATCCTTTGATATTGCTACGGCCGACTGTCGTTGTCAGCCACACACTGTAAGTGCTTTATAAATGTGTGCCAAGATTTAAACTGGCCTTTGCCCCAGTGAAATCTTAGACCTGTCTAGGGTGTACCCCGCCTCTTGCCCAGTGTCAGCTGGGATTGGCCCCAGCCCCCCCACAACCCTCTGAAGGATAAGCGGATATAGTTGATGGATGGATGGATGGTCAATGGCTACATTTCAGCAGGAACTGATTATTGAAGATGATGCTCATTTGCGTTAAGGTGGGCCCTCCTTATTATCTGCTATTTCTCCAGTGTGGAAGTCTTTTCATCAGGGGAAATCCAGTGACAATAGAACTGCTATACAGAAATTGGATTATATCGAAGGGACCCTTGAAGTTTATGTTGATTGAATCGCAGTGATATGGTACTGCTTTGTCAAAACTAAATAGAGGTGAAAGAATAAACAAACGCAGCAGGTTGATGAACTACTGCGTTTTTCACTTTGCTGTAAAGAGTTTTCCTTCTTTTCTAAGGACGGCTGTGTTATGCGCGTCTTCTCTGATTACCTCCTTCGATGGTTATGTGACCCTCGCGTTGCAGATCATATCTGTCCTTTCAGAGTCATTTGACGTCACGAGGGGGCATTAGTCCGGGACTGTCTTTTGCTTTCCTCTGTAATTAAAGATTCCAGTTCTTTGTCGATGTGACATCCTGTGAATATGTGTGTTAAGATTCAGCGATTCACTACATTACAATAAATTCATAATTTTGTTCCATCTCATACACACCATGGGAGCCAATCGGGGCTCAAGCGCACTTTGATATGTGGATAAGAAGAGCCAGGCGTCAAACCACCAGCCTTACAATGAGAGGCCAACCAGCTCTCTCTCTACCTGAGCTACAGCTGCCCAAACTCAGGACCAGATTTGTTTATTTCACCAAAACTAACTGCCTTCTGCAGGCTACTAATGTGTGAATAAAACTGAAGCACGTAGCTTGGATGGGATGTAGATGATCACACACTCTTAACGCTAAATTGCCAAAGATGCTGCTTCTATTTTCTTAATGTGTTTGAACCTGAATTCTTCTTATTCAATTTCCTGGATGAAAGAAAGCTAAACCAGTTTTCTCTACATTCTCTGCAGTCTCTGTGTTTGCATCTCAGGAGACTTGCAAAGAGACAAATTCACTCATGCTGTGTGTGGCAATTGGATGTAATAGTCCATTTACCACTGTAAATCTGCTGTGTGCAAATACCACAGTGTGTGTGTGTGTGATGATATCCTGGCCAGTGTTTCTGTAGCAGCTTCTGTAAAATTGGACCATCTTCATCATGACCTCTTCTGTTTTCCCAGCTGTATCTGAGCTAAGATGTGAGGGTTTTACTTGCTCCTTTTTTTCTCGCTCGGTGTTTGTTATACATCTGGTGGTCAGCGATGAGAGGAACACATCCCTGAGTCACAGCGTGGCCTTTCCTGCCCCATTTGAAAAGTGCTTTGATGACCAGGGGCGTTGAGAACACACAGTGTCAATGAAAACACTTTGATATCTTGCTCCAGCTGTCAGTTTTTTTGTCTGGTATTTTTCAAGGGCTGGACATGGAATAGCAGCAGTGGAATAGTGTCCCTCCTTAGAAGAAGGTCCTTTTTGCAAAGAAATGCCAATGCAGCAGATACATATGCAGTCTCTCCCTTTCAAGTCTCCAATTAGATTGTGCTTAAGACATAATAGAAGTCTGTTTGAGATGAAAATGAGTGAATTAACCAGCGTGTATTTACCACCACCATTATGGCTGTCCTGTCACCAGACAAGGTAATTAGGAAGCTTTATTATGGCAGCAGAGTATAGAGTGAGATGTAAAGATTGTGCCTCTCATAATAGGACTGTACTGTGCAGTTGGAAGAATCAATTCTCTCTTTGTTTTCCCAAACTGCGGTGTCAGCACAATCTTAATTTTTCATGAAAACTCAGGCTTGTGTGCTCCTCATATATAGTAGACACACACACACACCTGATCTCCCTGTATCCCTCTGTCATTTTGCTTTCCACACATGGTGCCGCTGCATGAATGTATAACCCTCCTCTATCAAACTGCTCTGCTCGGTGTGCGTACCGTATAACCTTTCTGACTGCAAAGATTCAGGAGTGCAACATAATCGATATAGCCTGATTTTGCTTGCAGCATCCCTACAACATACTTCTATATCTCACGGTGAAGTTCATGCTGGAATTACTGCGAGACGAACTCTCGCAGTAGATCATGACTTCCATGTAACATGTTAGAAAATGGGTTTGGTTAATTTACAATGTACAAGATTACATGTTATTATAGGAACTGTTGTTATGAATGAAGTATTGGATAGCCTTGAAAACTAACTGATACGATCTTAATCAAAATATTGATGCAGTGTCATTGAGGAGAGATGTTAAGCTGTATCGATCACTCCACCACACCGGCTTGGCAGCAGCATTTGCATTATATTTTTCTAAGTAGGCACATAACTGTCAAGTGATCATTCTTTGTGTGGCATTTATAATAGTCTCATAAAGTGGCTTAGCAACAAGTTCCTAAAGTAAATCCTGATTTAAACTGACCACCGACATTTATAATAGAGTATATACAGTAAGTAACATTTTTGTCTGAATGTTTTTACTTTTCATTTAGAATTTATTATTGTTTTTACATTTTGCTTTACCTCCACTATGTCTGATCTAAGGTGAACAGCCATTTCCCTGATGACTAACTTCCTGCCTGTACTCCTTTGGGTGGCAGAGAATGTCAGCCACTGTTGTTACTGATAATTATCATCATAAAACGTGCCCTCACAAAATTCTTCAGAGGGCTTTTAAAAACCTTGTTAAAGCTACCGACACTGTATCATCAAAATTCAAGGTTAAAATAGATTATTACTATTATTATGTAATATCAGATTAGATAAATTTACAGCTAAAAGTGACTGTGTGCAGTCCTGAAGACACACTTGTTCCAGTCCGGGGAATAAATAAACTCAATTTGTCACATGGTTAACAAGGCAATACAGATGAAAATGAAAGTACAAGTGAGTCCAGGCTCGCCTCCAGGAACTGTGTTATAGGATGTCAGAGAGCTGTTTCACACACTGGTGCTGAGGAAAGACGGGACAAGAGTCAAGTAAAACATTTCTTGATTAGCTGGAAACCTGATTAAGCAAAACTATCGTGACACCACTGTAGAAACTACACAATGTGGCGCACACAATGTTTACCCACTTCTCAAATCTGGAGTAGCATTTGTTAACGCATACTTTACACTGGTTAGTATGTTGTGAGGGGGTTGGTGCTTGTTTAATTGCTGTCCGCGCTCCTTATCTTGTCTGGCATGTCCTAATTTGGATCAAACATGTTTAATATTTTTGTTGGTGTGTGGTCAAACAAATCCCTTTTGAGAATTTGAGATGTCTTGACGAAACAATGTGTTGTGGGCGCCTGGCCTACCTCTATACTGCTTGTATTTTTGATTTTCCACAACTATATACTGCTTTGTTGTTAGTATATATATATAGTATAGTATAGTATATATAATACTATATAATATATAGTATATATAAGCCAAACATTTAACTATTGTGTTAATTTAACTGACATGAGAATGCTCTAAAGATATAGACGAACACATGGGCATAGTGACAAAAAAAACTCTCAGACGGGCACACAAGCACAAAGACAGTGATGTCATTTAATTGCCCACAAGAAATAAAGCTCTTATCTTGGAGGAGGTTTTGTGTTTGCATTCTATTCTTGTGCCCTTTTTTTCCACTGCAGTGAACTTGCATTGTCTGCCAACCCTTGTCTCTTTCACACACACACACACACACAGCTGCAGTCAGAGGGCAGAGCAGTCTTTTCATGCATGGCTCACTGTGCTTATGTAAGAGTACTACTTAAACCTGGTTACATCACATAACAGGCAGCACTGTGTCAGTGGGTCACTGTGCCACACAACCACTGAACTACATACACACTCTATGTTGGGCCCTTCACTGGGCATGTGTGAATGGAGCATCCCCGTGTGCACTGATGCATTCAGGCGCACATTTTGGAGGGTCATTCAAGACCGTGTGCGTGCATGTATTTATACGTGCGTATGTTGGTTATGCCAATTGTTTGTGAGAAGCTGTATTATAGAAAATGGGATTAAATAATAGCTACAATAAAATGGGAAATATGACTATTATGTTGCTCAGTTTAAGGACAGCTTTTATTATGGAAAATGTGCCATTGCTGCGTCTAAAGACTGCCAGTAGGGGGGCCTCTCTGTTTCCAAATTTTACTCCTTGTGTATCCTCTTCTCACCCTTTACCCCGGCTCCTGCTCTTCATACTCAGATACGCATTTCTGCCAGCAGAACAGCCCATCTCTGTCTCTCTCTCTTTTTCTCTCAGTTTCTGTTTCTTTCTCACACACACACACACACACACACACACACACACACACACACACACACACACACACACACCCCGGGGCTTGAACGAGGGCAGGACCAACCACTCCCACTGTTCTTTAGTTCCATGAAAAACACAGAGGGAGAGAGACACAGACAGAGAGAGGAAGAGAGAGAGGGAGGGAGGAGCGTAGCTGCGCTGAAGCCGAGCCCCTGTATGCCTCAGCACGCAGAGTGGAGCAGACGGCAACAGCCACACAAACACACTCTCCTCTCAGTTACATGCACAGTCACACACACACACACACACATACACACCACCACAGCCGCCACCGCCACCGCCGCCACCACCACACACACACACACAGTGACGGCTGCCAGGCGCAGTGGGAAAGCAAGCCGTCAGGGAGAGAGCTTGAGAAGAAAGAGAGGGATTGCAGAGGGGAAGAGAAGAAAAGAGAAGAGAGTTGGAGGAGGCACCTTGTGGATCAGAAGGGATTTTCCTCTGTGTGAGTGCGCGTCTGGATAAGGCTATCTGCTTCTTCCTGAGCGAGAGGAGTTTTTACCGAGGCTTTTTCTTTTTGCTCATCCTCCACGCCGGGCTCCAGCGATATCTACCTATCTATCCCCGGAGCTTAACAAAAGAGGGAGGGAGAGAGAGAGAGAGAGAGAGTGAGAGTGAGAAAAAAGGCAGTCACAGCTTCAGCTCCAGACCACCCTCTCTCCTCCTCCTCCTCCTCCTCCTCCTCCTCCTCTCCTCCTTTTCCCTCTCTGTAGCTCCATATCCATTTGTGAGTTCTCCGCTGATTTAACTGTCTTGCGAGGGTAGAGCAGAGGACAGCGTGTGTTCTCCAGGATACAGCCGGGCTCCCGGTGGGATCAGGGTCTCGTCTGGTGTGTGTGTGTGAAAGAGAGAGAGAGAGAGGGAGGAAGAACGAGACAGGGAAACGGATACACAGGAAGAGAGAAAGAGACTGGGGAGAGACAAGAGTAAGAGACGCCGGAAAGCAAATTGAGGGGCATGTTCAGGGCAGCATAGAAGGAGAAGAGTGAGTCTGATTTTTAGAGCGGAGAGTGCAAGGAACCGGCAACTGGACCCCATCTATTCCTCCCTTCTCCTCCTCCTCATCATCTTCCCTCTTCTTTTACCCTCTCTCCGTCCTGCTCTTCAGTCCCCCCTATTGTTTCCTGTATTGCCTCCTACTATTCTTTCATTTCTTCCTTTCCTCACCCTCCACCTCCTTCTCCCCCAGCCCCCTTTTTTTTTTTGCTGCCACTCCAGATCCTCTCTGTCTCTCTTTCCAGACCCACGGGAAGAATGGTTTTGTGAGGCTCCCTGTGAGCTCCCAGACAAGTAGACGGACTAAAATTCCAAGTAGTGTCTTTGCTTCTATCCATTTTTCCCTCGGTGCGTTTGTCACACTCACACCTCATTGAAAAGGAGAGCGCTCTGTATCTGCGTCTTCCACTCTTGGAAACAGTCGTGTGAAGGATCCAGGCCAGCCCCTCGGAGTGATCATACCCCACCTGCGAGCTTCTATCTCCAGCCTCCAGGAGCTTCAATTGGATTCCAGCTACATGGGAAAACGTTTGGAGCAGCAACCAATGTACCCCCACTACACCTACTACTACCCCCACTATCTCCAGACCAAGGTAGGCTGGTCAGCGAGGTTGACCTATTTTACCCCTCTAACTCACTGGCAATAAACGTGTTTGTGTGTTGCAAATACACGCCAGTTTTTCATCTTGTAACTGTCTCGAAACCCTCTAGCAACCCTCCTTTTAAGTAACTCTATATCTTCTCTAGTTGCTGCCTCTTTAAATCTCCTTTCCAATCATTACCAGATCCAGACCATATTCCATTTTACGATGGTCGCAAGTGTTTGATTTACAAGTAATTCTTACCTCAATTATGTGATGTTCCTCCATCTATGGACCAGGACCCAAAAAGGGGTCTGATTGTACTATATCTAGAGTAAGATTATATTTCACCAAGCCAGGAAAAAGACCAAAATGTACTCACTTTAGGTCCTATGGTGAAACAGCACAGAGATGGATGCTGAAATTGCCTCGCAAGACAGCTTGCTAAATGGCACCATGTCCCCTCTCCCCCATCCGTCTCTGAGCAGGGAGATATTGGTGTCAGCTGGGGTTTTTCCTTTTCCATCCACACTGAGTGCTTGACCCCATCCTCCCCTCTCTGACCCCACCAGCTCCAAGTTCAAGTTCAGGGCATGAGGCCCCCCCTTCCCTCAGCCCTTTTTTTTCTCTCATACTTTGTCCCTCTCCTGCTCGCCCCCCCTTACCCTCTACCCCTCCCTTCACTGCCCATCCCCAGCCCATACTCACCAACGATAGCATGCCGTAAACATGATTGATGGAACCTGCTACACTTCTCCCGTTACCAAGAGTACAGAAAGTTTTTCTCTTTGTTCTTTCACTTCTATTCCAATTCTCTTACTCACACATGCATACACAGATGCACACACACACAAGATACTTATCTTCTGTCTCTGAGTCCTCTACCACCAAGAAGAAGAAAATGGATTACAGAGGCCTGATCGATTGCTGCATCATATCGCCCGGCCCGCCATTCCCTTTGTCTGCTGTGATTCATTTGTTTTTTGCTTTTGTGTGATAGTAAGTGTGAGCAGTTGGCAGGTTTGCTGCAATATTTAGTAAATGTGTACATGTCAGTAGGCAAGAGAGATGGAAAGAGAAGCAAAGATAAAAGCGTAGGAGTGGGATGCTATGAGAATAGAGTGATCATGCTATTGGGTGGACACAGTGTGGGAAGAACAGGTAAGAAAATGATTGCTCCACTGTTAAAAATATGCTGAACCTTGAACCAAACTGCATGATGCATTTGCAGGCCAGTAGCAACACATCTAGTACGAATGTGGAGTCCTATATACTGTTATTTGAACCAACAACACATCAGTTTCTTTTCCTACATTTCAATCCAAATGATTTAATACTGAGCAACCAGCCAATTTCCAATCTGATATTTCTATTGTTCTTCTTTAGAAAGCACCCAAATAGCTCTGCATCCCCGCACTTAAATGTTCTCCTTTTTTTTAATCAAAATGACAAACTATATAAGTATAAATAGATCTCTTGTAATTTCGAAACTACTGAACAAAAGATTGAACACCCTAAAAATAACATTTAAAGCGCGATCAAATCAAATTTGTCATGTTGAAAGAAGCTGTGACTGCCGCCTCGCCAAACACAATCATTAGAAGAAGTGGATGTTAGGCTGCTTTCATTTTCTAATTTGAAATGGTCCCACACTGAAGACGTTCTCACTGCTTGTTAACTTTTTATAATACATGCCTCACTGCCACAAGTTGTGGATTATGTCAGTTTACGTCAATTACTGTACAGATGAAAGCTGGTGGGGACAGCTATATTGAGATCCTATGAACAAAGACTTGAAATTTTGAGGCTTTAATATAGCTGATACTGATCAACCACAATATTGACTAAATATCAGTATGTTAGCTCTAATTGTTAGATTGCTTAATATACTAAAAGTAGGGTTTGACAGGTTGCAGTTTTAACATAAGTTAAATCTAATAAAAGTTTACATTTTTGATTTTTGGTTGTCCCATTGATTCAGCCAAGTCAAGTACGTGCTGAATAAAATATAGTATTTTTTCATTGGCTTAAACACATGTACTTTAGCAGCTCTTCAGCTTCAGTGGAAATAATATTAATATTTCCAATTAACTGCGAGATACCTTTGCAGGTGTCGTGTGCAGATTGTGTTTGCAGACTGTCGACATTATCGGCTTATCTGCTGATCTCAGAGCTGCACACGCTCACATCTGGGAGCTGTCTGATGCTTTTAAGAATGTGCTCAAGATGAACAAACAGAAGCTGGAAACTGTTTGTTAATGCACATCTGTGATTTGGTTGTAATAAACAGCATCTCCAATGATGAGCACGCCTTTTTGTTTGCTAATCTGGAGGACGAAGTGAATGTCTGCTACTGGATAATATAAACCATGTTGGCTCTAAATTTCCTTTCAATAAAAGAAACTTCATGGATATACAGTATGTGGTAATTACCTCTTGGCAAAAGTTGTTTTTTGTTTCTTTCACTGAACACACTGAATTAAAATGACAAAAACAGAATTAATCTTCTTGATAAATTCAAATTTCTAACAAATCAAGCTTAGAAAAACATTGACAGTGTTTTTGGCAGCATGTTCATCATTGATTTTGTGGTTGCATCAATTCTGCGTATTTGCACTAATACTAATAATTGCCATGATTGCATCAGATATATAAATGACCTTAAAAGGGAATCTTATTTGATGTTCTAGAAATAACAAAGACGCAGCATTTCTAATTAGCCCTGCCACTGAATCCAGGAGCACCCATTAAAATTCACTTTGTGATTGTAGGTTTATTGCACAACATATTATGCTGCATGTACATGTATGTCAGATTAACTTCAACATTTGATGCTCGTCTGTCGCACCGCTTTATGTGTGCAGGTGTCACCGTGTCACACTGCTGTCTCTTGTTCTATGATTTATCTCGATCAGTTCAAGGTCATCAAATTTCTCCGAGGTATCTGCAACAGGCATCTGGCCCAGACCATCGCTCCATTCCTTACACTCCAGCCCTCCCTCCCTCTGCTGTCAAGGTCAAATCAAATTGGATCCTACCTTCCCCAGTGTTCCCTCTCGGCTGTGCCTGCCTGTGTGTGTGTGTGTGTGTGTGTGTGTGTGTGTGTGTGTGTGTGTGTGTGTGTGTGTGTGCGCGTTTGTTCGCATATACATCCATATATGAATAAAACCTATGTCAGCTTTGTATCCGTGACTGTACATGAGCCTGTAACTTAGTCGTATGTGTGAGCGTGAACAGAATATATTTGCTCATTTTTGTGTGTGTGTGAGTGTGTAAGTCCGTGTGTATCCTGTGTTAATGTGAGTGTGTGTGTGTCTGCATGTGTGTGTGGCCTCTGAGCGGTGACTCCCCTGCCTGACCTCTTCTCAGTGCAGCTTGCTGTCATTAAAGCTCTCCGGATCCCTGAAGAACAGTTCTGTGTGTGTGTGTGTGTGTGTCGGAGGCCCCATAGAATAGCTCAGTCATACATCTATATGGACCTTGACAACAGCCTAGTGTTTGATCGGCCTGTGCCACTCTGACTTCAAATATGAGGAGTATCTGTGTGTGTGTGTGTGTGTGTAAATATTTGTGGGTGTGAATGTGGGCATGCAGGTGGTTTTCATGGTCTTTTTCTTTGTGTACAATTAGACGAGAGCAGACAAAGACTTACCGGTTGTATTTACTGTGTGGTCTCTTTTTAGCTCTTTCTCACACTTTTCACTTCTCTCTCTCTCTCTCTCTCTCTCTCTCTCTCTCTCTCTCTCTCTCTGTCACTGATCTGATTGGAGATGTAAATGGCCTCTTATTAATCTTGATTCCAGAGAGTGGAGGCTCTCCTCCTGTGGAAATCAATCGTGTGTGTGTGTGTGTGTGTTTGTTTGTGTGTGTGTGTAGAAGCTGCCTTCGCTGCCTTACAATAGCAATCTTTAAACAGACACCCTCCCTCACAGGCGTACACACATGCACCACCTTCACACAAAGGCAGTTATGAAATGACTAGCTTAAACCAACAATGCTCAGCCAGGTGAAAGAGTGTGTGTGCGGCTATTAAATGGAGAATGGCTCTTGCTCTGCCTCCATAATGGGCTATAGGTACAGTTAGTGTACATTAGCAGGGGGCAGGGAGGGACAGCATGCCCTCTTATGCGAGCCTAGTGGCCCTTAATCATGGCTGTAAGAGGGTTTGAGGGGATCAGGGGGAGGGCTGACGCTGAAGCGCAGCTGCATTCTCTGGGTGATTTGTTAAAATTTAACCAGAGGCTATAGCTGGAGGGACAAGCTGCTGCTCAAATATATCATTCTTAAGTACAATCAATGTTTAGGATTTTCCTAATGGCCTCCGTGAGCTAGTTTCAGTTGGCATATTGTTGATGCCCGCTCTGTTGCTTAGAGGGCATAGTTAAGTAATCGACTGAAAGCATTTTTCTTAGGTTTGTGCAGGAAATCTAGTCTGTGAAATCCCTAATTGGAGCAAATGAAAGTGCAAAACGAAAGATCGTAGCTTGTGATTGTTGCTGTGACTTTCAGAGTAGTCGGGGTGTAATGTGTCGCCACAGCAGATTTCACAGCAATAACAACCAAATCTGACATGTTGCCTTCTTTTTGAAGTGGAAAAGTGGCATTCAAGACATGCACGACTGCCTGGTTTTGACAAGGCAAACGCCCTCGTCACAAACATTTGTTCTTTCCCACCGTAAGGCTTTGATCTAAAGTTTGATCTGCTGGATACTTCCTTAGATAAGCCAGATACTCGTCCTTATCTTAAGTTAACATATACTATAACTCTTGTGACTTCTAGTTCATCTCATCTCCCCATATGTCGTTATTTCTTTTATCTTTAACATGATTTGCTTTACTTTGACACCTTTGTCTCTCTATATATTCCTATATACGGACTTTCATCTGTAAATACATGCACGGTGGTGCCTCTGAACATAGTAAAGCTATTGAAGTTTTTAAAAAAATCTTTTTTGCCTGTGATGATGATTGACTTAGGACGTGAATCTTTGATGATAATCGTTAAGAGCAAGATAAGAGAGAAGCTGAAAGGGGGGGGGGGGGGGGGGGGGGGGGGGAGTCCCATTATCAACCAGCCGATCGTTAGTTTGCGGCAGATCAGTGTGCTAATATGCTCAGTGGCACACGAGGAGCTTTAATTAGGGTAATGAGAAACAGCATTCAGCTGATATCAAAGTAATGACACATGCGGACACGCCCGGACATCTAAATAGAATATTCCATCCCTTCAAAAATGAGCTTTTCACATTCAATTACTCTCTATTATGCGCTAGATAAATGTGGTCAGTGGTTGGCTTAGCTGTGATGAGTGAACATCGTAGAGGCAGGAGGGAAAGAGGGACACACACACAACATGGACATGCGCATGTGTAAACACAACGAGGACACCCCAAAAAATTGGATTAACTTGTTCACTGAGCGGTTCTATCTGTCCTCCCTTTCCTGTCACTTCCTTCCTCCCTTCCTTGTTCCTCCTCTTGTCAATCATAAAGTACTTTGCCTTCGCAGAAACAGCGACCTTAAATTATGCAGCACACGTCACACATACGTACAGAAACTGAATAGTGTGGGTGTGTGTGTGTGTGTGTGAAAAGTAAACAGAGGGTATGGGGTTTATAGCACAGCATGCATTCTGCTCATGCCCGGCTTCTCCTCACACATCTGCCTGCCTGCATCAGTTGTAGTTTTACAACCAACAATATTATCATCTGCTTGTTGTTTAAGACCCAGCTATTCTGTTTGGATCTCAGCTCTGCTCTTGATCGCATCATATGCAAATGTGGGGAATAGATCTTCTAATCTTCTAATGTCCTACCCAACACTCTCCCTCCTTTCCCTGCTTTTTCTCTGCCTCTCTCTCTTTTCCTGCCTCTCTCCCACTGTGTTCTGGGCTCTCTCTCCCTCTCTCTCTCCTACCATCTGTTCAGTTTGCTGGGCTTGGGTAGTTTTTACTGCTTAAAAGGGACTCTCCTAACCACCCATATATGTCCATTTATTATTCTCCGTGGGCTGTTCTATTCTTGTCCCAGTACAGTAGCGGACGCTGACCGGTGCCTCGCTATGTTGAATAGGAGTGAAAAAGCTTCAGCGGGTCAGCGCACGCACAGAGGGGTGAGAGAGGCTCACCCCTGCCAGTTTTGTAATAGAAAATATGCGGAGGAGGGAGAGCGAAAGGAGGATAGAGGAGAAAAAAGGGATGTGAAGGATAGTAGAGAGAGATGTATCAAAAAGAGAACAGATGGCGGCAGCAAAAATAATTCAAAAGAACTAAAAAAGAGAGAGATAAAGATCCAAAGGAAAATAAAGAACGATGCAGTGAAGGAGACACAAGTTGTAGGCTGGGTCAGGGAATAATGGTGCTGCTGCATTTTTAATAGTTGGCCACTTTGTAGCGACCCTTGTCTAATGGATTCTCTGCCTCTTAAAAGCTCCTGTCAGAGCCCTCTACCTCAAACAGTTACTCCACGGAAATTGCTGAGGGCTCCAATAGTCCCCAACACTTCCTGATAGAATGTCCAATGATTTAATATTGTCTGGCAGAAAACATAATTCCAGTTAGCACGCAGATGTTTTGGCAAATCATGTTTAGAGGAAGCAGCAACTGAAATACAAAGGCTAAACAAAATGTCCAAGACTCGCACTGATATCACAGCTCTTTGAGAAGTGCCTGACAAAGGTGGGGTGAAAAGAGCACAACCTCTTGCTGTTAGCTATTTTAAGTGTGTCTGCGTGAGAGTGTGTAATACAGTGCGGAGGGTATGGCCCCTGGCCATGAAGCTGATCTAGTTTCTGAAGACAGAAGGAGATTCTGTTCAGATTTTACAAATGCCATGTATCTCTGCATTGTATGGATTGCGGCCTTCAGCTATACAGCAAATAATGAGTGTTCGCCACACATCCATTCATTAACAGAACAGATTGAAAGATGCAGTCTCTGATTTTCAAGTACATGTACTTGATGTTCAAGTACATGGATGGGCTTGACAGTTTTTGCACTATGCTTGTAGCCCAGCAGTCTAATACCTAAATTACAATTTATTATGCAATGCGTAAGTATAATTTGTGTGTCACAAATTATATAATTTTGACACAAATGGCTAAAAATGGAGAGCAAATAGTAAAATAGTGTGAGAAAGTATATTATGAAGTAGTGTCCAGGTTTCAGTGCAGAGTTCACTCACCTCCAGCTTCCTGTGGTGTGTACAGTTCTTGTCTCTTCATCCATCGTTTCACCCAAATTGAATGTATTATCATCTGTATTTACTCAGTTGTTAAACATGTGCTCTTTTCTCAATGGGACTCTCGTCTACAATATGTTGGTTTTAGTAATCTGAAAGCCTGTTCCTAGCTTAACGATCATCAGCTGACTTGTGTGAGAGCCTTTTTACACCAAACCTGCTGAACCATGATGTCGCTGTGTCAAACTGTTTGCACAGAATGTGGGCACTGGGCATGAGTCAGGCAGTGCATCACACATGGGCAGATGTTGTCTGCATTTGTTACACCTACACCTACATGCAGTCACAGATACGGAGATAAGGAATTTCATCAAATTACACATAAATTGATCCAGTATGATTAAGGCGCTTGTTTTGTTTCTTTGATTAATAAAGTGATATATTTCATGAAAGCCTGCTATATTATAGTACACATCTAGTTCAAACTTCTATTAGTCATCTCTAATGAATTTACCATTTAATTAGCCCTTAATCACCTATGCAAGTTCATTCATCCAGTTTCTAAACTGCTTCTCCTGTTCAGAGTTGTCTGGGGTAAAGAAATATGTTGGTGAAAATCTATAAAGCTGATGTTTCTGTTCTTTACATATAATGAAATGAAAACCTTGCTGACTGTTTCTTGTTTGTATGTAAACAAGAACTATATTAATATTTTGTGTTCACAGACCAAATACATTTATGTAATTGAAAATATTCATCTCTAACACACAATCATTATTTCACATACATTCTGTGCATTAAATGCAAGACGGCATTATTACAGTGTGGGGATATGGTCGGCGCATTTCTTATTCTCATTTTGTGTGAGATGGCGGGGTGGGAGGGTGTGTGTGTTGGTGGGCGAGTGATCCCTACACCAGGGACCAGAGAGATAATTGAAAGAATGGCCTGAGGGATTTTCCCCCATATGTTGTTCCTTATCCTACTTAGCTGTTGCTTCCTTCGGTATATTTCTCCTCTCTCTTTTTCCTTTCTCACTCTCACTCTTATCCTTGTATCTTTTCACTGTGTCTATTCTTGTCTCAGTGCAGTGCGGGTCAGACATGTTAAAGGAAAATGGCATTCGTGAATACCTTTACACAGTTAGTGTGAATCGAGCTGTGACATTAAGCACATTCCAGCGATTTTGTCATTTACCCGTCTCTCTTCAGCTACTTCAGTGTCTTTACATTTCACAGACCTGGACCTGTTGAATCCAGCCATTTGTGGAGAGCGTAATAAGGGCAGTGATAGCTGTAATAAAGAGAGTCTGAATTTTCAGTGGAGAAAATGTGAAAAAGACTCCACTGGTTATCTTTTGCTACGTATTGTGGACGAAAGTCTCAATTTTTAGAGTAAATCGTGAATCTTCGAGCTGTCATCACTCGTGGACTCGATGACATGAGCCCGTAAAATTCCTTCTCCCGCAGTTGATAGGCCACACCTGGTCTCAGTAAACACAGGTCAGGTGTAGCAACAGCAATGACTAAAGGTCTGTGTAAATATGTCTGTACTGGGCACGTTATATACATTTTATTTCACACTTATTATAGTTTCCTTGACATCTGTTAGCATTCTCGACTCCAAAACTCACATTCACAATGCACAAGTACAGTTACTGTTACAATAGATAGAGACACTTTGGCAGTGTGGCACAAACAGATATCCAGTGTATAAATTAACAAAATGAATAAATATTGAATCAGGTGTGGACATGGACCAGAAACCTTTAACATGAAGGGACAAGTGTGATTTTAAGGCTTAATTTATAGTTGTGCATTAAGTGGTTATGCTGAAGCTAATCAAAAATATAACTCCACGTCAGGTCTACGGCAGCTGTGGAAATACCACTTGGGGACAGCAAGAATTGTGATTGAAAAAAGGCTCAATTTTCTTCTCCTTTTCCAGAACACAGATCTTTTAAAGCTCCACACAGCTAAACACAGTTAATGTGGGGAATATATTTAAAGCACAATATGGGCTGATCATGTATGATACATCCGTCTAGTGATGTGGTGGTGCTATGGGTGAACTCTGACGCTGAACTGTAAGTCAAAACCTACGGAGTAGGTATCAACGGCGGAACTCCCGTTAACCCCTTGCATCAAATATAAATCCAGCTTGAGCCCTCAGGGTTAGATTTCGGCGGTGCATGGTGACATGAAGTCACAGAGCTCATCATTACATCCCTGTATTTTACGCACATTTGCTTTGCTGACACGTAAAGCCCACAAAATAAAGTCCTGGTATTTACAGGGATTTCTCATCAAGTCTTTTCTGGGCCAAATAACTGCAGGACACTAGGATTTTAAACATGCCTGCTTGTGTATGTTTGAATCCATGTATTTGTGTGTGTGCTGAAGGCTAACGCATCCTGACCACATTAAAGCTGTGAAGTGCAAAATCTCTAACCGTAAAGATAAAACGTGCAGAACATTTAACAAATACCGGTAGTTTGATCAGTAAAAGCAAGCCTCCATCCCCCAGGATTCCAGTGAGGCATCCAACCGATGAGCCTCAAATTCAGAACACACTACATTAATGGTCCCGTACCTTCAACCCTATCCCTAACAACTGGATGAAATCCTCTTCAAAATGCCTCCATGTGTGGAATTATCCTTAAATGCCAGTGCATACAGTGATTATTTTATTATTATTATATTATCCACGAGAACCTGGCGGTGCAAACTGGGGAGATGATGTGCCACAAAACAGATGATAAATATTCTATAACAATGTTTGACATTGTGTATTGTTTCAAAATTATCTATTCTATATATTTATATCATTTTATTAGAATGTTACTCATCAATATGAAAGAATAACAACAAAAATGAGAGAGAAATTATATTTTCTCTAAAAACATCTGTGTCACAGTACTTGCAAGCACACAGGACACATTTGTTTGTATCCAGCAGCACAGTAGGATCCATGTGTGAACAAACTCTGGCGGTCGACCTCTGGACTCTTTCTTTCTCAGTCTGTGAGGAATAAAGAAACACAGTTAAACTCTATAAAATTACCACAGGGTTTGCCCTTACAGACAGTTTAGCCCGGTTACAGACGCGCTCTTGTCCCTGAGCCAGAGGTGGCTGGCCAGGCCAAACATCTCCTATTCCCTGCTAATGAAATCCTGAATAAAACCCTCCCTGCTCGGCTTGATCCACCCCCATACACACACACACACACACACACACAATTGCACAAACACACAAACACAGACACCCACTCTCCAGGGTTCTGCTACGCACGCACACACACAAACACACACTCACAGAACCCCCTGCAGTCTCAGCCGGGGATTATCCTAGGAAAACACTCCTTTTGTTGGGCCCCAGTCAAATTACTTTTCAGAGCTCTCATGCTTTTATCAAAGCTGTCTATGTAACTGTGTGTGTGTATATGTGTGTGTGTGTGTGTGTGTGTGTGTGTGTGTGTGGGCATGCATGTTAAGGCAGTCCAAACATAGGCTGATTGCAGGGAGCACATCCAAAGTGAACGGTCATTAATGACACTTGAAAGTAAGCTGTTTATATTGCTCAATGTTTGTTTGTGTGTGTGTGTGTGTGTGTGTGTGTGTGTGTGTGTGTGTGTGTGTGTGTGTGTGTGTGTGTGTGTGTGTGTGTGTGTGTGTGTGTGTGTGTGTGTGTGAGAGAGAGAGAGATATGGGATATGGGACATGGGATCCGCCCCCTCTGTGGAGAAGTATTCAGGAAGTTCTACACAACTACTTCAAGGCTGTCCTCACTAGAAGAACAACAGCATTGGTCTTTCAAACGCATAAAATAATAATTTCTTGACTATTGAAAAAAAAACCTCTAAGGGAGAAGTTAAAGTGGCTTACAAAGTAAACTGATCTTTCTTGTTGCCTAAACATAACCAAAACTTAAGAGAGAAAAAATGCTCGTATATATGGTTTTTTGGAACAGTGGTTTGTCTGAAGAGTGACCTTTTTTGTTCTGTAGGTATGCGGATACGCTGACTGGATCAGTATACATGGAGTTCTGGGAGAGCTCTATAATGTGTAGTCATACTTTTGTTCAGTGGATTATTATTTTCTGGGGTACCAACTCTCAGCCTGGGCAATGGCCAACTCAGTTGACTGGGCACAGATTGTTAAGCTACATTCAGCTTCTATTCATTCACACTGCTGGCCCTCCTCAGAGACTACCAGTCTTTTTTGAAAGTTGTGCGAGAGTGTGTTGTGTGCAAGTATGTTTCGGCATGTGACTGCCCATGTGTGTGCGTTGAGTATCGTACACGTGTGTGAGATGTGGGTTTGAGCTCGTGCCTGAGACTCAGAGAGATGAGGCGAGAGTGCCAAAGTGAGAGATAAACAGACGAACAACGAAGGAGGAGAGGTGAAGCGTATGCGCGTGTTCGGGTGTGCACGTGTGCTCGTGCGCTTGTGTACGTGTGTGTCGAGGGTGCAAACTAGCTTTGTAGCTCTCAGTGAAGTGTTGATTTAAGTGGAAGTGGAGGGAGGAGATGGGATAAAAGGCCTGACTAGATTAGGCTGGCACACACTACTGAGGCGTGCTGTGCTGCCTGGCCTTTCAGCGCACTCTGTACTGAGCGTGTGTGTGTGTGTTTGAGAGACTCTCACTTGTGTGACTACGTCGAGGACACTGGAATGGGGTTTGTGTGTGTGCAACTGTGCTGCTGATGTTGGTGCAGCTGTACAATAAAGCAGCAGATTAGCAGAGCCACCGCAGCCACTATAACGGTACTGAGAACACTAATCACTGTTCTGACATCTCAGCAGCAGTCTGTGCTGTACATAGTGTATGTTACCACTGACAAGTGCCTCTGTGGAGGGGAGGTATGGAGGTTTTACAGTGTGCATCCACAGTTCTGTACATCCCTACTGAATGTCCCAGATCCTTTATCTCTGTGAAGGAGATGGGGAAACAACTTTTTTCGTCTTCATTTCTTTTAATATACAGTTTCTGCCAGTAGGAGGCTGAAATACTGCATATTCAAGCTCCCCCACCCAGACACCCCACTGTTTGAAGTCAATGTAGTCTCCAACAATAATAGTTCATTGGTTAAGTCGCTTGCAGAACTGTCTGTCCATGTTAGTCTCTCTGTGTGTAGGAGACTGACAGTTGAGGGTAAAAATAACATTTAAAGTGGTTTTAAATGCTTGAGGTGTGCTTGATTTAACCTGAACAGACAACATAACAGCTTCAAAAGTGGTAACACTGCTCGTAAAATTTGGCAAGCCATCCGCCCGCTCGCTTTTTCAAATATTGAACGTGTATTCCACTGCTCTTTAGCCAAAGGTTTAAAGAGCAGCAGAGGCTCACTTATTATTGGCAAGGTGTTTGTGCAGTACAGTTTAACACTCATTGGGCCTTTATTATTAACAAAACAGTGCTTAAAAACCCAGTTCAGTGAGTGTGAGTCCATTCTGTCACATTTTAGCAGAAAGGGGAGAATTAATTATTGAAGCCACAGCTCAGTAATAGTTCTATTTCATTTATTTTTGCCTCTGTTCGGTGCTGCTCGAACTCCACCACCATGCTGTCATTTGTGCTGAACCATTGGATAAGATGGAGACATTAGTCTGCTACATGTGGTACAGCAGCAATCTGCATATTTCATTGATTTAACTTCCTGTATGAATAATTAAGACCCTGAGAGGCAGTATCTCCGTGTACATACATGTTTGCATTCTTGTGTGCACATGCTCAGTTGTCTAGCAGTGTATTCAGTGGATACCTGATGCATTTATAGGTTTAGTGAGTATGTGTGTGCATGTGTCTGCATATGTGGATGCCGTGTTGAAGCTCATTAAAACGTACTTTGTACATTAAGAAGATGTCCCTTATGCAGTATGTATCACAGGGCATCAATGTGGGGAGTACTAGAGTACATTAAGAGGACTTTCTTATCAAAGCTTGACATTGTTCTTGGACTCTTGCATATTTGTGTCTGTGGGTGTTTCTGAGGGTTCCTGCTGCCATTTGTGCTGTTTTTGGGTTGACCTATGATTCAGGGTGACTGACTCATTCCAATACTATTGAAGTTGGCTGAGCTGCACCGGATTTCCCAAACCATCCGTATACTAACATAGTCATACAGTTAATCTCAATCTATAATGCTGTTGTTATCTCTTCTTCCTGTTGAATACCACATATTTATTCCCGGCACTTTGAGACACTATGACATGGGTTGGCTTCTGCAGGAATATACATAACAGATACATCCCAAATTTAAGAGAAATTCTTAGACAATGTGTTCTGATTAAAATGTAAACAAGTGATCCATTGCCCAAAATCATTCCTAATGCCCGAATCCCATTTGTTTCAGTGAACGCCTGGCACCAGTCGTGGTCTCATCTTCAAATGAATACATCATTTATCATTTAATATATACAGATTTTATTTTTCCTCCTAGACAAGGAGCTGATACATTTACATACTTTGCAGTTACATAATACATGGATAGCACCTGATGTATGGACATTGACAGTTCTATAGCTTTATAATAATCCCATTATTTTTACCTTCTGGACAGCAGTCAATAATCACTAAGCAAGTCTTTCTTCCTTTAACCAATATGCCATTGTTTTACACTTTTGTATGAGCCCTTATTACTGGTTCATGTCTACAATAACATCCAATTACAGAAGTAAGACACTCAAATACCATTTTATTTAGACTGTAAAAACTCAAACACATGCAAGCACACATGCAGGCATAAATGAGATGTACAGCAAGTATTTGTATGTAATAAAATCATGTACACACACACACACACACACACACACACACACACACACACACGGCAACTGTCAACTGCTAGATTAGATGCAGTGGAGGCTCCGTGTACAACAGGAGGAGCATTCAGTGCACCGCTGTGACAGAAAATACTAACTGTCGCACTCTTACCAATACCAACCCTAGAATTGTCCTCTCAGTGGAGGTCTCTCTCAGTCCTCCCTGTCTCTCTCAAGAAGAAATCAATGATGGGGGGGACACTCAGTTAGTGTGGTGAGAGACCCACCTGCATACAAGGCATACAATAAGTGAAGATGATCTTTTGTCCTGTAGAGAGTGTTTTTAGTCTGACAAATTGAAATTTTTAGTTAGTTAGTTAGTTTTGTGTGGTGCATGCTGAAATGATGAATTTTACGCTTTAGTTTTGCATTATCTCTGAAGCACCATAGTAGATTAAATACTAAGACGACAGAGGTGAAACTGCAACCAATCTTCTTATTGCACTGCAGTAAATTGATCCAAAGGATTATTTTCAAAAAGTCAATGTATTCCACTAATGGATATCTCTTGTTATGGGGTACTGTGACTGTTACTGAGTATTGTCCAGAAACATGGGGGGCGGGCGTTAGTTGAGTGGCAGGTACTTGAAAAATAAGTTAATAGTAGAGGAACATACAACTGATGATACCATAAAAGCTGTGCTACCTTTACATACATGTAGCTGTATTGCTCTCACAGACGCACTGCAGAGGGCACAGCAGCAGCGCACTGTATACATAAGAGGGAGAGTATATATCACAGCATAATGGACATTACATAATGCCACTGTGATCTCCCCCACTTGAGCCTAAAGCTCAACTCACATTCACAAAGACACTAAAGTGGAGCAGGCCCAGGTGGTGCTGGTTACCATCTGGAGGAGGTATCTGGTGGATTGTACATCTGCAGAGGATGCTAGGTCAAAAAAGTTAAAGCACAGCGGCAGAGGAGAGGCAGAAATAAAGGAGAGGATCAGGGGTGGGGGGCAAAGGCACAGATAAGAGAGAGGGGAGGGGGGGTGGGGTTGAAAATATAAAGAGCTTCTAAAATAAGCTTATGAGAGGAGGGTTGTTTGGATCAAAGATCTACGGACTCCCTGGTATTGGAATTCCTTCCTCGTTCGTTACTCTCAGCAAATACTCCTTTGACTTCTCTCTGAAATATACTATGTTGTTAGAGCTATATTGCTAGGACACCACGGTTCTGAATCTTGCACTTCTTATTATTGTGTGCTCATGGTTTTCGTGCCCAAGGCAGCTTATTCACAGTCTAGAAGCCAAAAATAAACGTATACACTACGTAACGTGTGAGAAAAGGGAGTCACACAAGACATCATGTCAAAGCTGAAAGACAGTCATACAGATTTCAAAATATACAATCTGGACTTCACAACAGTCAATCAGAGACAGGAAGTCCAGCCGAATTACAGATTGAGTGGCAAACCCAGACAGAAGGGAAATGGGGCTGACAAAAGTGGAGAGGCACAAGAGAGACAAAGCAACAGAGGCAGACTCTTCCAAAGTACAGCCACAAGCTGTTGGTCTCAGTCTGCCAACCCAGCTCAACTTCCCAGCCATAGATAAGCTGTGTGTGTACATAATTCATAAGCATAGCCAAATCAAGATCTAGAGATTATCATGACCAGTGGCACAGTAGAGGAGAGGAGAGAGGAAGGGAGGGAGACATGGAGCTGAAGAGAGAAGGGAAAGTAGCTATATGGAGAAAAATAGTTAGCAAGGATGTACAAATGCAATTAGAGGTTACAGAGCATGAACTAGTTTATATTCACCCCACACTTACCTGTATGCACCAGCATGTGTTCACATGCACATTCCCACAGGCTCCCTGTGTATAACCCTCTCCTCCCTCTGTTTCTCTATCTCCTTTCAATGACTCCCTCCCTCCCTCTTTTACTTTCAAGGAAGGGTAATCCCTCTTGTAGCTAATGTGCTGTGACATTTCATGGTACAATAGGATTTGGGAGACACTATGTATTCTCATGGTGCCGGGGTCTGGCTGATAACCTCGCTGTCTGGGTGATTTTGGGCTGCAACAACTCTTGGACTAGTTTTTATCTCACTTTGGAAATCTAATTCTCAAGGTGGAAATGCAGTTCACAATAATACAGACTCTGAGGTGACACTTCAGGGGTTATTGGTAAACCACAGAAACTGCATACAGCCACACAACACGTCAATTTTAAGAAAATGTACTGTTAATTCAATCTGACTCAGATATTGAATCTGTCATGAACTTCTGTAGCAGATTAATGTTGTTTCTGAGTAGTAAAATCCTTATTCTAACTGAGTGGTGTATGTTATACATACAGCTCCAAATCAAACCAAAGTTTTATTCTTATTCTGGGGTTTTTGGCAGGCTAGGCGGCTACTCTGGTGCATTGCTGCTTCTAAGGTTTAAGACTGAATTGCACTTATAAATGAAAGTCCGGTTTACTTGTCAAACAGTTGGTTTGAACTAAGGTCCCGTCCCTGACCAGGCAGATAGCCAATCATAATTTAGGATCATGTGGCATGTGGGGTGGCCAACTTCAGGAGTGGCCCGTGCCACCCCAGGCCACACGCCAAACACATACAGAAAACATAAACCTCAAGAACCTCTTCACCACATTCATAAAGTTGACTCTTAATTGAAAGTCGTTTCAAGTTGTCCTTGAGTTAAGATTTAGTATTTTTTTTTCATCAAAGCAGATTCGTCTGTCTTCTGCAGTTCCCACTCATCTATGTTAGTCAGTGACTTATGCCATAATAATGGCATAAATAGTTAAAAGGTGGAGTCTTGGCGTATGAGAGGCGATATGATACAGATAGCAGGGTTTCCCTTTGGATCAGCTGAAGGCCGAAGTGCTTATCTCACCAACAGAGCTGATGTGTGAGGATAGGATATGGGGGTGGTAAATGTGCTCATCAACCATCAGGCACAGATATAACGCTGCCAGAGTGCCTTCAGCTGGACAGCACTCAACGGCAGCAATGTTGGGAGGGATAAATGTTAAATACTTTGCATGACATTTATTGTGGATTATTCTTTTAGTTTGTCCGAACAAGGCAGGATGTTTAACGGCAATCTATAAGAAAGGTCAGAAACGTACAAACCAATAAAATGAATGACGAGGGAGATGCTGTCCTCAATTATATTCCTCACGCTCTTAACTTTACATCCCTTGATTGAGCACCCCATAAATGGTCTTTTGCATGAGGCCGCGCCAGCACTTTAGCCTGAGAGGCATCTTACACGGTTCACTAGCCGCTAAAACTGCACACAACTGAAGCAGTTTAAACATGCGTCTGCACACGAAGGCATGCACTGGACCCACATTGTGCACACACTGATATTCGATGCACAGTTGTTACACACACAATTCTTTCAAAGCTCAAAGTGTAGCAAGTTAACTATTTTTCAAAGACTGAAAAGAAAAAGATTTTTTCCCCTGATACCTGTGCAGATTTAAACTACAAAAGGGCTCTGAATGACTCATGTTGGCACAACGAGGGCTACATAAAACAGGCTGTTACTGTAATAAAAAATAAGAACAAATTGTGGTTATGAGGCTATCACATGACAATAATGACGTTTTTATTTCCTGATTGTTCAAACTGTCGTGGAGCCTCGAGTCCTGGCACATTCGATTCACGCCATGTCATTTTCCCCCTGCACCAAGTCAAATCATCAAATGAATGACTTTAATCCAAGTCATGCAAAAGCCCCCGATGCTGCACAGAGCGTCTTCCTCAGCTGAATGCAGATTACAACTGAAGTGAGCCGAGTGTTTATCTAGCTAACAACCGTACCGAGGGACTTACGTCTTGTCGCTTTGATTTGCCGTAAGATTTGTTTTGAGAGCGTGACAGCGAGTGTGAGACAGATAGAAGCTGAGACGTGTCACGCCCAGATTCATGAGACGGGGTTGGCAGGCCCGCCATTTCTGTTTTGGCTGACTGTGTTATACCTGGAGGGAACTCGGTGCTGCCGACGCTACACTGTAGCCAATTTAGCTGGAGCACAGCTGCTAAGAGGCTCCCCGAGGTGTGTGTGTATGTGTGTTTCAGGATTAAGCCACAGCACCAATTAAAGCCTCAGACTAGTTTTTAAAGGATAAATTATTAACAGCACAAGTGACCTCTCTGGTGGCCTTCCCTCCTCCTCTGCTTTTCTCTCCTCTCACACCTTCGTCTGCTTTCGTCAAATTTCCCTCCCTTCCCTCACAACATCTTTTTCCTTGCTTCTGTTTTTATTTTCTGCACTCCCTTTTGTTTCACTATTTACCACTCTGTCTTGGTGTCCCTTGTACAACCTGTGAAAGATCATAGCTGGATTTTCTTTCTTTATGTTCTGATATTTTACTCTTATATTTTACAATTTAAATGGAAAACAAGTCTGGTTGTATGCGTTGAGTGTTCCTAAACTCGCAATTCAAAATTTAAATTCTCCCCTTCTCACCAGGCAAAAAGAGAAGGAACAGCAAAGATAGTGATATGTTTGCATTCGAGAAAGATTTCTTTCCGTTTACTCCATTGCCTCTCTCTAACTTGTGCCTGTTCACGGTGATATTTTTGTTTCAAGATGTGTTTTCCCTCACTGAATACTATTTATGCCTCCAGGATACAATTGGGCTTGATTGTGGCTCTATGCAGCTGCATTCCCCTTTTTCTCCCTGTGCTCAATAGCAAAAGCATGTTAGCCGGTAATGGATACTTTTAACCTTTTCCAGGTAATTTGATCAGGCCTTTAAATCAATCAAAGCACACGCACCGTCTGGGTAATGATCGGTGAATACATCGAGTGCTGCTCTCGCTGCTCAGCCGTTGTTTTTTTTTAAGTGGGCGAACCATGTCTCTTTCTGATTTGATGAATGGTTCAGTATTGGATTCTGAATTATGAATGTGAGTTGCTGTGTATCATCTCTCACAGGGACAAAGGAGGAGTGAGAGTTGAAATGGTTTAGAGACCTAAATGTATTTAACACCGGGTTTACTTCGGGCTGGCATTCAGTATTCCAACAAATGGAATTTCCTGTGGAAAATGGTGCGGCATCCCCTCACTATATTATGTTGGTCCAGTGGCTCATCATAATCCAGATGCAATTTGTTTTGGCAGCTGACTCTATTAACATACTGTTGGAACATAGTGCATAGAATATAAACTGTGAGTTTCACTTCAACAGTAAAGTGTATACAGTGGAGGTGCATATCTGAATGAAAGTCCCCAGTGTAAAATTATTGGGCCTAAGTGGTATCATGTGTGTCTGATTCTTTACCTTGCCTCTCTTCTCTGGCTGTGTTATGTATTTCTATTTGCCACATTTTTCTTACATGTTTCTATCTAATCTTCCACCTGAGAAATAAAAAGAAAAACGCAATGATTTGACTGAGCACTACCTTTTGTTACGATGTCCTATTATGGATTTTCCCTCCAGATATCCTCAGGTCATCATCTGATCTCAGTGAGCGGGCTTGGATTCCACTCAATATGTTCTTACACTCTGATCTCGTCCTCCCTCCCTTGCTCCTCTCAGATTTGATGAAGGAATTTAATTAGAGCAGAGAGAGAAACAAGAAGGAATGAGGGACACAGTGAGGGAAGGAAGCAGAGTAATAATGAATGGGCAGTGAACCTGAGAGCAGACGAGGTAAAGATAAGTGTGTTTAAATCAGACCTGGTCGATCTGAAGGAGACAGGCATATTGAACCTTGTTACTACTTTAGACAAGACTTTATATAGATGTACTGCAGCATTGACGCTGCAACATTGCTTCACTTACAGGTGAAATTATCGGTAAAACCTGAGGTACCCATGCAGGATCACATGAGTTGAGTAATCTATGTGCAGAAGCCTACAGCACCATCACATGTTTTATAATTTCACATTGCGTTTGCTACCATAGCTCAGTGAGATGACCTTAAACAGGAGTGCTTGTTTACAGCATTTTCATATGACTTCCATTAACATAGATTAGGTGGAGTAGAATACACCGGCCTTGGATTTGTTTTTCAGTGCCGCTCAGCTGTGTCCTGCTGTTAAGTGCCAACACACATCCTACAATAGGGAGATGGATGTGTATTATATGTTTACAAATTCTCACCTTAAAAATGTACAATAATTGACTGATTCAGAGGGATATAGGTTTATACAGAATATGCGGGCTGTAATATAACACAGACCCTTGTTCACCTCTTTTTCACTGTAATTACAATGAAGTTACACAGTATGCGACCTGTAAAATGAAGTGATCCTGTTTCACTACTATTTCACTATAATTACAGTGTATTTACAGAGTATGTTGGCTGTAAAATAAAGCGGCCCTTTGGTCACCCCATTTTCATAGTAATTACACTGTAGTTACAGAGCATGCAAACTGTAAAATAAACACTAATTATAGTGAAATAGTGGTATAAGGGACCACTTTATTTTACAATCTGCGTACTCTGTAACTACACTGTAATTACGATGAAATAGCGGTGACATACTCTGTAACTTTATGGCCATTTATATTTTCCTCATAAAAGCTAATAAGCTACTATAGCCTAGTTTTTAATATGTCAGCTGTAGCCATACTTTGTGTTTAGTGCTAATTATTACATTTTAGCATGCTAACACACCAAACTAAGATGATGGACATGGTAAACATATCTGCATTATACGTAACATTAGCATGCTGATGTTAGCATTAGCTCAAAGCACCGCTGAGCTAAAGTACAGCCTCTCAGAGCTGCTAGCATGGCTGTAGACTCTTGTCATAACTGACAGGTTAATCTGAGGTCCCCATTTATGTTTTGAAGTAACTAGTCTGCTACACGATGTCGAAGAGCACTTTTGTTTTCTTTTATTTGTTTGTGTGTTCGTGTTTTATGGTACCGTGTTGAATGTGTGATGATTCATTTCAAGGGTTTTTTCCTGGTACACAATATATTGGAACAGCAATATTAACCAGTGTGAGGTAACATAGACAGGCATTGACCCCAATGTGCTTTTTCATAACTTCCACCTCTGCAAAAGACTTTCACAATGCAGAATCTCTTCACCAACGGCTGATATTATTACTTAGCCTGTTCCAGTAATGTGATAAGTCACCGTTCCCATTTCTGTTGTCTCGTATGCCCGCACAATATACTGTATGTCACGACCTGTGATGTTGCTACGCTTATAGTGACATTTTAATTGATTCACTAATGAGGGTAGACCCCCCCAGCACACACACGCACCTGCCAATTGCTATCTTTGCTGTTTCTCATTGTTACTGTGCGAAGACAAACCCAACACACAAGTGTACACACACAGACGCCAATCCCTATCTTTTCAGCTTCTCATTGTTGCGGTGGAGAAACATTATTCTTTCTGCACACTTATTCTATAGTCTCCATTCTTTGACCTGACGCTATATAAGCATTCTGTCTTATTCTTGTGCCCTCTTATTCTGATGGTAATTTGACTGCCTGAAAGGACTGGCAGAGGATTGTTCTCTCTCATTCAACAAAATACTGTAAAAAGTCATTCCTGGGATTAAAAAAAGCTCCGCGGTAGATTTCCAGAGCTCTGCTGTCGTCTCTGCAGTTGCCCGTCGGCCCCCCGTTCATATGCTAATGAGCCCGAGCTTGATTGTTTCCTCATATTTTAATCTCCTGCACAGTGTTGGAGGAGGGGGGCAGCAGCAGATAGAAGGCGTGTGAGTACGAGGAAGAGATGAGACGAGAGGAAAAGAGATGATGGACCAGGCAGAGAAGAGAGGGTAGAGGCTGTTGGCAGCTAAGCAATGGAGAGGAGGAGAAAGTTGAAGACGAAAGACGAGGAGACAAAGTGTTATGTAGGAGGAGGAGGAAAGCAAAGTGTTGGACTGGTACAGTGAAGAGTTGAGGGACATGAGAGGGCAGGATGATATTATTAATATGCAGAGGAGATGATAAGATAAAGAGGGATAGAGGCGCTGCTGGATGAGAAGCGGCAGGTAGGAATATACAGTTCACCTTATAAGGAGACATCCAGAGTTCATCAGCAGCGACAAAGAACTGGAGCTGCTGCTGCTAAAACTCTGCAATATTTAACATTGCTTCATTTTAAACTTTGAGGGGAGTCACTGAAGAACAATGAAACCTCCATACTTTCCCTTCTTATAAAGGTCTGTGTAAAACCAATCACGAATCACAAACCCCGCCTGCTGCCGCCCATAATGCATATTGCGGGGTGGAAACAGAAACACTGACCAAAGGGCAATGAGAGGAGGAGACTTTTCTTGAATAAACGAACGTGTCATTTGCATAAATATACATAATAAAAGAGCTTTGTGCAAAGCTCCTCTTCAATATGCATGTTTTTTTTCCCTTTTTGTAACTTGCATGCTAGAGGTCATGCAATTAAGAAGGAAGAATGTAGCATATGATTTTTTTCTTTGGAATATACTCATTGGGGTGGGTTTTGAAGTATAATGCAGTGGAATAATTCTCTTGGATGTCACTCAGGAAGGTTTTTTTTTAGAAAGAGTTACTGGGATTGTTGCAGACAGCATAGGCAGCACATATGCAAGAAAATAGCTTTGGTAAGAACTTGAATCTGAGCCAACGTGTGCGTAGTACGTATGTTCAACATGAGATATGTGCATTGGCAGACTTGTCTTAAACAGGTTAGTAAGAATCCTTACTTGGACATCATGCCAGTAAGGACATTTAAAAACAAAATAATGTAATTTACTGGGTGATGGTATTTTTGGCAGACATGTGCTGTTATGCATGGACTAAGGCTCTTTGTGTTGCTCTTTTCTTGTTCTTTTTCAGATTCTCACTTTCTGTAACATCTGCGCATGGAAACTACAATATGGTTAAGGTCAGGGAAAAATCGTTGTTATGGCTAATAAAATAAGGTTACGGTATGGTTAGGGTTAGCAACTAAAACACCTGGTTAAGGTTAGAGAAACATGGTTACAGCTAAAAAAAAAATAAGAGCATAACTTGCAGGTCTATGACAGGTGACAAACTCCGGTCCCCCCACAGGCTCATATTCCACTTTGCTAAATATAGGGCACACTACTTCCTGCTTTGGTAGTTAAAGTTAGCCTTGGATGTTAAGTTTAGAAGCTTGACACTCTTCTTGAATGATAAATGATGAATGATAATTCAAGCTCTAGAATTACATCATGTACATGTGTACAAATGAACAAACATAACACACACATACAGAATATACCCAAATATAGACACAGCTGTTGCATAAGCTCATGTCGGTGGGTGTTGTCTATTTCCCACATTTCCAACATGCATACACACACAGCCTTGACCCCAAGAACAATAGCTGTGCAGCCTCATGCAGATTGAAATCAATCTCAAATTTAACAGCGTGCCTGTAAACAGAATCAGAATCAGAAATACTTTATTGATCCCTGGGGGGAAATTGTACAGTACCGGTGCTCCCATTCAAGATTAGAAAGTAGCATAAATTTAGAGCTAAAGTATGTACAAAATATAAAAATAAGAAATAGAAAATAAAAAATAAAAATAAAAATATACACATTTACAGTATGTAACTTACACATAGCCTGCACCTCCCCTCTCTCTCCGACCTTCTCAAAAACACAGCCGCAGAAATTCCGAGCTCAGCGACTATCCACAGTCTCTCCATCATCTCCTTATCTCCCAGCAGGTCAGTCAGCACCAAGCCCAAACTGGATGTCCTCCCGGGATGTTTGTGCAACTTGTTTATGACAGCCCAAGTTGTTGACGCTGTTGTTGCTGATGTTAGCGAGAGAGATAGAGATGGCTGGAACATCCCATCCCACTGGGAACCAACCTAGACGACCTGAGACGGAGAAAAACAGGGAACAAGTCGTTTGGGAAGGGGACTGGGAGAGCTATGAAGGAGGAGAGGAAATTAGGGGAGAGGTGAGAGATAAACAAGAAGTCTAGAGAGAATGAGAGTAGACGTACATGAAATCTAATGGCGGATAGATGAACAGGCGGACAGCATACGACAGCAGAATGAGAAGTCAGCATTAGTGGAAGTGGCTTTATGGTGCCACTAGTTCTAAAATGCAGGAACAAAGACTTTATTTTAGGAAGAACTCAGCACTGACAGAAAGAGTTTGTATTATGTGAGACAAGGGCAACATTATGATTAAAAAGATGAGCAATTTCACCAGCAGTATTTACAGTATTTATGTTTCAAATACAGTTAAATATACTTCTTTACATTACATCTTACACTTAATTTTAAAAGCCATACAAATGTAGTTTCCTGTTGCACTAATCTTCTAATGAGAAATTAAATAGGTCATACAGGCTATGTTCAACTTTCTGCATTTCTAATTAAAGTGATCTTTTTTCCCTTTCTGATTGACCTTTCAATGATCTTAAATATGGGCTGATGAAACTTGCAGACACCCTGGTAAAACATGATATCCAGTTATTTCTGCCTCAAAAAACTGCAGTGTGTCTGCAGGTCCTGAAAAACTTAAACAGCCTTAAATTATAATAATTATGGCTGGATAAGCTCAAGGGTCTAGTATAAATCTAGTATTACACTTGTAAAATATAATGGTTGGTGTGGTATGTTTTTGTCCAGTGACAAATAACCCCAATCACAAAGACTGATATTTGACATGTGTTTTAACTGCATATTTGTTGAGGTACGTTATTGTAACTGGCATGAAAAGAGGTCTTTAAAAGTTTTACATTTAACTTAATGAAACATGCAGACACTGTGTATGATTGCCTTACAAACGTATCCTTTTTCTGGTATTCCAAGCTTCTCATGGAACTGGACTTTTATATAATAACCGTCAGGTGCGATTTCCCCAGACATATCATTTACTCTGCAGACTAATCACAGGCTATACCTCTAGCCTACACATTCCTCAACTTGACACTTGCAAACCTGTAAGTATCCAGTATTGGATATCATTAGGCTTGTCTCCAAGAAGGCTATTTATACCTGTACACAACATTAACTGAACTTGCTGCAGTCTCTGCTGCATATGCCATCTTTCCTTCCTTTATTTAATTTTCTTATAGTATTTATTTTCTGTGTGGTGATGCTAACCTCCTGAGGCCAAATAATCCAACAAGGCCTGGACATGACAGTTTGGCAATCAAGGTATTTTAATCAAATCCTGAATAGATGATTTGTTGTCTTTTCAAGGTTTCCGACAGGCGAAATAGCCAAGGCTTAATTTAGCTGCTTGTGTAATCTCTAAACGGAGACGGTATATTTGGGAGCCATGTTTCCATTCCAATGTATTCATAAGCTCTTCCTTAAACCCTTCCGCTGCTGTGTTTAGAGGCACAGAGAGTAAGAGAGACAATCTCAGTGCTGGACCCAAAAATAGACCGCATTCTTTCCTCTGTGTTTCAGGAAGCATCAGAAGAGGCCGGAACAACCCGCTCTCCCATCCTCTTTTCCCCTTATCCTCTCTCACTCAGTTCTCTTCATCAGCCGTCTCTCTTTCACCATCTCTCTGTTCTTTTCTCTACCGCCTTCTCTTTCACCATCTCTCTTCCATCTCGTTATCCCTCCCTTCCTACCTTTCACCCAATGTTCACCCCTCACTAGGACTTTTCCTGTACTCTCCTCCCTTTATACCATCACTTAGTGAGCCTTTCCATCCCTCCATCTATAATGGACTCACACTGAATACAGCTAAATTTGTTGCTCCATAAAACTTTGCATACACACCTACGCAAGTGAGAAACATTGTGTTGCATTATATTAAATGCACATGGAGGAGCATATTGCCAGAGATGAGCCTTGTTAAATGTATAGAACAGTTACAGCAACAGATGAATAGACTCATTGTTGGCTATTACGGTAATCTCTCAAGCCATGTTTTAGCTTACACTTGGTGTATGTCTTTCTGTCTGTCTTTTATCTCTGCATCTCTGTTTTGCTCAAACAAAGATCAATGTGCATAGATACAACAGCAACACACTGACACACACAGAGCCCCAGTATGCAATAATGAAAATCGCTTTTGCTGAAAATAGCAGGGGAAACCTGACCTTAGCAAGGTCAATGTACTTTTACTGGAATGAACTGAGCTGTGGTTGTTTGTGAGTGTGTGTGTGTGTGTGTGTGTGTGTGGGGGGGGGTCAGTTGAAACCCATTTTCAGGGCTTTCCAGGAGCTACTCATTGTTTGGAAAGTAGAGAACTCTCTAGGGACAAGAGGGCTATCTATAGACTGCCCTTGCAAGTGTGTGCATGCATGTGACTTTAGTTGCAGACATCTTAGTGTGTGTGTTTAGTGTGTGTTATTTGTATTAACCTAGCCGTGAATAAAGTAGTGGATGGGTAGAAAGGAAGGTCAGCGTCCACAGAATGGATGGTAGATGGTAGAGTACCCGGTCGCTCGAGTACAGAAGAAACAAGAAGCAGCTCGGAAAGCTATTGTGGCTGACCGGCGCCAGCATGTTAGCTACAATAGTCCACCAACCAGCCATGCCTCTAGAACCACACATTTCACAAAGGCGTACAATGAGACCAAAGCAAACAGTTGTTTCAACGAAAAAGAGATTGAATATTGTTTTGGATTCAATAATGATAGCATATGGCAAATTAAAGAAAATAACAACATTAAGTGTCTTAGTAAGGTGTTGGGCTACAACCCACCAGAACAGCTTCAATACGCTTTGGCGTAGATTCTACAAGTCTGCAAGCATCTGCATTCATATGTTTAGGGTGTTTGCTTTAGTGGTGACAAACTAATGCGACACAGAAGATTAAGCTTCAAGGCAACAGCAAATATGTATTTCATGGAGATGGCCTATATGTAGACCAACAGACCTTTGTTACCTGTTCAAGGTGATGCCAATGATGCTATGACCGCTGCATTGACAAAAACAACTTAAATTGTTTTTCTCTGTTCTCAGCCTTTTTTGCAATTCGGTATCTTGTCAAATATATGCTCAGCAGGTAGTCAGCAGCATGCACATATATGACGCCGTGCAGCAATTTTTGCGGTGTGTTGCCGTTCACATCTACAAAAACCCGGTGACTGTGTTTGTTTGCTTTGTGTGACAGTTTGTGTCGCTGCCTCTGAGCCTTTTTCCCACTGCGAGAGCTGCTCCACTGTACTAAGTGTGTCAACAATGCCAGCTGAGAGGCAGCCTTCAGTCCACACACTCCGACTGCAGAGTAATCCTTAAAAGAGAGAAACTGGGAAAGAGAAAGGAGGGAGGGAGGGAGAAAGATAGAGCGAGCATGTGGGAAGTGGAAGCATAGAGGTGAAAAGAGCAAGAGATTGAGCGATGGTGGAGTCGAATTTGACAGTGAGCGAGCGAGGGAGAAGAGAGGAGAAAGCGTGGTTGCCAAAAAGAGAGAGAGAGATTTCAATGTTTCAAAGGATTTCCCTATCACAGTCTCTGACACATTACATACACAGCTCACTATCGGCTCGACCCTGACAGCTGCACAAATTGGGCAAGGCCTTTGATCAGGTGTGTGTGTGTGTGTATGTGTGAGTGAAGACAGGCTCTTTTCTGCTTTAAGTCATGGTGGAATGAAATGAATGTACATAGATAAGGCTGACAGTCAGTGTGTGTGTGTGAATAAATGCTGCCAGTCTGGTTATGTTTTTGTGTGTGTATTTATTGCATGTGCTGGTATTATGTTTGTAAGCATGCATGTGTCTTATCTTAAGCATGTCATAGCTTTTATTCCAGTAATATGTCTCTTTCAGATGAAGCCTGGGGTCCTTTATTTGTATCTGACACTTCCCATCAAATATGCATCCATGTTTTTTTTCTGAGTCGGCAGGTAAATAAACCCATTGTTAAGGTGCTTGTATCGAATCAGCCCTCAACACAATTCAGGCTTTGAAGCATTAGCGTTTTCATTACCTTGATCACAGACACCACGTGAAAACACACACTCGCAAACTTCTCAGTACAAGTCGCACACTGCTGGGCACCGAGAAGCTTCTCTGGTGGAGTTTAAAGTTTGATGCTCAGTGGGTCTGTTTTCTAGCAACTGAAAACCTGTCTTTAATAAGTATTCAGTTGCAGAATATGAGAGTTGTCACTCCTTACAGTCATGATACGGACACATTACCATTGTATTTTCAGGAGGTGCTGGTATTCTTAAGAAAAGCAAGCAGTGTGGCGCCAGGGATGGTCCTCTGGGGACCATGAATGTGCGATGAATCCCACTAGAGGATGAATCCCACTGACATTGGTGATCCTCTGACTTACTCTAGAGCCACTACCTGGTTGATATGTTTTGGCTTTTATCTCAAAGCAGTACAGCCTCACAGAGCGGCTAGCATGGATTCTTAGGGCGTAGGAATACGGCCTTTGCTATGTGATCTACAGTAGGAATGGGAACTTGCATGTATTTGATTGATTTGCTGGATGACGTCATCTTGTGTTGCAGCAAAAGTTGAGCCAGATTCAACTTACAACCCAGCAGTATTTTGCTGGACCCCCACTGCGCCAATAGACTGGCTCCATTCAAATGAATGAGAGGCCTGCATTTTGATTAACACAGGACTCAAGTAATACATTTCATCATATATTAATGTTTGTTTGTTTTTAAAAAGAACCCAAAGATATTCAGTTTACAATGATATGTGACACAGAAAATCATCAGATTCTCACATTTGAGAAACAGGAACTAACAAACAACAAAATGCTTTATAATTTTTAGCTTGATAAATGACTTAAATCATTATTTGATTTCTTTCCCTATCGATTGACTAATTGATTAATTAGTTAATTGATTAAGTCAGTTTGAGCACTGGAGAAGTTTTTTGCATTGTTCACGTCATCAGTAGCTCTCAGACCCAGAGACAATATTTTCTCAGTGAACACAGGGATAATTTGGGAAAAGAATACCAAACTGCAAATGTAAGGGTCCATGGAGACACTTGCAATATAGAGTAGGATTTGTCACAGCCATTAAAATTAAGTATTACCCAGTGCAGCCTTTTTTCATCTCTGTACTTTGTCATATTTTGGTGAAATATATAGGCTCATTCTGCTCTGTTAGTATAAGGCAGTGGCCTGTAAACGACACTGCTCCACAGGCACCATCTCCTTTTACTGCCGCATATTTGCTGTGCATGTGTTGAATCCTGTCAGCGCAGTCTTCCTGAGCTGCCAGCGTGCTTGTGTGTGTGTCAGGAATTATGTGCCAGTTGAGGGAAGTACAGGTAATGGATTAATATCAGAGCTGGCTCAGGCTCCACATCGCTGTGTGGTGACAACCTGTCATTATCACAAACACCGGTTCACACACACAAGCTCACACACGCTCAATAGCATTTGCAAATACACATGCACATACATCCGCCAAATACATAATACATCCAAGGACATACACTTCTTTCCACTTTCTTTCCCTGTCTCTCTCACTCGTCATTGGGGCACATGGTGGAACTGGCCTGTGATCATCTCAGCAGGGTCTTGAACTAGTCGCCTCCAGTTTCCTACAGTGGGACCAATGCTGAGACCAGATTTCTTTGTCAGGCCAATGTGGCTGTTTGGCTCCAAACATCAAGGAAGCAGACAGTTTTGAATGCTTTTGTCGTATGAGCCATCTGGCTTGTTTACTTCCTCCAAATTTAACCTAATAGTTTGCCTTAGAGCAGGCAGGGGTGGGTACGCTGCTCTCTGAACCCATCAGTTCCAAACACTCATTAATCCTCGCCCCTCCTCGCCGCCAGAAATGGTCATCATTAAGTCATTTAGTCTGCATTGAGCTGTGTAATTGAACAGTGGAGGCCAATAGGAGAGGTTTGAGTAAGTTAGGGGTGACAAAGGACCCAGGCCCGGATTAAACACTGGATGGCCTGGTTTGTGCACCCATAACAGGATGCTTAACAGAAAATTCTCAAAGCTCAATAGATGTGCCTGATGCAGTCTCGTGTGGTTGAAGAAATAGTTGACAATACCTTGAAGTAGGGAGATCACTAGTATCAAGAAAATGTTTAATCTTTTTTAATCCAAGTCTGCTTGCATTGGAAAACAAGTTAAATGATCACATTTTAAGATTCAGTTTTAGACTAAATGACCTGTCAAGATGGCTGATATACCTTTTACACACACACCACCGCTCAGAGCCGTTTGTCCATCAACACTTTGTAAACATCTTCATCTTTAACAAAGCTGCCAATGGCTTGAGACATTTCCTGTTCCATAACATGAAAACACTAGAACTTACAGCAGGTCTCACTGAACAGGAATGTTTATTGCATTGTCATTAAAGCTAACTAAAGCTGGAGAGGTTACTGCTTAAGATGCAACACAGCTTGTTATTGTGATTGATACAAGCTCTCGTAGTAAAACTTGGTACCATGATCATAATGAGCACTACTAATTACACATATCCTGCTTCCTTAATTTGATGTGCATCCTGTTGAATCAAGACATTGGTGCAGGAAGAGATTATTCAAAAGAATGTGAGTTCAGTAGAAGATGATGTTTTGTTTGTTGGTGGGGCAGAAATTGAAAAATAACCTTTTTTGGTATTATTAAATTTGTGATTATTATGGCACAGAAAATATTTTTCATTGTGTTGTGACCTTAAGTGACCTTTTTCTTTCCCCTTCTCTCTCCGTCTCTGCAGCAGTCCTATGCTCCTCCCCCTCCGCCCATGGCTCCACCCAGCCCCGGGACCACAGGAGGAGGTGGAGGTGGAGGTGGAGGAGGAGGTCACGGAGGAGGGCTAGTGGAGCAGCTTAGTAAGACCAACCTGTACATCCGAGGCCTGCCGCCTGCTACCACCGACCAGGACCTCATCAAACTCTGCCAGCCGTGAGTTCTGTTGTATTCTGTTCAACTTTATCTGACCCTGTCCTGTCTCTGCAGATGCATCCTTCAGTGCTGCCGAGCTCTGTTCAGTTCAGCTTGTGGTAATTAGCTTCGCGTGAGTCCAACAGCAGCTTATAATGAGTATCAACAGTTTGCTCTTGACCTCTCTGTCCCTCCCCTGTGCTTCCTCAGAGGAAAAAACAAAACCCAGCTGGGCCTAACCCATCCGCTCCCTTCTGCACTGGGTCATCTACACACACATGCTGCACAAGGACAGACGCACACATCCTTCTATCCATCAGCAGAAGATATAAACCCCTCAGTCTTTAACAGAGATGCCAACAGTTAGAGACATTCCTTGTTTAAAGGCATAGAAATATTTTACAGTATGGCAGGTCACTCCATTCATTTCATGATAATAGTAGTAAAATTAGGCTGAACAGAAACGTAATTGCATTGTAGTTAATGCAACTAAGTGATACCAGTAGAATTTGAAATGTGATGATTTTGGCAATCCAGTATTTTACGGTAGCTATTGCAAAGATGATTTGCCAATCCTCTAAACATTTTAGTAAAAGCTATATTACAACTGATCTGCAAGATTGGTATTGGAGCTGATGAAGGCATATAGTCATTATTGACCAGCAGTGTCGTAAACTTGCTCTCTTTAGAAACAGTATAAACATTAAGATTGAGAGTTCTCAATATGTATCCAGTATCCTTAACCTGGGAAACAGGTCTCACCACAAGTAGCTGTTCGTTTGACTTGATCTTACTCAGCAGATGGAGTTTTAAAAAAGTAATAAATTATGAAACCTGGAAAGTATAAAGAAAGTTGTTTTGTATTATATTGTTTCCCATAATATTGGACACGAACAGGATGTAGATATTTTCTGTGGTGTAATTACAAAATGGAACTTTGAAAGAAACCTATAACCAAAAACTATGAGCTGATTTTATTTCTCACATCTTATCCAACTGGATTGATTTTATTCACAGACATTCGAATATCACTACTATCAAATGACTTGGATAGGAATTGCGGGCAAACATACTTGATTGAGACCTTGTAATAACATTCCTAGTAACAGTTTGGAAACCAGTTTTACACCAAAGCGTGTGAGCAGGTCAGTGCTAATGATGCATTTCCGCTAACATGATAACTGATATGACACGAGAAGACGGATCACCCTCACATCATTATAGTCTAGCGTATCTGTTCTTCTTGATAATATATTGGTGAACGACGTAGTTATTTATTGACTGCAGTAACTTTATTGTTAGCACTATTTGTTCTCTTCCTTCTTGCTAAAAGTGGATCCTGCACATTTTTTATTCCCAATTGTCCCCATGTGGACAAACAGAGTCAACACAGAATGTAATGCAAACGATAAACCAACTCTCCCAGAGAGAGAGTCTTGTTTGCCTAAAGCTATTTCCTGTTATTGTCAAATGTAATTGGAGAAGGAGATATTGAGCTAAATATTCTGCAGGTAAGGACTTTAAATGATCTCATAAACATTTCTAATTGATTTTGGAATAAAGAAAAAGATCAAATGTGAAGACAATTACCCACACACACACACACACGCACACACACTCACCATACCTTGCCCTTCTGCGTGTCAGCTGCAGTTCAAGCCTGTTGTATTTCAGCTTAGCCCTGGAGGCTTTCTGGAGAAACAGGGTGAAAAATGGGGGCCAATAAAAGTTTCATTAGAGCCCCAGTCAGTGTGCCAAGTGGCCAGTAACATTTAGGAAAGGTCAGTGGGGGAGGGGGGCCTGTGTGTGCTGTTGGCCAGCAGTCTTAGCCTTGGCTTTCCAAATCTCTCCGGCTTTCGGAAATAGACTGAGTGGCAGTTTCCTGTCACTCACTGACATGACATGCACGCATACGCACACACAAACACACACAAACAAGCATTTCATTCATGCACACAGTTGCAATGAATAACGGAAGGGCAGTCCCTTGACACTGACGCACACACATACACACACACTCTTTCAAATCAATGTCATCCCCATCCTTATTGTTACCAAGCAGGGCTTTTTTTGTGTGCCAACTCGCCCACCAGCACCATCCTCCTCGTTTCCTCCCTCCATCCTTCTCGCTCTGACCCCCTCCCTCCCTCTCTGTCTCTGTGCCAGTTCTCAGAGTGTCAGTGAAAAGTGCTGTTGTCAGCTGACATTTCCAATCACTCCCCCGGTCGGCCAAACTATGGACACACTTTTAACGTCTGGGGACAGAGCAGAACGTGAGCGGAATCTAAAGCGGAGCACAAGGGCAATTTCTCTCTCTCTCTCTCGCTCGCTTTCACTCACACTTGTTGTCTTTCTGTCTCTCTCTCACGCTTACCACTGATTCACTGTTCTTATCTATCTATCTATCTATCTATCTATCTATCTCATGATGGAGGGGTTGTACGAGGACAGACGAGCTTTAACCACTCAAAGCCACTCATAGGAGAAATCACCGAAGAAGAATATAAAACACTGAATGAGTTCACAATCTCTCGTTAATCATCTGCAGCTGAGTTAGAAAACCCCTCATGAAACCTTGCCCTAAAAATTGCAGGATGGCTTATGGAAATTTGAATAGGCGTCACGCGAATGATCTTGATGTTTTCGTGGCACTTGATTGATTTGAAACCTGAACCCTAGAAATATCTTTCTGTCCTGAAATGTATTATCTAATATTAAGATAGATTCCATCTTTAATCATCTTATTGTTTAATGAGCAAAACTCTCAAATATCTTGTGGATTGAAACAGTGCTACATCTGGAACACTCTTACTCACACTAACAGTTTCCTTTATTGACATCCACTTTAAGTAGGTTGGGAAAAACTCTCAAAAAGTGGGAGGATGGAAAAAGAAGGTTAAAAAATGAGCAAAGCCAGTACTTGCCAGTGGGCAAATGACAAGACAGTAAACAATGATAACAATCCAGTAAACAGTGTAGTATGGCACTGTAGTACTGTGCTGTACTTAAACAATGGGTCTTATTCTTTTAGCTTTGTCTGATCACAATATTGTTGACAAAACAATTGTGTTTACATTTGAAACAGTAGTTTACAAAACAATCTCACCACAATGTCTGTTTAGTAGCTGTTGTGGAGCTGTCAATCATCAGTCACAAGATCATCAGCAGATGGATTTTGCCCAGTTGTCATGGATACATGAATTGTGTACATTATGTCCATAAATTTCCATTATTCAAATATAGTATTTTTATGACATGAAATGAGAGGCCCTGCACACCCTCACAGGTGTTCACTCACTTATTGTGGTTGATTAGACCTCAGCACATGTTGTAGGTGAGCTAATCTATGCAGGGAATTACCAGAGGTCACCCGGAGGTCATTTGTCCCACCTTGGCTGGTGCAACAAAACTAACTGGAGAGTGAGGCACATGTCAATTAAACACAATCTGCACATACCCACACAGTCCTGAGATGAGCTCGTATCAGCAAAAATAAGTGACATCATCTGTGTAGGTGTACCACAGGTGTGCCTTTAAATGATAGCCATCTATGTTATACATATCACATGTCAGTATTGATCTTCTCTACTGCTCTGAGTTTGTTGGGAACATACCCCACCAGCTAAAAAAACTGCAAATCAGCAGGGTAAAGCTGCCAGTACGCTTCCTCAGAAGTGCTTGTTGGATGGTCGAATAGCTTCAGAAACTCCCTCCCCCCACATCTTTCAGACAGCGGAATGGGGGGGGGGGGGGGGGGGGCGTTGTGTCTGACAATTTCTTGTAACCTTCTGAAACCGATGATGCAACATTCACAGCCACGATCAGCCAGCTGTTCAGAGGTGAGACAGTAAGCAGGGTTCAAACTTCTCTCTTGAGCTATCTTTTTTCATCCCTCACACATCTATTTCTGTCACTTTTTGTGTTTACAACCGAGTGCAACACTATGACTGCCTTCCAGGAGAAACGTTTTCCCCATTTGAACTATTATGGAGTCTCGCTATGATGACCGCCTTTTAAGCCTGCCTTCGAGTGTGGTCATTTAGAACAACTTTGCCTTCCGACACAGTCAGACAACACATCTTCAAACTTGCTTTTTTCTAGCATAACCCAGCCCTTAGGGTCAACAGTCATGTTCTTTTGCCAGCTCTCTGGTGTCACATGTAATTTCACTGTAATTATATTGATGCAAAGATCCTATATTTAGGATCCTAAATAGAGAAGGTATTGAACGCTCTGAAGAGTTATGGCCAGGGATGTAGTGGAGATTAAACTCATCTAAACTCAATTTACTCACCACTGTATTTGAAATAGAGTCATACCCAGCTATCTGGTCTGACATAAATCTTATATGGCAAAACACTCTCCCGCATAGTATTATCAGATGAAAGGAAATTAAGGATAAGAAAAGAAAAATATCAACTAATGCTTTTTCTGAAAATGAAATGGCTTTTTTGTTTATACTTGTGATTGTTTTCTGTCTAATGACCACAGAGTTGTGTTCATACAGACTACTGCTATAATACCAACTCCTTAATGCACCACCTAATCAGAGTGCCTTGCAACTACTTGAAACTACATGGAAAGCCCTTTTGGCAGATAAACACTGTTTCAGTGACATCGAGCCGTGTTCATCCCAGCACACATTGCCTTTTCATTATGGAAACACTCCAAGAATTGATTTCTTCATAGCTCCTGAACATGTTAAACTACATATGGTGAATGAATTCAAAGACTTCTTAAACACTGCACTCTTTCAGTCCTCACCCTGTGTTTGTCTGTGTCTAACTGGCAGAGACGGTAGGAAAATGAGGGTAATGCAAGAGACAAGACAGCTGTATCGGATCCCCAATTAGGAGACACCACACACAGAGACCAACCTGTGTGTATGCTTATGCATGCACACCCACACACACTCAAACTCACACACAGCCTCAGACAGAACACACACACACACAACTTACAAGCACACAGAGTGTGCACATATACATGATGTATATATACGCTCACAGAGATCCTGGAGAGATGTAGAAATGACGCGTGTGTTTGTGTGGGTGTGGGTGGCAACTGTGGTTTAGCAGACATCAAACGGTGAGCATCCATAGGCTGACGGTGTTCCACAAGGAAATGAAAACACAAATCTGATGCTGTGAGGCCCCTCTGAGGACTGTCATTAACACTACACACACACACACACACACACACACACACACAACCAGGGTGCACACAGATTTTGTCAAGCCTGCCAAAATTGGGTGCATGAGTTTCGTATTGCCGTTCCTCCTTAAATCTTGACAGCCTGGGAAATACTGTCAATGTCAGTGGTCTTACGGTTCTTTGTGAATCGAATTTCTTGGTGGAAAAAAAAAAAATCAAAACTTCGGTTTTGGAAAGGATTCTAAGGAGTTTCCATGTGTTGAAGATGACACGTAGCTTGTCCTAAAAGGATTGTCATGGAGAAAGTCAGCCTGTCAGGTGAACCCCCCCCCCCCCCCCCAGCTGCCGATGCTGTGGAAAAGCGCACTTCTCTGGCTTTGTACTGTGTTGTGGGGGCTTTGTAGCATTTCTATGAAGCCAAAGAAAATAGAGAATCTAAGGTTAGCCAGCTACTCCTGGCAAGTACTATATGATGTAAAAACAACTTGTTGACCAAATGTAGACACTTCTGCAGGGTTAGGAGTTATCTATTGAAACAGAACCTATGAATTTGAAGGATTTCATTCCAAAGCCTGAAAACAAACAACACAGGAAAAGTGTAAAAACAACTTCTTATTCTCTCAGTAGTTATAAATACACAGTTGAATGTTGAATATTGTATTTAGAATTATGCATGTTCTTGAGGTATAAGCTCTGTTATACACACATCAGGGATCAGGATTTCCTGTCTCAGGACTGGGAGTAAAAGGGGTGTCATCTGAATGGGAATGACAGTGACAAATGTTATGGAACTGGGGAAGGATGGGGAGACATGAAATGGGAATAAACTGAGCAGAGTTGAAAATAAACGTTCAGCCCCATGTCATCCTGTATTTACAATGACACAAAACACATCCTTATATTTATATTTCAGGGGAGAGTTTGTTTACAATCAGAATCAGAATCAGAAATACTTTATTGATCCCCGGGGGGAAATTGTACAGTACCGGTGCTCCCATTCACGAGTAGAAAGCAGCAAAGAAATAAAAGTATGTACAACATATAAAAAATAAGAAATAGAAAATAAAAATATACACATTTAGTTAAAAAAAAAAATGTTTACAGAACTACAGATCTAGCTGTCACTTTGTCAAGCTTGTTAAAAAAAAACTGCTCCACTGTTGCTTCACATTTCACTCCCATTATGGACTCTTTAGTCATGATGAACAGCCAATGGAAATAAGTTACACACTCAGATCCCTTTCAGAACCCACTTACTGTTTCTTTGACACAATGGAAAGTAATGGAATAAGGAAGTGCTAACCCTAACCATCTGTCTCCTTGCAGTCCTTTGTTGGTATGTTGAAAGTATTTGAATAGTTTTTATGAGTGTCTCATGTGTCACTGCCATTGGGTCAAGTGCAGGTCGATGTTATTTCAACTGGCTCCAGGCTCCCGCTGGAATCAATGATGTTCCAGTTGGGACTTGAACACAGAACAGGACATTCTGCTCTTTCCTCTCCTCTTATTCCACGCTCTCCTCAACCTCCATACCTCATCATCTGATCTATTATCAATACTTTGGTCCATTTCTTCACCACAATAGCAGATTAATGTAGCTGTCTGGATAAAATTGTAATTTCACCACTGAATCAAGTCCAGAGTGAGACGCCATTTTGGATGGTGCAGTGTTGTTGTAATTTCACATTTCCCCAAGGCCATGGCGTCATCCCTCTCTCCTCTCCCCTGCTCTGCTCTTCTTCTTTTGTTTTCCAGAGAGAAGGAACAGGTGGATTTATACTTGCACGTCACACACATTGATCTGACGATGACACACACACACACCAAAACACAGCCACGCATTAAACACACACTGTATTTGTTTTCCACTTTGTGAAAACAGACAACTGTGAACATATTTTTTCAAGATTCATAATGTGTCGAGCCAGGTACCTCTCTCTTTGTCCTTCCCTCTCTCCCTCCCTCCCTCCCTCTCACTCTCTCTTTCTTTTTCACACACATGCACAAATACTCACATAAACACACACACACACACACAAACGAACAAACAGTCTGGAAATGTTTCACTTTTCTGCCGGGAAAAACAACCTGCCAGAACACCGATGGTGCATGAGATCTTTGTCATGCATTCATACTCACTCCACTCACACACACAATTGCAAGGAATCACACCCTCACTAGTATATGTATACTCAAATGTGTCCAGGCACATTCACTCACACATGCACTCTAGGTGTTTCCACTCACACACTGACACACACACACACACACACACACACACACACACACACACCAAGTTTGAATCACAGCGAGGCAGAAGTCAACAAGGAGCCGGGTATTGCCAGATGGTGTGTGTAATGTGTGTGATTACCGCTTTGGTGTTTTTGATCTGTGATGTTGCCTTTGCGTGTGCGTCTGCATGTGTGTTTGTCTTTGCGTATATGTGTGGACGATTGGTCCATGCCTTGTTTTGTTTTTGGTTGGATTTCTCCCCAAACCGCAGGCCGAAGACCTTGTTTACCACCAGCCATGACTTTGTAAAAAACCCTGACGAACATTAGATTTGATTTTAGCCTGTTACAGTCGATGGATTTGTAAATGCCCTAAGAATATCGTAAAAAAAGTGATTTTCTCTCTACCAATTTCAAGATCATAAGCTGCTCAGCTGTCGTGTTATGTGTGATATCAGCCTTTTAAAGCCTTTTTTTCTGTCTTCATTTCTAAAGCCTCCTGTCCCAATAGAGTTTGATGTGGGGCTGTCAGGCGAGCTAGTCTCTGTTCTCTTCTCACTGACAGAAGCAGTTGGCTGACAGAGTCTCTCCTGATGGTGACAACTAAATGATCTCTTCTTTATTAAACACCTCTTACTATCTCTCTATCGTTCCCTGACTACCTCGCTTCCTCCTCGCCTTCAGTGTCTCTTTTTATCTTTTGACTGACTGTGCTCCCTCTCCTCGTCTATTTCTCATTCCTCCGAGTCTCTCTCTCCCCCTCCTCCACCTTTTTCACCCTCTCGGCTCGTAACCTCCCACACTGTATCTTACCCTGGTTTCTCTATCGTTTCCGTCTCCCACCTGCTTGTCTCCCTCATTTTTTACTAAAAGGGAAGAGGGAATATACTTCCATCCCTCACCTGTGGCCATCAGCCAGTCAGCCAGCCCGTCAGTCTATTTGATAGTCACTCAGCCAGCCAGTCAGTCAGTCATTGTGCAGCAGTGTTAAAACATTAATTAAAAAGTCTCTTCCACAGAGCCAGGCAGTGATCCAGGCTGATCTCAGTGATCCCAGCTTTCTGTCTCAGTCTTTTTCTCCCTCTCCCCTCCTTTCTGTCTCTGCTTTCCTCTCTCTCGTCTCCCCTCATACCTTCTCAGCCTCTTTCTCAGTTTGCTGTCAGTTTCTCGCTCCTCTCTTTCCAGGACGACTGAAAGACCTGGGCTGATAAGAAACATTATTAACTTCTTTCTGAGAACAGAGAGCTGGAGAATAGAAGTTGGATGGAGGGGAAAATAAGGGAGGAAGACAAAGAGAGAGGCAGAGGTGTCAAACGTACGAAAGAGAGTAAGGTAGCTAAACGAACAGGAGACATTAAAAGTTGGCAGAGAGAACAGATAGAAAGAGGTATAGAGGTTGTCTGTCTCTCTTATAGGCCCTCCAAGCAGGATTGGGTACCATACAGATGTCTGGTTATCATCATCATTTATGAGACAGTACTGTCGATGTTCTGATGCCTACGGGTGGGATTTGAAACAGATAAGCACAGAATGGATGGATAGAAAATTTAACTGTGATAAGGTGTCTCTTGCAGACACCCAGAGAAAATGTTATGGTCAGACTTAATTCAATTTTATGTGCCTATTTTATTCTTTAATTTTATCCTCTTAGATTCAAACTTTGTGAAAACATCTCTACAGTTGCACTTGAAAATGTCATCTAGAAGGAGGAAACATTTCTTGAATTTAGACATTATTTTGTTCAGTGGTGATTTGATCTAAATGCTAATGTTAGCATGGCAACATGCTCACAGTGCTGACAAGCTGATGTTTAGGAGGAATAATGTTTACCATATTAACCATCTCAGTTTAGCATTTTAGCATGCTAACATTTTCTAATTAGCACTAAACGCACAACAAAGCTGAGGCTGATGGACATATTTTACAGGTCACAAAACCAAAGTATTAGACAAATTCAAACATTTACCTCAGCGCCTAGTGCCTTTTACCTGCCGCTAGATGTCAAGTTAACGTAATTACAATTCTTCCTGACTGGAACATGAATGTCTGTACCAGTTCATGGCAATCCATCCAATAGTTGTTGAGACATTTCAGTCAAATCCACAAATGTGAACCTCATGGTGGAGATTCATCCTCTGAGGACCATCACCAATCCATCCTTTAGTTGGTGAAATACTTCAGTCTGGACCAAAGTGGTGGACTAACAGAATGACTGACTGACAGACCATCATTGCCTCCCTAGAGCCATGCAGCATGTCTAAACATTTGTTTGCATAAGACTCAAAGAACAACCAATATTGCTCCAGATGTTAAAAATAGCAAAAGTGAATCAACAGCTAATCAGAATGTTTCATTTCTTTTACAGATATGGGAAGATTGTGTCAACAAAGGCCATCCTGGACAAGAACACCAATCAATGCAAAGGTGAATGAGAGTCCGTTGACTTTATCCAGTGTGGTTATGTGCTGCCTTGAAAAGTCACCCTATACTTCACAAACTCAGATTTTGAAATGAGATTTGAGTCGGGAAAACATCAGTTGAGAGTTGAAAAACTTTCAGTGCACTATTGGGAGTGGTTTTGTTTTAATAGATCCCTTCCTCTTGTTCTTTTTTTGCATCCCCAATTAATCAATGCCCAAATGTTTTTTTTAATGGTCTAAAAAGTCTCTCAACAGACAGTGTGACGTCAGATCAAAACAAATTACTTCAAGTTGCTCGAGCCACCCAGTATGCTGTTGCAAGTCCATGTGTTTGCCTCAGAATTGTGTGTTTGGCTATGTGGTAAGGGTGTGTGTTTTTACACTGTATACAACACAACAGTATTGACTGCCGTAATGAGCATGTCATACTTTAATCTATCCAAATGGTGCACTGCTAGAGTATCTTTATTTTGTTTTACTTCTCTATGAAGATGATTTCAGAATTGCACCCTAATGATACTCAGAGCTAAGCAGCTTTTGAAAGCAAGATGTTGGCATTGTTGTCATTGGCCAAATCAAAACGGAGAACACCAGACAATAGCCACAATGTGTTTCAAATAGTCTCTGTGGTGAAAGAGGCTCACTCAAGTATCTTCTGATGAGGGTCTGCTTGATTGTTGGAGTGGTCTGAACAAAGCACTAATCAATATGATTGTAGTAGTCTGCTTTTGAAGAGGCACACAAGAGCATCTGTTCAGCATGATTGCTACTTCTCTGCCAGGGCTGTACTCAAAGGTATACTGACATGGTTTGGGACAACAGCAGAAACGCCCTGCAATCAGCGCATCTGCTTCAGTAGTATGAGTGAAGGCAAAGCCAGGCTGATTGATATCGATGACAGAGATGTTAAAGCGAATTCTAAGACTTTTGAGTAAATGATTGCAGTCCTAACGTTATAATGGGAACCCCAAACTTCCTTGAATCTCCCCTGAAAACTCTTTTGCTTCAGTTATTATCTTGGATCTTTCTAATTGGCCAGTCATATAAATCTTACAGACTTCATCATTCCAGTACCTGCTTTGGCCTCACATAATCAAATATGGCTTTGAGCTCTGAAAGCATATTGAAATGCCTGTCCTGGCATCATTAGAGCGTAGCCGATGGGAAGGCAGAAAATTCTATAAACCCAGTGATAATTATCAGTTATTCTTCCATTTTCTCAACTCATTAAATTTTCTTTCTTTTTTTATGTTTGCCAATTATTGCTTCATGCTTCATTTTAGTATGATTTACAAATGGAAAATAATATATATTCTATTGAAGATGAAAAGGCCATTCACATCCAGTGCTTAAGTGATGATGTTCTATAATTTTCTTATTGTTAAGAAATACTCTGGGAAGACCATCAATGAATTGATCCTTCTAACAAATAGTGCCTATGTAGCCCTCTGTGCCATAGAGCTCCTTTGTTGTCCAAAAACACATCAATGAGCCACACCATTGCACTGGGTGACATGTTCCTTCATTGCCGTGGACATGGGCACTGTGGTTTGTTTTTAGTCAATCCTGCACTGTTCTGCTGCCATGAATACTCACTGGAAAACCAAATATGCATTAATCAACCGCTGGAAATACTCCACAACAATTACACTATTTACTCCTGTTTGAGTAACGTTAGCTAAAAACTACAGTGCCCAGCTGTTTCAGTTACTTTTTTTAAATGAAACAATGTATTTGAAAGATTTACATATTTAGTAGGACTGAGTAGACTTGGGCCTAAGAGCTACAGACAGGGTAGTGAAGTTGGAAAGGATTGAGTGACGGACCAATGCAATGTTGGTTTTGGTCTTCTCATTGGATTTTGTTGATGATAAGAAAAATATAAAATAACACCCAAAAGCTTTGCAAATGAATAGTACCGGATCTGGCTCTGTATATATTCCAGACAAAGCTTTTATGAATCCTAAACATTAGAGAGACTTTTTCAAAATGCAAAACGATACATCCAACAATACATTTATGCTTATTATTTAATGTACACAATACCCAGAATGCAGCAGCTGCAGCAGCTGTAGCAGCATAAGCGCTTTTTACAGGCCGTGGCCCTCATCAGCAATTTCACTGCTTGTTATAGACTTCATACATCTCTTAGCCAGTTGTTAACTCACAATGAAGGAGTTTCATTATCAGTCGGCCATTAGAATGCCTTACAACCGGATAAGTGTTGGTTTGATTGCAGAGGCATTCAGTGGGGACAAGATAAGTGCTTAGCGTGACTAAGAGAGTACAAATTGGCACAGTGAGTTCTCTTGGAAAGGGAGGGATGGATGGGAGGAGGCACGGGGAGGTGGAGGGAGGGGGTAAAAATAACCTGGGGCTGACAGAAAAGGAAGGGGACCCTTTGAAACTGATGATTTAGCAAACAGCGTCTTCTTTTCAGGAAGAAAGAGAGAGAGGTAGAGACAAATCTAGACAAAGAGACAGGTAAATAAATAAAGTCTTCTTCCTTTGCAGTTTGCAAGGATAGCAGTCGGTCAGTTTGTATACACTTGTTGTCATGTGACAGCAATCCCAATTTCGGGGATGATTTTACTTAATCTAAACGAGATTGTGAAATGTGATGATTCTTGGGCTTCGAAAAAATGCACTAGCATGATAGCCCTAAAAACATTATCCTGAGAATTACTGTTAAATGAATTGTCATTTCAGTGTTGTTCCCTGAAATAATATAAAGATTTTCTTTGTTAAGTCTTCAGCTTTGTAGCGGGCTCAATGTTAAATACACTGACAGTTTTCTAGTTAGCAGCGTGGGAGCTCTGGGGGAGGGAGAGGGCACAGAGCACAGGATGGAGGAAGGAAGGGAGAGGAAACCACTTTAGATTGTAAAGGATTTCCATTTCCCAAAGACAAGCGCCCTCCCTCTCACCGTCTCCATGTCTCCTGCCTTTCTCTTGCCTCTCTCCCTCTCCCATTGCTTATCTTATTCTTACTCTCTCTCTGTCTGCCTGCCACTCTCTCCCTCTCCTCCCGACTCACAGCCTCCACCCATTCCTCCTTTGCGCCGTCTCTCCTTTTCCCTCTGTACTCGGTTAGCCCATTCTAATGGCCCAAGGCCAGGAACTCTGGGAGCTCAGGAGATTAGATGGGAGCTAGGGGTGTGTGTGTGTGAGTACTCATGTTTATCTGTGCCTCCATCTGTGTCTATGAGTGCATATGAGTGTGTATTCACGTGTGTGTGTGTGTGTGTGTGTGTGCGCGCGCTTCGTAATAAAAAATGTTTTTTTCATTCACAAGTGGAATATTTGTCAGGCCTGACTGAGCAAGATGAATTTTCATCTGTGTCATCATAAGGCTACAGATGGGAGGGAAAGGACACAAATGAGAAGGAGGATTATGTAATTCAGAGATATTATTTTCATTCTTCCCTTCTCTGGAAACATCCGTCTCATCGTGCTCAGAAGAGCTATCACTTACATCCACATGAGATGAGAGTTTTCACTGAACTAAAGAGGGTAGGTTTTAGTGTATAGGTTATATGAACATTTTCAAATTACATGTTGGACTGATGCGTAGTGATTTGGGAAACTGTCCATCAGCTTGGAAGGTAGGCATCTGAGTCAACGAGCTTCCACCCAGCTGAAGTGTCCTTGAGCAGAGTCCCTACCAGCTCCCGGGGTGTGGTCTGTCGCTAATACTTGACCTCTGACCTCCCTGGAAGAGGGGCGAATACATTTTCAGAAAAAAACACATCTCTCCTTGAGTGATGAATACAGTCAAAGCTAATGGCAAATTTCAAGGCTGGTGTTCTATCACACCAACTAGTCAAAGAGATGAGCAGAAAATGTCTCTATCATTCATGCCTCTAGAGTAGTGAATGGTGTGACATGTTTTTCTGCCCAGGCCGACACTCAGACATCTTTAGAAGTAATGACTAACTAAAATGTGCAGGGCGAAGCTAGATTACATGCCAACATCTACAACAAATCAAAATTTTATTAAGAGATCTTGTACAAGGCTCCTGAGACATGGACTCAATTTTCTGGCACTGTAATACCAAGGACACATTTGATATGAGCTACACAGTTGATGTTGGTAAATCAATGTAAACTGAGCAGCTCCAAGAAGTAGCTCTTGGTTACACTGCAGATTAAAGTCTCAAGCCTCTAGTTTGGTGGTGATGGTCTTAAACTGGCTATGTGCTACGTTTTCATCCCACAGAATCTCCTATTAGCACCGTACGTTACCATTGATTATGCATATTCCACTGACTGTGGTCAACTTCAACAACATAACCTGCATTAAAGCTGTGCAAATATGCTTATATACAAATCAACCAATCCCTGTAGTATTATACTACGATATCACATGAGAAAAATACTATAGCACTGCAGTAGTTCATAATATTTTAAAGTACTCTAGTTATGATATAAATAATTATCCAGGACTTAAAATGTTACAATATTTCAATACTTGTTGAAAGCAACAGCATAATTTTGCCTTTAACACACAAAGAGAACCCACATATTTTATTTCTTTAGTGTAGCCTCTTTATTTTTACATCCTGGATGGATCCAAATAGTAGAAAATTGGCTATTAAGGCCACAGGTTACTGATGGTGAGTGAAATTACAGACCTGCTGTGTCAAGGAACCCCCCGCTGCCCTTATAACACAGAAACATCCATAATGAGTTTCATGCTTAATTATTACAAAGGAGGAAATGGATATGGTTTAATAAACTACTTAACAAATGAACTACTCTGAGTGAGTCAATTTGAGGGTGTCACAGGGCTGTCGAGGAGCTTTATGCTCTCATAAATACGATGTGTTTTGTGTAGAGGCTGATGGATCTTAATGATGAACTGAAACTTTACGGATCTGAAATGGTATTTGTGACATTAGTAATTTATATGGCCGGTTCACAGAAAAGTCATACAGCCTTATTTTTAAGCAGCCACATTTCTTGTCCTTAAAAGAGAGCTTCACCGATTTAGCATTGCACTCCTATTACATTGATTTTTTTCTGGAATATGAAAAGCATCTTGCCAGGCTACTGATGAATACTGTATGTTTGTGCATTCTCAATTAGTTCAACTGTTTTGGTGTGGACCTAATTAGTATAAATATAGATAAAAAAATTGTGAATGCTTGTGTATGTGGTGTATATGTATATTTATGAATCTGTTTTCTCTGCACACTGTATACGTGTATCCATGCTTGTCTGGATATGTGTTTGTCCCCGGCGTTAATGTCTGCACATTATTTGTGCCGGTACTACAGTAGGAACTTGCATGTGTGTTCGTTTTATCCAATTTTGGCTAAATTATGGGTTTCTCATTAGCAACAGTGTAAATATTTGTGTGTGCAGTACATATCGTGCTGTGAAAGCAGCTTGCTGCCTTTGAACAATAAAAAAAATCATGTGCTTATCAGCAAAAGAGAGCGTGGCTCCAAATCCTGGAAAAGACCAACAGACAAGAACAGATGTTGGGAATGAAGACTGCGTGCGTGTGTGAGACCGAGAAGGAGAGAGAGGGATAGTGTGTTCCCTCATTCTTAGCATGTTTACATTTTGGATTGTAATGAGTGAGGCTTTTGAAATGTGGACCATTTAATTGTGTTAACACTCGGCCCACTCAAACCTACAGCTGGAATTCCAAAGCTGCTGTGCTTTCCAAACATTTCTCTCATTTGCTTAATGCACGCGTGTCAGTATCTCCCTTTTATTAGTCTCTCATATGAGCACACAGTCAGAACCATTCTTACACCAACAGTTTCTCAGTGTTTTGTTCACATATACCACACACACGCGCTGTGTCTGTCTCTTTTCCTTCTTTCTGTCTATTTGACGTCTCTTTCCAGCCCCACCCATGTGACCCAGTAAAACAGGGTGTATTTCTGAAAGTAGAGATTGATATGTGTGTGTTCAGACCTTTTGTCCTTCAGTGCTTCCTGCAGGGCCGACCTAGATCCCCCGAGTGTCGGCAACTTGACAGAAACACTGCGCACACATACGCACCCACACACGCGAGATTTAAAAAATGACGCAAACCTTATCGCAATTAAATCGACTGACGTCTTTGCATCTTGCTTTCTTTAAACAAGACTCTGAATCACTTTAATCGCTGCATTAAACGTAGAGGATATTTCCTGATGTCACTGGTACAGAGGCATACAGTACTGACCACTACAGACAGATTTTGTGTGGTACAGGGATGAAATGAACTCACATGTAATGCAGAGGGATATTAAATGTCAGATTTTTCATGTAAAATGTAAGAAGTCTTTCAGCTTTGAGTCACTATACACATGGTCTAGAATATATGTACATCTACAGAAAATGAATGATGAGCAGCCATTAGTGCACTGAAAGGCATTACAGTCATTACAAGTCATAGACATGATTTCATTAAAAAATAGCCGTAGTGCACAAAAACTTGTGCAGACATTAGAGGGTCTTTTGGATCATAAACAAGACGGCAAGAGTTACTGTTATGACACCAATTCTGTTGATGTTCTGTGCTAAAACGCATTTAATGGGGGGACTAGCAGCTTTCATTAAATACGTGACCTGACTTGATTTTGACACATTTCTTGGATTTATGCAGTGTTGAAAATGAAACACGGCCTTGGATTTCTGAGAGAAATGGCTGGTTTTGCTCAGTAATATTCAGAACAACATTAACTGATGTTCTTTTTCTTTTCTTTTTTTTAATCCCTTTTCTCCTCACCCTGACTCCTCCCTCTCATCATTGTCTTCCGTGTTGTCTCTGTGTGTGTATCTGTATGTGCAGGCTATGGCTTTGTGGACTTTGACAGCCCTGCAGCAGCCCAGAAGGCTGTGGCCTCGCTCAAAGCCAGCGGAGTCCAGGCACAGATGGCGAAGGTAAGCCTTACCCCGCCCTTCACTCCTGGGGCTGCTTTACTCGTTGTTATTGAGGTGTTTGGCTTTGTTGTGGTGCTACACTCCAGGTAGACTCCATCACTGTCTGTAAACCCTGGAGAAGGCTGATGGTGTTGGTAGTGATGATAAAGACGGTGATGATGGTTGTTGTTATTTGTGGTCACAGCAGTGACAACAGTAGTGCGGTGTTGATAATCATAATAACGAACACAGGATTTACTGTATTTCTGTTATACTGTTACATTGATTCATGTGAGACTGATAGGTGCAGCTATGATTAAGTCAATGATGAGATTATTGATTGAGTCTATATAGAGTTATTGATTAACGACCATGGTCATGATGAGATTATTGATCAAATTCCCGAAAAAGACTGGAGAAAGGATGAAGCAGATGGTTTAGATGGCTGAGCTGGTTTCCTTTCATCCTGTATTCTCTCTTTCCTTTTTTGGTCTCTCTTTCACCTGTTTGTTATGTGTTTGCTCTTTGTTTTCTTCTCAAATTCTAGTAATCATTTGTGTTTGTGTTTGTAGTTGTAGATGTGTGTGTGTGTGTGTGTGTGTGTGTGTGTGTGTGTGTGTGTGTGTGTGTGTAGCTGGCATTTGTATGCCACAATGCCGTGCCAAAACATGTGGGCCTAACCAGCACAATCACATTATCCTTCAATGTGTGTGAGGGAAAGACACTGAATAGCCTGCCTTGCTTTCAGATTCATTAAAGCTGTATCACTGCATACTTCCTTTTTATAAATGAGAGAGGAGTGCAATTAAAATGGGCCAGTCTTCAGGCACCACGAGCATCCCATTGAATTAAACAGCAGCAAGCCTGTGAGCCACCTTTGCCTTGCTCTTCTATTAAACCTCTTTTCATTAGACTTCCATCTCTTATTTTGTTCCTAACTGCTTGGGGGGGTATTTGGAAGAGCAGTGTTGATGTGTTTAGCTGTTATTAAAGAGAGAAGAGCCCTCGACTCCTTGGAGATGAGAGTTTTCCGGAGGGATGGAATGGAGGGCAAAGAGTCAATTCCAAATGAAATTACACAGGCTTCTTACTGTTTCATGAACTAATTATGCGCAGAGCTGCTGATGTCCCGGCTAACTTTCCTGAATCAGAAACACTGATGTTAGATTTCCAACTCAAGCCTAACATTTTGTAAGATGAGCAGCTTAATTGGGGTTTGACAAAACCTTGGTTTTAACACACTCAGCACCAATTAGACTGTCTGAGACAAATGTGTCAAAAAGAAAACTCAAGCCATTTCCCACATCCTTCTCAGAGCACATGGAGGTTTTGTAGGTCTCTCCAGTGCATTCTGGGTCTACCCCAGGGTCTCCTAACAGTTAGACATGCCTCCAAAGGAAGGCATCCTGGAGGCATCCTGATCAGACACCCAAACCACCTCAACTGGCTGGCCCAGCCAACCTATGGAGGAAACTTATTTTGGCATTTGTGCATTTTCAGGCGGAAATAGTGGACGTGGAGCTTAGTAGATTTACACAATCTCTCCACTTTTTCTACAATCATACTTAAAACGGTGAATATCATCATGTGTCCACATTGCAGAGTTAACACGTGAGATTTACTCACTCTCTCTGAAAGGAGGTTGTATTATCTAAAATTGAGACACAATTTATTAAAAAAAAACGTAAGGGGACTTGAGTTAGATTAGGCTGAAAAAAAGGTGTTGAAAAACATGTCTGTGGAGTCAGCGTTAAAGGTGTGAGAACGGAAAGCAAGCACTGTCATTAAAGTTCAAAATAAACAGAGCAACATACATTTTATAAATTAATGATTTAGAATAAACTAATCTTCTACATAACACAACATATATGAAAAAATACTTAACCAAAACATAAGTCAACTGTGTCATTTGAGGACCACAATCATGCTAAGTAAAATGGAACAATTTCATTACACCTAAGAAATCACGGCTGTTCCTAGCGCATCTGTATGTTTATAAAAATCCCCTGTCACAATGACTTTATTAGGCCTGAAAAGTGTAGGGCATCAGATATAAGCCATTTGGTCCAGAAACACAATAAATTAATAAAACAATAGAGAGGGTTATCAATGAGCCACAGTGAAACTGTGTCAGGAAGACATCAGGGCTGGGAAGTAGTACAGTAACAACATATAATGTGCATGAGCATTGCAGTTTCAGGCACTACCGAGTTTTCAGATTTGCCTTAAACCTGTAGTCTGCTTTAGACTTTAGTTGTACCAGTAGCCTCGCTCTTTCCTTCCACCTCCTTGTAAGCGTGCACGGGCCGTGGCACATGGGGGAAAGGATTGCCGCCGTGGCCTCAATTTGTCTGGCCAGGAACTAGAATACTTAGAGGCACCCATATCCAGACAGGGAGTGACTGTGACGAAGAGTTTACTACATCCCGACTGCAGGTACATTGTGCATTAGCAGATTCAGCAACCACATGAATACACAGCACATAAAGTAATTGACGGACAGTGTGAAAGGCAGACACAGGCAATATCCTGCTGCGTTGCACTTCATGTGAGGGAAGAAGTTTAAAATTGCTTAAAATACCAACAGGAGTGTGTGAAGCAGCTGCATATCTCACAGTGTAGGAGTTCTGCAGCCTCAAAGTTAACCATGATAACTAAGTAACTTCCTGACATTACCCATGAAATAATTAGGGCGCAGTTGTTGCAAGATTAGGCTGTTGGTGTATATATAATTGTATTCACTGTGAGAAACCTTTATCCATTAAACCTTGCAGCTTGCTCTGACATCTTCTTTGTGATCGGTGCATGTTTTGGTTGTGAAATAAACAAGACAAGAGGAAAATACAGCAAGCCAAGATGAAAAGGGAGAAGAAACTGTGTGTGTGTGAGAGTCCTCACTTCCTCAGTCTTCTTGGTAATTACTGTTGACCTGAAAGATGATTACTGCTACAGCTGTACTCCCCCTCTTTCTTGTCTGCTCACTCACGGTTAGTTTTTCTGTCTCCCCGCCTTATTCTGGCTTTCTCTCTTTGTAAGTATATCTGTACGTTGAATCCTCACATAACACTTTAAGTCACCCTTACACTTAAACTCCATTACATAGAACACAGTAGAGTCTTTTATCACCATGAACCAATTTACTTTCTGAAAAACAAAACAGTTGGTATGTGTGTGTGCAATGTTTAATCTCATCACAAAGGACTGATCCTCCCAGGTAAAAGCATTTAGCAATGTAAAATTATTGTGTATTAAAATTCATATCAGGCGCTACTTTTACCATGCAAACACAAAAAACGCACACTCTGCTATGCATATGAGTGTGTATATAATGTGTGTGTGTGCGTGTGCGTGCGTGTGTGTGTGTGTGTGTGTGTGTGTGTGTGTGTGTGTGTGTGTGTGTGTGTGTGTACAAAAACAGTTACAGAGGACCAAGGTCACTATGCTAATTAGAGAGATGGTACCACTGGCAGTGACACTTCACACCTCCCTCCCTTCTCCCCTCCCTTTCTTCTTCTCCCCTCCACTTTGTCCTTGGCACCTCCTGCCTTGCTTTCCCCTTTTCTGTCTCTCTTTTCTTTTTTACCTCCCCCTCTCCTTGCCTAGTTTGTTCTCTTCATCTGACCCCCAACCCCCCCCCACAACATCCTCATCCTCCCCCCTCCACTCCCTCCTCTCTCTGTAGATGTTTGGGTGTGTGTATGGGTGGGTGTGTGTTTGTCTGCAGCAGGTGCTGCAATGCCTCCTCCAGAGTCATTAGTTACAGGGTTGAGTGAGGACAGAGAGTGAAGGATAGGAGTGAGAAAGAGGAGGGGGGTCTGTGTGGGTTGTGAGAGGAAGGCTTGGTGTGATGAGAAAGAGGGAGAGGACACACACACACACGCACACACACACACACACACATAAAGTGAACTTTGTTGCATGACTGTCATTTATTAGCCCTGATTAAACCCTTGGGTTAGTCCAGTTGTGTGCTTTCTTTCTTTCTTGCTGTCTTTCCTCCTTTCCTCTGTCTTGCGTGTGTGTCTGATAAAAGCCAGATGCCTGATGTTCTCTTGACTTGGTTCACTGATGTATCCAGTGTGTGTGTGCTAGCTCGCATCTGCCTGTATATGCCTCTATATGCTGCATGCGTGTGTCTGACAGCTGAGGTTAGTGATGGGAAGAGGAGGACAACAGAGCCGACTGACACATAAAAAAAGATGAGCGGAGACAAAAACACACAGACAGGAAGAAGTGAGCATCTCTCTCTTTCTCACCCTGCTTTCTGCTTGTCTGTCACTCTGTCGTCTCTTCCTCTCTTGAAACAGAGCACATTCTTTTTTCACCTCTCCTTTTTCCTCCCCCCCGTATGTTCAAATGTGTTTGTTTCCTTTTTGTTTTTTATTTATTCTTCTCTTTTTTCTGTTTCCCCTTTGCCTGTTTCATCTTGCTCTTCTTCCCTCTTTCTGCCTTTCTCAGCCAGATATGATACACTATCATTTCATAAGCCAGCATATATAATGTGGATTTTGGTAGCGCGCTGCTTTCTAAAGCAAACTCATTCAGCATCATTTGTAAACGAGAAGCCCTACAGTAATAGTGCTGCTGTGACATTTTTTTGGCTTTATGGTCTGTTGTGAAATTCAGAATGATTGGTCTCAGATCCCTCTAAACCTACTACACCTTGTACAAAAATACACAACCATTATGTTACATAGTGACAGAGAGGATGGATTGCTCAGACTTACCATTGCCATAATGTTGACACTGCAAGCTTGTCTCCACGCAGTTGGACAACATTAAAGGCTGACTGGTATTAGAATTCTCTGTTTCTGTATAAATTATAATGACAATATATGTGTATATAGCATACACATGTTGATATAAGATGTTTTGTCCCTTTTAAATAACACATCGACTGTCAGCAATTTAAGCAGTCTTTCCCTTTTAAAACATTCAACCTTTTTATTCCACTCAGATAGTGGAAGCTAACAAGCTAGACCAACTGGCTTCCACTCAGAAAGTAAAAGCTAGTTAGCCTAGCTTGCTAATGTAAGCACTGATTCCCATGAGATGTCATTTTTTTTGCCATTTCTAATCTCCTGTGCTCTCTGTGTTGTGTTCATCCTACATTATACAAAGGAAAGCTTCTGGATGTGTCATGTGTCCAGATGTGTTGATGGCAAACCTCAGCACGCTGTACATTACCCTTTGATTCGTACACCAATCACAAATGGGAGTAAAAAAACCCCACTGAGGATAAATATATATAAAATTGTTAGCAAAATTGTATTTAAATATCAGCTGGACTTACTTAAAAAGTATTAATATTACTACAGTAAGACCACTGTATCCTTTGTGGTATAATTCAAAAGTATTTTACATAAGAATTGGGGATGACAGGCTTTCTTTTTTTTAGAAAGAGCTCCTTTGCTATACAGGACATCAATCTCCTCAAATACCATGTAAAATGAAACTGCCACAATAAAATGTATTCAATTTCTAGTTAATTTCTAGTTAATTTCAATACAATAGGATACAATAATACAATCAAATTTCTATGTTATCCAACTGCCCTGCCATAGTCCCTCTTCTAATGACAGGAGCCAGTAGCAGTCTTTATTTGCAACCTTGTTTTACAATAGTCAAGCACGCACACATTTTAAAAAAAATCTTTAAAAAAAAAATCTATTTTAAACTCTTAGATTAGACATTTGATTAATTATAATGGTATTTTCTTCCCCACGCGACTCATCCATGTGTGTGGTTCAAGGCAGATTTGACATTGTAAAATACAGATAATGAATCACAGTCGGTTTAAAAGTGGAGGACAGCGGAGAGGCCAAGGACATGTGCATGCATGTGCATTCACAGCAACTCTAAAATGAAAGCTGAATGTATGTGTGTGCACATGCTGTGCCCCTCTGTGTGAACCTTGTGTCTTTTTTGTGAGGCCGGACCACCTCTGGTCCAACAAAAGCATGAGGAGGACAATGAGGAAAAGGAGGAAAGAAAGGGAGAGAGATGAGAGGAGTGGGAGGGAGCCTAGTGAGTGAAACCCAATCGAATTAAATGTAATCTGGCCTGAATGTGCACAACCATCAGCTGCTCTCCAATCTTATTAACCCTGCATTACCAGCCCAGGGTTGTGTGTTTGTGTGCGTGTGCATGTGTCTTTTTTATGTTAGTGTGTGTGGAGGAGGGAGAGAGATGGAGGAGGTAAGTGGATAAGTGAGAAAAGAAAAGGAAGAGATGGACGGGATGGGAGGAAGAGAGAGTGTGAGAGGCAGGGAGATGGAGAAGAAAATGAAGATGAATATGGGTGTTTGGGTGATTAATGTGCCTCTGTGGCATTGCTAATGAAAAAAATACTTCTCATCATAACAGTTATCACGATAATTTCTGGTGACACTTAACAGTTTCTTTGTTTTGCTGCATTAACTTGTGTATTATACCATCAAAAGGGATCACATGTGGACAGGTATACAATTTAAATTGTAGCCTAACATACTTAGAAGGGTGTGACAAAACAGTGTAAACACAACAAGTACAAACTCAACAACATTTGTTCTTTGAGTATAATTGACATATTTTGGCTGCCAGTTGGCTATATCTGTTTTTTTCATAACATACACATTTCAGATTCATAAAACAGAGATAGAAACAATCAGTCTGATTCAATTTCTGCTTGTGAAAAACAATGTATCACTGTGCACTGCTGCTATTTGTTTTGATGAAGTTGGAGTTTTCTTCTCTTTCGTCATCTGTTTAATTCAATCAAATGTTTATGGAGGCTGGAAATGTTAAAATGCACCACTCAGGATGGCCCAACCAAAACCAGTTGTTAAAGAAAATATGTGCAAATGCCTTCACAAGTTAGGTATCATTTGAATCCTCACATCAGAAAAGGTCCCTGGTTGTTAATTTAAGCCACAGATTTTTAGCTTTATATCTGATAAAGTGTAAATATCTCTCTGGACAGCAGCAATTAACACACTGTGAATTCTGCAGCTCCCTGCATCATGCCTGACAGCAGAAAGAGAGCAAAAAGAAAACTGGGTGGTGGTTAAGTAGTGATAGCTGCACTCTGAACGAAAATGTCCCAAGAGCTCTGAAGCTGGATTTTGTGTCAGAGAGAAAACTTCATGGTTTTCGACTTTTAGGGATTTTTGCTGCTTTATGAAGAATCTTCCCTCTTTCTTGTTTTAAGTGTATGGATATTTGGTCCCAACCCACATATAATATAGCAGAAAGCCAGCATCTGGACCATGATGTCATGACATGAGGTCATGCTCAAAAATAATGTAAGTACATACTGTACATTCAGAGCAGTTGATTGAAAGCCAAAATATGACGTTGTTCATACAGTAACACAGTCATTATGTTTTCTCAAAGTTATCATTGATTATATCAAATGAAATTCTTGTCTAAGTGGTGGCCACGTAATAAAGTGTGTTCATGTTTGATTTCTCCTCCAGGCCGATATGAATTCTGATAGCAAAACAGCATAGTGTGTGAAATAGATTTAAACTGAAGTTTGTCCAAACACACTGCACCCAGAGTGAGTTAATGATAGATTCCAAAACAAATATGGTGTGTGATTTGGCAGTGAATAAAATCATGACATCTTCATTGCTTCATATTTCAACCATACAGAGCAATAGTCTACAGAAATAACATTTAAAATGCTTTTATTTTGGAAGAAAATGAGGTAGTGAGTCTCCAGCTTATAACAGGCATCATTTTGTTAGAGTAAGGTGGTTTTTCAACTGGTGAATGCCTCATTTAGGAATGAAACCCTTCAGACTCAGTATCACCCCAGCATTACCCCCGAGAGGGCGGAAAACAAAGAGGAATGAGGGAAATATTGCCACGAACAGAGGAGGAATAGAGTAGGTAGCTGGAGAGTGGGGGTGGTGCTTGGTTTGATGGAGCTGGGCTGAGAACAGCTCTATAAGGACGGAGATAACTGGAAAACACTATAAAACGCCTCTCCTCGCATTCTTTCCCTCTGTGGAATTAGCCTTTGAGTGGGCTGCTGGAGCGAGGGAGGGTGCGTAGAGAGATTGATGGAGGGAGGGAGTGGGAAGCCCGAACTGTAGCGAGGGAGGATAGAGAGAAAGAGAGAGATGGAGTGAATGTGGAGTGGGCAGCTTGAACTCTGAGAGGGAGGAATGCAGAGTGATCAAGGAGAAGGAGGAAGAACAGGAAGGAAATAAAAAGGCTGCATTTAAAATGTCATTCCGCACACGCTGTGGAATACATATGAATGAAGTATATTAACGGCAGGGGGGGGGGTGACTGACTTAAATGTCCCTATTTTATGGGGACACTATTATGTCTATTTTTCTGATTGGCTGTTCAGCCCTCACATCTCTCATTGTTATTGGTGGCCAGGCATGTTTGTTGTTTGTCATTGGGCAGGCAGCAGAGTCGGCTGGATTCACAATCCGAAGGCATAATTCAGCCATCGATCAAACTTTGTGGACAGCAGTAGCCAAACTGCTCCTCCAGACAGAGACAGAGAGAGAGAGAGCTTTCAGAGTAGAATATCACAAATCAAATGCTGTAACCTTTTAGTATGTCTGAGTCTGCACATGCCCACTGAAAACCAATGAGGCCTTTTTCTCTTGCTGTGCCTATCAGCCTGTCTACCACTTCACTTATCTTTCCTTCTTTTCTTCTGTCTCTCATTTTTCTTTTCTTTCAATCATACATCCCCATCCCATCTCTTCCTCTTGAAAAGTTTCTTCACTGAGTTCCTCAGGGTCAGTTGTCTTCATTGATCTAAGCAGCAATGCACGAGGAATCGTGATCACGGTTGAGTGAGACACCTGCGATGCCTGCCGGTCCTTGTAACATTTACATGGATGAAAGATTTGTATGCATGTGTACGTCTCTGCAGCAAAGGTGAGCTGTTTTCTAGCTTAAAATTCAAGATAAAACCAGCGCTTTACAATGCAGCAGTAAAAGATCTGTTTTTTCGGTTTCAACAACGGTTGGAAAACAATGGTCACTAACATGCGAACATTGCTTGGTTCAAATGTCCCTTTAGCGCTATGTTCTTTCACACTGTTCTGCTAGATAGATAGTATATACAGTGTGCACTTTTACACACAACCAGGGTTAGAGGTTAAACCCAGTTCCACAGTGTGCACAGTAAGGTCAATGGATGGAGTTACCAGGACAATGTTTTCAGTGCTAGTAGCAGTGCAAAGGAAATTCTATTCCACATATATGAGGGTTTGGCAGCAACATTTCATAACAAATATGACAAAACATCAGATTATACAGTAAAACAGAAACTATCTGCATGGCTTGATATCACTAGGGCTATAAGTAAGAAAGTGTATTTTGGGATGTGGGTAAACTGATCCTTTAAATTAATCCAGATAGATTGGAATCTGATTGCACCAGCTAGTATGAAAGTCTCTGTTGCTTCATTGTGACTTATGAAGACTATAAATCACTATTAAAATTTTGGATCAGTTAAACTTCCCTTATTGCACAAAGAAATGTCAACTATCCATACTACTAAATCAAACTAATTAAATCTTTGCATTGCAGAACATTTTACTTAATAACTTACTTACAGTAAAGTTACCATCTCAGGCTCTAACTCTTTAGAGCTTTCCAGGCTTAGATGTGTTGAATGCAGGTGCAAAAGAAATGCTGTTCTTTTTAAGAAAATGTTTTATTGCATCCCAAACAATGGGAGCATTTTAAACTAAATTATGGTTCATAATAAAGCACTCAATCAATTTTCTTTTAAAATCCTTCACAAAAAAATCTATCTAACAATGAAAGATTAAACTGCCATCTATCGGTGGACTTACGTAGATCTGCAGTTTCAAGAAAAAGGCAACAAGCCTAATGATTTCTCAAACTGGTATATATATAAGAGATAACATTCAATCAGTTCTCATCAGTGTCAAGTTGAGTTGATGCCTTGTAGCAACATTCACTCTAAAAGTCAAGAGTGTGAAATCTTAATTGTGAAATAAGACAGCTTTTCATGTAAAGAAAAATAATAGTAGTGATAATTCTGTACAGTATGTACTGCAGGTGTACCTTCAGGTTGCAGCTTAAAATGAAAATCATAGATTATGGCAAGAGCTTAGAAGATCCGATTGCCTGCAGTCCTTTTTCAGGAACATTCACATTCTGGCTAGAGAGGGCAAATTGGATATTAGTAGTCCATGGTCCAGCAAGCGGATAAAAATTCCTGGCTGCTCCTATGAATGTTAAATATAGAGGTGCTTGGGTCTTTGCTCCTATGCATGCTGTTATAATTAATCATATGTAATTGCTGCTTCTATTCTCTTTGTGTCTGTGTGTAAATGTGCAAACGTGTGCGTTAGTGATAAGGTCATTATTAATTGGTTGACTGGTTAGTGGTGGTTTCTTGGTTATCAGATCTTATATAAGTAAGTACTTAGGGATTACGGCACGGCTTGGAGCCAAAATAGAGCACAGGCCAGTTTGACGCTCGTATGACGAAGCTATAACGATGCTCTGTCTCAGGAGGACACTGATCCAAGCTCAGTTTGGGCTGGAAGGGTTTAAGAAAACCTTGTTAGAGCCTAATGACGTTGTAAGAGGGGAGGATGTGGTTTGTACAGGTGAAATGAATAGATGAATGTGAGCGTGCTGTCATGAGGTGTCCTTGGTGGAGGATGTGATGGTAATTAGGCTGATATTTTCTCAATGGTGTTCCGGCGATGAGTCTGTTTAACCTGTTGGCAGTGTGTGTGTGTGTGTGTGTGTGTGTGTGTGTGTGTGTGTGTGTGTGAGAGAGAGTGTGTGCATGTACCAGAGATGAAACAGTTAGATGTCCGTGTCTGTGCATGCGTCTTTGCATAAGCGTGTGTGTGTGTGGCTGCCCTTTAGTATTTGCTGACTCAGGCTGGTTTTCCCTTTCTAAAAGTAAATAACCTTGGTCCGCCAAGCTGTCAGCTGGCCCCACTGTGCCCTCGTCCCAACATCTAAAGACGGCGAGAAAATCTCTGCTTCCCTCATCTGAGCACACACAGCAACACACACCACAAGCACATCTTCAGAGAGCCTGCTTACTGCAAAGAACTTGTATCTTCAAAAAGCCACCTTCTGATGCAAAACGGGTACAGTTTACATGCTTTTATTTTCTGCCAGCGTTTTAAATTAATTCCCCCACATGTTGCTGTATTTTGCTTTGAATGCGTCGTCCGTATCAGAGACTGCTCTTCAACCAGAGGGCTCGGGGTTCAAACTCACACGCTTATGTTTGAGAAAGAGGATCGTTTGCGGGGGCCGTTTGCACTGGGAGTGTAATGGCAGTGGCTACATTTTGTTGTTTTTCATAACAGAGTGTAACGGCAGCCAATGGAGAAGCAACATCTCAATGAGAGAATCCCAATATTTAGTTCTGAAATCCATGCCAGTGTTTTTTTCTGTATGGCCAAAGCAAACCAAGCCGTAATTTAGGAGGGGAAGAAAGTTGGCAACGAAGCTGAGGTAAATAAAGTCAGTCGCATAACTGTTTATGTCTTTGGCTATTCTTTATATTGTTGAAGTACTGTGGTTGTATATTGTTGAGCGGTAATGTTATACACAAGACAGTGCACTACAAGGACATAGCAAACCTGTTAACCTCTCCAATCCTTACCTTCACTTCACCTTTAGTTCCTGTATTTTATCTCTTTCCTCTTTCTTTCTTGCTTATTTTGATCTCTCTTTCTCTGTCTCTATATCTATCTATCTATTAATGTATCTATCTATATCTATTTCCCTATTTCAGCGTTTGTTCGGCTGTATCTGGATCTGTCATTATATTCGTCTCGCCCCAAAGTTGTTTTTCTCTCACTTTTTCCCTCTTGTTTTGCTCCTCTCTCTCACTCTGTCTCTCTCTGTCTCCCCCTCTCTCTCTCCCAAGCCATCCCCCTGGAGGTTAATCCCTCTGGTTTCAAATAGAGATAACCATGGCAACAGGCCATGGCTTTTGAGCTTCGGGTCTGTAGGACAAAGGCATTGATCAGGATGAAATAGTGTCAGGTACAAGCACAAAACACACCACATGCACATGTGTACACACATTTGTGTGTGTTTGTGTTGGAGGCAGAGAATCCACTAACCCAACGCTGCTCAGTCACTCATATTACACTGTGTGAAAATCAACCAAGTATACATGTAGCTGCTGCTATTAAATCGATACATTGTTAAATCTAACAAATCCCTGTGACAGGATGTGTTTAAAATGATGAAGACACAAACAGGAAGAACATGAACAATGGAATTAAATAAAACTTTAATAGCCATATTTGAGCCTTGAAGATCCAGAATCACTAGGAAAATGTGTGAAAATAGCTTAAACTTAGTGCCTCGAAAACTATAGGTTAGTGTGCTTGAGCAAATTGAACCCCCAACCTCCTCCAGTGCAGCTGCTCAGTGGTCTATCGTAGAAAAATATCAGAATGATCTGTCCAGGGAAGTAGGTATGACTGTGACAGCACATACTTGACTCAATCTACTGTGATTAAATCACAGTTATTAAAGATAACTATTCCAATTTGTGGTGGACATTTATGCTAGAGTTTATACTGCCTATACTGAGGTCATACTTGCCATTTTACAGCACACTAATTCATTCACACATACACACACTTGACCTTGATGGCTGGATTGCAGAGAAAGGCAGAGCTGATGAAAAAGGTCTTTTATTGAAGTGTAAGCCAGTATTCCTCTCCTCAAGGACTTTATAGCCGAGGCCAGCAGAAGGTGTGGGTGGACATGGACAGCTTAACTCCCCATAACACAGCAAGTCAACCAGCTTGTGTAACATTTATAAGTGCTGCAAGAGTTATATGCCCTTGGATGATATGACAGTCTCATTTTTAGACTTTTACTGCAGTGCAATTAAGGTGAGAAGAAGGTTGTAGCCTTTGCCTTAAAGCCCCTCATTTACTCTCTGACGTTGAGTTTTCTTTTCTTGCTCTCAAGAGAATTGTTTTGAAAATCCAATTTGAACAATGTTCAAATGCAGGATACATTTTTTTTTACTGTAATTTTCCTTTACAATTTTTCGAACAGCACTTCCCCGTACTCATCCCGGCATATATGTATGTAACATGACACATTGGGAGAAAACACCAACTTTGGTCAGAATCAAATGTGACTCTTTCTTCCCTCTGAGCTGATGTGAGTCTTGTGTCTGAGCCAGCGCTTTGTTTTAATCACTGCAGTGCCGAGAGCACAAACCTACCCCTCCCCTGCACTTTTTTTCCAGAACTTTTTTAATTTTGCAGTTTCCCTTTCATTTGTTTTCTCTCTGGCTGTGGCTCTTTACTTCATTTCCCAATAATTTGTCTGAGGACAAGCCGCATGGCATTAGCAGGGGGGAAAAAGCCGGAAACAAAAAAAACTGCATTCAATAAGTTTGTCTAAAAAACTTTCTTTATTAATTTTCTCTTCCCTTATCCGAGAAAGTGCTTCCTCAATGATAATCCAGCAATCCAGCAGGCCTTCTGGTTTATTGCATTTTTCTAATGAAATGCTCTGATACAGACAGGCAATCAAGGAGCAATTCAGTGAAAGGAGAAGAGAGAGAGGGGAAATAGAGGAGGTAGTATGTGAGTCATTTTAGGAGCAGAGCTGAACTAGCTTTTAATCTGTTAGAGTAGGTAGCGCAGGGTCACAGTGTCGGCTGCAGACCATGCACCCTGGGTTGCAAGGTTTGAGTCTCGCTCTTGACCAGCTGACCGATTCTCATCCTCTCTCTCTGCCACATTTCCTGTCGCTCTTTATAAGATACTGTCCAATAAAGCAGAAACACCACTGCTGTGCAAAATGGTGACATTAGCAAGAAGCTGTAGAGGCATAAAACTGATGCCTACTGTTGATGGAAAAAAAGGCTATCCAAGTCAGACAACTTAAATCACTTATTATAGCTGCATCAGAAACACTGCATGTTGACATAATTGACTCACATAAAAACCACATGCTTTATGTATGTTTGTTTGTTTGAGAATAAGAGAATAGAGAATAAGAAGGTGCAAAATTACAAAACGGACCCAGAAATGCAAGAAACATCGGTAATACATGTTTTCATTTACATTTTTGCTTTAGCAATGCAGTCTATAATTAATTAATAATAAAAACAACAACAATAATAATAATAATAATAGCACCCAGCCCCAACATTCCTAAAAGCTGACTCTGGCAATTTTCAGTTCATTTTCATTTTACCCTTATGTTTGATTCCATTGATCATAATTGATCACCTGAAAAAATAGTTGGCATTAAAGACTCTTCAAAGTGCATGAATAATTTCGTGCTACCTTGCTTAGAGAGTGCAGTCTTTTTCCCTTATAGCCAAATGGTCAAATCCTTTTGAACAACCACTGCAAAAGTCGTCCATGCTTTTATCTTACCTTGTTACCTCGTTACTTCCACTAAAGTGCTGCTCTGCCAAGACAAGAACAAATTATACTGATTGTTAAGTCTCTTCACAGACTATCAATGAGTGTTGAAATCAGTTTTACATTTTGCTTGACATTTAAGGCATTGCATGGTCAAGATGCTGGTTATGCATTCTCACGCAGGAGCCTAATGGAAGGTCAATCCATCCAACTCATTGCTGAAAGTTGAACTCCCTCCCTATCCAAATCACTACCAACTGCTAAACAATTCTTAAAGCTTTTTTTTAATATGCCCCCATGGTACTACCACTATTACAACTATGTTTAACTTTTATTTTATTTTCGTAACTCAGTTTTTACTATCATGTTTTATCTTGTTTTATTGTAAAGCTCTGTGTAGAAAACTGATATGATCATATCATTTTCATTATTGCATAATGTGGCCTTTAACTTTGTTATAGTACGACTATATATACTACAACTGTATGCTGCAGTTACATTTGACAAATCATTCCCCTCTCTTCCTCACTTCCTCTTCTTATCTATTTAATTTCCATTCATCCACGCATCTCTTCCTCCTCCTTTGCTCCTGACTTGATTATATCAGCCTCGTGCGACACCTCTGTTTATGGCTGTGTGTATGTTTTTATTTTATGTATGTTTGTGTGTGTGTGTGTGTGTGTGTATGTATAGCTGTCACAGTTAATGAGTCTGACTCTGAACTGCCATGAAACTGGCCTCACTTTGATGGTGCAGCTTCAAATGTAGACTCTCTCTCTCTCTCTCTCTCTCTCTCTCTCTCTCTCTCTCTCTCTCTCTCTCTCTCTCTCTCTCTCTCTCTCTCTCTCTCTCTCTCTCTCTCTCTCTCTCTCAAAAGCATCAACAGGGTGTGTACCTGCAGAGTCAGAGACAACTCCCCTCCTTGGTTCCAGACTCCATTAATCATTTAGAGCGAGGATTTCCCTCAAGCCTGCTCGCTCCTCGGGCAGACACTACGACATCAGGCTGACGAGGCCTCGAATGACACTGAGACACATTTATCAGACATACAAGAGATTCGTTTAAAATTCCCTCTGTTTTCATGAACGTTCAATGATTTTTCTGTTGTTCTTTAATATGCACAAATTGGATCCGTGGGATGGGATTCACTATTATTATTGTGCAAGACAGGTTGTTTGTGTTGTTGTTGAACGTTTCATATTCTGGACAGCATTTCAATCAGCCACATCTGAACTTTTTTGATCACTCTATGTTGAAATTGTGACTTTTAGAGCACTTGACTTGCTGCTCTATCATAGCTTTGTCTCTGAAAATGTTTAAAAAGTAGCTCTTAAAATAAATTATTTACAATTTCCACTCAAGGTTATTTCACTTTTGCTTTTCGACTCTGAGTGATTGAAAAATCCATCAACCTCACCTTCTTCAGGAGGTTAGTCTGCGTCAAATGGGTGAGAATTACGTTTGAAGTAAACAGCGTGAGTGAAATTGATGGGAAAATATGGCCCAGGTCGAAAATAGTTAGAATTATTCAGTTAATAAAAAACAGAGAAATAAAGACTGGAGAGGCTTTGTGTAAATTTAGCAACATGCTTTTCTCTGCCAGGTTGCTCAGTGGGAATTCCTGACTTGGAGAAGGAATGGAAATTTTGCCTGAGCTTTTATTGACCTTTAACAAACACACACGTTCATGTATGCAGACACACACAAACACACATTTGGTGTTTATTCTGTTAACACATACACACATACAAACAAGCACATGCCGACTCACACTACATACACGCACACTTCTTTGAGTGGCAGGTGTATGAAATAAAAATACTTGTCCATGGAAGCCACTTTGACTGCGTGTGTGTGTGTGTGTGTGTGTGTGTGTGTGTGTGTGTGCGCGTGCGTGCGTGCGTGCGTGTTTCTGTGTAGGACTGTCTCCCAGATCATCCGTCTACATTCCAGGTAATTAGACTGGCCAACAGCTGAGTCCCATTAGCCTTGATTACAGCATTCAGCACTACAGAAGAGGAGCGAGAAAAGAAAGAGAGCTAGTGAGGGAGGGATGTGTATGTACTGTACACACTGAGTATGTTTTTAAGGCATTATGCCTGTTATATGTAGGCGTTTGTGTGTGTAATCCTTGTACATGGGTTTATGTGTTATAGCAGTGCCTTGGCATGGTTAGTTTCTGTGGTTCTTAACAGTCTCAAGGAACTCTATTTGCATCTATGTCCATAAGCATGTGTTTTATATTTTGTAGCACAACTCCTCAAAAGTGTCTTTTTTCTTAATTGCCTTCCCACGGTGGGAGCTCAGACATTTTACCAGTCAGACAAAATGGTAATCTTAAACCCAAAATGGATCACAGGCCTGTTTTCTGGTGGATTCCCGCAAGATAAGAAACTAAATATTCACATTGTCTAAATTCCACATTTGGGTTTTTGGCTGAAAAAGGTTCTGGGCCGAGCCATAAAGGAGTAACAACAACCACATAACCAGAGGAAATGACACCACTTCTACTCAGCTGTTAGGAATCAGGCCCACACTCATAAGTTGTGTTTGTGTGGTCAGCTTGAAGAATAAACAACTACATCAACAACACAAAACAGCACGACAGATGTAACATTGCAATCAGGCCAGGATGATGTTTAGTCTGTCTATGCATCTATCCGTCCATATCTTTGTTCTTTCAAATCACACCCAAGGGAAACTGATCAACTCATGAGGCATTTTGATCTACATTCAACCCAGGAAATGTTTATTTAATCCACCCAGGGCTTTTCTATCTCTCTGTATGTCCACCTCCACCCTTTCTGCCTCCCTCTAGCTTTCCCTCCATCTCTCCCTCTCTCTCTTCTATCTCTGTCTGACCCTCCCTGATGGTTTCAGTGTCTCAGGATTGGGTGATTGATTCCAGCTCTGGATGGCTGGCAGACAAGCAGCCTGCACACTGGTGTGCAGCAGGGACTGCACTCTGCTCTGACTCCGTGATGAATTACTGGCCTTTTAATACACACAGTTGAGACAGTATGAGTGGAAAAAAAAGAGAGAAAGACGGGATTAGACGGAGCCATGTTAAAATTGCAATGAGAAAGAGAGGACGGTAGAGAGCCAAAAAAAAAAGATTCAGGGCTGGAGAGAAGGAGAAGCAAACATGCGAATAAATGGGTGGATTGAGTAATAGCTGCATGTGTGACTAGAGAATGAGAGAACTGTGTGTGTGTAGCCCCCATTATCTAGAAAGGCCTCTCTTATTACTTTAAATGAGTCATGCAGAGTGTGAAGACGCAGGCAGTGTTGGAAGCCAGAGAGGGAGGAAAAACGTTCTGCCCGTCACGAAATTGAATTAAACATTGAAACATAGTCTGTCTCTCACTTAGTCAAGTGTGATGCCATTTCTTTGAATAGTCAGGGTTTCTTTGCCACTTCACAGCCACTAGAGAGCCACAGAGTGAAAAACAGCTTTTCTGCTTCTGAATATTCATGTTATTATAAATTTATAGGTAATATTTATTTATTTAAGTATGCCGTCACTCAAAAAGCCTCTAACCCTGGTTTTAATGATGCTTAAGCATTAGCTCAAACCATTTAAAAGTGAGCTAAGCTAATGACCTTTGTAGCCAATTCACCGCAGCAAAAACCTGGTGTAGAATTTACAAAGTGCACCGATCAATCTGAGTGTTCTCTTGTTCTGCTCGAAAAGTTGTTATTTCTTGGAAATTGAACGGATGTGACAGCAGCGACAAATTCCATGCCCTTTTTGTATTACTGCAGATTAAACCCATTCTCTGGAGATATGCAACACTCAAATACATAGAAGAAATAACCAGCTGTGGCTCTTCTTGTGCTGAATAGTGCGTACGAGAACACTTTACAGTGGCCTTTTAGATGGCTTAAAACATCCTGCAGTGCTTCAGGAATTTGATGATTTTTAGATATTTCCAGATTTTTATTTTATAATGCACTCACATGTAGGTAGATAAACCCAACAAGAACAGTAGTTGAGCCATGCAGCAGACAGGAATATGCTGTACAAACAAGTTAACTTCCGCAAAAAAAAGCAGAGTGATTTGACATGTGGGTGGTGTGTCAAGACATATATAATTGAAAGGACATACATCATATGTACAACTGACTGCAATAACATCTTACATTGCCATGTCTGTTTTTGTGCTCCAGCTTCTACACAAGAACAAACACATGTACATTAGAGGCAGTAGCAGCCAAACACCATGCCAACAGTAATATGAACTGACCAGAGACTAAATGATGAGGTAATCAGTATCCAGTGTTGATTTCACTGAGCCTCCAGTCATCGTGGAGATGGAGAAAAGTGTATATCTCCATGGCTAATGAAACCCTGGGGATTCCAGGGTTTAAGGTTCATAAAGTATTTATGGTATGTTCATTAAGTATTGATTAAGCCGTTAGAGAGCGTTTAGACACCCAGACAATCATTATGAAAGATTAGAACTTGGCTTGAGGAATAGGAAGATGGAGGAAGGCAGAAATGCAGAGAGAGCCAGAGGTTGTGGTGAGGGATGAATGGGAATGAAGGAGAGTAGAGATGAGGGTGGTGTGAAGAGGAAGATGTAAGACATGGAAGAGGGAAAAGAGCAGAGAGGCAAGAGGGAAAGGAAGAGAATGGGGAGGGGAGAGCAGGAAAATTCTGCTCTTTAAATATTAATTAAGCATTCAGATAGCATTTTAGACAGCAAGGCTACCATTATAGGAGATTAGGTTTTAATCTGAGGAAGAGGAGGGGCCAATAGCAGGTAGGGAAAGGAGGAAATGACAGGAGGAGGAGGGAGAGCATGAGAAAGGAGGAAGTTAAGGATAGAAAGGAGGTGGGCTGAAGGAGGGCAAAATGAGAAGGAAGAATAGATGGATTAAAAGCGGAAATGAACAGGATTACGTTTAAGACAAGCTTGAAAGGTAAGAGGAAGGAGTCAACACTTAATGAATAGAAAGTCTCATTTCCCTAATCATATACTGCTTCTTTATGAAAGTGCTCTGCTAGTTGTTTTCAAAGCATTTCTCAGCCCATGACTTCATTTTACCTTTCCATCCATTTTCAATACCCACTCATTCCCGTTCAGGGTTGTGGTGTGTCACTTCTGATGTGAAGTGTTGCTGTTTAAGATGCAAGTGGGATGCAAAGAAATGTGACATACAAGTACCCTCTCACCTTGTTTCCACCATCTAGCATACAGACCCAGCCGCTGTTTGTCACAGGTATTTAACCATTGCGTTGCCCTCTCTTTACCCTCTAGCTCTTCAGCAGGTGTTGTTGCATTGCAGGGTAACCAGGAAGTAGCATGATAAGAGGTGCAGACCTGCTGTAATGATGCAGCAATGAGGTTTAATGGGGCTGAAAACGCAAGCTGACTGGCTGGCAGGCAGGCTACACAGTCAGGGAGAGGCACAGTTGGTGTGAAGCTGTTTCCAGCTCATGGCAGATGTTACAGAGAGAGAGAGCGGGAGGGAGAGACAAAGAGACAGAGAGACAAAGAGACAGAGGGAGAGAGGGGACAGAGAGGGAGAGAGAGAGAGGTGAGTCATTTGCAACATGCAGAGTGAGAGATCACTGAGAAGTAACTTTGTGCAAATGGCAACTTTGAGCAAAGTCAAGCCAAGTTCATTCACATGTGGGTGCTCCAGAGCACTTTAGTTCATATCCCTGAAGTACTTGTGCAAATAAATGCATTTTACAGCCAACTGTGTCTAGAGATGGTGTAGTGAAGTGTTATGTGATTTCAATAACCCACCATGATGCCCCTGTTGGTTTTGTACCCATCTCACTCTTGATTTCCCTGGATTGAGACAATATAAATGATACATAGAAAACCAGGGAGTTTCAGGCGAGTCAAATCTGCATTCATTCCCCTTGTTACAGTAACTGCAAACTGTATGGAAAATGTGTGCAGAAGCAGAACAGCTGACCCACTTTTGTTGCTGAAATTGGGAAAACCACTGTGAGATTTTGTTTAAGACATATTGTCTTTGGATGGAATTAGCTTGTAACCACATTGACCACATGGGTAGGAAATCTTCTGTTTTACCATTTAATCTTTTTTATGGCTTGCAAACAGGGAGAACAGGATTGTGTCAGTGTGGCCTTCATAGACGGCCAGAGGACATTCTGCTACACACTGTAGCGACTGTGGATTGAAAACTGAAATCCTTTGTGTCCTAGATAAGTAAGTTATTGTTGATGATGACAAAGTCCACTGCCACAGTAAGAGTTTAAAGCACAGCGGAGCTGCCTCAGGTGTGCTCTGAAGCTAATTTGTTTGAATGACAGAAACTCAGAGACTTGTAACTTTAAACAGTTTGACATGGCAATGGATGTTTTTGAGTTTCTCCAGTGATTTCTTCACTGAATTTCTGTAACTTGGATGCGCTATGGTACCTTTTATTAGCTTAAGCCTTATTAGCTTTAGACAGGGTTTCACTGCTGAATCTTCCCTTGGGTATTCACAATTTTGAGCGCCCTAAAGTTGTCCTTTTTATTGTAAAGGTTAAACTGGGTATATAAATTCCCTGCTTGTCAGCCGAGGCCTTATTAAGATGTTGTTTCCCATTATTTTGTATTGTGCACAGCACAATCCCCCTGAATCTAACCCCTGTGCTGCAGTTTGTCACTGGGTACAAATATGGTCCCATGAGTCAATTTGTTTGGGCATTCACAAACCAGAATATATCTTGATTTCATAAACAAAAAGTTCACAGTATATTTTATATGTAAATGTACAGTATATTGTCTGTGTTGAAAAGCAGTGAAAACATAGTTTACCCAGGCCTGTGGCAAGCAGAAGGCCTTGATGATCCCAGTGATGTAACTCTTTAAGGAAGATGACTCTAAGAGCACTGACAGGTTCCACGGCTGTTACATATGACTCTACGCCTTTGATGTTGCTGCTTTCACGCGTCAGTGCTTGCATAAATGCGCGCACACACAATCGTGCACACAAATGTGAAAGATTACATTCAAAGCCATTTGCCCTGTGTGGGAAGACAACTGTGCCACTCTGTGTATTGGACACTCTGCCAAAGGAAAATCCCTGCTGACGAAGAGAGATATTCAAACTCAGAAAGAAAGGTAAAATATTTCAGACTTCTTCACTGGAGCTGTTCTGCTTAAATTCTGAGTCACTGATTACATAGATGGCTTTGGTCACAGTCAGCCAGACTTGGAACCCCCACTCTTGATATCAAACACCTCTGGTGCATGCAAAGGAAAATCCTCCATGGATAAAGGAAATATTTATGCTCAAAATGAGCCACATAGGGCAGCTTTTTTGTCACAAAGTATTCACCCAACCACACATGCGCACACACAAATATTGTTGTCCGCCATAGCACTGAAATAAAACATTCTGGATTCTTATATTTAGATAGTTTGAAATATACAGCATAGCACACACTAAACGTAATTTTAGTATTTGTTTCATTTTCCATGACAACAGTAGAATCAAATGTACAAACAGTGTCCCCATTCCAGTGCTGCACAGGATTCAATGTCAGTGTATTACCTCTGTGTACATGAGATGAGAGGGATATAAAAGATGTGCTGTTTATCTACTGTTTATTATGAACAGCTTTGTGATATAACGTATCAGAGACTTTCCAGGCACTTCTGGGCACCGATCATAATAAAATCTATTGTGAATTACAAATTTGAGGGGTGGACTTCTTCAAGAGGTCTTGTAATGGTCGTGCATGTACCCTACCATCAAGATTTGTGGTTATGAATAGATGAGCGTCTTTACTGCACAGAGGAGAGATACATCCAACACAGCCATAAACTCTCATGAAGCAATGAAACATCACACAACCATTTACAGCGTTTACAGAGGCACTCTGGGGAAATGTATCCAAATAGTTTCATGAAAGTGTGAAATAATGTCTTGAGTCATTTGGTTATTATTTATAGAACGTGTGTATTGCACCCCTTTTTCTTCCTTTCTCAATAGCAAAACAGAGCACCCTCCATCAAACCCTCTCCTGCACCCATCCCTCTTTAATACCAGGGCTGTAGTTATAAACACACACGCGCACACACACACACACACACACACACGCACACGCACACACAGGCTTTGGTCTCCTGCCGAGAATCATTTCAATGGAGTGCTGCTAAACAGAACAGAAATAATTGAAGTACACTAGTCTAACTAACTGAGAGGCACATTAGACGGAAGGTCCCTCATTCCCGTGAAAAAAATGAAAAACATTGAATGCAACTCAGTGAACATCTATGAATCCTGAGGGGGTTTCCTTATTGCTTCAGGGGTTCTGAGCGTGGAGCCGGTGCTCTGCCTTTTCAATGAAATGTTTATTCCTCTTTAGAGGAGAGTTTGCCACTTGAGTTAAATTCACAGATCTTTTGCAGTGAGATATTCAGTCATAAATATGGAGATAAAGAACCTGAATGGCACTTCCTTAACCTTTAATGCATTTACTGCTTCAAAACCAGCTTTTAGCGGAGGGTTATAGTAAATTATTTTATTTCTCTCTCTTCTTTTTGAGCATTTTACAAATTAAAAGGAAAAACAACTGTTTTGCCAAGCACAAGGCCAATCTCATGTCTAGAGTCATCCTATTGAAATAAATCCAGCATCTGAACTGTTCACCACCACAGTTCTATGCATATGAACTGCTGGTCTTTCAGGGAATAGTTTTGTGAAGTTGAATCACTAAGAATAGATAGCATAAATTGTTTCCATATTCTTTTTCCCATTTTCTTTAAGGGGAACAAGCGTTTATTGTGAAACCTGTGATTGTTTTCAAGGTTTCGGAGAAGCGTTTTCAATCAATGGTCAAGTCTCTAGTACTAGACTAAAATATGCATTGAAACGTATGCTAAATTAAGTGATGATAACTTTTTCCGCATCTTCTGCCACTGTCCCTCTCAACAGCAACAGGAGCAGGACCCCACCAACCTTTACATCTCGAACCTGCCTCTGTCCATGGATGAGCAGGAGCTGGAGAACATGCTGAAGCCGTTCGGTCACGTCATCTCCACACGGATACTGAGGGACGCCAATGGCCTGAGCAGAGGAGTCGGCTTTGCCAGGTATGCACAGGGAGAGACACACACATGGACACACACAGTCACATGCACTTATGGTTCTCCAAAAATCTTCTATTAGTAGTTCAGTATGTGAGGAACTGACGGCTATGATTTTCTGTTGCTGCTCTGGCTCCAGGGTCATGATACAAATGTTACATGCCAATTGTCAGTCACATTCAAATGTATATAAATGTATGCTTTTGCTGGACAAACTATAATTACTAATAACTATACTACTATACTACTACTATAATACTACTTATAATCAGACACAAAATGATACAGATGCATAATGGACACACATAGATGCAGGAGGCAACATTACCCCGAGTTGACTCCCTGCCAAGTACAACCAAAGGACTTTACGCAGTAATGATACAACTCCACATTCCTGTACCCTTGGCCCCGTCACCTTCCTCTGTGTGTGTTGTGTGTGTATGTGTGGTCCTCTCAGTTACACCGTGGAGTGTGCCAGTGATTAGAATGCAGTCAGTTCTCCATTCAGGGTCACTGGCTATGTGAAGAAAACCCAAGACACACACAGCGACATGCATGCTCACATACCACACACACACACACACACACACACAGTCTCTCTCTTTCTTCCATCACCATTTTTCTCTCTCCCACACACACACTCTCACACACTGGCTTTTGCTTGCCAAGCAGGCAATTAGTCATTGAGCTGTGATTGGGTGAGCAGAGCTGAATAGGGGCAGACAAAGAGGACATGACACACAACAGATCAGACTGAATGGAGCTTTTAAACCGGGACAAAGGAGAGGAAACCCCATAGAAGAGACACAGACACACAAACACACACACACACATGCACAGGCCCACCTAACGCATTTTGTTCACAGTTTGTATTTGTGCATATTGAATAGTAACATAAGGAGTCTTTTGTCCTCAAGAAGCACCTCTTTCTTTCTCTCTCTCTTTCAGGATGGAGTCGACAGAGAAGTGTGATGTGGTGATTCAAAATTTCAATGGGAAATTCTTGAAAACCCCTCCAGGCATGACAGGTAGGTGTCAATCACCAAGACAATTGCTTTGTACTGGCTAAGCTCTTGCTTTCCTGTAGTGAGAACAAAGTGTTCCTCTATTGGTCAGGGGGCTCCTGTAGATGCAGCACTACGTGGCATCATACGCTAAACCTTCCTACACACAACACATTTTTTTGCTGCACTCTAAGGTCAGATTATTGTAACTTGCACTCAGTTTGCCGCCAACCTTTTAAAAGCACTTCCAGTAAGTTCAGAGGTTTGTATATGTTGATAAGAAATGTAATGGAAGCCATCTTTTGTGCCTTATTGGTGAGAGCACAGCAGTCTCAGAATGTATTGCCTGTGCACAGCATGGTGTTGTTATGTGCACATTATGACAAGGTGGACAGGAGGTACAGTACCAATACAGTACTACTGGTTTTAAATGAAATTACAGTTTACTGGTACCATAATTATACATATTTCAGTACCTCAGTTTGAGGAATGTGAACATGTTTTTCTACAGGTTTTTCATTCGATTAAATACACCCATGACTTCTTAATTCATCAGTGTTTAATGTTATCTTCGCACACACAGCCATATAAGTTATGCTAAATAGAATACAGACTAAACTAAGCAAAGTTCACTGATTTAAATCAGAAAATGTTAAATCAGGATATAAAATCTGATCAAGCACTGAATCAACTTTTGATGACATTGTCTATATGCTACACATTTCAGTTGGTACTATTGAGGTCCAGCATTAAGCATTAATACGTTTCTTTTCATGCTTCAGGAAATTGGGTGAACCTCTGCCTCTAGAAGTATGAACGTTATCATTATTTTATAGGATTTTAATGGATGCTGTAGAGAAGCCAGCCTTGGTTTCAGACTAGTAGAAAAATGTGTATTGTATGACATCAAATCAGCACATGGATATTTCTTATAGGCACCCTAATTTAGTGTGTTCATATAGCCTCTGTCCAACTATCAATGTATTTTCATGAATGAATCACACGTTTTATCAGTTACAGTCACGCCAGGGACATCTCTGCCTTTTGGTGCGTACAGAGCAGTGTCAGTGATGATATTTAAACATCATCTCTTCTGCTCTATTTCTCTCTATGTCCCACTCCGTAGACCACCTTGAGTTTATTTAGTAGGAAGATCTGAGTGATTAATTCCTTGACTGTGTACAGGACGCAGATAGAGACGCTCACATGCACGACGCACATTTACATACGTAGACAGACATCCCCTAAAGCAAACAATCTGTCTCTGATTGTCCTCCAAATAAACAACAAAGACTTGTTGCCTTTTAACACAGTGGAGGAGAGAAGGGGGGGGTGGGGTGTAGGGAGAGAGAGAGAAAAGGAGGGAGAAAGGAGGAGATGCAGTGAGGATGAGATTGAGGATGCCATTGGGTTTGAAGAAATTATGACATATACAGAGAGAGAGAGAGAGAGAGCCAAGTGGGGTGACTATACATGACTAAGATAATGGAGTAAGGACAAGGTGGGAGAAAAGAGAAGTCTGAGTTGGGGAGAACCAAACTGAAAGTGACACAGAATGAGAGAGAAGAAATGGGGATACTGAATGATCAGATATAGATGGAGAGAAAGGAGGTGCGCCGCACTGAAGGAAATGGAAATCAAGGGCAGGCAGAGAGAGCTGTGCCCCGTGCCCTGGCAGTATGATTTGTGAGGTACAGCGTGGTGGGCGGCTCAGTTTCTCACCCACCCACACACACACACACACACTGCTGTACTTCTACAGTATATACTGTGAGGTATAGCTGTGGAAATTTGTAGCAAGTGAATGATGCATCATTCTATCCATTGCTGCTGCTTTCTGCAGCCTGTGTGTGTGTGTGTGTGTGTGTGTGTGTGTAGGTGTGTGTGTGTAGGTGTGTGTGTGTCTGTGTGTGTGTGAGAGAGACAATAAATCTTAACTGCTCCTACAAGTAAAAATCCGTGACTCTCAGCACAGTAAACAAGCTTCACCGTTTTGTGCTAGTGTGCAGGTTGACAAGCTGGATTCCATGACAAAGAAATCTGTTGTGGTGCAGATTGTGATTTATGGTGTATAAATAACATCACTGTTACAGATTATTGTCCGAGTTCAATTGATCAAAATCTATTAAGAGAATTCCTCTACAGGTTATCATGTTATTAATTTATAATTAATTTTATTTTGAACTTTTGCACACACTTCGCGTCATATATTTTGCAAGCTACCAGTGACTGGTGTGATAGATGCTTAACAAACTTAAAGCTGCTCTAATCAATATTTAGTTTTTTATTATGTGTTATGTGAAAGGGGTCACTTATAGTGATCCACCTACAGAGAAACATCACCCAACTCTGCAGACCACTTCAGCTCTCAGGAGCTGTTTAGCATCTTTCAGCTCATTGTTTTGGTCTTTAGTTCCGTAACTTAATTGTTTTGGTTCAGTCTCATAGCTCTCATCACCCTCGTTTCCAGCTGCAGCAGGCAGCTGTTTTCAGTGGAAGAGCTCTAAAAAGCCACTGTACGCTACTTGCCCAGCACCAAACAGCAGACAGACAAAGTTAGCGACTAGCTGGTGAACATAATAAAACATTTAGCCAGATATTGGATATTGGAAACTAAAACAGAGCTAAATGTAGACTGAATGTTGGACTTGCATTAATCAGGTGGATAGAAACAAGACTCCAAATGAAAACTTATGTATCTGCTGGATAGGTAAGCAAGTCTTACCTAACGTCAATATGTTACTATATACTATATTGCTACCCCCAAGTGGCCCCAAAAAAAAATTAATGCAGGTTTAAACTGTTTTACACACAAACATAGAAACACTCACTCTTTCTATACCTACCGCGTTGCTGACCTTTATATTGAAAGAGATGCATTGCCTGTCTTTGCCAGGGGTGGCCATTTTCTCCTTTCTCCTTTGTATGTGTGTTTGTGTGTGTGTGAGTGGGAGGGAGTGTATTAACGTATGTTGACCAGTTAAATTGCTCTGAGCTCACAAACTGGTGAAATTGGGAGAATCAGGCCAACAGACCCTCTGCGCAGTGATCTACAAAGCACACACACACATACACACTGTTTTTACCAATATAATACACAGGGAGAAACCGTGAGTCTCTGAAGCCAAGTTCTGTTGATTTATGTCACTGGTTTTCGGTCTGTGGCATTTCAGAGGCTGTTGCAGTGACATTATGACAGGCCTTTGTGCTTTGTTTGTTTGTTGTCTACTTATTACTTACATTTGTTGTCCCAACACCCTAAAATCACTAGTTATCAAAGGTTAAACCTGCGATGCTGGCACAGTGCAATGTGTTAATGTGTGCATATCAGTGGTGTGTGCTTGTGTGTTCCTCTGATTAATGCCACAGTCTGTCCAGGTGATGTATTGACAGACAACGGTAATATTTTACTCTCTAGCCGGAAGATTAATGTCAATATTGATCACATGACCAGATCTTCCATCAGCCCTCGTTAACAGGAAGTCCATTGTTCCGCAGCTTTCTGACTTCTACTGGTGGTTCCTGTCATAGAGATAGAGTATCTAGATTGGTCACAGACTTGAACTATTGATACAGAAAATGTTGGATTTTAGTCAGACTTTATTCAGATCTGTATCATCTTCAATGTCAGGTTACTTTGTGTGAATACAGGGTATCTAGAATAGGTTCATATTGTTTCACATGTCTTTAGAATGGCTCCCCAGCTTTTGTTCTCCATAAATAAAATGTGTTGGAAACATCTTTACTGCTCCTAATGTCTCATCACTTTTAGTGGGTAGAGCTGTCCTGCAAATTGACATTCCAATCTGAGGTGTAAATCGAGTAATCACAGCCTGTGTATTTACTATGTGGTGTAATTCTGTCTTCTCTGCGCTCGTCGTTCGATAATGTTCTGCCCCCATACTGTGAGGGAGAGTCAGCACCAGTGGGAGGCCCTCCCTATCCAGCCACTAAGAGCTCACATCTTCTACAGCCTCATCATGACCGTGTCCCTTCCTGTCAAAGCTTGATATATTAAATCTTTCTTGCTCTAGATGACAGATTCAAACAGTCAGCACTTAATAAGGAAAACACACTGAAAACAAGTGAATGTTGACTTCAAAGGTGTGTCCAAAGATAAAAGAAAGTGATGATTCTGCGTTTCTTTTGATTTCATGGACCAGAGTGGGAGAAAAATGTTAGCGGCCTTCTCCTCCATTTCTCTACTATTTATTTTAGAGTGAAAATCTACTCAGGATTAATATCTTATATGTCTGGTCAAGATTATTGAGTTTTTATTGTTATTATTATGCAAATCTCAAAATGAGATCTGAGAGTCAAATCTGTGAAAGATTACTGGAATAATACATACAAATTCCATTTTAAGGAACAAATCTTCCTTTTTTTTTTTTTCAGTTTCCTTCTTCTTCATTTTTTCCCATTTAAAGATAACCCCCCAAAACAATAACAAATAAGTTGCTATTTCAATTCATTTTAATTTACTCCCCAAACTGCCACCACACACACATACAAAACCCTTCGATAAAGGTTAGATTTTATCAAGAGATCTTGTTGATTCATGCTTATTTGAGATTTGCTAATAATAAGTCCTGATTTGATATTCATGCAGCCCAATAATACAAACACACTGCAGTTTAACCTTTAAATTCTTGAATGAATAAATCAGGAGCTGTGTTCAGTCTGTCTTACATTGATGTGTCACAAAAACGTGCAACTACATATGACCTGGTCAGATATTGCTTAACGAAAGTATATAGATAAGTAAATAATTAGTAATCAGACGCCTCTCTATATGGCTCATTCTGTTATTTCTTTGTCTCCTCCTCTCCTCCCAGTTATCCTCTCTCTCACTCTATCACCTCTGTCCCACATCTAATCTCTTCTTCCGTCCCTCTGTCGCCATTTTTTTCCTAATTATTCTGTCTCTCTTAAAGTTACTTACTCTTTCTCTCCCACTATCTGATGTAATGTTGTTTTAAAGGTTCTCTTCTTTCGGCCCTCCCCTAATGGTAAGACAAACGGATGGACAAGAATGAAAAGAGCCCAGATCTCAGATGGAAGGCCCATTATCATTCAGTAGTTTCAATAATAATCAGGAGGCTTTTAAAAATGCGTACAGTCTTAAATGTCTGGTGTGATCATGAGACATTAAGTCCACAATCATTGCAGAAGTGGTTCAATACTTTCATAAATGGGACATTTTATTTGATGTTCCTGATAATGGAGGAAAAAATTGAACGAGGCTGTTCTGGGAAAAAATATTGTGTAATTATATGGCAGTACTGCACTGTCAGACTTGGTGTCAGCTTACATGTGATATTTGGAGCCACTTATTCAGCACTCAAACATAGCTATGGGCGTTAAAATGGGATGCCTTTGAAGCACCAACCAAATCACATCAATGCTGTCAAGTTCTGAAAGTTCTGAAAAGACATTTGGTGCTATCTTATCTTCACTTTCAGAATTAAATTCTTAAATAAATATGTCAGTGCATCAATACATTTTATTCCTCCTTGTCTCACAGCCAGTTCATTTTGTGCTGCTTTAGGTTTATGATGAGAAAATGTAGCAAATGTAGTACACTGACTGTCCCCTGGGATGCTGTCAGGGAATGGTTTGGTGAGTGGTTGTCATTGTCTGCTTGTACTTTACAGGGGCAGCCAAATGAGACGCAGGCTGGAGATCATCTCAGTTTTCTTAAATTGAGTGTAAATATCTCCTCAATCTCAGTTCAGCTTACAATCCTCACTGTTTTGTTTATTTCAGTAGACATGTCTATTACATTTTTAATGATGTAAAAGTGCTAATAGCAATATGAATAAACATTTTCTAATATATATTTTTTGATTTTGGTGGCAAACAGTGGGCTTCCTCTCATGTGTGATGCGTCAACAAGTTACCCTCAAGAGTGCATATTATTCTGTCCCAGGGCTTTGAGCTCTTTGATGCCGGGTGTCTTAAACAAAAAAAAAGGAAGGCATCCCATTCAGCCCTGCTGAGGGAGTCCGCATTTTGTCACGTTTGGGGATTGGATCCCATTTTCCAACTGAATGATTTCCCATGTTGCCTGCTAATGGATTGGATTTTATTTTAAATGAGAATTTTCCCATTTGAGGGTTTGGCTCCCACTTATATGATATTCCCCCTCTTCCCACAGTGAACACTGAAACCACTGTGTCATTATAAGCTAAGGGTTTTTACCTACCTACAGGTTGGTGCCTTGCTTAGAACCACCAAAGCCAAGATCTAAATATATATCCCTTGCATGTAACCAGATGCATCTGGAGTAACCTGTGTGTTTCATCCTCCACCATATTTCTCTTTACCACCAATTCTTTTCCTGTGTCCCTCTCACCAGAATGGAGATGGATATGTTTGTTTGCTCTGCTGGAGTTTTAACAGTTTCTATGTTGCCCTACTTTGGTTTGCAATATCCCACAGCTCCAATGAGTGCTAACAGTATGTGATCCACTCTTCACAGTACAAGCCCCCCCCCCCCCCCCCCCCCCCCGCTACCTCTGCACATGTCCTGTCAGTTTAACACAAAACTCCACAGATCGGAAACTGCTAGTTCTTTTTCCTACCCTGTAGCATTCACATGTATGTACACGCAGACATTCAGAGAGGCAAACAACCAACCTCTCTCATCTTATTGACATCTCTTGCAGTTCCTATTTGCATCGCCTGTCTCTGCAGCGACAGGATGTCACAGTGTTTTTTCTCCCAAATGAAGCCAAAAAACACAAAAACTGGAGTGAAACTATTCACCAATTGATTCGCAAAGCAGTGACACATTGAGATACATTAAACTGGTAAATCAACAACTGCAAGCCTTAGTTAATGAGTACAAGTAAATCTTGTAAACAGTTCCCAATTTGTGAACAAACACAGGCCAGGAAAGTATTTTGTCTGTTCACTTCAGTTGCTTGCCCTTGTCAAGTTTGCAGCTCTTTGCAATGACTTGTGTTGTTTAGTAACATTGACTACAGGGAAACACACGTGTTCAGTGACGCACAACTACAGATATCACGTAGTAGCTTGGTGGGTGTGTGTGTGTGTGGGGTTTTTTTTTCTTTTGGTCTTTCAGTGTTTTAGCTCACACATTCTTCATAGGGATGAAGAAGGATTTAACGATCACAAAATGTGTAGCTATGTTTGTTGGAAGACTTACAATAAGACTCATTTTTCAAAAGAGTATCCACATGTATAGCCTCAAGACTTTTTTACACCTACAATATATCATGATGTTTACACATAACCAAAACCAAATAATGGACCAGATACCAAGGACACTTGTTCTGTATAATACATCATCAACATCTCCTGAGTCAATAAAGATTTCTGTGTTTCTGCCTATTAAAAAGATTAGAATAACACCTTTATGGATAATAAACCAGGTTTGTGATCAAATGTTACTACAGCATATACATGATAGAAAAAAATAAAGAGCGTTTTCTCTCCTCTGTGTGGCTGCTCACTGTGTGTATCCACGCTGACTCTTTCTGTTACGGTGAAGCTCCACCAAATGTGATCCACTAAGCAGCCAATTCGGCCTCCATTAATTTTCTATGAGACCCGAGCAGTTGTCTGCACGGTGCAGTAATTTGCTCTGCAAACTAAGCGATGATGTTGGGATTTTCACCAAGTATGAGCCCCCACTGCCTACCTGTCGGGACATTGACGAGAGACACGCAGCCTGGAGGAAGAAGGGGGATGTTGTTGTGCCTTGGGTTACAAAGATCGATTTATGTGTGACTTTAGCAATCAGTTTTGCACATTTCGATTTGGATTGAATTTCGTTTCTTCAACTCCATGTCCTGTTTACAAGAAATTTACATATCTGAACTCTTTAGATGTCTAAATATTTGGTTCAAACTAGGTTAATTAACTTGACATGCCCAAAAGTGGCCATTTTAGGGGGCAGACGCAGCTGTACCCAAATTCATCAGGAATTCATCACTTCGTGTCGCAGAGCCGCAAGAGTGAGCATCAGGGGTCAAACTGACAATTAAAAATGTCCTTCTTCCTTTTAAAGCCCTCTTGTGAAATGCAGCAGATTGTAGTAATGTAACTGTGAAAGCAAGCTGAATAATGAATGTGATGTACCAGTTTTAGCTGCCTTTTCTGCAGGTAATCTGGTCTCTGGATGCTTTGCGGTTGTTGTTGCCTCCTGATTGTGTGGCGACTAAGTTTCCCTCTTAGGAATAAATAACATTCATTATTGTCATTGCCATCATCAGTATTTATGGCTTGTCACTGCGCTTGTGAATGAATATAAAGTGAATTGCAGGGGTTTGTTTTTCTTTTCTCCCTCAGAGAAACCACAGCCATCACCTAAAGCCAATACAATAGTGACATTACACTTGTCTCTTTTTACATTATAGCTGGAATATGATGTGAAAAGCATTGAAGGTATTTCTTTGGCTGTTATGGTATTGCTATTGTACTGTAGTACTACACACTGGAGTACTGGTAGAGGCTGTAAGTCATTTTGCATTGTTTTATATGCCTCACTCTACATTTGCTCTGTAGAGGTAAAATACAGATGAGCTTTCACACAAATACCAAAAATAATGGCTCGGTTGAACAGATTAATTGTTTTAATGAAATGACTCAATAGACAAAATGCCTTCTTTGGTTGGCTGATTTTTACAGGGTATCCTTTTGTGCCTTCGCCAATACTAATTATTTAATAGCCAGTGGCAATCCTTTCACCATTTGTACCCCATTGAAATTCTGGCTTGTAAGACAAATTTTGCAATATTGACTAATTATGCCAGGAATGACAGATATCCTCTTCCTCTGGAGGTGAAAATCAACACTAAAAAAGCGCCTTTCCAGCAGGACATTTAGTTGTGTTGGCTTTGTTCTCCTTCACTCAAACAGGAACGCTTGCACACACAGCCATACACTCACACATATACAGTGTGTATTGCACATGCAGGATCATTATCAAACAATGTTTTGTGTTAAACCTACATTTTTATTTTTATTTTTTATTTCAATTAGTTTACTGTCTTAAGCTGCAGCTCAAACACTTAATCTTCTCATAGTCTAAATCTGTTATTTTGGCGGTATTGTGAATGCTATGACTTAATGCCAATCGTAATCATCTGTTGAAAAAAAGAAACACAACTTTCTCCATTTATGGGCATGTCCACATTCCCTGCGCAAACCAAATGCTGGCCTCCTGCATCTGTCTCTGAAAAACACTAAATTCAAGCTCCAGATGCACTAAGACAACCGCAATATTATAACAATATTGATGTGTGTGTGTGTGTGTGTGTGTGTGTGTGTGTGGGCGTGTTTGTGCATGTAAACACTGGCCCGTAGCACTGGAGCCATTTCACCAGCTGATGTTAAACACAGCTTACAGCAATGTTGTGTATGTGAATTTTTATGTCCGTGGATGTGGTATACAAAAATGGAATGAGGCCAGTATCCCTCCTGTTGTTGCTGCTATTGTTGTTGTTGTTGTTATTGTATGCCACTTTCCCGCGGTTATCATGTTGCATACTTTACTCACAGGATGTTAATATGAGGGACACCAAGGAATGTCATTCTTTAACAGGCATCTGTCACATCTTTTATTTGCTCTCTTGGGATCAGCTGCTTAGCATTTTTGCATCACTAATTCTAACAATAAATGGCCCCATTTTGTCATCTCACGTAAGTCCAAAAACACTAACTTTTTGTTGTCTCGGTGATAGGCCCGCTGCATAAAAATAACTGATTCAATTCAAAACACAGAGGTATCCTTTTCATGCAAACACCTAGGACAAACAATTGTTTTAGATCAGCAGGAGCTTCTTCTCTCTTTTTGCGGTACTTTAGAGAAGACACAGAGACGAAAGTGTCCTGACTATAAACTTGACAAGTTGTCAGCCGTCAACAATGCGGCTTTCTCTGTCTGTCACACCAGTAAAACAAAACAACAGAGCACAGATGCTGCCTTTAAGTCTGTATCAAGTGTGTGTGTGTGTGTGTGTGTGTGTGTGTGTGTCCTCACGCCACATATTTTCTCTTACTTACGAAGTAGCTATCATCAAGAACTTCTAACTTGTGAGGGCATCAATATATTCTTTCCTTTATCCATAAACCTGACAGTTAAATCCTGCTGTCATTCTCGAATGTATCTTTTTGCATATTCTGAATCTAATCCTATTCTAAATTGACAATTAGAAATCACAACTATTTTAAATAAATAAAAGTCCTCTTTTCATCTCTCTATTGCCCATTATTATCATATATCGATTCAGACTAGGCCCAACTCATGAAAGCTTTTACATTTGCATTACACAGATTACTTTACACCAGAGGTTCTGCCAAAGTCTCACAAATAAATGCTAATAGCCATCATAGGAACTGTTCCTGGCGACCTCAGGAACCATTTCAGAAATCGGAAACCTTACTTTACCAGGGTCCAGACTCAGTTCTTCGGAGCTTAGTTTCTGGTGCTGAAAAGTCCCGGCTCTGGGGATAATACTTTCAGATGGTGCTCTGGGGTTTTCAGTCTCCTTTCCCACCTCTGCATTTCTCTTTTGCGTCCATCGCCTCCATGCAAACATCAGAACAACAACACAATGACTTTGTGTTGTTTTCTCCTTGCGTGTCTCAAACAGGACTATGGCTTTAAATGCATTATTGGACTAATTTGCCTAATCTTCACAGTTCCTTTGATGAAGTGGAAACACAAGCAGGAATGCAAAAAAAAAATTTTAGTAACTGAATTTTATTCATGTGGCTCCACAGTTCCTGGAAATATACGATTGAGACGCACAGCTCTAAACCTCAAACAGGGCTGCTGAAGAACGAAGGCTTACTGTAAGTGAGTTGATAACGCTGAGAGCAGACAGTAGTAACTGTAGTCATTTTTTAATAGCTTTAGTGCTTACCACTTTAATAAAAATGACCAGTGTTTCTTTCATCACACTGTATCCTCTCTGATTTTGTCGTCTAAATTTAAAAACATCCATCACCTGTGGTGTAAATCTTGGCCATTTTTTTTATTTTCTTTCTGGGCCTAGCTCTTGTTTTTCATGAGGAAACTACACTTTTGTGGTGAAACTGTACATAATATATACATACACACACACACACACACACACATACACCTACACACATGACTGTTTACCAAATGTAAATGAATCCATGGAGCAGAGCGAAGGGATGAGTGATTGAGAAGGACGAATAGCAAAGGCGAGGGATGATAACATACCCCAGCTGTGTGTCCTGTTATTCAGACAGAAATCAAGTTAAAACAGTATAATAACAAAGTACCCCCAAATGCTGCATAATCACACAGCTCTGTGTTTCTCCGTCTACTTACCTTTGGAGTACCCATCCAGGCCCCAGGCGTTCAAAATAACTCTCAACCTTGAGCTCTGAATGCTTTTCTCCACTGAGAACACCTCTTCTCATTTTTCAGTTTACTGAGATGAAGAAACATTTTTCTTGAAGGAGGCGAGGTAATTGTGCAGTTTATTTTGGCATTCATAATGTGTGAATCAGTGCCATCATGATGATATCGCCTCTGCTGCTTCGTAGCGTAGTCTACTCAAAACTTCTTTATTTCTAAGCAGCACACAGCGACAAGGATTTGACTTTCTCTGCAGTTTGAAATTATTGCCAGTTAGATAAGTCAAGAGTGCCAGCTAATAGCCTCTTCTAAGATGCAGTCAATGACTCAAACATGCCTTGGTGGATGTATTAAAGTAACAAGTGAGAGGCAATGGATAAAAGTAGGTGGCTCATTCAATTTCAGGGTCAAGAGGTGTCTTTATAAAACTGAATCAGGACATGAACAGAACACTTGTTGGTGTGACGATGTTCCACTGCTGCCATCACAGTTTAGGTTCTTTTGATTGCATTTAAATTATTTTTTATTTTAACATACTGTTATGATGATTTGCTGTGCTTCTTGCGACTGCTAGTCAGAAATCTTTGTCTTATGAATGTTATCTAATTCATTTGTAGTTCTTTCCTCAGAGGGAAACTGAACTCAACATAAGCCATAAGATAAACTGGATTTTACATATAGATTTTCCCACATACCCGTGTAGAGTCCCAGATACATTCTAGTGAAGTTGAAGTTTCATTTTCATTTCATTTTCTAATTACATACATTAATTACATTATTATTAATCCTTTTCTAACTATATAACATGTACCATTTATGTGTTCTAGTTGTACAGCACATCTCAGGAAGTAGGTCGACACACGCTTTGGTAACTGTACCCAAGAGGGTTGTATGTGTTTACTGTGATCCACTGTGATTCAATATCTATGACGTTCATCTACTTATGTCTGTAATTTTTCATCTTTATCACGCTATACTCTGTTCATTCTGTGTGAGTATGCAGAGTAAAAGGCTGGTTGTGAGTTTGCACGTGTACAAGTCTATGTGTGCATGTCGTTGAACGAGAAATATACCGTCAGAGATGACAAAAAACAGAAGACTATCTGTCGACTGTCTGACTACATAAGCCATCAAATGTCTTAGCTGAGTGTCCTGGTTCATGTTAGGATTATCCTTTTTATTGTGTTTGTTGAGTCATGCTGTTGCTGAAGCCTTTCCCAGAAATAGAAGCCATTATTCACACTTTCTAACAAATTCTAAAGATATGCTTTTAAAATGAAATAAATTGATACAGAACAAAGCCTTTTTTTTCTTCAGGATAATCCTGCCCCCGTCCTGCTACTTCCTGCTATTTCAGAAGGCTGTAGGGCATTTGAGGCTGCAGCCTATCAGGTTGAAGTTAGAGTTTGATGAACTTTTGTATGGGAGGTCACACTCAGCTAATCCTATTTGTAATCAAGGCTTTCTTCTTTCTCTGGTCTAGAAAAGGACCATGTTGTCTTTGGAGCAATCACAATCGCAGTGTATTGCCCGGGGTCAAGCTGTGTGGAGTTATTTAGCGTATTAAGTATGCCTGTTTGGTTTGTCGTTTGAACCACGCTCCCCGTGCTTTGATGATTAGCCTGTGGCTTTGTTTCCACGTCAAGGCTGCTTTTGTCGAAGTATGTTTGTAGGGGTTGCAGAGATGGTGCGATAACTGCTGTTGTTTAGATGTTTGGATTAGGGGTGGGAGAGATAAATGTAAGTGCTGAAGTGCTGTTTTCAGGTCCAATTGATTTATGTTGTGTTTTTGTTTAAGCCACAGCATAACACCCTGTCTTTAAATCTTATCTTTGAAATGTAACTCTTAACCTAATGCATGAATTTTTACTTTTCCCCGCTATTAAGGTGATTAATCTATCTCTGTGTTTGTCCTTGTCTCCCCCTCTGTCTGACTCACTCTGTAGCCCCAGCAGAGCCGCTGCTGTGCAAGTTTGCTGACGGAGGCCAGAAGAAGAGGCAGACCCAGGTCAAGTATCCCCAGAATGGCCGACCGTGGACACGGGAAGGAGAGGTGAGGCTTAAAAGTGTTTTTAATCATCAAATAAAAAAGCTTGCCAGTAAGAGATCCCCTTCAGCAGTCACAGCTGCTTTTTTTTAAAAAACACAAGTGGAAAAGGCAAATTGTAACACAAGAACCATGTCTTTCAATCAGGTTGTTACAACATAATCCTTTTTACCCTCTGCCACTGTAAAAGAAAGCAATATAGAAATTTTCCTAAGGCAGAATTATGCCGCAGCAGACATTTCCTAATGCTACAATAGCCCCTCACTTCTCACAGTCAGAATGAGTACTCCGTGTCTACTGAGAGCGTTTTTTAAGAGGAAATAGTAAAGTTAACAAAACAGAGAGTGGTGTTATTCTAACTTAGTCACATGAGTACAGTATATCCACAAACCTCTTTTAAACCTGTTCCTACTCAGCTTTCTCAGCGGAACAGTTATCTTATCATAATAGTCAGTGAAATACTGTTGCATGCAGTACGACAAATTGTAGTGTAGCATTTCACAGCTCAGTGTCCGCAGCTGCTTCACAGAGGTCTAACAAGTCAACGTTTTCATAAACTATAAATGTCTGGCTGATGTTCCCTTTGACATCAGCTTCTTTTTCACATTTTATAACCAAGTCTCAATGGCCTGACAGGCCCCCCCAGTGGTTCATTATCAGCTTTCATTTCCAGTAACATACTGTAGGCTGAATTAGAGATGCTGCTGACAGTATGAAAGCTGGCATGTATAAAGGTTGTTGAATTTAAAATACAAGGTTTCTGCGAGACCCCAATGCGAAGTTGTTTTCCTTTTGTTGAAACTCCCACCTCCAGTCTGTCATCTTCAGAAGAAATGAAACCTTGTGTCGCGGATTGAAAGCAGACTGACTGTTGCACAATGCAGAGAGTTCAGACGTTGTTAGTGTCGATACCAAAGCTTTAATTTACAGAACAAGGAAAAGTGAATAATAATGTCGCCACCCACACACTGAGTACAGTTTTTTAACAGTTTCCCAACAATCACTTTACATGGAGGTTGGGAAAGAGCAGGGTGGTGAAGTGAAATGAAATGGAACCAGGCTGAAACAACTGCGCGCTGAAACAAGAGCCGCCACAACAAAAACAGGATGCCACAGTATGTGCGTGACCTTCATGTGTGTCTGTGTGTAGCAGGCACAGATTGTTTTAGTTTTTATTTGTTGGTGCTAAGAAAGACACATCACATCAGGGATTAGTTAACACTGGAGGCCCCAGTGTTAGTGATTCTTTTTTTTTTTGTATGCTGTTGTCAACATTTGTGGATTGTCAGCTGGTGATCAGTGCTTTCAGTGGGATTCCTTACACATTTGTCAGTGGTCCAAGCCCCACTTGTCAGCACTTGAGGAAAAGCGTCTCTTCAGAGGTTTATGCATTTGTCGGAGCCAGGTCTCCAACTCCAGGCAGACTGGCCGTGGAGGTGCTTTGAGGGGCCTCACTGCGTCCTCACACTCAGTCAGCTGACCCTAATCTCCCAGAATCCCTCACTCCTAAATGAGTCTGGCCTTGGGACTATGACGTGAGCACATATTACACACACAATCACTCACACACATATTATCTGTGCAGAGAGACACACATAGGATGCACATGGGCAGATTGTGAGACAACGGGCCCCCCTTCACAGATATGCAAAAGCCCCCCCACCCCTTCTACATAGGAGCAAGACACAGATACAAAACTACTACAAACCACGTGTCCTGTCTCTTTGTGGTTGTTTTGTGTCTTTTTCGACTACAAACATTTTGTGTCTGTTTGTGGCCATTTTGCATCTCTTTCTGGTCGTTTTGTGTCTCTTTGTAGTCATTTTGTGTCTCTCTGTATTAGTTGTATGTCTCTTCGTAGTTGTTTTTTCTCTTTATCTTTGTCGTCACTTTGTGTCTCTTTTTGGTGGTTTTATGTCTCTCTGTAGTCGTTTTTGCCTTTTTGTATGTGAGATGTTAAAATCTTAACTTACTTGAAACAGATACTCTGGTTCCAGGGGCCACCCAACTGTTTGGGCCCCTGGGTAGGTCCATTCAATATTTCCTCCATGAGGATACATTGTGAATACACATGCACATCTCTGAACATGCACATTCATACACTAATGCTGGCATTATGCAGCAGTGAAGAATGTTGTCCAGTGTTTGCTATTAAATTAAGGAACTTTGGAGGACAAGATGCAAATATGCAGATGCTTCACAGAGCTGATCTGCTCTAGCTCTGGCTCAGAACTCTTCTGTTCAAAAAGACAATTCAACAAATCGACAGGGAACCAGCCGTGAATACAAATTTTGCTCAAGGTGAAAACTAGGATTCTTGTGTATCTGTAATGTACTTTTTACCTGCTTTGAATCAGATGTTTGTTTAAAAGCTGGTTCAAAAAGGATCCTGGGCTTTGGAATGATTAATTTTTGCTATTTGATGTCATCAATGTCTGGCACTCATTTTTATTGCGTCTGCAGTCTATTTTCCCCGAGTCCTGGCTAGAAACAGTGTTTGGGGAAAAACCAAACATCGCAGCTGAGTTCAGCATCGGGGCACACTTTCAACTTGTGTGCCAATTTGGAGAGAAGAGACTTGTGTGGAATATAGAACAAGTACAAATGACTTGTGTAGGGCTGCAGAGAGAAGGGGGGGGGGGGGGGGGGCAGTGATAGAGCGAAAGATAGAGAAGAAGAAAAATAAAGATTAGAGGACTAAAAACGTGATTGTTGCTATAAGTTAGTTCCAACATTGCCAAGAGGCAGTCAAGTGGATGAAGATCTTTCTTTTTTAAAGCTCAGCAGCAAGAAATACAGTCTCATTCATATGGACGTGATAGTGGAAGTGAGACACAGATAGAAAAGTGTCACTTAATGATACACACTCGACTTAATAGTGACAACATTTAATGGAGAGGAGGTGGGACAGAGAATACTTAGCAACTAAAATACACTGATACTGATATAATGCAGCTGGAGTGCAAAACGTATTCATTTATACTGGGTGGTGTTGTAACTGAGCCCTGTTACTGGTGAAGCTTGCTGTAAGTAGCACTTCCTGCTGTTGGGGTGTAACAGTGAATCACGGGTCGATATTTTGAGTTACGAAGTGCGGTGACTGTGTAGTTGTGACATCACAACCTTACGGCTTGTTTAAAGGCACAGTTTCTGAATACGGGTTGTGTGCATTTCTTGTGGACTGAGCGATTTAATACTTTCACAGTATTTATATAGCACCTGGACCTGCTTTATAATCAAACAAGACATGGAAATCTCACTGTAAACTAATATTTACAAACTGTGAGGGGTGTTTTGAGCTAGCTGCACTGAGTGAAATGACGTTTGGGCTCATTTTGACTGATTGAGTAGTTTGGGTGCTTTTTGGCCACTGTCAGTTTCCTGACTGGCGGTACAGATGTTTGCTTTGACAACAAGCACTGTGTGTGTGACAGCTCAGACAGACTGATTTCAAACCTTACCAGGAGCTTCCAGTTCTCTCATTTTCCTCCAGATTGTCTCCTTTCTGCTCCTGTGTGCATTCACTAAGCCACACAATTGGGAATAACTGCTAATTTTCACTCTCAGTTTTAAACATTTTCAACTCAAGCAGATTCCACCTCTAAATATCCCTTCATGTTGTGAGGTGAAGTGAACAGCAGCGTTCACTGCATTTGGTTTGAAAAGAGGTTTCTGTAGCGTTTGGACAAAGTTCAGAAATTTGATCTAAAACAAACTTTTACCAAAATCTAAAACTACCAGTGTACCAATGTTTTTGCACGTTAAATAACTAAATGAGATAAATGAGAAATCTTCTACTCTCATATGTTGTTTTCAGAGTGCATTGAACCAGGAACGTATAGTGTTGTTACAATACATCCCTAATATGCAGCAACACTATCAAGGCTATAGCAATTGTTCCTTAGTGCCCTTTTTGCGGTTATTTTCTGTGAATATTTTGAACATGACAGTTTTAAGTGGTCCACAGCCTCACGCCCAATCATGCAGAATTATTTTATTGTACATAAGTGCTTTTAACTGGCTCATTTGAGATTTTTGTGCTACTGAGGACATCATCAATTGCTCTTTATTTAGCAGGTATTTGTATCCCACTCACTTGTTAATATTGTTGCATTTTAAATCAAAGCTTTTGTGTTCATTGTTTATTTTTCCTTCACAAATCATTCTGATTTTCCTCTCTACTGTCTCTCCCCCTCTCAATTCATTACCTTTATTGCCTTGACCAATTAGGATAATCTTAATGACAGAGTGAACACAAATGATTCAAAATGCATATCAAGTATTTTAACCTTTAGGTGTTTGTTTCTCTCTTCTAGAGTGGTATGGCGTTGACATATGATCCCACCGCGATGCAGAACGGGTAGGTGGAAAGTTTTCATCTCTCAGATTTATAAACTGTGTCTACAATTTTAGATGTCTACAAAACTTGCTTTTGTTTCGCATTCTCTTCCAAATATTTGTAAAGCAAACCCCACAAAACAGCTGGAGTCCCAACTTCAGCGCCTTTTTATGAACATACAAAACTGATACCTTCTCACACCAGCAAACCACTGATTTGCACAAGAGCAGTTGCATGCACACATATTCAAACAGATACAGAATACCTGGGCCATTAACACACACACACACCCTCTCTCTCTCTCTCTCTCTCTCTCTCTCTCTCTCTCTCTCTCTCTCTCTCTTAGTTAGTTCAGATAGTCCCAGACATGAAATCTCATTCTCACATCTGACTGATGCAGATGGAGCATTTATATATGCACCTATGCATACAAGCTGTCAGACATGTAGGTTTTGATTGCAGACAGGGAAGTAGGGTGGTGTTGCAGCACCGCTGTAAGACTTTCGTCAGCCGAGGCTATCTGCAGTGCTCTCAGGCTGAAGCCAAAGAGTCGAGTGTCTGCCTGTTTCAGGGGGAAATTGGAGATCGGTCCCGTCTGCAAGGAATGCTGCTGGTGATGCGATCCCAGGAGACGCTTCCCTCCAGCTCTGTGTTTCTCTCCTCCTCCTTCTTGTCGGCTCAGTCCTCCTTACTCTTTGTATCCCTACTTTCCCTTTTCCTCCTCCTGTTTACTGTTGTCCTGTTGTGATCCACATACTTTACTTCTTCATATTACCTTTAAACCAGTCCTCTTTTGCTTGTCTGACCTTATCCTAAATTTTGTCTCTCACTTTCCCTTCTTCTACACGTTGTTGTCTTGTCTCCTCTCTTTCTTCTTCTAATCCCTACTCTCCATTACCAAGCAGATGCTTTCCTTTTGGTCATCTCTGGTGTCTTTGTGTATGTGTGCATGCTTGTGCATGTGTAAATGCATGCTCACACATGAGCATCTGGGCGCTTGCTGTGCTTAAGCCCTCTCCAACCTCTCTTCCGAGGTCATTGGAGCTCCTTCCGGCGAAGCACTAAATGACTGTGAAATGCTAATACAGCTAATTAGGGAGGCGAAAAGCGGGGAGGGAAGGGGATTGATTAAAAAGGGAGGACTAGGCAGGGTCAAGAGGAGGGCAAAGGCAAAAATAAAGTCAGCCCAAGGAGAGGGGAAGGGTACGAATCAATTACAGGTTTGCGAGTCTCTTGAAGCTTGAGAACGGCTGTTTTTTAGGGTCTGATGCCAATCTGATATTATTGGAAACATGTGTCGCAACCGGTCAGACTGCTTTGGCTTATAGCCTGTCCTTTCTTTTATCAAGGAGACACAAAATTCACTTACTCTGGGTCTCTATTTCTCAATCTCCCGCCTCCTATCTGGTCTATTTGCTGTGTTTTTGTTTCTCCATCCTTCTCTCTCTTTTCCCTGCCTCTTTTTCTTACCTCTCTCACCCTGCCTTTCTATCTGTCCTCTCTTTCTTCTGTCTCTCCTGCCCACACACGCACATACACACATATATTTTAGCATGCACCCCCACATTGCTCTGCTGAGAAGTCACTGAGGTCGGCACTAAATCATTCGCTAATTTTTCAGGGCAAACTCCTGACAGTGCGGCTAGGTCACACCAGGGATTCACAGATAGGTTTTAAATTCAATCCCATAGTAATGTTCTGTTCACAATTACATGTTTAGTGTATTGTTTGAACAGCCGTGCTGGAGTCCCTTTTGACTGCGTGCTGCTCAGGACTAATAGCCTCCATCAATAACCTTGGATCTGTCCTCTACCTGCTATTTCTCTCTCTCAATACACATCACTCTAATGAAAAATACAATAAACACAATCAGAGAACCATATTGAATAACCCGGCTGCGTTTGCTCATTTGTATTCATCAGTGACAGTAATACAGTATCTCTAATGCAAGTCGTACATTAATTGTACAGTCAAAAAGATGGATCCATGCTGCTACATGATTAGCAGAAGAGGCTTTTTTTCTTGTCACTGATCTCCACTTTGACAAACATGTTTCAGTTCTTACTCCAACTTGGATCCATCCACAAAGAAAAACATGCCATTAGAGAATAGTTATAACGGACAATACATGTGGTGTCCTTTGAGGATATTCTTCAAAAAAAACGCAAGGAAACATTCAGGTAAGCCAGAGATGAAAGGTGCAAAAGGAAAGTTAAAGAAAATCTATGCCCCTTTGTTGTAGGAGTTAAGGGGAAATCTAAGTACGTTGAGCCAGTGTCAAGACACCTAAGATACAGCACACAATCAACCTGTGTATGAACCAGAGCTGGAACTTGGCAAGAGAAAATATACAGTACTCATAATTCAGGAGATTTCTTTTTCTAGTGCAAAGGAAGTGAACCACGTTGTATTGTGGAAAAGTAGACTAACCAGTGTAGCTATACTCTTTATGCACTATTACTTGGGCTTCACCACACCAAGTAGAGCATAAAAATCCAACAGGGGAGGGTGGATGTCCGTGTGAAGCACAATCACGCTCTGAAGCTTATCACAGGCAGTTGGAAACCAACTGTATCCACAAGGCCTGGACTGTTTAAAAATATCTGAGGGCTTGCATCTCGCAGCTGAGTTCAGAACTGCTCATGCTATCACTGGCAGAACAAATGTAATGTGAAACAGAAAGTGCAATAACAGAACAGGTGGGCACCTCGGCAACCCATTTCACCCTTGAAATGAGATGTGTGCTGGTGTCACAGTGGAGTAGCACCAATCCATCCACGTTTTCCTGTCTTTGGCTGGTTGCTTACTGACCTTTCAGTTGTAAGAATAGATGATATTCTATCATGTATCATACAGATCTTTATAAATAAAATACAGCAAATGTTAAATAATATGATATTTGTCAGTAGTAGTTTGAAGTAACCTTTAAAAGTAAACCAACAGTGTGTTTGTTGTTGTTGCAAATTCTCTGAAAGAACCCGTAGAGCATGTCTGTTGATGAGTTTATGTCTGCTTTAAGGGCTTCCGGTACAATATGGTCAGGCCAGTTTTTAGTTGCGTGATAGCAGCCTTTATCTTTTTGTTGGTCTATCACATTTGATTTGTAGTGGTATCGTGGCTTTGGGAAAATGTGGCTGTTCTTCCGGTGATGCCCTGTTTAGGATGAATGCTCTACCCATCTGTCGAGTATCGCCTCCTGGGTTGAAAGCAGTTGGCTGTTCTTGTCTGTTATTGGTTTATTGCTATGTGGGTATGTCCCAGACAATTTCCTTGTGATGGTATGTTACTCCGTCCTGTTCCTTTGATTCACTTCAAGTTCTGCCTCCTTGGCTAGCCTCTCCACCATTGTTCTCTTGCCCCTCCTGATGTTCTCTCGCACTTTGTGACATCTGTTGTACTCCTTTTGGGCCAAAGCCTTTTCAGCTCTTGTTCTTGAGTTGTTCACTTTCTCTTTGAACCCTCTCCTCTGTTGGATTGTGTTAATGGTTTCTGGTGTTATCCACTCCTTGTGCTTTTGAGTCCTTCTCCCTAAAGGCTCCTCACAGGTTGAGCTCCAAGTAGCTTTTAGGTGTTCCCACTTCTCATTTATTGACCATCCTTCCATCGTCCTCAGCTGTAGCTCTGTGTTTTCCTTTGAGAGGATATCCTTGAACCAGTAAACCAGTAAAATTCTCAACTGGGACATCCATCCTACAGGAAGCTGTAGACAAGAGGCTCTGGAACCAGCAAGCAGGATTCAGGAAATGCGCAAATCACATAGCAACACACATCATCAACAGTCTATTGAACTTTGAGAAGGCGTTTGACAGATTAGACAGGACATCACCATAGCGCCTAATGGGCCACTATGGAATTCCCACCAAGATCATAAACTTAATCAAGAACTCATATGATGGAACCTCATGCATGCAGGCCAGCTCTCCCAGAGACAACTAAAGGGAAAATAAATGGGATTTAGTGGACAATGTGGGAGCAGCTAGATGAACTTGACTTTGCGGATGACATAGCTCTCCTTTCACACACGCAGACACACATGCAAATGCAGGAGAAGACAGACTCTCACAAGCTGCGACAGAACTTACATCCAATACAGGAAAGACACAGGTGATGAAGATCCACTCCAAAACCAGAACCATATCCTCATGCACAGCACTGGAGGTAGAAGCGTTCACATACTTAGGCAGTGTCGTGGACACCATCGGAGGGACAGATGCTGACATAAAAAGCAGGATCAATAAGGAAGAGAAGTAGGAAGATCTGGAGCTCAAAAGACATCTCAATCAACACCAAAATATGCATCTTAAACTCCAACATGAAGCAGGTGATGCTGTATGGGTCAAAGACATGGAGAACAACAAAACACACAACAAACGGCTGCAAACATTCATTAGCACCTGCCTCAGGAGAATACTAAACATCTGGTGGAGAGACAAACTAAGCAATGTGGATTGCAGGAAAAGAACAAGCCAGAATCCCATTGATTTACAAATTTGAAGGAGAAAAATAGTTGGATTGGACAAACCCTCAGAAAACCTGCCACGACCATTATCTAACAAGCATTGAAATGGAACCTCCAAGGAACAAGGGAAAGAGGTCGCCCCAGGAACAGCTGGAGAAGAGGTGTCCAGGCAGAAATGTCTGTGAGTGGGCTCAACTGGGGAAATCTCGAAAGAACGCCGACAACCGAGTGAAGTGGAGGACATTTGTCAATGGCCTCTGCTCTCTAGTGGAGCAAAGGGCTTAAGTCCAGTAAGCCAACAGTGTGTTTGTACTTTTCTCCCCCAATTAAGCAACACTTAATTTGTAGCAAGTACCTTTTTATACAATCATGGTTATGTTAGAGATAGGTAGGGGAGGGCTTCTCTCTCTGCCTCTGCCTCACTCTCTCTCTCTCTCTCTCTCTCTCGCTCTCTCTCTCTGTCTCTGCCTTTCTCTCTCTCTCTCTCTCTCTCTCTCTCTCTCTCTGCCTCTCTCTCTCTGTCTCTGCCTTTCTCTCTCTCTCTCTCTCTCTCTCTCTCTCTCTCTGCCTCTCTCTCTCTTTCTCTCTCTCTCTGCCTTTCTCTCTCTCTCTCTCTCTGCCTCTTTCTCTCTCTCTCTGCCTCTCTCTCTCTCTCTCTCTCTCTCTCTGCCTCTCTCTCTCTCTCTCTCTCTCTCTCTCTCTCTCTCTCTCTTTCTCCCCTCCCTTGCTCCATTATTCAGTCAACAGACACTTTGGGATCGATCGGGCACAGCAACATGGCCTGGCGGATGAAACATGTCCTCTCTAGGTACACAATGATAAATAAAGCACTGCGAGCCACAGCATTCTACCGCTGCTGGGTTGAGGGGGTGAAACGAAAAAAAGGGAGATGGAGCAAAATCAGAAGGGCAAACAAAGGTATAGAAAGAGAAGTAAACAGATGTTACAGATGCAGCTTTCTCTGCCAAGTGGAATATGCGTAGGTGGGAACATAAAGGGTAATATTGAAATATTTCACCCACTCACACATTAAGGTGATAATTCATTATTATGCATAGCTGTGGAGGAGATTCCTTTGCAACATGATGTGAACTCTGGTGCAGTGTCAAGTCTCATTCTAAGACGTCTTTGATGGTGTGGCACAGAGTGAAGCTGCAATATTTATTGTTTCCATGACAGCCTTGATGATGTCTGATCCATTTTGTCAGCAGTGTGTACTGGCTGGTTGAAAACGAAGATGTACAAAAGGCTCATTTTCACCTTTGCATGTGGCTACATCCTGAGAGCTAAAACTGTAAAACTGACATTACTTTTTTGTCCACACTGTACTGTCTTTTAACATGTCCATGGTTTTACCCCACTTCTAAGTTTGGTGATATTGATGATGCCAAAATTAAATGTTTTCTTGTTTGCTTCCATAGGTTCTACTCTTCGCCATACAGCATCTCCACCAATCGGATGATTGCACAGACGTCAATCACACCCTTCATCGCTGCCTCTCCTGTCTCTACATATCAGGTGGGTGGATCCTCTCCAACGTTTGCTGGGTTAGACCAAGCTTTAAGTGCTTATAAGGGCTCCAGAAACTGATAGGGGCATCTTGAACAGCCCATTGGAAAATCATCATGTTGCTCTCTTTCCGAATTCAGGGTACTTTAGTAAACTGTTCTGTGAACAGTTTTGACTTGTCCTAGCCACTACTGCAAAGCTTCAGACATACATTTTGACTTTGCTAGCTTGCTGGCCAGCCAACATATTTAGTAAAGCAACTTTTGTTCAAAGTCTAATATGGCATCCCAAGGGTATACTGTATAATGCAACCTGATAGCAATAGCATCTGCAGTGAAGTTAACAACTTGGTAGAAATGCGTGGGACTGGAGCTTTAGTTTAGTCGTTGAAAATCAGTGGTTGTAAAGGAAAAGTCTGATTATATTCTTTATTTTCCCATTGTCAACAAATCCCATGAAAAAAAAACAAAACCAACAATGAATTGATCCTACTAACAAGTACTGCCTGTGTAGACAAAGCCTGATATAGCGTATTTGTTTTCGCCATAGAGCTCCATTGGTGTCAAAAAACTATTAAAAAGTGCCCTGGCTCCTTCATTACCATGAACATGGGTGCTGTAGTTTAGTCAATCCCACATACACTGTCTAGTTGCTGTAAATACTAACTAGCACATCAAATGTGTTTTAATCCGCAGCTGAAAATAGTCCCCTACAAATGCACTATTTCCTCCTGTTTACGTGCCCAGCTGTTAAAGAGTGAAACAAACAGGGAAAGTCTGAAAGTATGTGTAAGTAAGACTAACACGTTGTTAGTTTTGTTTTCTTCGTGGGATTAGGTGGAAGGAAAAATATGGACAGCCGCCTCAATTTACGAGGGACCTTGTAGTTAATATTTTCAATTGATCTCATCCACAGCACTTCTGGTCTCTGGTTCAAAATAAATTAAAAATTTGTAGAATTGACCACTTTATTCACTGTTGTCCTGTGTGAAGTCCCTGGACATACAGGCCAAGCAAGTAGAGCTTGTCTTTTCTCAGGAAAGACTTTAACACAGAAATTGAGTTATCAGCTCTCTCCATTGAAGACAAATTCTTAGTCTAGCCATGATAAAACAGGCTTATATTGCAGCACTCCACCCATCGATCTTTCATTCTTAGGCACAAATCCTCCCTTTGTCTCTCTCTCTCTGTTCCCATGTGTCGCATCCTCTCTCTTCCACACACACACACACACACACACACACACAAACGATGCCAATTCATGTCAAAGCGGGTTTGGTTATGTAGCTGTGGTTCTTTGAGAGATTGACTCAGTACTTGATCCTCAGTTTGTCAAACACATAGACTTTAAAACAAACACCAGTCCTCCCCCATAGGTTTTCGCTAGCACGAAACACTGTTGTAAATGAGAAAGGCAAATGCCAAGACACCTTCAGCAGAATCACACACGGAGACACAACCACATCCTGCTTTTTGAGGAAAACATGAGTAGAAATTAACCTACCTTGCACAGCTCCCCATAGACAGACACACGTAAGTGAACATACACATGCACTCATATAATTACTATATGCATGCATACCCTATCTTACATGTGACAAAGGGGCCTTCAGGGACTTGTTCCTCCTCATGTTAGGGTTGGGCAGTTTGTAGCAGTAGGAGATGAAAGTGGTGATTTGTGGCCAAGACAGGCTTTGATGATGAAACCTCCACTGTGAAGCAGTAATTATTAGACTGTATTGCTCTCTGTGGTCTTCATATCCTCTTATAATTACAACATAACATACTGTATAGTGGACCCTCGGTTACTGCCGTAATATTCTTTAAGACACACTGCCGCAGGGACTGAGGCTCTGAAATGGGCTTGTAAAGACTTGAGCTAATGATTAATTTTCTCTCTTCTTCTCTTTGGTTTTCTCATTTTCGCTCCCTTCCTGTCATTCTGTCTTCCAATTGTCCTTCTTTATGTTCTCTCTTCCTCAATTCTTTATCCACTTATAACAATCTTCTTTTTGATCTTCCCTTTCCTCTCATCTCTTCCTGACCTCCCCTCTGCATCCTCCTACTCATGCCCACCCCCCCTTTCTTTAATTACTTTACTTTTCTTGTCCTTCCCTTCCTCCTACTCTCCATCTTTCTTCTTTCTACTTCCTTCATCATCTCTGATTTCATTGTCGTCACCTCTACCTCTGCTACATCTTCTCTTCTCTCTTCGCCTCTCCTCTGCTACTTTTTTCTCCACAGGTCCAGAGTACATCTTGGATGCCACATCAACAGTATGTTATGCAACCTACAGTAAGTTTTTGACCCAGCCTCTCCTTTGCATTTTGTGTCATAAGTTATCTTTTCCCATTGGAGCCATTTTCTCCATTTTCCAACACTTCCACTACCTCCTTTTTACACTACATTCCTAAATGTCATCTCTGTGTATAAACATGTCTCAGTACTTACTCCTCATGTGCTTCTTAGTCTGCTAATCTCAAAATATATATAAAAAGATTCTTCACAGTAATGCTCCATTGAATCCAATTGATAAGTAATGTCATGTCTGTCCAATTGGCTGCCACAGGATTTATGAAACAAAAAATAGTCATCCATCTCAGATTGTGCTATAATGCTCACTATAATTGCTTTGTAACAGTATTTAATGCCTCTGGATTTTTTTTGTTTTTTATGTCATATTTCAGTGCAAATGACCAATAAAGATGGCTATAAGCCAAGTAATAAAAGAAAAATGACACTGTTTCCAACAAGTGCAGCATATGATAGCTAAACCCAAGTCAGACCAGAAATACAACTTCAGACCTGCATCTCAGTCCTGCTGAATCGGTCTGTGAATAACCTCCGCCAAGCAGAGTCTGAAATCCATAATAAAAGGTTGCTGCCTGCTGGTGTGAAATGGAACTGCAGGGAGAAAACCGACTTCTAGTATAGTGTAGTGGTAAACATAATGCTGATTATTAAAGTCAGTGTTAACCTGTACCTACTGATCATATGTGTACGGTGATACATGTGATACATATGTAAAAAAATATTAATGCAGAAACATATACAGGCACAACATGATGCCGTACAAAAACTACAGTAATATAAAAAGCTATGCTTTGTGTCTGGCTGGAGACCTCAGCATGTGACCTGAAGGATTTAGTCTGTCCAAGCAAAAACACACACACTCTCATGCACACAACTTTGATTGAAAATCAAGAATCATGAATGTATTCAAACACACCCGCATGTGTATTTACATGTATAGTCACAAATATAGACTGTAGGTATACAGTCTATATACATTGTAAATCTTTTTTCGTTCTTCTTCTCTTATACTCTCTCACACACAAGCACAACCTCGACACAAACCTCAAGCTTTTCCTTTGCTTTTAGCCAGTAACAGGAGACTGAACTTTAATCCTCCACAGGCTTCGCTCTGAGCTCAGTGTAAAGCCTCAGCTGGCGTCCTGTCTGTCTGATATACAGTAACTACCCTAACATACAGTATACAATGTCCACACCTTCATCCAGACGCAGGACAGAGCCCTGTCTTTAATTGTTGGAAGAAGTGAGGCACATTGTTGCCATGTCTGGCAGGTGAGAGACCTTGATTATTTCTCAGTACATCAGGTTCAATGGATAAGAAGAATGACAGGCAGAGTAGATTTGTGTTGGGGCCATAGAATAACCTTGAGCCTCAGATGAAAATAAACTTCAATCACCTCTTAAACATTTATTCATCAGTAGTTGATGAATAAATAGACTGACTCTTCTGCTCGTGTACATGATGCATCAAATGTTAAACTAGCCTGACTAGCCTCTTCATATGAAGAGGAAAGGAATGTCACTGTAAAAAAGAATCAGTCAGGAAGTGAGGGACTCAATCATAAGACAAGTGCACAAACCAATATGTCAGTGATCATGGGTGGCAAAAGTTTTCAGACAGTGTCCTCCAGGTTTTTTTGTATGGAGGAACAAGATTAACAGTACAGCAGGCTCCTGCCCTGTCTATAAAATAACGTTGGCTTCTCTTACAATCGTCAAGGCAGATTTTATCATCCAGATTTGTATCTAACCGCAAGTGTTAATGAGTTGGTTTCTTGCCAACAGCTGCAGACGTTTTTATACCTGCAAAATTCAGCTATGCTCCATTGAAATTGTCAGCTGTAGGGGACGGAATATAGAGGCAGCACAGATATGGTATATCAGCCATGCACTGAGGGATTCCTGCAAATACTGTCACAACACAATAGTTAAACAAATTCCAAATTCTGTTGCTCCCCCTCTATAGTTCTCTCTTCCTATCTGTCTTCCTCTTTGTGTCTATCTGCCAACTCCTAAAAACATTCTGTTGTCGTGTCTGATTAAAATTATGTCTGTGAGAGAGGATAATACCCTTCTGTAAATGTGTTTTCAAACAAATGTCCCGTCTAATTATTTGGCAGGCCGCTTGATATGACTTCGTAAGACTTGTGAGAAGACAGAGAGAGATAGAAGGGAAGAGAGAATAAGGGATTGGAGAAAGAGAAAATAAATAAATAAGAGAGCTGTGTGTGTTTGACAAAGAGAAGACAGGGGAAAGAGGCAGGCGCAGGGAAAGGAGAGGAAAGAAGGGATTACAAAGAATAAATCCAGAACAAAGAAAAGAAAACAACTGCTGCAAAAGCATGTCTGGGCTGTGCGCGCCTGTTCCCCAGCCTTGTCTCTGCATAGTCAAAATCCCTGTTAGACAACAAAGGCGAAGGCTAGTCATTGTATTTCCTGGATACAGAAGAGCTTGGCAAATTAAAGCTGCGTCAGGGAGGGAGACTGAGAGAGACACAGCGGCTTAATTCTGTTCCTATGGCAGCAGAGGCTTCCTCACTGCTGAACCACAGTTAATGACTGGTAACTTCGATTAATGGTGTGCGCTCATTGACACATTTAGGTTGATGCACACGAGCACGCCTCTTCTAATCACTCAGCCAACAGTCCATCATAGAGTTTCTTTTACACGTTTGTGGTACGACACATTGGGAGGTTGCTATGTGTATCACTGACAAATGCACAGATACACACTGTAGACACACGGTTACTAAAGAAGTTAATGGCTCTAATTAAAAGGTAGAATAAGAGAAATTAAAAAAAACAAATTTATTCACACACTCACACAAACGCACCTGTACATACAGTGGAGTGCCTTAAGGACTGTGTGTTTCAGAGCCTTGGTGGAATGCCCAGATTACTTGAACTCCTTGTCTTTACATACTAATTAGTGAGAGGATGTCTTTGTGCATAATTACTCACAAATCCCCCTACAGGAAATGAATGCATTACCCTAACCATGCATAGCAAGAAAGACAAGGAAAGGCAGCTTATTGGGGAGAACTGTAATGAGACATCCAAAGGATTGGGATTTCAGATCTTCCTGAGTTAAATTGCCATGTTAAACTCATTTGGGGAGACAAAGGGGGGAAGAATAATGTGTAAGAGGAAAGCACAGATCAGTACATATCTGAGCCCGCAAATAGTGCACAATACTTGGTTTGTTTCAGTTTTTTCCATGCTGGGATCTTTTGTGTGCAGCACCCATGCATGCATGTGTAGGGTTTACAACCAAGCAATACCTGTTTATTTTAAATTAGGGTGTAGTTTCAGTGTGAAAAGTCATTTTGTAGAATAATAAAAACATCTGCTCTTCAAGCCACAACACCTGAGAGAGAACAAATAGTGGCAGTTCACATCCTTTGCATGCTCACACACACATAGAGCTCCCTTCGCACCAGCAGCAGCTAGTGGTTTTCTCGATAAACGGGTGTCATTATCACTAATACTGTGTATTTGATGCTGCACGGTGCCTGCAGCATTCTGCTAGTCAGCTTCACTTCTCCACTGGAAAGATGACAGCAGAAGAAGGGAAGGAGAGAAAGACAGGAGGGAGTGAGCGAGAGAAAGAACGAGTTCAAAGTTGAAGCAGATCTTGTGTTTTTCTCTCTCTTGTCCTCGGGGGGAAAAGATAACTGTCTGTCTTGCACGCTCATTTATTGCTTACCCCAGGAAAAAATGCCTGATACATGAAAACATTACCACATACACACACTCTACCACATACAATTACACTCCACTCATCACAGACCGGCTGATGCATAGTGTTCACATGCAGACACACACGGAGATAGCGAGCTTAACACTTGTACAGCTATAAATCAGAGCAGACAATTAGTCATTGTGGGTTTCCTTTTGCTTTATGCTGCTTTCTCTCTGCATGGAAGCCTGCTGTGAGATTGGATGAAGTGAGAGAAAGAGGAGGATGAGAAATCATTAAACGAGAGAACGTATTATATAGATGGATGAAAAGCTTGGGTATTAGCTGGATTCTGGCTGCTAAATCTACCTGCCGGAGCCAAGGCTTTGTGCGAGTTTGTGGGTGGATCTGTTGATGCATCTGTGTGTGGATGCTTCTGTGTGTGTGTGTGTGTGTGTGTGTGTGTGTGTGTGTGTTTACTGTATGTGAGTGTGTGTGAGTGTGTGTGTGTGTGTACAAAAAGTGCCACTCATTCACTTGTGATGTTGATAGTGTTGACAGAGCATTTCTGATAGCCGGGCGGCTATTTTCTTCAAACATATCTCCCTATGAAGACAGCAGTCAGGAGGAAGAGCACTCACAACTGTTAACAGCTCTGACAATCCCTGTCTGTGTGTGTGTGTGTGTGTGTGTGTGTGTGTGTGTGTGTGTGTGCCTCCCTGTGAAGCTTGCAGTCATAAGGATCTTCACTTACAGATTCGTAACTGTGAACAACTCTGACAGACTGTATGTGCCTTCGAGAGGAACGCTTCACACAGCTAGAACTTTCATTACTCTGTGTGTGTATGTGGGTTTGTCTGTGTTTACCTATGTGTGCTCGTGTTGTTATGAGCCTCCCTTTGAAACCCTATAGATACAGAGCTGTTAGGATGATTGCCATACAGGCGGGACGGTGCCTGAAATACCTAAACTTAATACCTGTGTTCTTCTAACATCCTGTCTCAACATGCAGCTACAGAAGTGCTGACTGCTCTCTGGAGCGATACTGACACATATCCACGATGCCGTCTGTGCTCATGGGAAGTGTAGTTAAACAGCTATCACAAATGAACAGTGTGAACAGTATTTACCTCTGCAGGGCTGTTGCCAGACCTCTCAGCGCACCGTGTGAGGAGTCTCCTATTAAATCTATACAGAGCTGTTGAGTCTATAGCAGAGCTGTACTGGAAAAGTAGAGCTCAGCACATCAAGGTGTTAGGAGGCATCAAAGCCCTTCACATTGAAGAGATTTACAGTAAAAGCCTTTCTGCTCCATTCAGAAGCGTGTTCTGTCAAGCCTGCCTGGCAAAGCCGGCTGACAGGCTGCATTGCCAGGTACAAAGTCAAACCATTTGCAGTCATCAAACTTAAATGGATTGGATGTCTTTCTACTACTAATGTCTTTCTACTAGCTGCATGTCTTTCAAAGGTCTTATTTAGCTGTGTAGCATAAAAAACATCCTGTTTTCCCACTGCAGTAAACACTTTGAATGACATATGGAAATACACATTTGCTGAAAGTTAGATGAGAAGATGAAAACCATTCTCATGTCTGTCTGTTACAGTAAATATGAAGCTACAGCCATGAGACGGTTAGCTTAGCTTAGCATAAAGACTAAAGCTAGCCTGGATCTGTCCAAAAGTAAAAGAAATCTGCCTACCAGAACACAAATGAAAGCTCACAAATGGACATGTTATATCACGCTTGTTTAGTAATCCTCTGTAAAACCAACCAAAGTCATTTTTTCACTTCTGTTTTTGTACATATTAAACAAAGAGACAAAGGATAGCTGTTTCCCCTTGCCTCCAGTCTTCATGCCAAGCTTAGCTCGTTGCTGTAGCCTCGTATTTAGCGTTCACACAAGAGTGGTATTGATCTTCTCATCTAACTCTCAGCAAGAAAGCAAATAAGGGTATTTCCCCAAACCATTCCTTTAACAACTCCATCCCCTTCAGATCCCTCTTCTCCATCCCTCCCTCTAATTCTTTACCCACATATCTAGCTTTCCTTTTCCTTAGCTTAGTTTGAAGTTTTAGTTTTAGTTTGGTTTATTGCCTCTCGCACTCTCTCCTTCATGCTACTCTAATTCCCTTTTCTTATCCCTTCATATACCACCTCAGGAGATCAGTTTAAATGTTTTAATTTAGTGTTTTTTGTCTATAATCTGGCCGGTCATGTGTCCTTCCTTCCTGCCTCAGGGTGCTGTGATCACCCCAGCCGCGTCCATAGAGCCCAGTTTGTCTCTTCACCCCTCCAGTGTGATGGCTCCTCTCACCCAGCAGATGAACCACCTGTCTCTGGGCACTACAGGCACTGTGAGTCTTGGGTTTTACCTCCTCCCAACCATCTTACTCTGCATGTGTGTGTGTGTGTGTGTGTGGTTACATTTTGAGTTGTAATTCATTTGATATAATTAGTCAGCAAAGATTTCCGTGATCAGCTGTAATTGCAATGATCTTGGAAATTGCCCTTTTCCATTTGCAACACGTCTGAAATGTGCAATGACCCTGGGACCGGGCCAAGCTGTTATGCAATGTATTATGAAATCACAAAAAAAACAAAAACATGTCTCAGCAGGAATGTCAGACAGTTTCTAGAGTTATCTTTTGTTTGTGCCTGTATTATATTACTGCCTGTGTCCCTCCTGCTCTCTGCAGTACATGCCTGCTGCAGCCGCTGCTCCTATGCAAGGAACCTACATTCCCCAGTACACTGCAGTGCCTGCCTCTGCCATCACAGTGGAAGTAAGGACAAAAATAAGTTATTTATTGACTTCTGGTTACTTCTTAGACCTACTTCATGCAGCAGCCTAGATATGGTTTTACAGGGCTGGCTTGCCTTGAATATTGAGAATCATATGCTCTATAATTTACATATAATTATCTTGTATTGTGCCTCTCAGATAAAATAGATGCTAGTAAATGAAGCTGTAGTTTATAATGGTCACGTTGTCATGAAATGAAAAGAAAAACAATGTGTAGATATTCTCTGAGACCTCATTGTCAGACTGACACACTGTTTCTGTAACTGTTTCTGGTGTCAGGGCGTGGTGACAGACCAATCTCCACAGACAGCCGCACCCTCCTCGCAGGACCCCAGCGGGCAGCAGCCTTTATCAGTGGAGAATACAGGAGATCATGCCACAGCCTACTCTTACCAGCAGTCTAAGTGAGTGTTGTAAATAGACAGTCTGTCTTTGTATGTTTGAGTTATTGCTAGCTGACTTTTATTCAGATTTTGTTCCACTGCTTTAGATTTATGAAAACTGTAGTGGCAGTTTTGTTGAAAGTGGATGCCAAGTAGAGAGGGGATGGATGCCAATGTGGGATTCTCATGATTCTCTGATGGTATGAAGCACTTTATGTGGTAGCCTAGTGATAATTGTTTTAATAGATTCATTCGTAAAGACTTGTCATTTGGCACTTGCGTTTACATACACTACAATTATCAGATTATTTGACACATTCATTTCATTTCAGAAATGGCTCAGTTTCCATTTTGAGAGTAAAGCTTTACGGATTCCATACTTAACATGTCTAGATTTCTGCTCCAGAAATCCAGTATACTTTTCAATGTAAACGCTTTAATGAGTCACTGAAAGGACTCAACCACAAATTGTCATTTTCACACATTTTACACAAACAAGATATGATGTGTTGTGAGCTTTTGACAGAGCCAGGCTAGCTGTCTCCCTCTGCTTCTGGTCTTGATGTTAGGCTAAGCTAACTGGCTGCTGGCTGTAGTTTCATATTTACTGCACAAACATGAGAATGGTGTCGATCTTCTCATCAAACTCTGGGCAAAAAAAGCGAATAAGCATATTTCCCAAAATGTCAAACTAGTGAATGTGCATGGAAAGACCGGGCAGAGAGGACGACATCATGTTTGAAAATAACACTGTTATGTCTCCTCCTGAAATGTGAAATCTACTACAACAGTGTTTGCTAAGGTTGTGATTTGCAAGTTAAATTAATCATGTTGAATAGTGTGTATATATAATTAGCTACAGGAAACTACAGTGTGTAGTTGTTGCACGGACAAACATGTGAAACATTTGTCTTGTCTTTCCGTTTCTGCCTCCTAGATTTCCGATAGGTTTCCGTTACACACAGCGGTTGGACAAAGAATGTTGTTCCTGCTTTACAAACAGTATCATTGTCCACAGTTATCCTTTTTTCACTGACTTGTTTTTCTGTCTCCTTTAGATAACAAGATTGGTAGGAATCATTGCTGCATTGCCTTTTGAAGGACTGCACTGAGGCACTGGAGACACAGAGAGAATCAAAATGAAACGGGGACAAAAAAAAGAAGTGACATGGGCAACATTGAGGGGAGAATGCTTCCACTGTGCACAGGCACCAAATAAATGACAAAATGAAGAAAAAAAATCAATTATATTTCTTACCTGGTTGAACCAAGAAAAAGACAGCGGAAAAAAGAAATGATGGTTTGCTGAACTTGAGGACAATGAAATCAAATGCAGTCTGCAACTTTGAGTTTATCATTTCTCACTGTGAGACTGGACTTTGCCTCCAAAGGAAAAAGAGAAGACATAGACTGAAATCTGAACTCAACCAACAAGCTGTACAGAAAAAAAGAACATTTGAATGTGCAGGTAGATTTTCAGACTTTTTTATTAAAAAAAAGGAAGGAAGCGAAGTCTAGAAAAAAAACAGATTGTCTTCCTTTCATATTAAGCTACATTATTTTCATTCTTTTTATTATTTGAGTAGTTTTCTAGAATATCAATGTTTTCGTAAATCTTAATTGCCTTAATTTTCTCAAACTTTGGAAAAAAAAGTTTCCATAGTGTTGAATTATTAAAAAAAAAAAGACTGAGTGGTTGAATGATTTGAGAGGTTCTTGGAGATTTCCGAGAGCCTTGGAGATTAAATCTACAAAGCTATCTGTACAGGATAAAAAAAAAAAACAAGGTTGTATTTGTATGAAGATGATTTTAAATTATGTGGTGCAGTGCAGCTGATGTTGGTTGGTAGGAAAAAAAAGAATCTTCTCTAAAGCGACTTGTGGGAAGGGTCATCCCACTGCTTCCTGGAAAAGTTTAATCATGGGATAAAAGTTCTGTTTCTCCATCACATTTGTATTTTTTTGGTTTTGCAGTCTTTTTACCTTCAACAAGTTTTTGCTTTGCCTGCTTTGCTTGTCTGACTGCAAAAAGAAAAGTGAAAAAAAGGAAAATTTCTGACTTTGAAAAGAAGCAGGAAAAAAAACGCTAGGATTTTTAAATGTGCAAAAAGCAATAGTTTTAGTAAAACTGTTGACAGTTTCTTGAGTCTTTCTTATCTGTTGAACAAAAGCAGCCTACAGGGGGCATATTTTATACCAAAGATGAAGAAACTAGGTAGTTGTGTTGCTTTTTCATTATTTTTTCACCTCTGAAACTGAGATTTTTCTTGCTTGTCATGCTGTTGGTGTGTGAGATGATCTTGTCAGAGACTGAGAACATGCAGTAGGTCTTAAACACAACTGCCTCAACCGGAAGAGTGTGCTCTGAGATGTGTTGTTTGTCAAATGATCACGGTAATGATCTAACATCTGTCAAGAAACCAGACTGTGGTATAGAGAAAGTGGAGGAGGTAGGTATATTATTGGGAATAAGTTGGTATGCTATACTTTAGTGGTAAAGAGGCTAGAAATGCATTTTAGCCTGTGAAATATTGGGATGTACTTATTAAACTTGTGTATACACCCATAAACACCCTCTTCAGGCTGCACCGACTAGTCTCAAATCCGAAATGCCGGCTCTGAGATGCTGTAACTCATTATGTTGGCTAGCCAAAATGCTCTAGGTTTAACCATTTTGAAGTGTGTAGTCTCCATAAAACAAACTGTTTTACGCCGCTGTCTTGCCAAACACAAGCCATGATCTCTGTTAGAGGAAAGGGCATTTCTGTTGGAACGAATCATTTCAGCTTATGTATATTCTAAAAGGACAACGAGAGATATTTTTGTTTTTCTTTTTATGTTGCCTTTTTTGTGTCTTTTTTGAGAATTGATTATGATGTGTGAGCTGCTAAACACTTTTCATTACTGGGGATTTAAGTTGTCTTGTGTTTGGTGGGTGTGGAAAAGGTATACCCCCAGAATGACAGTAATTGACCTTTTTAAGCCAAGATAAAGAGGTAATTATTATCCACAAGTACATAAAAAGCATCCTACAAGTCTCATGCATCCGTTCAGATGAAAGAAGAGACATGTCCCTGGTGGCAGCCCTTGACAAACAACAACAAACCTGAGAATATTACTCTCCTCTTAGGTAAAGTCTGGAAATAAGAATCTGCATAATTTGTTCTGAGGAAGAGGGCATCAATAGAGAACAAAAACAAACAAATAAAACACTGTATGGACTTTAACTGGCTGACACTGGCCCTGAGGTCACACCCTTGAAGCCCCACCTACCAGACCCTCCACCAATGAAAGGAAGCTAATGGGAGACGGAGGAACAGATAGACACATAGAAAAGCATGGTTCAACCAAAATCAAGCAGATACAAACCTCTATGGGAAAATAAATTATTGAAAGTGAGAAAGTAGAGAAAGCGAGAACAAAAGTAATATTTATGAGATCTTTTTTTGTACAGGTGTGTAAAAGAAGATGCAACAGAAATAACTTTGATGATGCTATTTTTTTATTTGCTTGGTCACATGCCTCCCATGTCTTTGAATTGTGATTCTGAGAGTGTCTGTAGAACCAGTGGATATTGCTGTAGTTTCAAATGTCTCTTTTCTTTTTGTTTTCTTTTTAGACAAATCTTTCAATAAAAAAAAATGTTTCAAACAGTCAATACTCATCTTGTGTATTCTGCGGGTACAATGCAGCACCACTAGAGTGCGCTGTAGTACATAGTATGAGATGGGGGATGGTTATTGGAGGGAGAGCTGCAGTCTGTTTGAGCCTATGTGTGTGTGTGTGTGATTTTATCAAGTCACCAGGGATTTTATAGTAGCTCAGTTGATGCAGATGAAACAGAGGCATTTAGATTTAAACAGGCATAGTTGTACTTTAATATCTCCTCTGTTAATTAATATATTCGATTTGAAGAAGGAGCCACAAATGATTTAAGTTTTTAGCATTAAAGGTCCCATATTATGCTCATTACAGCTCTATATTTTCATTCTGGGACTCCACTAGAGTAGCTTTGCATGATTTACAGTTCAAAAAAGTCCTTATTTATCTTATACTGGCCCTTCATGCAGCCCCTCAGTTCACCCTTTGTCTGAAACAAGCCGTTTTAGAAAACTGAACAACCTCCAAAAACCCGAAGAGTAGTCCTGAGTAGAGCGGTCAGATAATTCAGACAGACTGAGCGGGTGAATGAGAGTCCCTGTACTTTGTGGGCGTGCTGTGCCTGGAGCAAATGACCTGCTGGGGTTGTGGCTGAGGGCGGTGACTGTATAGTTGTGACATCACAACCTTGCGGAAGTCCTGACGGCTTGTTTAAAGGCACAGTTTCTGAATACGGGCTGTGTGCATTTCTCTGAGGACTGAGCATTTTGATACTTTCACAGTATTTTTACAGCACCTTGAGCTGCTCTATAATCAAACAAGACATGGAAATCTCACTTTCTACAATATGGGACCTTTAAATTCAATAACATGTTGAGCTCAGGTAATTTCATCAGAAAAGTATTTTATGATGCAACGCAGTAGCCGTAGAGTAGCATGTATACAGAATGTCAAAAGACTGTATCAGTCAAATTATGTTGGATATCGCTGTGAAGAAATCACTTTCTTTTGCTATGAAACATAACAAGGACAGCACAATGATAGGAAAAATCCATTGTGAACATGTTGTCACTAATGCTTTATATATGTAAACTAGCCTCTGCTGATTGAAATAAATCTTAATTTAAAGGCCAGATACTGACACAATCAGACATCTTTCATAATATGTAAACAACACTGATTATAGATCATACTGAAAACTGGAAATGTGTGGATTGTTTGCTGTCTTATCTTAGAACTTAACCTCCAATGTAACCAATTATCTAATATTTATCCAAACAACATACTAAAGTAAGTAAGTAAGTAAGTACAGAATGAAAACCTTCCCAGGGATGGAACAACACAAGGTTAGTGTGTAAATATGATGTATTTAATGGAACAACACTTTGAACTGTTGTAGCATTAAATCATTTTCAGTGACTGTCCCAAACTCAGAAAATAACAATTTATTTTGTATTTAAATCAATTAATTGTTTTGAAAATAGACCATGAATAAAATGACTCCGTGTAACATGTATTAAGTTTGCAAAATCATAATGAAACAATGGCACGTTGCACATTCAATACATTATTTATTAGGGAGTCATCATTCAGTTAATGTGGAATATTGTTATGTAATTCAATGAGTTAATACACAATATAAAACAGTACAATAAAGCCGTGGCAAAGTGCTATCCTTTTCTATGCAAAGCAGATCCATTCAGTGCAATTACACGTATGATGCAGGAAAAAAAACAAAAACATCAATCAGTGATTAGCTCATGCTTTTGCCTGAGGGTTCATGTGTGTATATGAGCAAGCAAGTGTGAATGCTCATTATAAGATTACACAACATTGAGATTACACAATGGGTGCTCTTTCATCATGAGTGCGCTCATCAGGCAACCTCTGTGTCACCTTTTTGTGAAACAACAATACTTCTCTTTGGTGGAGCTTGAAAAAGTAAATGTAAAAAGATCCCTTTCCTTAAATCTATGTGAGTTTCCCTGAGGTACAAAATTAAGTGTTTTAATACTTTTTAGAGGTGAAACTCTAATAATTGAAACAAACTGCAGTAAATGGCTCGGGCTGAAAAATAAAAAAAAATGTAAAAAAAACATTTTCATTTCAGTACAAGTGCCTTGGCACATGCTACTGTAGCGTTGCTCAGCTACTTACAGCATTACAGCAGCCCAACCCAAGGCTTACAATGGCAGATCATTCCCTTTGTAACTTGCACTCTCAGTAGCAGGTGCGAATGAGGATGATGAAAGCTAAGACAACAGTTACAATGGTTAGTGCTGAAAATAGAAAGATAAGTCCTGCAAAGACGGGGTTTGTCATGGTGGAGGTCTCTTTCACTTCAGATGGGATCATGTTGGACATACTCAGCATGTAGCCCAAACTCCAACCTATGCTGGTTTTCTTTACCTGGAGAGAAGAGAAGAGATTTTCCATGTTCTCACTGTGAATTTGCATGATGTACAGTACAGTGTTTTTTTCAGTAGTACATGCTGCCAGTCAGCTAATACATCACATTGCATGTCTAGAGACGCTGAGGATATCAAACATCCCTGTCATGAAAAGTGCCTAGGGAAAAACATGAGTCATAACAACCAAACAATATTCCTGTAAAGGATCTAATTGTGTCTGTTCTGTAACTTCCCCTATACCAACCGCCAGACTTCCAGACACTCCAAAGGCATTAAACAGCACACACAGCACACTAACTCACTTGTTGGTGGGATTGGAAATTTGGAGCAACGCCAGATGTTGAGGAAATGTTCTTGAGAGCAAAAAAGGGTAACCGCCATGCAATTTGGAAACTACGGCTGTAATGTGTGACATTTTAATAGCTACTATCTTTCTTTATGACTCATGAGTGTCACAGACCAGGAATCCCCTTCTGTTGAGGGAGTTCCATTGTGAAAGAGGCTTCGTGTCCTCGGGGTGTCCCGAAGCAATACATTGCCTGCCTTTCACTCTGGCCTCAACCTTGTGATTGCAGTTGATTGGTATGTCAGCCATCCATCTTTTATGGGTCCCAGTGGGTGGGCTCTTTCACACTTGTCTATGTAAAATGCCTTTGTCTGAACATGAGGAACTGTTGCCAGCTAAAGCACGGCAACTCTCATCAAATTGCCATAGATGCGAACGTGTAGTGGCTTCATTGCTGTGTAAAGGACAGCAGAAGGCAGTGGTGGGAGCAAGGAATGTCTTGGTAAAAATTATGTTGTTTTTTGTTCAACCAACCTCTTTTTCAAAATTAATGTTTCTCCAGGTCTCTGTGTCAAACTTGTATCCATCTACCAGCAAAGTCAAGACATAGTGAGCTGCATAACAGTAAGTCCTCAGGTATTTCTCAGAGATCCATGTCTTTTCTTTCCTCAGCTGAAAGGGGGAAACAAAGATCAGAGTGTAGCCTGTGATCAGGAAGAATGATGCAAATGAATGACACTGAATGCCACTAACAAATATCAACACTGTAGTAAAGATGAAGACGAAAGACTTTAAGACCAAGACAAGACAGAGACAAAAACAATGTGTGAAACCAAGACTGATTTCAATTTACAGTTCAGATAAGATCAAATAAAACTTCATATATCCTGAAGGAAAACAGATGCAATAGAGAAATATCCACTCTTACAGGGCATAAATATGGTTTAAGTACAAGTATACTTTTCCCTCTGGTTTAAAATCTCCAAATAACTTAGCTGATCATTATAAAACAATAATCCTATCCCAAAGAGTACCTGTATGTGTAAGTTGTCTCATAGTTTGGCACACCTGTCACTGATCTCAAAGCAGGTATTTTGCTTCAGGAAAGAATACTCTCTTCTGCTGTTAAATGATTGTGGAATGTGGTTGGCCATTGTGCTATAAGTGGTGGTGTTTGCTGCACCACTCAGTGTATGAAAAGCATTTGTACACATTTCAGTTTCTATGTTTGTGTGTGCTTTTTTCTTTATTTGTCGTTCTTCTTTCCTACATTTTTGCCCATCCCAACATTCACTTTGTTTCTACACTTTCTTTTGGCCTAAATTCTCTTTCTTCTCTTCTCATCCTCTCCAAGCTTCTGTTCTCCTCCTATTATTACTATATCTGTATACCAATTGGAAGAACTTACCACTGTCCAATGTGTGTGGCAGAAGTGCCTAGCTGAGGCGATGAATTGATCCAGATCTGATTTGCCATTCATCTGCAGCGCCCTAGCAGTGTAGAAGAATCCTGCATATGCCTAGCAGGAACAGTGGAAACATATAGAACGTTTTTGTTTTTTTCAACGTCATCTCTCTTTTTGCATGTGTTCTATTTGCTCTGTCTGTTACCATAAAATCTCCAGTGACGGGTGGCTGCTCGACCCCATTGAAGGAACACTGGGATGAGGAGCAAGTCTTGAAATCAAATATGGACTTCACTATGCTCCCGCACTTGTCTGAGTCGCCGGTTCCCAACATGAAGAGTTCTTGATCTGGGTTGTAGCCTTTTGGCCTCTGTGTGCACTCTGTGTCATATATGGACGAGGCAGTCATGGTGAAGTTGTAACCTTCAGGGTAGCAGGGGTTAATAATGTAGGCCGGGTCAGACGACTCCTGGAACGTTAAGAGGAGGGAGAAAATGTGAAAAGAAGGAATGGGTGATGAGGAGGAAATAAAAAAAATATAAGAAAGCGGGGGACAGGAAGAGACATGGGAGGGATGAGATAAGAGGGAAGCATTTGGACAGTATTACTTACAGACACCATCTATAAATATAAACCATGACTTACTTACTTGAGTTACACATTCTCACATACAGGTCCTGATGTAAATACAAACTTTAACAAGTTAACATTTTATACCAGGACACTGTGACAAATGTATACCCATAACATATTCTAACAGCATAGCATATTTCTCCAGCTACAATGACTATTAGTTTCAAGAATGAAGCTATAAGCTGCCAGAAATAATGCATTTTCTTCGCAGACTAGCTTGACGGCATTCACGGTCTAATCAATATTCTTAATGACATAATGCATTCTTAACTGGTCTCCCTTTGCCTGTTAGCAAATCAATTCTTAACTGGGCGTTAATGGATTCTGACCTGCACATGTATGCAAAAAAAGCACACATTCCCCACTAATGTGTAGACCCACACACACAAGCACATAGAAACAAATACTATACAGGAAGCAAGTTCAGAAAAGAACCACCACCCTTATAGCACCTGGGAGATGTGACCTTCAATGGTAGACACAATTTCTTCTGTACACACACATGCAAAAGATGAAAAGAAAAGCTGTGTACCTGGACTACTTTGTCCAGAACCTTCTTCTCAGCCTCATTTTTGCCATAGCAGAGGAAACTGTGTGTGTAGACGTTGTAAGGGTAACCATACAGTTTGACATGCATGTAGTCAGCCCCCCTGAGATCATCCCCGACTGCAAAGGCAATCTGTGTTGATGCTCCACCAAGGTCCATGGACCCTACAGTCTGTGCCCCCTCTGGGCGTACATAGGTGTTCCACAGGTTTTTCTGCAAATATAATGGAAAAGGTTAGTATATGATGAAGCATGTATGGCCCTGTTTGTGAGGCAGCATTACTTTCCAGTGTCTTACCTCGAGGAAGTTTCCCATGAGGTAGTTGACAGTGATCCACCCATACAGCCCTTCTTCTTGACCAGAAATGATGGAAGCATTGTGGAAGGTGAAAGGCAAAGAACTCAGGTATTCCCTGAGACTTTCCAGGATTTCATTGGACCTCTGTTCATCCTTCTCACTTATAACAAAGCAGAAAAACGTTTGCTTAGCTCAGCATAAAAACTGAAAGCAAGAGGAAACAGTTAGCCTGGCTCCGTTCAAAACTCACAAAAAATAAATTATTTCTCTCTCTCTCTCTCTCTCTCTCTAGTTGTTTAATCCATACAAAAAACGAAACACAGTGACTTCTTGGAGTATTGTCAATGTATAACAGTCGTTATGGTAAGCTAAACTAAGCTAAGCTAATTGTCTCCTAGCTCTAGCTTCACATATAGCATCCAAATATGTGAGTGGTATCGATCTTCTGCGCATAATAAAATAATAAGCGCATTTCCCAAAATGTCTACTACAATACCAAAATCCATAATGACATCCTTAGGATTTAAACTAAGAATTAACTCACATCTACATATGGAACATTTAGACATAGATTATATGAAATGAAAGCAAGCCAAACAAAACTTATTGAAGTTTTCTCTGTGCTTTTATCTATTTTCTACATAAAAGTGTCTTCTTGAACCAGCATAAGAAGTGACCACAACACTGTAGAGCAGGGTGAAGCATCAAATCAGTAGCATGAATTGTTTGACCTGGGCTTTTGCTCTCAGGGCCCTCAAACTCTGGAATGCACCTCCTGTAGAGATCAGCTCATCAACCTATGTATCCACTTTATTTTTTTTTTTTTAATTATTGCCTCATTCAGCAGGAAAAACATGTTTAGAATGCAGGTAAAATTCAAGAGGTCAGATGGTAACAGTGATGCTGGGAAGTCCAAATATGGGGTCTTCTCACAGCAGTGGGTAGTTACATGAGATGCCAATACAATTTGTATTGGCATGAGGTGCACGGATGGGGTTAATTTGCCCCGATCCCTCCTGTCACACAAGACATGATAAGTAATACAGAGAAATCTAAGTTATCTAAGTTATTTTGATACTTTCTTACTGTAGCAGTCTCATTCCAGCAGTAGCTCCCAGAAAGAGAGGTGTGGTTTTGTGTTTTTCTGCAGGAATGGCTTTGGTGATGTTGACCATGCAGTTTTTGAATCCTTGCCATGATTCAGCATCTTTCTGTGGATCAACTTTCATCTCTGAGATGGCAACACCTGTGGGCACAAGGCTAAAATCAGATTTTTAAGTACATAAGAATGTGATAAAGTAAAATGCCTGAGTTAATGTGTTTCTAATAACATGTATAACTTGGTCAGTTGAACAAAGGCTGATGGAGTATGGCTCAAGTTTCAAAATGCTCAGCAAGCTTCGGCTTTCATTTTTCTCTTCATTACATCCCACCACTTCAATTCACTCTACTCTTACATTTTCATTTTATAATCTTTTCAAGCATTTTATTTAACAAAATTCTAGAAAATGTAGAACTTTTACACACAAAAGCTGCAATGTGCTCTTCTCGCTGTCGAAACAATGACTCACCAGCAACTTTACAGTTAATTATCTCAGTCACCACTCCTGTTTCATTCTCCTTCTCCCCTGGCCACTCATACAGGTAAACATTGGAACGAGATGAACCAGAGTCTATCACTATGCCATACTGAAGAGAAGAAGACAGAAAAAACAGCGTCACATTCTGATTGCACTTCTTACCTTGATTAGTAAAATATCTAAAATACCTAAATCATGTTATTAATCTGGCTAAGATCTGAGACTATAGAGATTGTTTTAAATTAGGCTGCTGTGACCCCTTGCACCCCTTTGAAAAAAAACCACACATGGTCCATCAGGACCTCCATTCATCACCCAGCTGAAAACCTCTGACCTTGACCCTGACATCTGGATAACGTCTAGCTTCACATCCACAACTGAGAGTATGTGGGAGCTGAAGTATGTGTTTGCATACATGTCTCTGTCTCTCTGTGTTTTGAGAGTTGTAACATACTTATACTTTGTTAAAGTGAAGAAGATCTACAGCCTACTAGAAAGTGCCTACAAGTACAATGTGTGCATCCATTGCATGTGTGTGTTCACCTCTAAGGTGTACTCTTTAGACCTCCAGGTGTCCTGGATGATGGCAACAGCAACAAGGGCAGCAATACTGGCCAAGAGGAGAAACAGCACGCCTGCTATACGACACTTGTAGCCCATTTGCCGTTTGGAAGCCATTTCCTGTTGGCAAGAAATGGGGTTAAAAAAAAGAAGTATGGTTCTCACTAAAAGCATTTTAGCTCTTAAAGTGATGGCATATGGAGAGGTTTGAAAAGTGATGATGAGCAATAATATTATACTTTATTTACATTAAGCTGGAAAAAAAATGTTGACAGCATTGATAGTATTGATGGACTGAGCAATACCACCAGGTTTAACAAACACAATAAAGCAAACAGAATCAGAGGGACAAATGCTGTAAATCATGAGTGGCTGTCTGAATAATTTTTTCAGTTAAAATGCTTACCTTTTGTCATGGACACTGATAATCACAGTGAGATACTTTAATCCCATACAATTATCTTTGATCTATGTAAGGCAAATTTTCAAAGTAACGACATAAAATGGGAATTTGTTTTGCATGTTTTGTTTGTTTTTTGTATGATCTGCAAGGGAGAATACAAGCTTCTCTCCACTTGATGATGATGATTCTTTGAGGAAAGTGAACTGAACTGAAGATTTGAGGTGTGATTTAAGAGAGTTTTGGAATTTACCAGGGTATACCAAGATCGAGGGCTAACAGCAGGGAAGAAAATGGGCTCTTAGAATAGTGCAGTTCTTCAACAGCCAGCAAGCAAATTTGCTGCTGTGTTTTGGTGGTTTATATAAACTTGAACTGCATTTGCAGCTGGACTTAAACTCATGACAACCTTAATGATGAATTGTATCCACCTCATTCAACTTGTTCAGGTTGTAGAGTGTTTGGGTGTAGAGATAAACTACAACATCCAACATAAAATGTTGCACAAACCCCAATGGACAGGTAGGTTTGTTCTCCTAATGGCTATGAGAAAGCCACCAGACATTCAGTTATAACACTAATATTGAAGAAACACTTTATGTCAAGCTGCATGCCATGGAAAAATATTCACCTCAGAGAAATACTTTTTCAGCCAAAGTTTGATCTTTTTCATAAACATGGTGTGCTAGAAACTACTAGCACTACTACACTGAAAACAGTGTTTTGTGCCAGATCCACCATGTGTGGTTTGATGGAAAATATTTATAAATTCTCATATGCAAGAATCACACATGCATTTCCCATGTAGTCATAGAAGCAAAATATGGCTGCAATTACGGGTCAACTTTAATGCAACCTGTCACATGAAACGCAGATCTTTGTCTCTAAACACGAACACACACCCTTGAACTCACTACATCTTTTTCATTCAAATTTTCTGGTTTATTTTATTCTCCTGGTATGCTATTTATGCCTTAGTTCTTTAACTGTGAATGTCATCATTGGTATGTACAGTGTGTGAAGATACTATTTAGTTACAACTAAGCTTAGGAATGTCAGGTTATGTCATAGTAAGGACTGAATATATTCATTTTGAAATAGTAAGAGGAGGAAAATAGCATACCTCTCTTCGTAAAGTCATGAAAAAAATAAATGAATATAAACAATGACACGTCAATGGATATTATTCAACTTCAACTTGTTGAATCTGCTACATCATGCTGTCTTTACAGCAATGGGTGATCATCAATGGTTGCAACATTGTAATTACAACCTTGTGTCAGTCTACCAGTCTGCCTTGTCATGGATGTCAGACTGTCAGACAGTTGATTAAGCAGCAGCACAGTTCTCTGTCCGCCTCTTTGTCTCTTTTGTTTTTCTTACTTTTAGCAGTTTCTCTGAATTTCTTTATAAACTGTATAAATTCCAAAATAAATATTTTGACTCCTCTGTTGTCAGGAGACTGTGACAACAAGGCAATAACAATGTTTGTTATTCATTTAAATTACAGCATTTAGGGTTACCACAGCAACTTCAGCGAAAACAAGCAGGTCAAAGCAGTTAGACAAGGTGTGATTACAACCTTGGGATATGTCAACAAGCATGACTAATGTCTCTCACAGATGTTGCCTTTAGTCTGCTTTACACTTCACTGTCATGTGTGTGACATCGTTGATATTCCAGGTTTACAAATTTGGGTGATTTCTCTTTACAGCTATGATCTGGACATTTGAATTTTTCAAGGCTTGTGAAAGCAATACTGTCTTTAGGTTACTGTCAATTAGTTTCAAGTTTCAAGAGGTTGCTTCTGTCTAAGTAGAGATGGGTAACTTTTACTTAAATTCTGTTAAGTTATTTACTGTAATTTTGAACATACATAAGTCTTACAATCCCCCGTTTTGTGACACCTAAAGTTACAGTGTTCTTTTTTGTATGAATAGTTTTGCCTCTACAAAAGTATGCAAAGCAACAATATGTCTACTTGTATATGATATTATTGACATTTTTTCCCCTTTATGAATATGTGTCACTTCTATAGGATGCTGAACATCTAGCCTGTGTCATTATTAATTTATACTTTTACACTGCAAGCAGTTGCGTATTCACTTGATACAGCATTCACAGTGTACTAGATAACATACATTTGGGTTTACTGGTCTAAACCTACACACAAAGAACAATATGCTCTGAACCACTCTGTTCTCTGTTAAAAAAAAAACACTTCACTCAACACTTCTTACTCTTCATTTGTGCACAAGGTAAACAAAATACACAGTGCAATAGAACTACTTCTTTCGATAAAATGAAATTATGGGTTGCCCAGAGGAATCAGCAAGTCTCAGCCTAAAGTCTGCAGTTAAGCTTCAACCCAGACAATCAAATAACTCTACTACTCTACTCTACTAACATATTTGCACATGGTGTTACCTCTGCTTGTAGAGACTGGTCCTCATGAGGGTGAGTAGCTATGAAAATGAGGTTGAACACATGTATACACACCGGCAGATCAGATTGAATCATATGACACAGTAAATAAACATACAATGAAACAAATTTACCTGTGGCAGTTAACCCTTTGAGTTGCATTGCTGCTTTGTTAACAGGTAAATAAATGCATGTCAGAAAGAAGACAGTGTGTTTGTTTCTTACCTTGAAGAGCTGGTTTGTAGATCCTAGTTGGGAGTGGGCGTGAGATGGCTCTGAAGAAGGGATGAAGAAACACAGCCGGAAACAGGGGAGCAGCAAAGGAAGAGAGAGAGAGAGCAAGGGAATGTGCTGTGTGTGATCTAAAGAGTGATTGGCCTGCAGAAACAGGAGTGGAGTACCCCAACAAAACAGAGAGTGAGGGAGGAGCTGTGTACAAACTCCACTTTTCACCACTCCCACCACACCAGTGAAATAGAGAAGTCAGCCCAGGAAGCACAGCCACCGTGAATGGTGCAGTGCTATTCCTTGCTCACTTACTGTGCTTAATGATTAAGCACAGATACCTGTGGGTATGTATAAAACAATGTGAGAAGAGGAGGGGGGGGGGGGTGAAGTTAATTGATGTAATCAATAAAAGATAAAGTGCAGTGTGGCTGAGTATCTGCGGCACAGGTTATCACAAAGTCAGCTCTTATTTGATAGACCTGGATTGAAGGACAATGGGTGATGAAAAGCAACGGATCAAGTACTGTGCCAACAGTCAAGGATGTGTTGATACTTGCAACCTCCCACTTTCATGTTAAGCTCAACTTCTCACAGCGAAAACTACGAGTCATTAATCTGTCTAACGCAGTACTGTAGAACGAATGGAAAAGTATGCTCTAATGCAGTATAGTTTGTTTTGCTTTCAGCAGCAGACAGTAAAGAGCTGAAAGCATACTTTTAATTCTGTCCATGTGTGTGCATATGTGTGTGTGTGTATTTGTATGTGCATGCAGACATGTGTTTGCATTTTGTAGCACTTTCTGGAAACATGAGAACTGCCTGTGTTTATGTGTGTCTGTCTGTCCAATATCACATTAGTGGAGAGTCGTCAGAATGCATCAGCCTTCAAAGTCCAGATCAATGACCAAAACAACTTATCAAAGAAAACAGAAAAACGGACGTTGGTGTCATATTCATGAGGCCTTATAGGCCCCTTAAAATTAGATAATAGAGATAATAGTCCTGTTACTGTAAGCAACAGAATCAGAACAAGGGCAGTCCAGAGAGAAGGGTTCAGAAAGAAGAGGAAGAGGAGCTGGTCATCAATTATTGGGCCTGTATGTCTCCAATACCTGACCTGCCATCAACAATAACAGTCATTATTATCATCATTATTATAAGATTTGCTATAGAACAAATGTAATGTCTAATCACCTTTTGATTTATAAGTGTGTGTGAGTAATGAATGCACAGGGAAATGAAAGAGATGATCGAAAGTGCAGAGGATGCTGAGTATGGGAAGTACCTTAATCAAAAATGTCACGGCTGGTGTGAGCAGAGCAACAGGGATATGACCCAACTAGGCAGACAACTAGGCAGACAGGTACACTTCAGGGATTTATCGACCAAAATGGACGGCCTTGGAGCTGGACGGAGGCTTGAGACAGAGACCTTGAGCCCAGATGGGTTGGCGGGACCTCAATTGCCATCAGATGAAGATTACAGATTACAGAAGAGTTACATGCCTAATCTTACCAAAGCCTCGTCCAAGAGAATAACGGATAGAATGACCAACAGCCTCATCCTAAAGCAAGCACATGGGGAATTGCCACAGACTTTCTTAGGATGCATTCAGACCAAATCTGGCATTGCGGCAATCAGCGCGTGGTCGTGCAGCGGCCACGTTGCGTTACTCCAAAAGTTGAATCCCCTTCAACTTTTTGCCGGGGCAGAACTTTTTCCTGCACATTCAAAATGAATAAACAAACTAAAGTGAATATTATGACCCACTTAGCCTGAGCTAACTCAAGTCAAGACAAGTATCAATCTTATCTATATAGCCCAATATCACAACTTTGTCTCAAGGGGCTTTATAATGTGTACAGCACACGACACCCTCTATCCTTAGATCCTAATCGTCAGTCCTGCAGTAATCCTGGTATAGAGAGGTATATGGTAATCCTGGAAGGTACAGCCCACGGCGCCACCGCCCAGCCTTGGGCTTAGGGCTTCTCTGAGCTAATTAACCAGGAATGTGAACAGTACTCAAGGATGTGAGGATCTTGCAGCTGGTCTTACAACCTGGCTCTTCGCCTGCATTCTGCACTTTGCTTGTCGTATTTTTGATTTGTCTTTTTTTTTTTTTTCCCCCGTGGTTTTTGGGTAATACATTCTAGTACTAGTACTAGTACTGCATTTCGGCATGTGGGTGGTCTTGTGGTATCTGGACTGTCTACAAAGAAGACACTGATGGGGCCGGCCAAAGTGAATTACATGTCTGATTCAGTGCTCAGTGAATGAAGATAAAATATTTTTAGCCCCCTAAAGTGAGACCTGAAACCCACTGGTCTGAATGAACCGGAAAGACGGGACACTGAAAATTTGATTTGTACTGAGAGAGGAAATAGAAGGAGCAGGAGGCAGAGAGCTCCTATTTAACTTTATGTGTTTCAAGCCTCCTGGATACAGATTACATACCCATCCCACAGCAGTATTGCTGTAGTACGTCTACTAACCTGTTATATACTATTCCAGTGTTCCTGTCTTGGACATGATTTATATGGGTAAGTACTGCTGCTGCACCAAGTAAAAAATCTACAAAACTAGCACAGGGGCTAAATAATCATATTGTATATCATAACCATGACTGCTATGATACCATGAATATTTTGCAACCTGCATTGTCATCATCTATGCCTGCTGGGTATCAGTAGTTATCAGATTCTTGTACCCCACATTTTGCTGTGCATCACTACATTCTAAATCTGATCATTTGCAACAGTAAATACTTTTTAAAAGAAACGTGTCATCATAAAAAGGAAACATTTTTAATGAACATAGCTGCAAAGTTGCAAAACGTTCTTACTGAATATGTCTTGTGACTGCCCCTCTGTTTGCTTTACTGTTGTTACTTTGTTCTCTGTATCCAGGGCTGCAGATTTAATTGGCAGGTTTATCAGTGGCATGTGACACACCTTTGCCCGGTGTGCCCCATGCATATAAGATCTGCATATAGATCTCCTCAGCCCACATGTTTTGTGCAGTTGCTTTTGTGGCCTTTTCTATTTTTTTCTGTTTACAACACAACATCCATGCAACACATGGTAAATTACTTTTTTATTTAGTTTACCCGTGTGTCTCCTGTTTTCTTTGCCATTGAGATCCAAGTCTTGCAGCTGCTCAATTGTTTTGTCACTTGTAAATGTGCTGCCAGATAGTCAATAATTGGACATTCTTTTGTGTCAACCTTTTAACAAACCATTATGTATATATTATACATATATATATATATGATATATATATTATATTTAAGACTTGCCGGTATTCTTGTGAAAGATTGAACTATATAGATTGAACTAAGATCCTTCAGCCTCACAACATTATCAACTATACATCATGACTCCGCTGAGATTTGGAAAGCTGCCCTGAGAGGTTCTCGCTAATTGTATACATGTCTGATTCTGTGCTCTCAAAATGCACTAAACACCCCTATGAATCTCTGCCGCAGCCCAGGGAGGAAATGTTGTGGCAGTATTGTGGCCAGATCAATACAAGAGCACAGAGGCACTTCAAATCTGCAGAAAGACCCATGGCTTCGCAATTCCAATATCTCAATTTGAGAAATGGTTGATAATGGGGTTTGCTCTGTCTGTTTTCTGTCGACTCTCTCTCAATCGATTTTTTTGCTCCTTTCATGTTTGTTCTCCTACTTTCTTTCTGACTCATGGTCAACATTTGCCAAATCCCTTCACTGTACAGTTCCTTTCTCACTTACACAATCTCCTTCTCAAACACAATGTAATTGCAATGTAATTTGTTTAATGTATTCTATAATCGAAATTCTATGGAAGCTTAATGCCATTATCTCGATCACAAGTTCATTATTTTGTTATCTCAAGAAAACGAGCTTCATTATCTTGAGATAATAAGACAATTAAACTGTTATTACGTCAAATAACAAGCTTGTTTATTCTTATTAGCCTACTTATAATGTTTATAAAAGATCAGGAGTGCCATGCCAGCATGCATAGATAGCATCTTGACAAGCAACTGATTTAAGCTGAAAATAACAAATCAACCCCTTATTGATCAACGCATCAGACTGTACTTCAATCACGGTCTGTTACAGGCAGAAATTGCATTGTGTCTTTCTATTAGAGATAACATGTCATTTAAGGAGAAAACATTGACATAAATTAACCCATAATCACAAGAAAAGCTTTGCTATCTCAAGATAAGCCATTCTCAGCTTCCGCTGCATTGTTTTATAGCATATAAAATGTATCCTATTCTGTGTATAGAAATGAATGTACCGATACGATGTTATTGAAATTTATATACTGGTAAAAAAGGCCCCCATGTTATAGTTTGGAGGCATAAAGACGTATCCTGTCTGAGCAATGGCGGTATCTCTGTTTTGAAGATCTTGATGTGTTATCATAAAATGACATAGACAGATATATACTGTATACATGGAACATACATCATGCATTCTGCTGTGTTGATAGAAAATTATCCATTAAGTCTCTAATGTGTGGGTTTCTAATATGTGGGCTGGTGCACTTTAAAACCAGCCCCCTCCATTTTGCTACACCCTATGGACCCTCTCCAGTCCCTCCCCACCTCAAGCCCACCTCAACAAGATCGACTCCCTGTGGTAGCCACTGTAGAAAACTTCTTTATGGTTATGACATAGCCTCTACATAGTATAGGAAACACTCTCCTCTGCCACTGACATTACAGGGAGACATCCCCAGGAAAGATGTAACACAACCCCACATCTCTTGTATACTAAAGCTGTGAAATAACACTCATTATACAACTATTGAATTATCACAAAGGAAACACTTATCCTAATAGAATTATAGCAGTATTAGAGTTAACAGCAATCAGTGCACAGTTCAACACGAGGCATCAAGTGTAATCGTGATTTAAGATTCAGTTATGTGCTGATAGCTGCTAGATTGTAATGTTTTCCCATGTGACATCTCCCTAGTGAAAATCTCTGGGGCAAGCATTCAACCAATAACCTCAAACGATAGATGTTTGAAGGCTGCTTGGCCTAGTGTGCTGACATCATGTGTTGGACTGGACTATAACACTGGGACTCCTATAATGCCTTATGCATCATCTCAGCACCTGATAGAATTGTGTCAGGATTGTTCTTTTTTTCTTTAGAAATCTGGAGTTGAAAAATTGAAAAATTAGACTGTCCAGATATTTATGGACTGCACTGTCGCTGCACTGTGATCTTCAGTCAGACACACCTTACTCTATGTCACCCGTATTTTATTTAAAAGCGTATCATTTAATTCTCACAGACATCAATCACCTCGTATTTATCAAACCTACAATAACAAGATGAGAACACAACACTGACATCGATGCCTATTAAGCTGATATGGTGCTGTGGTGTGTCCAGACTTTTTTGACTAAGGTGGCCCAAGTGGGGCACTGACTTATGCCAGGGTGGCATGATGACATGATGATAGCAAACAGTAGCTCATTTACACATCCAGCAGATACTGATCCACTATGCTTACCAGCTACTGTAGTCGCTAATTGTATCTGTCTGCTGTCTGCTATTTGGTGCTGGGCAGGTGCAGAGTGTGTTTTTAGAGCTTTGTTTTTGTCACTTTGTCACTATGAGTGACCCCTTTCAGGTACAAACACTCATGTGATCCATTGTTGATATAAAAACTGATTCTAGCTGGAGAAGGTAACTAACCTAACAGGGTCAGGAAAATTGTGCTTCACCCCTGACCACAAATATTGATAACTGATGATGAACCCAAATAGATGTTAATTGACTTTGACTGTATCTTTGTTCCAAAAGATACTTCTCAGCAGTTGCACAGCACAAGTTTAGCTGCTTTCAGGTGCTTTGTTTGGTGAAGGCACTATAATCTACCATAGACAGTGAAATCTACACTCAACACACAAATATAGTCACTGTGTCTTTATATAGTACACAGCAGTATTTGACCCAAAGACATATTGGACAAGCAAAGGGCAGGTTGTATTAGTGTGTATCCGTTGGTGTCAGTATCAGCATACTTTTGGATGTGTGTCATCCAATGACAACTGTGTGGTTGACAGTTCATAGAAGTTGTGACTGCCTGTCTTGGCAGCATGTGTAATGGCGACCTCTTGTGGGCAACTCTAGCGACAAGTTTGTGTGGCAGTAACATTTATGCTACACAAATATTCACCAGTACATTGAGGCAGAGCAACACTAAATCTATGGTAAAGATGCATGAAAAATCCACAAATGTATTTCAGTGACACTTTCCAATACGCTTCACAAAAATGTAAGTAGTTACTAAGGAATGACTGAATCAGAATGAATCAGGAATGACCTGATCATTAATAGTTCATGAATACAGTAGTTCCTGAATTACTCAGATTTCAGGACTATGTAGTAGAAAATCATGAGTTAATAGAATCATAAGGTAATGATTAGTTTGTATAAATCAAAATAACAAGCATAAACTAGTAATGACTCATTCATTATGTATTAGGACCACAAGTGTCACGGAAATAGTAATAAAGAGTTACATTAATTAATAACTAATACATTGTTAAATAAAAATAGTAATTAATAAATTATTAATTTATTTTAGAATTATTTAAGTTATTTCAATATATTTTTTGTTGAGTAAATGTAGATATTTTAATATAATTTATATATGTGTATATACATACACATACATATAATAGTAGCATTAATAAATAATAATACATACCTGTATAAACCTACACTCACACATATCTACACACACTCATATGTACAAATGTTTGTCAGTTAATAGATGGGTAATGTTATTTGTGTTTTTATATACAGACATATACTTACATACATACTCCTACGTACACACATATACATGTATCCGAGCACATCATAATATATACACATATATATCTCTGTAAATATATTTTCTGCATGTTTTTTCGCATACACATATACAAACGTTCAGTTGGTTGATGAGTTATGTTAATTGTTTACGTATATACATATACATATATACATACATGTACACTTAGGTATCCATCCATTCACACCATTATATATACACATATTCACACACATATAAAAACATATGCATACTCAAACAAACATACACATACCAATGTATATGCATAAAACCATCCATTCATACCACAAGGTGTTAGACAGACAGATAGACTGTAAATGCCATTCTGACTAATAAGAATATCATTTTGACTAGAGAAATGCTATTATGGATAGCTAAAATGTAATTGTGGATCTGTAATTCACTTCTTCCTAGTCAAAAAGAACATTTCAAGAACATACCCACAATGACATTTTGGATATCTAGAATGTTCAAATATGGTAACATCTGGATCCAATACAAGATGGCGACAATCAAAATGCCAAACTGGAGGCTTCAAAAAGTCTACAAAGCAATGGGTGACGTCACAGTGGCTATGTCCACTTCTTTTATAGAGCATATGACATATGTATGTGAACATTGATGTATGTGCTCTGAATATAATGATTAAGAAAATATGAATATATATATATAAATCCTGCCATCTCTGATTTGTTACTAAGGAACTAATTGTGAATTCCTCAGTAAAAAGTCAGCATGTACTTGTTAGTTTTGTATGCTTTACTTTACTTTGGGGGAACACAAAGAGTGAGTAATGGTCAGATCATCATGAAGTAATGACAGACTGCTTAGGAACTACTCATGATTTTTACTTGGGGGTGCACAAAACTAATGATCATTAAATAATGAATGAGTCGTTTGAGTTTGTGTCAGCGTCTCATACAGAGTCAATCAGGAACAACTCATGAAGAAAGTGGTCATAATTGTGATTAACACATATTTATGAACTCATCATTACCTAACGAATCATTTATATAGTATCTCCCAGTCATCATTATCTGACTATTGTATAGTCCTCGAACCAGAGTTATTCAGGAACTACGTATTAACGAATCAATAACCATCAGGTCTTTCCTGATTTCATTAGTAACTACTCCCATTTTTGTGTACCATATTGTAAAGTGTTACCTGTATTTCTACCACTGTAAAATATTAATGTCGTTCTACAATGTACTGGTGCTGAGTGCTTTACAAGGCCTTGTATCAATCCACCCAGCACAAAAATAAATGTTTAATTACAAAAGGGTAGGCCTATAGTAATTCTTAAAGCATCTGGGTACTGTGTCAATCACTCAGAGTGGTAAAAAGCACCCCATATCAACAAAGAGGTTTTCACTAAGGGAGTATGTGTGAAGATATTTCCAGTCATCTCAGTCAAGTAGACTGATTTAATCCAACTCGTTGACTTCTTTTATATTCAATCCACTGAATATTTGTCAGGATTTGGAAGATTACCTTACCTTTGCTATGTCTTTTCTAGAATCCAGTTATATTGTTTGACTGAGCTGTTCTATTATTATTATATTGTCTTTGGAAATTGGAAATAATATTTGAAAATAAATGATGTATTCATCATGTTCATATTCATGTATCGTTTTTCATATGCTTCCATATTTTTAGTCTTTGACAGAGAACATTTTTTCAGTGTTGTGCTTCTAGTATTGAGTACTGCAATATTCATAACTCAAAGCTTACAAAGATTAAAATACGTTCAGTACAATACAACAAGGTAATGGTAAACCTGATAATAAAAGTCTAAATAGTGAATAATAAATGCGTTGCATCTATCCGTCTGTGTGCATTCAAGAACTGACATTTCACTTAATAACCCAACTGAAGTAAAAGCACATATTTTATTCATATAGGTTATACTGGTCAAGTACACTATGGCAAGTACTTGAACCAGGACCTCTGTAATAGGATTGTTATGTCCCATGTGTCCCATCATCCTAGTTTACAGTTTAGTCTGAACAGACAGACCGTACGACCTTTTCTCTTTGGCATATTCTCAACCCACTGTATGATTGTAGATGTTTTACTGATCACATAGAAATTCTGCTCGTTTACAACTATTCTTGTGCTATTCATTCAACCATTCATAAAGTTGCCTGCAGAATTATCTTAATTTAGCTTATAAAAGCAAGTGAATGAGCAGGCCAATCATGTTGAACAGTAATCAGGGGATGAGAATTAACCTCTAATACTGAATCCTCATCTGTATTTATAGAACGCTGGCTTTTGTCCTCAGGGATTAGGATGCTCAGAGGAGTGGTAGTGTGTGTGTGTGTGTGTGTGTGTGTGTATGGCTGTCATCTTTAATTATGTAGAGGGACAGCAGGTCTATCAGGCTGTATACTTTTTACTTCTCTTTCAATAATATACTGGGAAACATAACCTCTGATTGCATCCAACAGTTTGACAAGGCTGATTTGTGTCTAATATGTTATGGTCTCTATTTGAGCCATTGTTGTGTTGAGAGGCTGCAACAGTTGTGTTCAGACAAACCTATTTTATACTGTAGCCCAGTGTTTTCCAAAGTCTTTTAGAACACGACAATCCTTCAGAGAGATTTGAAAATATGCTTATTGGTTTTAGATTGAATTCCCTAATGCACGGCACAAATATTATCTTTGTGACCCTGACATATTGTAAACCTTTAATGAGGATTTAAAAAAAACCTCCAAACACCATGCAGACTACAGTAGACTTTATTAAAGTAAACCCATACCATTGCATGCAGCACATAGCCAAGCCAATGAGAAAACACCTTGATCAGTAACAGCAGCTGACTTTGACACAATCATATGAATTAACAACAAGGTTTGGTGATGTCACACCACAGATTTACATACCTCCTGGCAGACAAATTTTCAGATCAGCGATCTACAAACTGTGGTAACAATATATATTGTGGATGTGGACAACAGGCAGGAAACTAGTCTTGTTTTAATTAGATTTGTTCATCATGAGAATCTGCCTCAAATCTCGAGGCTTTAGGTTAAACATATATGATGAAACTGGTACACACAATGCTAAACTGGAATGATCTTAAATGCACCAATTCAGAGAATATTGAATGTATGCACCATTTACACAACTGAGATTTTAACCCTATTCTTTTAACTCTACTCATTTGATCGTTTATTTCTGTCTGAACACAGAAACATAATAGTATACCGTACAGGGTGATTATGTTAAATCTGTCTCACAAAGACATTCCCTGTATAATTCTAAATATTGGGAATAAGCTCAGTAAAAAAACAGATAGTGGTCATGTGTACCCCAAAAGTAGCATCATTTCATTCTCCTCCAACTGACTCACAGTGAAAGAGTGATTGTCTTGTGCTACAGTTTGGGGAAATACTGACCTTCTGTGCATAAGACACTTTGAATAAATAAGAATTCTGTAAAAAAAATATAATAAAAATGATAGGCCCTTGCTTGCCATTGTATATTAAACTACTTTTGAGAATGGGATTATAAATAAATTAATGCACTTAAAAAGGGGGTTTAACCTGATTACTAGGAGCAATGTTCAAATTATCCATACAATATATAACCAAACTAGTAATGTGAATGTGAATGACTTTCTTACGCTATTGCAACCCATTCATTTCCAATCCTTCATTTAAAATGCATCACTAAACATACACATAAATTCTTTATGAGCACCCACAGAACATTTCAGACACGCATGAACTCAAACACACAATGTGCAAAACATTCACCCCAAAGCAACCAAACCAAACCTTGAATTCACCCCAAATCAAATTGTACAAATAGAAGAAGCGACCTAGACAGTAAAGACAAGTCTGCAGGGGGATGAGTGTATTATGATGAGAACAGTACCATAATCATAAAACAGTGAGAGATAAAAGCTAAGCCAATGGAGGGAGAAGTTGCAGATAGAAAATGTAATATTTGGAACCTGCATCTTTTCCTTTTATGCACATTTGGGTTAAGTTATTTTCACCTACATTAATTCGCAAAATCAAAACATCAGAAAACGAATGACTGCTTACCAGACTGGATGATTTGGCTGCAGACAGAAACACACCTGACTGCTAAGTGAGCTGTGAAATCATAGTTCATTCCCTTTATGACATTTTACATCTGCAACATGAAATTCCAGGAATTTCTGTCCTAACTTTGGTCCTCATTTCAGCATCAGAGTGGACAGCCCCTTTCCAGCCTTTTGGTCAATGACTGGGCTCCTGCAAAAGCTCAAAGGTCAGCTGCGTGATGTGCCGCCATGCTTGTTGGATGTGACTCGACTCAGTACTGCGTGCGCAGATGGCGAAGCGCAGCACAAAGCGGTCAGAGAGCTGGCAAGGCACCAGGTGGATCTCTCTGCTATTGGTGATTCTTTTCAGCAAGTTCTGGTTCAACTCATTGGAGCCCTGAGAGGAGGAGGCAAGGAGGAAATGAAGCTCATGTTGTTTAGATTTACAACAGCCAGGCTTTTTGTCTTGCCTACTTGACACTGGAGTTACTGGGTTAAACTATCGGTGCATTTTATAATGTTTGCTAACTGCCGTAGGGAGCTCTCTATTCACTCAGAATTGCATTATCTTTTGCATTACCTGTGTTCAGCAATGAGCAGGTTGTTATATTGTAATCATACCATGACTTCTGACATGACATTTTTCCCAAATATTACATCACATGCAATGTGAGTAAACCTCACCCGTCACTTCATATTTCACCTATAGCTGAGTTTTAGGCCTATTTGATTGTCATTTGAAAGGTATATAAAGACTGGACCTATACAATATAAAAATTGTGTGTGTGTCACCTTCTGATACACCATATTGAACATCATTAGTATAACTTAGAGACCTCAGCTTTCCTCTGCCAATGAAAACAACAATTGAACAAGCAGAGGAGGAAAAAAGTTTTTAAAATGTACTTCTGCTGTGGTAGTTGAACCTCCTGTCTCAGATCTGTGTGTACATCTCTACTGTGATCTATCTGCAGTGGGTATGAAAGCAGTGGCTTAGCTTTTAGTTCTATAATGTTGGAGTTGTCACCTTGAGCCTGAAGCAGACGAGTCCCATGATGACCTCGGCACAGATCTCAAACCTCTTGTCTGCTCGCACCAGACTCTCAAACTCTTTAGCCAGGGCCACTTGCTGTAAAGAGAAGACATAGATTATAATGTGCTATGACTCATGCACTGTACTGATGAAAGTACACTTGCACTGCTCTAAATGTCCACTTGTTTTAATTAGTCTTCAGTAACGTTCACCCAGAGGGTTAAAGAAACAGCATAATACATTTTACAGGCAAGTTAAAGGGCACGATTAATAAGTATACTTTTATAAACTGTAACAGAGCATTTGCTGGAAAAAAGTAAATTGCTGTTGCCTGGCCTTTTCATAATGCCTGTGCAAGAAACCAATAGCAACTATACTGTACATGATGTTGTAATGTAATTTATACGATTTTCACTAGATGGCAGTGCTGTATGATTATATGGCACAGTGCTTTCAGCCACACAAATCAGAGGACTTTTTCCCCTGAGTTCAATCTGTACCTCTCTACCAAAACCCAGTAGTGTAACCCTTTACTATGGCCTAAATATAACCATCTGTAACTATAGATAACCAAACGCATTTGATTAAAAGAGCATGTTGAGCGTAGGAAGCACTGCCTAGGAGGCTTAGTTCAAACAAGTTCAAAACAGGACTCAGTAACCATGACATGGTCTTTATCAAAATCTGCTCTCAGGAAATGTCATGAACTTCTTTTAAATTATTTTCAAATGGCCCTGTACGATCAAACATGATCCTTCAATATGATTTATCCACCTATGATGAAAGAGCCCACTGAGACATAGAATGCATGCTGAAACGCTTGACGTGCATCACTACATCTAATCACAATTATAACAATTAAGCCGAACACTGATCCAAATGACCAACTGGTTGACCACCACGTTGTTTCCTCATTCCCAGCCAGTAATTCATCATCATTCAGGGGTGTTTACAAGCTAATAACCTCATTGTCTGTTTTTCTAATTACTGTCTGGTTGGTAGGACTCATATTCTACATGCCTTTGTCATTAAAATGCTTCATTTTACTAATTTTTCTCATGGGAGGATAATTCATTAGTGGTTATAAAGAAAAGTAGAATTTAAATTAGTTTTCCTCCACCAGGAAAGAGGAAACTCACAATCTGTACATTGCACGTTCTGTATCTCCATTTGAACATATTGTCTGACTACGAGATTTAGCCACACCAGACCTAAAACAATCTCATGTACAGGGCGGATGTACAGTAGAGCAGTGTGTCATGTGTTATGGCTGCAGGGATAAATGCTGCTTCTGCCGCTTCATTTAAAATGGAGAGTAAACACAAAACAGACTCATTTGATTGACAGAACAGACTGGAGGGAGGAGGAGGAATATGAGGGGCAGAGGGGGTGAGGCATCGATAAGAAACGGCAAAGTAAAAAGGATGGGTCTGAGTGGGTAAGGGGGAGGGAAAGCAGGAGAAATGTAGGAAAACATTGCTATAAAAAGAAGATACAGACCAGACATATATGACTGACAGGATGTGCTGATGGAGGCAGAGATGAAGGCACTGAAGGGACTTAAGTTGTAAGGAGGATTAGGTGGGGTGAGGCGTGGGATGGAGGGAGGGGATGGCATTTACCATAAAGACCAGGCGTGAATGTAATTGTCAGAAGTGGGTTTTTTTCAGGAGAGATTGAGAAGGAATGAGACACAGAGAGGAATAAGAGGGGAAGCCAGACTGCTCACTGCTGTCAGCATTGTGCTAATCTTTTAGTTATTTATAACAAAGCAACAAGGAAGTCAGGCTTTGGATTACGTTAATAACACTACAGGATTACCACATCGATATTGCTAATAGCAAATGGTTGGTCTTTCAACTGCTAAGGCACATTTTGTGGAACAATTCTCCATTTGCCTTTACTCTGGATAAACATCAGAATTTTAGCACAAAATTAATTTTTATTTTGCATATTTCTATATAAATTCAATTTTAGCATGCAATGCTTCATTAAAACCACTGCATGCATACAAACACCATCCAATACCATTAAGCACTGGTGAGAGAAATAAATGAAAACTACTGTAAAAGTCATGTCAGGTCAACACTACCCATAAATTTAATTTAATGCACTCTATTTGTGTTAACTTATGCTGGTTAGTGTTTGGATCTGGAGGACTGTGTTAATTGTGTTCAGATAACAGAGATAATATGACAGAGTTTTGTATGTTTTAAATGAAGGTGATTTGTGTGTGGACTGAGAAAACTGAGTGGATCATTCAGTTGGTCTCCTACCTTGCGTATATGAGCCTGCAGGCCATTGAGTCCATACATACGGAAGACAAACCACATCTTTAGTGAGCGAAATCTTCTTCCCAGTGGAATCTGCCAATGCTACGGGACAGAGTAGGAGGTTGTAGCTTTAACCTCTGCAAGTTGAATATTAGTGTTATTTGAGTTCTTGCTAATTGCAGAAACTAAATTTGTAATAATTCATCTTACCCTATAATCTGTGACCAGCCCTGTTGAAAGAAAAACAGTTCCGACATTTAAAAATGTCACATCACATATTAGTAATGTACATTGTTAATGCAGCTTTTTCAAGCTATTTAAGGGTCTGTGTGCAATCTTCTGTGAGCTTAAAAATGCCTGACGCGTGGTCAAATGCCTCTATAACCAATTACAGTGTGCCTCGTCATTAGATCCTAATAAAATATCATCCAAAAACTATTTCTCCTCCATTTCTTCTCTTGCAGGGATAAAGTTGAATTGACAAAGCTCTAACATTAAACATTATTAGCTTCAGAAAAGGATCTATTGTAAAGCTGTTGCACTTTGGATCGCTTTCCATTACCCAGGTGTTGGTGTCATTGCACCCACCCCCTGTATCTCACTGATCATAGCACTGTCAGTCCACACAGACCATTGGCGACAGATAGCTCATCTCTAAAGAATGGAGGCCCGTGTTAGCTGGTGCTAATAACCACTAATTAGATTGAAGAGTCCAGATTGTATGAGCGAAGGCTTTTGTAAGGTGCAGTATGGTGGGAGGTAGCTTTTTGTCTGCTTGTCTGCCAGACAAATTATAGAGCAGATCTGAACCCATCTGCAGGCGAGGACCGTGTACACCAGCACACACGGTAGTAGCAGACACACAGACAGTGAATCATATTATGGGATTTTTTAAGTCTGATATATTTTATTGTAATTTAGGCAAAGCTTGTAGTCTCACCAAATCTCTCTCAAAATACTAACACTTCCAAGACAGGACAATGCAAGATGCTAATAGGGTGTATTAATTAAATTAGGCCACAAATACAGTAAATCAGCTTAAGTTCCAGCAGGATGGAACCATGAAATTATTAAACTGGCTAACAGAAGCCAACATTTAAACACACACTAACCCTTGTTGACAGAATGTATTCCCTAAAACCTTGAAACAAAGTCTTAACACTCAAAAATGTCATCACTTTTCAAAAATGTCCTCCCTCTCAAGGTTTAAAATTCAGATTGGTCCTCACTAACATATATGCACAAGAGCGCACTCACACACACCTGTCTGGCTGTTACACATTCATCTTCATGCCTGTGTTTATCTGGTTTAGGCTACACTGCACTGCATTTTAAGACGTTGGTGCTATGCAGATATTGTTGAATCTGAAATGTGTGCAATTTGGGTCAAATAAACACACTAACCTCCTCCTCACAATGTGATCGGTAAACAAGGTCACAGCTGTTCATTGTTGTCATTATGTTACCACCGTGTCCTGATGATTTCAGTGAATGACTATACCTGACTCCTGGTTTTCGTGTTTCAGGTAGAGTGGTTCCATCTTGAAGGCTCCAATAATGTCCACTCTCTTCTTCACCCTGTTGATAGGTGTTGACAAGCAGAAAAAATCTTACCGGACCATTTAATCCTACAAAATCTTTTAGAATCACACGTTTTAAAATGTACAAACTCTTTATAAAAATGGTAAATGGTAATTATTATGGTCCTTTAATTTAATAGATAATAAAATATATCAAATTAAATAGATTTCACGCAATATTACACAGTATGTTTAGTGCTAGTTTAGTGTGTTTTACATTTGACATGTATGTCATAATATACTATACTGTATGGCACTGTATTATTAGTATGTTGTTCTAGACTAGACAGTATAGCGAAGCATGTATCTCAATACTACATTAAATCTAAAGGCTTAAAGGTGTCATAAGCCCGTGAGACAAAAAATGTTGATAAATTGTAACCATAAACTATGACATATATCAAAATGTAAGTTTGGATAAAGTAACTTACAGTGATGTTTATACATGTGCCAGTCAATTAAAACAGAGCGATATCTCAATGGCAACAGGTATCATGTCAGTAGTGACAGACTGAGCCAGAGGTGATGGAAAAAGGGTTTAAGAAGCTCTTGTCGAGGTTTGAAACACCTCTGTTTCCATCTTGCGCAGAGCATGTCTCGTTTTGTTTGCTGCTGACAGAGGGGGCAGATGGAAGGCGTAGCTCTATCTTTGCTGTGCAAATGACTGAGGTGTAGATGGATATCAGTTATGTGATGACACTAACTAGGCCTATTCATTGTTACTTTATTGGACCATGAGTCATCTTGAGGTAAATTGGTAGCTATTCTTACACATTACAAAATACAGGAAGTGCTAGATGCTAAAAAAAAGCAAACATTGTTTACTCTCCTTTTGTTAAACAGGTCTTAGTGTCACACACTATATCAAAATACTTTGTATCCACACCACTAATGTACCTTGTATTAGTAGTGATGGATTTTGTGCACAAATATAGCAGAACAGTGCAGCAACTTACCACATTGTAGAGCAGTCAAAGTTGATTAAAAGCCATTTGTGTGGGTTGAAGTTGAAAGAGTCTGCAAACTTAAAAAGAAACAAGAAATAAATAGTAATGAAGCCACATAGTTTGATGTTTCTCATTAGAATTACAGGTATGAAATAACAAACATTAACATAGAACATTCATGATTTCATCTAATATCAGTGGCTTTCAGTGAGGTCTGTAGTGTGGGGGGATCTAATAAGTTTCCCAGAGGAAAATGAAATGTAATAATTGGTCATAAAAGTTCTTACATTTTTCATGTAACATTAGCACAATTTGAAAAATGTGTTTTTGCAAAAACACACCATGATATATATTTATTTACCATTACTGACTCAGAGGCAACCTTTTCACCAACAGCATTATCTAGACTAAAGCAGGCACAATTTATTTGAAATGCAAAAGAGGAACATCCAGCCAACAGCTTGCAGGGCACAAGGAAAATAACCCTTTCCTGGCAGGGTGTATTCAAAGAGCGACAAACCTTTCCTAATCTCTTCTCATCTTTTTGTTGGCTATCTTTTGTAATATCCTTTTCTCTACCTCCATAAATGCAATAACACAGCATAGAGAGACACTGCGAGACAGACTCCTGGCTGACAGTTGCCATGCTGACTGATTCAAAGGGGTCTGGTTGCCTGCTCACTCATCACTCATATCCTAGCAACCAACCCTCCAGCAGAGCTGCACTCTCATTCTAAAAGACTGGGTATGTCTTCATGTCCTCGTCCATTCATTTAAATAAGTTTGTGAACTTGTAATCCCCTCTCCACTTCCTTAAAGAAGGACCTTAACCTCAAATTCCCATTGCATTAAAAAAATACTAGAAAATGTCAGATTGCAAGATTATAGAAATGTGTTACTGTACATAACCAATAGCTAATGTTACAGTGAACTAGGAGAAAAGCAGAGAAAACAAACATTTGGTCCTTTTATAGTCAAGTCTGTTTCTCTGTCTCCCCAACAACATTGTTTGAACTTGTGTCTAATAAACAGTGATATATAAAGGTCTAACGCTGCCTCAGGAAATTACTCTGTCCTTATCTCTGCGTCTCTGCACAGCTTGGGGAGCAACAGCTGCCTCAGCAGCCTCAAAAGGCAGATTGATGCTCCTGCGTTAATGCCGATTGTTCAGTCCTATTACTCACTCTTGCATGCTTCCTCCTTGACATTAACGTTATGCCATTTTCAAACAGAAATAAAGCAGCTGGATATAATCAGTATGCGGTTAGTGTGTCCTTTCATAGATGTTATGAGAGATCTTTCACAACCAATTGAACAGAAATAGGTTGTCTTTCAGCAACAACATGTATCTATGCCGATGGATGCACACTTCAAGTTTCTGACCACACTTAAACCATATTAAACCCGTCCTACACATACTGTAATGCTCAAGTTAAAAACCCATCATGACATTTTCTCATGAGAATTCTGGGAGCGACCTAGTCATAGAAATTTTACCAAGAAGCTAAAACATTCTTACCAAAACACTGTTCCTAATAGTTAACTATAGTGTTGATGCACTGTATGAATATGAATGCTTGCATTTCTTTACACACCTCAATACCATTCAACAAAGGCCTAAACTCAGGACAGATGAATGCACTCCCAGCATACGCTGCATCAATGTGCATCCACATATTTTCCTTATTACCTGGAACAGAAAGACATTATTAACATCGGAAAAAAAATTACTTTGTCAATCCAGATTTCATAAGGTATAAAATGACGATGCATAAATAGATGATTCATGAATGGTTCTTTCAAAAATAAAATACATTAATCTATTAATTGAAGTGATTTATTTTTAGCTGGGTATAATTGATTGAATACATATTTTTTTGTTTGTTTGTTTCTCACTCATGCACATTCAAGCAGTGTACTGGATTTCCCTCCTAAACATCATGGTCCTTCTTAAGACAAAATGTGTCTTGTAAAGCTAATAAAGCCAACAGGGCTTTTCAGTCCTTTTACAATCCTTTTCCTGTTGTGAAACAAAAGAATTGAGTGCGTGCTGCGACAGTTGACTCACATAAGGGCCCCAGCTCGGTGATGTGATCAAAAGCACACGATGGAGTGGTGCCAAGAGTCGCACAGAACTGAAAGATACAAACATACAAATCATTAACACCCTGAAGTGCTTTATTATCCGTGCCATTTTTTTATTTTCACCGTCAACAACCCTAACCCACTGCAGCTACTGTAACATATTGCTTTTATACAAGCACAGATGTTGTAATGTTTTATTCAAATGTAGATCTGGATATCAGTTTCTATATACACAGATGATTCAGAGCTGCTGGACCATTGCAGCCTCCTGAATATTGCTCACTGATAGTGATCTGTAGGTCCACATGAGACAGGGATTATTGTCCTTAATCAGATAGACATATGTTAGTTTCAACAGAAACAATGTTATCCCTCGACAGAAGCCTCAGGGTGTGCACAGCAGCATCACAGGCAAATTGCATCATAGCTGCCAGTGAGCGCTTGTGTAGGTGGTTGTAAGGTTTGACATGACAGGTGTAAAAACCTAATGAATGGAGATGCTGCTGTATGTGTCTGTCTATGTGTGTTAGCTCTGTGATAGTGGGATGGATGGATGTTCATTTTAGTCTTTTCTTACATAGAAAGGGATGAGTCCAGCAGCCTTGTCCTCCTCCACCATCTTCTTTAGCATGTCCCCTTTGACAGCATAGCTGTTATCTGTAGGAACCTTTCTCATCATCACTCCTCCAATCAGAGCAGCACGCTCAACTGAGGAATGAGCCTTAGAAAGAGTTCCAACATTAATGAGAAACACAAGGAAACTGGTTTTGGTAAGAAGATAAACTTTCGTCAGCTAATTTCATATTCATGGATACTGAATGATTTTATATGGTAAAATGTTGAACTTTATAAAACCTAATTCCTTTTGGACTATGCATGTTGATACGTTCATTTGAAACCTATATATATAAACACTTACTTACTTACTTACTTACTGCAGTAATGCTGGAAAGAAGAGTACTTCTTCCAACAGCAACAAGTGAAATTCCTTGTATGTGTGCCCATATTTGGCCAATGAAGCTGAGTCTGATTCAAATTATACCCTCATAACATAAATTCATCCTATGTAGTTGCTGAATTTTAAATAAGCCTGTACTATACTGATCATCTACAATAGACTTCTTTAGACAACAACAGAACAGTGTTCTTCAGTAGAAAAACAACAAACTGCTCTCCCTGTAAAGGTCTGTGTGTCCCTCAGGCGACTCCCTAACCCAATCACAAAGTCAGCCTGGTATTAAACCTGATCAGAGCTAGCTACTGCCTGACTAACCCGCTGTCTCCCTCAATCACTGACAACCTCTTTCACTACTACTGAGGTAACCTTTACTGATCTGAGCTCACATGGACTGCTGTTGAGTGGACCTTTTACAGAAGTCAAAATATTTGCCGAAATTTTGCAACTGCGCTGTTGCATTGTATTCTGTTATACTGCGCTGGCTATTCAATAAGCTCATGTGTCTGCAGTCAATTGTAAGGTGTGTAATGTAGCTGAAAGTTCACATGTGAACTTTATTTAAACCTTGTATGTGTAAAGTTGGAAATTTGGGTAAAATGAATGGAATCAGAGTTAGCTTAGCCCCTACTTTAAACAGGACATAAGTAAGATTGGAAATATCTTTTTGTGCTTACTTGCTCGGAGGTGTACCCCACCAGTTTGGAGAGGATTTCACCCTCTGATTTTTCGTGGTTTGAGGCCTGGACCTGTCGGACTGCTTTACAGCGGGCAGCGAGCAAGGACACCAGGGTTGCCTCACTGGCTGTGCCCTGTTGGAGATTAATTAGAGAGAACTTGTCAAGCAATTCTGCTCCACCAGTAACCAGCAGTGACAACTTGTTGGCTAATAATGCTGGGGCTGCTGCAGTTCAAAATGATCTTTTGATGACGTGAATCAAAAATGAAGCATGGTCCAGTTTCTGCATGGCATATTCTTATATTCTATGTTCGGAAACTAATTCTTGTGGAAAGTTATGGTTGATTTTGATGTTTTGATAGGCTGCTGTGGTTTTCCAGATTGAGGACCTGAACCACAAAGTCCTCTGAGTGGTGCATTAATCCAATCAGTCACAGTAGGAAGGGTTCATATTGGTTTTTCAGCAAAGGGCAGCACTTGTCAAACATCTGTTGGTAGAGGAAAAGCTATACATATTTAAATAGCACGTCGCTACTGACTGTCGGAATAGCAAACAAATCATATATCATAGGTAGGATTCTTGACTTATACCAGCTGCTGTAAATAGAATATGGTGTTGACATGCACCTGCTCACAAAATGTTGAAAGTATGGTGAATACACTTGGTATGTCAATGTGCATGCAAAGTTGATTGATTATGTGAGCATTACTGTATGATCTTAACTGATAGATATACTGTAAACATGATAGGACAATAATCCATCAACTTTCCTATTTTTGCTTTCTCTAATGAATTTTGATGCCGTCCTGTGATGTGTGTGTTCCTATAGGTGCATACATACAACTTCAACCAAGCCTTTTGAAAACACACACCCACACAGACACAGAGCTGAACATTTATTCAACATTTTGTGCTGTTGCATATTCTAAACATCATCCAGCCAGCCTGATACAGTGAGAATTGTTTGAGGCTACATAATGAAGTGAAGCGTGTCTTCTGAGGTATCTGGGGGCATTACCACAAGAAAGTCAATGAAATGTTCAAATCATTCAATCAAATCACTCACCAGACACGGAGGCTGATATAGGCTATGTCATTTGTGTCAAAACAAATGCAGGGAAAAGGAATCGTAGAATGATCACACATTTTTTTTCTCTAATGCTTAAATCAATTAGACCCCGTAATCTTTTATCATTTGTAATTTATTTTAATCATAGCAACCTGTCTTGTTCTGCCACCGAAGTCTAATGGCTCACAAAGGGGTAAAAAGGGAAATCTGAGGTCACCAGAGGGTCATTTTTAAAACTACCCCATTTCCCCTTTGTGTTGGTATAAGGTTCATAATAATAGGCTGGCAGTGTGCTGTCACAACACTCATTAGCTGCAGTGAGAGAAGAGCCCTCCATTCGTTGCCATAGTGAGCTGGTAAGCTGCACTTAAAAAGGAGAGTGGCAAGACAGAGCACACACACACACACACACACACACACACACACATAAACACGCCCTCACACTCAGGTGGTAATAATAGAAGAGGCATGAAATGATCTGTCATCAGAGTGCACTCTCATGCTCCACTACTCACCATCCCCATGAACACACACACACACATACACTGTTTATAGATAGCACCCACTGCTGCTGCTGCTACTGCATTTCTGTCAATAGAACATTAAACTAGTGCTTAGCCTTTTGCCACATGAAACAATCCCAGCACCATCACCGTCAACTGTCTGCCTGTGGATGACATATTAAAAGGCTATTTCCTGCCAATTTTCAGCTGGTGTGAATCAGGGAGAGAAAGAGGCGACAAATCAATTGTACACACATTGTTGATGAGTATGGGTTCAGGCGCGCTCAGTTGTGAGTGCATATAAACACCTTTATCCTGAAAGTCAAACTGGCAAATAAAATATAGAAATTATGGCAATGCAAATACTACAAATTTGAGCCTTTGACTTGGCTTTATACATGTTTCAAAATGCGGAAGATGTGTATAGATGTGAGCAGAAGTTGGTTTGACTCCTTGGGCTGCCTGAGAACCTTTGTGCAGGAAGTACCACGCATAAAAACACACAAAAGACACTTACCTGGATGACACCTCCTCCATGGCCATGAGTCCCGGCTATAAAATACTCAGGCAGTTGCAGCATCTTCCCCAGCCAGTCTAACATCACCGTCTCCAGCTCCGTACAGGCTGGGCTGGCAGCCTGAAATACACACACACCCAAAAATACAAACAAAAATCTCAAATGTTCTGTCAACATATAAATACAGTATGAACTAAAAATACAGACAGTTTTGAAATACAGTCAGTCAGGTACAGAGACACAGCAAAGTGTTTGTTACCCAGGAGAATCCAATACAGCCAATGGCTCCACACAGCATGTCGGCCAACATGGCAGGGTAAGAGGAAGCAGCTGGAAAGTAGGCAAAAAAGTGTGGGCTGTGCCAGTGGGTGACCTGGAAAAAGATGAAAAATGCAAATACTAAATTATTATGAAAACAAGACCAAACTTAGTTCTTCATTGGGAACAAGTTGTTGCCAAAAATATTGTTACATTTTAGAATGCTAATTTGTTTGCTATTATCACTATATCACTGAACTTCTAGCCAGCCTCCATGGCACAACAGGTTGCTGGGAGTAACCTGGAATACGCCTCACTCTCTGCAGTGAGAGTCATCCATTAAGACTACTGTGTACGCCCATAGTGGTGATGGAAAGGAGGTGTTGGAGAGACACTGTTGTTGGCATGTTGCAGGTCAGAAGAGAGTGACACTTGCATGATCATTAAAAGCATCTCATTGATCATTCAGCAATCTAATACTGTACTGTTTGTCAACAGGTTCAGTGGAAATCACAGCTTGTGCAGCACTGGACACATGCATGTTTCCAACTTTCATTTAGTTTGGACTGTGGGAAGAAAACAATGCAAAGAACATGCAAACTACATGAAGAAATTAGGTTGATGCTAACAGTGCTAACAAATGAACCACCATGTTGCCAACACTTGCCCTCATTTCTAATAATTCCTCTAACTGTTTTAATAGCCATGGACATAAATGGAGTATATTGGGTGTATATGTATGCAGTGTTAAGAGAAACCAGCTCCAGATTACTCGGTTTGCAGTATGAATGTAACAAAATGCAAAATTTCATATAATATTATAACCAAACCAAACTTCCATCCTAACAATCCTATATTTATCACGATGTTGAGAGAATTCTTTTTGAAATCATCCAAACTGTACTGAGATGGGATGAAATAAATGATGAAATGCATTCAAATCAACTGTTGCTGGGTATCCTTGTTAAAAAGCTGCTTGCGTCATTGGTTTTGCTTTATTAGTGGCATAGCAAAATTGCTAAATTGAGCTGAACATATGGACTGAACTTCCAAATATTGATGTCAATATCTTTTAGTGAGTGGGGGAAGACACTGAAGCAGCTTGTTGTAATCATATTACTTAATAAATTCAAAATGTATGGACATGATTCCACAAAAGAAAGCCGCCAGTATTCCAAAATTACCTAAGAGGCTAATCTGAATTAGTCAGAATAGCACAATAAAATCTGTGCATTTACAACTCCATTGTGAGCATCAACCAAGAAATCAGCAAAACTATAAGCTCACCCCTGGCATTATGACCCTCTCCACATCTTTCATAATATCCTCATAACTCTCAGGCTCCAGTGGGGCCTCAGTGGGGATCAAGGAACGAAGATACCCCGGTTCCAAATCTGGGTAGACGGGTCGCTGTTCTATGTTCTCCAGATAGTCGGCCACATAGTCCACCATCTCCCTCCCTCTGCGCCGAAACTCTGCTGCATCCATGCTGTCACTGGAATACAGCACAGAAACACTGAATTTCTAAAGCACTATGCTGTTGATATTTAAATTGGATGTGACTTCTTGATGATTTCTTTCAGACTGGAGAGTGAAACAATATATTACAAAGCACATTCACATTCACACATATTATTCAAGTTTAACCTTTGGTCTCACTGGTAGGAATGAGTTGGTCATTGAGTTAACCAGCTTTATGATGTCAAGTGTTCAAAATACATAAATGCATAAAATGACTTCACCCTGGATGAACTGCTGTTATGGAAATTATAGTTTGACACTGAAAATGAGTATTTTCACAACCATTTATCTATTTCATTCAATTTTAAATATATGGGGACAATGACACAGTTTCTGTTAAATTTCACTTTTACTTAATTATAAATATATATATATATAAAACTGTATCTTACTCTCAATCATTACTGATTCATAGGGCCAGGGAGCTACTGTTTTTGAAAGTTAATTTCAAAATGTGTGTGGCTGGAAAATCACAGATTTGTCCCAGAGTTTATCAGAATAACAAAATGTCTACTGGAAAGAAGTCACAGGGTTGCTATTTTCTGTTTATTTTAGATAGTTTTTAGTCAGACAATTTGTTGACATTGGTGACATGTCTCAGTCAATCCTGTACCATTCTCAGGACACATTTACAATAGTTGGTTATATATTGTCAACATTAGTCTTGATTTACATAAATTGTTTTTAGAAGATAATGTTTTTATTTACAAAAGAGTAGCAGTACAGACACACGCAGTCTAAGCCATGCTCCTTGACACAGTTTGTATAAGCTTGCACAATTTAAATGTGTGTATGAACCCTTGACCCTCTTACCAACACATTAAGCCAGTCTGATCATAGCTTAGTTTACTTTCACTTTATGGACGGAGGTAAATAGAAAAGCTTGGCAGCAAAACAACATTTCTATGTCTAAAACAAGTTTATAGTCTATTTGTATTGACTGCTGTTTCATAAACCTGTTTAAAACCTCATCAAGATTTCCTTGATCACATCGGCATACAGATTCAGAGACATTTATGATTTGTCAACTGCAAACCAGGAACATGCCATACTTACTAATGAATAAACCTGTTGCAGACATACAACAATAAATGAATTAAAACACAGCAAAATGTTTGAATCACATCTCACAGAAATCACTGTCACGCTGTCTATTCAGTTGGCACATCATATATGTGAACATTGCCCCTTGCTCGACACTAGTGCCTTATCATTCAACAAGTGTTTCACCCTGCATGTCTCTTTCCCCTGTAGAGCCCTTATCCTTATCCTTATCTCAAATAGGATTAGACATGTTTGTATGTATGTGCATGTGTGTGTATGTGTGTGTGTGTGAGCATACTTACATTTTCAGATGAGAGCTTCAGCGGTGGCGTTTGGATGGTGGATCCTCTCCTCTTCTTTAGCGCCCACAAACAGACGGACAGACAGCCAGGCACGTGGTGAGGGTGTTTGTGTGTGGAAGCAGGACAAGAGACATTTGCTCCTTTTATCTTGCCACTAACCACCCCCACCCCACCAACCCCCACCGGGCCAGCCAATGGGAACGGGGCTCACGGCCAATATGACAAAGGAGTTCCTGAAGCCGTGGTTTCTGTGCCTCTATATGCTCACACACACAATTCTTTAATATAGATTTTAGTGATATTTTATGCAGATAAATTGGCCAAAATAATTTCTTTTTGTAAATTTCAGTTCAGGAGTAAGGACAAAAACAAACAAAAAAAAAAGTAAAAGTAAAAAGTTAAGATTTGTCTTGTGGAGGGCTGCTCATGCTTATAGATAGATGCTGTTGTATTTTTCCGTGAAAGTTATTTTTGAGAATTATTATTGGACCCTAGTGATTTGGAGATGCTTCTTAATATACCATTAAACAAGGTGGTGTTACTTTTAAAATGGCTTAAATTATTAAAATTGAAAGATTCTGTTCTTGTGACCTCAGTCCAGTTTAATATTAATTTTGTCTTAATATTTTGCTCATCTATGTATGTAGCTGATAAGGTGGCGATCAGGAAGCAACAGGATGAAAGAGAAACTTGAATAATAATAAAAGTGACACTATATATTACATTATTTAGTAGTAGTGACAGTAGTAGCAGTAATATTCGGAGAAGGATTTTTACTATTATTAGTTGTTTTATTGTAAGTCTTATATGTAAACTGCCATTCTCACAGCAAAAAAACACTTTGGACAAATGTGTCAATGGAAAATAAATACAAAACATACAAGAAATACAATACCCACGTAGGTTGTTTTTTTAAAATAACCATATGAAAAGAAAGAAGGCAAATATAAAATGTACATACTGGATATAAGAGAATAATGAACAAATAAAGCTTGGGTGAACATTTCCAAACTGCAGTGTTTAATCAAGAGGTGTGCTTTGTTTTTAAAGGAGTTAAGGTGATTTCGCTCACAGATGTACAGACACACATGACCCATCGGTTAGGGGCTGAGACATAAAATGATCCACGCAGAAAAATGACACAGAACATGGTGACAATGAACTAATACAGGCTATGTACAGGACTCCAGACTGCAATGTCTTCAGAGGTGCTGAGTGGACTACAGAAGGAGCCTAAAGAGTGTTGAGGTTTTGTGGGGTTCTATTATTCTGTTGTTTTTTTGTTGTTGTTTTTTTCTGGTGATAAAACTGGCCTTGTTTTCCATCTGGCTGATTGGTAGTTTAAATCAAAACCACATCCACTTTTCTAGTTCATACTTTGTTGTAGATACTATAAACTTTCACTCTCAACAATGATTTGCTTTGTAGATGTTGGTAAACTTCCTGAAAACTGATTACAGATCTTTATGCTGACTGACTCATTTGTTCACCTTAATCATTGTTGGCAGTTTCCTGCCTTACAGGGTCTTCATTAAAACCCTCATCTCTCACTTCTCTTTATCAACGCTGTGAGCCACACACCCCATAAAACCAATGTTATATGAGGCTTGTAGAGCGGAGCATGCATACTTAGATCACTTGTTAAAGACATCTGTCATTTTCTTACTAATTGTCCCAAACTTGAAAAGTCTTTTGTTTGATATTTTGAATTTAAAAAGGAAACCTATGGAAACGCAGGATCCAGAGAACTGAAACTCCAACTGAAAATACGAGCAATCATTTTCAATCACCTTTCGCCAGAATCATTTGCAGTGCTGTTTTCTGTTTTTGAATTGTATTCATCGAGTACTTATTAAAATTGCATGCTGTTTGATCACAACCCCTCAGCCTACTGCATACATAAGTTAGACTGTTTAACACATATTTTAAAATGAAAACATAGCACACTAACCTTGTTTCATGATGTTTGTGTAAAAGATTATGTAAAGGTTACTCCGACAGACTGCAAAGCTTCAAACATGTTAATCTTTAATCTTTTTTCTTTGCCCTCTACAAAACTTTAAGTCTTGAAACCTCACTATTTTTGCATGACTCATAATCCAAAGGGTGTGACACACCGGACCAGAGAAGGTGTCAAAGGATCAGTTCTCAATAGGATCAGTGCTGTGTTCTTACTGTGGGAGCCCACATTTTCTTTATCTCTTTATTTATATGTCACATAATGAATCGCAGGATTTATTGGCTCAACGTGTATTGTTGCTAAATCATTTCCCATAACAAGTGACAGTGACTCAAATACTTTTAGATTAACTTCATTTTATTAGCCCCTAAACTTGTTGCCCTCTTGCACCACCTAGTGGAAAACCTAAGGGTTACTCTTTCAATAGATTTTCAATAGAATTTAATGTATGGTATTTTACCTTAGTATCTGTATTTTGGAACTAGAATTTGGAACATTTGTTTTTCAGATTCTGGACACATCTGAATCTGTAAAACAGTAGTTATGACAACCAATGCACATACAGTAAGGTTTGTATAAAACTACATCTAACACAGTAGTGTTACATCCTTTAGTTAGCAAATGTTTCAAAGGAAGTTTCCTCTCAATAAAGACAAACCCAGGTTTTTATATCAATGTATTAATGTTTTATTCTAATTACAATAAACAGAATATATCAGTCCCTTATTTGTACAAAAATACCTGAAAAGGTTACAATTAAGATTTATAAGCCATTCAACTATTTACAGACTGAAGCAAAGCACATTTTGAATACAGAAGCTCTCTCTTACAAAAAAGAGATAAGTTACTGTTTTCATTTTTGCATTCCCTGAAATACATAATAGTTTATATTTTTATATATAGATATAGTTTTTACTTTACTCATTTGTACAGCCACGGTATCTTGCATTGTGACAATGTTATGAAAATGCACAAGAGTCAAGATGATAATTTGATCAATCCATTTTTGCAGGATAGGGGGCAAGAAGTGAACTGAAACTTCAACTGATAATACGAGCGTTTGTTCTCAATCGCCTTTTGCCAGAATCATTTGGAGTGCCATTTTCTGCTTTTGAAATGCATTCATCGAGTACTGGTGCAAGGTTTTTGAACGGTAGCTTTGTCTGTCATTTGGTCCACATGTTAGGTCTGGTTTGTGCTGAGAAAGAGAAGTCATCAAAGTTACCTGGTTACCAAAACTGACACTGCTCCCCACTGTCAGTTGTTCTATCTACACATTTGAGTGATTAGCTTTGTAATATGATGAAATTAATCACATAAGATGATTTCTTTTACTTTACTAGAAATGATGGCATGAAAATTGAGGATGTTTTATGAATTGGTCACCTGTTGTTGCCAAATGTGAATAGGTTGAATAGGTAACATTGCTAGAGATAGGGTTTTAGATCAGCTCAGGTAGCCAGGCTTTCTTATAAACAGCTTAAACAATAGTATTAACAACGCTGTTAACTTTAAATAGTGCTGGATGTATTAAATTTTTCAAGTAATCACAACTAGCAGATTGGTGGTGCACATGATGGAGAAAGTGTGTCGTAACAACTCCCAGCTTAATGAAACTCAAATATTTATGAATCCATCATCATCTTGTACATAGAGGTGCTAGAGATGTGATGGACCAGCTTTTTTAACATGCCCCCAGTCAACCCTGAGCAACCCAGTTACATTCATTTCTGTTAAGTATAAAAATGTAGATATGCAAATCCCCTGATTTCTTTTTCATGTGTTCACTAATTTAATGCTGTATTTAGAGTAAGACCCCGTGAATATAGCAGTTTTCCACTTCAAAGGCTACCTGTTCCTCACATGTTGACATCTGCTACCAAACATGTAACAATGGGAGTTTGAAGATGACTGCGTAGACTGAATCGAATCTCAGGGGACTTATATTAGAATTTAGAAATGGCTAACATCAACATTTCAGTGGCATCTCAATAGCTTAAGATGACTTTCAGCGACTACAAAAGAATTTATGTGTTGTTCTAATCCAGATTTCTCCAAATGTCCACATATCAATTATCAGTGACAGAATCCCTATACATTAAACTCAAAATCCACATTCATGCAAATTATAAAACCTACCTACTGAATGAAGTTTATTCATTCTGTTGAAAGGAGGTCAATGCTGTGACCCATCTAACAACGTCGCTCTGGTATGGTTTTAAATTACATAGAATTATCACACCCCTGTCCATTGCAGTTTTAAGGGTATAAATTGATACAGAGAAAATTGTGACAGTGCCTTACTGTGTCTGTATATGTGTGTGGTTGTATGTGTGCGTGTGTGTGTGTGTGTGTGGGGGGGGGGGTTGGGGGTTGTTGTTATGCATTTCTTCAGTTATATCTAATCTAAGCATTTAAAGATTTTTACTGAAAAGGTTTAACTTGAATGTAAAGAGCTTTTTTTCTACATCAAAATGTCTAAGTCTTTCTTCAAGGCAAGGTGTTGAAACAGTGAATTATGAGAATGTTGAGTTTTACTTGACCCAGTTTCCCAAAACATTTGCGGCTTTATTACTTTAATTCATGTCTATTTTTTCTAGTTTAGGTCACCACAAAACAGTGATAATGAGATAATTTGAGGCTTTTTAACATAAAAGGGTTGGAATTCTTAAAAGAAGATATTTTCATAGGTCTGGGAGAAATGAGACCAGTAATTAAAAGGGTAAAAAAAACAAACAAGAACTTGGTGACTAATGCTTTGGGAAATTCTGTTTTTTTGTTTTGTTTTCATTCCACCTGTCATCTGCTAGAATGACAATGTTAACACTATGGATGCCAGTGTGCTTTAAAACGTCACTTCATAACAAGTGTTGATGATGAAACTAAAAACAGAAAACAAAACACAGCAATAGGTGCTATGTCATTACCACAATAATAATTAGAATAACAAGTCACACTGGTCAATCATTTCATGGTAGTGACAAAAGAAAACAGTACAGAACAGCGCTGAGAAAAAGAAATCAAAAATGTTCAAGTAATCAGTCACATCCAGATAAATAAATACATTTTGCTGCAACAATACTTTTAAAAAATGATTGAGTCATTGCATCTTATATAAATAATGGTGACCATGCACAGAGAGTCAATACGGTGCAGCTATTCTGCATCTCAGATGTTCAATATATTTTAAGACAACCTGCAGGTAAATTAATCATGGCTGTTGATGTTGCATTACAGGTAAGTACAAATAGATATCTAATTGTCTGCCGGCTGGTGACCTAACCAGAGCTACAACCAAAGCGTGGACTAAATAAAACTTTAGTGTGAGTTTTTAGAAATTGCAGGCAGAGTCATGGGATAACAAAACAAAATGAGAAAACAGCTGTTGGTGGTGAGACATGTGAAAGAGGGTGATTATGAATTGAATTTACTGGAAGTGAAAAATATAGCTTTGGGCATTTACCTACTATTTATATTATGTCTTCCCAGGGTTTGAGATGGCTGGGTTTTGCCCTTCATGTGTTATCCATTTCGTTCCATTCTGCCAGACATGATCAATAGGTGCTAAAAAAAATCTATTCAAAAAGAAATTTGATCCAGGTTATCTAGAGACACTGTGCTGAAATCTCCCTTTCACTATAGTTAATTACAGGAGCGCCATCATAGACTTGGCCAAAACACAAAGGGAAATCCATTAAAATACTTTTTTGGACTGACCTTGGCTGGCATCAGGAAAACAATTGATTTTTGCTGAAATTGCACGGTCTGGGACAAAATGTAGGTGTATCCAGTGCCCTCAAACTAACTCACTAAGAGTATGTCCTCTGTTTTCAGTCTCATGCTCATATTATCGTCAATCATTAACACGTCATGACACAGAGGCAACTCAGTAAACTAAAGTGAACGGACATGGGTTAAAATAATCAAAGTGGGACCTGTAGTGCCTTTGCAGTCAGAAGTTTGAGTTCTAAAATCTCCAGTTCTACGTTGCTGCCACACCCCTGAGAGTGTATTTTTTTCACTTTATCCAACAGCAGGCTAAAGAAAGTGTGACAAGAATGGATGAGACAGGTCGAGAGGAGCAAGAGATGATGGTGAAGGAGAGGCAGCAATCATTTGTTTAAAATATTCTTCTCTCTTCACACATTTTTTTTGTTTGTAGACAGTCTGCCTGGATTTACAAAGAGGTGGCGTGCAGTAGGCAGTAGGTGTATGTGTGATACTGTTGGTTCACAAGTACTTCCAGGTAGAAAAAGGCCGCATTATATGGAATGTAATGCACAGAGTCTACTATCGGTGTGAAGTCGGAGAACACTAAACCATGTTCCTGGTCACATTTATATTTGATAGCATCTCACTGACTTCCAACAGATAGGAGGCAAATTGTGGAACAATACGTGAAACATGTGTGGCCCAAAACCAGGAGAGATGTTTCCCACAGAATCCACTTTGTCTCTGGGCTGACCTAGTTTTGTTTAACAACGATTAATAATTCTTGTTTCCTTTGATTTGCTGTCACTTGAAAAAGACCTGAAGGAAATGCTAGTGGTTATCCTCCTTCTGCAACAGGTATCATCTTGCCTTCACCTGCAGTGAACTACTGCATATGGCTGCACCTGCTAATTTCCCCCACATAGTTACCTGATTCAACATTGCAATCACCATAACTGTCTACCTGGTTACAAAGTTCTAGCTTTATTATTTCACCCTGAATGACACCATGTCTGATGACTGCTTTTTCATTTTTTGTGGAAGTTGCGTGGGAAATACTTTAAGGGAACTGGAGCGTGCAATAAAATAACAAGTACAGAATGACCTTATTGTAGCTTATGTGAGTAATGAAGAGTTGAAACTATCCAGAATGCAAAAGGTGGACTTTAAAAATATTAAAGACAATATTGATAACAATACATAACTGCAATGAATGGATCATTAAGAAAAGAAACCCTGTGTGGCCAGAGATGAGCAAATATATTTCTGTGAGGGTGGACAATGCAGATTTTTTTAATGTCCACTATTAAAAAAATACTTTGTTTCAACAGGTCCAGATTTTTCCTTAGCCATTTTTTCAAGGCTCCAGTTTGACTTGACAAACTTCTGATGTTTCCCCAGCGCCAAAAAGGATTCAAAAGCAACACTCTTTCTGGTGCCTCCAAATCTCATCCATGTTGAATTTTGACATGTCCTTGCATGCCTATGACACTAGAGGGCGGTGGCACCATCTCACAGTTAAGTAAAGCAACAGTGGAGAAAGTCATGCACCGTCAAAGGCCACTCCCAGTTCCATGAGTGCAAAACTAAGAGACAATCAACTCTCCATCTACAGTATATTCTTTGAGGACATGTGATGAAGCCTGAATGAGACTACAAAATGGTCCACATGAAAAGCTTGAATTGTCCTGCTGATTGTCCAGTTGAAGGGAAATACAGTCTACACTTGAGCTGTGTGATAAAACCACGAGGGTCACTGTGTCCAAGCTTATTGATGACTATGGGTAGTAAGATTGTGGAAGATTTTGCAACAGCAATGACACAAACGGCAGTGTTCATTTCCTTTAACTTCTCTCTCCTTGACTGAGGAACCTCGTGAGCAAGTGGTGCATCTGACTCCTCAAACATCCATGCAAACCGAAAAACAGGAATCCAACAAGTCAGCAGTCTCTGGCGGACTCACGACAATATAAAATGACAACAACGAAACGTCAGTCAATTCACCAGCTTCTTATAAGGATAAAAACAAAAAGAACCGACCAACAGAAAGGTTCTCGATGCTTTGTTTGTTTTAGGCAGAGTCAGGTCAAGTGATAGGGGGTCATGGGGTCAGATGATCCGAAGATGTCATAAGGCCACAACGGTGCACGGGTGTTTGAGTTTACAAGGCAGCACTCCTCTGTTGAGCTGATAGAACTCCACCAGCTGAATCAGGTCGGTGAATTTGGTGGCGCCGTCGTCAAGGCTAAAGAAGACTTGGCTGTCCTCTTCACACTGCCAGCATCAAAAAGGGGTCCAGGCATGAGCAAGCAGGGACAGACCGCATGGCAAGGGAAAAGAAAGGACAAGGTGAAAAAGAGAACATCCTTTTTTTAAAGGACATAATAGTTTTACATGTTTGGGCTTGTTTGCAACAAATCACATATGTTTCCCATTACTGCTGACTGTTTTGCAAACCATATTCTACTTTTTAAGATTGATTTCCTACATTCTAGAGAGGTCCTGGTTTCCAGCAACCTCTTTTATTCAAGTAACACCAAATTCACATTCACCTGTTAATGCTTTGACTTAATGGTTTGCCTTCTGGGATTTAAATAGCTCACACAAACAGCAGCCTAATAATTTTGATCAACACAACAGTCGAGGTCAAGGTAGTTTTTAATGTCTCCCAAAAAAGAAAACAGATATGTCACAAAAGAAACATAAAAATAAACAGATTCAATATTAATATATAACGACCTCTAATTTTAGTGCTTGCTACTGTATTTAACCATTTGTAAAAGTATAGTAAAAACTATTAAACACTAATAAATGCATACCGGTAGTATCTGGAAATGTTTGATTTTCTGGTGATGGCACAATGTGAGCACAAACGCCTTGGGGTTACTCTGACTGACTCTCAGCAGAAACAACCTGTGCAACAAGAGAAAGGAGGACGCTGTGAGACAAATATTCAGTTGGCTTGATTTTATAGAACAATATTTTGTTTATGTTTTATTCAGTGAATAGCAAATCTACGTGTATGACATGTTTTAGCTCCTGCTCCCTCACCCATCTACTTGTCCCTGCTGGTGGATAATGCGATGGGATTCTTCTCTGGTTATCCTGCCGTGGAACCACAACTGAGCTATGTGGATGACTGCAGAGAAAACAAAAAACACATTTCAAAACATATTTCGAAAAATTGTTCAGAAAAGAAATGAAGGCAACAATCAATTATTTTGCTGATCCTAAATGTCTTTGAATTTACCTGAGCTTAGTGAGGAGTGGTGAAGTGGACTGTGGGAGCCTAATATGTTCATTCGTGTACTCCTCTTCTGAGAGAGACGCCAGATAAGAGACAAAACAACAGGAATTAGTTCATGATCTGGTATACATGACAGTACCGGGTAGGTAATACTACAGTTTTTCTCAACACATGGTGGTGAAGCTTCACAGTTAAATAAGCAAAGTACTTAATAACAGTCATTACTGTAATGTAGAATCATTTTCTAACCTTAAACAAGAGCAAAGCTGACACTGGATTATACTGACTACAATATTGTGGACTGAGTTTAAGATGCCCCACAGCCATATCAGCTTTTGTCAGCTCAAAATAACAGAATAATCTACACCAGAGGAAGTTCCTCTGTGTGAATATTTGAGCAAAATAAATAGTGCCATCTGTAGAGATCTTTTGAGGTCCGCTACCAGCATTGTTGACAGAAAACTGAGGTTGTGTCTCACCCGCCATGCATGTCCCTCCTCCATGGCAGCACTCTGAGCTTCTACGGGGTTATCAATCACCCTGCCTATCCTCCCTGAGAAATCCATGGCCACGAGGGAGTTCTCCGATACACTCCGCTAGGGGGAAACAGAGATACATGACAGTCAAAATGTGGACACAAAGGCAGAAACACAAGTGTTCAGCTATGTATAAAATGCAGACAAAGGCAGTGCAATAAAAAGCGAGGTTGCAAAGGTGGGCTGTTCCTAGTGCATACATTACAATAGCATTTCTGAACAATCCGTTTTTCTTATGTCAAAGATATGGGGCTTATTCAAAGCTGCTATTACACTGAAACAGCTGATTTGAGGTTTGAATGTGCTTTAACTGAATTTGAAATAAACAGGTAAACTTACCACAGGTGCTGAGAAGTGCGAAAGTAACGTTTTTCTTTGTTGAGGAATCTTATAATTCTGGTACAACACAATCCCATACTGTAAAGAAAGAGGAACACGCTGGTCAACCAACACTATCATATTCTGAGTTTATTGTAAATAAGGTTTGCTGTTAGTCTCTCAAATGGGTTCAGAAACATTTTTTTAATCCCAGCCCAGAAATGATGTACTTTCTGTTTGAATCGTTTGGTAGCTGTGCTATGATGTATGTGCTGTGGTATGACCTGAAGAGGAAAGAAACACAGCAAAAACTATGATATGTGTTTTTGAGACCGCCATGGTGTTACCTTAAAGAGTCGGAAGGCGGTCATCCAACAGGTCCTGCCCTGTTCATCCTCAGCACACAGTATCCTCAACTCCTTCAACTCCCCTCGACCTTTATTGGGCTGCGAATTAACATTTTTCAAAATCAGATAATCATCATCATCATCATCATCATCATCATCATCATCATCATCATCATCATCACTACCAGCACCACCAATATCACCATCATCACTGATGGAATTAACTGAGCTGATAAAGATCGTGAGAGAAAATGCTTTAACTGTTTGCTCATCTACATTTAGAACCTCAGCACTCAGGTATACATGCCAGCGCTCTCCTCATGTGACAGGGACCTGCACAGGAAGTCGATCATGGCTCAGCTCATAATATTTCATTAGAAATCAGCTTCATCTCACTTCTGTCATCTGAGACTCACCTTAATGCAGAACCCGTAGTCTGTGGGCGCACTGTGCTGCTTTTTGCCTGTGATGACAGTGAAGATGTTGCTGTCTTCAAGGTCTGCTAGCAATTGTAAATGTCTGGGCTCCTGGAGACAGAAATAATTAATAAGTCAGAACATCAAAGAGAGACACAGCCTGGAGGTACGCTGACAGACAGAGATGTATGCAGAGAGACCACCATCAATAAAAGGCTAATTCTTTGAAGATAATTACCTTTAATATGGAATATTTACTATTATTACTGTGCATTTTTAATGTAGTATGCATATGAATTCTTTAATGATAAAAAACAAAACAAAAAAAAAAGGAATTACATGTTAGAAAAATTATAATGAAATATATTCTGTCCCTTGAAGTTGCAGTTACCTTTGAGGTTCCTTTTGTAGAGCAGTAGAGTCCTGAGCGCCGCAGGAACATGTAAACTTTCTTCCATGACTTCCTACCCACCTCCTTCACATACAGGTACCCCTGGATCTCTGGACAGCTACTGGTCGCTAGGAAGTTCTGAAAGAGGGAGCAAGAGAGACATGGAGTAGGGGATCAGCACACAAGAGTTAGGATTTATTCACTCTTTAATGTCCTCCATCAATGTCCTCAGGAGGGCATTGCTGGATCATATTTGAAGCCTATAAGCTCCCTGTCACAGCCAGATACTGAAAACTGCAGCAGACACCATTTTTGAGGCATCACAGACTGGAGGTAATAGCTTTTTGTGAAAGACCACAGCGACATCTGGACTTCTTGCATCAGTGAAAGACCGACAGCTGATGGTTGAGATGGGCGGCAGCTTGAATTCTTACACGTTGGCGACCATGATAAGTAAATACAATTGTCTATTGTCTGAAAAATCAAAGGGTGTACAGTGCTGAAGAGAGCTTACATTGTCATGTGTATATACATACACATGCATACATATGTACAGTATATACATCATTTATTTATGTTTTAAGCAGGGCCTATAATTATTTTCTATTTTTACCACAAAAAGGAAAACAATATACTGCATAACCACATTTAATGTTATGCAATGTGCAAGACAAACACAGTACATGCATTGAATCAACATACACTACATTCCTATTGGGAACCCTTAAAGCCTAAATTGTCTTGTGGGTGTCTGAAGTATTTGGAGTTTGCGGTTTCCATGTTTCACAAAAATATCACACCATGAAGTGGCAGGTTAAGTTATTAGAGCTGATTTGGAATCTGTGGCTTGCGGCTGGAAGGTAAACTGTTCCAGAGGACTCTTCAATATTTAAAGCACATGTTTCCCAGTGTTTTGGAAACTTTCTACAATGGACCTCGTGCTTGAGCATTTTCCAACGTTTGCGGAGAGCGCACGTTCACACGCAAAGCTCATTCAAAAAGCTTTTCTTTTCGAGGCACCACAGTTGGCTGCTTTGCGTTGACATACGCTCCTTGAATAATGGCAAATATTGCACCTGGCTGAGCTCAGGTCAGAAACTGTCTCGGCTTGGACGGCACTCTAATTGAGTGCAAAGATATTGTGTTTAGAAAAAGTCAAACACTGGGGATTCCTGAAACAACTCAGGCTCCCCACATCCCCATTCATTTATTGACTCCTCTATGTGGAGCATAACGGAGCATAACGTCTATATGATCAGCAGGGGAGTTAAAAGCTTTCTGTGAGTGGCAAGGATGAAGGGATGGATTCCACTTGTGGTTCTGTCTCTGACAGCTCCATTACTTGATACAGGAGAGAGCCAGACTGCATGTAAACCCTCCATCCATTAAGACCAAAGAATCTTTTTGTCTGGTCTCCTCCCAGACGTTTTTCTTTTCTTCATATCTTTTGTGAAATCAGTGTGTGGCCCGAGAGGCGGACAAGAAGCATGACACAAGTGTGTGAATTGCAAACAAACGGTGGGTAGATGAGGAACTGTATGTTCTATTTCTGACTGCCTAATTCCATCCATCACAAGTGTCGGGCCTGTGGTGCGTGTGCCGAGACAGTCATGTGTCAACAGGGGATCAACAGTAGTTATTACTGCATGCTCTGACGAGACACACTGTCTAAGGGTCAGAGGTGAGGTATGTCAGCTTGATTGTACAGTATGTAGCGGGTGCTGACTCTGAGGTAAACCAAGCTGTGTGCGTGTCAAGAGGAGGAGAGAGAATGAGAGACAGACACGTGACAAATATGTGTGTGTGCGTGCGTGCGTGCGTGCGTGCGTGTGCGTCTGCTGTACGTACCTGGAGGAGCTGAGATGGTGGAATCGTACGACTGGTTTCCTGGCACCATGCAACCATGTGCTCCGGGAAAAATGTCTGGTGGAAGAAGAAGAAAGTGGAGAGAGACGGAGGCAGACAGACAGAGAACATCAGCCACCGTGACAATAATTACAGGGTGGGAATTTGTGACAAAAAAGGAAACATCATGCAAATCTCATTAATACAGTCAGCTGTCATAATACTTCACGAGAACACAAAACAAAAGGGAGACACTTTGTCGAATAAGGTGTCTTTCATTCATCTCTGAGGCAGTAAATTCTTTACTTGAACATCCATTCTCATTTGACCTGTACACTCTAAATACTAGAAACCATGGGGTGTAATACTGCCGTCCTTTTAGTAGCCGTATCTTTATTTTATTTATGTTTATTCATGTTTATTTCAAATGATCTAAAAATGACAATCACAAATGTATGTATGTATGTATGTATGTATTTTTTTTACAGGCTATAGGTGGAACATATTACAGCAAAAGCACATCAGGAGTGACATGGCATGTTAAGAAATGTCTAAGAAGAAGCAATTACCAGGGGGGTTCTGAAGAATTCATATTTGGCATAGTTCTTCCTGAAGAGGAATCTACTGTCGCTGGTCATAGAGGCCTGGACCTGAACCACCAGCTCATGGTCTTCTAGGCAGCGCTCTGAGGTGAGACAGGCAGAGAGAGGACAACGAAGGAGGTTAGTTTTTATTTTTCAAAACTATTTCAGAATGTCCCGACAACGACACTACAGGTACCCGCAGGGGCTATGGATGTAAATTAGCATTCTTGCTAACTTCTGCATGTTTACATCTTGTACTATTATACTGATGTTCATTAACATGCTCTGTCCCTATCAAATAAATAAATAAATAAAAGCTAATTTTAATTGAATGAATAGTCACATGTGAATGTTTCATTCTAGTATCTAGTATCAACATACTGCTTTCTTTAAGATAGCAATCACAGCATTTTTCTTTGTATGTCACACAAGTACCATGGACATCTCTAATGACCTGTGTAGATATTATAATTTACAAAAAAATGTTTCTTGTAAGTCAGAAACCAAAAGTAAAAAAAAAAACTCAAAATGAAACTGAGAAAAAGTACACTTCATCTCAACACATCATCACCTACTTTTAAAGACTAATAGTCTTATTTTCTTAAAACAACAAAAACATGTCAGTGGTGTGAGATTATCGCACCTGTTCCCAATGAAAGTCAAGTGGCATGTTCTTAAAACCAGTGCATTGTTCTGTGTCATTTAAAACCTGACCCCCTTTACATGTCAAGTCAGATGTTGTTCCAAGAGTAGCTCTCTTTTTTTTTTTACCCTTTCCTATCCAGGATAAGTCCTGTAAGCACTAATTCTTTTTTGCCAGTAACATCTGGCTCACACTCAGTTACACACCTGGAAACTGCCGACTTCACCTCAACACAGGTTTAGAGGATGTATGTATATATGACCAGTGTGACAACGCACTTCATTTCACCGTAACATTTTAAGCAATATTGAACTCAACATAAACACAAGTGGTGAATGGTACTAAACGCTCTAAAACCATCCTGGTTTTCATTTGACCTATTCAGTGGTATGGAGGGATGTTTAGAAATGCAGGCTGGTTTCAATGGTTTGTGCTCATCAAACGAGTTGTGACTCATGATAAGACCAAGGCCTTTCTCTTTCAATGTAAGTAAAAGAGGAAGTGATTCAACTCCAAGTGTGTCCTTGCATGGATGTGGTCAAAGGTCGGGGTGATTTTGATCCTGTAACTGTGATGACTCAGTCAATTCCAACAGCGTTACAAGCTCTCTCTGTCACATCTTTAATAATAGACATCCTTCCTTTCCCCAGTAGATTTAATTAAAATGTTGTAACTTAACTAACTTTTGCATTGCCAGTATTTGGTCTCTTCTATCTCTTTTTGATGTGAAAGGGAGAACTTCAGAGTAATCTGACTGTACAGCTCACATCTCACATCATTATCTCATTTCATGTGGTCCTCCCTCTTCACCCCCTCTGTCACAATCTGCAACACTGTCACGACTCTTCTTTTTCTTTTCACTTCCTCTTGTCGCCTGTCTGATGAGTCACTTATGTTCGTGACAGTGACTCACCCTGGCAACACTACCTCACTGTCCCAGAGTTGTTAACCTTTTCAGGGTGACAAGTAGAGGTCAGTGTTACTTATCTCAAAGGGCCATTTCATCCCATTCAGCAGCTTACCAAGAGTGGGCAGCGAAGTGCGGGAACAGGCCTCTCTATTCACACACACTATTGTTCGGGTCCTATTCCCGTCTACCACCCAACCACATGTGCACACACAAAGTATCACGGCACATACATGTGCAGTGCAGACGTACAGTCTGTGCACACACACACACACACACACACACACAAAAGCATGTACACACAAGCTTTCACATAACTGCCTCATCTCACACTGCAAAAAGCACTTCATATATACTTGCATGAAAGATTAAGTGATTGGCTAAAAACTGTATTTCTACATGTAGGTAATGTTCATTGAAATATATACTTTGGCAACAGAAAGACAAAAATGAATTTTGCAATGACTACCTGTTCTACAAACACATTTCTGTTTTTTCCGATGGCTCAGTCAACATACAGTATACACACAACTAGTAAAAACACCAGTACTTCATGGAGGGGTAATTTAAACACAATTACAATAAAGGTTTATAACAGCAACTACCACATTTGTCAACTATAAGAAAGGTCTGGCAATCGGACAACTGACAGAGCTCCAAACAAGCCAAATCTTTGGTTGAAATATCTAAATTATTGTAATGACTATGTCAGACATTTACAGTGCATACAATACAGAGAGGAATAACAAATACTAATAAATGGAATTCAATCTAAAATATTTCCCACCCTAATTGTGATTAACATACGTTATGATGTGTGTACAGTGCACACATCTACACACACACTGAGTCAGACAGTTACTGGTTCTGTAGTGGCAAATCCATAACCCTTCAATTTGAACAATCGCCACGCTGCTGCTTCATTGCGTCTCATTTACTGAAACTCCTAAACATAAAATACGATAAGTAGTTATTCCAGACCTGAAAAGAATACGGTTGCAGTGCAGGTGCGCCACAATAGAAGAAGGGCTATAATAGAATAGAGGAACTCCGAGCCAAAAATGATGTCATTTACAACAAGCCGACCTAACTGTATTTGGCAGCATGGTGTTGGCAGCACTGATGAGAAATGTAATCAGATCATGATGGATGGTGAAATATTAGGTTAGAGCTTTGGGACCTGTACTTTAAATAATAAAATATATTTTCTAAAAGTTTCCTCACATGACAGCATAACAGCCTGTGTGTGGATGTAAGACTAAAATTTGGCAAAACATAAACACATATTGACACAAGTTGTCAGTTAAAAACAACAGAAGTGAAGGGTTTTTGCATATATTTTTCACCATGGCTCTTCCTACAGTCTGTTTCACTGCCAGGCACACTGCTCTATATAAAAACTACACCCCCTTCTCTCCCACATCTGTTAAACCGTACAGACGTGAGCACAGAGCACAGGCTCAACTTGTCTTCCATAAGTGCTTCATAATCGCCCTCTCCTCAGGGGGAGGTTGGGTTTTCTAACATTCAGCTGGCCTCAGCTTTCCAAACTTACTGTTATACTGCCAAATCTAACACAAAATCACCCCGACAGAAACGCAACGCTCTCGTCCTTCTTAGTGCAGCAACAAGGTAAAATTCCTTGATTAACCGCTGGAATAAAGCATCTTTTTCGACTATTGTTTTCTACTTTTTTAGACTTTGCCTTGAGTCACTTTTGGTGTTCAAGAATATCAAAACAGTGAGCGTTCTGGTCTCGTAGCCTTTAGCAAATGTGCCAAGCTCAGTGAGCAACACCTTCCCTCCACTTTCTCAAATACCTAAAGCAATGTTTACTCTTCAATCTATGAAGAATCTGCTATATAACATGCTACCTCTCTAACTGCTAATGACGGGCCAACTGAAATGCAACACTTAAATCTGTTATATCAAACTTAATGTCCCACGTAGAATACTATTCCTCATTCCTGAGCCATCATCATTTTGACCTTTTTACACTACATTAGTCCCGAGGTCTCTGTCTGATGCAGTGAGGGCTTCTATTTCCAGGAGAGTGGTGTCAGTGGTATCCTGGTCTAAAGAACCTTTAACATGAAAGATATCCTTTTTAACTCTTCGTCAATCATCTCCATCACCTCTCCGCCATGTCATTTATAGAAATGGATCGATCACATTACACCGTCTCTGCTACTGAGAGGAGCACAAGTCGGCAAAGGTTTTGTTACGGTGTTCATCAGTTACATCGCTACATCTCCTAATCCATAACCTTCAATTATCATCTTCATGCAGCAAGGCACAGAGCCTTCCCTTCGGTAACAATTTAAGGAAAAACAAATCATAATATAATCTTCTGCATAACAAATATTCTTAAAAAGCAGCCCAGGACTCAGAATAATCTGGGGTGGAACTGTCCTGGATCTTTGTTCATACCCAGTATGATTTTTCTTTAAATCTGGAGGCTACAACAGACCTGATTACAAGATCTTGACCTTAAATGAGCCTGCCCGAGTTAAAATATCAGTGAAGGATGTCAAATACCATATAGGATACTGTTGCTTTCCTTTATCCTCTGCATAAACCATACACTTTTATCTAAACCACCAACACCAAATTAAATTACTATGTAATGCTCAGAAGAGTCTTAAGATGTAGGCTTCTGGGCAGTAACATTTATCAAGTGCTGTGTTTGTTTAATTTATGAGTTGGGACCGAAGAGAGTTTCTGCTGGTTCCCCAGGAGGTCCTAGAGTATTGGTGAGCTTTAATAAGGGGCCCTGGGAAAGACTGTCTCCACTTACATGGAATAGCTTTAGGGAACCCTGAGCTCAAACATACATTGCTTTTTGTTCTTCTTCAAGCGCACAACACACTGAAGCTGGAATCTTCATCTGCCCCATATAACTGAATTGTTCATCATCTTATGCTCTTAAATCTCAGCAAGTGTTCTATCTCTCATACAAATACAGAACACAACTCAGGTATCTTCAAAGTGCTTTTCTTTTTTCTTAACTTGCAATTTTCTTCTCACTATTGACTTGGAAAATCATTGGCCTGTCAGTGCTGAAGCAACTCTGACCTCATGTGCAATGCATTGTCTATTTCCATCACTTTCCTTTCACACACAAGCTGATCAATACGTTTAACCTACATATTTCTCAATGACAAGCAGCTCAGTGTGTGTGCGCTCAATGTCTGTCTCAGTTTTTCAGGAGATAGTGTTGCCCTGCCTCGTCTGCATAATACCACACAGCTACAGCAACCTTTCACAGCCACTGTGTTGTACTTGATTAGATCACTGGACATTATGGCTCAGTGCGTGCATATGCTCTATAGTATGCACATGCACTCATGCTTGAAAACATGCCTGCGTGAGAATATGCGTATGTACAAGTATTCGGGCATGCATGCATGCATATATGCGAAAGCACCTGTGTGTGTCAGTGATTGTGTTGCATGTCTCAGCCCACCCAAAAGTCCATGAGTTTCTGTGTGGGCAAGAGAGTGTCTGTTCATGTGTGTTCATGTGTGTTCATGAGTGCTTTTGTGTGTATGTGAACAGTGCTTTCGGGCCTGCAGGGCTCTGTCACTTACCTAGCCCTAGCAGCGGGTGGTGTTCAACAAGTGCCCAACTGTTGTCGTCCACACAATGGCTTTTATAAACCAGGAGCTGGCACAGGTCTCTGGCTGTCATGTCGGCTGGGATCTCCACCACTTTACCCCTGCCGTCTTCACTGAAGATCTTCACAATCTATGAGGAGAAAATATATTAAGAGTTCAGTTATAATAAACAGAGATCATTTGAAGGTAGTTTGGTAAAATAGACAATGAAGTGTTTCACTAAATGAGACTGAAAAAAGGACAAAATACTTTTAAACCAGTTTTAAATGTGTCCCTGATGTGATCAGATAAAGCAAAAGATTGATAGACATTTACGGTTGCGAAGGATAAATTTAGAATAAGGTGGTGGTTCAAATATGATTTTTTTATGGTAACCCCACAGGGAGTACTAAGTTGTGATAAAGTAATTTAACACAAACCATTTTTGAAAACGCAGCCTAATAGGTGGGTGAAGCCAGCAATTTTCTTCAAACACTAGCATAGTATTTATCATATAGTGCCCCATACACTACAGCATACACAGGCCTGTAATTATAGAACACAATAGAAAAGAACAGACATTCAACACTATGTAGCAATTGTGGTGTTAGAAATCACAGACAAGCATTTTTTCTTATAGCAACTTGTTGGTGTAATATAGAAGCAAATACACTAAAGTGTATAACAAGCATCTCCTCTTGTGAACACAGAGCAGGACTGCCTACACCAAATTAGTACAGCTCTGTAGCTTAAGGCGAAGTAAGCATGGTGCTTCCAATTATAGCTCATCAAGAAAATGTATGCAAGTATCCAGAGATAAGACATGACCATGCAATATGCTTACAGCTCAACTTCACAGAGTAGTTTTCCATAACTTAATATGCTGAAATTGGGCCAGTAATAAGACTATGGACATATTACATTTCAGAATGAATGTGTTTTTTTGTTGAATAATTAATCATATTCTTTTTCCAATCCATGAATGACACCTGTTGTCATTTTGTTTCCATTAATAATACTGACTCAAACAGATACTTGCGCGCATTTTGTCAAAGCACCGTTTTCAAAAGGTGCTATATAAATAATAAGTTATTATATTGAGCCACTACTGATCTGTCCGATACAATGTATATGCTGTATAGCAACAGTGCATCAGGCTCTGAGTAGGTTAAACTCCACTCTAAGATCTCATCTGTGTAAGAGCCACCATTTACATCCAGATAGCCAGGTATTCTCTTATATCAGTATATACTGCACTGTAGGTAAGCTTTCACTTGTTAGCGATAAAAAAAAATCCACAGTGTCCACAGGTTGGCTTTTCAAAAGGGAACCCATGCAGTCACATTTGCAGGATACACATCTAATGGCCCACAGAGAAAACTAGAGCAGCCAGTTAACCTGCAGAGGAATCCAGCCCTGATAGCCTACACAGGAATCCATCCTACTGAACCTACACATGTCATGTATGCACGCTTCCCACAAAACATATCATGACAAAGAAATTCTGTTCTCCTCTTGCTTATAGCATCACAGTTTGCACAGGCCAGGCCTATGGCGCTCTATCCATCCAAAATGCACAGGACGAAAAGCAAGGGGAGCCTCGATCATTCAAAGCTGCTGACGTATTTGACTCTTTTCTTCTTTTTTTATAGCTCTGCTCACATCTTGAGAAAGACAAATTGTCCTCAGCCTTTAAGGTATTTACACATTCCATGTCTCGCCTCTGGTTGAGCATAGCAGTACTTCAAAGAGAAATGGCCTTAAAATGTAAAAAGAGAAGGAGGCGAAGGGAGGCAGAGACACATAAGGGGAGATAAGAGACACTGAAAGAGAGCAGTCTTACCTCCACGGCCCGTAATAGGCAGCAGTCCGGGGAACACGAAGGCATTTTTAGAGTGAGACTGGCTCCCCACACACTCACTCACACACAGTCAATAAAGACAGAAAACCTCGCTGGTGTGTCGCCCTGTCTCCTCCAGAAAGAAAGATACAAATTTGAATGCCGACAGCTGACAGTTGCAGTTGTGCTACCTGTCACACAGCCTGGAGACTAGTCCTTCAGTCTATCTAGGCCGCCGGCTCTGTCTTTCAGAAAAAAAAAAAAACTGTCTGACCTAAAGCCGGTGCCTGTACAGCTCACAGAACAGAGACACAGAGACAGTCAGTGATCAGATGGCAGCAGGTACAGCACAGTGCTTCCAGTGCCGGTTGAGTCTGACAACTATCTTTCTTTCTCTCCCTCTCTCTCCCTCCCTCTCCCTCTCTCTCTCTCTCTCTCTCTCCCCCTCACAAAGGGTTACAGCCTCAGCCACGGGCTCCGAGGCACACTGAATCAAACCACACGCTCACCAACCAATCATAAGGCTGCAGCAGGCTGATGTAATCATTCCCACACAGACCCAGGCAGGCGCACACACACACACACACACACACACATATAGAAGCGCACACACAGACACACTCTCTGAGAGGCATACACACTCCAGTAGACACACAGACGCACAGTCATGCACAGACACAGCCAACTTTTTCAGACCTTGCGAGCTCTATGCTTCAGTTTCTTTTTCAGAGCTCGAAGCAAAAGGGTTCATTTGAGAAGGGTGTGGGGCAGTGAGGAGGAGGAGGAGGAGGAGGAGGAGCAGGAGCAGGAAGAGGAAGAAGGAGCTAAGGGAAGGAGTAAAAAAGTTGTGTCGCTTTTCTTGCCTCCAAAATGTTCAGAAGTTTTCAAGTGAGGGCTTGTTGGCTTGTATGTTTTTCTCTGCTCTTTTGCCTCTCTTTTCCTCTCCCTCCCTTCCTCCCTCCCTCCCTCCCTCCTTTCCTCCCTCCCTGTGGCTTAACTTTGAACTCCCCAGTCAGATCTCTCTGCCTCTCTCAGCAGTAACAAGACTCATTACAGAGCAAATGAAATGAAACAAACCTGGAGCAGCACTTGAGCACTCCGACCTTCTCCTCCTCCCCTGGTGGCTAACTTCATGCCAACATTCTTTCTCTCTAAAGAACAAAAAAACCTGGGGACTTTTGCACACACATGCACACGCACACACAGCCCCCCCACCCCTCCTTTTAACTCCGATATTTAATACGGCATCAGACAGACAAAAGCCTTGACACACCCCGTCTGGGAGAGACGAGAACAGCTTTGCGTTATCCTTGAAGCAACTTCTTCTTTTTCCCCTACCTTTTTCAGTGGAAGGCAGGGTGTGTGTGTGTGAGAGTGTGTTTGTACATGTGTGGGTGAGGTGTAATCCAGGAATAAGCACAGTTCCACAGAAGGAAGTCAAAGAGATACAACTTAATTTACTATAGAGGGAAACTTTGGGGAGGGAGGTAAAAGGGGGAGTCTGTGGCTGGGGGAGGGGAGAGAGAGAGAGAAAAGTGTGTGTGGGTGTGTGTGAATGATCGCACATGCACGTATGTGGGTGTGTGTGTGTGGGATAGAGAGAAACAGGAGACAGACAGACGTGAGAAGTGAAGGGAAAAGAGTGGGAAGGAGAAGGAAGTGAGAGAGAGAGAGAGAGAGAGAGAGAGAGAGAGAGAGAGAGAGAGAGAGAGAGAGAGAGAGAGAGAGAGAGAGAGAGACTGTCTGGTGACACACTGCAGCAGAATGTGTAGTATGAATGCTTCCTACTGTTAACTACATATCTAGCCTGCACAGCTGTCTCTCCCACCCACCCCCTCCCTGCCACTACACTCGTACAGACCTAGACACACACCCTCGTCTACGTCACAGTTAGTCAGCCAGAAGGGAAAGCCCCAAGAAGACTGCACACATCACAAATGCTGCAATACAGGTTTTTACATATAGTGCTGTAATTATAAGATCATAAGAGTTGGTCAATCAGTCCACTAACCTCCAAAATCTTGACACAGAATAGGTTGAAAATGTTTAGAACGTTTTGGAGATATGGGCCAACTTTTGCCACAGTTTGGATGTTTAGAGGACAAGAATGATCATCCAAAAACGTTTCTGTCATAGCCGTGACACAAGGACTCAGGAAAACCTCATGTTTGCCCTTGGTGCAAATAAGTCAACACACCTTGTGCAGCCTGGCTTTGGTATGAAAGGTTCAACGTGGCTTTCTGTTTAACATAATAACTACAGGATTATCGTAATCAAGAGGTGGGGTCAAGTGTTTGTTCTGCCACAACTAAGAGTCAAGTCTCATCAGTCGGGTCCAAAGTCAAGTTCCAAGCCCTAAAGGGTTGTTCAACTCATGAACAAGACGCGTTATGAACCAGATTTAATGCCATTTCATAAGGCAGATACCAAACAGAGTCATAGTTGGTAGTTTGTCAGTTTTGCTGGTGCACAGGTGGCATGAGGGTAAAAGCGCTCCTCGAACCCTGCAGAGACACAGGTTCATACGTAGTGGCAGTACTTGTAGCTTGGTCCCCTGAACTCAACTGCAGGTCGGAAGCAAGTGAAGGATCATGATCTTGTCACTGCAATAGCAACTTCCGGCAAAGTGCAGGGACCATTACAGATTTGAAGGGGATGGGGAAATAATCAAGAAAAAAATACAAATAATATAAATATAAAAATAAATATGGAAAGAATCATCCCCACTGTCTGCCATGCCCAATCTCCACTACACAACACAACACTGCAAACACTACAATCCTATTTGATACATGGCATTAAGCTAAGTCCTGTTTAATTATATGGTTCATAGTTATAGTTTTCAACCTGGTCTTACGTGAACAGGGATAATCAGATCTTTGCACGCAGAGGTCAAATGCAGGTTGATTACATGTTCATAATCCCAAGTCAGACATTAGGGTTTTGTGTATAAAGGGAACATCAGAGATACATTTAGGATCGTTTATTGCGTTTAAACAGTATTTGAGTTTCTGTGGGGATCTATGTAACTCCACCAAAGCGTAGCTCAAAATTCAACATCACTTCGACATGGAATACACTGCGTGAACATAATGCACAAGGCAAGAGATGCCATCGCAAGTATGGTGATAAGAAACATGAGGAGGCTTGGCTGGTGAAGGGAGATATCAGGACAAACAGTAGGTAGTGTGGTAGCAATAAGCAATAAAAATAATATAGCAGAAAAGTATCTCCTTGTCACATTATAAAGACCGCCTCATCGACTTCCTCGACTGTGACTGGTGATTTCAACAGTCAGACCATACCGATCAACTGAGAGTGTACATGACTACAAAGCTCGGCCTGAACTAACGCAATGCCCCATTTTCTGTTGCCTGTCATAGGCTGCCTTCACAGGCAAATGAGTCAAATGAGCAAATGCAGAATCATTTAAGGCGGGAGCTGATCCTTCGTTAACTGTGGAAATCTTATCTTGCAGTGTGGCAATACCATTAGACTGCCTCGTGAGTGGAAGGAATGAGAAAGCAGACAGAGATGACAGCGGCCTGACACGTTTCAACTGACCTACTCTACTTCTTGGTCTTCTTCTTAAAGGCAAATAATAGACGTGGGTAAAAACTGAGGTAGGAATAGGTGAGAAAGAAAGAAAGACAGAAAGAAAGAAAAAAAAAATCACTTTATCTTCTAATGCTTTTAGTTGTCCTCATTTAGACGAAGGAGCAGAGCCTCTCAACCTCTGTGATGACTCAGGTCTGATAACTGCCCTGTGATGTAATCCCCCAGGGAGAGACTGAGAGCTTCAGGAAACACACATACACACACACACACCATCAGACACACAGGCACCCAGATTTGCTCACTCACACATGCACGTCCTGAGATACACATACACAGACACACACTGCTAAGCACATACATATTGCACATTTTGTGTATATTAGAGTTTCTGCATGCATATGAATACACACACACACAATCCTCTCACAGACACACACAAACATGCAGCTAGACAGAAACTAGACAGGCGCAAACAGACATAGAGAAAGTAAACTGCACTGTATGAGAACATGCTTTGTGCAAACTGAAGTATGTACACAAGCGTGTGTGTGTGTGCACGCCCAGCAGCTCACATGCATCCATCTCTTTGAGAATTGGCTGCCGGTCTATAAATAGCTCCACCGGTATTACGTACACATTACAAGCCATTACATCAGAAAGGAGTTACTGTGGCAGATTACAATTCTCCCCAAAGACTATTAGCCATTAGGCATACAAGCCTGCACACACATTAGGATCCATTACATGTGGGCGATGTTGTGGAGCAGCTAAAAAAGGCAGGCAACCTGGATAACAGCTGTACAAGGGAGCGGAAAGTCACTGTTGGTTTTTTAGACAGCATCTAGTCACACTGAATATTCAGATGCAAATTCAATCCCGATGTCAACTCTTCCTGGAATATCGAAGCAACAGGGGAATTCTTTCCGATTAACATGCACAGGGACTTTCTTGCCCTGAGTTGAAACGTCAGGCTGTGTGCAATTATGGCCTACCCTAACCTTAACCACAGCCCTTAAACTGACCTTAACCATCTATAATCTCAACATCCGATTGGCTAAACTTGTTGGTAGCAGCATACACAATATTGAGCAAAAAAGATTCACTTGCTGTATTCTCAATTCTCATACAGTACACTTTACAATACTTGTGACCAATTTATCCAGAGGTTAGTAACAAAATAATGATTTTAAAGATATTGGGGGATATTTAACAACAATGAAATTGCTTCGGTATAATAATGGATAATGTCAGTTTTTAGGTCTATTTATGACAATATTACATGAAATCTCTGGAGAGAAACTGGATTGTATGAGCAAGCAAAGTAAATGATATAGTTTTTACGATATAAAAAAGGGAGAAAATAGAGTATGAAACATTACATTGCTGATTATTCCAACAGAACCAAGTCAGAAAAGAGCAATAAACTATAGTTTCTTTGAATGGAAACATTCCTAGTTGTGTACAGAGAGGGAAATCTACATACATTTAAAATGTCTTAGTCTAGTTTTAGATAACTTCATTTTGTGAAATCCAATGTAGCATTGCCAAGGCTTCAGTTTTAATGCACAAGTATTTACTTGTCTTCTATATAGAAACTGACTAGGTGCTGGATTTTTTTCATCAGTCTTGCCAAGACAGACCCCTCCACTGTCAACATGTAGCTATATCTGCTCTGCCTCTGTTATATAAAACTCCTATATGTGTTGCCAAAAAAGAACTGTAGCCATTGATAAGCTGATTTGGCTCAAACGACCCACCCCAGCTTCATATTCCCATTAACAAGTATCCTCTATAAAGCCCCTCTGACTGTAATGTGGTGCTGTGTGTGGTCTAGGCCTCCCCTGGAAACTGACGTCCGGATGATGAGATGGAGACACAAAAACCTGAATGGGCCTCAGACAATTGGCCGTACCCGCTCAGCGCCTGTAGTCAGCAGTTGTGGGAGGCACTAGCCAAGAAAACTCTGCTGACTCATGAGGAAGGGATGGTGAACTGTCCCTTGTCATCCAATTACCGCGTCAAATTAAGACCCAAGACATAGAGGCCTATCTGGGCTCAACGTAGCAAAAGAAGGCAGAAAGGGATTTAGTGGGCAGGGGACAGAGGGACAGAAGGAGGAGAGAGGGAGGGATGGTATATATATATATATATATATATATATATATATATATATAGAGAGAGAGAGAGAGAGAGAGAGAGAGAGAGAGAGAGAGAGAGAGAGAGAGATACTGTCTGTATGGAGAGAAACATTGAAGGAAAAGACTCCCAGTGCACACTGACAATACAAAGTCATGTACAGTGGAAAGCTGCCATCTCTGCCACTGTGCAGCCATGCATCAGACCATACACTGTATATGGGGTAGTTAGTGAGCCCACAGAGCCCGCTCTGTCTGTAAATAATGGAGTCTTAACACCCACTCTGGCTCCCAAAGTTGAAGGTTGGAGGTTTTTGGAGCAGAGGTGAGTCAAATTTAATTAGCAATGCAGGTCAGGTAGCATAAATTTAGGTCAGACTTTTGGACAAGCCATGAAAAATACTCTCTTTCTATATATATATATACACACACACACACACACACACACACACACACAGTAGATCTATCACAACAGGTAAATATTAGGAATCTGAAGGTAAAAGTAAAAGCACACAAATCTATCAGAAAGCTCTTATTTTTTCAGTTCTTAGGTGTCTACTGGTGATGAACTGACACACCTGGGTAAATAACTCAACCCTAAAGTGACTACTGCACCCAGACAAAACATCTATGCATTTTACTTGTCTATTCTTAACATAGAAACTGATTTCCATATTATTACCGGTTGGTTGAAAGGCAAAACATATCCTTGTCCTTAAACTAGATTTGCACATGCACAGTGTACAGCAACACACCTCCTAAAGGCCATCTAGACAGGGTTATGATTATGCAAGTACAGTCTCTCCCCTATTTACTGTGGCTACCTGCTGAAAAACACCCCACATGGAGCCAAATATTTTACCAACGGGAGTAAAAGTGGGAGCGGATGCTTAATTGTGCGCCAGGGCTGATTGCCAGCAAACCCCGGGCAGCAAATGTCCTTTCAGACCAGCGCTGATTTGGAGCCATTGTCCAATTACAGCAGGAGGGCATGAGGATGGGGCAGAGGAATTGTGATTGGAGAAACAAAGGATGACATCATTGGCTTGATTTTGGCAACACACTGGAAATGGTCTACTGGTTGTACGGCCAGCAGCAGCAATGCTGCACGGTGGCCTGAGGATGAGTTTAGACTACCAATCTACGTGAGAGATTGTATTCCTCATATTTACATTTTACACGTTCAACCTTTCAAATTGCAGTTGGTACGAACAGGAGAAAATCACTGTTCTCACAAGTTACTAGTTGTAATAATTCTGTATCAGAATGATCATGAAACTATAACAAAGATATTAAATAATAGCAACAATGAGAACAAAAAAGTAAAAGGAAGATAGAGGAAGAGACAGAGTATGAAGGGGAAACATCTACAGGTCCTTGTGTCCCATGAGTGTAAAAAGAGGACTATTAGCATCACAGGCAACTGCAAACAATAATTTCCCATTTAGAGGAATCACAGAGTGCCACAGTTCTGTACAAACTGTCCCCAATAGCAGGGAGTTTTCTCTGGAGATGCCAAGATCACAGCATCTTCACTCTCTCATTGTCTCTCTACTGAGACAAATCCTGATGCCAGCTCTTTGAGTCAGGTCCCTCGTCTGTCGTTGTCTCCAAATTCCTCTGAAGGGGGCCTTTAAGCAATCAAACTTGTTCTTCGATATCAAAACTTTGAAGACTGGCCATAGCTACATTTGTAACATAATTTTATTTCTCTCCTTCTTTTGTCTGTTCACTGTCCTTTTGTTTTGTTACATTAAATGTGGCCTGTCCATCATCCTTAAGTACGTTAGGTTTTGTGACAATTCAAGAAAGTAGACAAAGCATATCAAGAAGAGACACTTGCAGAAGCATGACAGCAAATTAGGACATTTCTTTCCTTTTGCCCTGTGTGCCTATTGTCTTCTGACTCAGCGTTTTACCTTGAGCTGTCTCTTTGATTTGATGTCATAATATAATAATAGTTGATTTCTGTACTTTCAAACATGAAAGACAAGAATTAACAAATTCACAGTTAAGCACATAATAAACAGTTTCCTCTGGAACATGCCAGATGAGCAATGCTGTAACAAACTAATCCAATACAAATTGCACCATGTTATCATTTTATAATACTGACAAATGAAATTATCACTGTTTTTGTTAGCTTTTCAATTTCTCATTTTCTATTCTCATTCTGCTTATTACTCTTTCTTCCCCCCTTTTGTGCCTTTTCACAGCAGCAGCAGCTCAGAAATCTGAGCTGTCCTACTTTCCCTAAGAGAGAGAGAGAGAGAGAGAGAGAGAGAGAGAGAGAGAGAGAGAGAGAGAGAGAGAGAGAGAGAGAAGGAGAGAGAGAGAGAGAGGGAAGGCAGAGAGAGAGGGAGGGAGATGCAGTCTCCATGACCTACATGAGTCCAACAGCTCTGTTCAGCTTTGGCCAGATGAAATGCCTACAGGCAGCAACACATTGCTCTCTTTGTGGAACACATGGACACACACAAACCTAGACATATGCGTACACACCTGTATTCAGGCACATATGAGGTGGCTTGAGCACGCAAGTACACAAAAACAGGGACTCAAAATCCTGTGGCAAAAAAAGGCCACTTGTGTTTTACAAAAGTTTGTCAGAATTAACCTAAGATTGTTTCATGTAACGGGGGAAAGAGTTTTTACATCAATATTGATTTGCATAGTCAGTAGTTTGCCCAGGGCAGATACATGCACAAGCACACACATTTGGTACTAAGATATAGAGACAGAGACAGAGGAGAGAGCAAACACTGATCAGGGTTTCCCATTAGCTGCAGGAGTAATGGGATCTTGCCCTATTAGCTGGGTGAAAGTTGTGGCTTCTAATCTTACACCGCCTGCCCTCTGGGACCAGGAGTGAGGGATGGACCATTAAAGGTGCATCATCCGCAGCGCCTGGGTGGTCCAGTCATGTTCCCATGGAAAGACATTTATTTAATTCAACTCAATACAGAAATGAACTAAGTAGATAATGAATAATTAACCATTTTCTAATATTTAAAGCTTGTGGTTTCCTACCATTACCTCAATGAACAATTAAAAACTGCTCTGAATAGGATTGCCTCGTTAATCTGTGGCTAAAGAAATTAACTGTGATGACCTAATTTGATGCTGGAGTAAAACAGACCTAATGTGCATTCATATCTACTGTGTCTGCCATACAGTCAGCCTGTAGAAGTGTTGTATTTACTTTCGTCACAAACAGCCAGTGGCTGATCTGGTCAAAGTTTTTGCACAGCTTGGTTCACTACACTTGAAAACACTGTAAAATAGTCAACAATGTCATGATTGTGGTTTTTAGATATTTTCTTGCTGCACCGTGTTTTGTCTTCCAGCCTACAGCTAAAGTGACTTTCTGATGCTGAGTATTTGAACAGTGTATGTTTTTATGCACACTCACTACAGCTGGAATTTATTTTGGACTTCATCTGTATACACTGCTGCTTTTTCATTGGCTCAGGGCTATCATGTGGTGCTCAGTCTAGGCAGTGAATGCTCAGCTGCAGATGGCTTGATGGTTGCAGTGACACTGACCTATTTTTACTGGAAGCGTGTAAATTAACACAGGCTCATTTTAAACCAATATTTTGTGTTTAACAATTTGCATAAGTGGGACACTTCTCTGCGAGTCAGGTACAAAATAAGTTCTTCCAGGATAGTCTTTTTAACTTGGACTTAAGCATTTGTGATAGTGTCTAACTCTAGCATGGTATAGTTTCTAAGCAGTACCCTTGGTGACACGCTAATGCAGAAACATTTCACATTAGCACAAGTGTCTTTATACACAAGCTATGAGATGTTGATCTATACCCAAGTGGTTTTGTCCAGTACCAATATTTAAACTGAGCCATTACTCAGACTAATCATGCCAGCCTACCTCATAATTCAACAACAGGTCATGTGTACGTGAGTGCCTGTTTGTACGTGTGTGTGCGGCAGCGTGGCAGGAGCAGGTCAAGGCATGTTTTCATTTAGCAGCGGGGGGATAAATGCCCTGACAGATGAGATGTTCCAGACTCATCCACAACCTGCCTGGCTGTGCTCCAGGTAGCAATTGTTCAACAGCAGCCAAACAATTTGTATTTCACAGCACTGAATGCTGCAATTCCACTCAGTCACTCAATGCAATTTGTGTGTATATTTGTTATGTGTGTGTCTGCTTGAGAAAGCGAAGGAGTAGCAGGGACATGTGTGCTGACAAAGGGTTACTGTACTGCCTGCATGCTCGCTTTACCTCTGCCACAAAGAGGATCAGATAACATGCAAGTGTGTGTGTGAGAGAGAGAGAGAGAGAGAGAGAGAGAGAGAGAGAGAGAGAGAGAGAGAGAGAGAGAGAGAGAGAGAGAGAGAGAGAGAGAGAGAGAGAGAGAGAGAGAGAGAGAGAGAGAGAGAGAGAGAGAGAGAGTTTTTGTGTGTGTGTGTGTGTCTGTACAGGAATAATGAGACCAGCAGGATGCACGCACGCACGCACAAGCTCAATAAAACATCCAGTTTGAGCACATTATTTATATTCACATCACTTACAAATAATCACAAAGACAAACAATCCAAGTGGCATAAACAGCACAAATCGCACACACACACACACACACACACACACAGTACAAATATATATACATGACTAGCCAGAGATTACACAACAAGTGTCTGTGTGTGTGTGTGTGTGTGTGTGTGTGTGTGTTCTATATTTCACTTAAAGATCCATGTAAAAGCAAGCTGGCTGCTGGAGTGAACCAGCAGATTTCTGCCGCTGTGTCACCTTTGATCTCCACACAGAGCGGCCTGCAGAACACATCAGTGCTACAATGAGAAGCAGAGCACACACACACACACACACATACTGCCTAACACTCTCACAGATGCACACACATAAGTATCCCTGCTTGTAAAGACAAACATACATACATTAGGCGAACGCACATACACACAAAATTAGACCTCCTCACAAACACACCCTTAATTTTAAATGCACACACTCGTGCACGCGCCCACAGACGTTCCCACACATGGAGGCCAACAGTTTGGGCATCGACAGCATTCTATTCTGCTTTTCCGTTTACAGTGGAAAAATCTACCCTTTGACCCGCAGTATTTCCAACATTGAGGAAGGCGGCAGCCAAGGAATTCCGTGCTTCAGCGCTAACAGAGTGAGAGGAGGGATGGATCGATGCCATTCATTTATGTAGCGGGTGTTTCCAGTTTAAATGCTATTGCCTTTTTTTCAGCTAGAATGGCTGCCTCAAGTATTCATCGTGTTTTCTTGAATTAGTAATCCATTGGTATATAGAAGTTAAAGGTTCTACTTTTCAGACATCACTTGGCATTGAAGTGACTTCAAAGTTTTAAATCCATATTTTCATCTTCATATTAACAATGAATCAAATGACTACATGTAATGTGAAAGGTGTCGCTCGTAGTGACAAACCCAATAATCACCCACCTCTGTACTAACCCTCAGCTCTACAGACATCTTAGCTTCTTTCAGGTAATTGGTTTGGTTTTATGGCCTGTGACTTTTCTGTTTTGGTTCACTCTTGCCGCTCTTGTTTTTGGGCTGCAGCAGACGTCAGTTTTCAGCAGTTTTTTTTTTTTTTTTTAGTTTTCAGTTCTAAAAACCCACTGTGTCTTCCCAGCACCAAACAGCAGTGGAACATTTAGCAGCTAAAAAGACAGATATTCTTCTCAGGAATTGGTAGAGCCCAAAACAGAGCTAAAAAAGGGGAGTGAACATAGAACTTGCATTAATCATGGCGACACAAACACAACTCCAGACTGTTTGCTAACATGTCACCATGTCAACTTTATAAGGAGACAACATGTCAGTGTTGTATTTATAGCTTGTTTTACTGCAGGTTTAAATTTAAATTTATATTTTCTGTAAGGAAAGCTTTGGTGTCTGTAGGTGGCACAACAGAGGGTAGGGGCTAACCACGCTTCCTCAAATTCTTCCACACAATGCAGAAGCATACATAGACTGGGAATACGTTGAAAAACATTCCTTCATATAAACTTTTCTGTACTTATTACCTTACAGACTTCTTTCAGCTGCTGGGGCGGACTAGCATTATGAGAGAGTGTATGCAACATTCATACTCTGCAGCATATCAGAAGTAATGATCATCATATCATTATTTTTTCAGCAGCTTGAGATGCAAATGGAGACGGCATACTGTCCGTCGCATTACTGCATCACACCTTCCTTGTGTGTGGTGCAGTAATTGAATAAAAGTGGATAGTGTGACTTATTATACTTAATTTACCACATTTTCAGTAATGAGTCATGATTTTCAACACAGATTCATATAAAACAGGTTGCATGGTTTCTACAAGCTGATATGGAGGCTGCTAACATCATGAGCTCATCATTTAAATTATACTTCAGTACTGTACATTTGATACTGGCAGCATTCACAAAATGCTTTTTTGACAAGTAGGCGTCACAGCTTTGATGTCTGGCTGACTCAACTAGAGGCAAAGTCATGCAGAGAGAGAGAGAGAGAGAGAGAGAGAGAGAGAGAGAGAGAGAGAGAGAGAGAGAGAGAGAGAGAGGTGAGGAAAAGTGAGATGAGGTGGAAAAGTTATCAGCAGCACCATCATTACAGCAAATGGTAATGATCCCTTCGGGATACTGTGGCTCAGCAGATTCCAAGAATACAATTCAGAGAGGAAATAGACAGAAAAGTTCACTAAAGAAAACACAACATTACCTGCTGAACTTAATGAATATCATAGAGAACATGAAGGAAAATGTGTTACACGAGAGTGTAAATGTAATCCACCTATATTTATATTATGTGATTTACAGATAGAGGCATAAGATACAGTAAGTTTGTGCAGCACATATAGATTCATTTTTTACCATTAAAATGATGGAAGCTATGAAGCTAGATATGTTCGAATGTTGCTTCCATCTGTAAATTTATTACTATAAACAGGTGCAATATTTGCACAACCCTGAACATTTTACATACTTAGCTGTGTTCACTTTCAAATGCTGTGGCCTTACTCTTTGAAGGGAAAACACATGCTATAAACAGATGCACTATTTGTATAACCCTGAACATTTTTACATACTGTTCTTAGCTGTCCCCTACTGAAGAATAATAACAAGGCTTTATATTCTTAATGCCAGAAAGCGTGGAGATGCTTGACAGATTGCTAGCAAGTTTGCTTGAACCTGCATGATATAGGAAGCAGTAGCATTATTTTTTTAGTCAGACTTGTGCACTGAGCATGCAGCCCATTTGCTAACATTATTAGTGCCAACCCCACCTCCACCGCTTGTCTGGCACCATGTGCTATTTTAGGCCGCTTACTTCATCATGTTTGAATACGTATTAATCTAGTGAGCTACAGGACACACTGCACAGTACTCCCTGCCTGCCTAAGATCAACAGGAATTTTTGACTGAAGTACAAGTTTGGAGTAAAGGACAAAAGGATTGGAGGGATGACAGAGGAACACTTGTGACAGACAGTAAGATAAACACAGACATACAGTCCAAGACACTAGGAGATAGCCAGACCAATAGAAAGATAATGAAACACAGACTAGAGCAGCAGAGACAGGGCGTGGGGATCCTGCCATACCATAGAGCACAGTGAGCTACAGGACATCCAGTCCAAGTACAGTAAATCCAGCAAAATCTGGCAACCCAGTGATCAAATCAGTGTTCCCACACTAGAACGACTGGGGCAGCTATGGGAACACAGTGTCCAAGTAAGTACATAACAGCGCTCTCTATTGCACTACTGAGGACAGACTGTCAAGCCCCTGGATTGAGAAAATTAATGGATACTAGCTCACTGCTTTGCATTCAAGGCTTCTTATAGGTTTTTCCATTGCACGACATGGATTACACTGGCCAAGCTCCTAGCATTTTCTTAAGTAGTAGCGTGATTGTAATACCTGCTTTTTGGCAGGTTGGCTGTATGTGGAAATATGTAGATTTAGTTTTAGAACTCCATAAAACACAGATTTTGTTTGTAGTAATCCTCAACCGGCACAGGAAGTCAGTTTTTTAAGGATATGGTGCCCATCTGTGGACACTTTCACACATACCACAGTGAACTGGTGCCAGTGCTCATAGACGGCACCTTCCTTGCTCAATGTTCTTAATCATCCTGTAGCTCCCAAGCGAACCAAATGTATTCATTCTGATTTGGCCTTGTATGTTTCGTTGATGGTACACTTCAGAGCAACAACTTAAATCTTAACTTTGGCACACACACCTGCTGCATCTCCTGGACAGTATGAACGACTACATTACTATATCACTGCGCTTTATTTCTATTAATTTTAAATCACTGAACATACCGCGTCTCTATTTCAGATTTTCCCCTTTAAGAATATACAGCTACGAAGAGACGAGCTGGAGAGAGGAGGGCTGAGAGAGGACACATGGAGAAATACAGGAGGGAGAGGAGTGGAGGAGAGTGAGGTAATTGGGAATCATATGGCCATGTCAAACAGCTTGCCCAGTGATTCCTGACAACCCAGCGCTGCGTCCTCATGCCTCCTGCAGAAAGGCCAAGGAGTGAGGTAAGGAGGAACAGAGGGACAGAAGTATGAGAGTCTGTCAGAAAGCGCCCGGAGGTCGGAAAATTCAGTAAACTAAACAGAGAAACTTCTCACCAGCAGGCTGGTGGACTGGACTGGATGTTTGGAGGGCAGGGAGAGGGGTAGATAGAGCCACACTGACAAAGAGATCTGGAAGAAAGCGGTGTTACCGGTGTTCCACATGCCTAAAAGCACACGTGTGTGATGAGACGGCTCCGCGGGAGGTTTTTCTTTTTCAGTGGAAAGGTGCTGAATTGAATTTCCACTGAAGAACAACCACAATGAGACATACTTTCCATTGCCATCAACAATGAATAGACACTGCCAATGCTGTAAATAGTTTACAGAACTCACAAAGAAAAACAGGCAGACGTGAGCGCAAACACACACACACACACACACACACACACACACACACACACACACACACCAAGAAACAACACATCCATATGCATGGACGGATGCACAGCACACTCGCACAAGTTTACACGAGTATGTGCACAGTAAACACACAAAAGGAATTCAATTTTCCACGGCTCTTTCTCAGCATTGCCTCTTCATTGCAAAAGTTTGGTGGTCTGTGCAAAACAAAACCAGTAAAAAGTTTTTTCCCCTCTATATCTACAAATGGTTTTCCTTTACAGCCATGTTTAGGTGTTAGTACATTCTGAGCAGATGTATGCCAATCGTTCAACATATGATGTAAAACTTATTTTTTACACTCTACTGAATTCTTATTTTCTAATATGAAAGTTATTGTAACCGAACTTCATTAAAACTGCGTCGGATCTCCTCGTCACACTTTTACAGATATTTCATCGTCTGATCGCTGTATGATCACAGAAATAATTAACCTTTACCTCCTCCAATCCCCAATCCCCCACTCCACTTCCTGGTCTATTCTGCACTCTTAACAGGCCGTCTGGGAATTCAAAAACCAACAACATTCCCGTCCCGTGTAGGTCACCCAGTCTAATAAATTGAATTCTGAGTATTTACCAGGCACGCCTGCTTTACTTATACGGAGCCAAAGTTTTGTCACAGCTAGTAATTCAACGCAAAACTCATAACCACTTAGTGAGACATTAATCTTTGACCTATTTACCATATGAACTTAGATTTACCATGCAGTGTTGAATTTATGCCACAGCTTGTAATTCAAACCTACAACATTCCCACAGAGAAAGAAACAACTTTCCCACTCGAAGAGACTAGAATGAAATTGAATCTTTCAAGGCTTAGTCCAACACTAAATATTTAGAGCTTTATTTATGTCACAGATGGTAATTCAAAGCCACAACTTCCCAAATCTTAAAGCATTTACTGGATGACACACGTTTATCAATTCATCAAGTGATTTACTAGCTGACATTTGAGAAAGCAGAGCAGGTCGTATTAAACTCAAACTTGACTGGAACTGCGGTGTATGCTCTCGAACCATAACAGCCATGACCAGAACTGGCCAGGATCATAGCCAGGGAGAGTATTTATGAGAAATAATCCGCCCTCACATTACTGTAAACTGGTATGTTATTGTAACAAGCATTAGCTGGCCCCATATGAAGGTCATTAACAGTGACGATGGAGGGACTCCAACTTCCAGGAATAGACAGACCAGTCTCTAAATCTTTGTCAACAAATGATCACACAAATGCAAACAGGCTCACAGAAATGCAGCCATGTGTGCAGGTACACACACACACACACACACACACACACACACACACACACACACACACACACACACACACACAGTTCCTCCACTCGTCACCTCATTCTTTTTTTTCTCCATCAAAGCCACAAACCCTTTTGAGCACACACGTGCACTGTACAGTATCACATGCAAGCAATCAACATGCCTCAGCTGAGCAAAACATGTGGCAAATGTAGAGCAGGGAAAATTCCCAAATGTTTATGTCCAACACACAGCTGACCACTAAATACAGCTGATTTACGATATTCAAATACTGCATCCTTCAAAACAAGTGACTTGAGTCACACACGTCTCAGTTATCAACATAGAAGTAAATCAAAAATCGGCTGATGTCTCATATCCTGTTTTTCAAAGGGAAAAGCATCTGACATGGTCTCCCATAGGCAATGTTTTGTGTACGATGCAACCACACCAAATTATAACGCAGAGTAAAATATTAAACCCACAAGAGCACTGCTGGGAAAAATTGTTTTTGTTATTGTTTTTTTTTTTCTTATTTTCTGAAAAGTCAAAGTTTCTGGAAAGCTTCTACGGTGTGCCTTAATCGGGCTTGACTTACATATATGCCAGTGGAGGGTTCTCCAGGAGGTAGGGACCCAGGACTGAGGACAGGGGAGCTAGCTGGGCTGCAGAGCTCAGGGAAGGGGTTGGGGATGGCTGGGAGAGACGATGTCCTCAGCTGCTGCTCCTCCTCCTGCAACCTCCTGGACAATGGAGACAAAGGAACAGTGGTCCAAACACATGTTGCTGTTATTAATATTAACTGAAGTCTAAGGTCATGACCTGGAACAGCCTCTTGAAAAGTGAAATGGGAGAACTTTGAGATGAGGGCCGCTGACACATGTGAAATATGTGCGGGAGGAGAGGGAGTTAGAATTAATAAAGCATCGCTGTACAGTATGCAGTCTCATGTCTGTTTCCATCTGATCTACCCATAATCCCAGCAAGTGGAAATCACAGACCCCTGCAGCCTGCGAGCTAATTTCCTGCAATATTCATCATGCATCAATATTGAATCAAGACATCACTTTAAAGTAGTTTTTAAATTAGGCACATATAGTGTAAGCTTGTGGCCTGAATGAGAAACGATGATTTGACAGCTGATCATAAACTTTTCAGGATTCTGTCTTTTTGTTTTTTCTTTTTTAAATGGGCAGGCCAGTTTATGAAATTCTAGCCAGACAGCAAGCTCAGAGAGTCGCAGTAGAAGACTCTCAGTCTCTTTCTCTCTTTCTCTATCAAACTCCATCTCTCTGTAGAACCCAGCGAGTTCAAAAGGGAACGGGCCTTTTGATGTTGTGTTCCATCTGAGCTTGAGAACGGGGTTATCGAGAGGTCAGTCCTGAATAATAAGAACTTCAGGGCCTGAGTCTGTGTGTGTGTGTGTGTGTGTGTGTGTGTGTGTGTGTGTGTGTGTGTGTGTGTGTGTGCTTGAGAGAGAGAGAGCTCATAAGACAGAATACTCCATTACCTGATCAGCCCTCCTCTGTTTCTGTCATATACTCCAAAGGCGAATAATGGGAGCTGACACCAGCTCGTTTGTGTTTGTGTGGACTGTATGTATACACCCATACTTCTGTTGCATTAGTGTGTATGTGTGAGTGAGCATGCCCACTTTTGAATGCATACAATAAGAGAAGCCTCAGAGAGAATATGGCTTACCAACTCTTTGAGAGAGACATTTGCACTTGGTACTAAAATAAATGAGAAGTTTTACCTTTCTCCTCCTGCTGGTGCAGTTTGAGACAAAGAGGGAGTGACAAGGAGGAACGGGTCATTCAAGGGCTACAGATAGAGAGCGGGGAGGAAACATTATGCCCAATTATCGAGAGGGTGTGGAGGGATGACAGTGTGCAGTGAGAGGCTTCTTTTCCAATGTGGAGAGAAAACGTAGGGTTGGAGCTCTGCATGTGTGTGTGGCTATGCATGTGTAAATGTACAAAGCTGGAAGGAGTTAGCGGTTGCCTGGGTGCATGTGTCTGTATGTGCCTGAGTGTGAGTGCACATGTAGAATTGAAGTCTTATTTAGATATTTTTCTGCTGGTGTATTTTTTGTTTTGTTTAGGGTCTTCAGTTCTGACGGTGCCTAAGATGTGTTTGATGTCACTGTAAAACACCTGAGGAGTGCACACATTTCAATGAGGAACAGTTCATTCAAAATGTCCTTCAACCATGTGGTAAGGGTTGCAACTAACGACTGTTTTCATTATCGATTAATCTGCCAATTACTTTTTTTTAATGTTCGATCAATTGTTTGGTCTGTAAAATGTCTTAAAACAGTGGGAAAGCCCAAGGTGGCATCGTCAAATTAAATGTTTTCTCCAACAAACACTAAAGAAACTGAGTTTATCAAATAAGACAAAGAGAAGCAGCAAATCTTCACCACTGAGAAGCTGGAACAAAGGTAATGTTTGGCCTTTTGAAAGCAACAAAAGATTAGGAATGAAACCATGTCCTCTGGTGTACAAGAAAATGAATGTCTTGCTCAGGAGCATTCAAAACCAGATGCACAGGCTGATGGACATTCCCATAAATCTCTGTGTTGTTCTACGATGCTGGTTATTTCACTGTGGTGCTTACACTCTTTGAAGGGCACTTTCCTAACTCACTCAGCAGCCAAATACATGTTTAGGTAAGCTTTTGAGCTGCTGTAGTGGAGTGACAAATATATACTGCGGAAGCACCTACCTGACAGCCAGGATGTGCATGGGTTGTGACCGTCGGAGGCTGGTTTGGGGTGAGTCCGCGGACGAGGAGGAGGAGGAGGGCGGCTCTGGGGAGACGTGGCTTAGCGCGTGCGAGTGCTGACCCTGCCGAGGCTGGATGTGTTGCATGTGATGGTGGTGATGGTGTGAGGAAGACGTCTGTCCATTGTGCAGTAGCGGGGTGGACTCGGTCTGCTGACCACTGCAGGTGGAGTACAGGCTCTCCAGCGAAGAGTTCATATCATTCACCAGGGCCTCTAAATCAACGTCATCCTCTGGAGGAGATAGACAGAAAGGGACACATCAATGACTGAATTTGAAGAGAAACTGGTTGTAAAAAATCCCTCAAATGAGGAGTGCAATGCTTCTGTAAAGTTAATGAGAGAAGTAGGTTTCAAAACTGTAGAGGACAAGTGGACAAAGAACAGTGTGGAGCAAAAAACACATCACTAAAGCTGGAAAGAAACCCAAACCCATGCAATAAAACACAATAAAAGAAAAATGAAAGTCCTATAAGCCTGCTGCTTTGGTTTCAAATAGTTGAGGCACACAAAAAAAGAGGTAAAGTCCCTGGATATTGTTGGGACTTTCCCTTTTCTATTTCAGTTTCTCTAGCATTTCATTGTGGCCTGGATTTGAACCCTTGACCTCACTTTGCACCACCTTAATTCTAAGGAATACTAAAAAAAAAAAAAGGAAAAAAAACAACAAAACACTGGCATGCACAAAACACAAGTACACACACACACACACACAGACACACATTAGTAACCAGTTTTGCCAGAGTGCTCAATCAGCATGACTATCTCGACTATGTACATTGTGCTGCCCTGTGAGCCAAATCTCCAGGGATAACAGGTACAAGCACAAACCTGCCCGCAACACTTTTCAACTCTCACCACTGGGGTTCACAGCAAAGGCAACGCACTGTAAGCATCTGCTCTATATTCACCGCATGTATCAAACATTCTTCTTTTAAAAGTCTTTAAAAGCAGGACATGGAATTCTTCTCAGAGGGGGAATCTATCCTCAAAGCCCCCGTGAAAACCTCCAGGCACATTGAAATTCATGAAGTGAATTTTCAACTGACTCCAGGAGCATGCTGTATCAAAAGTTGAAGTGAGCTCAATTGAAGGGAAGCTCTCTCTCTCTCTCTAATTGCCTCATGTGGTGAAAGTTTTATCATCTGGGTAAACTGGGTGCCTAACTTTGCTCTTTTCTAAATTACAATCTGAAGTGGTGACTCATCTTATGATTAATAATTCTTCATTATGAAAAAGAAATCCATCTCATGAATTCATCATCCAATCTCTGTATCCAGATCGCTCAACTGTGCTCCAGGACACAAGTACACCACTAGGTGGAGACAAGCTCTACTCATACAGGGCAGGGGCTCTCAAATGTATGGGGTTCATGTGAGGGAACACCAGAAGTGTCATTGCAATTGATTATAATTTGATTGTTCATTCTCCCAGTGGCTCTACATTGTAATACAGTGGTATATAATTTCAGCCTTGTACAACAGTAACAGTGTGACTCAGTACTGTTTTGTTTTAATCTCCTCTTTATTATGATACCGAAGATGCCCTCTTTTAGGTATTTTATTGCTTTTGTAATAACACACACAAAATGAGAAAGTCTCATTTTTAATGAAATGATAAACAATCTGAAAAAACAGAGCTAGGCTAACATTTTGTTAGCTCTACCCTCTTCAGCATGTACAAGAACTCCAGCCAATGGTTCAAAAACAAAGCTGTGTGAGTGAATGAATGAATAAATGAAAGCATATTAAGCGCCCTATCTTAACTTCTATAATGCCGTCGTGCTGTCAGAACTCCAGGGTTGAAAACGTGCCATGTACTGTGTGACTCATGTAACTTCCCCACAGCTCAGGGTGCAGGACAGCTGACAGCTGGATCATGCCAGGTGGTGCAAGGGTCATGCCACTCTAAAGCAGCTAAAAGTCCCACCACTCAGCAGAAAGCTGACGCTGGAAAACAGCTAATTGATTGATGTAAAGTTTTAAAAGCACTGGCTTCAAAGTGAAAAAAATCAGTTTCCAACACCAGATTTTTTTTTATTATAAAAAATGGCCCAGAGGGAACACCAACAGCCACAGGTTAGCGGGCTAGTAAACACCCCTGCATGCAGCAGCATGGCTTTGTCTCCAGCACTGATGCTAAAAGCTACCTGATAAAACTAAAATGTCGCCTTTGAAGAGCTTTTCCTGAAAACGTGTCAGGTAGTTGTATCACAGGTGCCTGTGAATCACAGGTGGTTAATCTGTAGGTAATAATAGAAACAGGTAAGCTGGAGCAGCTACTTATAGATAGCCTGGAGAGCTAAAGAGCTATATACCACAGGACACAGGGTACATACAAGGCCATACACAAGGCTAAGAACAGAGCAACATTAAATGCATTCAGTAGCTGTGGTGATAAAGATTATTCATGAATATAACTTTTTTAGGACAACATAATCAAACTAATTATTAACAAATGCTATGATGGTGAACCAGAAACTACATCAAAAGTTATCAAAATTCCAAAAATGACTTTTACCCTGAACACATCATCTGCTCATCATCCATCATTCTCACTAGGTGAGACATGTACCCTCAAGCTAGTGAGAGAAAATACATTTCCTCATAAATGTGACCTAGTTTGGCCTCTGGAGGGGTTTGGCAGAGCAGAGCTGTTTGCATATAAAGGAACACAACCCACAAACTCTGTTTGCGTCACTATCAGTCATTCGGCCACAATCACCTATGCATGTCACAATCGGGTAAACAAAGGCATGCGTCATGTACCTGGGTGTAAGATAGACAGATTGATGACACAGACAGCAGGCAGGCACGCACGCACAGGATTTAAACCCTGGAAGATTTGGACCAGGGAGAAAACTTATGGTTGTTCTTTCTTTGACATGGAATACAGAAAATAGAAGTTATGCCAGATACTTGCACACCTTGGCAGGCCCACCAAACGCACAGCGGTCAAGACACACCTGGCCGTAAAATATTACAGCCATTAATTCGATCCTCTCTGAAAGTCAGAGCAGCTACAGATGCAGACAGAGCGGTTGACCGTGAGCATTTGCAGCTGTGATGCAGATGCTTGACAGTAACAAACGTTGGCACCCAACACTATGGATAAGTGTAAAGATCAACATGTTATTGTAGAAGCATGTAGCATAAATCTGCACCCCAGGTCTCATAAGACCCCAGGTCTGACAAGTTCAGATGTAACAGAACTTCCACTCTACCCCCATGTGAGCAAGCAAAATGGTTTACACAACAAAACAGAGACACACCAGCCTGACAGACAGCAAGAATGAAAGAATGTATTCTAAGCTGCATCCACCTGAAAGAGGGACCTCTGTTGAGAATCATACAGTGGCTGTGGCTCTGGTATCTGGGAATGCAGCAGGGATAACAGGATAAAAGGGTTTAACACCTCTAGAGATAGAGGTTAAATGCACTGCTAATACTGGCTAATAAATGGATGTAAGCAGAGGAAACAAACATCTCCTTAACACATCCTTTCTCTTAAAAAAAAATATTTAAATAAGTGTGATTATCCTGAATCCTGTCATCTTAAAGACTGTGGATCCATGTGGAGGCGGTTTAAAGTTTGGTTAATACTATGTGCTCTATGGGAACTACACCAGGGCTGTAATTACTTAAATTAGTAATCAAGTTTTTTTCTTGATTTTTGGTCAATTTATTCCTCCTTTAGCCTATTAAGTGTCAGGAAAAGTGGACAAATCGATAAATACATTGGCTCTAAAAGTGAAAACCTTTTATAATCAGTCCTCCATCCCTCCATCCGTTCCTTTTTTAGATTTTGGCCGAAACTGCAGAAGTCAAATAAAGAACTGATGGGTCAAAGGATAACACTGACATTATTGTTCTCATTTCCTCATTGTTTCATTTCTCCCATGGCTCTTCCTCTGATATATTTAGCCCCCTCCCTCCTCCTCTAAGAACCTATAACCGGTTAAATTAGGGGTAAAAATAGCCAAGCTTCCTCTATTGTCTGAACCACACTTAATACAATATTAACCAACTGTAAAACTAGTCAAGTCTGGTAATAATCTGCATAAAAGCTGTTTTGCATGTTTCTGATCATTCGCAAGCGAGACACGGCCAAAACAAGACCTTTGTATTGATGGCAGATCCATATGGCTCTCTGCTTCTCCTTAACCCAGGAATGTAGTCTATGCATTTTCTATTCCTGCTAGTTAAAAACAAAGAGGAGGGGCAAGCCTCCTGTATGCCCAGCAGAGGGGTTTCCATTCAAAGGGATCAGTGGGAGTATAGACAGAGCAAGTCTAAACTGTAAAGCGTGGCTCTGCACTGGGGAGCACAATACCTCTGATGTCAGCACACACACCCACTAAGGGCCAAGCCTCCTGATGGGGAGGGAGAGTGTGGGAGGGTTAGAGGGAAACAGGAGGAGCGGGGGGGAGGGAGGGAAAACAGAGATGCATAGGAGGGGAGTAAATACAGGGACAGACTCTTATTTAGGGGGAACTGTGGAACAGGCAAAAGGTGAAAGGGAGAGTGGGTTCACACGAGTTGAGGACAGCCACGTGACAGGGGCATTTTTCTTCCCACAAGAACCAGTTGTTGTCATATTATTCAATTCTAAATGTTTAACTTAAATCTTTTTAAATTTTAGCCTTTTTAGCCAAGCTAGCGGTGTGGCTGTAGGGATTCCAATGTTGGTCTGTGGATCAGTTGGTCGGTCAAGACTGAAATAGCTCACCAACTGTTAAATGGATTGCCCTAAAATTTAGTACAGATATCCATGGTGCCCAGAGCGTGGCTCCTAATGATTTTTCATCTAGCACCACCATGAGGTTGATGTTTGTGGTTTCGCGTAAAATGTCTCAACAACTACTGGACGCATGAAATGTTCCTGTTCCACTCAGGGTGAACTGTAATAACTTTGGTGATCATTTCCTCTAGCGCCCTCATCAGGTCATAATTTAAATTTGTACTTTGGTTTCTGACTAAATACCTGCAAAAATAACGACATTCCCATCAGCCTCAGCTGAACTTTGTGTTTAGAGCTATTCAATGTTAGCATGCTAACATGCTAAACTAGGATGACGAACATGGTAAACATTACCTGCTATACATTAGCATTTTAACATTGTCATTGTGAGCATGTTAGCATGCTGATGTTAGCATCCAGGTCAAAGCACCACTGTGTCAGCCTCACAGAGCCGCTAGCATGGCTGTAGACTCTTGTTTATCTTTTATTAACAATTAAGAAATGTTACCTTATTCTGTCATTTTCTACTATATCCTAACAATTTCAACCTTCTCAGCCATACATTACATACACCCACAATCCTGAGCTTACATTTATACAGTAGTGTCTTCATAAAGGGCCTTTATGAAGACATTTCAAGGCGTGACAGATAGCTGGTACAGAAAGAGAGAAGATGAACTCAAGAGTGAAGTGGGGTGATGTGCGACCCAGCACCGGCATAGCTTCCCTCCACCTCTGGAACTCTCTCCCCCAAACACGTGTGACTGCATCAATCTGTCTGTGTTCAAGAAGTTACTCAAAACGTATCTTTTTAGAACTGCTTTTAATGTTTGATTTAATGCCCCCTGCTAACTAATGTGCTTTCATTGTGCTCTCTGCTGTCAGTGTGTTTTTATTATTTATCATCTACTGTGTAAAGCATATTTGGGTGTCTTGAAAAGCGCTCCATAAAATGGATTATCATTATGTGTACGAATGAAAAAAAGGGGAGTCCAAACAGAATAATGAGGTGACCGTTAGTCAGTCACCGACAGTTTTGCCGTTACACATCAGCACATTTCTTTCACATCACCTTGTAATCGGCACACACCCCACCCTTCCTTAACCCCCTGTTAAAGACGCTGTTTGCGAGTGAAAGTGTGTGTCGGTGCACCTGCGTGTGTGCCTGCACGTGTATGCCCATGCGTGTGTGCCCATGGCATGTAACTCTCTCCCTACAAAGGCATATCTGCCCTGCCGTCAGATTACTGCACTGCATCGGTACCGTTGATGGGATTTGTTACCTAGCAGTTGCATGCCCATCTGAAACACCCAAAGCAACCAAACAAGCAACCAAAAACAGAGGAGTGCAAATGTCACAGCCTTATCAGCCCACATACACAAACACACAAATAAAAACATAACGCTGTGACATCATTAGTTGGGCTGCTACAGCATGGAACAGGATGCAACTGCCTCACCTCAAACATCTTAATGCTAGTACATGATATTCTGAGATATTGACCGATTAAATTACTGAATAACCTTCATATAATCACATTCAGATGATTTTCTCACAGTTGTCGAATGTTTTTGGCTCTACACTAAAGTCGTGACTGACTACGCTGGCATCTTAAACACTCAGTAACAATACTAAAGTTCAAGAAGCAAACCACATCCGAACACATCATCACAGAATCTTGTTCGGACGTCATGTTATCCCAGGGCACAAGATGAAGTCCCAGGTCCCAGGAAGATCACAGGTTCTTCACTGCTGCTGCCTTCCTCATTGTGAATAAATACACAAAATAAACTACTTTTTGGAAAGCGTATTTCAGGAAATATTTTCGCATTTGATACAAGGTACATCCATTTCATATGTGCCCTTTGTGCTGAAGCAAGTTGTATGAGCCTATAGACAATGGACTCATCTATGACTGAAGTCACTCTGGAGTGTGGCAAGGAAAAACAACAAAGAGGAGACAGCATTTGCACAGTGCAAGCCTGTGACATCGCATCTGTGAGTGACTGGAGTGCACTCACACATGTGTCATGCCACAGCTCAGGACAAAGGCGCCTCTTCATTGTTCTAGTTATTTAAAGAAAGACTGCAGACTTTGTAAAACCCTTCACAGTAAACTATTATGTGCATGGCACAATTTATTGATGTTGAGAATATCATTTGGAGCAACTTCTTTTTCTTCTTTTTAGACATCAAATATTGGTTTGTAAATGCCCCGATAAGCCGCTCAACAGCATCTCATTCCAAGCATATGAAATAATGGCAGGTCATGTTCCAACAAAGCCATACTGTTCTCTCCAAAATTAATAGGTTTATGATGGTTCAAGCTGGGTAGCTGGGTGCTCTATTATAGTCGTATAAGATTATTGTCCCACTAATAACATCAGAGGTACTGGGACTAAAATAAAAAAAAAACTGCTCAAATGATACAGGCTTTGAGCAGCATACGTAATGTAGCTTGTGAAACATGCTAAAGTGGCACTTATAGTGGTGGCTTGCTGGCCATAAATTTTCACCCATTACTTGATACATTTTTAAAAAGAGTGAGAAGGGAGACGGAGATCTGACAAAAATCTAAATGGTCTCCGGTACCAGTGCTCAGTCCAGCTCCCAACACATGTCTGGCATAATCTACTGTACAAAAAACCTAGGTATCCATCCAAAATATCATTATTCAGACAGTGTAAACAAAAGTGTTCCTTAGTTAAAGTCATCTCTCCGTCTGGAGTTCCCTCCATCCCGGCTGATCCTGAACCCCAACCTGATGACAATGTAATTTCTGCTCCATTTATTTCCCATGCCAGGGCCAAGCGTTCTAATTCACTCGTTGGGTCCTTGCAGACTCCCCGCCCTTACCTCCCATGCTGGGCCAATATTGTGCTTAAATCTCATGCTCCGATTGTCATGGATGAATACAGTATGGCACAATTAGATAGACAGCGTAATTATAATGGCACCCTGCGTCCATGCAGATCACCCTTTGAACTGCTGAAATGTTTACAGCGGAAGAGACCCAAATATATATTATCCCCCTTGACCCGCCCTGGCCCAGTGGAGAATAATGAGCAGCAAGCCGCTCTCCACACTGTACTGAGACGAGGGACACACACAAACACACACACACACACACACACACACACACACACACACACACACACACACACACACACACACACACACACACACACACACACACACACACACACTGAGTACCAGATTCCCAGGTCATTTCTATGACCTTTTAGTATTCCCTTCTGTATGAAAATAAACTGAGAATACAAAGCAAGCTTATGCTACACCAAGTCAATGTACAGCAAGTCCAATAGTGTGCAATATCATATGACAAGTCCCACTACGTATGTAAAATCATGTAACTTGATGTCAGAGTAAAACACCACCAATGTAACTCAAGAATATCTGACAGGTTTAATGTGCAAGCGTCAGCACACACAAACACACAAACACACACAAACTCACACATATCTATTAGTGGTTAAAGACCAACCTTGATGGTTAGGAGAACTCCGATTGGCTGTCTGCTGGAAGCTCGGACCAATGAGGTCAGCTTGTCTGTGATTGGAGGACCGGTCTATATTGTCCTGCTGAGGGAGAGAGAAGCAAGAAAAAAAGAACATTTTGTCACGCCACTGGGAACTTTGTTACAGGAGCCAAACACTCAACCAACATTGTTTGATGAAAAAAAAAGAAATCAGTATCTCTAAAACAGGAACTAAAAAAGCAGCCAAAAAAAACATATTCCGTTTTTATTTGATTAACAACAATAATTAGCATTTTATTGCCCACGTGGTAGAGCACGTAATCATTGAAATGAAGTTCATTCAAAGAGAGTTAAAACTGAAATTAGTAATAATTAGAAATTATTAGAGTGTCCAATTGAGTGGTCACAAATTCAACAGTATGTGGGATCATTTCAAATACTAACCAGAAAACAACAGTTCAGTAAAAGCATACCGAAAGTGCTTAGTGTCCAACGTTAACATGTGTCAAAGTTAAAAAAAGAGACAAATGACACAGGCCAAGCAGGAGAGGAAAAAAAGAGATTCTGTTGTCAGAACAGTTGTACAAAGTGTACAAAGAATAAAGAGGCAGCATGCAGTTCATTACATTATCTTAACATTTTATCTTTTTTTCCCCATTTGGCATAAAGCTACATCTACATTTAAATAGGTGTTATGAAATCAAAACAGGTCAGGGAAGACAAAAACCTCAAATAGAAATGGTGAGTAGTTCAGAAAACTACAGAACAGAAAAATTCTGAAGTAGTACATAAAGTACTACAAATTCAAAAAGGTTTAACTAAGATAACCTCTGCGCTTTTTACATCCCACAAACAGTGTGTGAACATGGCCAGGTATCCGAGCACAGAAGACCAGCAGTTTATACCATTTAACCACAATGTCCTAGTTTGACTTTTCTTTCTCCATCATATTTCCAGCCGCTGCAAAACGAAAGAAAAAAAATCACCACCAAAAAGTAAGTATGTTTATATATAAACACACACGTATTTGATTTTGATTTGTGTCTAGCACTTACATCTACTAAAGAGTACAACTGTGGGTTAGCCATTGTGTCCCGCGCAGGGCCTAACAGCAGGAGTGGGAACAGAACGTACTGGGGAGGACTACAATGTTCAGAAAAACACTGCTACTGACTCTGCGTCTCTCACACAGCAGACCTCCTCCGATGCTGTAATGAAAGCTGTTGCGGTTGCTTGTTCTGCCTCATTTAGAGTAGCGGCAGACAATGCAGACGGAGCTGGGTTCTTCTACACACGATTTCTTTTCTATGATAGATGTTATTCTACCTAATTTTCTATGCTTGATGCTTTTTGCCTCACGTCAGTTTGAGTTATCTCTGTTGCCCCCAGAGCCACTGAGTTACAGTGATTAAATGATGATGGTCCTGTTACCCATCATGTAATTCTTTAGACCAACTGTCACATATATTTTCTGAACAGTGTCTCATTTAATGAAGCAGGTCCATGCTGTTCTTACGGATGTCAAGTGAATGTCACAGCAAGATCAGTAGTAGATAGTATTTGTAAATTCTTAAATTGAGTGGTGTTCGACTGCCACACAAGTTTATCACTGTTTAAACAACTAGTCTCTCTTCATGCTTTGCTTTGTTTCACAGTGTTACACACACAGAAATCTACTGTGATATGAGCTTAAATAACAACTTTTATCCTAAATAATAAAACAAACAGAAACCATTTAAAATTTAAAATCTGTCTACAGAAATATGAATTGTTTGAGCTCTTTTTGAAGACCTACAGCACTTGTGACATTTAAAGTGACTTCGCTAACAAGGCTTAATGAGCAGTTCAAAGAGAATTGACTCACTGTGAGAATAAAGCTTGAAGTAGAATTCAACTCTGATGACTCCATTCTTCAAAATAAGGGCTCGGCTGAACAGTTTGTACATACATAATCCATGATTTGCCTGCAAAATGTAAAGCTTTTATGTTGAGTAAAAAATAAGTTATTGGTGTTCCTCTCTGGTGTCTATACTGGTGCCTGCGTTCAGACTAAACTGGATATAACTGGAAGTTCAACGTCAGTATATGGTTCTGTCCACCACCACCCCCCAAGCCCCTCTTCTATACCAACTAACCCAACCGCATCCAATCATTACATTGCATTGTTCCGTCTTTGTATTGTCTTGAGTTCCAGCCATCTTGGCCGGGTCGAAAGAGAGATTTTGGAGATTAATGGGACTAACCTTCTTTTGAAATAAAAAAATAAAATAACCGCCGCGTCACCCGATTTGTTCCCGTGACATAGCAAACCCCATCATCAGCACACACCGTCTGGGGGTCCAGCTACCAGACTGTGACTGATCCCTAACCAGTCACCCAAACAGCACTGAGACGCTTGTTTGGTTGGTGGGATGGTACAGCACAACGTTAGTGTGTGTGTGTGTGTGTGTGTGTGTGTGTGTGTGTGTGTGTGTGTGTGTGTGTGTGTGTGTGTGTGTGTGTGTGTATTCAGGACAGGATGGTCATGGTTCAGCTCCACTGAGCAAAAATGCAGGGACTCTTTCACACCATATACTGGTCTTGAATGCTGTTTTGCATGGCTGTCTGGGAGTAAATGAGTTAACACACACACATACACACACACGCACTAAAGGACCTTTAAAGCACACCTTGATCTCTTTTGTGGATCTTACAAACAAAAATCCAAAACCCAGACAGCCTTTGATGCCTCTATAGACAATTGACAGAATGTTAACTTGGGTATTTAATCCTATAGATACTGGCCATTTAGCATAATTCTCAGCCATGCCATTGCCTCACTCTGCATTTGGTTATAGGTTTATTGAAGCCTATAAGTTTAGACTACAAAGAGGGGAGAAAAAATAAAAAAATAAAAGCCGACGGTTCTTCTTTTTTTTGTCTGCTGAAGAAAAAACACAGATGTTCTCTTTCTTTTATCCTTGTTCTTGTATTTTCTCATCCTGCTCCTCAGTCTCTCTCACACCACTTCTTTTACACACACACACACACACACACACACACACACACGTTGCTTAAGTTCTTAAACAGGGGTCAAAGCAGGACTAAAGGTAGGCCAAGTTTTGACAAGAAGCATATAAGGGCCCTTTCATATTGATGAAGTTGAAAGGGACTCCAAATAAGAACCAAGGGGTTGAGGGTTCTGCTCTTTAAAAGGGGTCAGTGGAAGGCCAGAGACAAGGTTATGGTATTGAAAGCAGGACAGACACAAAGGTCTGGAGATTGGGCCTCAAACAAAGAGGGAAAAGACTGAGACGCATGTCAAAGCTATGCCTTTCGAAGAGGTCAGGTGGAGGTTAAATGTTAGGAAAGGGGGGTCGAATATGATCAATACTTGACTTACTGAGATGAGAATGGACTCGACCCATTAGACGTTTTAACAGTATAAAATTGCAGTTTCCATTTCGGTTGGATTGACCTGAACTAAATATTCTCACAAAGCTTTGGAGGTGTGGAAATCTTACTCAAGGTGTCCACGCTTGAGTAAGACTTGCTTCTGGCAGACCACTCTTGCTGACAGCAAAAGCGCTAACTGACATAGTCCTGTTACAACATACATGAACACGAGACAGCGAGTGGAAATCCCTTCTTACATAATTAACCAGAACGAGATCAGGAGGTCACACTAATGTCTGCTCCAGTGCTTGGTTTATCTGTTTGTTTATACAGTAGAAACTCTGCTGTAGCTGTAGCACAGCTGAGCCCCTGACAAGCCGGGCTATGACATATATTTACATAACAACAGCTGATTTAGGTTTTTCCATCATCTTCTTTTTTTCTAATTCAAATTGATCTATTAAAACATTACCTCATCATTATGTTAGCTTTATTGTGTTATTTAAACACACAATCTGACAGCAGAATTAGGAAAGATTTCTAAGGTACATCTGCATTATCAAGTAGCTCTACTCACTGAAATAATCACTGGCTACTTGCCACTACAGAAAAAAACTGTTACACATTGTGATTCACAGTACAGTGAGTTGGTGGTGTAGCCCAATGGCAAATAGTCTTTGTAAATATATTTTGATTTATATTGTAACAGTTATTTTATTATAAATACACCAACCAAGCATTATTTTGAAGCCTAAAAAACACACACAAAAGAAAGAAAGCCAATGATTGTCAGTGGTTGTTATCCAACTTTTGCTACTGGTCCCTATCCAAAACCAATAATGTAGTAAATTCAGAATAAGATGAGGACAAAAGTTTGGTTACATCATAAACCGGAGATATATGTTATGAATAAAAATAAAACATGTTAGGATCGCTCAGTCGAGATCAGGACAGACCCTGCAGCCAGAAATTCAGATGTATTTCTGCCCGTAGATGCAGGGATAGGTACATAATGCATGCTGGGATAAGCCCCAGCCAGTCCATGACGCTAAACTGGAAGAAAACTGGGTATGATGAATGAAGGGACACTTTGATCTTGTACATTTGATCAAACACCAATGAACTGAAAGTGATGACAGGCTGAGTCACCATAGGCCCAATTCAACGTCCACACTGACGCATGGGTTTTGTGAAATGTTCCTCTTACAAATGCAATGAAATATTCACATTGCAAAACAAATGCAATCTTGTGGTACCTTGGTATACAGGTAGGTTATGGGAAACACCACACAATCTTGTTAATGTTTAGCCCCAGATAAAACAATCCGACTATCTCAGGCTCTCTCACAGCAAAAATTATGCTCAAGTGCTGGAGTCTGCTTGTTTATCCAGCGATCCAACATAGATTTGAGGGAGCTTAATACACTGCAGGGCATACAGAACTTTTATACATGACAATATTGTTTTTTGGCATACAGAGATTCCTTGAGCTCTGCTTACACACTTGTTTCTGGATTAAGGGTTCTCTAATCAGATATCATCCTGCCACTAACAATCCTTCTTTATCACATCAGATTTGCCTCACTTTGCTCATACCATCATTTATTCACCAGTCGCCATCATAAAACAGAAACATGATTAAAGTGGCGATATAATCACAGCTGAGTTTAGCGTGAATGTTATCTTCACTTGAATCTGTTTTGAATCGCTGCAGCAGTTTTATCAGGGAAAATCTTCCATAACCCTGGAATTTCACAGTGAATGGGTTTTCTCATTCAGCAAGTCAAGGTACATCTGTTATGGCTGAATGCTTTGCAAACAGCCGCTTGAGTACGAGTGTGTGTGCGTTAAGGTCCGTGTACTGTAGCTCCAGAAGCACCCATCCAAACTGTTGATGAAAGAAAAAAATGATTCCTCACTCCATTCAGACTTTAAAGCTTCACAGCCTCCAAATAAAAAAATCATCCAAATGACAACACAAAATGTTGAGGGCTTGGTGTGTTTGAGAGAATGGGAGCCATACCAGTGTGAATACAATATGCACATATGGCAAGCAGAGAAGATTATGTGCATTCCCTGTACTAACTCTTCTGTTATTAAATATATGCCTCATTAAAAGTTATGCTCTTTTCACAACATTCAGTATGTGGATTCATCTTTGCAGCTGAAGCAATAAGGCAGAAACGCAGAAAAAAATATACACGCTAGCGAACCTGACTTCACTCTCACACAGATACAAGCATGTAAGCACACACACACACACACACACACACACACACACACACACAGTGCCTCATGTGGATCTAAGCTGTGGAGATCTGGGAGACTCTAGCAGGCTGAACTCTCTGGCCTCTAGCTCTGAGGTCAAAGGTCATAGATAAAGCCGTGGCCCAGCTGACGGGCAAACCGCAGACTAGCCTCTGATCAGGCTAATAGTGCTACTGCCCTAATACAAATGTTTGAAAGCCTTTTGCTCTGCAGCGGCTGGTGTGAACAGATCTACGAAACCTAAAACCTGACGTCCAGAAGTCAAGTCTGCCCATGCTCCCTCAATAACGAATCAGCACATCAGGTTTACAGACTGATGTTTAGAGGCCTTTGTTTGTACCCAAAGTAACAAATCAGGTTTTTTTCTATATTCCACATACTCGTATTGTTCTGAGCTGCAGGCAAGAAACATGAAAAAGACATAATAAAATATAAAAATACAAAATAGGAGTGAGACATATTTGTGACTCTCCAAAAATCAAGAATTTAGAAGAATATCTCTCTAAATCAAGGCAAACTTTCTGCATCCAGGATACACAATTCAGCACAGCACCTTGCTCAAACACAATGGTTAACAATGGGATGCTAACTAATGCCGCATAACTAAACAAAAATAAATGAGTGCAAGGGTCTGACTTTTAAAGGAACAGTTCAGTCTATCTATCCACATACAGTGGTTTAATGTGATTGCTTGGTTTTGTTTGCTTTGATATACTCAACACTGTGGAGCTCACAACTGCTCATAACAAGTGCTGTTAATTATCATGATTACCATGTCATTATATTTGGATGAGGTGAGTTCCCTGTAAAAATAGCACTGTTGACAAGACGCTTTTTGTTTTCATTAGACTCATTTTTCATTCAGATTCAGGATAGCTGTTGATAAGTTGGAATTACACCATGAAATATGGTTTCAACTGCATAAGGAAACACACTAAATGCACTCAATACAAAAAGGTCCTCGTCAATGTGGTTGTGTGTGTGTGTGTGTGTGTGTTTGAGTGAATGGGCCAACCATGGAATCAAAATGAAAAGAGTAGCCATTACCTGGGGGTGTGTCAGCCAAAAGAAGATGCTTTTGTACCTCTGTTGGACCAACAGTCCCCCTGCAGCTCTTTGTGAATTCAATGTGTTCACAGTGGTGGAATGGACCATTCTTTTATTTCCCTCTCCAATGTATTCTAACTAATAAACCAAATATACTATGAAGAGCCTCTAAAGGGCTGATCAAGAGAGGCAGGGAAAAGGCAGGAATGTTGGCAAAGGACGGTAGTGACCTGAATCCACACCCTCACTATTTCTTAGAATTCCTGGAAGCAAATCTACAGTACCTCGAGTATTTCTTGGCTGGTTTATTATTAGTTTCCCACGTTAAATACATAAATAATAAGGTGCCTGGTTTTGTACAGGGACAGAGTTCAAATTTCACAATCTCATCCAGCTAACAAGTTCCCAGAAGCTTAATTTATGAATCATGTGCATGTTAGCCATTCCCTGTGGATAAACAAGTCCAACGTTGGACGCTGTGACAGGGTTCAGTGTAATTTCATGAGAACACTGGCACATTTCTACTTTAAGAATGTCAGCATTTCTATTAAATAAAGTTAATTTGGGTTTAAAACCTGAAATCCGGTGAGTCAGTGAGCACCTCATACTGCCATCACAGCCTGGCTTTGCACATTAGTCTTGGCTATTTCATTTCTAGCCTAAATTGGCAACATTTCATCCCTTATCATAGCTGCTGTTGAAGTAGCATATACATTCTGCTTAAAGGTAGATTTTAACTTAGTGACGACAAACCTACACAGGAAATTGCCATTTACCTGATAATTTGGATGATGCAGGAAATAATCCGGACATCCGGCCACAGCCATGTTTTGTGTTTCTCAGCTCTTTCGCACAATGTGCTTGGCTGGATCAGTTTCGACACAAGATGGACAGATCAGAACCTGCAGAGGAAGAAGAGCAGACAAATGGAGGTTAGTGGAAAACTACAAAGGAAGAAGGGGCAGGGCAGGAAGGTCCAAGAGAGGAAGGATGAAGGAAAGAGAGGAGGGCGACAGAAGGGGAGGAAGATGAAGTCTAGGTTCTGAGGAGACAGATATAGCACAGAGCACTTCTTAACCCACATAGACCCACAGTAAACAACATCAACAAGCATCAAGGGAGGGACAGTTGTTGGTTATCAATTGTGAAGCATAAGCAAAATAATTGAATTTTATTCTAAATCTACTTTAGTGCTGATGTACCTCCTGTTGTCCCAAGATTATGATTTGTAACAGACTACAAATCTGAGCTGCTTTGCAATATGACCCATTGTTTTGTGACAGGAGCGGAAAACAAAGCTTTCCAATGAGGTGAACATGATTCAACAGAAATGACCAGCTTTTCATATTTGATTTCCACTATCAGGTAAAAATAGATTACCAGAGAGCCACATCGTCTCACCATACTCCACCATACTTTGATTTCATGTCAATAAATTACTCAACAATCTGCTGAGGTGTGGTCTTTGTAGATTAACATGACTGCAGCAGAAGCTGCACCTCGGGGGACTTTAAAGGTGTTCTTCTCCTCTATGAAGCCTCCCTCCCAGCCGTCCTTGGGTGAAAATAACCACAAATTCAACAACATGGACTTTAGTCTATTTGAACTTCTTAAAGTGGGTATCCTATTAACCTCTTGGCACTGCTGCCACTGAACAAACACCTGTAAACACTGACCCATAAATATCCTGCAGGCACCTTAAGTTAGACCCCAGGGTATATTTGGAGCCAAGCAGCTCGGGCTCACAACTATGATGGTCTTTTATGCAGCAGTTCATGACCCCCTGTTGGTATTTTAAAAATATGTCCTGCCATTTTATAGACAGCTAATATTATCTGCTGTTTGCATTGGCGGTTGTGCGCGGGCTGCCCTTGCGGCCGTAGAGAGTGTGTATGTGTGTGCACTTCTGCCTGTACATGTGTTCCTGCTTGTGTATACAGTGTGTACATGTATACATATGCTCATGATGATGAACATAGATGTTTACATATGCTCATGTGTGTGTAAAGGCTCTATTTTTAGAAGTTTTGGGGGTCTTTCAGAAGCTCTACTTGTGTTTATCTTGCCATCCCTGACCAACTAGTCAGCATACAATGAAAGGAACACTCTGCCCTGCCCCCCCCCCAGTAGAGTCACTACCACACTGTAAACTGGACTAAATTTGTAAACTTTCTGACAAAGGTGATGCAACCAAAATGGAGGCAGCAACATGAACCAGTTTTTTAAGTCAAACTAATAGGACAGCATTGACCGTCAGCAGCGAGTTGTGCACAGAAAGAACTAACTTTCCATAGGCTGCCATAAGTTCTGCAGTTTTCCACCTATAACATAGTGAGATAAATAAAACTCTCCGTCAGAGCTTTCCCTTTCCAATTTTTTTTTAAATAACTAAAATTTTTTTTTTGTTATACCTCCAAAACTGGGCTTGCAAATAATGACCAAGCCATGAATGCATTCTAAACAAAGAGCTTGGCATCATGATCACTAGGACCGCTGAAAGGGCTTGCTCGTAATGAGTGTGTGTATATGTGTGTGTGTGTGTGTGTGTGTGCTTGTGTCGGTCCATGTGTGTGGCCTGGCCCGGCTGGCATGCAAGGACAGCTCGTCATTTACACATTATTTACAGACACACAGTTTACAACAAAAACAAAACAAAACAAATTAACATCAACCTAAACTCTCTGAGCAGCCCCTCATTAGGCGCCACACACTGGCCGACTAGCTGCGGCTGAACTGTGTGTTTATTATATTTCAGGGGGTCAGGAGGTTGTGCAAGAGGGACACAAGCAGACTTCAACAAACTACATTAGAAGCTAAACAAAATGGCTGTGCCTCACTTAAGCTTAGATCCTTATCAAAACTTCCACTTTCTAAATATCAATCATTAAATTCTGCTTCATCTGTGCGTGAAATATAAAACATGGAAAACAGCTCAGCTGTTCCATGTAGCGTTGACATATCTTGCAGCCCAAGTTTGAAAGTGCTCATACGTGCCACAGTGACTCATGGTGACTGATATATTGACCAAACACACGCACCTATGCTTAATTGCTCCCTGACACAATCAAAGCCATTCCAGTGCAGGGATTAGACCCTTAGAGCCCTTTGATTCGATTCCTTCCACTTGAACAGTGTACTGAAACCTAACCATCTCTGACCTTGACAGTGCAATTACCCGGACGGTGTCGCCACACTAGAAAGGGGGACTTTGGGGTACGGTGGCTGTACCCAGCGGTGAGGTGACTGCATCTGGATTAATTAAAGTGATTTTTGCTCAAACTTGCATGAGGGAAAATGTTAGCTGGTGGACTTCAAACGTCGGGGGCTTAATAATGCTTATCATGAATCATAAATCCTTTCCAGCACCGTCCTGGGTGAGACTTCACAGCAAATACACAACACTCTCCTGAAGGTGTTCTGCTCTGAGGTTTTTACTGACACCCTTCTGTTGTTGTGGGAAATATTTAGTGTGCAACTTATATCATTTCAAAAAGGTCCCTACTGGTGGTTTTAACCCACTACCTACAAATATATTTATCTAAAACATGGTCTTTGTGAAAAAGGAAGAGAATTACATTTATTTACAATAATTACATTACAAAACAGTAAACAGGACCTTAACATTTACTGTGATGGATAAGCAATGTCATTCAAGTTTCTAGTTGGTTCCTGCTGCCAAGATCACTCACAAAAGATGTCTGCTTTAGAATACAGTCGCCAGCAATGTGACGTATATGTGATTTGTACTTAATGAGCTAGAGCATGCAGTGTTATATGACATTGCACTTCAGCCAATCAGCCTTATACACTAAGACAATTATTGAGTTAGGGCTTTCCTTTGCCTGAAAGTCGGTTTCATTCAACTGTAATAGTGTGAGTGCATATATGAACCTATAAGTGTAATAGCGTTTTCCCTCTCTGAGCTGTGTAACTACAACCAACAAATGCAGCACGGAGTTGTAAAATATAGCTGCTCTTGAACATGTACCTGTGAGCCCTGCATGCTTAGTCAATCTAGGGGTTAATGTGCCGATATGTGTTTACATCTCAAGGGTCCAACTTTAAAATCCCAGGGTTATAAGATCTGCAGAGAAGCCAAAGGCGAGGCCTGGGATCACCAGAAACCTGAGCTATTTAAAGTAAAGCCTAATTGAAAGAGTAGAAACATTTCCCTGATCAGTTCTCTTCTTTTACGTGGTGGTGGATCAGTGGCTGAACAGCTCACCAGACTAAAGATGGATGTTAAGAGGACTTTAGAGGCTCCAGGACTGTGCCTCTGTTTGCAACCAACACCATGACAGTAAATATGGCGTACAATGCAATTGTACTGATCCAAACTACAAAGCTTAAACAAACTTTCAGACAACAAACTTTGCAAATGATAAATATACATTTAGAATTAAATGTATGAACTCTCATTATGGTTTTAAATAGAGTCATTACTTATTTAGGCCACAACTTCCTCCCATATTAAATAACAGGTTATTAAGTTTTTCCCTTCCTTGAGTCTTTCCAAGGAGTCCAATAAAAGTACCTAGAGTGGAAAATGGAAATATTAAACTTTTAACCTCACATACTGTATGTAGGCCAAACCTGAAATAAATAAGCATCTTGTGGGCTGCAGTGCCAAACATGCCCTGGAAACTAAGGAGTCTGCCTTCCTGTCTGTCTTCCTGCTTGGCTTTTCGTCTCTATATCTCTCTCTCTCTGTCTCTGTCTACCTGCCTGTCTACCTGCCTGTCAGCCTCTTTACATTTCTGTAAATCGTTCACTGCTCCATATATATCCCCGTCCTTTCCAAATTGGGAAAACATTCTAAATAGTGGGGGTTATTTATAGTGAGGCATCCAAAAACATTCAGTAGCATAAACTTGTGCAGTGTGCAAGTCACGCAAGCCAGTCTACTCTGAGAGCTTTGGTTGGAAAAGAAGATCTCTGACACTATAACTTCATCCAACATTCAGTGTCATTGAATGAAATCAACCATCATCAACGGTTATCTTTAAGTTCATGACAGTGTCTGTATCGTGTAACTTGTTGGAACATAAGTGTTTAAATTCAACCAAAGAGGGCTTCAAATATACAGCACGCTGCGCTATTGTACCAATGCATTCAGGTAATACTGGCAGAAACATACCTGCCACTAATGTGGAGTTACTGATATGGATACTGGTGTACTGATATGGATACTGGTGCCTTTTGAAAAAAACAAACAAACAAACAAAATAACCCTACAAATAGTCTTTCTGGTTACATTTGTAATTAATTAAACCTCTTTCACACATGGAACCTGCATCGCTGGGTTCAACAACCATAAACCATAAACCAGAACCCCACAGTGCTCAATGGCAGCATCTGTACAGCTCAGCTGTGCAGCTGTGTCAACTACTCTGCCTGTGTATACAACTGTAAAATGTGTTCATCTCAGTCAACTTGACTTTAGCTGATTGGACTGGACACAGCGGGGCTGTTCAGCTCTGCTCAGTCATCTTTGGAATGCAGAGAGCACATTCTTTCCATATAGTGAATGAGGTGAAAAAACATGTGCAATATAGCTCACCCCCAACCTCGTGAAATGGCACACATTGATTTGTGAGCCAGCCAGGGATAGGGTGGACGGTGATGAGAGAAAGTGAGGAACACATGGCAGACAAGACACACACTGATTGCAAGCTTCCTACTTAGGTATCATGAGGTCAAAAGGGGACTTTGTTTATGCCTCTATGGGTCATGTGGTGTCAGGGAATGAAATGTTTTATCTCCTACACCCTGGGGTACAGGTCTGCACCATTACCGCCCACTCCTGCAGATACACAAACCTGTAGGGATTCTGGTCACTCCCTGATCACCCTGTGATCACTTGTGTTCTATTAAAAATCTGTCCTCTGCTCAGCCATGTTCCTAAGTCATGATCTAAAAAAATGTCATTAGAAGTGAAGAAAAACAATTTCCGCTTGAGGCACGGTGCCACAGGGAAAAGTGGATAGAACATTATGGATCCTTTCTGGTTTCTATGATAGTTAATGTCATTTCCCATAGAGACCGATATCATAAAATCAGACTTTGGTGCCTCAGTGATTGTGTTGGATCAGGGATGTCAGTTTCTAATGTTACATAACGTAACAATTAAACAAAATTTATGTCACTGGACATTTATTAATGTAATGCTGCACTTTATGCATATGATTTCCTGGAAGGTTGCAGTTGGTTTACGAGAGGACGGTGCATTTACATATGAGGTTAAGCCCAATAATAAACAGCCTCTCATATGAAATTTCATCCTGTGATAATGATGCTGACTACACAAGAATAAATACGTCCCATGCCCGCCCGCCACATTTGTGTTGGGTCCTGTGTCATCTGTGTAATCCCACTGCAGCCCGGGGCATCACTGAGACAGACAGTGCATCTGGAACAAGCTTGACATCACTTATCTTCAAATGGACGTGTCAAAGGCTTCCGGAGAGCCACTGCTGCACCCAGGGGGAGCAGTGAGTGTACGTCCATGTGTGTGTACACAAGTGTGTGTGCATGTCTCCAACTACTATCTGGGTTTGTACTGATTGCTTTAACAGTTTCTCTTAGCAGTGAAGCCCCAAAACACCACTTCCACGCCAGAGTTTGCCCTTCAATTGATGAGTGTCCTACAGTCCAACTCCAGGAGGTTGCCCAAATGTTTGAGTGGCCAGACAAGTGAGAAAAGTTGCAGGTTACGGAGTGTTTGCGGCAATAAGAAAAATTGAACTGAAATAACAACAATAAACAGTTTTATTTAATGCTAATTGCTGCTTGAAAAAGAGAAAACTATTGATTAAAAGGGGTTGAGGTAAATGTATCTCAATTAAGCAGATGGCTATTTCGCCAGAAGCTGGTGCTTATGACCCTATGCAACTCTAGCAATAAATCTGATACACTTTTAGTCACACACCCATAGCCAGTTGAGAGCAGCCTGTCCTATTATCTCAACAGACCAATCTCAGGTTAAATTAGTTGTGAATACAGGATAGCCGGGTGACAGAGTACTACATGTCTCTCTTATACTAGCTGTCTTGTATTTAAAGCTGTTCTAATCAATATTTTTATGTTAACAATGAATCAAATGACTATGTGTAATGTGAAAGGAGTCCCTCGTGGTGACAAACACCCAGAGAATTTTCAGACTCTGCAGTTCCCCTCAGCTCTACGGAGCATTTTAGCATCTTTATCTAAGTGTTATGGTTTTCAAAGTACCTTTCCCCCTTAATTAACTTGTTAGCTAGCTAACTCCATATGGCACATTTCACATTGAATGTATTTGACAAATTAAAGGATGTATTTGACAAATTAATGGATTTATTTGGCAAATTAATGGATTTATGTTTTCAAAGAACGTTCTGTTCATGAACAAAGGGGTCAACTCATTTAATTAAAGTTCAACTCAACTAAGGGTTCACAATTATGTCTGCATATGACATGGTAAATAGCGCCTGAACAAATAACCCCTATATTTCCAATTCATTCCCGTTAATTCCCATGGAAAGTTTCAACCTTGAATATTCCCAGAATTTCGCAAGCCTGCTCCCACTCGCCTGATTTGCACTGTTAACCCATGCTGCACTGTAACCGCACCAGCTACCTCCCTCTCCTCCAAACCCTTGCCCAGCCCCGGACCCCCTACCCTCATCCTGCCCCGCTCCAGTCCAGAACATAAACAGCGTCTTAATTCAAGAAATGGCACGGCTCCAACTTGGCGTCTGGGGACATGTGGAGAGCCCATTGAAGTGGATGTACTGACCATAACCCAACCCCTAGAGAGGGGAGGTCTATTATTCTACTGTATATGTTTAAAGTAGCCAGACACCTTAAGTGAGAATATTTAGCCTGACGCTGTGAGTTATCAAAACTTCCTATGGCGAGGGAACCTATAGAAATGTGCTGTATGTGAGACGGGGAATGGTACGGGTGGAAATATAGGTTACCTGCTCGACTGTACTGTGTTGCTGCTGGCTGGATATTCCTCCTCTGATTCCCACCAGCCTTTAGCTCAGAAGGCAACCCTTAAAACATGTATTTTTTTTATTCCTGCAACTCACAAATGATCTTGTACTTTAACCCTTTAACACCGAGTGTGTCGTCAGCGACACCTTTGCGCCAGCGCACTTTGGATTACCCTAATTACGTCGCAGTTTGCGCTATCGGAAAAATTCCAGCGGTTTCTGAAAGCCGAGATGTTGCGCTTTACAGCCAATGTGGTGTCAATACGGTAATTTCACTCGCGCCTCTCAGTCAAAATAAGCAAAAAAGTCCAGGCAGACATTTTGAGGCTTAGGTTTTAACCCTTTAAAACCTAAACCTGGCTGTAAAGCGCAACGTCTCAGCTTTCAGAAACCGTTGGAATTTTTCCGATACCGCAAACCGTGATGTAATTATTGTAATCCAAAGTGCGCTTGCGCAAACGTGTCTCCTACGACACACTCGGTGATAAAGGGTTAACATGAAAATAGTCTAGCCAAGTCATTAGATTACACCAAAGAAAAACTGGACAGAATTAGGTCCTCACAACAGTGGATCATGAAATACAAAAAGGTAAAAATAAATGGTCAAACTATTATTGTCTACTGTAGGCAGTGCATGGTATTACACTAACAAACAACACTGAATACCAGTAAAAACCTTTGGTATTCCAAGAAAGTCTAAAATGAAAATTGCAAATAATTCCTATTATCAGCTTTCAAGCTTCTCAAATGAGGTCATAGAGTATAAGAGTGTGTGTGTGTGTTAGCTGGCTGTTGTTTCTGCAGCAATGCAACACTGAAAGACAAGGAGAGAGAGTTGAACAGAGCATCTCTGTCTTCTGTTTTAATCAGCAGATTAGATGGTAGTCACTCCTCACTGGATGTGCTTGTTGCACATGTTGATTAGTCATTAATTGGCAGCTTTCATTATTTGAGAGCAGCAGCGTAAAGTGGGGCTATAAGAGAGGGCCTGATGTCATGCCGGGGGAGGCTGAATAGCACCAGTCTATGAGAGAAAGGCCTTTTGGAAACGTGGACAGTGCCTAATTGGATGAGGATTTCATTGGGCTGCTTGGGAGAACTGGTCTTATGCAATGGCATAGATGAATGGACGGGGCTTGGGAACGATTGTGCTTGTGCACAAGTTGGCTGTAATGGTGGCACCAGAGGGCTACATTAGATGGATTCGCCCTCTCATAACACCATCTTTACTATATCTGCTGCTGACTGATGCTGTAAAATACACAGAACTGTCACATTATATCTCCTTTTATTCAGGAACATGAAGCTGGTCTGTGCAAGTGGCCTTGTGAGTAAAACTGGTATCAGTAAAGAGAGTTCTACATGACCACTTGAGGGGAAAGGGGAACAGGATTTATTTTACTTACTTAATCTTTGGAATGCTAACAAATTTGGCTGGCTGGAAAAAAATCATATTAAGAAGGACTTAAGGTAAGTCGTATTCCTAAGTACCAAAGTACACCACTCTAAGCCCAGGGCCGAAAATGCAAAATACAAGCATGCATGGTCAAAAGTGCTATATTCAGAGCGTGAGAGGGAATCAGAGTGAGGTTTAGGACAGTGCTATAAGTCAAGAACAGCAAAAGGCCTGTATTGTTCTGACGTTTTTGCACTGGGAAATGTTTCTGGGGAAAAAAGGCTGATTTTGCTTTTAAATCATACGGTACATGTACCAAAGCCAACTAACCATGGCTTGTTTTGATTTTGCATTGCAGAACAATGGAGAAAGACAGACAGAGATAAAGACAGCGAAACTGGGAGAAAAATACTCTAGCTAAAGAAACAGACAGTTGAGGGGAGCACACAATGGGGGAGACAGATAGACAAAAAGACAAAGATAGACTGAGAGATGACAGACACATAGAGATAAATGCAAGAGAACATGAGAGCGGGGGGGTGTTAGAGAGATCATTTCGTGCATCCACACCACATTACCTGTACGCACCCGAGCATTTGGTCCCTCAGGTGTTCAGTTACCTACAGAATAAAGGCAACATTCTTGCCTCTCACACAGGCTTGGGTTTCAGCCACATTTGGACCAACACCAGACAGTGAGAAACCCAATCCACTGTACACTTTGGTGGTTAGACAAGCAAGCATTGCATCACCTCAGGTCACAAGTGGAAAGTGGTGAGAATCGGGTTTGTACAGGTCCATATTTGCAGTATGGAGGAGGAGTGGGAAGAATAATACCGCTAAGTTTTTCCTCTGTCTAGTGTTTAGATTCTTAGAAATGACTCCTTACAAAGCAGAACATGATTACTCAGCAGTTATAGTTGAGATACAGAGTACATTAAGCATTAATTGGGCTATAATGTCAACAGTAAGCGGTCACATTAGTCACAAGAACTGTTAACTTGTGGTTAAGTAGCAGTTTAAACAACCAAAATGCAAACGTTAAGGCCAAGCATGTGGGAACTGAACCCAATGTAGAACATTTTGACAGTAGAGAGAAGAGTAAGTATTTAGAAATTATGCCTGATTATGCAACTGAGCACAAACCTAACCTTTAGCCAAAAAACAACTTTTTGACAACTGACAGCCCAGCTGAGCATTTTGGTACAGAGTGTGAACTTCCTCTGCTTTTAGATCCAGGCAGAGCCAGTCGACTGACACGAACTGCGCCGTGGTCCCCCCAGTAGGCTTGGGTTAATGGTGTCATGACATCAGGGAGGGGGTATTAACAGTGTATAAGCCTAGACTAACCAGTGCTGAATGACTGCTGGCTGACGCAAGACCCAATGGAATGCTGCCTAGAGCACGACCACAAGCTCTTATACCACCAATACCAGCTAATAGGATATCTCTGCCACTTTTCCCCTTGGATGGCAGCTGAAACTATGCACATACAAGTGAGGACAAGGGTGGTATCCAATCTGCATGCATTTGTGCATCAGTTTCAAGTGCTAACGTTTCAAATGAGGCTCAGGTTTTGGTTATGCAACAAATCTCTGGGATGATCACTGCCAAGCATACAGTATTTCAATCAAAACCCAACGGAGTATGAGCAGCAGAACCAAATGCATTTTAGTTTCTCATAAGACAAAACACACAAGTCTGAATCCTAGAGCGACTTGAGTATAGCTTATTGCAAGTATAATTATGTGCAATATGTGCAGTCAGCAGCCTTTTGGCAGCCTGTAGCCTTGCAGAGTTCATGCCCTGTCATGCCTGTGCTTACTGAGCATGGACTTGAAATAGCAGGACTGGTGCTGAGGGGGTGAAAGAAACCGCAGCTAGAGCGGTTGCCATGTGCACGGAGATGTGACCACAACATAATTAAATGAAAGAAAGCAGGAAATAATGGGCAGGGGCAAGGAAGAGAGAAATCCTCTTTGGTTGTGAATTGGAGAGTGTCAGAAAAATCCCATGCTTGAAAAGACAGGCATGTAGACTGTATGTAGCAGGAGCCACGTGACCAAACTACTTCATATTCAAGTACACTTTAGAGGCTAGCATGCAGAGGACCATGCATGTGTGCAGTATTTAAGTGCTCCGGTGTAGGTTGCCAAGTTGAGTGGAATATCAGCAATTGTGTGTTTCACTTCAGTGACCCCAGAGAGGTCGCTGACTGTGCCTTAAATCTGAAAGGCATGTTGAGGTTGAATTTAAGACATACTAATAAATATACAGTATATGGAATTTTAATGTATTCAACAGTAATTAACCCAGTAAGTGCTGAATGCTACATGTCCTCAAAACCACCGGACACAATACAAGACATGCTTGCGGCTTGGTTTTAACCAGTATTTCCCAAATCACAGAGGTCCCACCTATGCAAATGGAAGATCAGTAGCTCTGCCTGTGCAGCTGACAAACACAAATGTAGGTGCATCCTATGTTTTTTGAACCCTCAGGAGAAACTGCTTTTATCTCAGGTTTTTCCCATGAAAATGTGCACTAAAAGAACAGACTTGGGATGCACTACCAACAAAATCTCACCATGTGCATGAGTCCCTAAGTGCCTCCTTCCAGTCTAACTCCACATTCCCAGAGAGAGCCCTGATCTGCATTCGGAACACACAGGCCAACGTCAATAGTTCCCAGAATCATAAATTTGGGCGGTTATGCAACTTTCTGCAGAAGCCGCATGCAGCCAATAAAGAAATTGATTTGGAAGAGTGCCCACATGACAGGGCAGATTAGACTGTGATCTATGAAGACTTGCTTTGTCAAGACGTTAATACACATAAAGCTAGATTAGATAAAGATCAGGCTCTCTCACTCACTCACCCTTTCTATTAGCGTTAGCCATCATTAAACGTACTTTCTCAAAGTATTGTATAACGGAGACAAAGTATCCTATTATTGACTTGATATAAGCTGCAGTAGGGTTTTAAAACAAATGTCAATGAAACAACAGGAGTATAAAATGTGAGTGGTGCATCTACAGCTACAGTGTACATTTATAGTATTTGGGAAATAGCTGGATTTAGTGAAGGCTTGAGGATGAACGAGCAGGCTATTCCTAAAGATTTTCACATCAAGGAGCGCAATTTTATAAGACTTCCCAACACACCCACTAACCCACCTCTGGGAGTGCTTTTGCTGTTGTATTGATTCAGTATTGATTCATTCGGACTTGCTTAAGAAGTGTTCTGATAACACTTTTTACAGTCAGCTCAGTGATTAAAACCTCTTCTTCTTAGTGTGTTAAGCTGTGGTGGCTCCAACCAAACCTGATTCAACTCAACATGTCCTCCCCTTGCTGGGGACCCTGTTGAAGCCACCCAAGGACCCCTTGGGAGTCCCAGGAGCCCACTTTGGGAACCACTGCAGTAGAGCTACAAGAGTATCCCTGGGAAAACGCCTCTTTCTCCCCCTCCCCACTCCCTAAGCAAATGCTGCCAAAAGGATAAGGCGAGACTGGTGAAACTCTCACAGAATTGAGTTGGGGTTGGGGGGGGGGGGGGGGCAACGCGGGGAGCTGAAGTCCTACTGGATAGAAAGTAGGCTATGGGCCACTGTAGAGTGCTGTTACGCAAGTGTAAACAAGGCAGGCTCTTGGGATCCAAATACTGTTCCCCACGAGACTCGAATCACAGTAAATGTTGGGAAAGGTGCAGAGAAGAGCACGAGATTCAGGCAGTTAATCAGCACGCGTACTGACCCCGGAACAGTCTTCGGCGGAAGCTTTCCACCAGCGGGAATACAGTGAAGTCAGTATAGTTGAATGCAACAGCCCCGGTCCGATGAACAAACACGTTTTCAAAGTTCAATGACTGGCCGCTACGTTGTCAGAGAGGACGGCATGCACCCAGGTCCCGCTAGGCGGTTACGCGCAGTGCTTGCGCACATGTGTTCCGACCCGCAAAACAGAACAGTGCGTGTCATCACAACAGCCCATTAAACTTTTATTATTACACGCAGTGAGTGCGTGGAGAGTGCTCCGCGGACTTCTTACCCCCCATCCCATCCCTACAACGCTACAACGCGCATGAGAACAGCGTCTTCATCCCCGAACGTGCACTCACCTTACAGCCTGAGCAGCGGAGACAGGCTACGACCCTCAGAGACAAACACGGAGAGTGGCAGGCGGTCTGGAGATGAAGGGACAGTCGGCGGCGCTGGATCAGGCCTCGGCGGTCAACATTCTCGGACTGGACAGATAGACAGAGGAAAGGAAGAGAAGAGGAGCAGGAGGCGAAAACAGTGGCCGCAAAGACTGCAGGCAGCTCATCTCATGCGGCCAGGGAGGACACATACACACATACACGCACACAAACACACACGCACGCACGCACGCAAACAACCCCTCCCCTTTAGGCTAGACCACGCCCACAAGTGAGGGGTGATTAATGCGGCGTTCACGTCTTATGGGAATAAGGGCGTGTTCAGAGGATTCCGCTTTTTTTTGAAGAGCTGTCTCACTGGCAAGTTGAGTTGTGTGTGAGTGTGTGCTGTTGTAAAACACACATAGGTCTGAGCCTTTTGAGCGAAACAAAGCGAATAAAAAGAGGGGGGTCGCAGAGTGTATAAATATTTTTAACTTATTATAAGTTGTTATTGTTGTTATTGTTATTGTTTTTAAAAGCTCCTTTAACATAATTTTAAAGAAAGTGCAGTTGCTCAACAACAGAAGATTTCGCTCTGACTTTTCTGACAAGTTGTTGCATCACCTCATCTATATGGAAAACCGACTTTAACCACCCTCCATCAATATCACAGATTTTAAATAATCAGATTTATATCATTATCATTTCTCATAATACTAATTTCTCTCTTAGAAATGAACACCCTTTAAAAAGTGCTTAATATACCTAAAACAGTGCTTAATCCATTCACACCATTAATACAAACTAAATTTAAAATGCTTCATTTCATGCCTGAAGTTTCCTATACTTTGTGGTTTTAAGGGACAGGCTACCTAAATATATATTCACATATACTATCACATATATGCTTCTATATCATTGTAAATATTGTGTTATGGTTTTCACTGTACTAATTTGACAACTAGTTTCCTTTCTGCCTCTAAAAGACGTATGTGACGCTGTTAGATTGATGCTTGCACAGCAAATGATTTTCATAAACAAGGTAAATTACTATATGTGTGTTAACTGGCTGTAGCGAGGAATGTATGTATGTCAGTGTTACAGATTATTACTAAACTTTTCAGGACTAAAGTGGTAAACCAGGGTGGTCACATGGCAAGAATACTGCTATGATACACCTTGAGACTGAAGTTAAGGACAACGCTCCATTTTTAATTAAAAGCCCTGCTCTGACAAGCACCATCAGAAAAAAAACACCGGTGGCTGTGAGGTACGTATATTTCACAAGTGGGGGTCAGATCTCATTGCACCAGAGTTACCTTCCTGGTACTGTTGTGTTTCTATCCCCCTGAGCTTTGTGAGGGTGTTGCATAAGACCTTGTGATGTTTGTAATACTGAGAGCAATATCAAGAGGTGTATATTCAGCTCATGTGTTATTGCGATTTAGACTGGTAACTTGCTGAAAACATATGGAGATTAATAAAACATTTAGTAGGAGTGACTTGAATTGACCCCCACATAACTCTCAGATAAAGCTCTGCCTCAGGCTGAAGTGACACCAGGGATTGCCCCAGTTCATTTTTCATACTGCCTGTGATATTTCAGACTTGGATAAGTGATGGGAACACACCATGGGAGTCTGAAGAGCAAAAGGTCATCAGTCTGAGCTGTGTGTGTGTGTCTGGATCAGGGCTCACACTGTGCCCCCTCAATGTGTAAACACGCTCTCAAAGAGCAGGCATTGTGCAGCCGTTGCATCACACACATACTTACATGCAAAAGCGCATCATGTCACTCATATTCTGGATACCACCGTGCAACAAAGCCTTCTTCCTGTGAGACTGGCACTGAGACATAAACCAAACACACATTATGTTGATTTCACCTCATCAGACATTCAGCATCACACGGGCCTTTTGTTCAAATTGATTGATCAGATACATAGTAGACTGCCCAACATTGGAAAACAAAGTCAATACAAACCCCTGCTGATAGTCGGTGTCCATCACTCATAAGTCGGCCAGTCAAGACTAACAAAGCTGTGTAATATAAGCCAGGGCAATTGGTGAACGGCTTTCACTGAAGTGTCTCACAGGACCATGGATGGTATGCTTTTAGTAAGAGCTGCCACAGAGGGAACTCAACACCCCCCCCCCCATTATTTATTGCTCATCTTTGAGTTAAAAAAAAAAGGAAGAACATCCTACAAAATGTCTCACACCCACATCTAAACAACCTATACAAATGTGATCTAAATGATATGATAAAAACCTGATTAGTCAACACCATGACTGGCATGGTGATGTGTAACATTATCTTCCCTGCCTCAGGCCTACATGGGAACCTGTTATGGCAGCAAATAAACGTATCAATAAGGTTGGTAAATGCGTAACCAAAGCTCACCAGGCCTAAATGAATTTATTGTGTTTACTGTATTATGTGGCGTGATCTTCTGGTAATTCTTGATTCAGGGGTTCTTTACGTCGTCGGTATGGTCAGAATGGTTTGGAACCGTAACACAGGCACAAACTCAAACACACGTACATACTCACAACAAAAATATCACTCACGCACACCCTTCAGAGATTTGTAAGGCAGATTTGAATGGCTGCAGAGTGAGCATGGATTTTTGACCCACAAAAGAGCCTGTGGTCCTCTGCAGGAATTTACCGCTCTCGCTGGCCAGCACAGCCAAGATCGCCCTTGTGCACTCTCTGACTTACTCCACTGTTAGAACTGACTGAACATCGCCCTGCACTGGTCAGTCATACCCCTGAAAATGAGACCATAAAGATGCAGCATTTCACGTTTTATCTGGGAACACCAGCACTCAAAAGAAGATAGTTATTTAAAGAGAAACAGTATTTGTTTATGATGGGTGAGTTGATAGAAAGTGTACAGTTTTATGTTGCTTCACTTTCGATCAGACCTTGCACACATGCTAGCAAACGAGTTTCACCAACTTAACCACCAGACTAATGACAATACATCAGAGATTTCTCACCGTGTGTCTCCGTGTGATTTTGCATCGTTCACTTGTGTTCTGGAGGAAGGTGGAGGGGCACAATGACTTGTGTTTCAGGAATCAGGAATGCAGGTTATTTTCAAGTTCTATGAGAGTCATTCCTTGTGACCATACAGTGATGAGTCAGGGCCATGAGCTGCTGCCCGGAATAGTAGCTCATCTGTGGTGAGATTGGAGCTACAATATATTTCATAAGGACAGCAGGATGACCTCAATCTACAGGCAACCACAGTGATGGGAATGGCACAGGCACATCAGAATGATGCTTTCCAGGGCAAGATTCATACCACCATCTGCTCAATGCTACTTGAGAGCAAAAAATGCTAATTCTTATCGAATAAGGCTAAAATAAAGGAATGTCAGCTGCAAGTTGATTATAAAATTATTTATTGAATCAAAAATTAGGGTAGACAAAAATAACTGTGCAACCTTCCCCCCGCAAAAAACATTGTGCATTTAAAACTTGAAAAGCAATAGCTTATAGAAATTTCACACTATCAGTGAAATAGCTCTCTATCAAATCTTTCACGGCGATGATCTTTCTTAAGTTTACAAAATATACACTGCTACAATGTGCTGTAGGCTTTTGTGTGTAGATGAAACCATCTAGCAGGTATGAAACAATCCTTTCTAGTTAGTGAGAGAAAAAAAGAACAAAACAGAAAATCTCTTAAGGTTTTCACTCTCAGGATAAAACATACAACAGAATATTTTTTGAGTGTTGAAACTGAGCATAAATTAAATCTCTATAAAACTAGGAATTCAACTCCCTTTACTCTCAATCCACAGCAGCCAGCGTTTACACCTGAATATAGACGCTCTAGGGTTTTCTTCATTCTAAATATGATTCAGCGTGGACATTCTACTTCATCCATAACTATGCCATTTAATGGCAGAGGTCCACTCTCCCTCAATCAACCATAGCTACTCCATACTGTAAACGTCACCTACAGAGGAGCAGAATGGAATGCAGTAACACCTTCATTGATAACCTAAACTACTGCTTTCCTACGACTAGTGGTTTGTATTACATAGCCACAACATATTGGTAATGACTTGTTGATTAAAAAACTCTCTTTGCTCATGGTGACATCCACCATTGATATACTTCAATAACAGTTCTTCAAAATTGTTGAAATGTCAAGGAAAGGAAAGGTTCAACTTAATTTCTATAATATATTAAACATCAAAGGCACAGTCAGTCATATCTCTACTGTACAAGTATGGAAGCGTCTGCAGGACACTGACCATGTATGACAATGTCTTTAGGTTTTAAACAACAGCACAAATGAAGGGTAGAAGCTAAAACAGGAGCACATTGAGCTAAAAGGCACTAGTCACAACCACCTTACTACTCCTCAGAGCCAAGAACTGTAGAAGTTGGCATTATGGACCAGATCTGGATAAAACAATACACTTAAACAAAAAATCAAATATTGTCAATGGATCTATCCATTGTTTTCTTAAGTGTACTTAAGTTTTCAGTTAATTTGATGAACAAATATTAAGTTGTTGAAATATGGAAACATCATCAGAACCAACTTATTGCACCCCATATAGACTTTTTACAGTAAATATCATATACATAACACTGATTGAGCAACAGTATAAGGCATCCATAACTTAACTGTGGTAAAAAAAAAACAAGATCAGAACAAAAAAAAAGATCTAAAAGTAGCATAAACCATTTAAATTTGCTTTCATTGGCACACATTTTGTACAGTGTTCCAGTTAAAACTACTGAATTCAAGTACAGATGGCAAGATATGTTTAGGAACAGCGATATGTTATAAAGATGGACATAAACCTTTTCCAGCAAGCTACTGTTAGAAGACAACTGAGAGATCTGATCTTATGAGTGGAATTAACTGCAAACCTTTCACCTATGACACCTTTATCAGACAGATGTTCCGGGTGTTTGGCTACTAAGAGAGTAACATCAAGTGTTTAAATCATTCCCCTTTTATACAAAATTGTTTCAGCATTAGTGCATTAGTCTAAGGCCCCAGACTGGTAGTCAGTTTAACTAGATAGCGTGTAGACATCCTTCTTAATTCTTATTTCACTCTTTGTAATGTGATTCATACATCAGATAATGTTCCCCAAAGCGTTCTGATAACATTCTCTCAAAATGTGACTCAATCCGGTTTTCTGTGTCTGTTGCAAAAGCACAATGGCAAAAAAAAAACTGAGAGGTTATTCCTCGTTGCGGTGACGTAGGCTTCCCCTCTTATTGCTGAGCGAGTGTTGAGGAGGTTGCTTGGATTGTCCCCAGTCTCCCGTTCACTTGGACTGTCTTTGTGGGCATGGCAACCTGGTTAAAAGAGACACAACATGTCATGTTTGTAATTCTTCACTTTGGTAATGACGTGCTTTAAAGAATATATCAGGTTCTGTGGTTTTGTGGAGTCGAACTGGATACAGAGAGAAGAAATAGTTTTTTACCTTTTGTACCTCATCAGATTTGAAAGATATGGTCAAAAATTATCTGATTATTTTCCTCCTCCTAACACTATTCATCCTTTGCTGTTGTTTCTGTCTGATTTAAATGATGCGAAAAAACATTTCTGGCAATTTTACACAGCTGCTGACCGGACGTTGAACTTTATCTACTTGAACATATTCACACAGCAGTACAGTATGACTGTCAGATGGACCTGTGAGTATGTTACAATCTGCAATTCATTTCCAGTTTCCCGGCTGCTGCACCGCAGGAGAGCTTTGTTCTACCAATGATTTCTTCCAACGAGGCGAGACTTGAGAAACCAGACCAAAGATGTGAGAAGAAAGAGGACACTGGTTCAAATCATATGTTTTTCTGTTTCTGTCTCTGGCTTTCTTGCCTCAATCTGTTCTGTCTCTGTCTATTTTCATCTCTTTTTATTCGCTCCCTCTCTTCTTTGATAAGAGTCTCTTTGGGTGAAATTACGCCGTCTTGTGCACTAAGACTCATCACTTGCCGAGCTAATGCTAAATTTTAATTTGCTTACGCTATCTTTGTTGTATTTTTCATTTCTTCATCCGATGTAATTTTAAGTTTTACTCTCTACCCTCTTCAATGTGTTTTTCATGAAGCAACTGTAGAATTGAAAATCCAACAGGACTAATGCAGAGTAGATAAAGGGTGTCGAGAGTTCTGCAACAACTTTTACTCTGTGGTGTAAATAGATGCTGTATTTATACCTTTTTTAGCCTCTCAGCAGCAGATCCAGAGCGAATGGCCTCCAGCATAGCCTCCCTGGCCAAGGCAGGGTTCATGGGGCCGTTAGCACTTGAATGTGCCACAGTGCTAAGCTTACCCTGGGGCAAGACAGGGGGAGGAGGTGGAGGCGCAATCACGGGTGCTGGTGGTGGCGGCGGTGGTGGTGGGGTAAAGACAGGAGTGCAAGTCAAAGAAGGAGGAGAGGTAGAGGAGGGAGGGCCTCCACTTCTTTCCTCCTCAGAAGCCGCCTTCCTGAACTTCTCAAGCTCGTCAGCAGCCTCAGATTTGGTCTGTAGGACACAAAGGAGTGAGACAATGGTAACTCTAGACACATCTGCTCTCACATAAGTGCATTACACTCATGGCCTAACACACAAGTACATCTAACATCAACCGCTGACATGCACACACAGATTCTTTTTACTCTAAACTAATTATTTTCTGTTCTAATCATTCTGCATTCTATTTTTTCCACATTTATATGATTTTATCTTATTTGTTTTTGTAACTCCATTGTGCATAGTTATTTAGTTTGATTTATTTATCCACTTTTCTGTTTGAGAAGCACAACATTTTTGAGTCAGATTTAGTCATGCAGCATTCCAGAGATTCCAGTTCTGGTAGGAAACCTCCAGAATAGAACCGCAGATGTTTCGGCTACAGCAACACGTTTTCTGCCCCTTTCATTCCACATGGGTCCGTACATGACAGCAAACCACAACTCAGTCCACACAGAGGAATGGAAATAGACACCCATGCTTGCATAACTTGGGTCATGCAGCTGCTAACTAGCTAACAATACAGGCTTTAAGAGTTTAGCCGTTACATTTCCTTTTAAACATACTTCTTATGCTAAGTATAATTGCAATAAGTCACGACATTTCTCAACCAATGGACTGGGGACCATGAATGTCTGTACAAAACTAGCAAGCTTGGTTAAAATGAAGCTTATTGCTGATGTGTGAAAAGTATTTAATTAACATTTATTTGAGGATAAATGTAGATACATTGAAGGAGTTCAAGGAGGGTGAAAGGGAATGGTATGCTCATTGTTAAAACAAACAATTAATCATACTGTGCCTTTTTAGGGCTAGGTTTCATCTCCCTACCACCCCCCTTGATATTGAGAGACACGGAGTGATATTGCATGAATAGCTCAGAGAATATTTTACCGTCCTCAGCCTTCTAGAGTTGCTCTGAGCTCTAATGGCAGCCAGAAGAGCAGACTTCTCATTCTCCTCCTCAACATAAGATGCTTTCTTCATGCTGCTAGGACTAGAAGTGGTTATCTAATGATGAAATAAAAAGAGGGAAATCAAAATGTGTGGTCTTCCAGCCAACACCATCATTAACACTGAAATTACAAAACTAAGAATACAGTGTATTTCTATTACTGGTATTGGGGTAAATGTTACACCACAATTTTCTACCAATTAGCATTATGATCGCTCTCTCCTACTCATCTATCCATCTATCCATAACATGTTTATTTTGATCTCACCTTCTTCAGCCTGTCCCTGCCTCCGCCTGTCTGGATTGCCTCCATCAGGCTGCTGTGCAGAGATGTCTCTTTGTCAACAGATTTACAGATCACTGGTCTGAACTTTTTAACTGGCCCAAACACTGTCACTGGTGGAGGCCCAGGGGTCACACCACTGTCAGACACTATGATAGAAGGTTGTGGTTTCACAGCAGGTGTTAGATGGGTGGCTGCCTTGGTCATGTCCCTCGTGTTCTGAAGACAAGATGTGGAGTATTAAGTACACTGTAATTTACAGTAACAATTCTGTATAGAATCTACATAATATTTATTTTTCAAGACACCAATAACATGGTTTTACTCACACTTGTCTGGCCTTGGGATATGGTCTTGGGGGCTGTGGGTGGTTTGGCAGATGAGTGTAGAGGGCTGCTTTGTGTAGGGCTGGGGCTTCTGGGCCGAATATGTTCAATATTATTTCTGTCATTATTGGCGGTCATATTTATTTGGGTGGGGCCGCTAGACTGAATGTGCTTCCTCTTGGCTGTTTCTGTTTCCAACATATTGGAGCTTCCTTTAATGGATCCAAAACAACTTCCAAATCCTCCCCTGTCCGGTCTCACTTCTCCAAAATCTGTCAGGCTATCTGGGTAGCTCATAGACCTCTTAGGACAAGGAGGGTTGGATTTAGTAGCAGATTCATTCTCCTTATTATCCAACAAAGATGACTGGGAGGATTGGTGTGGATTCACTTGTATGGACCGACCTGATCTCTGAAAACCGATAGTCCGTGTTTTCAAAGAAGCAGAGGAGTCAGGAACATTAGGCATGGAGTTGGGTTTAGTGGGGGAGCATTTAGTGATGGCGGATGCCACATATTGGCTTGAGGTTCGCCTGGATGGTTTGAGGAAGGACAGGTCTCTTTTCAGGTCTGGAAGGATAGGAGGAGGAAGGACAGGTTTATTACTTGGCTGCTGAATGTTTTTGGACACTGAAATCTTGCTCTCCACCTCTACCCGATACTCTTTTGCAACTTTGACGTCTTTCACTGGTTCTTTAGCTTCTTCTTTAACCATCTCTTTAGGCTCAGCTCTCTCTGCAGGTTTATTAAGTGACATTTGCGCCGTTTTCAAGTCCTCAGTGTTACTGGTCTTCAATGTAGCTTCTGAGACTGCACTGGGAGTACTTTTCAGACCATCTGTGCTCTCTTTAGGCTTATCAATGAGACCTTTACTTTGGGGCACAGCAAATTCTTGTCTCTCATTTGAGCTCCAAAAAGCTTTGGCTTTTCCAAGAAGAGGAGACCCCTCACTGCAATTAATTCCCAACTCAGATGCACCACCAACTTTGTTCCGGGAGATACCTGCTTTCACCATATTTCCTTGATCGTCAATCTTAATGGCACCAACAGTTAATTTGACAGTTGGCTCTCCCGTAGCAGCATGCATGACAGAGGGTTTGGGAGGAACCACAGTGAAAGTTTTCATTCCGAAGCGTGATGTGACGTTGCGAGTGATTTTGCCATGGGAAGTATTCGAGCTGGAGCTATTTTGGTAAACTCTGTGGATCTCTTCATCTCTTTCTGTGGACACTGCTCTCTGACTGGTTGGTGGAAGAACAGGTTTCTTCTCTTGAAAAGATTCAGTGTTACTCTTCACAAGATCAGGTTTGATCTCAGTGGTCTTGCTGTGTTTCTGCATGTCAATGTTAGATTTCACTGCTGATGTTGTTCTTTGTTTATCCTCTTTCATGAGGTTGGTATCAGTGATACCCATCTCTTTAATTTTTGTCTCTAGTATGTTTCCATCCTTTTTATCCCCAATAGCCTTTTTCTCCAGTGACCTCTGATGCTGCTCAGGTTGAGACGGCTGCTTAGCGTTTGTACTGCTCTTATTCTTACTGTTGATAGCTGTACAAGCATTGTTGTTTTTGTTCTGTGGTTCCACACTGGACTGGTGACAAAAGACTGGAACTGTGATAAGATGGGGTAGGAAAAAGTCAAATTAAAATACAAATAAAATACTTAACTGTATTGTATTGATATAATTGAGTGTGAATAAAAGGATTCTAAATGTAAGCAAAAACATCAAAAGCACTAAAGCCTCTGTATGATCTACTGGATGTAGGCATATTGTTCTTCATACCTTTGCCGCCAGCTGACTCACTCCTGGTTAGTGACTTTGCCTCATTTTCTTCTATGTTACGTTCATAGTCCTCCAGTACTTCATCTATGGCTGTGACTGGCACATCCATGTCCACTACAGACACCGGCACCTCATTACTGTCTGTGGACATGGTATAGGGAGTCTCCTTCGCTGAGACTATATCTATGTGGTCTGTAAAAGGGGAACAGATCAAGGGGTTAATACACAATACTTTGGTACTTTGTGCACATCTTGGTTTGGATTTTTAAGAATATTACCATGGCTATTGAAACGTTTCAAACCTAATTGCAGATTTATAGGATTACTTCAGGTATATAACAAATGTACAACACAGTCTGAAAAGACACATCCATGTAGTGTTGTAGTGGTGTTAATCCTTTACTTTAATCCTGAACTGCAGTATATTAATTCCTATGTTGGAAGTATGTACGCCTGGACTGCCAGGACGCCTCAATGAAAAAAATCCAGTTTAAGATCATGGGTGGACTGTGGCCTATGGCATGCCATCTCACCAGCAAGGTCTGCTTCAAAATCTGCCAACGTTTGATGGAGCTGGGCTGTGAGCTCTGGGTCATCTTCATAGCTGTCTTTTAACCTGCTTGACTTTGCCTGTGGGTTGATGTCATTGTGCCTGAGGACAGTACATAGAAATATATGTCAAAAAGACATCTGCACACACTCACATGTAGTGAAAACACACAAGCAGAGTCCCATAACATCTGTAATGCAAAAAAAAGATCGGTGCACAGGGGCAGCCATAATACAGCATGACTCCATAATTTTTTATGAACAGTATTAACACCACCAAACAGCTGTTATGAACTGCTTATTTGATGCTGTTGTTACATCCAGCACCGTTCCCGTTACTAACCTGCCACAGAAACCAAAAGGCTAAATGCAGTTCAGTAAGTAGAAGAAAGAAAACAAATGTGTTAGTTTTAAATATTTTGTGCTTGTTCAAAGTTCATTTTTATTTTTATTGGAGCCTTTTGGCTTTGAAACATGTAGCTGTAAAGATATTATTACCACAGTTCCTTCACTCACTTCAAGAGTTCAACAGAGCATTCTCATGAGTTACTAGCGTATTAGCCATAACAAATTGCAACAAGAAGGCCAAACTAAATAGAATTTGTCTTCTACGAGACCTGGATTGGTCCTCTTTTCCTCAATAATTCTGAGAAAACAGGGTTATAGTGCTTTCCTGGAATACTGAGGAGCCAGCAGCATCAGGCCAGGCCCTGGATTCATAAAGTTTCTCATTGGAGCATTGATCCAGGATCCCTGGTCTGGGCACATTACCATACACATTTCACAACAACTTAAAAGGTGAAAATTGATCTTGGGCAGCATTCATTTTCTACAAAGGCCTTTGACTAAGGGCCTAGAACCATAACTATGAAAGCCCAGCACTAAAGGTTGAGGGTGCAAGCTTTGGCTACAACTCACATATAATACATGGTGGGAACTGCTCTTGGTTATTACTGCTGACACAGTTAAGGACTGTGGAAAGACTTCTATAGTTGGCTGAAACAGCAATGGTTCAAACTGCAGGTGAAAATACAGGTGTGAAACTAAACTTGATCGCCAAATGCAAAAATCAAACTAATAATTTTCATTAAGGTACTAGTTATCAGTGATTAGGCCGACAGCAAGTTGAATGGCACATGCATTATCTTGCCTGCCAGTAAACCAGGATACATTAAAATAGATTTCAAAATAAAAGGTCACAGCAATGAATAAGATTGGGGGTAGAAGATGGGTAGGAGTCGGCTAAAAGCAAATACTGGGTAGCATAAGGCCAGCTAGATGAATGAGTAAGGTAGACACTGTGAGTCATTCGTATTCTCTTAAGGCCAGTGCAGATGGCTTAATGTGCCTCACCATCTTGAATGAGACTTTCATCATCTTGATGGTCAACTATCACACATTAGGTAAATATAAATATACAGTATATGCTTGTCAACTTCATTCTACTTTCCTCCCTCACTCTTGTTCCCCCCTACTTCCATGTCATGCCACATTCCACTTCCTTTTTCTGTGACTTCCTCTCTACCTGTGTCTTGATCCCCAGGTGGCACACCCCTCATCGCTGTCACTGGAATTGTCCCGCACTGGTCCCAGCAGTCTCTCTCCTCCGCCTCTGCTAATTCCATCCAGAGACAAACTCCCATCTGGGGATGTGGGTTGGGTGTCAGATGGAGAGCTGACCATGCCTGAGTCCTCGCCCTCTGCCATGCCCTCAGAGGCGGCGTAACCCTGGTCGGGCAGGCTGCTGCCACCGCTGCTGCTTCCCAAGGACATGGTCTCCTCCTCGGGTGTTTCTGTTTCTGGTTTCTGGCCACTGACTGTGGAGCTCCGCATGGAGTGGAGCCAAGCTGAGAGAGGATAGAGGACGATCTTAGCATCAGTATTGGGTGTTATCACTGCCCTTCAAGACTGTTAGCAACTGTTAGCAACAACTTCAAATCAAATTAAAGGGTTGCCAATGGCCTAAGGTTGTGTATGATGAAACTAAAGGACTGAGAATGGGCTTGTATTAGAGGCCTCAGGTTTTTTATTCATGCCATGCATTAACTTAAAAAAAAAAAGATTTATCTTTCTCAAATCCACAATCCATAAAATACCTGGCAAACAACTGAGGAAGAACAACACAACAAATCATGAGGACATTTGTTTGAAAAGAAGTGCATGATGGAGAGCGAGCATGAGGAGCAAGAGATGGAAGAAGAGGGAAAAAAAAAACAGAGGAAGTATTTATGTTAGTTTCAACATTCATTCTGACACCACACACACACAAACCAGAAAACACAAGCCAAATATACAAACGCAAGCCCGGAGCACAACCACTTGTGGCTTGATAAAACAGCTTTAATGATGTGTGGGTGGACTTACTGTAAACAAACCCTTTTAATTAGATTTTTACAGTACTGTTTTAGGTTCCTGTCAAAGATAGTATTGCTTCATACCCTCTCATCTCTTGAGTACAGTCATGCACTGGTCAGTCCTGTGGGTTTTGGAGAACTTATTTGGTCTGTCACTGATCTCATTGAACTCTAGGCCAAGAGAATAAAAATCAATGTACCATTTGTTAGGTTTTCAGCAGCCCAGCCAGCATGCACAGGAGTGAGAACTCAACAGGGGATTCTTCAAAATTAGTTTAACAGTGAGTGAACTTGTTTGCAATACCTGGTATCTGTCAGTGTGCACATGCATTTGTGCATGCATTGTGCTCCAATCTGTCTTCTTATGTGTGTGTGTGTGTGTGTGTGTGTGTGTGTACTAGGCCTGTCAGTTTTGGGCCTGGTCCTAATGGTGTGGAGAAAACAGTCAGTTCCAGGAGATGTGGTGATGACTCACAGGGCTGTCCTCCCAGCTCCTTCCCAGCAACAACTTAGTCATGCCAGCAACAGCCACAATCAGCACACACACACACACACACACACACACACACACACACACACACACATACGCAGACACGGGCATGTACACACACTGTCTTATTCTCTCATATGTTTACACACGTATATGCTCGCATTAAAAACACACAAGTAAACATCCACACATAGTTCCTTCCAACTCAGCATGACCTTTGGCACATGCATCAGTTAAAGCCAAGTAAAAGGTGTCCGAAGCAAATCCGAGGCAATCCATGCACAATCCCAAACCAAAATGCTTGAATCTTGATCCAGTCTTCAACTGTTTAATTGAAAAATGTCTTTCAAACATACATTATGTTTTTCAATCACAACACAGATCTGTCGTTATAGATAAGTATATGTTCATTATCACTACTCTACAGGCAAGTACACATACCCTTAATGGCTTAGTACTTGCAGAGGATGAATTATATTTCACATAAAAATTGGATTACCGTAAAATAATATTTTAAGCAGATCTGCCAAGTACATTTCTGTAATCAGAGCGAGAGAAATTAACCATCATCATCTCAAAAATGTAAAACTCACTGAAAAATGAGGCACCCAACAGCTGCATTCATATGGTACAGAAAAAGTCATGTGATTCCCTTGACAACAAATCAGTGTGTAGTGTCATTCTCTTTTCTAAGTAGACTGTTATGAGCTCTCCTTGGCAAGAGGTCTTTTATTTCATATACATGTCTTAAAAATACATGAGGCACCACTACCCAAAAGCAACAAGTCATTGATAGATCACCCTTTCCATAATATTGCCAAAGGCAGCATGCATTCAGGTCTCAGATTTCTAAACCGAGCCACAACACCAGGCACAGAGAGAGAAACATACACTGTCCAACTATTGATCTGCAGATATCGCATCACTAAAATATTGGCTGATAGATATCGCATGGCCTTGCCTCAGAGCCTTGTTTCAACATGTCACTCATCAATCACACTGTAACTGATACGTCCAGGCTTTAGCTCATCTGTCATGGTATAATCTCTTGACCACATTCTGTGTGTCCACTTTTAACTCAGCTCTGATCTCATGCATAATCGATGGCAACCAGCGGATCAAGCTGAAATGCAAAACCACCAACAGTATATACATACATTTGTAAAAAAAAACAAAAAAACAGCATTGCTTTAAGAGTGAAATTAGAGAGCATGATTTGCTTTCATTTGTGTCCTCAACAGAATCAAATCCAAAACATCACAAGGACAGATACAATTAGGTTGCTGCAAAGTGGCTCCTGTGAGGCACTGTGACACAGAGTGAAAGCAAGTAGTAGAAATGAGATGATTGACAACAAATACAAGAGTACAGAAGAAACAGTAGAAAAAACAGAATGAGAGGAGGGTGGTGAACATCAGAGGGAGGTCCAGCAGAAATAAGAAGGGCCAAGAAGAAGCAAAGGGAACTGATGAAAAAGGATTGTCGGACGAAGGAAGGGTCAAGCCAGGGAGAGACTTCAGGAGTGTTTGGAGCGCAGACGCACAGGCCCACAGCAATACACTACAAAGTAGGGTGCGGGGTGGGGAGTAAAGAAAAGAACAGATGAGATTTGAGATGGACAGATCACGAACATTGCAATTGGCGGGGATGGCAATCAAAATAGCATCCAGAGAAAAAACCTAAAAGTGAAGACAGAAACTGAGGACAACAAACAGTGAAATGATAAACAAGAGTAGCTCATAGCTCATGCAAAGAACTCATACAGAAACATAAGGCCCTCAACAATGTCTTCCAGTATACATCTAATATACTCCCATGTACTGTTTAAATGCAACAAAAAAGACACTCCAGTTGATTGGTGTTCACCCCAGCCCTGACCTTTTAGACGCAGAAGAAATAAAAGGGCTTAAAGGGTGACATTTATAGATATGAAGCGCCTTGACCTCACATGGACCCAGTATCACTTAACTCAGCTGCCTGATGGAGAGATAGAAAGCATTATAGGACAGAGGGCAGTACATACATACACACACAAATGCACAAAAAGGCTTGGCAGTAAAGGATAGTTACAAAAATTCAAACTCTGATTGGGACAAATGAAATAAGAGTTAGAAAACCAGGAGAGCAGCTTCTAGGAAAGAAAAGAAAGCCCAAGAGTGAAGAAGAGGGAGAGGCAGTCCAGCTGGAACCTACACTGGGGAGCTGCTTCCCCCGCCTCCATGGGACTCTGTCGGGAGTTGCTTTCTGTGGGCTCAATGGGAGGGGAGGACGGGGTAGGGGATAGGACAAGCTGTGGCGGCTCCCGGGCCGGGGAGCGGCGAGGTTTGGGCGGCGCTGGTCGATCAGTGGTTCCTGTAGGAAAAACAGCATGAAGCCAGGGCAGGCACTGATGGTCATGTTGGTAAAAATGTGGAACGTGACACAAATATCTTCTAAACAAACCTCTTATCAAACTAAAAGCAGCACAAAAAACATTGTGTAATCATCAAGATCTCTGTTTTTTATTTATTCTGGCAGCATCTTGGCCTCTGTGTTTTTGTGCTACACTTCTTAAGAGACTGCTTGTTGTTCAAACAGTGGCTTCTTTATCTTTGGATTTTCTGGTGATGAAGTTTGAGTTTCTGTGGGCAGAGCTCCTTCCTTTGTCTGCTGAGCCATGGGGGTTTTCACTGTTAAAGCTACTCTAGTGTTTACAGTACAATCATTTGTAAGTTTTTACCATTGTTCCAGCGGAATTTCACAAGTTACTTGACTATGTGGTGGAGCCTAACTTTGGCAACAAATGTCTGTAGAGTATCAGCTGAAGATTCAAAAAAGTAAAAACTTATAAATGTGTGCCAGGAGAAGAGTTGTTGTTTTATTTTTTTTGCTGCATACTCTGCCACCGAGGCTTTTCATTTCATCCTTATTTCATGCCAAGAATGGTTGAAAACAGACAATAATTTATGCAGACTATGACACAAAAAGCACGTGAGACAGGTGATGATAACCGAAGTATGGACTGACAAATAAGACAAACTCAATCTGGATGACATATTGGGTTGTAGGGGCAAACGCACAATTGCTATAAAACAGCACTGCTGAAATATAGCTACCTAAATGTCCTTATAAGACGAGTGATGCATCAATGTGCTGTGTCTTAGTCAGCAGGTGCTGTCGATGTGCTACTTTATCTGTTCACTCTGTTGGCGACAATAGGAAGGGACTGAAACAGCATACAGGCCTGAGATGATAAACAACACCATCATAACCATGACAGCTTCTGGAGCACACACACGCACACACACGCCTGCACAAGCATACACACAGACATTTTAAACTTACTACACTACAGTGTAACAGTGTAAACTATAGTACAATAGAAGCACTAGAAAAAGCGATGGTATAAAACAAAAATACTTCATGGTTTGCTCTACCTCAGCTCCACCTCATCTTTTATCACAAAGCCTCCCAAAGAAAATGACACACAGTTTACAGTTTGACATACACATACACAAATTTTGCTTGAATGAAAGGTTCAATAAAACTTACACAAATTAAAGACCAAATCAAACCTATAAAAATGAGAGACTAACTGAAACCTAACAAATGTAATGTGTACATTTCTGCCTCTGCCTATACAAGCATGAGGGCACCACCCTATACTGTACGTGCAGGGTGTAGTTGTTACCAGCTATTCATTTACTGCCAAATAGGTACTGTACATACATGCAAAATGAAGTGCAGTTGTCCCGCTACACTGAATAATATCTTTTCGTTTCTAGTCATTGCATGTGAAAAGCTAACGTTGAGGTTGTGTGTAGGACAAAAATGACTGTTGGAGAGAATGTGGCTTTTGGAATAAAACTATTTTATTACAAGTAAACATTTTGACTCAGTGAATACTTTCAAACACACTGAAGGGCAAGGAGGAAGGTTGAAAATAGGGAGAGAGTCAAAGCAAAAGAGACGAGAGAAGGTGATGCACTGTCAACAGCGTCAGGATAGAGAAAAGGAGCAGTAGCTAGGTCTATAAATGTATTAATGACCCTGGTGCTGTCTGCTCTATCCTGACTAATGCACTAACCTCCTCATACTTCATCCTTTCCCTTGCTTTCATCTGCCTGTCCATCACTCTCCTCTCCTTAAACCCCCCTAGTCCCCTTGTCTCTACCTTGCTACTATGTCATCCCGCTGCCAAAACCTTCCCATGCTCCCTTCTCTGAACTCCATTCTGGTACCCTCACCTTTCTCATCCCTTTTCTGAGGTCTGTGGCTCTCTCATCTCTGCCCCTGTCAGACACGACAGGCCTCTGCTGCAATCTCACTTTGCTACGGAGAAAGATCTAGGTTATATAAGGATCAATACCAGGCCAGCTAAAGTTCAAGTAGATCCTGTTTAAATCTATGATGGATCTGCCTGTCTTTGTATCTGCCCTGCTTTGAAGGTTTGGGTGAGTGGCTATGAGAGAGAGAGAGAGAGAGAGAGAGAGAGAGAGAGAGAGAGAGAGAGAGAGAGAGAGGAAAAAAGAGAGAAAGATAAGAAGAACGTGAGGGATTGATAGTGCAAGCAAGAGACAAGGACTGCATTGTCTCATGAGTTATGATGAAAACCAGCTCCACTAGTTCCTGTACTTCAGCCATGACATGCAAACACACACACACACACACACACACACACACACACACACACACACACACACACACACACACACACACACACACACACACACACACACACACCCTTTCACTAGGTTATGTGCATCAATCTTGACAGTTTAAGGTTCAGATGTTGCAGACGTGACAGCTCAGTTATCCAGGGCAGACATTAAGTCACTTTCTAACAGGTAGAAAACCTCTACAGGCAACTTCAGACTGTCTCAATTCTTCAACATACAGAGAGAGTGTTTACCGTCACTGTCAAGAGTTGAGCAATCGACAGCCAAGTTCATTTTCTTTTATGAATAAAGTTTTGTGTACGGTGGGGTGAAAATGTCACATGTCATAATTGGTTTAAATCTGATGGAGTAACTGATGGAAGATATTAAAAACCAAGAATGATTATGTCATGATGACATACCAATACAACAGGTAGATGTCATTAAAGCTTCATCGCCTGTGGTGCTGTGTCTGCTTTATCATTATAAATAGCCTGAGCTGTCATTTGGCATTATTCAGGTTGCTGTTTAAGAACATAAAAGTCTACCAGTGTTTGTGTCTCTGTCTTTCGTTTGTGGGGGCGGTAGTAGCTCAGTCCAGGGGTAGGCTGTTAAAGTCCAGCTTGGACCAGAGGGTACGGAGTATGGACTGGTAGCTGTTCTATGTGGCAGCTCCATCACTCTGGCCACATTAATATATATATGGCTATAGGTCTGTGTGCACGTGTGTCTTTAGGGCCTGTGTCAAATAAAGTACATATTATTATTATATTATTATTTGCAAAGAAGAGGAAGTCTGCCAACTGATAGATGTTAGACAATTACTAGAATAAAATAGGTGTCATCAAAGAGAAAACAGCTGATAATTATAGTGTTTTCAGAAAGCATCAATTTAGGAGTATTAAAGATACATTTTTTCCTTTTTTTTTTCTGAATCGGTTTCATTTATATGCTGGATTTGTAGACTGTAGTCAAATGTAGATTCTTGTTTCTAAAACCTGTATCAGGTGCTGTTTTTTGAGTGTCTGTTAAAGTGCCATTTAATAAATATTTACCCATTGCGCTGTGTCTGTTGTTCTCAACTTCATCCAGTTTCAGGTTTAAGGCCGACTCAGTCTCCGACCTGGAGCTGCTGGCTGAGGTCACCTCTTGATTTAATTTGGCAGCCACGCTTCTGGCCTTTTCTGATTCCTCCATACTGCTGCTGGAGCTTTTCGCAGTGGGCTGGAACCGCACAGACCCGCTCACCGTGCTGCTGGTGAGGCTGCTGCAGTGGGAACCGGTCTGGTCTAGGTCAGCGTCTGAGTCGTCCAGGCTGTGGCTGAGTTCAGAGCTGGAATCCTGGACTGCCAAGCTGTCGGTGGTGCTGCTGCTTGGGGTTGGGGAGCTGGGGGTTGGTGTGGAAGCGCATACAGGTGGAGGTTGTACTGCTATTTTCAAGGGGACCGGTTTAACTGTTTGCGTTACCACAGTGGTAGCAGAGACAGTGGTTGACTGTGCCACCTTGGTACGGAAGGCTGGGGTGGGTGTTTCAGTAGTGTGGCAATCAGGGGTGGGAGCAGCAGAGGTTGAAGTATCTTCAGGGCCTGGGGTGATGGAAGCTGGAGTCGGCGGAGGGGCTGGAGCCTTTCTTTTCCTCTGCTGGCTTTCTGAGCCAAGGCTCATCTGATAGAAAACAAGTGAAAGAGAAGGAGGCAGTAGAAAGTTAATTTATGTGAGCACCTTGTGCATATATGTGTGTGTGTGGTCTAACCATAAATCAGCCTGTCTATCAGGACTTAAGTAGAGTTTACTACTGAGTAATTAAATCAAGTGGTGTTCTGGCGGGCATCTGAGTCTTCAAATCTATCCAATGAGTGCCAACATTCCTTTTAAATCATCCTACAACAAGACATATAATGTCTGGCAGTGATGCAGTAAATTTGATGCAGTGGTATAATGATAGTACACATATACTGTATGAGCATTTTACTATGGTGTTTCTCATACTTATTCAAGGGGACATTGACCATCATTCAAATGTAATGCTGTCTTCGTGAATTACTGGTAAAACTGAATCAATGATCACTCCAGGGGATGAAGTGGCGGTTCAGTTATTAGTAAAATTATGTAATTTCTTCTGTGTGTGTGTAAACACAAAACAAAAACATTTAGAAACTCTGTCTTGTCATGTTGTTCCCATATCTCCAACATTAGGCAAGAAGTCAGTGATGAAAAAGTAAAATGATATGAAGTGACATTCGGCTCAGTGAGAACAAGTGGTTCAAAAGAAATCTGTCGATGGATGTTTCATAACATTAATACTGTTTTATGTTTTTTATAATGAGAATGTGATGGAAAGAGAAACATAATAAATTCACACTGGTTGGGGGGGGGGTTGTGAGATGGAAGGAGGCAGGAGGGGAGGATAGGGAAGGAGGAAGAGAGAGATAAATAAAAAAGTGGGACAGAATAAAACTATGAATCATCAACAAGCTAACAAGGGGGAAATTATCCGTTTCATTCCACAGGGAGATGACACCATTCACACCCTCCTGTGCAAGTTGATATCACTTTCTGTGAAGTCAGTTTTCTAAGAATCAATTTACAAGTACCGTGGGCAGGTTTCAACAGTATAGATGTCCTTCTTTCTGAAAAATCCCAATTACTGCTGCTGCGTTCAACTTGTCTTCACTCTGAAACTCAGCAGAGAACATGCCTGGAGCTGCATGTAGTGTTGCATCATGCAGCAGGACAAGAGAGAGACCAGGCCACCTTGCCGTTCTGTAGGCAAACTGGGTTCACACATGTGAACCCAATGAACTCACTGCATGGCATGCTATGGAAATCTAAATGGCCCCCCAACTGGTTGTTTTTCTCTTCCTTGGTCACCCGCTTTTCTCCCTCTCTGACATTCATACATACATGAATATAGACCAGTGGATGTGGGCCAAAGTTGAAGCTGAAATGGATGACTGACTTGCCTATGAAGATGGATGTGTGTGTGTGTGTGTGTGTGTGTGTGTGTGCGTGTGTGTGTGTGTGTGCGTGCGTGTGTGTGTGCGTGCATGTGTGCTAGTATGTTTATGTGTGCGTTCCCTGCAGAGTGAAACATAAGACTGCAGCCAAGCCCTGCTATGAAAGGAAGAAGACTGTGACTGCAACACACACACACACACACACACACACGCACGCACACACACTTCTCTGTGTGACTGTACAGGCACAAACACACTCTCACATATGCACACAAGTACACACACATGAGAAGGAACAGTATATCTCATATCTCAGGCTGAGCTTGGGTGTATGGATTAGGGAGTTGTTAGGGGTTGCAGGGTTAAGTGTGCTGCTCTCATGGGCTTATTGGCGCCATGACTGGGAACACAGCATGTACTTAAGATTGTTAGAGACTGAAGCCAAGACTCAAGACTCTGTATTATACCACATTCAAGGTCACACTATACATTAAGTTTAAGCTGGCTATGTAATATGATATGTATACACTGTGTTTATGTGTGTTGTTTACGGTCTTTACATTTGCAGATGTTTTTTCAAACTTGTGTTACACAGAGGAGACTGTATATCATTGGGAAAGATGGTCTTTTCAGTGTTCAAGAAAAGACAACTTTTTTTCCCCAAAAGCTCTGCATGTACTGCTGCAAGCTAGAAGCAGGATCTGGCCACTTTTGCTCATGTCTTATCTCTCATCAAATCACAAGCAGAAACAGTGTCAAGGTTGAGTTGAGGAAGTGAGTTCACTATAGAGCAGTTCTTTCTCATTTCATGAATGATAAAATGCAAAATGAAATCATATAGTAGATTTAGGTAGGCTATTTTATTGAGTCAAAGATAAACATTAAGAAGTTAAGGGTTTTCATTATCACAAGGAGCCAGATTCATGGATCATGTTCTGGTGATTTAAATATCTACAGGGCTCAAATAAGCAAAGCCCTTCCACGAGTACTCTCCTAACACAAGAAAGACAATCAACAAGTCACCACTGATTTCGGATGATTAAGAAAGGATGTAAGACAAGCCCTAAAGTAAAAAATGCCATAGTTTTGTTCATTTTTTCATTCTGCTGTCTAATAAGTTGGCATAACTAAAGTAAAATATAGTGGAGAAAATTAAACACACATGGCTCACTTTTTGTGATCAATTTAACATGTAACCCGAGTCTCACCTGTCGATCACAACTGATCAGGAGCACTACACCAATCACAATGCCCACATCCTGAACAAGAAGTTATTGTCTACCAACATGCTTCTTTGCTTTAACACATTCAGATTTTTCTCTTCTTGATTGACAAATAACACAACACGAGGGCAAGGGTATATTTTAAAGGGAATGCACCTTTACACAAAAGTGTGTAGAAGGCCTTGCCAGGACAGTCTGATGTGTCCATTTAATTTTCCACTCAATGGTTTGAGAGGCGAAGGGCCCCATGTTGGAGCATGTTGATCAGATAGGGCCACCCATGGAGGCTGCAACCTTGTGGCGTGACCATTCATCAGTTGTTTTGAAGTACTCTTGATGGGTGAGGGGCTTTGTTACAAGCAACATTACAGCGCTAATGTGGAATGTGAAATGTGAGTATGTGTGTGTATGAGAGGGGGGTTTCACTGTATATGTGTGTGCTTGTACATGTCAGCATGCACAAGCACATTCATATATGCATGTGTGTGCGCTGATGTATGTGTATGTATGTGCGTGTCAGAGATAATAATAGCAGCTGAGCTGTCTCAACACTGTGAGGGCACCGGGGTCAAAAACATCCAAACAGTAGGTCGGAAGACAGTTAGCGTGTGTTAGGGTTATTGTGTGTGTGTGTAATGAACATGTGCGGGTGTGTGGCGTGTACGATGAAAAGACTTTCATGTTAAAAGTCTTAACAATGTGTGTGTGAAGGGTGGGGGGGGGCGTAGAGGAGGCTAGCTAAGGATAAGGAGACACATGGCTGACCCAGTTCCATTGTCATCTACATTGTCCTACTAACCCACTGAAAGGTAATGTTTTCTTCCCCTTTTCCCTACATTTACAGTAATGTGCATATAGACAGTGAGTTTTGGGTCAGGGGTTAGAGGGATCAGAGTAGAGTAACATAGTAGCAGTAGCAGTAGTAACATGGTGAGTAATTTGCCTACGATAAATAAAGACTGAGCGTCTGCAAATTTCAAGTTTGGCTTTCTGTAGGCAACACTGCAGTATGCTTAGTTATTAATAGAAATATACGAATACATACAACTACATATCAACTTTCTGTTGATGGACTAATCAACTAATCACTTCACCCTTAAAATATATAATATATACATATATAAATATGTGTCAGCAAATACTTGGATGGGGATCAATGGCAAAAACCTTGACTGGAATATCAGATTACATATATATGCCAACAAGGGGTATTCACTGATTGCGTTCTATTATAATCCACCACAGATCAGTGATTACCTCTTTAAAATAGCAATATATCCTGATTATCTGATTGCAACACATCCACACGTTTAGAGGAATCCTAACACACACACACCGACACTCAGATACAGCCACAAACCATTTGAGACTGACACAAACACACATTTGCTTCATTTGTTTGTCCCATCTGTCCTGGCTGGTTTCATACACAAGATGTTTTGACAGCATCAAGTGCAAACAGATCCTGTCCTACATAGGCAGAATGGCAGGGTGACGTGGTCCCCTATTCCAGGCCCCTAACTCGCACTTTCACAATCTTCAAGGTCAGTGCGTAAGAATAGAAAGATTATAGTTCATACCGAACGTACACCTCAGTCACACCACAACCACAAGACCAAGCGGACATAAAGGACACAGAACATTAATATAAATAGTATTCATGTAATTAGGAGGCATGTCTACGACAAAGGTTAAATTGAATAATATCATAAGAGTAAATGAAGTAAAAAATAGTAAAATAAGTAGAAGTCAAATAATATTGTATAATAAGTACTGTTTAATTGACTACTGTACTGTGTGTCAATTAAACAGCACAATAACATTCAGTATACAAGGAGACAACGAACAACCTGTAAAAGATCTTCTATTCTCCTGTAACAGTGTTAAAGCACAGCTAATGGTCAATCCAATAGTATCCAAAAATGTTGGAGTTAGATTCAGTTTTTGCATGAATGCTACTTGTACAATAGTACTGATGTAATTGACTCATATATGCATGTGACACTTTTGTTGTCAATGCAAAACTTATTTCAGACCAAGATCAGAATATAACATGTGTTATATTACATCTTTTCGTCAATTGCAATTGAGGCCCTTTTGAAGACGTATGTGAAATGTACATTGTCCTACCAGAGCACCTGCTGTTTTCAGCTGTGGCCCAAATGAACAAACACAGCAGCTCTAAAGGAAGGATGAAGGATGAGAGATGATCGGAAGAAAAGGCTGCCTGTTTGCTTTGGCAGCAGTAGCCTCCTTTTTTCTTTGCTCCCAACTGATTTGAAAACTGTTTTGTTCCTTCAGAATATATGGAGAGATACAGTAAACATCCTTCTCTACATCCTTGCAAACCTCTATTGACATCTCACATGAGGAACACCCAGGTTACCTTTCTGTCTTTGCACTGTTTCTTACTTAACTTACCCTCCTTTGTTTTGCTCTCTTGTTCTCTCACAGATTCTTATCTGAACGAGGCTAAGCCTATCTAACCACAAACACAACAGGGACTAACAGCGAAGAAACCCAACAACAGTATGGCTTTGTTTATGTTGTTAAAAGTAGGGGGTGTATTCATTGGGCGATGCTGTGACCATTCGACAAGTGTTGTAAAAGAGCCAAAACAGAGGGTGTACAGCAAAAGAAAAGCTGATATCAAGGGGGAACAAAACAGACAGATGGATAGTAAAACAAAGAAGAAAAAGGGAAGCAAAGAAAAAAACACTTCCAGGAAAGCTGATTACTGAACACAGATCCAGTAGCAATTTTGTCTTACTGACTGAACCAGAGCTGTGCATTAGAGCAGATTAAAGTTAGCTACCGTTGTAGACAACTATGGGACTGATGGATGGCTGTGAAAAACAAGCCTCCCCCTGCTGCCAACTCTTTATTTTCGCAGAGTGACAGATCATCAGGAAGAAACACGTAGCAAGCTCGATCAATCAAGAAGCCACACAGACACAGGCAGGAATGCAGCATGCACAAAAAAACAGATTCATGCAACACAGACAACTGTGGGGACAGTTTTGGGCAGAAAGCTCAGACTGTCATGTTGGTTGACACACATGCACAACTGAATACATACAATGCGTACACACATCCAGGCAGCCGACACAAAAACATTTAGTTCAGAGGAAGCACATTGAGGAAAATACTAAAACTATACTTCTGCCCCTCACAGTACTGCAAACTGCCATCATTAAGGTCTGATCAGCAATCACATAATGTCAGAGCTGTTTTGGGCAATTCTTTGTCAAATCTGACAACTGGATTTCCCTTTAGAAATTCAATCTCATAGAGTTGCAACAGTTTTTCTGCTACCATGGTTCATTTGAGTTCTTTCAACTGAGAGACAGTCATCAAACTTTAATTCCCACATCAGGGTTCACATGTCTTAGCAAACAGATGTGATGTGAATTACGACTTTCCTGTCCCCTCTGGCTCGTATCACCCTTCCCTGGCTTTGGGCTTCACAAGAAACTCTGCTGTGTGGAACAAGAAATGGTTTTGTTTCATATTGGAATTTCCTGGATTGGCTACATTGTTATTCAGTTTAAAGGTTTTCCAGGTCTACAAGCATGTTATGCTGCCATTCTCCTAATTTCTGGGCAGTCCAGGGACATTACTTAGTTATTAGTCCAGTGACTAATGTAGGCAGAAATGCAAATTCAATTTGCTTTTGTCATTTGGTGACAATTGAAAATGAAATATAAGAGCAATGAAAGTGCAATAAAAATTCTCCTTCACCTTCTGCTCTTAAATGCTGCTTGTCCTCTGTTGAACTTGGTGAACCTGTGGTGTCCTTCTGCAGGGTGAGGGTGGTGATAAGGGCATGCCAACCAGATTTCACGCTGCACTGCATTTTGCAAATATGATCCCAAAGCATACTGTACATTGTTAATGTTGCACAACCCAAATACACACATGTAAAGCTCTTGTTAGACCCGATGTTACATTACTTTGACTTTCCGACTTTCTCTGTGACACAACACACATGAGCACAAAAGCTCTTGCTCAAGAAGCTTCTTCTTTTACTGAGCAGTGAAGCAGAAAGCTCAGAATTTCTTCAGAATTTACTTTATCACAAGAGGCAGTGTAGACATGGCTTCCTTTCCAAACCACAATAACAGATTTCGTATCACTGCAGGAAGAAAAAAAAAACCAAAACAAGGTTGTGTTTCTCTGAACTCAATGTTCCAAAACATAATTTAATTCAGTGCTGCTCTCATAAAGACAGACACATATTGTTGACTGCTAAGCTGAAGAAACTGTAAACTTCTCCGACTCCAGCATGTAAAAACATCTGATTCTCCTACAGTCAAAGATGACTTTACACTCTTCCTGGAATACTAAGTCAGCTGTTTTTAGTGCTGTTTCTATACCCATTCTCACTACTGTATATAGCAACCTCTCAGACATCAAAAAGGTCAAAGATCTACTTTCATTACTGTAAATGAAACAAGATCTTGTTAGAGTTCCCGTTTCAACACCCTGACATCGATCCATATTGTGTAAAAAAAAAATGTATAACTACCATGTATGAATAGTCACTCACAACGACCTGAGAAACAATGTGCTATTGATTATCTGCACTTCACAGCTTTTCAATTTTTACAAAACTTATCCCACAAACAGCCTCTCCCTTTCAGTGTTCAAAAGGTCATTGCACTAGTATTTCTCTTTTAAGGGACACTACTTTAGGCAAGTCAGGATTTATTTTTGTCAAAAGTTCTATTATTTTTTGTTCTACTATCTGTACAACAGAGAGGTACTCAAAGAAGTGCCCCTCTCAGCTTGGTGTTTCACTAGCTATGTTAATAAATACAAATAGTGTTGAACTAAGAAAAACAAATAATACTGCACAGGCCAAGTGTTTACACAAGTTCACATTATAGTTATGTTTCAGGTATTTAGATCATCCAGACTACTTGCAAAAAGTACATTAAACATAGGTTTAGCTTCAATTCTTCCAACATTAGGAAGATTAAAGCAGAGTGAAATATTATTATAGTTATATGTAGCAAAAGCCCACTTATCCTAAATGTATCATTTGTGATAGACACAGAGGTTGTAAATCTTGCGCTACATTGTGGCCCTGAATTTGAACAGTATTTCCACAGTTGACTATGAAGAGAGTATGACCCTCCTAATTTTGTCAATGATGTTAATCTAACTATGTTCCATCTTTGATTTAAATGACCGCTCTTAGTGATCTCTGCCTCTCCAAAGGCTATGTGAAGCATTTAGCTTCGTTATAACAATCTCATCATCCTTATAGCTTATATCATGATGTCAACGTCCATTACTGTGCCTTGTAAGTCGCAATTAGTTGACCACCTAAGCTTGTTCGGTGCAGAGGGAGGTCTATAATGAGGACAGTCATCATAGAGAGCTGTCCTCATATGACCGCCTAATGCTCCTCCATCTTAAACACACATATACAGACAGTATCCACATGAGGTGGGATAGACTGTAACACAAACAGCGTGCAGCAGTTGAGAAAGTGTTTTTTTCTGCATGACAAGTCTGAACAACCACAGAAAATACCACAAAAACAAAACGGCACATTTGGTGATCGATTGTGTGCAAGTTCTGCCAGGTGAGCTGGCCCACTTCCAGCCCATCCCTTGTCGACAAACCTGTATCTCAGCTATCATATTTTACAAAAGTATAGCATGACATCTGTTTTCACTGGAGCTTTAACTTTTTGAGGAAGATGCGCTCATCAGTCTCCTAGTGTAGCTTAAAAGTGCCTCCAGCAACGACAAATTTCATGTAAATGTGAAAGTGCAATTTGGATCGTGATTGCGATGTGATTTGATTTGACATTTACAATTGTTCCACAGATCCAAGTCATGCAGAGCTCTTTAATGCCAATGCCCCTGAGAAACTATCCTGATAAAACGTGGCTGCTATGACACCCTTCACTGTCATGAAACTAAATCCTTTAATCATATTCACACAACAAACACAGGCCAGGCATGCTGCTAATCTTTGAACACCTGACACCTCTGCTGTGTCCTCACATGACTCTGACTAATCACATACACCCTCCTTATGAAGCAATACGAAACAATCTATAAATTATTTGAACTGTTCATCCCTTCTTTAATCTATCAATCAATCCTCACTTAAACATTAAAAATGCACATGAAATCAGCATATAAGTTCCACTTTTTACAGACTTGTTTACACGTTTGGAGAACTCTGTCACTTGTTGGCATGAGGCTGAACTGTTGATAAGACACGCAGAACGCATTGACAGCCTGTCTTCAATCTCTCTGTAGGTTGGAGGTGAAACATGAGAGGTGTCCTGCCCTTGCAATGTGTGGACGTGCATGAATATACATGAGACTTTGTGTCCAGACAGGGTAACAGTTCAGAGAAGGCATAAGAGCGAGGCGGAGAAATCTATTATTAGACCAGTCATCTAGTCCTCAGATGACCTTCCCAACTCCTGTTGTGTGACGCTGCCCTTGTGACTCCCAGTGGTGTCTCAGTATTTCAGCTCTGGTGGCTGTCATAACTCTTAATGTGACAGGTGGACAGATAAATTACTGTCTCCCTCTGCACAACTACAATTTGCAGTACTATAAACGAGCACAGCTGCTATAAGGAGCTTCTTAATAGAATGCACTGCAAAAAGAAAAGAACAAACATCAAACATCTATAATTAAGTTAAAAAGAATACCATAAGGGAAGGACACATTTGAGCCTTCTCAAATGGTCCACTGGTAGCTACGTAATTGTTCTGATCTACCATTATAAACTTAAGTGGAGAGATGGAATATTTTGGTTTAGCCAAGTTAGGTTAAAGATAACATCTTTAGAGATACACTTGGACTTGAACTGACATGATTTATGATCCCTGTGTTTTGTAGCATTATTTAATAACTGGCCATCTTTGTTGCTTTCAATGCTTTTTATAACTATTTTTTTAAGAACAAGAGACATTGTGAATCAGACCTCTCAGGCTTGTGTTTACAGTACCTTCAGTAACGAGTTATTGTCAGCAATGTTTTCTGCTTCCCCATGCTCAGTTCATTTTAGTTAGCGAAACAGGATAACACCATTCTACGAGCCATCCTGAGAACAAAATTTCCTCTCGATAACACTAGCTCCTCCAAATAAACATAACTTATTATCAGAGGGGGGAGGAAGGATGTTGGTTGCTAAACAACATTTCCCAGCATGCTGCCATAACACTATAATGAGACTGCAGGGAGCTGTTGCTGTGATGTAGACGATACAGGTCACTCTGACCTTGAGGGGCTGAATCTCAAGCCAAAACACCCAAAGGAAAGGCTGCGTCAAACAGATTGCAGCTTTCAGAAGCAATACTTTAGGTCAATCCTGAGAACTGAGGGATTCTGATATTTTACATAATTGGACCTTTTCTAAGATGAAAAAACTCTGTTGTGTCATCATTATAATCCCAATTATACATTGTTTTTGTTGTTTTTTGGGGAATGTATGTGTGTATGCAGTAAGTCCTAATACAATAAAGTGTGTGAAATTTTGTGTTTGCCCTGCAGGTATGAATGAGTGCTTTTACCACACTGGATATATGAGGAGCAAGGGTCAGTTTTATGTCATGATGGAAATGACTGAAATTATCCATGAAGGCTCTTTCCAGTTGGTGGTATGTATCACCTCATCGACGTGTCTAAATCTAACTAAAACACAAATTCAACACGGCTCTTTTATCCCCTCACCTGATAGCCCTCAAAGCTAGTGTGTCCCATGGTGGGTGTTGGGGCCCCAGGTTGTGCTGGGGCCCTCCTCTTCTTAGCCTCAGCCTTAGGAGACAACCTGGGTATGTTCATGACCGACAGAGACTGGCCCAAGGTGCTTGGCCGATCCTCTGCGCTGGGGACCCCTGTGGACAGACCCTGTGGGTGATGTCAAAAACAAAAAAAGGGGATGAGGTCAGACTGATAAATATGTATGCAAGTATACATGTGAAAAAACATGTATGTTTATGAGAGCTTTAAGGACATTTTATTATCAATTTCAAGTGAGTCGGACACTTGACCACTAAGGTATAGGTGTATTCATTGACCACGTTGCTGTTGCGCCACCCACAGCTGAAATGCCATCAAATGATGTAGGATCACCCTTAGTGATCTGTCTTTCCAAAGACTATTTGAAGCATGTAGCTTTGTTGTAACAATCTCATCATTCTTCATCATAGCTTGTCTTATGATGCCAATGTCCATTACAGTGCCTTGAAAGTAACAATAATCCAAAGAACAACAAAACAAACAATCTGAATCAAAACCACGTTTCCCCAACTTTCAACAACTGTTACATAGTAGGAAATCTTTCTCACTCACAAACACAGCCTCAACAATTATTGAAGCATTTATTTGACCACGTTGAAAGGGCAACCGCATTTTCAAAGGGTGGCTGCATAGGAACAAAAAATGGTTTCAAATATCTGATCAAAGAGAGCCCAAAGTACTCCTGAAAATCCGAATCTCCCCGTGGCTCAGCTTGGTACAGAGCCTTGGCACCACAGGGGAACAAAACCACGCCTCACACCCCCATGATCTAAAAAAGAAAAGTGTTTAAAAGCTGATTAATTGATGCGTTCAGACAATGCCTGGATACAGCATAAAAGCAGAGCAAAAAGGAACATAAGGTTTAGGAACATAAGATTAGATTTAATTGGACCCAAGGTTAGAACATCTCACATCGGGGAGGGATGGCAAAAGAACAGTGCTCCTGAAAGAGGCCTTGAGGAGAGCAGTCCAGTCATGTCTGGAAATTATGGCTAAAAACCTAGTTTGAGGTCACAATGACCTTTAACCTTTAAGTCAAAAGTAGCAGCTATTCAGTGTCTGACCAACTATGAAATATGTTAACTATCTCCCCTTCTGTTCCTGAGTTATGGTGTGGCCAAAAAAGTGTTTTTCCAGGACATTATGATGTCACAATGAAGTTGACCTTTGACCTATTGACCCATTAAACATCTGTGTGAAATTTTGTCATAATTACCACATCAGTTCTTGAGTCAAAGTGTCACCTATTCATTGTCCGACCAATTGTGAAATATGGTCATCAACTCTTGAGTTATAGCAAAAACGTGTTTGGTGAGGTCACAGTGACTTTGACCTTTGACCTTTGACAACCAAATTGTAATCAGTTCAGTGGACGTTGGTACCCAGTTTGAAGAAATTCCTTCCTGAGATATTGCGTTCACGAGAATGGGACAGACGGACAACCCGAAAACATAATGCCTCCAGCAACAGCTGTCACCTGTGCGGGGGCATAAAAATATTAAATCAGTTTTTCACTGTGCTGTGTAACTGACAGGGGTAAGAGCAGGGCAAGGGGGAGGTGAGGTAGATGGCAGATGGAGGCCGACAGAACAAAAAAGAAACGTTGGAAGTGAAGGACTGATGTGATTTCCATTTGAAAACCTAAAAAAGGGAGCTTGTTTTCACCTCACCAAAATATAATGTTCAAAGCGGAAAATTCACATGAACTTTGTCTGACTTTTTCACCTGCTCTCTTCTACTCCTTCCCTCCGGTAAACAATCTGAAATCTGTCAAAACACTGAGAGAGAAGAAAACCTAACTGTAGAAAAACGTACTGCAGCATTTGGGGGGAACCCAAACTCACAGTGTCCTCATAATTGCAAAGTGCGTAACTTAAAAGGAACCTATTGAACTTCTGCATAACTTCTACATAAAGAAACATGACTTACATACTGTATGTCGGGGTAATAAGGACTGATACTACTACAAACCACAAATGCTAATGTAAAAACGACCATGAAAAATTATCTCCAGTGGCCTCTCAGTGTCAGAATACTTGAGAAAACTACGAATCACACTGACAGTTAGTCTAACCTCAGCATAGAGGAGAATCATCCTGCACCTACTTTGAACAAGGAGATGTTCTCCTTTTAGAATGTAAAACACACAGCAATGTTTGACTACACTGAGAAGTGTGAAATTAAATGATGTAGTTTTTCTATATATTTAGAAGATTTATAGGCTTAGCTAAATACATGTGATTGGGGAAGTCAAAATAAAATACAGAAAATATCCTAATTTTTGGCATGCTACTTGGCAAACACCAGGCTTCTCTGGGTGAAGTCTGTTTCACCTCTGACCAGCACCACTGCTAGCTACATCACTGGAGCAAGGTCAAAAGGACCACTAGAATTTATCAAAAACAAGATTTTCAGGGGGTGTTAAGTTACGCTTTAAACACAGGTACATAAAAAAAATATATATTATCATTAAATGTGAACGTGTGTTTGCCACAATATTAATTTAGAGGATACTTAGGGAGGGATTTTGGTTCATGAGCTGAGTGCATCTTTGCGTCAGACCTTATCTATTTTATCCTCTATCAATTGTTGCTTCGTTAAGTGTATGTCACTGTGATTGTGATGCCTAAATGTTGGACCAGATTCCTGCCATTCTGAGAATGTTGGTTAGGACTGATTTGCTTCTCTGAGATACTTGATGGGCCTTGATGGCTTTTAAAATCTAAAAAAGAAAAAACAAGCATCATGTCCCTGTTTGAAGTCAGTTTGTTTCAGAATCAGCACCTATAACATGATGCTCTCTGACCATGTTAGTGTTTTAAGACCACACACACACACACACACACACACACACACACCAAGTAGTTTAGCCCCTAATGAACAATTAGAGATAAGAGGCTGGGCTTTTAGTGCTAATGTAGCCAAGGTAGGGTAATCTGATGCCTTCAGGCTGATAACACTGTGTGTCTATGTGCGCGTGTGTGTGTGTTTGCTTGCGTGCACGTGTGTGGTCTGATAACAGTCCCTGGCTGAGAAACAATCATATCGGAGAGAAAAAGCCCAGCTGCATTAAAGCCCACTGGAAAAGAGGTCCCACTGTCTTTGATAGATTTCAGTGTTTTAAATATATTCTTAAATCGAATGCCACATACTCTGTCTATATTAGTCTGAATGTTTAATTCATGCTCTGCTGCCATTTTTTTCCCTTTCCATTCCCCTGTCTTCCTTCATTGTTGTTATTTTTTTCAAATGGAAGGCATGCAGTCAGGAGCATCTCATACATACATTACAAAGAGGATGAAGAAGACCACAAAGGCAGCTTAGAACTTAAAGAAGACAATGCTAATGGTGACAATGAAAATTATTCAGTGTTGGCAAGCCGTATGCTCGATGCTGAAGGAAATACTAAGAACAGAGAAGTGGACGGGTGGAGAAGTCAAAGTGAACCAGAGTGAGCCGGGCAGTTTTTCCAGCTAATACAATCAAACGCCATATTGATCTGGGGTGAGCCGCAGTGGCTGCTGCTGAACTGAGGTTCATGGCTTCAAAATCAAATTAACATGATTGAGTTATGGATATAACAGGTAGAGAGCTGCTTAATGCAACATGGACATACACTTCACACACACACACACACACACACACACACACACACACACACACACACACACACACAGGAGAGGTTGTAGGGAGTTAATAGTTTAGAAAAAAACACTACAAATTTTAGTTGTTAGTGTTTTTCTATGATCAAAAATCCATCACTCAAGCTTTATTTTCACCTGATTGACATTTGTTCAAATCTTCCCACCTACCAACCCTTTTTGTGGAGTTCCAGTTTCTTGTGAATCTCCTCAAAGCTGGTCAACCCCAAGTCATATAGACTACTGTGTATCTGGAGGACAGGCTGTACACTACCACATTCAAAGCTATAAATATCACAATATAACATTATTTCCCTATAGCCACTTTAGGAATGACAGGGGGGCAAGAGCACTGTTAGCACTCCCCTTTGGACCTGTGATGAACAGAGCGCTAACAGACTGCTGACTGGAGACAGTTGCTGCCCTCTGGAGGACATCAGTGCACATGACCACACCACAACAATCAATTGGACAGGAGCAACAAGGTCCTATTCTGTGAGGATGGTCCTGGGCTTAAAGGAATATTTCAACCTGGCATATTTCCCATAAATGTGGCTCAAATAAAAAATAGATTTTTACCTGAATCATTTCAAACATATATAAAAGAAATATACACATACACATATACGTAGATATATATACACACACATATAAAACAGCACTGGTGAGACCTGACACACCTATAATAATCAACATTTCTCAATAGTCCAATGTCGTGAGCATCTCTAATGTGCCATTTTTAGTGTTTCATCACAATCTACCATGAAGATAGATATAGTAGGCATCCAGTATATTATTTAAAACAGTATGTACTCGTCAACAGAGAAGGCTTTTATATTATACATCAGGCTGAATGCCTATCGGCAGCCAAAAAAATGGATAAAAAATTATGTAAAAATAGGAACTCCCCACCCCATGTGCTGTTTCTGGTTTGTATCATATTGTACAGGTGTTCCTGTTATTTTGTCCACCCCATAGAATATGATTGGAATGCTTCAGAGACGATCACAATAAAACAAAATCCCACTTTGGTTTCAGTTATCAAATCTGGACATTGTCAGATGTGTTAGTAATACTTACATTGGATTGTTTGTCTGTATTTAGGATTATTTTATCGTCACAGTCATCCATGTTCATAGACGTCGACTCTGTCTGCAAAACGGAAGGTACAGCTAACATGCAGCATTCAACTGGTCAGCCATGCATTTAGCCTGTCTCGGCTATCTGTCTGAATTCGTATGAATGGCATGCACCACTCAAGGTTAGTTTGTAAATGATTACACAAACTCATATTTCTCACTGCTAAACTTTGTGGACAGTTATGCTGACAGTAATGCTGCTCTTAATTCGATACTTCCAATGTAGTATTATGTATGAATGACCAATATTAACTTTGAACACAACATAATTACACTGATATTATGTAAGAGTGAGAAAAAACTTCTTGTGTAAATACAACAAATTGTCAAAAAAGCAGCAACAGAGATCTGGAGTCTTACCTTGGTTTTCCTCCTGCTGAACTGGAAGATACCCAGGAAGCCTTTCCTCTCTCCTCTGGCCAAACTGGTAGTACTGGAGCGGATGGAGTCTACGAAAAGAAAAAGAAGAGGAGGAGGGGGAGGAGAGGAGTTGGACATGATAGTGTCAATGCCTCATAAAAGCAAAGCAAAGAAGTCAGGTTCACTCTAAGAAAAAGGAGTTCAGTAGATGTGAGTGACAAATGACTCTGGCATGCATCAGTTAATTAAGTTAACAACAAAATTCAGATTCAGATTCATTAGAATACTGTGAATTTACAGTGCACTCTCACATGTAAGCCAATTTGGTTTGATTCTTATAATATCTAATGCATTTGCTTTACTTGTAAAACAAAAACAAAATGTTGTTTGTGTGCATTTTTATTGGTCTTTTAAAAACATTTTGGAATGGTCTATATACTGTACCTGTTTTCATTCACAAAGAACTGGACAGAATAATGAGTTTCCTCAGCAGAGGGCGCTACAGCTTTATTTTTCTCAAAGACCACCTCTATCTAACCTTCACAGTCTACAAAGCAGTAAGTAAGAATGTGTCATGATAACACTGTTGGCTCGAGGACAGGCAGGGAAGGTAAACTAACCTTAAAAAAGTCACAGAGCTATACTACTGGGTTATTTAGATTCTGAAAAACGCAGAGCAAACTAAGTTAATAATAAGTTACCTCAAAATGACAGACATTTATGATGTTAACAAAAATCAGTATCAAAATTACAATGACATTAAACCAACAAATTATTTCTTTGAAGATGGATGACTACCAAGCAGGGGTTAATAAGCAAGCAGCAGTACGTTGGGTTAACTATATTTAGCTACATTTGGTTGGAATCAGCAACACCAAGACAGACGAGACTTATCGTGACTAATACCTGAGTAGTTAAGAGCTGGGGCAGAAGCCATTTTAGGCTGGAGAACTGGAAAACATGACAAGGTTTATAAACACACAAAGCCACTTATGAATAACTGACCTGCATCAAAAAGAATGAATGAATACAAAAATCTGTTGTATTTGTACTTCTGTAGCACCACAACACAGCTGGTGGTGTTTAAGAGGAAGAAACATTTTAACCAATTATGACACAAACGAAATAATTTGTAAAATTAAAAGGTTACATGTCCTTCAACAGTGAAAGGTTGAATACGGAAATATAACCATTACTTGACCATAAAAGTTACATAATGTCCTAAATGTCTCTGCTTATATCCTTCATGACCATAAACCACAAGCTTTTCCTCTAAGATCGCACTCCTGACAAGGACAATATCTATAAATAACAGTGGGTGTGGACTATTACCATGGTAATGAACCATAACATCAGATCTTAGACCATAATTCAGCTTCCTACTAGATAAAGGATGACGTATTCTAATTATTGTTACTTATACTTACTCTAGTTATTGTTATCTTTACTGATTTTCCACCATCCAATCTGGTATAAGGTGGTGAAGGTAAGTAAACACTGCCGATGTTAAACTTTATGTTCCCTGTAGAGAAATTCTCTTTCCTCCTGTACTCATCCAGGGCACAGGACAGGGCAGCATGCTCTGTAAATGGTAGGGATTCAGGCTCAGTCTCAGTCCAGCGACCACGCCCTTCCAGTTCAGCAGTAATTGCTTATTAATATGCAGGCCAACAGCAGACAATATAACACAATAGCCAAGGCACCTATCAGTATGTAGATGCCATCTTTTATCTGCTTTAGATTACTAACATTAGCCACCACTTTCACTGAGCATAAATCAAGGTTGGGCTCTGGTCATTTTTAATTCATTGAATCCAACAAAGGGATTTTATTCAAATTAACAAAACAACAACATTTCTTTTCCTTAACACCTAATCTATAAATTACAAAACTAAAAAAATGTGTCTTTGTTATGGTAACTTCAGTTTCAATGTACATTGTACATTGAGTAATTTATAAGTGACAGAACCACAAACAGAAAAATACATAGACAGAATCCAGTGGTTAAGGTTTACCTAGACTCTGATCATGTACGTAGAGCTCCTTGATCCCCAGCACTGTCAGAGATTTGTCCAGCGGTAACTCGTGGCGACTGACGCTGTCTTTCAGGAGCAGGACATGTGCAGGGTCAAACTCACACTTGTCACAGATGACCGGTATCAGAGCCTGGAGTGGTACTGACGGGTTGACCCGTACCACTGCCTTCTGGCTGCCGTGGTAGTTCACCATCAAACGCACTGTTTTCTGATACAGAGGGAGGAGAATGGTGGAGAAATGTCATTAATGTCTAACAACTGGATGAGATAAGATTTTGGAGAAATCCTCCCATTGTGCAGTGCAGTGAAAGTGCAGGATAAAGAGAGTGTAAAAAGTAGAAGTCCCCTGTTGGCTACATCTCTACGAAAGACAAACAGGAAAGAGGTTGGCCTTGATGGAAGAAGAGGCTTATGGCCTGACCTAAGCTGTAATAGATTTGGTTATTAAAGCAGTTCAATGACAACCATCATAAAATAAGTAAATCCTGAACATAACATTTTACATATGTACAATATGTGGAGAGGAGAGGAGCAGAGAGAGCGAAAAACCTCCAATTATGCAAAGATACTTCAGTAATGATTAACTTAAGGTTAGACTTTGGTTGCTGACAGATAAAGGAACATTTAATAGACCAAGGATGATGATGCCTGGGTGCATATGTGTGTGCATATATGCATGTGATGTTGGATGTGTGTGTGTATTTAGGATCGTCAATCCTACAACACCACATAGTGTTTTGTCATGGAGAAGTGATAAAGACTGTACAGCAGTCGGTTCACATCAGCCTCTATAAAAACACACACCCCTCTCAGAAGTCAAGCCTGAGGAATTCATAAAATGGCTCTTCAGTCTGTGGCTCTTGAGTGGCTTTTGAATTTCAAGTAAAGTGACATTCAGGAAAAGGTGCTTCAACTGCATGAAAGCACTCAGAGCCCAGGCTTCTGCCAAGGTCTACTGACTTCCCCAGTAAGCCATTAGTTTCACAGTCAAAACTGTTGTTGATAGATGACAGAATGATCATACATAAGAGCACAACAGTAGGAAACCTTTGTAAATTCAAAAGTTGAGGTGAGTTGGCTGGTGTGTGTGTGTGTGTGTGTGTGTGTCAAAGTTTTCTGCAAATCTGACCAGTAGTTTTCCAGATATTGGCCACAGAGACATAAACTGAACTTGAGAATAATTACAGTTTTATAGCAAATCACATTAAGGTTTAGTAAAGTTTAATTTAATTGAAATCCTAATACAGACTATTGTCCGTTAATTTTGTCATTGCTTCTATTTTTGTTCAGCTTTCATTCCTCATGTATCAGTGAAAGGTACCAAACTATTGTTGCTTGATGCCAAAGAATTGAACACTTGAGGATATTGTCTAGTTACTTTTGATAACGTTATACTGATGTTAAATTGTATTGCATTTTACTGAAACATGTTTTTTACATTTTGTCCACCCCATTCATATCAATGAAGGTAGATGTAATATTAGAAACACCTTTAAATATAACACAATACAGTTCAACAGCACCACAAACGGCAGTCTTCAAAATGATCATTAGCTTGAGTTAACACCTTTCTCAAACAGTTCTAACAAAAACTGAATATTATAGAATAATAATAATTATAACCTTTGTGAAGGTAGGATACATTGCAGGGCTGTCATATTAGACTGCATTCATTTTAGCTGGTGGTGCAATGAAAAGACAGATAAAACAAAAAAGAGGGATGACTGACAGCAGTCCGTCTTAAATAGTGTCAGTCTCTGGCCTAAGGCCAGGCAGGGTCAAAGGAAGAGAGAGCAGCCAGTGAGGCCTGAGAAGAGCAGAGAAATAATGCATGGTAACTAAAGGTAAGGCACTCATCAAATATTCAAACTGTAGGAGGAGAGCAGAGGAGAGGCAGAGAAAAGGGAGAGAGAAAGAGACGAATGCTAGAAATAAGTTCAGATAGGCAAGTGAGCTAGAATACAGCCGATAAAGACAAAAAAGGCACACTTAGACTGAAAACCCATTGTATAAGAACTGACTCTAATGTCATGCAAGGCCAGTTTAATCCCAACTGGCTTCCTACCGTAGCATGGGCCCTTACAGGTTTCACTGGCCTTGCTTTCTGCCAGCGGTCAGAGGTAAAAGGTAGAGAAGGGAGGGACAGACATTACACAGGGTAAAGAGCTATGCATATCATGCATGCAGACTGTACAACTATTATATTAAGGGCCTTTTCACTGGTATTCTGGACTAAATTGATCTACATTACAACAAAACATGGATAGCTTTGGGGTATTTTGCACTCAAATGTTAAAATATTACATGTATCTGCAATCAAAACCCACAAGAATCCAAGTCGATCCCAAGAAACCTAATTTCAGCAGCTTTTACATATGCTGTGGTGTGTATAAAATCCTAAATACAAAGCATACATGACAAAAAGAACATCCAGATCACGGTATCAGGCTCCATTGTTACCCACCTCTGGCACTTTGGGCGCTGGTCTGCGCACTACTTTCTCCTCCCAGACTTTCTCCTTGATGTGAACACAGGCCACGTTGAGGGAGCCTAGCAGTGCGTTGGGCTTGAAGCCCAAAGTGTGGCCCTCGGCCGACAGCAGCTCCAGGGTGTGCAGTGCTGGATTCAGGTGGTAGCGGCTACACAGCTCGACCAGCAGGTCCATCAGCGCCTTACTAAGAAAGGGAGAAAGAGAGAGAAGGGGGGAGAGAGAGAGAAAGTGAAAGGGGGGGGGGGGGGTTTGAAGAAAGAACCACAGGAGGAGATGGGGAGCGAGGGAGAAAGAGAGAAGATAGGATTACAAAGCCTACCAAGCTTTAGCTCTGGTAAAGAGAATAGTAATTACTTCATACAACAATGCGCTTAGAGAGGAGGATAGACACAACGGATATAATTTTAAACACAGAGCAGTTTTCACAGACATGCTGTAGACTGAATGGCAATAGCACAGATTTTGACATGAAGAGCAAAAGGCTGTCTTTGTAGCTTTGAATTGAAATTGAATTGAAAACAAAGGCCCCAAAAACAACAGCAGAAGGCAGAGAAGCTACTTATTATAAACTGTAGATTTAATCTGTGCGGTTTATCGAGACAGAAACTCTGAAGAGCCTCCCACAATAAAAGGGCCAGTGGCAAAACACAGTGGCACAGAGAAATAATGACAGGCAAATTGTAGAGTACAGTTGATATGACAAACTACTTATGTCTCTGAAGTCTGCCTCGTTGCTTTGTGTGTCTGTTAGTGTGTGTGTGGGGTTCAGCTGAAGAGGAGGCCAGCAGCACTACCTGTCAATCCTCAGATAAAGAAACCAAGAGACAGTCTCCAATGTTTTCTGGGAACAGCCAGATCAGGTGACAGAACTGAGAGAGACACCACTACAAAGGACACCATTGACAATCACCATCACATGTACAAAGTCTACAACTAAAAGGACAAGCTGCAATCAACAGACCCAGTGTCCTGTGTTATGTGCTTCTTAAACTGACTTTTCAGATTGCATGTTAATCAAAAACAAGTCACAACATAATCCCTATCAGAAATTCAATGTAGTATGGAATACATGTTACACCTGTTAACCCACCTGGTTCACATGGGATCACGACATATTGCATAGCCAAACAGCGTTCATTCCCACTCAACTTGAGTTTAACTGTAGTCCACATTATAAACTTTTCCAATCATGACAAACTACATTACAGGGAGAAATGTTTGAGATTATGCATCTTCATATTACTTTTCATTTGATGTAATGGTGCAATCATACAAATTACATCTAAGGTTTGAATATTCATCTGAATATAACCAGAATCAGAATCAGAAATACTTTATTGATCCCCGGGGGTAAATTACACAAATAAGCGAAATAATAAATGATATTAGTACAAAGAATCAATGGCACAACCAGATATAGACTATATAGGAGAGCGTTATCTACCTTTACAGCTGCTCAAGGAGTTCAGGTTAAGGGTTAAAAGGTTAAAAGCGTTAATTGGCTCCTGATTGAAATTTATAGTTAAAAATACTTAAATTTTGTTTAAAAGCAAACTTAAGTATACTATAAAGATACAATATTAGCGCAATACTATAATCAGATCTGTAATATTACATTAGCATCAATCCTGCAATTCTCCTGCAGAGCCACAAATATGTAAGTATTTAAAACATGAGCATTGAGCATAAAACAGTGTTTACTGTTTTTATAGATTTTTTTTTATGTTTTCTTACTTCACCTTGTTTAACTGCCCATGTTCACACAATAAATTGATTAGAAATGTATTAGGTTGCAGGTTGTGCTACTTAGTATCAGCTATTTATGATACACCTGGGTACATGACACCTCTGCCATATCTTATCTATGACCATATGAGCTATCACAGTATTGGGTTCTAATCTTGTTACTCAGCAGGTGAACTGTAAACACAGCCCATCTGACGCTAAAATGTAACATTCCTTTCCTAGAAATGATCTAAAATAAGGAAACCAGACAACCTGATAGGCGACCACAATATGACGTCTCATATCAGATAAACAATGGATGCTAAATAGTAAAAAGGAGCCCTCTGGCTGTGATACTAGAAATTGTTTCAAGGAATGTCAGTTTCAAAAGGTTACCAAAAGGTTTTACATGTTAAAATGTAGAATGTTCCCTTAGTTTTACTACTAGTGAGAAGTAGCACAGAGATGCCAACTGGCCTAAAGTTTCTATGGTTATTATGTTGTTCTGTACTAGGGAGGAATCCTTAATTTTGTGCACCAAAGGACAGAACCTCATTAGGAGCAGGGAGTGTTAGCAGGTCAGCCTTCATCTGTCAACTCTCAGGGACAAAGCTTGTGCTGAGACTGGGAATGGGACCCCTTGACAAGGCCGCACTGGCACAGCAAGCCAAACAGACCCAGCATTGACAAACAGGTCTCACGCTGTTTGTCAGGTGACTGGCAATGAAAGTCAGAACATCAAATTATTTTGTTCAGCTAAGCCATAGCTAAGATCCCCATGTTTAAAGATATTAATAATTTCATGTAGATATGGATGGATGGACATTTTGGAGTCAAACAAGACAGTGTTCATGAGCAAAAAATGTGGTTACAAGACATTTAGCACCCAAATGCAATGTGAAAACAAGGCACACTGAACAAAACCCACTGGAAAGAGAGTGATAGACCCAGAGTAAATGTGTGCTTGTATGCCCCTCTCTGTCCTCTCACCTGCCATCCTCAGTTACAGAAGTCTGGTATCCCTGTGGTAGGGTAAGCTGTATATCCACAGTGGGCCTCAGCATGTTCTCCTTGGCGTCCGTGCCTGATGTCCCTCCCCCATCGGGCACAGAGTTTCTGAAGATGTGGCGTGGGGCGGGTAGAGGAGCTGACGGCGGAGGTGGGGCACGTGCCTTCATTCTCTTCCTGGGAGATGACAATGGCAAAGATACACGGAGGAGAATACTATTAACTTTTTAGATGTAGGACTTTGGCACAGTATGTAAAAACAGACTTTCATTTCACATGCTGTACTTGAGTATCACATATAAAAGTTCATGACCATTCAATTATCTGATCTATCAAGGACACATGATGTTTCGAGTAAGTCAAGTAAACAGTGCATCGTTTCCTTAGCAAGACACCTTTTTCATTCGATGCAATGTTTTCACATTCGGACTCACTTTTATGCATTATTATCAAAGCAAAATAAATGATGTAGATAATGTTGGTTCTTCTGAGAAATTTTGTGTTGTTCTTGAGTTCAGTCTTAGTTACACAGCACGACAGCCTAATGAACACAACCCACTGCCACCACCTCAGGAGCAGCCTGAATACCAATGACTTTTTTTCTGTCGTTCTGTCTTTCTGTTTATGACACAGCCTTTCTCTTCATTCCGATTACATAACAGTCTACAGATATGCTGAGATGACCCTTTTGGTTGTCAAGATGATCCAGCCCTGAGCAGCTGCTTATTCCATCTGGTACCAACACTCCTCTGAATAATAATTTACCAATTTATAACAACACCCTCTCTAAAATCACTCCCAAGCACTCTTACTCATACCTATTGAAAATACGGTAATGTCACGTTAAAAAAAAGCTTTCTAAAGAAAAATGATGAAACAAACAAATAAGTCATATTCCAGGCCTTGGCAGTTTATTTAAAGACATACTCAGACAATGTAATTGTCAACTAAAAGTAAAATAATTTTTTTAGCACTGAAAACTATTCAAAGCAGCAATATTTAGAATAAGGTATTTGGCTGGCTCAGTTGCATACCATGCATAATTAAGAGTGTTGACAATAGCTCTATGAAAACCATAAAATGCCTGATAAGAACACAAACTACACTCAAACCACAGCTCACATGGGTGAAGATGTGGCAGATGTCAATGACATGCTGGTAACGAGATGCTGCTATCAGCACATTTGACCTCGGGCTCAATATAAACTGTACTTAGCCTGACAAGAGACAGCTGATTAGACAGAAATCAAACATTTCATTCTGCTAAGAATGACAAATAGCTATTCTATACTGCACGTTTCAGCACGCATTCGCTCTCTCTGTCTTCACAGCCCAAATATTAGCCTTAGATAACAACAGAAAAACATCCCACTCACGTCAAAAACAGTCCTTGTGTTGATTAAGTGTTCCAAAAATGTTATATATATATCCGACTATTTACAAATCCACTTCCAAGGATTAGGCACACTCTCAGAGAGAATGTGTGTGTTTATCCAGTGGTGTATAATCCAGTATCCTTCAAGGTACTCCTGCCCAGTGTAAAGGCGAAGAGGGCGCAGCAAAGGAAGAATGCACGTGAACACAGCACAGTGAGCGGACTCTAACCTGGCTACAGTTAACCATTAACAGCTAAGTCGGATATCAACTAATGCTCACCCAGAAGACCCAAAGTGTCATTGACTCTTTATGGAATGCAGAAAGTGTTTTTCAATGGATACATCATGCGACTGACAGACCATACTCAAGGGTTTGACAGCATTGATCATAATCCAGATAATTTCACTCCCTGCAAGCTGCTCTAAAAAGTGCATTTAAAAACATATGTTTTACTCACAAGAAATGGAGAGAAGAAAGTTATTTTCAAGAGCGGCTTCGAGGCCTGCAAATGTATGAGGGTATTTTTTCTGTCTAGTCTGTGTTTTTCAAGGTAAACAGAACTGGGCTCTGTGGAACTGTGGGACTGGGCCCTGGGCAGACTCAACACAGTCAGCTAGTATCCTCCTCTCCCTCTCACTTGCTGTTTGTCTCACCATAACATTTCACTCTCCCTCTCTCTCTAACACACACAAAGACTCCTTTCGGCAAAGCCTCGTCTCCCACAGAGTCAGAATGAGCGAGCGTAAACAGAGAGAGAAAGAAAGAGTGAGAGAGTGAAGTAGAAGCCGGGAACGAAGAGCAAGGAAACCCTGCTCCGGCACAGGGGGGCAGTAAGTGCTGAGCCGCTACAGGGACTGAGTTACAAATGGGCTCTCTCACACACACACACACACACACACACACACACACACACACACACACACACACACACACACACACACACACACACAGAGAGAAGGTTACTAATGGACCTTTCAGAACCACTCAGTTGTTTTCACTTGAGCAAACAGCATTAACAAGGATATATTTCTTTCACTTTCCTATATTAAATCTGGTTTTCTTTTTAAACTGAAACAGTTATTTATTTAGGTCTGAGGTGTTTATGGCACTCAAATTAATCTTTCTAAAAGTTTCAGAAGTAAGAATCCAAAACAAATAGATGCTGAATTCTTCTAACGCAGCCAAAGGTGCCGTAGACTCGTGTGGTCTGTGGTATAATCCTCCAGGATCATGTGCGCGAACAAAGAACCCCGTAAATGGAATTTGGATTCTGCAGTTTAGATCAAATATAACACAACAAGCCTATTGGTTAGCTTACTTGACGGGAACATACACTAAAATCATCCAAGTCTCCCCAGTAGGTAATTCACACAGCATTTTATGCTAACTCTGGCATACAATATATAGCTAATGTTTTTTTATGAATGTTACAGATGACTTATCTGCATATCTTCCATCACCTGCTGCACAACAAAACAATAAAGTCCCTGCAAATTCAAAAGTTCTATGTATTAAACTTTTGGCATCTTCAAACGGGAAAAGCACAACCTGACAGGCAAATCAAGATTCCTCAAAAGCAGGGCACTCACTTACATTTACTTAAACCACAGCAAATGTGGCTGGAGACAATTTTGTGGTTTATGATACTCCATCATAAGGACGGATATATTAAAATGATCTCATAGCTTAATATTTTATAACTTTACGTTAATGGTTAAGTGACAGATACCAGCTTTATGATTAATTACAATTTGGCATTTTAGCTCCTAGAAGTGCATTTCACCCTTCTGAGATAATGCTAGTTGACAGCTATTACTGACCACAAGGTGCGCCACGGTGTTGATGGTGGAGCAACAATCTAGCAGCGACACATGCTTGATTCAGGCATCTATGATGTCATAAAGTTGCACCTGTATAAAGTGCAGGTCAATCTTCCCAAACGGTGGTGTCAGTGAAACTCACAGTTTGATGCTGTCTTAACCCAAACAGACATACAAGGGTTTTGGCTAAACAAAATACAGCGTAAAAGTAACAAAATCATTATTTTGACAAGGCAATATTTGATCAAAGACTGAGTAAACAAGAACAAGAATCTGAGTATTTGGTGAACTTTTGGTTCTTGTCAACATGGCCATGCTTAGTGCCAGCAATAGAAAAGACTATATTATTATTAGTGTGATATTAAAGTAGGCAGAAACTGTTATAACCTTACCTTTGTTCTCAGTGAATAGTAAGCAACGGTAATGATGTAAGACATAAGACACATCCTACCAGTCACTATTTTGCTGTCTGTGTGCTAGCCTCTTTAACAGATTAGTCTGTGTCTGCATGTCTGTGTGTATGTAAGTGCATTCACAGTGTGTGCATGTGCGTGCACGTCAGGCTACCTCCTCCCTGACCCAAATACAACCCTGCTCACTCCTTGATAGGATAAATCAAGCCTGTGTGTGTGAGTACGACTGTGTTTGTGTAAGATACAGATCAATGTGAATACAGGACAAAATGAAAACAAACTATGTTAACAGCACTAATTCAAAACTGTCCCACAGAGAGATGGAAAAAGGTGTCACATGAGTTCAGGATGCAAGCAAAAATTATATGCTCTTCAAATTGCAGGTTTGGCGAGATCACTGCAAACCAAGCGCCAATACGTGCACAACGCAAATCCATGAACGTCAGAGTCAGATTACTGTTGTTAGTTGAGAGGTTAAATTACATAACACAGCTCAGACACACTGGAGACTACCTAAAGTTTTTTGTTGGGGAAAGAAGTGACTGTCAGTGGCTGTATTTATCCCAGCCATGGAAACACGGCCTGAAAACTTCCCACTGTGGAAGGTCTTTTAATGGAATATATTAGTTTATGTTCTGAACTGTGTCTGTCAGCACCAACACCACCAGAAAATAATTCCATTTACACATGGTCTGTTTTTTAGTTGAAAATAATTTTCTGCTATCTCAACTTGGTAGCTTCCTTCTAATCTTAATAAAAAGATAAAATTACATGATTGATTGATCGATGATATTTTACTCACTTCCTCCAGTCGGCAACTCCAATATGGTAAAAATGGTCAGTCAGTCTGCTACTGATAATAACAACAATGCAATGGTACAGAATGCTACAAATAAGACTGCGTGAGAAACAAACAACAAAGTCTGCCGTGGATGTGATTAAATGAAACTATGAAACTATGACAGCAGACAGAGCCACAAACATTCATGATGTCAGTAAGTCAGTCAGAGAGACAGTCACTAAGATAGACAGACAGCCAGACATGTCCCCAGTAAGAGACACGGACGTCCCGTCAGATGAGAGTCCGTTCAGTGTATATGCAATAGGATCACTGAAACAATGAGCCACTATCCTCTAATGAAGACAACCAACTGGGAATGGAGCAGATTAATTGGCCAAAAACACAACACAGACTGACCTACATTCACTATGACAAACTTTGTGCATTCTGAGAATATAAACAATGGATGAACCAAAACTCTATGCCATATAATAAGGATTGATGTAAAAATAAATGTCACCAGTTCCATTGTTTGTTTGAGTAATATAAACACTTTGTAAGACTGCAAGACCTTTCCTTTGACAAGTAAAACAACTGGCTAGTTGTCTTCAACACACACACAAATACAGGCCACATTATTGAATAACCTTTTGTAAAAGCTAGGAGAAGCCTGGTGTTTCAGATCTAATCTGTCCTATCAAACAGATGTCCTGTAATCAAAGCAGTGTGTAAATTACTAAAAGTTTGCCTTGTGGAACTCTATTGAGCATCTGCAATACCTGCATCAGATGATTCTGTTTGAAGAAACACATTCATGTTTATAAAGCTTTACAAAGCACTCTATCATTTCCGGTCAGTGGCTTTAGAGACAGTTAGTTTGAGAACAAAGAAAGGCAGCAGAAGCTCAGTTGGTAGAGGGGACTGGCTATCAATCACAAGGTTGATGTTTGATCACAGCGATGATGGTTCAGTCCCTGACCTCTTACCCTGAGTTCCACCCATCCAAGACACTGAACCAAAAGTCTCATATAAAGTTTAGTAGTAGTACTGCAAACATATTATTTTGTTTAGAGCAAAATGAATTAAAATTACAACTCTATTCTGAATGAATACAAAAATATATTTTCACAATGGGTTCGATTCATGATCCTACCTTCAAAACATGGAATGTTATTTGGGAGACACATCAGCCGAGAGTAGAAACATCAACAAAGTATGCAAGTTTCATCCCTGAGTGCCACTTCAAGAACACACCCACCCACTTACACACACACACACACACACATGCCACACTCGTCTGTGCACACACTTGAGTTTTAACCTCCTGTTGTGCGTTGGACAAAGTGTGAATGATACACATCCTGGACCCTTAGCCACTCCCCTCACACTCACATACACTGTCCTGCTAGCATACCCCTTAGATGTCATGGCGTCCCCATGGCAACCTATATTTACACCACTTGACTGTGGACGAGTGCAGACCTCAGACTAGTAGCAGCTGTGGATTTTGGATGCATGCACACAAAGGGTGAGTGACCCAGAGAAAGAGAAAGAGAAGCCGAAATGAGCAGGGACAGACAGCAAGAAAAAGACAGACAGAGAGTGAAAGACTTTGTTTTAGAAGTGAGTATTGGAGACATATGAGCCCAGTGAAGCATTTGTTTGCAGTTGCTAGGCACACAGCCTCCTAGTTCAGCATATGCCTTGACGCTCATATTACCAGCCATGTGGTAAAAAACCCCACCCCACTGCAATGCCAAGTAAACTGGCTCAATGATAATGCCAGTCAGACTCTCTGTATTCACACTACCACAATCTCCCCACTGCCCCACTTAACGTTTACTTTGATCTTTTCACAGTATGTGCCTGTTTTTCCGTCTTAGTTTGCATATGCAGTCACTGTCTTACAACCTACCTCATTCATAGGTGGAGGTAAACTAATAGTTCACAAAAGGCTAAATTAGTATTATAGCTTGTGAAAGTATTATATTGTCCTTGTTTTATCAATTTAATCAGTAAAAACAGGAAATCAAAGTGAGCATGACATTGGGGTCTATTAGGGTGCATTGGCGTCATAACATTTGGCCCCACTTTTGGTCAATGTTAACCAAATGCCATGCAGTTTGTATATCTCATGAACCATTCTAGTACTCATTTGTAGCTGGACTGGAAAAATCCCAACTCTTGCTTGATGGTAGTTACAGTAGCATGCTTTGAAGGGGCTGTGGTGTTTATATGAAGTCCCAGCATTTCAAATAATCTTGAATTGGTTTATCAGGTTGCATGTAACCTGGTTTACCTGATTATCAAGTGACGACTTTTCTACCACTATTAAAACAACCAGGTTAGAGCTCGGCACAATCTGTTCGACAGGAGTGCAGAGTCAGTAACAGTAACATAATAACCCAAGGGAGATAAAAAGACAACACCACGCCTCAGGTGCTAAATGAATTGTTACTCATTGGGATCAATTAGGTTGCTTACACTCCTTCCAGTAATTTGAAGGGTTTACATTCAGGATGTATTGCTCAGGTTGAGCCAGCAACCGGTGATCTAGGAGTATGTGTTTAACACCTACTTAGAGGAGAGAAATCCACTTACTGTAACAGCACCCCACCCCATCCTCTCCTCTCCTGACCCATGTAGTCATCTTGTCCACTTGTGGCCAGTGACACAGAGGCACGCTGACAGTTTAACACCAACACCAGACATGTTCCAAGACAACAATAATTCTCCAAAAATAGGAGCAGGAAGCCAACTTACCCTGGAAAAAAAACATGTCTAGCTTCCCATAGAAGACCCACCTTTTACAAAAAGTATTTACATTCTTTCCTTAACATCTCAGTTGTTTCAAGCCTATTTCATCTCAGTTATCTACAGCCATCCTTTCATGACTGAGGTGGATTTATTGAGTGACCAATTGATCAATAAAGGGCCCTACTTTTCACCTGTGTTTTCAGTCAGGTGTTCTTGACGGTGATTAGGCTTAGGGAAGTAATTAATGAGCTAATTCCTTTTGCAGCCCATATTTATCAGTTGATCCATTTAACTAATGGTATTGATCTCTAACATTTCAAATCAACTGTAGAACCTGAATGTCAAAGCAAGATCCCAGTGCCCTGGTGTTTCCTAATTAATTTAATACATATTATAACTTCAGAATTCATCTCCTAAGGAATCAATTGTTGAGTCATGTAAGCATTTACAGTGTAATTATTGTTTTTATAGGCGCACCAAGATTAGCTGTGCACTGTGCAGCAGCTCAAGTAGACATAAAGCTCGTGGGTGGCAAACAGGCCCACAGCAGAGGAAGAATGGAGGGGAAAAGGGAAGGAGGGATACTGAAGGTTTGTAAGAGGGAGGGATGAGGGAATCTCTGGTGGCACAAAGCCCCATATGGCTGGTGAGTAACACCAAGGGGAAATAGAAAAGGGTAGATGGATGGGGTCCAACATGAGAGAGGAAAGGCGGGGAGATATGGAATGTAGATGCAGAACAGCAGGAAATGATAATTAGTCTGCTTTCTATTTCCGAAGCTGTTTGTTCAATTAGAGAGAGCTCCTGCTGAGGAGACAAGAAGAAAAACAGATATTAAAGATATGGTTGGTTTTGTCTAAAATATCTTCAATGAGTTTCTTCACCGGTGAATCCAGTTTTTGCAGGAAAAAGACAACAAATAAATGTATTTTTTCGTTTTATAAGCTTGCTCTTTTACCGTGCCATCAGGTCATAGGAAAACATTCACTGATGCCCTTTTAATAGAAAGACAGCAATGCAACCATAAATTAAAAGAATGAAATGTGCTCCCTGGTGACAGCCTCTCATGGTTTAGTAATATTTTTTGAAAAGGACACCTGTTGCTAAATTACTGACATGGAGGCACAAAGTGGTTATCCTTCGTTTTCTCTATAATCAATATATAAGATAGCAGCAGTGTTAAAGGGTTCAAAACCATCACAACTTGTGCAAGAGAAAGTGCACTCCACCACCTCTTCCTTATCAGGCGATACCACTGCTATGGCATGTCAGTTGGTCCTGTACACACACACACACACACACACACACACATGTGCAGTCCGTCTGTCTTCCACATACCACAGTGACTAACATATGACAGCAGGCTTCCAGAAATAAATCTGAGCAGCCCATAACAGCTGCATACTAAGAGGTACAGACAGATACACTGTACAAGATACTTGAGACTGATACACGGGCATACTTTGTTCTTAAAGGTGTCGGCCACTGCTTTCTTTCACTAAGGACAGAGGTTGGCAAACAGCAGAAAACAGGGTGGATCATGTTGTGGGAGCTAAGGAGCACAACAGTCTATAAATACAGCCAGTCTAGATATCGCAAATGTTTCCGATGTATCATAGCATTGGCTTTGGAGTAAATGTATTCGGAGAGCCCGTACTGCCCTACTTTGTGCAAGAGCTCAAAGAACTCATTAATTACATCCTACTGTGCTTTATAACAAACTCCTACTTGGAACATTGACCACAACAGACGTTGCTGTAATTGTTAATAACATACAGATTAATTAAAGATTGTAAGTTCTCATAAAATGTTTATAAGGGTAACACTTACTGCCCTGTTACTTCTTCTCATGTGTCTGTTCAGAGGACTAAATACGTGGAACAAAGTTTAACAACCATAAGTTCAGTCAGTCCTGTGTTACTGTATATCTCTACCATACATGGACTCCTTATTAAACCCATACATTGAGCAAAGGTTATACAGCATGCTTTTAATGTAATATGCTCAGTCAGTGTGTACTTTGGTCAAACTTCTACCCCAGAGCAAGCTTGTGGAAGCATTGCATCCACACACACCCCCTCTATTTAAAACAGGATGGCCTGTGAAATGGATGCAGAAATTACCAGATACATACTGTACCGCTGCCAACAACACATAACCTCAAATACTCTCTGTCTCTCTCACCTATCTCAGTTTTCATAGGAGTTAAATTTAACCCATCGTAAAAATAACCCTAAATATCCAGATGTGACCACATGCACTGAAAAAAAAATTCTCTTTGGCAAAAGAAAATACAGTATAGCCTTCAAGTAAAAGAGAAAAAAATAGGGACGTCCCTTAGTCAGCAGTGCTGAGCTAGTGGCTGACCACACGAACCTTAAACTTCTAAATAGAGAAGATTTGTGAAGGATGTCTAGGGTGGGGAGCTTGTGCCTGCATCTGTCCCGAAATTTCCCATCATTTGAGACCCCAGCAGGAAAAGACACAGCACTAAGGGCTAACACTATCCTACAATACCTCGTCTATCTCTGAGAGTATTTTAAGAAATTGTATGGACTGACAGACACACATGTTGATCTCCCTCCATATACAGTGCACACAGGCATGCATATAGACACACATACACAGGACAGCTGGTGGCCAACAATTATCTCTGGGTGTGTGCTGAGGATAAATGGACAGTTACGTGGTTTTATCTGTAAAATCTGCAAACCAGGTCTTCCTGTGGGTGTGTTTTAAAACTGAATAGGCAGAAATAAGGCTACCACAAGCAACAGATACATTTAAAATAAAATGTGTGACCGGTGAGGCAGATGGCAACTCAAATCAAGATGTTGACAGTGGTAAGGTTTTTTTTCTTCTATTATTTGCGCTTCATGAGGCACTCTGAGGCAACTTCTAAACAAAAAAATTCACCAAGCCTGTGTGGCAGTATGCAGCAACAAATGTGTGGGTCTACGCAAGGGGGTGTGTGTGGTTGATCATCACTGGGGACTGACCAAAGTAAACCCACAAGGTTCTGACGTCAAACATGATCGTGTCTCCAGAAATGAGAGGCAGAAAAACGGAAAAAAAGTCTATCAAACCTGTAACAACTTAGTAAAATACTTTGAAGTTTAAAGAAAAACACAAGTGAGGAATGGAGATTTCTTATGTTAGTCTGTTGCTTCCTTATTTTCTTCTGTGGGATCGGACACTAAAATTAAGAGCATGTAACAAAACCACATTAATCAGAGGCTGCTGGACTAAAACTCACGCGACACACAAACAAGCATATAGGCAGACACACATAAACACCAGGCCCAGACATGAAGACGAAAACACCAGTCTGCTAATTAAGACTGTTGTGCGTGCTGCAGACTTAAAACAGGGAGGACTGTAAGTACTTTAGTCTAAATGCAATCACCATACACGATGCTCCAACTCACACAAAAGGACCAAAAATGTAATCAGGTGTAAGTTCTAGCCGCAAATATGTGTTAAAAAAAAGAGGTTCAGGTAATGTATTTTTAATGACAATAATTTAGCCTCAGGTGAGGAATCAAGCTGCCAGATCTTGGATAATCTTGATCTCGGTGCAGTGAGAGAAGTCAGTACTCATTTAGTCTCTGGGAGGAGACGAAGTTGCCTTTTGTATCCATGCTTAATTACAGGCTTATAAAGCTCAGAACTACAGGCTTCAGTCAGGCTACCTTTCCACCCATCCTGAGGTACACTCAGCCGTCCCAAACCCTGACACACACTCCCGAACCCACAGCTCAGATTTCAATGGCAAGGTACAAACGAAATTCACTTCCTTCAAAAGAGTAGTCTCTTCCATCCTCATTTGTCTGCTCAGTGACCGTGCTGTGCGTGTGTGTGTGTGTGTGTGTGTTTGAGCATGAGTGTGTTCATGTACTTTTATGAGCTGAGCTTCATTAGGACTGGGCGATAGTAAAGTAGCTACTCCCTGTGCGATGACGAAAGAGAGATCCCAACACAAAGGGAGTTGTCATGGTAATTTATATGGACATAAATGTCACACACTGATCGGATGAAAAGGCATTTTGGTTCGTCTGCCAGCTGACTCTGTGACCAGTCTACTTTGTAATTTGGCCAAAAAGCTCTAGAGTGTCTGAAATCACTGTATTTAAGAGTATCTGGTTAAAGGGACCTTTACTTGAAAGATCAGAGGAGAAGTAGGCCGAACCTTAACTCACCTCATCAACACTCTTTCTAACACTATCACGACCTACTTGTGTTGCCACTGAAGAACACCCATGTTGTATACCTGTATACCTGTGCTACACTGCTGTAGCTTTTACCACACACCTACAATATAAATGGAGTAGCTTTGAGTCCTGAACAGCTAATGCATGATAGGTAAAAGTGTGAGCTTCTACGATGACAGAAGGACACGCAGAAATCCCATCTTTAAACAATAATTACAATGCTGACTTAATATGTGATGAAGTCAGCAACATTTGGCTCTATAATACATAGCTATTACCAAAATTAACACCCAAGTAGCACGTAATTATTGCTAATGCAGGATCATACCTGGTCAGTGAGCTACTCACAAAGACATCATAACTTGAATTTACTGTTAAAAATTACAGATAAACCAGTCAAAATCAGCTCAATTATGTTGATTGTAATTTGCTAATTATTTAAATGTAGGCCACTGAAGGCTATAGTGGCATCTTTTATCTCATACCCTTCTATCAATCAGAAATCATGAAAAATTACCACAACAAATAAATTAACACAAACTTTACTCAGACTAGCATATTTTGGCATCCAAATTTACAGTCAGGGGTGGTGCGAGGTTATTTGTTGATGTGATCAGGTGATGTTTCTCTATGCAGTCCCCACAGCATGTAATAAAGAAGTAGGCTTCACGGGGAAAAACATCACCACTGTACCATATTGTCTTTTTTATAGCTGACAGTTTGACTGGCCCAGGTGTTACTAACAACAAGACATGGCAGTGTGACAGTGAGCCAGCAAACATGACACCAGGGCAGGACCCTGAAACTGAAGCAGCTAACTGGATTTCAGCAATCATTTATTTTAATATTTGCACTTGTGCCTTCACTAGATGATGTTGTGATGAAAGGAGCAAAGAGACACAAGCTCCCGCCACGCCCCAAACAACACAATTACAAGCACACTGTGGACATCATCTACAGTGGTTGCTGTTGTTGTTCCACCAGCAGAAGGCCATGCCAGTTTCTCTCCACTAGCAACCAACTGCACTGTTGCTGCTTTGGTTCTGTTCATACTTATTGTCTGTGAGTGGCAAAGAGAGACTGCAGGCAAATGGAGAGCAGGCTGATGTGGCTGCTGGAACACTCTCTCTGTTGTCACTACTGACTATAACAACAAATGCTTTATAAGTGTTGCTGTGGACGCTCTTGACCATTTTGAATAGGCATGGGGCTGCAACTCAGGGGAGCCCAAATAATTCCGCAGTTTGCTTTACTGACCGATGAAATTACTGTTATCAAGAAAAACACAACCCTAAAAATGACACACAACCACACATATAGGCGCGGGTTTACTAGAAATATTACAGTCAAGCCACAGGCTACCTGTGTGATAAATTAGCATAATGTCAAGAGAAACTTAGAACTGAGCACCCTGTACAAATGTAACGTGAAATTTGCGCATTGTTTTTTTAGTAGCCGAGCCCATTAGTTTTTTTTCCAATTTTTTTTAAATTAGACGAATTCTCTAGAAAGTTAGTTTTAAGTTACGCAAACCGTCAGAGGCAGAACATAAACGCTTAAGTCATTTAATTATCATGTGCTTATTTTTGAATAACTTACCCTAAAGGCGGTTTTGAGGACTCGGTCATTGCAGTGATTATCCGATATCCAACTTCTGACGATAGCGGCACTCAAGCTGGGCTCCCAAAATCCGCTGTTGCTCTTAAACTCGCTGGATATCCATTTTGCTATCACCTACGCGTTAGCATAACAAAATCAAATTAAATTAATTTGTTGCCGTTTCGAACATATGTCAACCAATACAACGGCCTGTTTCTGGTAAGAAAATAACAACCTTGTGTTTTCAGGTTAACAGGTCCAACAAGTGACAGTGCGCAGAGATGACAGTCAGTGTGACCTGAAGCACAAAGAGCGCTAAAGTGTCCGTGAAGGCTAACTACGACCCAAGAATAAACCGATAAATGTTCAAAAAGTCCAACTTACTTTGGTCAAAACGGCCTCACGGAGTCATTCTCATAGACTGAGATACTTGTCAAAGCCACTTGATATAATCTTCGCGTCCCCCGGCTGATTTTCCCTCGAGTACAGTCAAGTCAGTTGAATTAACAAATACAACTTCCGAGGAAGCGTTTCAAAATAAGAGACTAAAGCGCATTAATTAACGTTTTCCCCTTGTCCCTCTTTTTGTATCATTGACAAGCATATATGTCGTACATATATATACGATGGGATATAAAACTACACTGATGGGGTTACAGGTGCAGACGAGCAGTTTATAGCGTAGGACGTAGCCAACAAGTGCGGTTAGTTTCATATGTTTACATAAGGTTTGACAGCCTCCTAAGAAATTCCACAGTTATTTTGAAGGTTACATCGTTGTTACACAATTTCCTGTCTTTTGCAGCTGCGTCTGTCTAACTTGACGCAGCTCTCTCCAGCCCGCCTCCGTCAGCCGATCTCACGTCAATCATCCTCATTGGGAATTCACTGGGCGCCAGCTGGAGAGCTACTGCAATATACAAGTACACCACAAACATACCGAGATAAACACAAACAAAAAGTCAATAAAATTAGGCTCCATAGTTGAACATATGGTGATATAGGCCTACATCTGATTTAAGAGACATTGTGATTGTGGTTTTTTGTTATTATTATTATTGTTGTTGCACGTTAGGGTTATATGTAAGACAACAAAAGTTTGAGTCGTAATTTGAAGCTTCAATGCATAATTTCTCATTAAAATTCTATGATGAGAATTCAAATCTTTTCTCCCGGCATGTTTCTCCCGGCATGCTTTGTGCTATCTGCCCTCCCTGCACAACTAATCCTTTACCACAAGAGGTCTCTCATAGACCACTCTGTGAGTTTACTGCAACTCTATCTGCTGGGTGCTCTTCATTTACTCCTTTACAAAGGAGTAAAAAATATAGCTTTAATTCTAACTATAATCAGTTGGCAAATGCTTACTTGTCATCAAATACTCAAACTCTTCACTTTATATGTGAATCTATACAGTAGAAAATACAGTTTGAGCCTTTAAGATAAAATAAGTAAGTTTGTGTAAGTGTAAAAGTCATTACATGTCACATCTGACATGTGTATCACATTTGCAGGTCTACACCCTCTGATTTGATAATAATGATTTGATAGTCTATAGCCAAAATAACACAAACACAACAGACTTTGTGTTATTTTGGCAGTCTATATATATCATGTGTGAACTTTGGGTTCCTGATAAAGATCTTGCAGTCACATTTAGGGACGTACAGGAAACAACATCTGCACTTCTCTTTCTGTACAAGTCATTAGTAGGGGACTGCTGACATTCAGACATTCAGTTCGTCATTGTACATTTGAGGACATCACATCCATAAAGAGTAATAAAGAGTCTTGGAGTGCAGCTACATCTGATAGGTGAAGGCATCACTGAGATATCACCATGTCAGGTGAGTACATTTCAACAACTGTGCATTTTTTGTTATGTATGTTATACATAGATCAATGTATTATTGATTTGTTGAAGAAATATTTGTATGTGATAAATTGTGATGCCTGAGGCTTCATACATTGCTGTCCGTTTTATGTCCATTTTCCATTTATATCCAAATGCTGGAATGCAGTATACTTCTTACATAATTTCTTGGCATTTCCTTTTGGATCTTTATTAAACAATGTTTTAAGTCCTGAGATTATTTTATTTTATTCAAATTTTCTTTTGCGAAAGTGAAAAAAATATTATTGTTATATTGTTGTTATGTTATATAGTTAATTCTTTACAAATTGTCCTTTATTCTATTTGTATTCATCAAATATACAGCCTACAAACACGTTTCTGCTAAGGTAGACAAAATAACAATTGAATTAAAATCTGAAGTAATTAACATTTCAAAGACTCAGAAATCTAAAATAATGGTAACACGTCTACAACATGGAAAATTCCCATCAGACAAGATAAACAGACTAAATAACATAGAAACTGCACCTGCTGAAATTAGCAGGGAAATGGTGGACAGTATGTATGTTGACTGTTAATGTAACCTCACATGAACCACCTTCACACCAGTGTTTTCAATGGGGATATAAGTTTATTTCCTTTTTCATTAAGTGTTTACATTATTTTGTCTACCCCTTGTAGACGAATGTGTAGGCGTGACCAGCAAGGAAGTAAATTACCTGTGAAGACCAGCATGTGGCGTAATAACCTCCAATATCAATTAACTTTGACTGCTGATTCACCCAAATTACAACTTACTTTCTCACTCACAACCCGTGCAGACATTTTGGGTTTTATGTGCACATAGATTTAATTTTATTTATTTGGTTTTATTTCTGTTTTGGAATATGCATCTCAGATTTCTGACTTTACACCAATAATGGAATTAGCTTTGTGGCACGCACAGCATTGACATTTCAAACAGTAATCACAGACTTTCACTAGAACTACTTCCCCCCCAAAAAATAGTCCCTATGAAAACGGTTGAGATGCTGTAATTAAAAAATGTTACGTCATTTTTAATGCACCTTCACTAACAGTGTTTGTTTACGGGTAACCCGACCGTTTAAATGTATTTTATTGTATCCTAATGTACAGGAACTATATCTAAATAAGGTTAGATGTTGTACATGTTGCAATTAAAAAATAATTCTCTGTCTGCAGATGATGGAGCAAACAACGTCACGTATGATTATTCCTCGTATTATGGAGAGGATACATTCTTCGCTCCTTGCAACTACGACGATGTGGGACATTTTGGCAAGGTGTTTCTGCCCACTCTCTATAGTTTGGTTTTCATCCTCGGCTTCTTAGGTATGTGTGTGTGTGTGTGTGTGTGTGTGAGAGAGAGAGAGAGAGAGAGAGAGAGAGAGAGAGAGAGAGTGGATGCACAATAATCTGACAGACCCCCCCCCCTCCACCCCTCTCCAGGTAATGGCCTCGTGGTGTGTGTCCTGGTGAAGCACCGCAACCAGACCAACTTGACAGACATCTGCCTTTTCAACCTGGGCCTCTCCGACCTCCTCTTTGCCCTCACGTTGCCTTTCTACTCCCACTACTCTTTGGTCGGCGAGTGGACCTTCGGAGAATTCATGTGCCGTTTCATCTCCGCCACCCACTCCACCGGCTTCTTCAGCAGCATCTTCTTCATGGTTGTCATGACGCTGGACCGCTACGGCGTCATCATGTACGCGCACACGGTGGCACGATATCGCACTCTGCGGACAGCCATGGCTCTGACCGTGCTCGTCTGGATGCTGAGCTTGAGCGTCTCTCTACCGGCTTTCATCTTCACAAAGGTCACCAACGAGTCTCACGGTCTGAGCTGTGACTACGTCCCGGAAAACAATGCCTGGAATCTGTATAACCTCTTCTCAACAAACGTACTGGGCCTCGTGATTCCCTTGTTGGTGATGGTGGTCTGCTACTCCAGGATCATCCCCACACTGGCGAACATGAGGACTGCAAAGAAGCACCGCGTTGTCAAGCTGATCATCTCCATAGTGGTCGCCTTTTTCTTATTCTGGGCCCCGTATAACGTTTGCCTTTTCTTGAGGTTTCTCAAATATGAAGAGAAGCTGTCGCTTGATTGCAAACAGGACGGATATTTGAGGCTGTCTATAACGGTGACTGAGGCCTTTGCTTACACTCACTCCTGCCTGAACCCCATCATATACGCCTTTGTGGGACAAAAGTTTATGAAACGGGCCTTGCAGCTGCTGAGGAAGTGGGTGCCTGGGATCCACTTTCCCTACTCCAGAGATTTGTCAAATACCTCATTCAGGAAGAGCTCAGTGATGTCCTCTGAGGTCACCTCCACTTTCATCAAGTAGGAGGTGGAGGGCAGATGTAATGTGTGTTTTCACCTGTAGAGTTTGGCATGTTTTTTTTTTTTGTTTTGTTTTTTTTATCTGGGTAGCCTATTTGTTACTGCCAGCCATGTTATCCTTGTTCATGTAGCATGGTTTGTTTTGACAGAGTGTGAGCTGATCAGCACCACCATCATGCTTTTCCTGCTGACACTGGAGGAAACTTAGCAGCACTTCAAGGTTTTTTTTTTTCACACTTGAGCCTGCAAGTTGGTGAAAAAAAACATTCAAACTACGTGGAAAAGGTTATTTTTTTTCCACTTTGCTTATGGAAAAAGTTTGTTCATTCAAAAGTGTAACGATGAATCAAATCTACAAAGGTGAAACTAATGCAGGGTTATTTGGCACTTTTTGCCCGTTCAGATGTCATCATTCATCATGGATTTAAACCTGTTGATGTGGAACACATTGCATTCCTGGAATGCTGATTTATGTCTCATATTTGTATATATGTACAGTACATCACACATTTGCATTTTTCTAGTGCTTTCATACTGAATACAATCTTTTTTGTCTCAGTTGTTTTGCTGCCATTTCAGATGTTATTTGCACACAATGTACACACTTTCATACATTTACTCACATATTTCAGCTTAATGCTCAGTTGCTGATGTTGTCCTTGTTTACTCTTTTTTTGTTGTATCATGTTGTGACTTGTTGTTGTAGTGGTTTACTTGGAGATGATTAAAGTTTCACAGATTACCAAACAATGATAATGTTATATTGTACTTTTCTTAGGACACCAAATCCACCACACAACATATCTTGTGCTCATTTAAAATAAAAGTTTGAGATAGTCACAAATCACATAATTAGATAGGTAATTATGTATTAGTCCTGTATTGGCACCCTGAAAAAAGGCAGCTTGTTCTATTGTTAGGGCCTTTAGTTGAGGAGAAACTACAGTGTAGATTTCATTAAATATGAACAAATTAGAATTTATAGTAACATTACATTTAAAGATTCAGGTCTTACTTATTTTGAATTCAAAGTGTGCAAAAGTATTTAAGTATTTTAATTAAACAAAAAAATCTTCTGTAATTCCAGATGATGAATGCTATTTTCAGTTTAGCCTGTTTGAAAAGAACAAAGAAAAAGCAAAAAAGCTCCTGATTAGAAGACATTTTCCCCACGGCTCCTCTCTTGCCATATGTTAATACATGAAGGGACATTTCTCAGAAAACCACACTGACACCTCCATACAGTTTCAACACAATGCGGAGGAAACAACAAAACCCAGAGTTCACCTTACCAGAAATGAGCCCTGCAGCAGGATTTGACACAAAAAGCGAGCAATGCAAGTTGACAGGCTGACATGCAAGCCTGATGTGCAGCACGAGAGCATACAAAATTCAGGAGCAGTGATTTTTGACTGACCATGTGGTAAGCACATTAATTTCTACATTTTTAAGCAGCTATTGACTGGATGTTCTTCACCTCCTACACCTATAAACACAGTGTGTAGTTGAGAATTGTGTGCGCAGGCGTATGTCTGTAAACAATGTCAGCCACAGGAAGTGAGGGTCGGCATGGGTATCAAAGCAGGTAGTGCTGTACATCTTGATAGTGAAAGAAAAGGGTTTGATGTGCGGTTTAAAAGAGATGACATGCATATGATTATGGTCAGAATAGGGGGAAGTGTGTGATATTCATAGACAGACGAGCAGTGGTGATATTTGTTGAAAATGATGCGTGTACCACTGATATTACAACACATTCACAGGGAGAAAAGTTATGATTACTGCTGTGAATTTCTTTCAGATTAGGAAAATAGTTTTTAGGTCTGAAACAGCAGCAGCTGAAGTGTTTGTTACAGAAGCCTTTCAGACGTGACTCACTATATGGTGATCACAACTTTCAACTTAAAGGGCAGGAAAGTCCAGTGTTATCTCTGAATTCCCTCACTTTTACAAGTGAATGTTTTTCACGTTAGTTGTTTCAAGTTTTTATCTGTGCATAGTGTTCATTGGGGAACACACGGAGTTCACTCATCATGATGGTGTGGAGCATAGTCATATCATATCCTATCATAGTAAAGAAGAGAAACACATCATCTTCTGTCTCTGTTTCTTGGAGATGTGATTTGTGAGTGGAGGCCAGTCTTTACAACAACACCAGAACAAATGAAGGGAAGATTTTCTACCACAAGAAAACAGAATCTGGAGTAAAATAGATCTCATTGTTGATAAAGTAAGTAGTGGTACATTTATTCTTGTGTTTCTCACTTTGGCTTCACATTAAAATGAGAAGAGTCAAATCTTAAATGAGGAACAACAAGGTGTTTCATTTTATTTGGATTAAAAACCTAGGATTGTCCTAGATGGTCACATTTTTATGCCAAATCTTTTTTTCTTTTTTTTCTTTTTTTTTTTTTTTAGCTCTCTATGATGTCTGAAAATGTGGGGTTCAAGGCCCTAAGGAAAGTGAAGATCAAAATTATAATTTTTTTGGTGAGAAGAGCGTAATTAACTGATAAAGGAAGTTTAAGATGTTTAAGTGGGATGATTCTCTTGTTTTGTGTTGTTTTCGCTATTTAAGTAGTTAATGGATTGAAGGTCTGGGAGGAACACTTGAAGATAGACTTGAGCGTATGTTTCAACGAGTCCAATGGCTTGGGTGGTTACTTCTGAAGGATGGAGCTGTGCAACCACAACTCAATGCCTTACAGTACATGATGTGGATAACAAAAGAGCCCCTTGAGTGTCTCAAAGGCCATTTTTTTGTCACTTTTGTCGGGTTGGGGGAACTCATGTCCACCAGACTAAAGCTAGTGATTGCCTTGGTTTAATACCACCATGGGTGCTTGTTCATTTAGGTTGGTTGGTGTCTGGAACTGGAATAAGCAACTTTTGCACGCACGAACAGAGGTAGCCACCAAAGTGTAATAAAAATAAGTCATATTGTAGCATATGGAAAACTTTAAAGTACAATGTTATTATCATTATTTTATATATATATTATATATGTATATATATAATATATATATATATATAATATATTATATTATATGTTATTTATGTGATTATTTTTTACCTTTTGACTTTTATTGATGGTAATTCTGGTAATTATTTTGTTGATAGCATGATGTCTCCCAGTCACTCTCTTTACATCATGGATGGCTTTCAACTTCATTATGTCATTGTAGATATTTTGTACTTTGTGTGGTTTTGTACGGTGTCTATTTAATATCTCCTGTCTCATAATATCAGCCAAACCGAACTGTGTTTACTTAAAGTAATTCCTACATGTTCTCCTTTCACAGCAGTATGAACACAACAGAATACTATGACTATGAGTATGACCACTGCCATCAGACTCCCAGTCCAGACATGCCCAACACATCCATGGTTCTTTACTACATGCTGTTTTGTCTCGGTCTGCTAGGTATGTCCAAAAAGGCCTGAACCTTAAAGAGGAAAATAAATATGTATCACTCTCTTTTTACAACTTTTAATGCACATTTGCATTTTAGACATTTTGCAGAAATGGATGCTTGCAACTGTTAGATGTGTGACTACAGTTTGTCACCGGGAATAATAAGAAACCTACAAAAACGACTAATAATTTGAATTGCTTTCACAGGCAACAGCACAGTTCTCTGGGTTATCCTTCGGTACATAAAGCTGAAGACTATGACGGACATATGCCTCCTCAACCTGGCCCTGTCTGACCTCATACTGGCTGTATCCCTGCCCCTCTGGGCCCACAACTCCCAGAACCTTGCATCATGCAAAGTAATGACAGGAGTCTATCAGGTGGGTCTTTATTTATTTATTTTTGTTTGTTTTATCATTTTTATTATTTAGAACGCAAAACAATGGCATATTTTTATATTTCAAATCGTAATTTGAGCATTATTATTTAGAAAGCAGGATTCATAAAGAGGCACAGATTACTAATCAGCTCTTGAAAAACACTTCCTCTTACATTTTTTATCTGTGGAGGTTTGAAAAGTCAAGATAAGGCAAGTGCATTCACTCCCTAACAAAACAATGCATCTGAAATGTCAAAGAATAAATGCAAGGGTGGAGTGTGTGAGTAGCTTCACTCTGTAAGCTTTTACTGCCAGTAATCTGTATTTCTTGCAAAGTGCAAAACTGAATAAATGTCAGTGCAAATACAGTATAACTAGGTTGCAGCTATTTCTATGTTCCACTGTAAACACAAGTTATGTGTGGTTTTTATAATGTGGGAGATATTCTGCCAAAAACCAATGTGTGATCAGTGAAACAGCTGCTGTGTAAATTCGGCAGTATGAAGAACCTCATTGCGGGCAGTAAAGCCTGACAAACATCACCTTCTGTCACATCCTGTTCTGACTTTGCTTCCCCCTCTGCTCCTCTGAACAGCTGGGTTTCTACAGTGGGACTTTGTTCGTGACCCTGATGAGTGTTGACCGCTACCTGGCCATCGTTCACGCTGTTGCAGCCATGCGAGCCCGGACACTTCGCTATGGAATCACAGCCGGCATCGCTATCTGGGTTACATCCATCGTCATGGCAATCCCTCAGGTGGTATTTGCCTCCTTGGAGGTAGATGCAGACGACAACAGCTCCCAGTGCCAGCCACTGTACCCAGAGGACAGGCTGCAGTTTTGGAAGATGCTGCGAAACTTCAGTGAGAACACAGTGGGCCTCTTTGTGTGCCTCCCAGTCATGATTTTCTGCTATGTGAAAATCCTTGTAGTGCTGTCAAAGTCCAGGAACTCCAAGAAGGACAGAGCTGTCAAGCTGATATTCACCATAGTTTGTGTGTTTGTGGCGTGCTGGGTCCCCTACAATGTCATGGTTTTCCTTCAGACACTGCAGCTGTTTGGAATTCTGGACACTTGTGAGGCTTCAAAAATCATCCAACATGCCATGGGCTTCACTGAGGTCATTGCGCTGTCTCACTGCTGTGTAAATCCCATCATCTATGCATTTGTTGGGGAGAAGTTTAGGAAGTCACTGGGCAATGTGCTGACTAGATACTTCTGCTGTAGACACCAGAGCAGCAGGATTCTCAGCCTCAGAGACACCACAGAGAAAGAGACTTCCAACACACCCATAAGATCAGATTATTGAGAGTGATAAGCGTGTGTGTATGGTGGTGGGTGCATGTGTGATGTAGTAATGTTTTTGTTTTGTTTTTAATTCAGAGGCTACAAAAGTGGCAAAGTGTGTGTGTGTGTGTGTGTGTGTGTGTGTGTGTGGTTGGTGCTTCTCAGTGCTGTAAAATGTTAGAGAATGCTTTATTTTGAACGTGTATAGAATTTTTGTGAAACATTTATTCAAATCATGTACTTCAAAGTATACTTATAACCTGTAAAGCTGTATTGTTCTTGTAAAGTAAAATACAGGAAATACAACTTGATTGGTTTCTTTCTTCCTTTTTTTTTAAATTGAGAAAAAAACATTCAAGCGTGTGTGTGTGTGTGTGTGTGTGTGTGTGTGTGTGTGTGTGTGTGTGTGTGTGTGTGTGTGTTTGTGTTATGTGTGTCAAATATCACCATGCATGAGCTGGAGGTAATTAAACCACAGGCAGTCCTTCTTGGAAACCTGCAATTATTTAACAAGAAGTGTACCGTGTCATATAACAACAACCTGCCTGACTAACAGGTGAGTTTTTGGTCATCCGAGCCTACAATTTAACTACTGAATGAATCAAAATGATGCATAAAAAATGTCAAGATCTATGAAATGCAATATCTCAATTCGAGCCTTCAGTATTAGTCAGAAAAAGTCATGTGTCTCCTCTACAATGTGCTAGACTGCACCAATGGCTGTGTCGGTAGTATCACTTCCTGCATAAAAGCACAAAGCCTGCACGCAGAGCTCTGCAAGCCTCCAGCTGTGTGGGGCCGCTGGCCTGGTCGGAGACACCCTGCATCTTTAAAAGCTTGCGTATGTGGACTTGTGGTTCTGTGTATCCGCACTGTGACACTGTGGGCTCTTACATGAACGTTACGAAAGCATCCTCAGGAAGCAACAAACATCTCATTTGCACACCCGCAAGCCCACCTAAAGCTTGGTTAGGGGGTGGGAGTGTTTTTTAAAAAGGTTTGCGCACTTCTCACACCTTCTTTTTCGAGGTGTGCAAACCATTTGTCATTTCTCGTGTACTGTGCCTAATCAAACTGGATGCACGGCTGATCATATCTTTGATTTAGTCGTCCACCTCTGCGTCTTGTGATCCAAAATGAACACCACTATCAGCTATCCTTTTAGCACCACTGGCAGGTAATGTTTTGCTTTTTTTTTCACTAACACACTAACATTTATATACTACTGTGTCTTTATCAGAGTCAAAATGGACAAAGGCGTAATGCAAACAGATACGCAGCATGGGTACCCTGACTAGGTGCACAATTGTTATTTTATAATGATGAATCAATGGGTTTTGAAAAGAATTGATGAACACTCACCTTAACTGAGTCAATCTAGACATGAGCTCATTAGTAGTCCAGCTATTACAAGAGGCTCAACTGTGGTTATGAGGTTTAATTCACAATACAATCTAATGAGAAGTCAGCTTACTGGGACAGAGTGCTGTACAATTTATCCTGCAAATGACTTTCAAAGACAGTTTTTAAGGAATTCAGTAAGAGAGAAGGAAATCTACTTACCATAGCCAGTTTCAGTTACGTTTTCTCTATTTGGATAGTTTTAAGTATTTGGATTCATATACAGTATCAGGGCACTGGCTCCGTCTTAGGCTTGTCTCGCTTTAGGTCCACAGGAGAGAAAAAAGTATTCTCATCCCACTGCATAACACATTTATATTCAAAATTGCTTTGTAGAAAAGATGCATCAATGACATCGTGGTCATCAGTCATCAGCCATTCGACCAACTCTTTCTTTCACAATGGAACAGCATTCGACGGACAGCAACAGTAGAGAGACAACTTTCTATTGTAATCATACACAATAGCTGATCCTGACCAAACTCAAATTACCCTATTGTTGAATTCTTGAAACTGTACAGAAACAGAAATGCTGTCATCAAGTTCCAGACTAAAGCTAAAAATGAAAAAGCAGTTAAAGTGGTAGGATTACCATCTGCTGTATATCTTATATTTCTTTAGCCTACCAGAGAGACCTTTATCCAGAATCATCTTCTCCACTCAATAACATTCAGCAGGCAAAGTCAAGACAACTCTTCAAAACTGACATGCGCTCAAAACCATCTTTTATTGTAAAAATATCGTCTTTGTGCATCATTTCATCACTTTTCAACATTGTCACAATTTAAGAGACAGACTGATTCAATCTGAAAGAAATAAACCACCTACATTGTCTGCAGGTGCCCAAAACAACCATCAGGTTTCTTTCCGCTGTGGTTACTGTGCACAATATTCTTACTCTTAAGACACCAAAATACACACCCATGTACTGGTAAAAGATAAACTATAAAACCCTTCATAAGCTGCACCACTACATGTGTTGTATCTGGGCTGACATGTCTGTGTGGTTTGGTATATGTTGGCCAAAAAAAACAAACTTTAAAGGTCATTTCCATGTCTTTTTTTATTATAAAGCAGCTCTAGGAGATATATAAATACTAGTCTACTATATTCAAGTATCAAACCGCTCAGTCAACATAGAAATGCACACAGCCTGTATTCAGAAACTGTGCCTTTAAATGAGCCGTCAGGATTTCTGTAAGGTTGTGATGCCACAACTATACAACTATACAATATATATTTTTTACTATTAATAAGAAACAAAGCTAATTGTTTAATGTGAATTCACCATATCAACATTGCAATAAAAAAACTAAATAAAAAAGCCTCATAAGAGACATTTAAACTGTGTCAAAGTTGTAGGAGGAAATATGAACCTGGACTGATCCAGGGTGTGTGCAACTTTTTTTTCTTCCTTTTTTCCTTCTTCCTCCTTCTTTCTTCCTCCTTCTTTCTTCTTTCCTCCTTCTTCAAGTAGGTCATGTTTTTTATATTTTCCAGGCAGCTGACCATGGCCACAACCATCCCTGCCGCCAGTGTTGTCAGTGGCTTCAGTGAGAATTCAACTGTAGAAGGCTTATTGAGGTAAGATTAAATCTACAGCAGACACTATATTTAGTTCTCTTTGTTGTCATAAAGTTTGTGATACGTCTTCTGTCAGTCGGTGCCTCGCTAGCTTCCACTGTTTCACTTCACTCCTAGCAATAGTTTAGTCAGTTTCAATCTAGTGTTTCAGTGTATTTTTCCACAACATCTATTTTGCTGACATGCGCTCCTGAATTGGGCTGCTTACAGATTACAACTGCATTATTCTTCTTGCTTTATGTTTGCTTGAGAGCAGAGCAGCCTATCTCAGTGAAACGGTTTCAGTTTGAAGGTTTTATTGCACTCCCCACGGTGAGTGCATAGTAGTATAGTTCTTTACATATATGTTGTGCAAGATTTGTTGTAGATCCAATAAACTGACCTGAATTAATGGGAACTAACCTAATCATTCATTTGTCTTTGCTGATTTTGTTCCATTGTTTCTCACCAGCTCTGCTGCAGCATCCTTCACCAGCAACACCCCTGTGAACTCCACAGATTATGATTACCCAGACTACCCTACAGTGGACTTCGGGAGATGTGTGTATGAGCATCATGGGGCCAGTTTTCTCCCAGCCCTCTACTCCATTTTCTTCCTCCTGGGCCTTCTGGGTAACTCTCTGGTCATCTGGGTCATTGCTTGTGGAGTGCGACTCCGCAGCATGACTGACGTGTGCCTCCTAAACTTAGCTGTTGCTGACCTCCTCTTGGTGTGTTCCCTTCCCTTCCTAGCCCACCAAGCCCGTGACCAGTGGGTGTTTGGGGATACTATATGCAAATTGGTGCTGGGTATTTATCATATTGCTTTTTACTGTGGGATCTTCTTCATCAGTCTAATGAGCATCGACCGGTACTTGGCTATAGTGCACGCTGTTTATGCTGTGAGAGCACGGACAAGGTCCTTTGGGATGATCGCAGCTGTTGTGACATGGGTGGCGGGATTTTTGGCTTCTTTCCCAGATGTTATCTTCCTCAAACAGCAGTCTTATGGTGACAGTCTTCAGTTCTGCTTCCCTGATTATCCCACAGTTGCCTCGGGTGATAACAGTTCATCCAACTCTCACTTCTGGAGGATCTTCAGCCTGTTTAAAATCAACATTTTGGGTTTATTCATCCCAGTTGTCCTCATGGGTTTCTGCTACTCGCAGATCATCTGGAGGCTACTGTACATGCGGTCATCCAAAAAACAGGCCATCCGTTTAGTTCTCATAGTGGTGGCCGTTTTCTTCGGCTGCTGGGTCCCCTACAACGTTGCATTGTTATTCAAAGCACTGGAGTTATTACGCGTCTATTCAGGATGCAGGAGCAGCAGAGACATCAGATTGGCTTTGCAAGTCACTGAGGCCATTGCCTACTCTCATAGCTGCCTCAACCCCGTCCTGTATGTATTTGTTGGGGAGAAGTTCAGGAGGCACCTGATGAGGTTGATAAACAGGGCTCCCTGCAGACTGTGTCAGATGATCAAGGTCCTCATACCTCAGGACAGAAGTGCCAGCTCAGTCTATTCACAGACCATCAGCCTGGATGAGAGGAGCACTGCTGTGTAAAGTGTGTGTGGGGGTGGCAGGGGTTTGTGGTTATCTGTGTTGCTGTTACTTCTATGTGTGTGGTTGTCTCCACAATGAGGACATTTATTGTGAAGTCAAAAAGACTCACTTCTCATAAGCCATTTTAAGACTTTAAGACAGTTAGGTTAAGTAGGTTAAGGGACTGGGGATTAAGTTAGCCAGTGATGTATCTTTAAGAATGAGGAAACACAGTGTAGTTTATGATTATTTACCCTACATTTATATATTTTTATACTTTTATAAGTTATATTGTCTACATAAGAATGTATAAGGGAATTGTACTGTAAATATGGTTTTGGATACTTGAGATTTTTTTGTGAATTGAGAATGGAACAGATTGTATCTGCACCTTTTTTCACTTTGTTTTCCCTTTTTAATCACATGCTACTGGCTGAAGCCGAGTCAGAAAATATTAGCTGTTACTTGCACACGATGACCATTGTCACAGCTGCATCAGTTTTGTGTGCATCAAACTTTTGCACAGCAAAAAAGGTTAGCAGCCTTAGTATTGCAGGTTTCATAGCATCTGTAGCAGCAGGTTTGCACTTAACCGCAACCTAGAGAAAACCACAACCTGGAAGGGGAAGTATACAACCAGGCTGTCAGTTTAACCTTTGCAGTTTCTGTGCACAAGTGAGCATTTCACTGTGAAAGTTTGGAAATATCTCTGCAACATTTCTACTGATATTAATCAACACCTCATAAAAACAGGTCATTTTTGTATAATGTATAATGACGTGATAATTAATTAATTAATTACTATCCTTTATTTAAGAAACCCTCTTATCAAATCATTAGACTCTATATTCTGTCATCCACACTGACCAATCATACCATTCAATCAATGCAACACATTGCAATATACATGCAATTGTTCACAGACGGAGGAGCACTAACCTTTACTAGTAAACCGACTTTGACATGTAAAATCAGTGGCCCCTTTAACAGTGCATGTTTGCACGGATGAACAGTATTAATGTTGAAAATCAACAAAGTGGCCCATAAATGCTGGTGCAGTCAGCAAAGTGACCCATTTTTTCTAGGTTGAGGCCATTTCAACATTTTCAGTTGCTGAATTACATCATGTGTTTGTTGTTAGCAACCATGCTGATATATACGCAGACTGAGTGTGCCAACACAAGCAGATGTTTTTGTAATGTTGATGTTATGTGAATTTATGTATCATATTAAGCTATTGGCTTTTTTCAATAAAACTGTATTGTGAAAATATCCCAAATATTTCTTCCTGTACAGTGATATGTTCTGATTCTATCTGATTGTATTTTTGCCCCCTTTCTTAGCTTGGCCATCAGTAAGAGAGGTGCACTGATTCTACTGTAGCCTTGTGACACCCAGTTCTGTGGACTCTAGCCTCATTCATGAGGAGGTGCTTGTCATGATTAGAAAGCAAACGATACATGCAGGTTATGAATCTGTTATTTAAACATGAAACAGTGGGCTGGTGATTGGTGAGATGATATGTTGGGAAGTAATGTATTTGTAGAAGAGCCACTTTCTCTCTAACAACAGCAGTCTTGCGTTATATACTGTGATGTTAAACAGTGCCCAGAGGGGCATGGGAGTTGCAGGCTTTTGAAGAAGCCTCTGGTCCTTTGATGATAATGATAATAATAATAGTAACTTTATTTACATAGCACCTTTCAAAACAACATTACAATGTGCTTGAGAGTAAAAGCAAAGAATATAAGTAAATAAAATCCAAAATGTATAATATAAAACAAGATAAAGTTATTTAAACAATTTCAACAAATACCATCAGTTAGGAAAAAGCCATAAGATAAAAGTGAGTTTTAAGAAGAGATTGGACAGAGGATAGTGAGTTCCTCTGTTGAGGGGCCCAAACAGCAAAGGCTGGATTGGTGTGATGTGCTTGCTTCTCTTATAACGTGTTAAAAGCCTGGCGGCAGCATTTGTGTATTTTGGATGCATTTGTATGGATGTTTTGCCTGCTGATACCAGAATAAAGTAGGCAAGTCTGGAGGAGATAAAACATGGATGACCCTTTGCAGATCTGCAAATGAAAGGAATGACCTTATCTTGGTTAAATGCCTCTGTTGGACAAAGCAGGACAGCACCACTTTAGTCACCTGAGCGACTCTGAGTCAAAAATAACATCAACCCAGACCAGACAGGACAGTGTTTATGCTGCACGTGCTGGGGCCGGAGGGAGTAATTATTAATTATATTATTATTTATGATTTGAAGTCATTCAACTGCAGGATTGTCAAAAATTGATATTTTGTCTACACATTATTTGCCACAGGGGGAGTATGTATATAGTAAATGAAAGGGAACCCAGAATAGATCCATGGGGGACCCCACAAAAGAGAGGAGTGATCACTGATGCCAAGACAGTTTTTCAGACAGCTGATTAAGACATGGTGGTCCACTGTGTCAAAGGCTGAGGTGAGGTCAAGGTCAGTCATTAAAGACCTTGACCAGAGCGATCTCAGTGCTGTGCAGATTTGCAAATTTTCCAAAAATGTGATTGTTGTTCACAAAACAAATCAATAGTTTCTAAAATTAGAGATGGGTCTAAAATTACTTAGAACAAAGGGATCCAGAAAGGGGTTCTTTAAGAAGAGGAAAACAGTAGTTAGAGAGCAGTTAATAACGTCTGAAATATCCGGATCAACCATCTGAAATACAGCTTTTAAAAACAAAGTGTGAATGTAGTCCGAAAGCATCCAGTGAGGATGATTTTGAAGATGTTGACAGAGATATTTCATTAAAGTGAGTTGAAGATGGGTTGGAGTCAACATCGACCTCTCTGAACTCGCATCTCTACTATGTTCTTGTAAAAGAATAGATACTGTAGATAAACTGATTTTTTCAACAATAATAAATGTAAAGACTGTATTTGACTTTTTAATAGGAGTTTAAAACTGAGAGGTCCCAGAATAATGTTCCAGAGGACTGCCGAAGTCTGAAATGTATTTCTGATCATGGAACTCCAACAAGGAATGACATTAGTTAGAGCTACCTCTAATTATGGAAATCTCTGATAAGGTATGAAAGCTTTGGCAGAGTTACCAAGAACTGCCTGTTTTGCAATTAGTCAGAGAGTAGAAGGTAAGAGAGCTAACTTCATTTGAATAACTTCCACTCTAAGAAAATTGTCAACACTTCTGAAACTCTCCACTATCAAAGAAGTGGAGGGACGTACCCTAAACTGTTCAGGGACCCGGAGGCAGTTTCAGCTGATATTCAAGCTTTTAAACTGACAGGATATCTGTTTAGACAGATTTGATGCAAGCCAAGGAGAGGTGCCTGCTTAAGCTCTTCACTAGTAATGCAGGGTTCTGTAAGGAGGTATGCGTGTTATTCCTGTGAAGTCTGGGTACATTTAGTCAAGTACTGCACTTAAGTAGACATTCGAGGGACTTGTACTTTACTCAAGTATTTATATTTTATGCAACTTTATACTTCTACTCTACTAAATCCCAGATGCAAATATTGGACTTTTTACTTCACTACATATAGATAGTGGTTACTTTTCAGATTACAATTTTAACAACATTTCTGTCAAGTGAGAACCACCTATCTCCAAATATTTTGAATTTGAGTTTTTCTGATAAACTGAAGGATAGAGTGGTTGAAAAAAAATGCATCATCACAAAGCTGAAAACTGGGCTTTTTTTCTGAGCTCAAAGTTTACTTTTTAGATACGTGGTTCTCAAAGGACAGCAACTCCACAAACATACCCTGGACACTATCTGTTTGACCCCCTCCCCTCTGGCAGGAGGCTGCGGTCCATCAGGACCAAAACCTCCCGCCACAAAAAGAGTTTCTTCCCCTCTGCAGTCAACCTGGCGAACACGGCCAAAGTCTTGCACTGACCCCCCCCTAACACAAACACAAGTTATACGTTATATTAATGTGCACTGCCCCTGTCCCCCCTGCGTTACATTAACGCACACACCCCCTACTGGACACTTTATCTGGACACTTTATTTTGGTCACTGCACTGTTTGTTATTTATCTTATCTTATTCTTTTACCTTTATATTTTTACATGCTTGTTGTCTGTCAGATTATATGTTATATGTTAAAAAAAAATGTAGCACCATCAGACCACGGCAAATTCCTTGTAATGTATGTTACTTGGCAATAAACTGTTTCTGATTCTGATTCTGATTCTGATTCTGATATGATGATCTTATACAATGAGATGCATCGTTGTAGATTAAACTACACAACTGTATAATATGTAGTTAAAATTAGCACAACCTTAAACATCTACACCAGTAAAATGCAACATACACGTTAATGAGGCAGTAATATTATCCCATACAGGGGCCATTTTACTGCACAATGATTACTTTTACTTTCAATACTTTGAGTAAATTTTGCTGATAATACTTTTACTCAAGTACAGTTTTGAATGCAGGACTTTTACTTACGGTGGAGTATTTTCACAGTGTGGTTTTGTTAATTTTACTTAATTAAAGAACCTGAATATTTCTTCCTCCACTGCTCCTTGTTAACAACAAAGGAAACTGGTGGGTTTCTGTTGTTTTCCAGAATGTGACATACTACTGAGGTGAGGTGCAACTGTAACTAGGCATGTAACTTGATGATTTACCAGTTTGTGTGCATGTGATCGTCAAACCATTAAATACAACATCTGATCTTTAGTGCCACCTAGTGGTCTTGAGGAGCCTGGTTGCACTGGAGGTGTACTGTATATTTGATAATCATCTGTCGTGTTCGTGTGTAGGTTTCTCTGCAGCAAGATTTACTTTCTAGGTATTTTTCAAGAGTACTGAGAAATCCTTTTTTACTAATTAAGGTGGGCCTAGATGACTGGATATCTTGTTCATTCAACTCTTCTCAGGGTTTCACTTGTTTAAACCATGAAAAGAAGAGTCAGACAGGGACTTATGGGTATGAGTAAATGCTGAATTTAGTGGGTGAAGGACATAGATGGATGTCCAGAAGTTACAATAGGTGAGCTGTCTCAAAGAGGGGAAACATCTGTCCAAATGCCCAGAAATAGTCATAGTCAAATAAATCGTGTAATCAATGGGAATATCATACAGCATTGGTCAATGGGCCTTGTAACACCCAGTTCTGTGGACTCTAGCCTCATTCATGAGGAGGTGCTTGTCATGATTAGAAAGCAAACGATACATGCAGGTTGTGAATCTGTTATTTAAACATGAAACAGTGGGCTGGTGATTGGTGAGATGAGATGTTGGGAAGTAATGTATTTGTAGAAGAGCCACTTTCTCACAACAGCAGTCTTGCGTTATATACTGTGATGTTAAACAGTGCCCAGAGGGGCATGGGAGTTGCAGGCTTTTGAAGAAGCCTCTGGTCCTTTGATGATAATGATAATAATAATGGTAACTTTATTTACATAGCACCTTTCAAAACAACATTACAATGTGCTTGAGAGTAAAAGCAAAGAATATAAGTAAATAAAATCCAAAATGTATACTATAAAACAAGATAAAGTTATTTAAACAATTTCAACAAATACCATCAGTTAAGAAAAAGCCATAAGATAAAAGTGAGTTTTAAGAAGAGATTGGACAGAGGATAATGAGTTCCTGCAAAGGCTGGATTGGCCAGTGGGCCAAACCAAATCTGCAAACCATAACATGAGACACACAAAGACGAGACACTATGCCAGCAAGTAACACCTTTACGCTTAACAGCTCTTGCATGAGATTTTGATAACAAGATAGCGTGCAGAGATTGCACAGATATGTCCTCTGTGGTTTCATGCAAAATATTTGCTGATGCTGCTGTTGCTAAGGAAAACAATGTGGATTTCACACCTGATAAGAAAAGTTATTCCGTTCACACACATGTATAAACACAGTGTTTCCGCTTGTAGAGACAAAGGTACAGCGCTGCAGGTGAACAAAGGTGAATTTGAACAGATCAACTGTTAGTTACGGGTTATTGTAAACAATCAAGCTTCAATTTAATATTTTAATGTGTTGAATGTCCTCCAATGGCACAATAAATGACTTCATACTCACACATTTTCTGTCAGTTCTTCACACAACTCATATGTCAGTTTTTATGGTAACTGCTCTCTTTTGGTATATGAAAATATGAGTAACTGACATTAGATTTGTATTAAGGAGGTGGGGAAATTGTGTCTTCTCCGCAGTCTACTCATTCACGCACAGCAGCAGCATATGCAGAGGACAGATAAGATCAGTAACGCCCCCTCTCAGGTTCTTTTTTTGTGGGTTATCACTAGTTCAGATCTTCATCAGAGTAAACACATTAATTTAGTATTACTGTACAAGTCTTTCTTGTTTATCTCATCATCTTGCTATTCATTGTTGGAAACAGGATTTCCCCTCATTGGTCTAAACATCAATTCATCATGGTCACATGCAGAAGAACATAAACGCACATGTGAAGCTGATGTGTTGCTTTTCTCAAAGCTTCTAGTTTGAAATGAAAACAAACACATATTCAGTGTAAAATCAGCCTTTATGTCACAGTATGGACGTTGTTTATTATTGCTGTTTTCATCCATTTGGATTGACCTGTTCAGGGTCTTTCCCTGCCTTCTACTTATGCCGGGAATACAGCATCACCTCGCCTTCCAACGCTCAAAGGTTGAGGGGAAATAATAAATCAATAAGAATAGTTTCAAGACAAACTACACTTTCATATGTGGGTGTACAGTACGTGAGTATACTGTATGTGTACACAAAGTTTCGGAGAGAAACCAGTTGTTCCTTGTACGTTTAATGGCAAAATGAACATAGGACAAAATAAAATATTTACAACACTTAGTAACATGTAAACACAATCTTCTGTACAAAGAAATATACATGCAAAAATAAAAATAAGTCATAATAAGACATTCAAAATGACATTGCTGCAGTCTTGTTCTATGTGTATTTAAAATATGACATAGTTATGAGGTTTACATCCTGGGTGTGGGCAAACTGCCCGACCTTCTCTGTACATCTTTACATCTTGTATAGGCTGGGTTTCCCAAAGGCATTTTATTACTTAGATCATATTCCTCCATCAATAGGCTTTAAGAGAATTTGACAAACTGATTAACAGCATGATTTTGGGAAACCCAGATCCACACCAATAAATAAAAATGACACAAAATGAGAGACTTAGACTGTACAGACTAACGAGAATCGTTGAACTCAACATGTTATTGACTTCTTTAACATTAAATCTGATTTTCTGACAGTAACTCCTTCAAATAAAATAGGAAACAATGCACATTTTTAGTTTAACCCACCTCTCTTGGCTGACTCACTCAACTGGCACTTTAAAAAAAAAAGGAAGAAAAAAGGAAGTTTTCAACAACTTCTTCACCTAAAGACATTAACTCATTCAAATGAAAATAAGTGGTAGAGATCTCTTTCATGGCAAATACCTGTTCATGCTGACTGATATTTATCAAAGGGATATGTTTGAACTGTTGGTGGTAAAATATGTGGGTGTCTCCTAAAAGGTATGATGCATTCTCCAATCATTTCCAATCAAGTCCACGGTGAATGGGCCACAATGAGGCATTTCTCCAGATTGATTGCTTGGGCAAAATTGTCAACCAAGTCTGTCTTATGACGTCAAACTGAGATGCTAAAAACTCTAGCGACATACACCAGTATCTACCTACAAAAGCCAAACAAACTCACACAGCAAACCACTTTGTGCACAGCTTGAAAAAAGACAAGTGAAATATTAGTTTTTTTTCAGCAATAAACCACCAAACAATTTCTTACAATAAGAATAAATAAAGTCACACTGAACCTTTGTAAACACTCATACGTCTGGGTTCAGTGTGGCCTGTTATAACTTAACATGAGAAATCATAAAAAACACCTTTTTTAAGCAGGAAAAGAAAGCATAGTCAACTTTGGTATTGTTACAGAAAATCAAAGCATAACAATGACAAAATCAAAGCATAAGTGCCTATATTTTTATAGATACACATTTTTATACATTATTTCCAAAAACCCTCCTCTCATCTTGGGTTTTTTTTTTGCAGATATTAATACTGAACTTAATACATAAGAGTTAACACAATACAGACATCTATCGCAGTACCAGGTACGTACATGCCTTTTTAAGAATACGGCTACAACACAAGTCTTCATAAATAGTTGCATAAATGTTAAAGCTGCAACATTGCACATGGGAATCGATGCAAAATACGAGTGCATTTCTAGTAGCGGTTTGTTCATAGTGAAGATCTGAAGGTCCGCAGGGAGTGACTCACTTATACTCGGCAAAAAGAAATAGCTTTTATTCATCTGAGACAAAATTCTTCAAAATGAGAACGAAAGGCAGGAATACGTTATTTACAAATAAGGCGGATGCAGGTAGAAATCTGAGAAGTTTTGCCGAAAAGCTCTAACACTTGTTCAAGTTAATTTAGTTTCTCTTAGTGTCATGAACTGAAATGGTTTCACCTGTAAAAACTGAATGGGGGGGCATTAAAATAAGCAAACTATTGCACTGAATGTAACTACAATGTGTTTCAGGAAAACATGGTTTTGGTCTTCATCTTGTTCTAGAAGTGGACCCTGCTGATGGGTGCCACTCATCACACATCTCAGTTCCCCTGTTTTCTTTCTACTTATTAACTCACCTTTGTTTTCCAAAAGGTATGAATAAAGACAGTTCTCTGTTTCCTCACTGTACATGGTTTCATTTACAAAAAGTAATCTCTCGTTACAAAAAAACATTTCTTGTGTTCAACCGAAAGCAGCCTGAATTACTCTTATTATACAGTATTCTATTTTTCTCTGTTTAACACTGTCCGAAACGCAAGACTTGCTCACGCTGGCTTGTTGAGAAAGCTTGTTTTTTTTCTCCCTGCTAAGTCAAGGTATGAAATCTCAAACAGATTCCTACAGTTCATTTGTTGTGCAGGCATAATGACAATATGCTGAGGTTAAGGGGAGGTGGGGGAGAGTCAAAGGGTTTATCAGCAGAGGTCGCTCAGTCAGCAGCAGCAGGACTTTTGTGGCTTAGTGAGGGAAAAGGTGATCATTGTGGAAATGTTGCTGGTGGTCCTCCCGGTAGGGGTTCAACACAGCTCAAGTGAACCAAGTTAACTTGTTGCTCATCCTCTACAGTTTGCTGGACAGGCAGGAATTCCTTCTACGCCACAACAAAGCAGGAAAAGTTGTCTACAGTACTTGTTCCTCATGGCCCATTTGTTAGATGTGGTTGAGTAGCCGGCTGTGAAGGAAGGCCTTAATGGTGCCAATGGGCCGAACATCGTTCTGGTGTTTCCGTCTCTCGATGAAGGAAATGAGTCTGGAGGTGTCCAGATGTGAGGAGTGACGATTCTGAGATGGTGGCTGCCTATGATTTAAGGTGGTGTGTCCAGTGTCTCTGTTCATTGCACCTTGAGGCTGGAGCCAGGGCTCCTGCAGGCAGGACGCTGCTAAGGGCCGTTGCTCCGGCTGGCCCTGGAGCAGCAGGCAGACAAAGTCCCTGGCAGCTGGGCTCACACCCTGGAAGTAGTCCTCGGGGAAGCTGAAGTCCAGGCGACAGATGTTCAGACAAGTCTCCTCCAAACTCTCATCCAGGAAGGGGGAGGCGCCGCTTAGCACAACGTAGGTCACCACCCCTGTAAATCATCCAGTCAATACACCAATTAATCAATGAATAGGACAGTCAGTCAGGAAATTATGGGATGTGTGTATCAAGTCACCTGTTTAATATATTATAAACTATGTCCTGCTTATTTCTTATGATTCTACATACAAGTTACAAACTACTTGTGCTTAGTTACAGACCTAAGCTCCAGAGGTCAGACATCAGTGAGGCAGGCTGACCCAGGACCAGCTCAGGAGCAGAGAACTCTGGGCTGCCCAGGAGAGGATGGATGTAGGAGGAGGGAGGGTTCAGCTGAATGGCGTCACCAAAGTCTGTCAGCTTGATCACCGGCTGGGAAGACGCATGTTCCACCACAATGTTCTCAGGCTGCGGGAGCAGGGGAAAAGTTAGACCCAGAGAAACAAAACACCTGGAAACCATCATGTGATACAATTTATGCATTAAATAGGTTTCTTTACAGCAACCTATGTGTAAAATCTCAGTTCACAGAGCTCATGGTGATGTCTGAAAATTTCTTGTTCTGTGTGACCAACAGTCCAACATCCAAAGATATTCATTTTGATATCATATTAGACTAAAACAAAGAAAGTATTCACATTTAAGAAGCTGGAACCAGAGAATTTTGGCCATTTTTGAGGAAGAAATACTTCCTTAAATAAACAAATCTTGATTCTTTAGCCCTACACTGATGTAAGAATATTTACTTTGAGATCAAGGTGTGCTATCCTCCAGCTGTGCAGGTAGTGGAGAGCTTCAAGAATATCTCTGAGGTACAGAGCGACCTTCTCTTCCGTCAGGTTGCCCCAGCTCACTATATAGTCCAGGAAACGTCCCTGGTCTGCCCTGAAAACAGAAACACATAATGCATTTGTATACAATCAGCGACTTTGAAATTCATTGGGATAAACTACTCATATTTTTCCAAACAATGGGGAGTCAGAACAGCGGCATGGAAACACTGCTCTACTTACATCTCTAGTACAAGTACGTAGCTGTTGGCCGTCTCGTACGCATCCAGCAGCTTGACCAGGTTGGGATGGTCCAGGGTCTGCAGGAGTCTGATCTCCTGCAGCACCTGTTCTCGGCGCAGCAGCTTCTTGTTAACGTGTTTTGCCGCAACTGTCCGTTTGCTCCCTCTCTGGTCACACCTCTTAGTCACTGAGAACCGGCCCCTGGGGAACAGGAATGAGGGTTACTATTGCACATTGAGGTTTGGGCAATCAGACATTTTATTTTCTGTTTCTTTTACTTTACTCTGGATTTAAAAGGCAACATTAGTTGGGGATAATACATGCACATACACCTGTCAGATCTGTCTATGTCATAAGAAAGAAGCCATTGTAGTCAATTAGTTTCAGTTCTTCCTCACACAAATAACCATAGTTCTACTTTACCACCACAACTATCACTGCCACTGGTAATAATAGAAAATCATTTATTATCTTTGATGTGATCAAGGAACACCACATGACAGTCAAAAAGTGAGAGTAAAAATTTAAGGGCTTTTTATTGGTACATTCTTACCTTCCTAGTTCAGTGATCTCTGTGTAGTGGGACTCAAAGCTGCTTTTCCAAAGGGCTTCACTGTCATCAGGGGTTCCTGAGAACACACATTGTATACAGAATGGGTTAAGAAGACTAAACGATAACTATAAACTTTCCAAGCAAGCGCTAACATTTGAAGTTCAATTAACGTGTACAGTTTTTAACGGTTCACAACCCCTAAATTCCAGGTAGCTCACTGGCATATGATATGAATAGTTAAAGGGTTTATACCATGACACAGGACTCTCACCTGAGACTCTGAGGCTGGCGGAGGAGGTGACAGAGCCTGCTACATTTGTGGCAACACAGGTGTACACACCACTGTCCTCTACAGACACTCCCAGGATACGAAGAGCTGCCTCCTCTGTCTCACTGTAAAAAGAAATAAAGCATCATGCTAGCCTGAGGTTTTCTCCATTCGATGATACTTTGTGAATTGCACATGATGCCAAATGTACAGTAGCATTTCATATTAATATATAGAATTAAGGCTTCATATCCCATGAACCTAATGCTTCCCGTCACAACCACAATGATGCTTCTTGGGCTCCCTCCCTAAACTTGCTGTGTCTTTAAATGTGTTTGTTTTTACAATACACATTCTTTGTTAACAGCACATTTGGATCAGTTAATGGATCAAGTTCTTTATTACTTCAAAAACACAAACTGCTGATGTTTTGCTACAGCTTAAAGAAAAACTTCTAATTGAGCCAAGATATATGCCGTCACCTGTAAGTGATGCTGTAGTGTCCGTTGTTGCTCAGAGTGCTGTTGTCAGGTCCCCGCCAGGTGACGGTGGCTCGGGATCGACCGCACACTTTGCACCTCAGAGTAACACTGTCACCGCTCTCACATGCTACATCGCTTACAGGGACAAGGAACTCTGGAGGAGCTGGAGAGGAAGAACAGAGGTCAGAGATGATACGAGGAAGTGGTACAAATCAGCATGAAACATATTTCTATACATGTTGAAAGTTACAAGTGTAAAAGTTAACAGCCCATGACAGGAAGGGATAGATGTGGGAAATTTTAAAGAAAATCATTTTCACACACAAAGACACTCATCCACTCCTTGGTCAAATGCAACAATGTGTACGTACCATCATGGATGAAGTTGGGATTTAGAAGCTGTAATGAAAATGTAAGGACACAATTAGATTTCTTGCACAAATTAAAATGTAAAGCGGGGACAGAGAGCAAATTCATTTTTAAGTTTGTAAAAGTGATTCTTCACACTCTCTACCTTGACAGAGACTTTGTTGGCCAGGCCGTCCTGAGACTTGCGGTAGCCGTTCTCCATCTTCCTGCCCTCCTTGTCTCTTTTCTCAGACTTTCTGCGAATACGGAGCGCTGTGTGCCATGATAATGATTTTCTAAAGATGAGAAGGGACAATCTCAGTTTCTATCCCTTTTTAATGCATTATCACGATACATTCTGACATTTACACTTGCTTGTTTTTGCCTCAGGAACAGAAGAAATGTCTCTTTTTCTTACTTGATGGTTCCTTCAGGGAGTTCTGGTGTGATGGAGGATGAGGTATGTCCTAATACATAGCCAGGGATCCAGCCTTCAGCGGCAGGGCAGTGCTCATTGGACGCTCGGTACACCAGGAACATGTTTTGCTGGTTGCTGGCTAGCATTTGGACCACCTCACCCTGCACCACACTGATCTCATCCTCCTTCACTGCCACATAGTCCTGGGTCACCAACATGGTGGACACACTGCTGCTGCTACTGCTTTCACTCTGTCAGAAAAGAAGATAAAAAGAAACTTCAGACTCAAACACACAACACTGTTTAAACAATGTGAGGCTGCACAGTCACGCAAGGCAATACATCTGCATATACACACACATTAAAACACACACATGCACATACATTCCTGAAAAAGGTAGTACAGAAGTGTTTCAGTAGCTTCACACCAATCAAATGCATGATTTGATTGACGGTAACACACAAATGATCTTGCTTATATGCTTGATGCATGCAGCAAAGAAAGCATTGCTTTTGCATAGGTATTGTTTAAGCAATCGTTTACGACTACAGTGGTGAGTGACAAGTCACTACATAGCAGAAGTTATGTTCTGAGAAGTTGTGAAGCAGAAGTTATGATCTTCAGGTCAGAGATGCTGAAATACGGATCTTTGATCTTTGTTTCCAAGGACAGGGTGAAGTTGAGGTAAAAAAAATATTTCCAGTAAGAAATATAGAAGACACACTATCAGCTTGAAGAGAGACAGAGCGGGTTGAGGTGAAGCAAACAGCAGCTGGTGTTGTCTCAAGGCTTTTGATTTGAACGATTGCAAAGTTCAGACTAAACAGCTTACAGGAAAAAAAGGATAGTCATATGAGAAAGAGCTCCTCATCCGTGACAAAGTTTTGATTGATTATCGCATGAGCATATTCCCGTGGAAGTATGAATAAAAAAGACTGTTAGTGTCTATTAGCTGGAGTTGAGAAGCAAACATACTGAAGCTCAGAGAGTGTCTGAGAAAGCAGATACAACAGTTGCTCTATGGGTCAGATCCACACTGTTAGTACATTCTGGAAGAGCCAGAAAATTCTCTCTCACACACACTGTTGGTGAAGTTAGTGCACTCAGATAGCCGTTAATCTCCAGTGTAGTAGTCGTTATACAAGCCATACTCAGAGCCAGCGGCAGGGTGACTGACTGACAGCCAGTCAGTGAGGGCGGGGTTAGTGACTGGTGAGTAGCTCTAGGCCTCACTGCCTGGGCCTCGACTTGGCATCTTACCCCGTTGCTCTGGGTGGACTGTATGGACTGCTCGCTGGTGGAGGAGCAGGTGCTCATGCGGTCTATGTCCTTACTGTGGGTGGAGTGGCGTTGATGAGAGCCCGTCCCATGGCTTCCTCTGCCCAAAGAGTCCCCTCCACCACCACTGTCACTGGGGTAGGAGAAGGAGCCAGGCCGGCTGGCGGGAGAGGGAGGCATAGCAGGGACCATAGCCCAGAAAGAGTTGCCTTTATGAGCTGGGCTGGAGGGGACAAATGCTTCCTTTCCACCTCCTCCAGGGGACTGAGGTGAAATCAGAGGAGCAACTGTCCCAACTCGAGGGCTTTTCAGAGGCAAATTCAGAGGAGCCACAGCCATCTGTGGTATATCAGCTGTTTGTTGTTTCTGGGTTTCTTCAGAACCCCCCAGACCCGGTCTGACATTGCCCTCCATGCTGTCTGATGGCCTGTTACTGTTATTACTGTTACTTCCATGAGGACTATCCAGCCTCCTCATCTTAGGAACCTCTGCGGCTAACAGCTCTCCATTTGTGGCGGTGTCTGAGTAGGGGTTAGAGGGAAGGGACTGAGGGTGGCAGGGTGACCACATACCTGCTGATCTGTCGGGCCCCTCAGGGCCCGGGGGGTGGTGGTGGTGGACGGGCTGGGGGAGGCGTGAGGATGGCTGGGGGATGCGGGAGGGTCGGGAACGAGGGCCGCACAGAGAGGAGGAGCTGCTCCCTGATCCTCCAGAGCCGCCGCCACCGCCTCCCCCTCCCATGTTGGAGGTACTGTTGGAGCTGCTGCCTCCTGGCAGGCCTCCAGTACTACTGCTGCTACTGCTGGGTGGACCGCCTGGCCCACCACCACCTACGTGGTTCCTCTGGTACTCGATGGGGGATGTCAGAGCTGTGGGAGAGGATGAGGGACAAGATTTCATTCATGTCATAAAATTATATTTGCGTAAAAACTAATGATTCAAGACAGAAACCTTAAATAAAACTAGAGATTATTTAGTTCCAAGAGGTTAAAAAAACTTAATGCTTATAATGCTACTTGTGCACATTTACACTAAAGGACCAAGTCCAGCATCATTTTAGCTTTCAAGAAACAGTAATAGGCACATCATTCTCTTACCATTGAGGAAATTGCGCTGGTTCTCCAGTATCTGGCTGACCTGGTGGATCCAGACTTGACTGACTCCAGGGCTCATTGAATGGAGGGTGTACCTCTCCAGGTTGCCACTGGATGATCTGGAGGTTAGTGTGAACTTGCAGGGGTCGTCTGCATTTTCTTCTAAACCCAACCAGCTCACCTGAAGTGTTGAGGCAGGTAACGAGGGAGAAAGAACAAGGAAGAGAGAGGAAGGAGAGAGAGTGGCAAAGTTACAATGCAAGGGGAGATGTTGACATTTGTAAAAGTAGTTTGACATTGGCTTCTTGATTAAGAAGCCACAGTACAATGTATATCATGAACATGAAATCCATAGATAGTGTCAGATATTTTGCTCTAGCAGTAGCTTTCTGTGGTTTCATTGAGCGGCACTAACCTTGATGCTGTTCTTGAAGAGGTAGCCAGGAGTGGAGAAACCCTTCTTTTTGTCTAGGGGCTCGCTGAAGATGACGATCTGCTCAAACAGGAAGACTCTCCTCTCTTTCATCCTGGACAGAAGTCCTCCATCCTGGTCTGACACCATGAAGGTGTCTTGGAGGAGCAATCTGCCCTGCGCCACAATTTTACCCTGAAGAAAGAGGGAGTGCAGAAGGAAAGGAAATCAGAGGATGGCAATGGAGGACAGAATGCTCTTTCAGCACCAGTTTTCATAAGTTCAATTTGGAATAGGCAAGAGAAAAAACAAACTAAAACAAAAGCAATATCTAATACCATACAACACACAAGCTACCTACACTACATATAATATATCTACAAAAAATTAGTGCACACTGACACCTGGTGGCAGTTGACTGAAATTAGAAATAGATTTTTGCAGGGCATAAACTAGTTACCTTCTTTAATTTAGTATAAGCACAAACACAGACAGACATAGACATGAACAAATGTCTGAGGGGATAAAGAGCAGTCTTGCCTCGAAGCCTTGAAGGCGCCCAACATTCATCATGTCATTGCAGCGCTTGGGGACCACACACATCACTTCTACCGCTTTCTATAGTAGAACATGACAGAAAAACAAACTTTAAAAGACAAATTGCTTGTATGAAAATCCAGTACAAAAGAAATGTGAGTCACGTGTGGCTCAGGTAGTCACATAGTAGCATACACAATGGATTATTGTACATAATCAATTTAAGAAAGTATGAGCTGGGCATCACATTACCTCCAGCTCTGTCGTATCCACTCCAGCCTTCTTAGAAACTTTGAAAAGATCCTGTGAACGAGTTTCAACGTATACATTTTGATTGTGTTGACAGATACTGTACATTCAATATGAAGAGTACTTTTCCTTAGCATGAGTGCAGCCTGCAAAATAATAAACACCATGGTGGATTTACCTTCAGCAGTAACTGGTACTTCATTATACGCTGGATGGGTTTGATTAGCAGGTCAGTGATTTGCAATCTGTGGCCCAATCGCTGCTTCAGGTCCTGATGAAAGATGACAATATTATTATCTCTAGGAAATCACCTGGACAATACAACATAGAGAACATTCTGTAGATTTGTGTAGGTGTAAAATGGTTTAACAATCTTACTTCAAAGTAAGTGTCAATGTACTCGGACACAATGTGCTCAGACTTAGGTTTGTTCTGGCAGTACACGATGTACATGTGTAGCCTCCGCTCCTGCAATTGGAACAAAACCAGAAAACAAAGGCAGCTTTTAGAAGGCAGAAAAAATACGACAGCCTAGAAAATATGACTTCCTTACTTTCTCTTTTAAATTCAATAAAATCTACTTGATAATCAACCATTCAGCAAAAAATGCAAATGCGAAACAAATGTGAAGAAGTTTGTCACCTGTTTGACGAATAAAGGGGCCAGTCTGTCAGGATCCTCCAAACACTTCTCAAGCTCTCCCAGGAAAAAACTGTGGACCAATCAAGAGAAAGAAACACATGATTTAACCTGCCAAGGCACATTGTACTGACTGATTTTGTAATTTAGGTTATGTTGCCTGTCTTCGCGCTGGGGCAGGTTATACAACTTTAAAAACATTTTGTATTTGCAGTGGAATTTGTAGGATATGTTATCTGAAGAAGAATACTGCTAGCATACTCTTTGTGCCAGTCATAGATCTGATGGATGTTTCCAAAGACAATCTTGTCTTTTCCTCGCATGTCATCTGGAACTCCTTCCTCTTTCATCCTGCTCATGTAGCCCTGAGGGGAGGAAAATCGACTCATTTGTAAATCACACAGCAAACACTAACCAAAAAAATCTCTGAAAGCTTATGTTAAGATACTTTTTTTTTACCTCCACCACTGATCCCAGATCTCGGACATAGTCCCTCTCAGTCTCCACCAGCTCCAGAAGCACATAACTGAGAGACACAAAACAGAAATTGTCACTGTGTAATACAAATGTAATGCACTCAGCTGTGGATGAACATCAGAAATGTTCCATATAAGCACACAAATGAAGACAAACGTGATTAACTGATTGAACTCAAGCAGCTTTTGTTTATCAAAACACTAACAAGACACGGGTTCATAACTCACTGTCTTCTCTTGAGGAAGCCAGACTTGCGCTCTTCCACCTCATCGATGGGTGAGGAGGAGGAGAGGAGGGAGTTGTCGGAGGGGTTGAAGGAGGGAGAGCTGCTGTCGCCCTGCTCTACTGATAGAGAACTGGGACGATCCTCTAGTGACTGGAGGAATGAGGAGGACAGAAGCAAGGAGAGGAGGAAGGGAAAGAGAGAGAGAAGGAGGGAAAACGGAGGAAGGAAGAGGTAGAAAGAAAGAACTGTCACAGAGTGGCAAAAACAGAGGCTGAAAGATTATTTACAGTATGTGATCGTGTCTTTTCAGTGTTTCATTTATTTAACATTGATCAAAATAAAGCTGCCCAGAGGAAACTGTACTGCCTTTACTTTGGTACATGTCCGTACTGTATGTAGGCCAATGGGCATGTGTGTGTTGGGGATATTGGCCAGAGTGCAATAACCCATTTGTTGGAACAGTGGACAGCTGGCATAGTGAGTCACAGTCCTGACAGATGACTAGTAGGCCATGATGCCATTCTCTGTCAACAACACCAGAAAAAAAAAAGTGTGTGTGTGCTTGTATCAAAACTCTATCAGAATTGTTCTGTGTACAAATATGCCACATTTACGTGTACTTGTGAGTTTTGTTTATGATTTCTATCTCACCATCTTGCTCTTCACCAGCTCTTCAATGGCACTGACCAGTTCAGCAGCACTGGGTGTCTCTGAACTGTTGGGACGGGCGGACAGACGAGATGCGGACTGAAAAAGAGACAGATGATGGAAGAAAGAAAAAAAGTTAACGGTTATGGTGTAAAAAATGACAAATGTAAAACATGGCAGTGCTGCATGCACATACAGGAGTCATACATTTTCAGTGGCTACTACTGTGTATGTGATCAGGCTCACCATTGTTGAGTTTGGACCCCGATAGTCCACATGTCCAAATAAGGACTTGGTGGGTGTGATCTCCCTAATAAAAGGGTTAATTGGGGGCCAAAATGGAGCCAATCACAGGCTGGTCTCGGGGGAAACGGGGTTATGAGGTGGGTTTAGGTTAAGGGCAAGCTCTGGGATTGGGCTGCTCTTCAAGCATGAGCACCATGATTGGTCAAACCACTTATATACAGCAAACAGTGTTGCTTAATACTCCCAAGTCTGAGGCATAGTGGCAGGCACAGTTTTAAATGGATCCCCTGTTCAAAATCAGACTCAATGGGAATTCACCATTTAGTCCCACAAACACCTCGCCACTGCAGCAACACGTGAATGGAGCATTCACTTCAGCGACAGTAGAACAATTACAATCCAAGGGAATGACATTTAGTTGGTGAAAGACAGAAAACAAAAAGGCAATAAAAAAGTTAAACAAGGATCCAAAGTGGAGATGACGAAGTGGTTTTACATGGAGAGATAGGGAAACTGGGAAAGAAGAGAAGCAGAACAGAAATCAACGTAATGCTGAAGGAAGGAACATGCAGCCATCAAGAAAATAATAGAAAAAAAAAAAAAAAGAAAAGTTATTAGTGCCAAAGTAAAAGTTTAGTTGTGTTGTGGTAAGCTCTGTGTGGACCTACATGGAACTCTTCCCCCAATTAATTGGCAATTAATGCACATGATATCTGTATATATCTGTGCCCCCATATTGCTGATGATGCAAAAGCATGTTTGGCCCATTTAAAGTACAAAACACATAAATCTATTTTGTTGTAGTTACGCTTAAATGCAAAACACAACCCTTATTTTCTTGGGTGGTGTTGTGCATTGTGTTTTCTGCATACAATTGTCTGTGGCCATGTATAATTACGTATGTGCATACATGCATTTAGGTTGCCCTGTGTGACCCACCTTGTCGTCTTGGGAGTCAGGCTGCAGCAGGCTGTGTTGCTGGATGGCCATAGGGGGGGGTAGAGGGACAGCATCTGCCCCCTCCTCTCCTTCCTCCTCGCCGCAGCTCTGCATGCCTGATGAGGAAGACTTGGACAAGGTGCCACTGCTCAGCCCCTCATTACGCATACGCTGCAGAGAGAGAGACAAGGGGAACAATGATTGTCAGCAGGTGGTTCAGAACCAAAACTCATCTTTGACTGTTCTGACAGGGTCAGTCATCCACTGCTTCATCTGTTCTTACTTCCTCCAGTGTCTCATCCTGTGGCGTGGCGGCGCTGTCGTCTGAGTCCTTCTGCGAGCCGACCATTGTGTCCATGTTCTTCCTTGTGGCGTCGCGGTTCTTCTTGTGCTTGTGGGCGAGCTTCTTGACGTGACCATCAGCTTTGCCGGAGCTGAGCCGCCGTACGGGGCTGGTCAGCCATTTCCTTAAGGTGTTCCCAGGACGTTTGGGGCCTGGTGAGCTGTGAGGACCCAGGGTTTGGCTGGAGCCTGGTTGTAGGGCGTCATTACTGGATACAGACAAGGTGTCTAAGGGCGAGGGGGAGAAAAGAAAGGGGAGGTTGATAATGATATTAACACAAGTGTAGAGACATAATCTGTGATGTCTCCAGATGTAGACCAAAGGGTTTTCTCATCAAAAATCTAAACACAAGATTGGGACTTGCTATTAGTCTTACATTGATTGACAGGTCTTTTAATTCAGTGGCTAATACTACAACTAACAACTAAACCATGTGATTAATGTTGTCTGGGGCTTAAAAAAGGCTTGTTTACATCACAAACGCTTGTAATCACAGTTGCAAAACAATCACATATTTGCAAGTCTATTAGAAGTGTGTAATATGCAATTTTTCCATCTCTAAATTAAACTCTTTGATTAGGAATACACCTCAATATACCTCATTTGGTCATAAATATTACGATTTGTCTTCTTCCTGCAGTGAAGCTCTATCTATATATTAAACGAGATACTCAATCAGTAGTTACTGTATGCTACAACTTGTTTTGTAGTTTTAAGTGTAACAAAGCATAAATAACATTATAGTCACCATGTATGCATATGTGAGTTTGTAGTAGTGAGAGAACATAGTGGAAAGACGTGGTGCATGATAAAAATATGTGTGCATTTGTTTGTTTGTATAGGATTTGTATGTGTTGTATGTGAAGTGGGCAGACCGGCCTCCTCCTCCTCACAGTGATGGCCGTTCCTTTGGGAATCTGTAGGAGGAAAGCTCTTCTTCGACTAGTAACGGAGCGATGAAAAAATAACACAGCATAAAGGGATGCTTGAGGCTTTGTCTGAAAACTTCAAAAGATACATCCACCTGTCTGTCTCACCTGTCTGCTCATTCATCTTTAGCCTGACCCCCTCTCTCCTCCATTGCCCTGACATTGGTTTTCTTTATCATCATCAGAAATGCTGCCGCATGCTACTGAAAGAGGAAAACAAAATGTCTTGACTGGCTCAACAAGCAATCTGACTCTTGGGGTGATAATATTGAGGTTGGATTTCTTTGTGTAAGGTTAAAAAAACAACCCCCTAGATATGACAAAGAACTTCAAAGCCTCTGAATACACTTCTAAACTGATTTTTTCACTTTAAATGCAAAGTTTATGAGAGTTGTAGTTAAACTAAATCAAAAAATTATCAGGAGATGATGTTCTCATTGTGCATCGCACTTCTCATTGCATCACATATTGAGTTGTTGCCCTTCAAAGGTAAATGCAGAAAAGAAAACAATTAAACGTTTTAATGTTTTTGAGAGCTGTATCGATTTAAGTCTAAATACAAGACTAAATGATCTATATTTTATGATACTGTGCAGCAGCTTGATTGAAGAGTAAAAGGTTTTTGAGAGATTCAGCCTTCAGCCTCTTCATCATTTAGCTATTCAACTGGTTAAAAATGATGCAGCTGCTACAGATTAAGCCATGTGACCAAGCTGAATAGCTCTTATGAATGGCAGGTGTGGGAATTCTGCCTTCAATCATCGGACACTTTCACACAACCTGTATGAACGCATCTGCATGCGAACATGCGTGTCAGTCATTCAGCCTCTGGGAGACTCATTTTTACTGCGCTCGGCTGATACGAAGCATGTGTTCTTCACATGGCATGCAAGGGAGGAAGAAAAGCACAGTTCCCAGAATAACAATCATCTCCCGCATCAGGCACCACGAAGACTCTAAAACCATCCTATCTGAGACTCCTCTCACCTTCCCACTCTGACAAGGCCCAGGTCATTTGGAGATATCTTCAACGTAACCTGAGCGATAATAGTCATGATCTCTCAGCGAATCTGCAGTGCTTAAGCTGCCTCGTGCAAGATGTTCTTAGCCATGACTCAACTATAACGTGAATATGTCAAGGCAGAACAGGCGAGAACACATCCTTTTATCCTGTTTTCATCCTGCAATTTAATTTTTTTATCAGACAGAAAGTCTGACAGATATTGTTCCATCTCTCAGGGCAGGGGTAGTTTGAACTGCTGTGGAGATCTATAAATTCCTCCCAAAGGGCATATTTAAAGAGGATAGGAGGTGTGGAGGGGTTGTCCGTCTTGCTTGAGGGAATTTTAATGGAAGACAATCTCTTTTGTTGGCACAAATCTTTCCTTGCAACCCCAGCCTCCACCATCTTCCCTGCAATACCAAATGAAAACCAGAGTCACAACTGTTCGTTACGATACTGCCCTGGAATGTTTTAGTCATGGGTAGCCTACAATCATTGAGCCTATTTAAGGCTGTAATTCAGATGACACAGAATACCTTAGCATTTACTATTGTCGGTCTCCAAGGTCCATTAAAGCTTCCCTTTATGAGTTCTGTATATTGTTACTTCAGTAGACTACTAGTAGTATAACTGTAAGGACACACTTAAGCATCAACTGTTGTTTTCTAAAGTAAACCAGGCAGTTAAAGGGAAGTTAAAGGGAACGAACCAGGGAGACAGATACAGGACTCATGACCTCTCATGTAGAGCAAACAGAGACACGCTGGGGTCACAACCTTACATGTAACCACACTGTTAGCAAGTACTTCTCAGCTTTTACATCAGAGGCTTCGGGGGAAGTTAAGCAGACAAATATTTTACACTGTCAGCTCACACCAATTGGGTTTCTGGTGAGAAACAATTACTTTAAACGTTGTTTAATGACATCAACACAAAATGTAAAACTGTAAAACTTTGTGGTCTCAGTAAGAGAAGGGAATACTGCCTCAATAAGTTGCCAATATTAAAATTAGAATTCCATGAATTTGAATATTATAAATTAGCAGAGGATAAGCTTTGCTAATGACGTATCTATTAATCCGGGAAATGTGAATAGATATAGCTTCAGTAATAATGGAACCATGGATACTGTGGTGCTTTAGGCTAAAAAACATAATAAAGCAAATAAATCTACCTTCTGTCCTTTATGTGACTAAAATGTTCACCCTGTGACAGTTGGATTAGCATCTGGTGCTATCCACATGCTCAGATTAGACTGGAGTGGTCGTGCTAACAGGGGTGTAAATGGGTGAAACATGGGGTCAGCAGCCTTGACACATTCCTCCTCAGTAGAAAATAACCCTTGAGACACACATACACACACAGAGGGTATGATCTTTGCCCTTTGCCCTGCAGGGTGTCTTTCATTGTGACACCTCCTGGAGACACAGCTGGTCAGGCTCTCTCTCATGGGAAACAAAAACTGGGGACACATAGTTTGTTTGCAGGGGTGACTCTAGCAAAGAGTTTGTCCCCTTCACATAATCAGCTTTTTTGGGGGGGAATTAACATTTGAGTCATGGAAATAAGCTGTGCTGTTTGAAGATTAACTTGAAGAAAAACTGCATTTATTAAGATACGATTAAGACTCTTCACTCCTGCCGCTAAAGATGTGTCACTGGTAGTTCAAGAGGCTTCTTCAGTTCTTAAGTGGATTATTCAGTTTGTCTTAATGTTGTACTACCTGGATACACAAACTACCGTATTTCCTGCAGTTTACAGTCATAGAAATTGAGCTATTTCACAAATAGCATTTTCATTCCTGGGCCCAAAACAAAGGTGGCAACTGGAAATGACATCTGGTAAGCTTGTAATTACAAATGCAGAATTCCCAATTGTAAAAAAATAAATACATTAGGGGCATATATTGTTGCTAAGCTGACACGACATAGAAACATTTTTAATTGCTGGCCATTTCCCCGTAGCTGCAAGAAACTTAAACCCTATTAGAATGATTTATGTCAGTATCTCCTGTACGCATGTACTTTAAATGTTTCATCTTTGTCATAGGCAACACCAGTTTCTCAAAATAATTTCAGAATTCACACAAGAATCTCTAGTTTTACCACGACAGGCTTTAAAACATGTGGCAATGTTTGTTTATCTTTCCTAAAATGATTATCCTGACTCAATAAGTAAACTGGCGCTTCTGTCTCCGGAGAAAGTTTGCTTCAAAAACAGCTCGTTCACTTCCAGGTTAATCCATCAGCAGACTCATTAGAGCATCATACTGCTGAGACAACTGTGATGATCATTTGAGTCATACACTTACATATCTTCAAGTAGCATAAGGACAGGGTACAGGGTACAATAAATGTGTGTACATATAATATATGCACATGCATGCAACATATACTGTGCATGCATGTACAGATATTCAGACATCAAAATATCTAGCACCTGCCTCCACCATCTGCTTAATCATACAAAAGTCAGCATTAATACTGAACATGCAAAGGCAAATTTAGACTTGTATTCGACTTCCAAATAATACAATCTGATCAGTTTAAGTCTGTGGGCTGATATTCCTGAGAAGAGACCCACCAAGAGTCCACCAGATGCTCTCTACTGCATCTTCACATGTTTGCTAATTTATCTGTATGCTACTGACACACCATCATAATTCAGTCATGGCTCATTCCTGCTACTGCAAAGAACACGCTAGATTTACAACTTTGTGTGTGTGACTGTGTCTCAGAATAGGAGGGAGGGGAGGGGCTGTCTGCACAGCTCTACAGCAGCATGCCAGGGATTCCAGAGATGTCACCAGGGGAGCATCTTTCGTGTGGTCTTATCTTCCCCGGGAGAAGAAGTGATACAAACGCACACAAACATCAGGGGCTAGCTGATCTGTAAAAATGTGGACAATGCCAGAGAGGGCTTGCCACCAACAGCCATAGTTAGGGAGGGCGTGGAGTTGGGATGGGAGATATAGGAGAGTTTAGAGACCACCCGCTTCACATTGTGACAAAACTGAACTGATATTTTGGCTTTATTAGACTGCACACGGCAGGCAACCGTGATAACATTAAACAGAAAAAGGATTCCGAATGTCAGAAGCTCCTCATTTTCCTGTTCTTTTCTATATGACCTCATTATTTTCTTCTCTCTCTGGGGTCTACAATAATAACCTCTGCCCATCTGTGCAGCACCCGCCTGAGCTACAGATAGGCACAAAGATATAATCTTGTCAATGGGATTTCAGTGGATTTAATTTTTCATCACATAACGGTGCATTCACCAAATTACTTCCAATGCCATAATGCTACAACATAATCCACACTTGATTAGTGAATGCCCTCTGCATGAAGCCCATTTGAAAACAGCCGAGGTAGAATCTACAACAAACAAGGACAATAAGATGTAGAACTGTAGAACTGTAAGTACTTGTACAATAATAGTGTCATTGTCACACTGGAGACAGACCTCTGCATGCTTTGAGATACAATCACAAGCGTAGCCTAACTCAGATTTTATCACCATATGTTCTTTACATCTTAAACATGCCAAGATGAACGAACCATAATACCAAACTGGTAAACTAGGACAACTCCTCACTTCTCAATTTCCCTTTCTCAGCTTTCCAGCTTTCTCCACAAAACAAGCAAATCCAGCATTTCATGTTACAATCTCCATATCAAACTCTTCAGAAGAGAGAATCCAAAAACAGAGCAAGCGTTTTATCAAGCAGAACCTACCCTGACATAGAAATATTGAATGTTTACATAAGTAGAAGAGCAAGAGAATTACTTGTGTCCTACACACGTGTTACACATGATCGAGGCACCTACCCAGGTCCAGTAGCCAGAACTTGCAGTTGTCAGAGTGGCCACCCTGTGCTGGATCCATGGAGCAAAAAGGGTTCAGAGATACTAAGGACTCGATTCCACGAGCCATGTCAGTCAGATATCAAGCCTTTTAAATTCTGAATTGAAATATTCCCTCAGAGCATCTCCACAGGTAAGACAACTGACTTTAAATTAAACTGAAGTTAAAAGTAAAAATAATTCTGCAGTAACCACGTCGCTGAAATTCCAGGGGGAGAAAGCATGAAGTCCAGTGTGAGCAAAAAGAAAAAGTCAAATGCAGCATTAGAGAGTAGGATGTTTTCTCTCTTTCTCTTTGTATCTCCTTCCCTCCCTCCCTCATGAGTGGGCTGCTGTGAGGATATTGGGCAAGCCTCCACTGTGCCTCTGCTGATCCAAGGGGATGTCTGTGAACATGCAGCACATCTACCGTATTACCCTTTGTAGAAGCGCCCACTCAGTTTGTGTGGGCGGGTGCATATTTTACAGGCATTAGGATGCATACAAGTTGTGCAGTATGCTCGGAACAAATATAGACTTGGTTATGAAATCCATGAGAAGTGAACAGCAAAAAATCTGTGTCATATTCAGTGGTTGGATTCAGGTTTCAGATGGCTTTTCTTGAATTCAGAATCTCCATTGGGGTTTTTTTCAGTCTGAGCTTTGTAACTACTGCTATATATATTCAACACTTAACTCTGTATTCCTACATCTTCACTTCATCGGACACACTGTGCAGTCTAGAGTAGCTACGCAGGCTAAATGCACAAAGATCTCCCTGTTTAATTGTGAGTGTGTGTTTGTGTGTCTCCCTGGGCTCTAAAAACACTCTTTCCTGTAAGAACACGCACACACTTGTACATACACCGTCTGCACTTACTCTCTGCTCCTTACAGAATCCTTTTATCAATAACACTGTCATTAAGTGTTTACCTTTGTATTTATTTCATTCTAAGAGGCAGTGGGAGTCGACCTGCATGTTTTGGTAAAAGGGGGAATTAAAGTAATCAAAATGAAAATGTGACTAGTATGTAGATGAAAGTGCTCTAAACCCGATTTAACAGGAATGTGCAGTGTCGCACAGGTTTCAGCAGCTAGTTGAACAACACGGGACTTCATTAAACATTTAGAAAACACACACACACACACACAAACACTGAACACATACTATAGAAGTGAACCACTGTTACTTCACACTAAAACATCCTATAATCAGAGCAGACAACCAGCTGCCAGTTATACACTTTGCAGGCTAATCCTACTGAATGTGAACTATTCTATTCTATTCTATTCTGCTATTCCAGACACAGACATTCGCCCCCAACAGTCAATTATTCCTGGTTGTGAGACACAGCAGGAAAAAGGGGAGATTTCCCGGAGAACACTAATCCCCTAACTCGTCACCCTTCCATAACTTTGGACAAAATGGTCTATGGTTGGTCAGTAAACACAAAAGGCTGGCAAAGTAGCAAAGACGTTTTTTGTCATCCTCGCCTTCCTCCTCCTCAGCAAAGGCCTTTTTTCAACCACAGCAACCCCTGCAGCTTATTTCCATCACTCCCTCTGGCCACACAAATACACAGATACGGCTGTAGTTAGGGCTGGTTAGGCGCAACCAAGGGGCCAAGAAAAGCCGGATAAAAGAGCCTCTGTAAGCAAAACAGAGTTGAGAAACAGTGAAGCTGCAGTTAAAATTGTATAATAAGCAGCTGGGAAATTCTACCCTTCTTCCTATGCTCTACTAGTAAATCATTCAGCTAATTCCAAAGTTGTGAGTTCCTGTGTACAGTTCAACCATCCTGTAATTTTAAAGACAAATGCATGCTTTTCTCATTTTGCCAGCATACTATTTGTATGCTATATTACCATAGAAACAAGTAGTACAGCTCTCACCCACTCTTCCACATTAAAGAGGGAAAGGAACAAGCAGAAACTTCTGTCGAGGCATGACGACAGCAGCTCATAAGTGTCAAATGAGGGTCAGGAGT